>NW_027423024.1:1318750-2637500 GCF_048934315.1 Petromyzon marinus
AAATAAGCCTATTTAATAAGCCTAAGTTGCTGAAATAAGCCTATTTAATAAGTCTAAGTTGCTGAAATAAGGCGATTTAATAAGCTTAAGTTGCTGAAATGAGCCTATTTAATAAGCCTGAGTTGCTGAAATAAGCCTATTTAATAAGCCTATTTAATAAGCCTAAGTTGCTGAATAAGCCTATTTAATAAGCCTACGTTTCTGAACTAAGCCTATTTAAAAAGGTCTATTTAATAAGTCTAACTTTCTGAAATAAACCTATTTAAAAATGCTATTTAAAACGCCTAAGTTGCTGAAATAAACCTGATTAATAAGGCTATTTAATAAGCATAAGTTGCTGAAATAAGCCTATTTAATAAGCCCTAGTTGCTGAAATAAGCCTATTTAATAAGTCTAAGTTGCTGAAATAAGCCTATTTAATAAGCCTAAGTTGCTGAAATGAGCCTATTTAATAAGCCTAAGTTGCTGAAATAAGGCTATTTAATAAGTCTAAGTCGCTGAAATAAGCCTATTTAATAAGCCTAAGTTGCTAAAATAAGCCTATTTAATGAGGCTATTTAATAAGTCTATTTAATAAGCCTATTTAATAAGCCTATTTAATAAGCCTATTTAATAATTCTATTTAATAAATATATTTAATAAGCCTATTTAAAGAGTATTCAATGAGCCTATTTATTAAGCCTATTTATTGAGCCTATTTAATAAGCCTATTTATTAAGCCTATTTATTAAGCCTATTTATTGAGCCTATTTAATAAGCCTATTTATTAAGCCTATTTAATACGCCTATTTAATAAGTCTATTTAATAAGCCTATTTAATAAGCCTATTTAATAAGTCTATTTAATAAGCCTATTTATTGAGACTATTTAATACGCCTATTTAATAAACCTATTTAATAAGTATTTAATGAGCCTATTTAATAAGTCTATTTAATAAGCCTGTTTAATAAGCCTTTTTAATAAGTATTTAATGAGCCTATTTAATAAGCCTAAGTTGCTGAATAAGCCTATTTAATAAGCCTGAGTTGCTGAAATAAGCCTATTTAATAAGCCTATTTAATAAGCCTAAGTTGCTGAATAAGCCTATATAATAAGCCTACGTTTCTGAACTAAGCCTATTTAAAAAGGTCTATTTAATAAGTCTAACTTTCTGAAATAAACCTATTTAAAAATGCTATTTAAAACGCCTAAGTTGCTGAAATAAACCTGATTAATAAGGCTATTTAATAAGCAAAAGTTGCTGAAATAAGCCTATTTAATAAGCCCTAGTTGCTGAAATAAGCCTATTTAATAAGTCTAAGTTGCTGAAATAAGCCTATTTAATAAGCCTAAGTTGCTGAAATAAGCCTATTTAATAAGCCTAAGTTGCTGAAATGAGCCTATTTAATAAGCCTAAGTTGCTGAAATAAGGCTATTTAATAAGTCTAAGTCGCTGAAATAAGCCTATTTAATAAGCCTAAGTTGCTAAAATAAGCCTATTTAATGAGGCTATTTTATAAGTCTATTTAATAAGCCTATTTAATAAGCCTATTTAATAAGCCTATTTAATAAGTCTATTTAATAAATATATTTAATAAGCCTATTTAAAGAGTATTCAATGAGCCTATTTATTAAGCCTATTTATTGAGCCTATTTAATAAGCCTATTTATTAAGCCTATTTATTAAGCCTATTTATTGAGCCTATTTAATAAGCCTATTTATTAAGCCTATTTAATACGCCTATTTAATATGTCTATTTAATAAGCCTATTTAATAAGCCTATTTAATAAGTCTATTTAATAAGCCTATTTATTGAGACTATTTAATATGCCTATTTAATAAACCTATTTAATAAGTATTTAATGAGCCTATTTAATAAGTCTATTTAATAAGCCTGTTTAATAAGCCTTTTTAATAAGTATTTAATGAGCCTATTTAATAAGCCTAAGTTGCTGAATAAGCCTATTTAATAAGCCTGAGTTGCTGAAATAAGCCTATTTAATAAGTCTAACTTTCTGAAATAAACCTATTTAAAAATGCTATTTAAAACGCCTAAGTTGCTGAAATAAACCTGATTAATAAGGCTATTTAATAAGCATAAGTTGCTGAAATAAGCCTATTTAATAAGCCCTAGTTGCTGAAATAAGCCTATTTAATAAGTCTAAGTTGCTGAAATAAGCCTATTTAATAAGCCTAAGTTGCTGAAATAAGCCTATTTAATAAGTCTAAGTTGCTGAAATAAGGCGATTTAATAAGCTTAAGTTGCTGAAATGAGCCTATTTAATAAGCCTGAGTTGCTGAAATAAGCCTATTTAATAAGCCTATTTAATAAGCCTAAGTTGCTGAATAAGCCTATTTAATAAGCCTACGTTTCTGAACTAAGCCTATTTAAAAAGGTCTATTTAATAAGTCTAACTTTCTGAAATAAACCTATTTAAAAATGCTATTTAAAACGCCTAAGTTGCTGAAATAAACCTGATTAATAAGGCTATTTAATAAGCATAAGTTGCTGAAATAAGCCTATTTAATAAGCCCTAGTTGCTGAAATAAGCCTATTTAATAAGTCTAAGTTGCTGAAATAAGCCTATTTAATAAGCCTAAGTTGCTGAAATGAGCCTATTTAATAAGCCTAAGTTGCTGAAATAAGGCTATTTAATAAGTCTAAGTCGCTGAAATAAGCCTATTTAATAAGCCTAAGTTGCTAAAATAAGCCTATTTAATGAGGCTATTTAATAAGTCTATTTAATAAGCCTATTTAATAAGCCTATTTAATAAGCCTATTTAATAATTCTATTTAATAAATATATTTAATAAGCCTATTTAAAGAGTATTCAATGAGCCTATTTATTAAGCCTATTTATTGAGCCTATTTAATAAGCCTATTTATTAAGCCTATTTAATAAGTCTATTTAATAAGCCTATTTAATAAGCCTATTTAATAAGTCTATTTAATAAGCCTATTTATTGAGACTATTTAATATGCCTATTTAATAAACCTATTTAATAAGTATTTAATGAGCCTATTTAATAAGTCTATTTAATAAGCCTGTTTAATAAGCCTTTTTAATAAGTATTTAATGAGCCTATTTAATAAGCCTAAGTTGCTGAATAAGCCTATTTAATAAGCCTGAGTTGCTGAAATAAGCCTATTTAATAAGCCTATTTAATAAGCCTAAGTTGCTGAATAAGCCTATTTAATAAGCCTACGTTTCTGAACTAAGCCTAGTTAAAAAGGTCTATTTAATAAGTCTAACTTTCTGAAATAAACCTATTTAAAAATGCTATTTAAAACGCCTAAGTTGCTGAAATAAACCTGATTAATAAGGCTATTTAATAAGCATAAGTTGCTGAAATAAGCCTATTTAATAAGCCCTAGTTGCTGAAATAAGCCTATTTAATAAGTCTAAGTTGCTGAAATAAGCCTATTTAATAAGCCTAAGTTGCTGAAATAAGCCTATTTAATAAGTCTAAGTTGCTGAAATAAGGCGATTTAATAAGCTTAAGTTGCTGAAATGAGCCTATTTAATAAGCCTGAGTTGCTGAAATAAGCCTATTTAATAAGCCTATTTAATAAGCCTAAGTTGCTGAATAAGCCTATTTAATAAGCCTACGTTTCTGAACTAAGCCTATTTAAAAAGGTCTATTTAATAAGTCTAACTTTCTGAAATAAACCTATTTAAAAATGCTATTTAAAACGCCTAAGTTGCTGAAATAAACCTGATTAATAAGGCTATTTAATAAGCATAAGTTGCTGAAATAAGCCTATTTAATAAGCCCTAGTTGCTGAAATAAGCCTATTTAATAAGTCTAAGTTGCTGAAATAAGCCTATTTAATAAGCCTAAGTTGCTGAAATGAGCCTATTTAATAAGCCTAAGTTGCTGAAATAAGGCTATTTAATAAGTCTAAGTCGCTGAAATAAGCCTATTTAATAAGCCTAAGTTGCTAAAATAAGCCTATTTAATGAGGCTATTTAATAAGTCTATTTAATAAGCCTATTTAATAAGCCTATTTAATAAGCCTATTTAATAATTCTATTTAATAAATATATTTAATAAGCCTATTTAAAGAGTATTCAATGAGCCTATTTATTAAGCCTATTTATTGAGCCTATTTAATAAGCCTATTTATTAAGCCTATTTATTAAGCCTATTTATTGAGCCTATTTAATAAGCCTATTTATTAAGCCTATTTAATACGCCTATTTAATAAGTCTATTTAATAAGCCTATTTAATAAGCCTATTTAATAAGTCTATTTAATAAGCCTATTTATTGAGACTATTTAATACGCCTATTTAATAAACCTATTTAATAAGTATTTAATGAGCCTATTTAATAAGTCTATTTAATAAGCCTGTTTAATAAGCCTTTTTAATAAGTATTTAATGAGCCTATTTAATAAGCCTAAGTTGCTGAATAAGCCTATTTAATAAGCCTGAGTTGCTGAAATAAGCCTATTTAATAAGCCTATTTAATAAGCCTAAGTTGCTGAATAAGCCTATATAATAAGCCTACGTTTCTGAACTAAGCCTATTTAAAAAGGTATATTTAATAAGTCTAACTTTCTGAAATAAACCTATTTAAAAATGCTATTTAAAACGCCTAAGTTGCTGAAATAAACCTGATTAATAAGGCTATTTAATAAGCATAAGTTGCTGAAATAAGCCTATTTAATAAGCCCTAGTTGCTGAAATAAGCCTATTTAATAAGTCTAAGTTGCTGAAATAAGCCTATTTAATAAGCCTAAGTTGCTGAAATAAGCCTATTTAATAAGTCTAAGTTGCTGAAATAAGGCGATTTAATAAGCTTAAGTTGCTGAAATGAGCCTATTTAATAAGCCTAAGTTGCTGAAATAAGGCTATTTAATAAGTCTAAGTCGCTGAAATAAGCCTATTTAATAAGCCTAAGTTGCTAAAATAAGCCTATTTAATGAGGCTATTTAATAAGTCTATTTAATAAGCCTATTTAATAAGCCTATTTAATAAGCCTATTTAATAAGTCTATTTAATAAATATATTTAATAAGCCTATTTAAAGAGTATTCAATGAGCCTATTTATTAAGCCTATTTATTGAGCCTATTTAATAAGCCTATTTATTAAGCCTATTTATTAAGCCTATTTATTGAGCCTATTTAATAAGCCTATTTATTAAGCCTATTTAATACGCCTATTTAATAAGTCTATTTAATAAGCCTATTTAATAAGCCTATTTAATAAGTCTATTTAATAAGCCTATTTATTGAGCCTATTTAATAAGCCTATTTAATAAGTCTATTTAATAAGTATTTAATGAGCCTATTTAATCAGTCTATTTAATACGCCTATTTAATAGGCCTATTTAATAAGTCTAAGTTGCTGAAATAAGCCTATTTAATAAGCCTAAGTTGCTGAAAAGCCTTTTTCATAAGCCTAAGTTGCTGAAATAAGCCTTTTTAATAAGTCTAAGTTGCTGAAATAAGCCTATTTAATAAGCCTAAGTTGCTGAAAAGCCTATTTAATAAGTCTAAGTTTCTGAAATAAGGCTATTTAATAAGTCGATTTAATAAGTCTAAGTTGCTAAAATAAGCCTATTTAATAAGGCTATTTAATAAGCCTAAGTTGCTGAAATAAGCCTATTTAAGAAGGCTATTTAATGAGCCTAAGTTGCTGAAATAAGCCTATTTAAAAAGCCTAAGTTTCTGAACTAAGCCTATTTAAAAAGGTATATTTAATAAGTCTAAGTTGCTGAAATAAACTTATTTAAAAATGCTATTTAATAAGCCTAAGTTGCTGAAATAAACCTGTTTAATAAGGCTATTTAATAAACGTAAGTTGCTGAAATAAGCTTATTTCATAAGCCTAAGTTGCTGAAATAAGCCTATTTAATAAGGCTATTTAATAAGTCTAAGTTGCTGAAATAAACCTATTTAATAAGCCTAAGTTGCTAAAAAAAGCCTATTTAATGAGGCTATTTAATAAGTTCATTTAATAAGCCTATTTAATAAGCCTATTTAATACGCCTATTTAATAAGCCTATTTAATAAGCCTATTTAATACGCCTATTTAATAAACCTATTTAATAAGTATTTAATGAGCCTATTTATTAAGTCTATTTAATACGCCTTTTAAATAAGCCTATTTAATAAAGTCTATTTAATAAGCCTATTTAATGAGTCTATTTAATAAGTCTATTTAATAAGCCTATTTAATAAGTATTTAATGAGCCTATTTAATAAGCCTATTTATTGAGCCTATTTAATAAGCCTATTTAATAAGCCTATTTATTGAGCCTATTTAATAAGTCTATTTAATAAGCCTATTTAATAAGCCTATTTAATAAGTATTTAATGAGCCTATTTAATAAGTCTATTTAATAAGCCTATTTAATAGGCCTATTTAATAAGTCTAAGTTGCTGAAATAAGCTTATTTAATAAGCCTAAGTTGCTGAAATAAGCCTATATAATAAGGCTATTTAATAATCATAAGTTGCTGAATTAAGCCTATTTAATAAGCCTAAGTTGCTAAAATAAGCCTATTTAATGAGGCTATTTAATAAGCCTAAGTTGCTGAAATAAGCCTATTTAAGAAGGCTATTTAATGAGCCTAAGTTGCTGAAATAAGCCTATTTAAAAAGCCTAAGTTTCTGAACTAAGCCTATTTAAAAAGGTATATTTAATAAGTCTAAGTTGCTGAAATAAACCTATTTAAAAATGCTATTTAATAAGCCTAAGTTGCTGAAATAAACCTGTTTAATAAGGCTATTTAATAAGCGTAAGTTGCTGAAATAAGCTTATTTAATAAGCCTAAGTTGCTGAAATAAACCTATTTAATAAGCCTAAGTTGCTAAAAAAAGCCTATTTAATGAGGCTATTTAATAAGTTCATTTAATAAGCCTATTTAATAAGCCTATTTAATACGCCTATTTAATAAGCCTATTTAATACGCCTATTTAATAAACCTATTTAATAAGTATTTAATGAGCCTATTTATTAAGTCTATTTAATACGCCTTTTAAATAAGCCTATTTAATAAAGTCTATTTAATAAGCCTATTTAATAAGTCTATTTAATAAGTCTATTTAATAAGCCTATTTAATAAGTATTTAATGAGCCTATTTAATAAGCCTATTTATTGAGCCTATTTAATACGCCTATTTAATAAACCTATTTAATAAGTATTTAATGAGCCTATTTATTAAGTCTATTTAATACGCCTTTTAAATAAGCCTATTTAATAAAGTCTATTTAATAAGCCTATTTAATAAGTCTATTTAATAAGTCTATTTAATAAGCCTATTTAATAAGCCTATTTAATAAGCCTATTTAATAAGCCTATTTAATAAGTCTATTTAATAAGTCTATTTAATAAGCCTGTTTAATAAACCTTTTAATAAGTATTTAATGAGCCTATTTAATAAGCCTAAGTTGCTGAATAAGCCTATTTAATAAACCTGAGTTGCTGAACTAAGCCTATTTAAAAAGGTCTATTTAATAAGTCTAAGTTGCTGAAATAAACCTATTTAAAAATGCTATTTAATACGCCTAAGTTGCTGAAATAAACCTGATTAATAAGGCTATTTAATAAGCATAAGTTGCTGAAATAAGCCTATTTAATAAGCCTACGTTGCTGAACTAAACCTATATAAAAAGGTCTATTTAATAAGTCTAAGTTGGTGAAATAAACCTATTTAAAAATGCTATTTAATAAGCCTAAGTTGCTGAAATAAACCTGTTTAATAAGGCTATTTAATAAGTGTAAGTTGCTGAAATAAGCTTATTTAATAAGCCTAAGTTGCTGAAATAAGCCTATTTAATAAGGCTATTTAATGTCTAAGTTGCTGAAATAAACCTATTTAATAAGCCTAAGTTGTTAAAAAAGCCTATTTAATGAGGCTATTTAATAAGTTCATTTAATAAGCCTATTTAATAAGCCTATTTAATACGCCTATTTAATAAGCCTATTTAATACGCCTATTTAATAAACCTATTTAATAAATATTTAATGAGCCTATTTATTAAGTCTATTTAATACGCCTTTTAAATAAGCCTATTTAATAAAGTCTATTTAATAAGCCTATTTAATAAGTCTATTTAATAAGTCTATTTAATAAGCCTATTTAATAAGTATTTAATGAGCCTATTTAATAAACCTATTTATTGAGCCTATTTAATAAGCCTATTTAATAAGCCTATTTAATAAGCCTATTTAATAAGCCTATTTTATAAGCCTATTTAATAAGCCTATTTAATACGCCTATTTATTGTGCCTATTTAATAAGTCTATTTAATAAGCCTATTTAATAAGCCTATTTAATAAGTATTTAATGAGCCTATTTAATATGTCTATTTAATAAGCCTATTTAATAGGCCTATTTAATAAGTCTAAGTTGCTGAAATAAGCTTATTTAATAAGCCTAAGTTGCTGAAATAAGCCTATATAATAAGGCTATTTAATAAGCATAAGTTGCTGAATTAAGCCTATTTAATAAGCCTAAGTTGCTAAAATAAGCCTATTTAATGAGGCTATTTAATAAGTCTATTTAATGAGGCTATTTAATAAGTCTATTTAATAAGCCTATTTAATGAGACTATTTAATACGCCTATTTAATAAACCTATTTAATAAGTATTTAATGAGCCTATTTAATAAGTCTATTTAATAAGCCTGTTTAATAAGCCTTTTTAATAAGTATTTAATGAGCCTATTTAATAAGCCTAAGTTGCTGAATAAGCCTATTTAATAAGCCTGAGTTGCTGAAATAAGCCTATTTAATAAGCCTATTTAATAAGCCTAAGTTGCTGAATAAGCCTATTTAATAAGCCTACGTTTCTGAACTAAGCCTATTTAAAAAGGTCTATTTAATAAGTCTAACTTTCTGAAATAAACCTATTTAAAAATGCTATTTAAAACGCCTAAGTTGCTGAAATAAACCTGATTAATAAGGCTATTTAATAAGCATAAGTTGCTGAAATAAGCCTATTTAATAAGCCTACGTTGCTGAACTAAGCATATATAAAAAGGTCTATTTAATAAGTCTAAGTTGCTGAAATAAACCTATTTAAAAATGCTATTTAATAAGCCTAAATTTCTGAAATAAACCTGTTTAATAAGGCTATTTAATAAGCATAAGTTGCTGAAATAAGCCTATTTAATAATCCTAAGTTGCTGAAATAAGCCTATTTAATAAGGCTATTTAATAAGTCTAAGTTGCAGAAATAAACCTATTTAATAATGCTATTTAATACGCCTAAGTTGCTGAAATAAGCATATTTAATAAGCCTAAGTTGTAAAAAATAAGCCTATTTAATAGGCCTATCTAATAAGTCTAAGTTTCAGAAATGAGCATATTTCATAAGCATATTTAATGAGCCTAAGTTGCTGAAATGTCTATTTAATAAGTCGATTTAATAAGTCTAAGTTGCTAAAATAAGCCTATTTAATAAGGCTATTTAATAAGCCTAAGTTGCTGAAATAAGCCTATTTATTAAGGCTATTTAATGAGCCTAAGTTGCTGAAATAAGCCTATTTAAAAAGCCTAAGTTTCTGAACTAAGCCTATTTAAAAAGGTTTATTTAATAAGTCTAACTTGCTGAAATAAACCTATTTAAAAATGCTATTTAATAAGCCTAAGTTGCTGAAATAAACCTGTTTAATAAGGCTATTTAATAAGTGTAAGTTGCTGAAATAAGCTTATTTAATAAGCCTAAGTTGCTGAAATATGCCTATTTAATAAGGCTATTTAATAAGTCTAAGTTGCTGAAATAAACCTATTTAATAAGCCTAAGTTGCTAAAAAAAGCCTATTTAATGAGGCTATTTAATAAGTTCATTTAATAAGCCTATTTAATAAGCCTATTTAATACGCCTATTTAATAAACCTATTTAATAAGTATTTAATGAGCCTATTTATTAAGTCTATTTAATACGCCTTTTAAATAAGCCTATTTAATAAAGTCAATTTAATAAGCCTATTTAATAAGTCTATTTAATAAGTCTATTTAATAAGCCTATTTAATAAGTATTTAATGAGCCTATTTAACAAGCCTATTTATTGAGCCTATTTAATAAGCCTATTTATTGAGCCTATTTAGTAAGCCTATTTATTGAGCCTATTTAGTAAGCCTATTTATTGAGCCTATTTAATAAGCCTATTTAATAAGCCTATTTAATAAGCCTAATTAATAAGCCTATTTTATAAGCCTATTTAATAAGCCTATTTAATAAGCCTATTTATTGAGCCTATTTAATAAGTCTATTTAATAAGCCTATTTAATAAGCCTATTTAATAAGTATTTAATGAGCCTATTTAATAAGTCTATTTAATAAGCCTATTTAATAGGCCTATTTAATAAGTCTAAGTTGCTGAAATAAGCGTATTTAATAAGCCTAAGTTGCTGAAATAAGCCTATATAATAAGGCTATTTAATAAGCATAAGTTGCTGAATTAAGCCTATTTAATAAGCCTAAGTTGCTAAAATAAGCCTATTTAATGAGGCTATTTAATAAGTCTATTTAATGAGGCTATTTAATAAGTCTATTTAATAAGCCTATTTAATGAGACTATTTAATACGCCTATTTAAAAAACCTATTTAATAAGTATTTAATGAGCCTATTTAATAAGTCTATTTAATAAGCCTGTTTAATAAGCCTTTTTAATAAGTATTTAATGAGCCTATTTAATAAGCCTAAGTTGCTGAATAAGCCTATTTAATAAGCCTGAGTTGCTGAAATAAGCCTATTTAATAAGCCTATTTAATAAGCCTAAGTTGCTGAATAAGCCTATTTAATAAGCCTACGTTTCTGAACTAAGCCTATTAAAAAAGGTCTATTTAATAAGTCTAACTTTCTGAAATAAACCTATTTAAAAATGCTATTTAAAACGCCTAAGTTGCTGAAATAAACCTGATTAATAAGGCTATTTAATAAGCATAAGTTGCTGAAATAAGCCTATTTAATAAGCCCTAGTTGCTGAAATAAGCCTATTTAATGAGTCTAAGTTGCTGAAATAAGCCTATTTAATAAGCCTAAGTTACTGAAATGAGCCTATTTAATAAGCCTAAGTTGCTGAAATAAGGCTATTTAATAAGTCTAAGTCGCTGAAATAAGCCTATTTAATAAGCCTAAGTTGCTAAAATAAGCCTATTTAATGAGGCTATTTAATAAGTCTATTTAATAAGCCTATTTAATAAGCCTATTTAATAAGCCTATTTAATAAGTCTATTTAATAAATATATTTAATAAGCCTATTTAAAGAGTATTCAATGAGCCTATTTATTAAGCCTATTTATTGAGCCTATTTAATAAGCCTATTTATTAAGCCTATTTATTAAGCCTATTTATTGAGCCTATTTAATGAGCCTATTTATTAAGCCTATTTAATACGCCTATTTAATAAGTCTATTTAATAAGCCTATTTAATAAGCCTATTTAATAAGTCTATTTAATAAGCCTATTTATTGAGACTATTTAATACGCCTATTTAATAAACCTATTTAATAAGTATTTAATGAGCCTATTTAATAAGTCTATTTAATAAGCCTGTTTAATAAGCCTTTTTAATAAGTATTTAATGAGCCTATTTAATAAGCCTAAGTTGCTGAATAAGCCTATTTAATAAGCCTGAGTTGCTGAAATAAGCCTATTTAATAAGCCTATTTAATAAGCCTAAGTTGCTGAATAAGCCTATTTAATAAGCCTACGTTTCTGAACTAAGCCTAGTTAAAAAGGTCTATTTAATAAGTCTAACTTTCTGAAATAAACCTATTTAAAAATGCTATTTAAAACGCCTAAGTTGCTGAAATAAACCTGATTAATAAGGCTATTTAATAAGCATAAGTTGCTGAAATAAGCCTATTTAATAAGCCCTAGTTGCTGAAATAAGCCTATTTAATAAGTCTAAGTTGCTGAAATAAGCCTATTTAATAAGCCTAAGTTGCTGAAATAAGCCTATTTAATAAGTCTAAGTTGCTGAAATAAGGCGATTTAATAAGCTTAAGTTGCTGAAATGAGCCTATTTAATAAGCCTGAGTTGCTGAAATAAGCCTATTTAATAAGCCTATTTAATAAGCCTAAGTTGCTGAATAAGCCTATTTAATAAGCCTACGTTTCTGAACTAAGCCTATTTAAAAAGGTCTATTTAATAAGTCTAACTTTCTGAAATAAACCTATTTAAAAATGCTATTTAAAACGCCTAAGTTGCTGAAATAAACCTGATTAATAAGGCTATTTAATAAGCATAAGTTGCTGAAATAAGCCTATTTAATAAGCCCTAGTTGCTGAAATAAGCCTATTTAATAAGTCTAAGTTGCTGAAATAAGCCTATTTAATAAGCCTAAGTTGCTGAAATGAGCCTATTTAATAAGCCTAAGTTGCTGAAATAAGGCTATTTAATAAGTCTAAGTCGCTGAAATAAGCCTATTTAATAAGCCTAAGTTGCTAAAATAAGCCTATATAATAAGGCTATTTAATAAGCATAAGTTGCTGAATTAAGCCTATTTAATAAGCCTAAGTTGCTAAAATAAGCCTATTTAATGAGGCTATTTAATAAGTCTATTTAATGAGGCTATTTAATAAGTCTATTTAATAAGCCTATTTAATGAGACTATTTAATACGCCTATTTAAAAAACCTATTTAATAAGTATTTAATGAGCCTATTTAATAAGTCTATTTAATAAGCCTGTTTAATAAGCCTTTTTAATAAGTATTTAATGAGCCTATTTAATAAGCCTAAGTTGCTGAATAAGCCTATTTAATAAGCCTGAGTTGCTGAAATAAGCCTATTTAATAAGCCTATTTAATAAGCCTAAGTTGCTGAATAAGCCTATTTAATAAGCCTACGTTTCTGAACTAAGCCTATTAAAAAAGGTCTATTTAATAAGTCTAACTTTCTGAAATAAACCTATTTAAAAATGCTATTTAAAACGCCTAAGTTGCTGAAATAAACCTGATTAATAAGGCTATTTAATAAGCATAAGTTGCTGAAATAAGCCTATTTAATAAGCCCTAGTTGCTGAAATAAGCCTATTTAATGAGTCTAAGTTGCTGAAATAAGCCTATTTAATAAGCCTAAGTTACTGAAATGAGCCTATTTAATAAGCCTAAGTTGCTGAAATAAGGCTATTTAATAAGTCTAAGTCGCTGAAATAAGCCTATTTAATAAGCCTAAGTTGCTAAAATAAGCCTATTTAATGAGGCTATTTAATAAGTCTATTTAATAAGCCTATTTAATAAGCCTATTTAATAAGCCTATTTAATAAGTCTATTTAATAAATATATTTAATAAGCCTATTTAAAGAGTATTCAATGAGCCTATTTATTAAGCCTATTTATTGAGCCTATTTAATAAGCCTATTTATTAAGCCTATTTATTAAGCCTATTTATTGAGCCTATTTAATGAGCCTATTTATTAAGCCTATTTAATACGCCTATTTAATAAGTCTATTTAATAAGCCTATTTAATAAGCCTATTTAATAAGTCTATTTAATAAGCCTATTTATTGAGACTATTTAATACGCCTATTTAATAAACCTATTTAATAAGTATTTAATGAGCCTATTTAATAAGTCTATTTAATAAGCCTGTTTAATAAGCCTTTTTAATAAGTATTTAATGAGCCTATTTAATAAGCCTAAGTTGCTGAATAAGCCTATTTAATAAGCCTGAGTTGCTGAAATAAGCCTATTTAATAAGCCTATTTAATAAGCCTAAGTTGCTGAATAAGCCTATTTAATAAGCCTACGTTTCTGAACTAAGCCTAGTTAAAAAGGTCTATTTAATAAGTCTAACTTTCTGAAATAAACCTATTTAAAAATGCTATTTAAAACGCCTAAGTTGCTGAAATAAACCTGATTAATAAGGCTATTTAATAAGCATAAGTTGCTGAAATAAGCCTATTTAATAAGCCCTAGTTGCTGAAATAAGCCTATTTAATAAGTCTAAGTTGCTGAAATAAGCCTATTTAATAAGCCTAAGTTGCTGAAATAAGCCTATTTAATAAGTCTAAGTTGCTGAAATAAGGCGATTTAATAAGCTTAAGTTGCTGAAATGAGCCTATTTAATAAGCCTGAGTTGCTGAAATAAGCCTATTTAATAAGCCTATTTAATAAGCCTAAGTTGCTGAATAAGCCTATTTAATAAGCCTACGTTTCTGAACTAAGCCTATTTAAAAAGGTCTATTTAATAAGTCTAACTTTCTGAAATAAACCTATTTAAAAATGCTATTTAAAACGCCTAAGTTGCTGAAATAAACCTGATTAATAAGGCTATTTAATAAGCATAAGTTGCTGAAATAAGCCTATTTAATAAGCCCTAGTTGCTGAAATAAGCCTATTTAATAAGTCTAAGTTGCTGAAATAAGCCTATTTAATAAGCCTAAGTTGCTGAAATGAGCCTATTTAATAAGCCTAAGTTGCTGAAATAAGGCTATTTAATAAGTCTAAGTCGCTGAAATAAGCCTATTTAATAAGCCTAAGTTGCTAAAATAAGCCTATTTAATGAGGCTATTTAATAAGTCTATTTAATAAGCCTATTTAATAAGCCTATTTAATAAGCCTATTTAATAATTCTATTTAATAAATATATTTAATAAGCCTATTTAAAGAGTATTCAATGAGCCTATTTATTAAGCCTATTTATTGAGCCTATTTAATAAGCCTATTTATTGAGCCTATTTATTAAGCCTATTTATTGAGCCTATTTAATAAGCCTATTTATTAAGCCTATTTAATACGCCTATTTAATAAGTCTATTTAATAAGCCTATTTAATAAGCCTATTTAATAAGTCTATTTAATAAGCCTATTTATTGAGACTATTTAATACGCCTATTTAATAAACCTATTTAATAAGTATTTAATGAGCCTATTTAATAAGTCTATTTAATAAGCCTGTTTAATAAGCCTTTTTAATAAGTATTTAATGAGCCTATTTAATAAGCCTAAGTTGCTGAATAAGCCTATTTAATAAGCCTGAGTTGCTGAAATAAGCCTATTTAATAAGCCTATTTAATAAGCCTAAGTTGCTGAATAAGCCTATATAATAAGCCTACGTTTCTGAACTAAGCCTATTTAAAAAGGTCTATTTAATAAGTCTAACTTTCTGAAATAAACCTATTTAAAAATGCTATTTAAAACGCCTAAGTTGCTGAAATAAACCTGATTAATAAGGCTATTTAATAAGCATAAGTTGCTGAAATAAGCCTATTTAATAAGCCCTAGTTGCTGAAATAAGCCTATTTAATAAGTCTAAGTTGCTGAAATAAGCCTATTTAATAAGCCTAAGTTGCTGAAATAAGCCTATTTAATAAGTCTAAGTTGCTGAAATAAGGCGATTTAATAAGCTTAAGTTGCTGAAATGAGCCTATTTAATAAGCCTAAGTTGCTGAAATAAGGCTATTTAATAAGTCTAAGTCGCTGAAATAAGCCTATTTAATAAGCCTAAGTTGCTAAAATAAGCCTATTTAATGAGGCTATTTAATAAGTCTATTTAATAAGCCTATTTAATAAGCCTATTTAATAAGCCTATTTAATAAGTCTATTTAATAAATATATTTAATAAGCCTATTTAAAGAGTATTCAATGAGCCTATTTATTAAGCCTATTTATTGAGCCTATTTAATAAGCCTATTTATTAAGCCTATTTATTAAGCCTATTTATTGAGCCTATTTAATAAGCCTATTTATTAAGCCTATTTAATACGCCTATTTAATAAGTCTATTTAATAAGCCTATTTAATAAGCCTATTTAATAAGTCTATTTAATAAGCCTATTTATTGAGCCTATTTAATAATCCTATTTAATAAGTCTATTTAATAAGTATTTAATGAGCCTATTTAATCAGTCTATTTAATACGCCTATTTAATAGGCCTATTTAATAAGTCTAAGTTGCTGAAATAAGCCTATTTAATAAGCCTAAGTTGCTGAAAAGCCTTTTTCATAAGCCTAAGTTGCTGAAATAAGCCTTTTTAATAAGTCTAAGTTGCTGAAATAAGCCTATTTAATAAGCCTAAGTTGCTGAAAAGCCTATTTAATAAGTCTAAGTTGCTGAAATAAGGCTATTTAATAAGTCGATTTAATAAGTCTAAGTTGCTAAAATAAGCCTATTTAATAAGGCTATTTAATAAGCCTAAGTTGCTGAAATAAGCCTATTTAAGAAGGCTATTTAATGAGCCTAAGTTGCTGAAATAAGCCTATTTAAAAAGCCTAAGTTTCTGAACTAAGCCTATTTAAAAAGGTATATTTAATAAGTCTAAGTTGCTGAAATAAACCTATTTAAAAATGCTATTTAATAAGCCTAAGTTGCTGAAATAAACCTGTTTAATAAGGCTATTTAATAAGCGTAAGTTGCTGAAATAAGCTTATTTCATAAGCCTAAGTTGCTGAAATAAGCCTATTAATAAGTCTATTTAATAAGCCTATTTAATAAGTATTTAACGAGCCTATTTAATAAGCCTATTTATTGAGCCTATTTAATAAGCCTATTTATTAAGCCAATTAAATAAGCCTATTTAATAAGCCTATTTAATAAGTCTATTTAATAAGCCTATTTAATAAGCCTATTTAATAAGCCTATTAATTAAGCCTATTTAATGAGCCTATTTAATAAGCCTATTTATTGAACCTATTTAATAAGTCTATTTAATAAGACTGTTTAATAAGCCTATTTAATAAGTATTTAATGAGCCTATTTAATAAGCCTAAGTTGCTGAATAAGCCTATTTAATAAGCCTAAGTTGCTGAAATAAGCCTATTTAATAAGCCTATTTAATAAGCCTAAGTTGCTGAATAGGCCTATTTAATAAGCCTAATTTGCTGAAATAAGCCTATTTAATAAATCTCAGTTGCTGAAATAAGGCTATTTAATAAGCCTAAGTTGCTGAAATAAGCCTATTTAATAAGCCTAAGTTGCTGAAATAAGGCTATTTAATAAGTCTAAGTTGCTGAAATAAGCCTATTTAATAAGTCTAAGTTGCTGAAATAAGGCAATTTAATAAGTCTAAGTTGCTGAAATAAGCCTATTTAATCAGCATAAGTTGCTGAAATAAGCCTATTTAATAAGCCCAAGTTGCTTAAATAAGCCTATTTAATAAGGCTATTTAATAAGCCTAAGTTGCTGAAATAAGCCTATTTAATAAGCCTAAGTTGCTGAAATAAGCCTATTTAATAGGCCTATCTAATAAGTCTAAGTTGCAGAAATAAGCATATTTCATAAGCTTAAGTTGCTAAAATAAGCATATTTAATGAGGCTGTTTAATAAGTCTATTTAATAAGCCTATTTAATAAGCCTATTTAATGAGCCTATTTAAAAAGCCTATTTAATAATTCTATTTAATAAGTCTATTTAATAAGCCTATTTAATAAGTATTTAACGAGCCTATTTAATACGCCTATTTATTGAGGATATTTAATAAGCCTATTTATTAAGCCAATTAAATAAGCCTATTTAATAAGCCTATTTAATAAGTCTATTTAATAAGCCTATTTAATAAGCCTATTTAATAAGCCTATTAATTAAGCCTATTTAATGAGCCTATTTAATAAGCCTATTTATTGAACCTATTTAATAAGTCTATTTAATAAGCCTGTTTAATAAGCCGATTTAATAAGTATTTAATGAGCCTATTTAATAAGCGTAAGTTGCTGAATAAGCCTATTTAATAAGCCTAAGTTGCTGAAATAAGCCTATTTAATAAGCCTATTTAATAAGCCTAAGTTGCTGAAATAAGCCTATTTAATAAGCCTAAGTTGCTGAAATAAGGCTATTTAATAAGTCTAAGTTGCTGAAATAAGCCTATTTAATAAGCCTATGTTGCTGAAATAAGTATATTTAATAAGCATAAGTTGCTGAAATAAGCCTATTTAATAAGTCTAAGTTGCTGAAATAAGGCTATTTAATAAGTCTAAGTTGCTGAAATGTGCCTATTTAATCAGCGTAAGTTGCTGAAATAAGCCTATTTAATAAGCCCTAGTTGCTGAAATAAGCCTATTTAATAAGGCTATTTAATAAGCCTAAGTTGCTGAAATAAGCCTATTTAAAAAGTCTAAGTTGCTGAAATAAGCCTATTTAATAAGCCTAAGTTGCTGAAATAAGCCTATTTAATAAGTCTAAGTTGCTGAAATAAGCCTATTTAATAAGCCTAAGTTGCTGAAAAGCCTATTTCATAAGCCTAAGTTGCTGAAATAAGCCTTTTTTAATAAGTCTAAGTTGCTGAAATAAGCCTATTTAATAAGCCTAAGTTGCTAAAATAAGCCTATTTAATGAGGCTGTTTAATAAGTCTATTTAATAAGCCTATTTAATAAGCCTATTTAATGAGCCTATTTAACGAGCCTATTTAATAAGCCTATTTAATGAGCCTATTTAATAAGCCTATTTATTTAACCTATTTAATAAGTCTATTTAATAAGCCTGTTTAATAAGCCTATTTAATAAGTATTTAATGAGCCTATTTAATAAGCCTAAGTTGCTGAATAAGCCTATTTAATAAGCCTAAGTTGCTGAAATAAGCCTATTTAATAAGCCTATTTAATAAGCCTAAGTTGCTGAAATAAGCCTATTTAATAAGCCTAAGTTGCTGAAATAAGGCTATTTAATAAGTCTAAGTTGCTGAAATAAGCCTATTTAATAAGCCTATGTTGCTGAAATAAGTATATTTAATAAGCATAAGTTGCTGAAATAAGCCTATTTAATAAGTCTAAGTTGCTGAAATAAGGCTATTTAATAAGTCTAAGTTGCTGAAATGAGCCTATTTAATCAGCGTAAGTTGCTGAAATAAGCCTATTTAATAAGCCCTAGTTGCTGAAATAAGCCTATTTAATAAGGCTATTTAATAAGCCTAAGTTGGTGAAATAAGCCTATTTAATAAGTCTAAGTTGCTGAAATAAGGCTATTTAATAAGTCTAAGTTGCTGAAATAAGCCTATTTAATAAGCCTAAGTTGCTGAAATAAGCCTATTTAATAAGTCTAAGTTGCTGAAATAAGGCTATTTAATAAGCTTAAGTTGCTGAAATGAGCCTATTTAATAAGCCTAAGTTGCTGAAATAAGGATATTTAATAAGTCTAAGTCGCTGAAATAAGCCAATTTAATAAGCCTAAGTTGCTAAAATAAGCCTATTTAATGAGACTATTTAATAAGCCTATTTAATAAGCCTATTTAATAAGTCTATTTAATAAGTCTATTTAATAAGCCTATTTAAAGAGTATTCAATGAGCCTATTTATTAAGCCTATTTATTGAGCCTATTTAATAAGCCTATTTAATAAGTCTATTTAATAAGTCTATTTAATAAGCCTATTTAAAGAGTATTCAATGAGCCTATTTATTAAGCCTATTTATTGAGCCTATTTAATAAGCCTATTTATTAAGCCTATTTATTAAGCCTATTTATTGAGCTTATTTAATAAGCCTATTTATTAAGCCTATTTAATACGCCTATTTAATAAGTCTATTTAATAAGCCTATTTAATAAGCCTATTTAATAAGCCTATTTAATACGCCTATTTATTGAGCCTATTTAATAAGTCTATTTAATACACCTATTTAATAAGCCTATTTAATAAGTATTTAATGAGCCTATTTAATCAGTCTATTTAATAAGCCTATTTAATAGGCCTATTTAATAAGTCTAAGTTGCTGAAATAAGCCTATTTAATAAGCCTAAGTTGCTGAAAAGCCTATTTCATAAGCCTAAGTTGCTGAAATAAGCCTTTTTAATAAGTCTAAGTTGCTGAAATAAGCCTATTTAATAAGCCTAAGTTGCTAAAATAAGCCTATTTAATGAGGCTGTTTAATAAGTCTATTTAATAAGCCTATTTAATAAGCCTATTTAATGAGCCTATTTAAAAAGCCTATTTAATAAGTCTATTTAATAAGCCCATTTAATACGTATTTAACGAGCCTATTTAATAAGCCTATTTATTGAGCCTATTTAATAAGCCTATTTATTAAGCCAATTAAATAAGCCTATTTAATAAGCCTATTTAATAAGTCTATTTAATAAGCCTATTTAATAAGCCTATTTAATAAGCCTATTAATTAAGCCTATTTAATGAGCCTATTTAATAAGCCTATTTATTGAACCTATTTAATAAGTCTATTTAATAAGCTTGTTTAATAAGCCTATTTAGTAAGTATTTAATGAGCCTATTTAATAAGCCTAAGTTTCTGAATAAGCCTATTTAATATGCCTAAGTTGCTGAAATAAGCCTATTTAATACGCCTATGTTGCTGAAATAAGTATATTTAATAAGCATAAGTTGCTGAAATAAGCCTATTTAATAAGTCTAAGTTGCTGAAATAAGGCTATTTAATAAGTCTAAGTTGCTGAAATGAGCCTATTTAATCAGCATAAGTTGCTGAAATAAGCCTATTTAATAAGCCCTAGTTGCTGAAATAAGCCTATTTAATAAGGCTATTTAATAAGCCTAAGTTGCTGAAATAAGCCTATTTAATAAGTCTAAGTTGCTGAAATAAGCCTATTTAATAAGTCTAAGTTGCTGAAATAAGGCTATTTAATAAGCTTAAGTTGCTGAAATGTGCCTATTTAATAAGCCTAAGTTGCTGAAATAAGGATATTTAATAAGTCTAAGTCGCTGAAATAAGCCTATTTAATAAGCCTAAGTTGCTAAAATAAGCCTATTTAATGAGGCTATTTAATAAGTCTATTTAATAAGCCTATTTATTAAGCCTATTTAATAAGCCTATTTAATAAGCCTATTTAATAAGTCTATTTAATAAGTCTATTTAATAAGCCTATTTAAAGAGTATTCAATGAGCCTATTTATTAAGCCTATTTATTGAGCCTATTTAATAAGCCTATTTATTAAGCCTATTTATTAAGCCTATTTATTGAGCCTATTTAATAAGCCTATTTATTAAGCCTATTTAATACGCCTATTTAATAAGTCTATTTAATAAGCCTATTTAATAAGCCTATTTAATAAGCCTATTTAATACGCCTATTTATTGAGCCTATTTAATAAGTCTAATTAATACGCCTATTTAATAAGCCTATTTAATAAGTATTTAATGAGCATATTTAATCAGTCTATTTAATAAGCCTATTTAATAGGCCTATTTAATAAGTCTAAGTTGCTGAAATAAGCCTATTTAATAAGCCTAAGTTGCTGAAAAGCCTATTTCATAAGCCTAAGTTGCTGAAATAAGCCTTTTTAATAAGTCTAAGTTGCTGAAATAAGCCTATTTAATAAGCCTAAGTTGCTAAAATAAGCCTATTTAATGAGGCTGTTTAATAAGTCTATTTAATAAGCCTATTTAATAAGCCTATTTAATGAGCCTATTTAAAAAGCCTATTTAATAAGTCTATTTAATAAGCCTATTTAATAAGTATTTAACGAGCCTATTTAATAAGCCTATTTATTGAGCCTATTTAATAAGCCTATTTATTAAGCCAATTAAATAAGCCTATTTAATAAGCCTATTTAATAAGTCTATTTAATAAGCCTATTTAATAAGCCTATTTAATAAGCCTATTAATTAAGCCTATTTAATGAGCCTATTTAATAAGCCTATTTATTGAACCTATTTAATAAGTCTATTTAATAAGACTGTTTAATAAGCCTATTTAATAAGTATTTAATGAGCCTATTTAATAAGCCTAAGTTGCTGAATAAGCCTATTTAATAAGCCTAAGTTGCTGAAATAAGCCTATTTAATAAGCCTATTTAATAAGCCTAAGTTGCTGAATAGGCCTATTTAATAAGCCTAATTTGCTGAAATAAGCCTATTTAATAAATCTCAGTTGCTGAAATAAGGCTATTTAATAAGCCTAAGTTGCTGAAATAAGCCTATTTAATAAGCCTAAGTTGCTGAAATAAGGCTATTTAATAAGTCTAAGTTGCTGAAATAAGCCTATTTAATAAGTCTAAGTTGCTGAAATAAGGCAATTTAATAAGTCTAAGTTGCTGAAATAAGCCTATTTAATCAGCATAAGTTGCTGAAATAAGCCTATTTAATAAGCCCAAGTTGCTTAAATAAGCCTATTTAATAAGGCTATTTAATAAGCCTAAGTTGCTGAAATAAGCCTATTTAATAAGCCTAAGTTGCTGAAATAAGCCTATTTAATAGGCCTATCTAATAAGTCTAAGTTGCAGAAATAAGCATATTTCATAAGCTTAAGTTGCTAAAATAAGCATATTTAATGAGGCTGTTTAATAAGTCTATTTAATAAGCCTATTTAATAAGCCTATTTAATGAGCCTATTTAAAAAGCCTATTTAATAATTCTATTTAATAAGTCTATTTAATAAGCCTATTTAATAAGTATTTAACGAGCCTATTTAATACGCCTATTTATTGAGGATATTTAATAAGCCTATTTATTAGCCAATTAAATAAGCCTATTTAATAAGCCTATTTAATAAGTCTATTTAATAAGCCTATTTAAAGAGTATTCAATGAGCCTATTTATTAAGCCTATTTATTGAGCCTATTTAATAAGCCTATTTAATAAGTCTATTTAATAAGTCTATTTAATAAGCCTATTTAAAGAGTATTCAATGAGCCTATTTATTAAGCCTATTTATTGAGCCTATTTAATAAGCCTATTTATTAAGCCTATTTATTAAGCCTATTTATTGAGCTTATTTAATAAGCCTATTTATTAAGCCTATTTAATACGCCTATTTAATAAGTCTATTTAATAAGCCTATTTAATAAGCCTATTTAATAAGCCTATTTAATACGCCTATTTATTGAGCCTATTTAATAAGTCTATTTAATACACCTATTTAATAAGCCTATTTAATAAGTATTTAATGAGCCTATTTAATCAGTCTATTTAATAAGCCTATTTAATAGGCCTATTTAATAAGTCTAAGTTGCTGAAATAAGCCTATTTAATAAGCCTAAGTTGCTGAAAAGCCTATTTCATAAGCCTAAGTTGCTGAAATAAGCCTTTTTAATAAGTCTAAGTTGCTGAAATAAGCCTATTTAATAAGCCTAAGTTGCTAAAATAAGCCTATTTAATGAGGCTGTTTAATAAGTCTATTTAATAAGCCTATTTAATAAGCCTATTTAATGAGCCTATTTAAAAAGCCTATTTAATAAGTCTATTTAATAAGCCCATTTAATACGTATTTAACGAGCCTATTTAATAAGCCTATTTATTGAGCCTATTTAATAAGCCTATTTATTAAGCCAATTAAATAAGCCTATTTAATAAGCCTATTTAATAAGTCTATTTAATAAGCCTATTTAATAAGCCTATTTAATAAGCCTATTAATTAAGCCTATTTAATGAGCCTATTTAATAAGCCTATTTATTGAACCTATTTAATAAGTCTATTTAATAAGCTTGTTTAATAAGCCTATTTAGTAAGTATTTAATGAGCCTATTTAATAAGCCTAAGTTTCTGAATAAGCCTATTTAATATGCCTAAGTTGCTGAAATAAGCCTATTTAATACGCCTATGTTGCTGAAATAAGTATATTTAATAAGCATAAGTTGCTGAAATAAGCCTATTTAATAAGTCTAAGTTGCTGAAATAAGGCTATTTAATAAGTCTAAGTTGCTGAAATGAGCCTATTTAATCAGCATAAGTTGCTGAAATAAGCCTATTTAATAAGCCCTAGTTGCTGAAATAAGCCTATTTAATAAGGCTATTTAATAAGCCTAAGTTGCTGAAATAAGCCTATTTAATAAGTCTAAGTTGCTGAAATAAGCCTATTTAATAAGTCTAAGTTGCTGAAATAAGGCTATTTAATAAGCTTAAGTTGCTGAAATGTGCCTATTTAATAAGCCTAAGTTGCTGAAATAAGGATATTTAATAAGTCTAAGTCGCTGAAATAAGCCTATTTAATAAGCCTAAGTTGCTAAAATAAGCCTATTTAATGAGGCTATTTAATAAGTCTATTTAATAAGCCTATTTATTAAGCCTATTTAATAAGCCTATTTAATAAGCCTATTTAATAAGTCTATTTAATAAGTCTATTTAATAAGCCTATTTAAAGAGTATTCAATGAGCCTATTTATTAAGCCTATTTATTGAGCCTATTTAATAAGCCTATTTATTAAGCCTATTTATTAAGCCTATTTATTGAGCCTATTTAATAAGCCTATTTATTAAGCCTATTTAATACGCCTATTTAATAAGTCTATTTAATAAGCCTATTTAATAAGCCTATTTAATAAGCCTATTTAATACGCCTATTTATTGAGCCTATTTAATAAGTCTAATTAATACGCCTATTTAATAAGCCTATTTAATAAGTATTTAATGAGCATATTTAATCAGTCTATTTAATAAGCCTATTTAATAGGCCTATTTAATAAGTCTAAGTTGCTGAAATAAGCCTATTTAATAAGCCTAAGTTGCTGAAAAGCCTATTTCATAAGCCTAAGTTGCTGAAATAAGCCTTTTTAATAAGTCTAAGTTGCTGAAATAAGCCTATTTAATAAGCCTAAGTTGCTAAAATAAGCCTATTTAATGAGGCTGTTTAATAAGTCTATTTAATAAGCCTATTTAATAAGCCTATTTAATGAGCCTATTTAAAAAGCCTATTTAATAAGTCTATTTAATAAGCCTATTTAATAAGTATTTAACGAGCCTATTTAATAAGCCTATTTATTGAGCCTATTTAATAAGCCTATTTATTAAGCCAATTAAATAAGCCTATTTAATAAGCCTATTTAATAAGTCTATTTAATAAGCCTATTTAATAAGCCTATTTAATAAGCCTATTAATTAAGCCTATTTAATGAGCCTATTTAATAAGCCTATTTATTGAACCTATTTAATAAGTCTATTTAATAAGACTGTTTAATAAGTATTTAATGAGCCTATTTAATAAGCCTGAGTTGCTGAATAAGCCTATTTAATAAGCCTGAGTTGCTGAAATAAGCCTATTTAATAAGCCTATTTAATAAGCCTAAGTTGCTGAATAAGCCTATTTAATAAGCCTGAGTTGCTGAAATAAGCCTATTTAATAAGCCTAAGTTGCTGAAATAAGGCTATTTAATAAGTCTAAGTTGCTGAAATAAGGCTATTTAATAAGCTTAAGTTGCTGAAATGAGCCTATTTAATAAGCCTAAGTTGCTGAAATAAGCTATTTGATAAGTCTAAGTTGCTGAAATAAGCCTATTTAATAAGCCTATTTAATAAGCCTAAGTTGCTGAAATAAGCCTATTTAATGAGCCCAAGTTGCTGAAATAAGCCTATTTAATAAGGCTATTTAATAAGCCTGAGTTGCTGAAATAAGCCTATTTAATAAGTCTAAGTTGCTGAAATGAGCCTATTTAATAAGCCTAAGTTGCTGAAATAAGGCTATTTAATAAGTCTAAGTTGCTGAAATAAGGCTATTTAATAAGCTTAAGTTGCTGAAATGAGCCTATTTAATAAGCCTAAGTTGCTGAAATAAGCTATTTGATGTCTAAGTTGCTGAAATAAGCCTATTTAATAAGCCTAAGTTGCTAAAACAAGCCTATTTAATGAGGCTATTTAATAAGTCTATTTAATAAGCCTATTTAATAAGCCTATTTAATGAGGCTATTTAATAAGTCTATTTAATAAGCCTATTTAATAAGCCTATTTAATAAGCCTATTTAATATGCCTATTTAATAAGTCTATTTAATAAGTCTATTTAATACGCCTATTTAATAAGTATTTAATGAGCCTATTTAATAAGCCTATTTAATAAGTCTATTTAATAAGCCTATTTAATAAGCCTATTTAATACGCCTATTTAATAAGCCTATTTATTAAGCATATTTGATGAGCCTATTTAATAAGCCTATTTATTGAGCCTATTTAATAAGTCTATTTAATAAGCCTGTTTAATAAGCCTATTTAATAAGTATTTAATGAGCCTATTTAATAAGCCTGAGTTGCTGAATAAGCCTATTTAATTAGCCTGAGTTGCTGAAATAAGCCTATTTAATAAGCCTATTTAATAAGCCTAAGTTGCTGAATAAGCCTATTTAATAAGCCTGAGTTGCTGAAATAAGCCTATTTAATAAGCCTATTTAATAAGCCTAAGTTGCTGAAATAAGGCTATTTAATAAGTCTAAGTTGCTGAAATGAGCCTATTTAATAAGCCTAAGTTGCTGAAATAAGGCTATTTAATAAGTCTAAGTTGCTGAAATAAGGCTATTTAATAAGCTTAAGTTGCTGAAATGAGCCTATTTAATAAGCCTAAGTTGCTGAAATAAGCTATTTGATAAGTCTAAGTTGCTGAAATAAGCCTATTTAATAAGCCTATTTAATAAGCCTAAGTTGCTGAAATAAGCCTATTTAATAAGCCCAAGTTGCTGAAATAAGCCTATTTAATAAGGCTATTTAATAAGCCTAAGTTGCTGAAATAAGCCTATTTAATAAGTCTAAGTTGCTGAAATGAGCCTATTTAATCAGCGTAAGTTGCTGAAATAAGCCTATTTAATAAGCCCAAGTTGCTGAAATAAGCCTATTTAATAAGGCTATTTAATAAGCCTATTCAATAAGCCTATTTAATGAGGCTATTTAATAAGTCTATTTAATAAGCCTATTTAATAAGCCTATTTAATAAGCCTATTTAATATGCCTATTTAATAAGTCTATTTAATAAGTCTATTTAATGCACCTATTTAATAAGTATTTAATGAGCCTATTTAATAAGCCTATTTATTGAGCCTATTTAATAAGCCTATTTATTAAGCCTATTTAATAAGCCTATTTAATAAGCCTATTTAATAAGTCTATTTAATAAGCCTATTTAATAAGCCTATTTAATAAGCTTATTAAATTAGCCTATTTATTAAGCATATTTGATGAGCCTATTTAATAAGCCTATTTATTGAACCTATTTAATAAGTCTATTTAATAAGCCTGTTTAATAAGCCTATTTAATAAGTATTTAATGAGCCTATTTAATAAGCCTAAGTTGCTGAATAAGCCTATTTAATAAGCCTGAGTTGCTGAAATAAGCCTATTTAATAAGGCTATTTAATAAGCCTAAGTTGCTGAAATAAGCCTATTTAATAAGTCTAAGTTGCTGAAATGAGCCGATTTAATAAGCCTAAGTTGCTGAAATAAGGCTATTTAATAAGTCTAAGTTGCTGAAATAAGGCTATTTAATAAGTATAAGTTGATGAAATAAGCCTATTAAAAAAGCCTAAGTTGCTAAAATAAGCCTATTTAATGAGGCTATTTAATAAGTCTATTTAATAAGCCTATTTAATAAGCCTATTTAATAAGCCTATTTAATATGCCTATTTAATAAGTCTATTTAATAAGTCTATTTAATACGCCTATTTAATAAGTATTTAATGAGCCTATTTAATAAGCCTATTTATTGAGCCTATTTAATAAGCCTATTTATTAAGCCTATTTAATAAGCCTATTTAATAAGCCTATTTAATAAGTCTATTTAATAAGCCTATTTAATAAGCCTATTTAATACGCCTATTTAATAAGCCTATTTATTAAGCATATTTGATGAGCCTATTTAATAAGCCTATTTATTGAGCCTATTTAATAAGTCTATTTAATAAGCCTGTTTAATAAGCCTATTTAATAAGTATTTAATGAGCCTATTTAATAAGCCTGAGTTGCTGAATAAGCCTATTTAATTAGCCTGAGTTGCTGAAATAAGCCTATTTAATAAGCCTAAGTTGCTGAAATAAGGCTATTTAATAAGTCTAAGTTGCTGAAATAAGGCTATTTAATAAGTCTACGTTGCTGAAATAAGCCTATTTAAAAAGCTTAAGTTGCTAAAATAAGCCTATTTAATGAGGCTATTTAATAAGTCTATTTAATAAGCCTATTTAATAAGCCTATTTAATAAGCCTATTTAATATGCCTATTTAATAAGTCTATTTAATAAGTCTATTAAATACGCCTATTTAATAAGTATTTAATGAGCCTATTTAATAAGCCTATTTATTGAGCCTATTTAATTAGCCTATTTATTAAGCCTATTTAAAAGCCTATTTAATAAGCCTATTTAATTAGTCTATTTAATACGCCTATTTAATAAGCCTATTTATTAAGCATATTTGATGAGCCTATTTAATAAGCCTATTTATTGAGCCTATTTAATAAGTCTATTTAATAAGCCTGTTTAATAAGCCTATTTAATAAGTATTTAATGAGCCTATTTAATAAGCCTGAGTTGCTGAATAAGCCTATTTAATAAGCCTGAGTTGCTGAAATAAGCCTATTTAATAAGCCTATTTAATAAGCCTAAGTTGCTGAATAAGCCTATTTAATAAGCCTGAGTTGCTGAAATAAGGCTTTTTAATAAGTCTAAGTTGCTGAAATAAGCCTATTTAATAAGCCTAAGTTGCTAACATAAGCCTATTTAATAAGGCTATTTAATAAGCCTAAGTTGCTGAATAAGCCTATTTAATAAGTCTACGTTATTGAAATAAGGCTATTTAATAAGCCTAAGTTGCTGAAATGAGCCTTTTTAATAAGCCTAAGTTGCTAAAATAAACCTATTTAATGAGGCTATTTAATAAGTATATTTAATAAGCCTATTTAATAAGCCTCTTTAATAAGCCTATTTAATATGCCTATTTAATAAGTCTATTTAATAAGTCTATTTAATACGCCTATTTAATAAGTATTTAATGAGCCTATTTAATAAGCCTATTTATTGAGCCTATTTAATAAGCCTATTTATTAAGCCAATTTAATGAGCCTATTTAATAAGCCTAAGTTGCTGAATAAGCCTATTTAATAAGCCTAAGTTGCTGAAATAAGTCTATTTAATAAGCCTATTTAATAAGCCTAAGTTGCTGAATTAGCCTATTTTTATTAAGCCTAAGTTGCTGAAATAAGCCTATTTAATAAGCCCAAGTTGCTGAAATAAGCCTATTTAATAAGGCTATGTAATAAGCCTAAGTTGCTGAAATAAGCCTATTTAATAAGCGTAAGTTGCTGAAATAAGGCTATTTAATAAGTCTAAGTTGCTGAAATAAGCCTATTTAATAAGCCTAAGTTGCTGAAATAAGGCTATTTAATAAGCCTAAGTTGCTGAAATAAGCCTATTTAATACGCCTATCTAATAAGTCTAAGTTGCAGAAATAAGCCTATTTAATAAGGCTATTTAATGAGCCTAAGTTGCTGAAATAAGCCTATTTAAAAAGCCTAAGTTTCTGAACTAAGCCTATTTAAAAAGGTATATTTAATAAGTCTAAGTTTCTGAAATAAACCTATTTAAAAATGCTATTTAAAAAGCCTAAGTTGCTGAAATAAACCTGTTTAATAAGGCTATTTAATAAGCATAAGTTGCTGAAATGAGCTTATTTAATAAGCCTAAGTTGCTGAAATAAGCCTATTTAATAAGGCTATTTAATAAGTCTAAGTTGCTGAAATAAGCCTATTTAATAAGTCTAAGTTGCTGAAATGAGCCTATTTAATAAGCCTAAGTTGCTGAAATAAGGCTATTTAATAAGTCTAAGTTGCTGAAATAAGGCTATTTAATAAGTCTACGTTGCTGAAATAAGCCTATTTAAAAAGCTTAAGTTGCTAAAATAAGCCTATTTAATGAGGCTATTTAATAAGTCTATTTAATAAGCCTATTTAATAAGCCTATTTAATAAGCCTATTTAATATGCCTATTTAATAAGTCTATTTAATAAGTCTATTAAATACGCCTATTTAATAAGTATTTAATGAGCCTATTTAATAAGCCTATTTATTGAGCCTATTTAATAAGCCTATTTATTAAGCCTATTTAAAAGCCTATTTAATAAGCCTATTTAATTAGTCTATTTAATACGCCTATTTAATAAGCCTATTTATTAAGCATATTTGATGAGCCTATTTAATAAGCCTATTTATTGAGCCTATTTAATAAGTCTATTTAATAAGCCTGTTTAATAAGCCTATTTAATAAGTATTTAATGAGCCTATTTAATAAGCCTGAGTTGCTGAATAAGCCTATTTAATAAGCCTGAGTTGCTGAAATAAGCCTATTTAATAAGCCTATTTAATAAGCCTAAGTTGCTGAATAAGCCTATTTAATAAGCCTGAGTTGCTGAAATAAGCCTATTTAATAAGCCTAAGTTGCTGAAATAAGGCTATTTAATAAGTCTAAGTTGCTGAAATAAGGCTATTTAATAAGCTTAAGTTGCTGAAATGAGCCTATTTAATAAGCCTAAGTTGCTGAAATAAGCTATTTGATAAGTCTAAGTTGCTGAAATAAGCCTATTTAATAAGCCTATTTAATAAGCCTAAGTTGCTGAAATAAGCCTATTTAATGAGCCCAAGTTGCTGAAATAAGCCTATTTAATAAGGCTATTTAATAAGCCTGAGTTGCTGAAATAAGCCTATTTAATAAGTCTAAGTTGCTGAAATGAGCCTATTTAATAAGCCTAAGTTGCTGAAATAAGGCTATTTAATAAGTCTAAGTTGCTGAAATAAGGCTATTTAATAAGCTTAAGTTGCTGAAATGAGCCTATTTAATAAGCCTAAGTTGCTGAAATAAGCTATTTGATGTCTAAGTTGCTGAAATAAGCCTATTTAATAAGCCTAAGTTGCTAAAACAAGCCTATTTAATGAGGCTATTTAATAAGTCTATTTAATAAGCCTATTTAATAAGCCTATTTAATGAGGCTATTTAATAAGTCTATTTAATAAGCCTATTTAATAAGCCTATTTAATAAGCCTATTTAATATGCCTATTTAATAAGTCTATTTAATAAGTCTATTTAATACGCCTATTTAATAAGTATTTAATGAGCCTATTTAATAAGCCTATTTAATAAGTCTATTTAATAAGCCTATTTAATAAGCCTATTTAATACGCCTATTTAATAAGCCTATTTATTAAGCATATTTGATGAGCCTATTTAATAAGCCTATTTATTGAGCCTATTTAATAAGTCTATTTAATAAGCCTGTTTAATAAGCCTATTTAATAAGTATTTAATGAGCCTATTTAATAAGCCTGAGTTGCTGAATAAGCCTATTTAATTAGCCTGAGTTGCTGAAATAAGCCTATTTAATAAGCCTATTTAATAAGCCTAAGTTGCTGAATAAGCCTATTTAATAAGCCTGAGTTGCTGAAATAAGCCTATTTAATAAGCCTATTTAATAAGCCTAAGTTGCTGAAATAAGGCTATTTAATAAGTCTAAGTTGCTGAAATGAGCCTATTTAATAAGCCTAAGTTGCTGAAATAAGGCTATTTAATAAGTCTAAGTTGCTGAAATAAGGCTATTTAATAAGCTTAAGTTGCTGAAATGAGCCTATTTAATAAGCCTAAGTTGCTGAAATAAGCTATTTGATAAGTCTAAGTTGCTGAAATAAGCCTATTTAATAAGCCTATTTAATAAGCCTAAGTTGCTGAAATAAGCCTATTTAATAAGCCCAAGTTGCTGAAATAAGCCTATTTAATAAGGCTATTTAATAAGCCTAAGTTGCTGAAATAAGCCTATTTAATAAGTCTAAGTTGCTGAAATGAGCCTATTTAATCAGCGTAAGTTGCTGAAATAAGCCTATTTAATAAGCCCAAGTTGCTGAAATAAGCCTATTTAATAAGGCTATTTAATAAGCCTATTCAATAAGCCTATTTAATGAGGCTATTTAATAAGTCTATTTAATAAGCCTATTTAATAAGCCTATTTAATAAGCCTATTTAATATGCCTATTTAATAAGTCTATTTAATAAGTCTATTTAATGCACCTATTTAATAAGTATTTAATGAGCCTATTTAATAAGCCTATTTATTGAGCCTATTTAATAAGCCTATTTATTAAGCCTATTTAATAAGCCTATTTAATAAGCCTATTTAATAAGTCTATTTAATAAGCCTATTTAATAAGCCTATTTAATAAGCTTATTAAATTAGCCTATTTATTAAGCATATTTGATGAGCCTATTTAATAAGCCTATTTATTGAACCTATTTAATAAGTCTATTTAATAAGCCTGTTTAATAAGCCTATTTAATAAGTATTTAATGAGCCTATTTAATAAGCCTAAGTTGCTGAATAAGCCTATTTAATAAGCCTGAGTTGCTGAAATAAGCCTATTTAATAAGGCTATTTAATAAGCCTAAGTTGCTGAAATAAGCCTATTTAATAAGTCTAAGTTGCTGAAATGAGCCGATTTAATAAGCCTAAGTTGCTGAAATAAGGCTATTTAATAAGTCTAAGTTGCTGAAATAAGGCTATTTAATAAGTATAAGTTGATGAAATAAGCCTATTAAAAAAGCCTAAGTTGCTAAAATAAGCCTATTTAATGAGGCTATTTAATAAGTCTATTTAATAAGCCTATTTAATAAGCCTATTTAATAAGCCTATTTAATATGCCTATTTAATAAGTCTATTTAATAAGTCTATTTAATACGCCTATTTAATAAGTATTTAATGAGCCTATTTAATAAGCCTATTTATTGAGCCTATTTAATAAGCCTATTTATTAAGCCTATTTAATAAGCCTATTTAATAAGCCTATTTAATAAGTCTATTTAATAAGCCTATTTAATAAGCCTATTTAATACGCCTATTTAATAAGCCTATTTATTAAGCATATTTGATGAGCCTATTTAATAAGCCTATTTATTGAGCCTATTTAATAAGTCTATTTAATAAGCCTGTTTAATAAGCCTATTTAATAAGTATTTAATGAGCCTATTTAATAAGCCTGAGTTGCTGAATAAGCCTATTTAATTAGCCTGAGTTGCTGAAATAAGCCTATTTAATAAGCCTAAGTTGCTGAAATAAGGCTATTTAATAAGTCTAAGTTGCTGAAATAAGGCTATTTAATAAGTCTACGTTGCTGAAATAAGCCTATTTAAAAAGCTTAAGTTGCTAAAATAAGCCTATTTAATGAGGCTATTTAATAAGTCTATTTAATAAGCCTATTTAATAAGCCTATTTAATAAGCCTATTTAATATGCCTATTTAATAAGTCTATTTAATAAGTCTATTAAATACGCCTATTTAATAAGTATTTAATGAGCCTATTTAATAAGCCTATTTATTGAGCCTATTTAATTAGCCTATTTATTAAGCCTATTTAAAAGCCTATTTAATAAGCCTATTTAATTAGTCTATTTAATACGCCTATTTAATAAGCCTATTTATTAAGCATATTTGATGAGCCTATTTAATAAGCCTATTTATTGAGCCTATTTAATAAGTCTATTTAATAAGCCTGTTTAATAAGCCTATTTAATAAGTATTTAATGAGCCTATTTAATAAGCCTGAGTTGCTGAATAAGCCTATTTAATAAGCCTGAGTTGCTGAAATAAGCCTATTTAATAAGCCTATTTAATAAGCCTAAGTTGCTGAATAAGCCTATTTAATAAGCCTGAGTTGCTGAAATAAGGCTTTTTAATAAGTCTAAGTTGCTGAAATAAGCCTATTTAATAAGCCTAAGTTGCTAACATAAGCCTATTTAATAAGGCTATTTAATAAGCCTAAGTTGCTGAATAAGCCTATTTAATAAGTCTACGTTATTGAAATAAGGCTATTTAATAAGCCTAAGTTGCTGAAATGAGCCTTTTTAATAAGCCTAAGTTGCTAAAATAAACCTATTTAATGAGGCTATTTAATAAGTATATTTAATAAGCCTATTTAATAAGCCTCTTTAATAAGCCTATTTAATATGCCTATTTAATAAGTCTATTTAATAAGTCTATTTAATACGCCTATTTAATAAGTATTTAATGAGCCTATTTAATAAGCCTATTTATTGAGCCTATTTAATAAGCCTATTTATTAAGCCAATTTAATGAGCCTATTTAATAAGCCTAAGTTGCTGAATAAGCCTATTTAATAAGCCTAAGTTGCTGAAATAAGTCTATTTAATAAGCCTATTTAATAAGCCTAAGTTGCTGAATTAGCCTATTTTTATTAAGCCTAAGTTGCTGAAATAAGCCTATTTAATAAGCCCAAGTTGCTGAAATAAGCCTATTTAATAAGGCTATGTAATAAGCCTAAGTTGCTGAAATAAGCCTATTTAATAAGCGTAAGTTGCTGAAATAAGGCTATTTAATAAGTCTAAGTTGCTGAAATAAGCCTATTTAATAAGCCTAAGTTGCTGAAATAAGGCTATTTAATAAGCCTAAGTTGCTGAAATAAGCCTATTTAATACGCCTATCTAATAAGTCTAAGTTGCAGAAATAAGCCTATTTAATAAGGCTATTTAATGAGCCTAAGTTGCTGAAATAAGCCTATTTAAAAAGCCTAAGTTTCTGAACTAAGCCTATTTAAAAAGGTATATTTAATAAGTCTAAGTTTCTGAAATAAACCTATTTAAAAATGCTATTTAAAAAGCCTAAGTTGCTGAAATAAACCTGTTTAATAAGGCTATTTAATAAGCATAAGTTGCTGAAATGAGCTTATTTAATAAGCCTAAGTTGCTGAAATAAGCCTATTTAATAAGGCTATTTAATAAGTCTAAGTTGCTGAAATAAGCCTATTTAATAAGTCTAAGTTGCTGAAATGAGCCTATTTAATAAGCCTAAGTTGCTGAAATAAGGCTATTTAATAAGTCTAAGTTGCTGAAATAAGGCTATTTAATAAGTCTACGTTGCTGAAATAAGCCTATTTAAAAAGCTTAAGTTGCTAAAATAAGCCTATTTAATGAGGCTATTTAATAAGTCTATTTAATAAGCCTATTTAATAAGCCTATTTAATAAGCCTATTTAATATGCCTATTTAATAAGTCTATTTAATAAGTCTATTAAATACGCCTATTTAATAAGTATTTAATGAGCCTATTTAATAAGCCTATTTATTGAGCCTATTTAATAAGCCTATTTATTAAGCCTATTTAAAAGCCTATTTAATAAGCCTATTTAATTAGTCTATTTAATACGCCTATTTAATAAGCCTATTTATTAAGCATATTTGATGAGCCTATTTAATAAGCCTATTTATTGAGCCTATTTAATAAGTCTATTTAATAAGCCTGTTTAATAAGCCTATTTAATAAGTATTTAATGAGCCTATTTAATAAGCCTGAGTTGCTGAATAAGCCTATTTAATAAGCCTGAGTTGCTGAAATAAGCCTATTTAATAAGCCTATTTAATAAGCCTAAGTTGCTGAATAAGCCTATTTAATAAGCCTGAGTTGCTGAAATAAGCCTATTTAATAAGCCTAAGTTGCTGAAATAAGGCTATTTAATAAGTCTAAGTTGCTGAAATAAGGCTATTTAATAAGCTTAAGTTGCTGAAATGAGCCTATTTAATAAGCCTAAGTTGCTGAAATAAGCTATTTGATAAGTCTAAGTTGCTGAAATAAGCCTATTTAATAAGCCTATTTAATAAGCCTAAGTTGCTGAAATAAGCCTATTTAATGAGCCCAAGTTGCTGAAATAAGCCTATTTAATAAGGCTATTTAATAAGCCTGAGTTGCTGAAATAAGCCTATTTAATAAGTCTAAGTTGCTGAAATGAGCCTATTTAATAAGCCTAAGTTGCTGAAATAAGGCTATTTAATAAGTCTAAGTTGCTGAAATAAGGCTATTTAATAAGCTTAAGTTGCTGAAATGAGCCTATTTAATAAGCCTAAGTTGCTGAAATAAGCTATTTGATGTCTAAGTTGCTGAAATAAGCCTATTTAATAAGCCTAAGTTGCTAAAACAAGCCTATTTAATGAGGCTATTTAATAAGTCTATTTAATAAGCCTATTTAATAAGCCTATTTAATGAGGCTATTTAATAAGTCTATTTAATAAGCCTATTTAATAAGCCTATTTAATAAGCCTATTTAATATGCCTATTTAATAAGTCTATTTAATAAGTCTATTTAATACGCCTATTTAATAAGTATTTAATGAGCCTATTTAATAAGCCTATTTAATAAGTCTATTTAATAAGCCTATTTAATAAGCCTATTTAATACGCCTATTTAATAAGCCTATTTATTAAGCATATTTGATGAGCCTATTTAATAAGCCTATTTATTGAGCCTATTTAATAAGTCTATTTAATAAGCCTGTTTAATAAGCCTATTTAATAAGTATTTAATGAGCCTATTTAATAAGCCTGAGTTGCTGAATAAGCCTATTTAATTAGCCTGAGTTGCTGAAATAAGCCTATTTAATAAGCCTATTTAATAAGCCTAAGTTGCTGAATAAGCCTATTTAATAAGCCTGAGTTGCTGAAATAAGCCTATTTAATAAGCCTATTTAATAAGCCTAAGTTGCTGAAATAAGGCTATTTAATAAGTCTAAGTTGCTGAAATGAGCCTATTTAATAAGCCTAAGTTGCTGAAATAAGGCTATTTAATAAGTCTAAGTTGCTGAAATAAGGCTATTTAATAAGCTTAAGTTGCTGAAATGAGCCTATTTAATAAGCCTAAGTTGCTGAAATAAGCTATTTGATAAGTCTAAGTTGCTGAAATAAGCCTATTTAATAAGCCTATTTAATAAGCCTAAGTTGCTGAAATAAGCCTATTTAATAAGCCCAAGTTGCTGAAATAAGCCTATTTAATAAGGCTATTTAATAAGCCTAAGTTGCTGAAATAAGCCTATTTAATAAGTCTAAGTTGCTGAAATGAGCCTATTTAATCAGCGTAAGTTGCTGAAATAAGCCTATTTAATAAGCCCAAGTTGCTGAAATAAGCCTATTTAATAAGGCTATTTAATAAGCCTATTCAATAAGCCTATTTAATGAGGCTATTTAATAAGTCTATTTAATAAGCCTATTTAATAAGCCTATTTAATAAGCCTATTTAATATGCCTATTTAATAAGTCTATTTAATAAGTCTATTTAATGCACCTATTTAATAAGTATTTAATGAGCCTATTTAATAAGCCTATTTATTGAGCCTATTTAATAAGCCTATTTATTAAGCCTATTTAATAAGCCTATTTAATAAGCCTATTTAATAAGTCTATTTAATAAGCCTATTTAATAAGCCTATTTAATAAGCTTATTAAATTAGCCTATTTATTAAGCATATTTGATGAGCCTATTTAATAAGCCTATTTATTGAACCTATTTAATAAGTCTATTTAATAAGCCTGTTTAATAAGCCTATTTAATAAGTATTTAATGAGCCTATTTAATAAGCCTAAGTTGCTGAATAAGCCTATTTAATAAGCCTGAGTTGCTGAAATAAGCCTATTTAATAAGGCTATTTAATAAGCCTAAGTTGCTGAAATAAGCCTATTTAATAAGTCTAAGTTGCTGAAATGAGCCGATTTAATAAGCCTAAGTTGCTGAAATAAGGCTATTTAATAAGTCTAAGTTGCTGAAATAAGGCTATTTAATAAGTATAAGTTGATGAAATAAGCCTATTAAAAAAGCCTAAGTTGCTAAAATAAGCCTATTTAATGAGGCTATTTAATAAGTCTATTTAATAAGCCTATTTAATAAGCCTATTTAATAAGCCTATTTAATATGCCTATTTAATAAGTCTATTTAATAAGTCTATTTAATACGCCTATTTAATAAGTATTTAATGAGCCTATTTAATAAGCCTATTTATTGAGCCTATTTAATAAGCCTATTTATTAAGCCTATTTAATAAGCCTATTTAATAAGCCTATTTAATAAGTCTATTTAATAAGCCTATTTAATAAGCCTATTTAATACGCCTATTTAATAAGCCTATTTATTAAGCATATTTGATGAGCCTATTTAATAAGCCTATTTATTGAGCCTATTTAATAAGTCTATTTAATAAGCCTGTTTAATAAGCCTATTTAATAAGTATTTAATGAGCCTATTTAATAAGCCTGAGTTGCTGAATAAGCCTATTTAATTAGCCTGAGTTGCTGAAATAAGCCTATTTAATAAGCCTAAGTTGCTGAAATAAGGCTATTTAATAAGTCTAAGTTGCTGAAATAAGGCTATTTAATAAGTCTACGTTGCTGAAATAAGCCTATTTAAAAAGCTTAAGTTGCTAAAATAAGCCTATTTAATGAGGCTATTTAATAAGTCTATTTAATAAGCCTATTTAATAAGCCTATTTAATAAGCCTATTTAATATGCCTATTTAATAAGTCTATTTAATAAGTCTATTAAATACGCCTATTTAATAAGTATTTAATGAGCCTATTTAATAAGCCTATTTATTGAGCCTATTTAATTAGCCTATTTATTAAGCCTATTTAAAAGCCTATTTAATAAGCCTATTTAATTAGTCTATTTAATACGCCTATTTAATAAGCCTATTTATTAAGCATATTTGATGAGCCTATTTAATAAGCCTATTTATTGAGCCTATTTAATAAGTCTATTTAATAAGCCTGTTTAATAAGCCTATTTAATAAGTATTTAATGAGCCTATTTAATAAGCCTGAGTTGCTGAATAAGCCTATTTAATAAGCCTGAGTTGCTGAAATAAGCCTATTTAATAAGCCTATTTAATAAGCCTAAGTTGCTGAATAAGCCTATTTAATAAGCCTGAGTTGCTGAAATAAGGCTTTTTAATAAGTCTAAGTTGCTGAAATAAGCCTATTTAATAAGCCTAAGTTGCTAACATAAGCCTATTTAATAAGGCTATTTAATAAGCCTAAGTTGCTGAATAAGCCTATTTAATAAGTCTACGTTATTGAAATAAGGCTATTTAATAAGCCTAAGTTGCTGAAATGAGCCTTTTTAATAAGCCTAAGTTGCTAAAATAAACCTATTTAATGAGGCTATTTAATAAGTATATTTAATAAGCCTATTTAATAAGCCTCTTTAATAAGCCTATTTAATATGCCTATTTAATAAGTCTATTTAATAAGTCTATTTAATACGCCTATTTAATAAGTATTTAATGAGCCTATTTAATAAGCCTATTTATTGAGCCTATTTAATAAGCCTATTTATTAAGCCAATTTAATGAGCCTATTTAATAAGCCTAAGTTGCTGAATAAGCCTATTTAATAAGCCTAAGTTGCTGAAATAAGTCTATTTAATAAGCCTATTTAATAAGCCTAAGTTGCTGAATTAGCCTATTTTTATTAAGCCTAAGTTGCTGAAATAAGCCTATTTAATAAGCCCAAGTTGCTGAAATAAGCCTATTTAATAAGGCTATGTAATAAGCCTAAGTTGCTGAAATAAGCCTATTTAATAAGCGTAAGTTGCTGAAATAAGGCTATTTAATAAGTCTAAGTTGCTGAAATAAGCCTATTTAATAAGCCTAAGTTGCTGAAATAAGGCTATTTAATAAGCCTAAGTTGCTGAAATAAGCCTATTTAATACGCCTATCTAATAAGTCTAAGTTGCAGAAATAAGCCTATTTAATAAGGCTATTTAATGAGCCTAAGTTGCTGAAATAAGCCTATTTAAAAAGCCTAAGTTTCTGAACTAAGCCTATTTAAAAAGGTATATTTAATAAGTCTAAGTTTCTGAAATAAACCTATTTAAAAATGCTATTTAAAAAGCCTAAGTTGCTGAAATAAACCTGTTTAATAAGGCTATTTAATAAGCATAAGTTGCTGAAATGAGCTTATTTAATAAGCCTAAGTTGCTGAAATAAGCCTATTTAATAAGGCTATTTAATAAGTCTAAGTTGCTGAAATAAGCCTATTTAATAAGTCTAAGTTGCTGAAATGAGCCTATTTAATAAGCCTAAGTTGCTGAAATAAGGCTATTTAATAAGTCTAAGTTGCTGAAATAAGGCTATTTAATAAGTCTACGTTGCTGAAATAAGCCTATTTAAAAAGCTTAAGTTGCTAAAATAAGCCTATTTAATGAGGCTATTTAATAAGTCTATTTAATAAGCCTATTTAATAAGCCTATTTAATAAGCCTATTTAATATGCCTATTTAATAAGTCTATTTAATAAGTCTATTAAATACGCCTATTTAATAAGTATTTAATGAGCCTATTTAATAAGCCTATTTATTGAGCCTATTTAATAAGCCTATTTATTAAGCCTATTTAAAAGCCTATTTAATAAGCCTATTTAATTAGTCTATTTAATACGCCTATTTAATAAGCCTATTTATTAAGCATATTTGATGAGCCTATTTAATAAGCCTATTTATTGAGCCTATTTAATAAGTCTATTTAATAAGCCTGTTTAATAAGCCTATTTAATAAGTATTTAATGAGCCTATTTAATAAGCCTGAGTTGCTGAATAAGCCTATTTAATAAGCCTGAGTTGCTGAAATAAGCCTATTTAATAAGCCTATTTAATAAGCCTAAGTTGCTGAATAAGCCTATTTAATAAGCCTGAGTTGCTGAAATAAGCCTATTTAATAAGCCTAAGTTGCTGAAATAAGGCTATTTAATAAGTCTAAGTTGCTGAAATAAGGCTATTTAATAAGCTTAAGTTGCTGAAATGAGCCTATTTAATAAGCCTAAGTTGCTGAAATAAGCTATTTGATAAGTCTAAGTTGCTGAAATAAGCCTATTTAATAAGCCTATTTAATAAGCCTAAGTTGCTGAAATAAGCCTATTTAATGAGCCCAAGTTGCTGAAATAAGCCTATTTAATAAGGCTATTTAATAAGCCTGAGTTGCTGAAATAAGCCTATTTAATAAGTCTAAGTTGCTGAAATGAGCCTATTTAATAAGCCTAAGTTGCTGAAATAAGGCTATTTAATAAGTCTAAGTTGCTGAAATAAGGCTATTTAATAAGCTTAAGTTGCTGAAATGAGCCTATTTAATAAGCCTAAGTTGCTGAAATAAGCTATTTGATGTCTAAGTTGCTGAAATAAGCCTATTTAATAAGCCTAAGTTGCTAAAACAAGCCTATTTAATGAGGCTATTTAATAAGTCTATTTAATAAGCCTATTTAATAAGCCTATTTAATGAGGCTATTTAATAAGTCTATTTAATAAGCCTATTTAATAAGCCTATTTAATAAGCCTATTTAATATGCCTATTTAATAAGTCTATTTAATAAGTCTATTTAATACGCCTATTTAATAAGTATTTAATGAGCCTATTTAATAAGCCTATTTAATAAGTCTATTTAATAAGCCTATTTAATAAGCCTATTTAATACGCCTATTTAATAAGCCTATTTATTAAGCATATTTGATGAGCCTATTTAATAAGCCTATTTATTGAGCCTATTTAATAAGTCTATTTAATAAGCCTGTTTAATAAGCCTATTTAATAAGTATTTAATGAGCCTATTTAATAAGCCTGAGTTGCTGAATAAGCCTATTTAATTAGCCTGAGTTGCTGAAATAAGCCTATTTAATAAGCCTATTTAATAAGCCTAAGTTGCTGAATAAGCCTATTTAATAAGCCTGAGTTGCTGAAATAAGCCTATTTAATAAGCCTATTTAATAAGCCTAAGTTGCTGAAATAAGGCTATTTAATAAGTCTAAGTTGCTGAAATGATCCTATTTAATAAGCCTAAGTTGCTGAAATAAGGCTATTTAATAAGTCTAAGTTGCTGAAATAAGGCTATTTAATAAGCTTAAGTTGCTGAAATGAGCCTATTTAATAAGCCTAAGTTGCTGAAATAAGCTATTTGATAAGTCTAAGTTGCTGAAATAAGCCTATTTAATAAGCCTATTTAATAAGCCTAAGTTGCTGAAATAAGCCTATTTAATAAGCCCAAGTTGCTGAAATAAGCCTATTTAATAAGGCTATTTAATAAGCCTAAGTTGCTGAAATAAGCCTATTTAATAAGTCTAAGTTGCTGAAATGAGCCTATTTAATCAGCGTAAGTTGCTGAAATAAGCCTATTTAATAAGCCCAAGTTGCTGAAATAAGCCTATTTAATAAGGCTATTTAATAAGCCTATTCAATAAGCCTATTTAATGAGGCTATTTAATAAGTCTATTTAATAAGCCTATTTAATAAGCCTATTTAATAAGCCTATTTAATATGCCTATTTAATAAGTCTATTTAATAAGTCTATTTAATGCGCCTATTTAATAAGTATTTAATGAGCCTATTTAATAAGCCTATTTATTGAGCCTATTTAATAAGCCTATTTATTAAGCCTATTTAATAAGCCTATTTAATAAGCCTATTTAATAAGTCTATTTAATAAGCCTATTTAATAAGCCTATTTAATAAGCTTATTAAATTAGCCTATTTATTAAGCATATTTGATGAGCCTATTTAATAAGCCTATTTATTGAACCTATTTAATAAGTCTATTTAATAAGCCTGTTTAATAAGCCTATTTAATAAGTATTTAATGAGCCTATTTAATAAGCCTAAGTTGCTGAATAAGCCTATTTAATAAGCCTGAGTTGCTGAAATAAGCCTATTTAATAAGGCTATTTAATAAGCCTAAGTTGCTGAAATAAGCCTATTTAATAAGTCTAAGTTGCTGAAATGAGCCGATTTAATAAGCCTAAGTTGCTGAAATAAGGCTATTTAATAAGTCTAAGTTGCTGAAATAAGGCTATTTAATAAGTATAAGTTGATGAAATAAGCCTATTTAAAAAGCCTAAGTTGCTAAAATAAGCCTATTTAATGAGGCTATTTAATAAGTCTATTTAATAAGCCTATTTAATAAGCCTATTTAATAAGCCTATTTAATATGCCTATTTAATAAGTCTATTTAATAAGTCTATTTAATACGCCTATTTAATAAGTATTTAATTAGCCTATTTAATAAGCCTATTTATTGAGCCTATTTAATAAGCCTATTTATTAAGCCTATTTAATAAGCCTATTTAATAAGCCTATTTAATAAGTCTATTTAATAAGCCTATTTAATAAGCCTATTTAATACGCCTATTTAATAAGCCTATTTATTAAGCATATTTGATGAGCCTATTTAATAAGCCTATTTATTGAGCCTATTTAATAAGTCTATTTAATAAGCCTGTTTAATAAGCCTATTTAATAAGTATTTAATGAGCCTATTTAATAAGCCTGAGTTGCTGAATAAGCCTATTTAATTAGCCTGAGTTGCTGAAATAAGCCTATTTAATAAGCCTATTTAATAAGCCTAAGTTGCTGAATAAGCCTATTTAATAAGCCTGAGTTGCTGAAATAAGCCTATTTAATAAGCCTATTTAATAAGCCTAAGTTGCTGAAATAAGGCTATTTAATAAGTCTAAGTTGCTGAAATGAGCCTATTTAATAAGCCTAAGTTGCTGAAATAAGGCTATTTAATAAGTCTAAGTTGCTGAAATAAGGCTATTTAATAAGCTTAAGTTGCTGAAATGAGCCTATTTAATAAGCCTAAGTTGCTGAAATAAGCTATTTGATAAGTCTAAGTTGCTGAAATAAGCCTATTTAATAAGCCTATTTAATAAGCCTAAGTTGCTGAAATAAGCCTATTTAATAAGCCCAAGTTGCTGAAATAAGCCTATTCAATAAGGCTATTTAATAAGCCTAAGTTGCTGAAATAAGCCTATTTAATAAGTCTAAGTTGCTGAAATGAGCCTATTTAATCAGCGTAAGTTGCTGAAATAAGCCTATTTAATAAGCCCAAGTTGCTGAAATAAGCCTATTTAATAAGGCTATTTAATAAGCCTATTCAATAAGCCTATTTAATTAGGCTATTTAATAAGTCTATTTAATAAGCCTATTTAATAAGCCTATTTAATAAGCCTATTTAATATGCCTATTTAATAAGTCTATTTAATAAGTCTATTTAATGCGCCTATTTAATAAGTATTTAATGAGCCTATTTAATAAGCCTATTTATTGAGCCTATTTAATAAGCCTATTTATTAAGCCTATTTAATAAGCCTATTTAATAAGCCTATTTAATAAGTCTATTTAATAAGCCTATTTAATAAGCCTATTTAATAAGCTTATTAAATTAGCCTATTTATTAAGCATATTTGATGAGCCTATTTAATAAGCCTATTTATTGAGCCTATTTAATAAGTCTATTTAATAAGCCTGTTTAATAAGCCTATTTAATAAGTATTTAATGAGCCTATTTAATAAGCCTAAGTTGCTGAATAAGCCTATTTAATAAGCCTGAGTTGCTGAAATAAGCCTATTTAATAAGGCTATTTAATAAGCCTAAGTTGCTGAAATAAGCCTATTTAATAAGTCTAAGTTGCTGAAATGAGCCTATTTAATAAGCCTAAGTTGCTGAAATAAGGCTATTTAATAAGTCTAAGTTGCTGAAATAAGGCTATTTAATAAGTATAAGTTGCTGAAATAAGCCTATTTAAAAAGCCTAAGTTGCTAAAATAAGCCTATTTAATGAGGCTATTTAATAAGTCTATTTAATAAGCCTATTTAATAAGCCTATTTAATATGCCTATTTAATAAGTCTATTTAATAAGTCTATTTAATACGCCTATTTAATAAGTATTTAATGAGCCTATTTAATAAGCCTATTTATTGAGCCTATTTAATAAGCCTATTTATTAAGCCTATTTAATAAGCCTATTTAATAAGCCTATTTAATAAGTATATTTAATAAGCCTATTTAATAAGCCTATTTAATATGCCTATTTAATAAGCCTATTTATTAAGCATATTTGATGAGCCTATTTAATAAGCCTATTTATTGAGCCTATTTAATAAGTCTATTTAATAAGCCTGTTTAATAAGCCTATTTAATAAGTATTTAATGAGCCTATTTAATAAGCCTGAGTTGCTGAATAAGCCTATTTAATTAGCCTGAGTTGCTGAAATAAGCCTATTTAATAAGCCTATTTAATAAGCCTAAGTTGCTGAATAAGCCTATTTAATAAGCCTGAGTTGCTGAAATAAGCCTATTTAATAAGGCTATGTAATAAGCCTAAGTTGCTGAAATAAGCCTATTTAATAAGTCTAAGTTGCTGAAATGAGCCGATTTAATAAGCCTAAGTTGCTGAAATAAGGCTATTTAATAAGTCTAAGTTAATAAGTATAAGTTGATGAAATAAGCCTATTTAAAAAGCCTAAGTTGCTAAAATAAGCCTATTTAATGAGGCTATTTAATAAGTCTATTTAATAAGCCTATTTATAAGCCTATTTAATAAGCCTATTTAATAAGCCTATTTAATAAGTCTATTTAATAAGTCTATTTAATACGCCTATTTAATAAGTATTTAATGAGCCTATTTAATAAGCCTATTTATTGAGCCTATTTAATAAGCCTATTTAATAAGCCTATTTAATAAGCCTATTTAATAAGTCTATTTAATAAGCCTATTTAATAAGCCTATTTAATACGCCTATTTAATAAGCCTATTTATTAAGCATATTTGATGAGCCTATTTAATAAGCCTATTTATTGAGCCTATTTAATAAGTCTATTTAATAAGCCTGTTTAATAAGCCTATTTAATAAGTATTTAATGAGCCTATTTAATAAGCCTGAGTTGCTGAATAAGCCTATTTAATTAGCCTGAGTTGCTGAAATAAGCCTATTTAATAAGCCTATTTAATAAGCCTAAGTTGCTGAATAAGCCTATTTAATAAGCCTGAGTTGCTGAAATAAGCCTATTTAATAAGCCTATTTAATAAGCCTAAGTTGCTGAAATAAGGCTATTTAATAAGTCTAAGTTGCTGAAATGAGCCTATTTAATAAGCCTAAGTTGCTGAAATAAGGCTATTTAATAAGTCTAAGTTGCTGAAATAAGGCTATTTAATAAGCTTAAGTTGCTGAAATGAGCCTATTTAATAAGCCTAAGTTGCTGAAATAAGCTATTTGATAAGTCTAAGTTGCTGAAATAAGCCTATTTAATAAGCCTATTTAATAAGCCTAAGTTGCTGAAATAAGCCTATTTAATAAGCCCAAGTTGCTGAAATAAGCCTATTTAATAAGGCTATTTAATAAGCCTAAGTTGCTGAAATAAGCCTATTTAATAAGTCTAAGTTGCTGAAATGAGCCTATTTAATCAGCGTAAGTTGCTGAAATAAGCCTATTTAATAAGCCCAAGTTGCTGAAATAAGCCTATTTAATAAGGCTATTTAATAAGCCTATTCAATAAGCCTATTTAATGAGGCTATTTAATAAGTCTATTTAATAAGCCTATTTAATAAGCCTATTTAATAAGCCTATTTAATATGCCTATTTAATAAGTCTATTTAATAAGTCTATTTAATGCGCCTATTTAATAAGTATTTAATGAGCCTATTTAATAAGCCTATTTATTGAGCCTATTTAATAAGCCTATTTATTAAGCCTATTTAATAAGCCTATTTAATAAGCCTATTTAATAAGTCTATTTAATAAGCCATTTAATAAGCCTATTTAATAAGCTTATTAAATTAGCCTATTTATTAAGCATATTTGATGAGCCTATTTAATAAGCCTATTTATTGAGCCTATTTAATAAGTCTATTTAATAAGCCTGTTTAATAAGCCTATTTAATAAGTATTTAATGAGCCTATTTAATAAGCCTAAGTTGCTGAATAAGCCTATTTAATAAGCCTGAGTTGCTGAAATAAGCCTATTTAATAAGGCTATTTAATAAGCCTAAGTTGCTGAAATAAGCCTATTTAATAAGTCTAAGTTGCTGAAATGAGCCTATTTAATAAGCCTAAGTTGCTGAAATAAGGCTATTTAATAAGTCTAAGTTGCTGAAATAAGGCTATTTAATAAGTATAAGTTGCTGAAATAAGCCTATTTAAAAAGCCTAAGTTGCTAAAATAAGCCTATTTAATGAGGCTTTTTAATAAGTCTATTTAATAAGCCTATTTAATAAGCCTATTTAATATGCCTATTTAATAAGTCTATTAAATAAGTCTATTTAATACGCCTATTTAATAAGCCTATTTAATAAGCCTATTAAATTAACCTATTTATTAAGCATATTTGATGAGCCTATTTAATAAGCCTATTTATTGAGCCTATTTAATAAGTCTATTTAATAAGCCTGTTTAATAAGCCTATTTAATAAGTATTTAATGAGAATATTTAATTAGCCTAAGTTGCTGAATAAGCCTATTTAATAAGCCTGAGTTGCTGAAATAAGCCTATTTAATAAGGCTATTTAATAAGCCTAAGTTGCTGAAATAAGCCTATTTAATAAATCTAAGTTGCTGAAATGAGCCTATTTAATAAGCCTAAGTTGCTGAAATAAGGCTATTTAATAAGTCTAAGTTGCTGAAATAAGGCTATTTAATAAGTATAAGTTGCTGAAATAAGCCTATTTAAAAAGCCTAAGTTGCTAAAATAAGCCTATTTAATGAGGCTATTTAATAAGTCTATTTAATAAGCCGATTTAATAAGCCAATTTAATATGCCTATTTAATAAGTCTATTTAATAAGTCTATTTAATACGCCTATTTAATAAGTATTTAATGAGCCTATTTAATAAGCCTATTTATTGAGCCTATTTAATAAGCCTATTTATTAAGCCTATTTAATAAGCCTATTTAATAAGCCTATTTAATAAGTATATTTAATAAGCCTATTTAATAAGCCTATTTAATACGCCTATTTAATAAGCCTATTTATTAAGCATATTTGATGAGCCTATTTAATAAGCCTATTTATTGAGCCTATTTAATAAGTCTATTTAATAAGCCTGTTTAATAAGCCTATTTAATAAGTATTTAATGAGCCTATTTAATAAGCCTGAGTTGCTGAATAAGCCTATTTAATTAGCCTGAGTTGCTGAAATAAGCCTATTTAATAAGCCTATTTAATAAGCCTAAGTTGCTGAATAAGCCTATTTAATAAGCCTGAGTTGCTGAAATAAGCCTATTTAATAAGCCTATTTAATAAGCCTAAGTTGCTGAAATAAGGCTATTTAATAAGTCTAAGTTGCTGAAATGAGCCTATTTAATAAGCCTAAGTTGCTGAAATAAGGCTATTTAATAAGTCTAAGTTGCTGAAATAAGGCTATTTAATAAGCTTAAGTTGCTGAAATGAGCCTATTTAATAAGCCTAAGTTGCTGAAATAAGCTATTTGATAAGTCTAAGTTGCTGAAATAAGCCTATTTAATAAGCCTATTTAATAAGCCTAAGTTGCTGAAATAAGCCTATTTAATAAGCCCAAGTTGCTGAAATAAGCCTATTTAATAAGGCTATTTAATAAGCCTAAGTTGCTGAAATAAGCCTATTTAATAAGTCTAAGTTGCTGAAATGAGCCTATTTAATCAGCGTAAGTTGCTGAAATAAGCCTATTTAATAAGCCCAAGTTGCTGAAATAAGCCTATTTAATAAGGCTATTTAATAAGCCTATTCAATAAGCCTATTTAATGAGGCTATTTAATAAGTCTATTTAATAAGCCTATTTAATAAGCCTATTTAATAAGCCTATTTAATATGCCTATTTAATAAGTCTATTTAATAAGTCTATTTAATGCCTATTTAATAAGTATTTAATGAGCCTATTTAATAAGCCTATTTATTGAGCCTATTTAATAAGCCTATTTATTAAGCCTATTTAATAAGCCTATTTAATAAGCCTATTTAATAAGTCTATTTAATAAGCCATTTAATAAGCCTATTTAATAAGCTTATTAAATTAGCCTATTTATTAAGCATATTTGATGAGCCTATTTAATAAGCCTATTTATTGAGCCTATTTAATAAGTCTATTTAATAAGCCTGTTTAATAAGCCTATTTAATAAGTATTTAATGAGCCTATTTAATAAGCCTAAGTTGCTGAATAAGCCTATTTAATAAGCCTGAGTTGCTGAAATAAGCCTATTTAATAAGGCTATTTAATAAGCCTAAGTTGCTGAAATAAGCCTATTTAATAAGTCTAAGTTGCTGAAATGAGCCTATTTAATAAGCCTAAGTTGCTGAAATAAGGCTATTTAATAAGTCTAAGTTGCTGAAATAAGGCTATTTAATAAGTATAAGTTGCTGAAATAAGCCTATTTAAAAAGCCTAAGTTGCTAAAATAAGCCTATTTAATGAGGCTTTTTAATAAGTCTATTTAATAAGCCTATTTAATAAGCCTATTTAATATGCCTATTTAATAAGTCTATTAAATAAGTCTATTTAATACGCCTATTTAATAAGCCTATTTAATAAGCCTATTAAATTAGCCTATTTATTAAGCATATTTGATGAGCCTATTTAATAAGCCTATTTATTGAGCCTATTTAATAAGTCTATTTAATAAGCCTGTTTAATAAGCCTATTTAATAAGTATTTAATGAGAATATTTAATTAGCCTAAGTTGCTGAATAAGCCTATTTAATAAGCCTGAGTTGCTGAAATAAGCCTATTTAATAAGGCTATTTAATAAGCCTAAGTTGCTGAAATAAGCCTATTTAATAAGTCTAAGTTGCTGAAATGAGCCTATTTAATAAGCCTAAGTTGCTGAAATAAGGCTATTTAATAAGTCTAAGTTGCTGAAATAAGGCTATTTAATAAGTATAAGTTGCTGAAATAAGCCTATTTAAAAAGCCTAAGTTGCTAAAATAAGCCTATTTAATGAGGCTATTTAATAAGTCTATTTAATAAGCCTATTTAATAAGCCTATTTAATATGCCTATTTAATAAGTCTATTTAATAAGTCTATTTAATACGCCTATTTAATAAGTATTTAATGAGCCTATTTAATAAGCCTATTTATTGAGCCTATTTAATAAGCCTATTTATTAAGCCTATTTAATAAGCCTATTTAATAAGCCTATTTAATAAGTATATTTAATAAGCCTATTTAATAAGCCTATTTAATACGCCTATTTAATAAGCCTATTTATTAAGCATATTTGATGAGCCTATTTAATAAGCCTATTTATTGAGCCTATTTAATAAGTCTATTTAATAAGCCTGTTTAATAAGCCTATTTAATAAGTATTTAATGAGCCTATTTAATAAGCCTGAGTTGCTGAATAAGCCTATTTAATTAGCCTGAGTTGCTGAAATAAGCCTATTTAATAAGCCTATTTAATAAGCCTAAGTTGCTGAATAAGCCTATTTAATAAGCCTGAGTTGCTGAAATAAGCCTATTTAATAAGGCTATTTAATAAGCCTAAGTTGCTGAAATAAGCCTATTTAATAAGTCTAAGTTGCTGAAATGAGCCGATTTAATAAGCCTAAGTTGCTGAAATAAGGCTATTTAATAAGTCTAAGTTGCTGAAATAAGGCTATTTAATAAGTATAAGTTGATGAAATAAGCCTATTTAAAAAGCCTAAGTTGCTAAAATAAGCCTATTTAATGAGGCTATTTAATAAGTCTATTTAATAAGCCTATTTAATAAGCCTATTTAATAAGCCTATTTAATATGCCTATTTAATAAGTCTATTTAATAAGTCTATTTAATACGCCTATTTAATAAGTATTTAATGAGCCTATTTAATAAGCCTATTTATTGAGCCTATTTAATAAGCCTATTTAATAAGCCTATTTAATAAGCCTATTTAATAAGTCTATTTAATAAGCCTATTTAATAAGCCTATTTAATACGCCTATTTAATAAGCCTATTTATTAAGCATATTTGATGAGCCTATTTAATAAGCCTATTTATTGAGCCTATTTAATAAGTCTATTTAATAAGCCTGTTTAATAAGCCTATTTAATAAGTATTTAATGAGCCTATTTAATAAGCCTGAGTTGCTGAATAAGCCTATTTAATTAGCCTGAGTTGCTGAAATAAGCCTATTTAATAAGCCTATTTAATAAGCCTAAGTTGCTGAATAAGCCTATTTAATAAGCCTGAGTTGCTGAAATAAGCCTATTTAATAAGCCTATTTAATAAGCCTAAGTTGCTGAAATAAGGCTATTTAATAAGTCTAAGTTGCTGAAATGAGCCTATTTAATAAGCCTAAGTTGCTGAAATAAGGCTATTTAATAAGTCTAAGTTGCTGAAATAAGGCTATTTAATAAGCTTAAGTTGCTGAAATGAGCCTATTTAATAAGCCTAAGTTGCTGAAATAAGCTATTTGATAAGTCTAAGTTGCTGAAATAAGCCTATTTAATAAGCCTATTTAATAAGCCTAAGTTGCTGAAATAAGCCTATTTAATAAGCCCAAGTTGCTGAAATAAGCCTATTTAATAAGGCTATTTAATAAGCCTAAGTTGCTGAAATAAGCCTATTTAATAAGTCTAAGTTGCTGAAATGAGCCTATTTAATCAGCGTAAGTTGCTGAAATAAGCCTATTTAATAAGCCCAAGTTGCTGAAATAAGCCTATTTAATAAGGCTATTTAATAAGCCTATTCAATAAGCCTATTTAATGAGGCTATTTAATAAGTCTATTTAATAAGCCTATTTAATAAGCCTATTTAATATGCCTATTTAATAAGTCTATTTAATAAGTCTATTTAATGCGCCTATTTAATAAGTATTTAATGAGCCTATTTAATAAGCCTATTTATTGAGCCTATTTAATAAGCCTATTTATTAAGCCTATTTAATAAGCCTATTTAATAAGCCTATTTAATAAGTCTATTTAATAAGCCTATTTAATAAGCCTATTTAATAAGCTTATTAAATTAGCCTATTTATTAAGCATATTTGATGAGCCTATTTAATAAGCCTATTTATTGAGCCTATTTAATAAGTCTATTTAATAAGCCTGTTTAATAAGCCTATTTAATAAGTATTTAATGAGCCTATTTAATAAGCCTAAGTTGCTGAATAAGCCTATTTAATAAGCCTGAGTTGCTGAAATAAGCCTATTTAATAAGGCTATTTAATAAGCCTAAGTTGCTGAAATGAGCCTATTTAATAAGTCTAAGTTGCTGAAATGAGCCTATTTAATAAGCCTAAGTTGCTGAAATAAGGCTATTTAATAAGTCTAAGTTGCTGAAATAAGGCTATTTAATAAGTATAAGTTGCTGAAATAAGCCTATTTAAAAAGCCTAAGTTGCTAAAATAAGCCTATTTAATGAGGCTATTTAATAAGTCTATTTAATAAGCCTATTTAATAAGCCTATTTAATATGCCTATTTAATAAGTCTATTAAATAAGTCTATTTAATACGCCTATTTAATAAGCCTATTTAATAAGCCTATTAAATTAGCCTATTTATTAAGCATATTTGATGAGCCTATTTAATAAGCCTATTTATTGAGCCTATTTAATAAGTCTATTTAATAAGCCTGTTTAATAAGCCTATTTAATAAGTATTTAATGAGAATATTTAATTAGCCTAAGTTGCTGAATAAGCCTATTTAATAAGCCTGAGTTGCTGAAATAAGCCTATTTAATAAGGCTATTTAATAAGCCTAAGTTGCTGAAATAAGCCTATTTAATAAGTCTAAGTTGCTGAAATGAGCCTATTTAATAAGCCTAAGTTGCTGAAATAAGGCTATTTAATAAGTATAAGTTGCTGAAATAAGCCTATTTAAAAAGCCTAAGTTGCTAAAATAAGCCTATTTAATGAGGCTATTTAATAAGTCTATTTAATAAGCCTATTTAATAAGCCTATTTAATATGCCTATTTAATAAGTCTATTTAATAAGTCTATTTAATACGCCTATTTAATAAGTATTTAATGAGCCTATTTAATAAGCCTATTTATTGAGCCTATTTAATAAGCCTATTTATTAAGCCTATTTAATAAGCCTATTTAATAAGCCTATTTAATAAGTATATTTAATAAGCCTATTTAATAAGCCTATTTAATACGCCTATTTAATAAGCCTATTTATTAAGCATATTTGATGAGCCTATTTAATAAGCCTATTTATTGAGCCTATTTAATAAGTCTATTTAATAAGCCTGTTTAATAAGCCTATTTAATAAGTATTTAATGAGCCTATTTAATAAGCCTGAGTTGCTGAATAAGCCTATTTAATTAGCCTGAGTTGCTGAAATAAGCCTATTTAATAAGCCTATTTAATAAGCCTAAGTTGCTGAATAAGCCTATTTAATAAGCCTGAGTTGCTGAAATAAGCCTATTTAATAAGGCTATTTAATAAGCCTAAGTTGCTGAAATAAGCCTATTTAATAAGTCTAAGTTGCTGAAATGAGCCGATTTAATAAGCCTAAGTTGCTGAAATAAGGCTATTTAATAAGTCTAAGTTGCTGAAATAAGGCTATTTAATAAGTATAAGTTGATGAAATAAGCCTATTTAAAAAGCCTAAGTTGCTAAAATAAGCCTATTTAATGAGGCTATTTAATAAGTCTATTTAATAAGCCTATTTAATAAGCCTATTTAATAAGCCTATTTAATATGCCTATTTAATAAGTCTATTTAATAAGTCTATTTAATACGCCTATTTAATAAGTATTTAATGAGCCTATTTAATAAGCCTATTTATTGAGCCTATTTAATAAGCCTATTTAATAAGCCTATTTAATAAGCCTATTTAATAAGTCTATTTAATAAGCCTATTTAATATGCCTATTTAATACGCCTATTTAATAAGCCTATTTATTAAGCATATTTGATGAGCCTATTTAATAAGCCTATTTATTGAGCCTATTTAATAAGTCTATTTAATAAGCCTGTTTAATAAGCCTATTTAATAAGTATTTAATGAGCCTATTTAATAAGCCTGAGTTGCTGAATAAGCCTATTTAATTAGCCTGAGTTGCTGAAATAAGCCTATTTAATAAGCCTATTTAATAAGCCTAAGTTGCTGAATAAGCCTATTTAATAAGCCTGAGTTGCTGAAATAAGCCTATTTAATAAGCCTATTTAATAAGCCTAAGTTGCTGAAATAAGGCTATTTAATAAGTCTAAGTTGCTGAAATGAGCCTATTTAATAAGCCTAAGTTGCTGAAATAAGGCTATTTAATAAGTCTAAGTTGCTGAAATAAGGCTATTTAATAAGCTTAAGTTGCTGAAATGAGCATATTTAATAAGCCTAAGTTGCTGAAATAAGCTATTTGATAAGTCTAAGTTGCTGAAATAAGCCTATTTAATAAGCCTATTTAATAAGCCTAAGTTGCTGAAATAAGCCTATTTAATAAGCCCAAGTTGCTGAAATAAGCCTATTTAATAAGGCTATTTAATAAGCCTAAGTTGCTGAAATAAGCCTATTTAATAAGTCTAAGTTGCTGAAATGAGCCTATTTAATCAGCGTAAGTTGCTGAAATAAGCCTATTTAATAAGCCCAAGTTGCTGAAATAAGCCTATTTAATAAGGCTATTTAATAAGCCTATTCAATAAGCCTATTTAATGAGGCTATTTAATAAGTCTATTTAATAAGCCTATTTAATAAGCCTATTTAATAAGCCTATTTAATATGCCTATTTAATAAGTCTATTTAATAAGTCTATTTAATGCGCCTATTTAATAAGTATTTAATGAGCCTATTTAATAAGCCTATTTATTGAGCCTATTTAATAAGCCTATTTATTAAGCCTATTTAATAAGCCTATTTAATAAGCCTATTTAATAAGTCTATTTAATAAGCCTATTTAATAAGCCTATTTAATAAGCTTATTAAATTAGCCTATTTATTAAGCATATTTGATGAGCCTATTTAATAAGCCTATTTATTGAGCCTATTTAATAAGTCTATTTAATAAGCCTGTTTAATAAGCCTATTTAATAAGTATTTAATGAGCCTATTTAATAAGCCTAAGTTGCTGAATAAGCCTATTTAATAAGCCTGAGTTGCTGAAATAAGCCTATTTAATAAGGCTATTTAATAAGCCTAAGTTGCTGAAATAAGCCTATTTAATAAGTCTAAGTTGCTGAAATGAGCCGATTTAATAAGCCTAAGTTGCTGAAATAAGGCTATTTAATAAGTCTAAGTTGCTGAAATAAGGCTATTTAATAAGTATAAGTTGATGAAATAAGCCTATTTAAAAAGCCTAAGTTGCTAAAATAAGCCTATTTAATGAGGCTATTTAATAAGTCTATTTAATAAGCCTATTTAATAAGCCTATTTAATAAGCCTATTTAATATGCCTATTTAATAAGTCTATTTAATAAGTCTATTTAATACGCCTATTTAATAAGTATTTAATGAGCCTATTTAATAAGCCTATTTATTGAGCCTATTTAATAAGCCTATTTATTAAGCCTATTTAATAAGCCTATTTAATAAGCCTATTTAATAAGTCTATTTAATAAGCCTATTTAATAAGCCTATTTAATACGCCTATTTAATCAGCCTATTTATTAAGCATATTTGATGAGCCTATTTAATAAGCCTATTTATTGAGCCTATTTAATAAGTCTATTTAATAAGCCTGTTTAATAAGCCTATTTAATAAGTATTTAATGAGCCTATTTAATAAGCCTGAGTTGCTGAATAAGCCTATTTAATTAGCCTGAGTTGCTGAAATAAGCCTATTCAATAAGCCTATTTAATAAGCCTAAGTTGCTGAATAAGCCTATTTAATAAGCCTGAGTTGCTGAAATAAGCCTATTTAATAAGCCTATTTAATAAGCCTAAGTTGCTGAAATAAGGCTATTTAATAAGTCTAAGTTGCTGAAATGAGCCTATTTAATAAGCCTAAGTTGCTGAAATAAGGCTATTTAATAAGTCTAAGTTGCTGAAATAAGGCTATTTAATAAGCTTAAGTTGCTGAAATGAGCCTATTTAATAAGCCTAAGTTGCTGAAATAAGCTATTTCATAAGTCTAAGTTGCTGAAATAAGCCTATTTAATAAGCCTATTTAATAAGCCTAAGTTGCTGAAATAAGCCTATTTAATAAGCCCAAGTTGCTGAAATAAGCCTATTTAATAAGGCTATTTAATAAGCCTAAGTTGCTGAAATAAGCCTATTTAATAAGTCTAAGTTGCTGAAATGAGCCTATTTAATCAGCGTAAGTTGCTGAAATAAGCCTATTTAATAAGCCCAAGTTGCTGAAATAAGCCTATTTAATAAGGCTATTTAATAAGCCTATTCAATAAGCCTATTTAATGAGGCTATTTAATAAGTCTATTTAATAAGCCTATTTAATAAGCCTATTTAATAAGCCTGTTTAATATGCCTATTTAATAAGTCTATTTAATAAGTCTATTTAATGCGCCTATTTAATAAGTATTTAATGAGCCTATTTAATAAGCCTATTTATTGAGCCTATTTAATAAGCCTATTTATTAAGCCTATTTAATAAGCCTATTTAATAAGCCTATTTAATTAGTCTATTTAATAAGCCTATTTAATAAGCCTATTTAATAAGCTTATTAAATTAGCCTATTTATTAAGCATATTTGATGAGCCTATTTAATAAGCCTATTTATTGAGCCTATTTAATAAGTCTATTTAATAAGCCTGTTTAATAAGCCTATTTAATAAGTATTTAATGAGCCTATTTAATAAGCCTAAGTTGCTGAATAAGCCTATTTAATGAGCCTGAGTTGCTGAAATAAGCCTATTTAATAAGGCTATTTAATAAGCCTAAGTTGCTGAAATAAGCCTATTTAATAAGTCTAAGTTGCTGAAATGAGCCGATTTAATAAGCCTAAGTTGCTTAAATAAGGCTATTTAATAAGTCTAAGTTGCTGAAATAAGGCTATTTAATAAGTATAAGTTGATGAAATAAGCCTATTTAAAAAGCCTAAGTTGCTAAAATAAGCCTATTTAATGAGGCTATTTAATAAGTCTATTTAATAAGCCTATTTAATAAGCCTATTTAATAAGCCTATTTAATATGCCTATTTAATAAGTCTATTTAATAAGTCTATTTAATACGCCTATTTAATAAGTATTTAATGAGCCTATTTAATAAGCCTATTTATTGAGCCTATTTAATAAGCCTATTTATTAAGCCTATTTAATAAGCCTATTTAATAAGCCTTTTTAATAAGCCTATTTAATAAGCCTATTTAATACGCCTATTTAATAAGCCTATTTATTAAGCATATTTGATGAGCCTATTTAATAAGCCTATTTATTGAGCCTATTTAATAAGTCTATTTAATAAGCCTGTTTAATAAGCCTATTTAATAAGTATTTAATGAGCCTATTTAATAAGCCTGAGTTGCTGAATAAGCCTATTTAATTAGCCTGAGTTGCTGAAATAAGCCTATTTAATAAGCCTATTTAATAAGCCTAAGTTGCTGAATAAGCCTATTTAATAAGCCTGAGTTGCTGAAATAAGCCTATTTAATAAGCCTATTTAATAAGCCTAAGTTGCTGAAATAAGGCTATTTAATAAGTCTAAGTTGCTGAAATGAGCCTATTTAATAAGCCTAAGTTGCTGAAATAAGGCTATTTAATAAGTCTAAGTTGCTGAAATAAGGCTATTTAATAAGCTTAAGTTGCTGAAATGAGCCTATTTAATAAGCCTAAGTTGCTGAAATAAGCTATTTGATAAGTCTAAGTTGCTGAAATAAGCCTATTTAATAAGCCTATTTAATAAGCCTAAGTTGCTGAAATAAGCCTATTTAATAAGCCCAAGTTGCTGAAATAAGCCTATTTAATAAGGCTATTTAATAAGCCTAAGTTGCTGAAATAAGCCTATTTAATAAGTCTAAGTTGCTGAAATGAGCCTATTTAATCAGCGTAAGTTGCTGAAATAAGCCTATTTAATAAGCCCAAGTTGCTGAAATAAGCCTATTTAATAAGGCTATTTAATAAGCCTATTCAATAAGCCTATTTAATGAGGCTATTTAATAAGCCTATTTAATAAGCCTATTTAATAAGCCTATTTAATATGCCTATTTAATAAGTCTATTTAATAAGTCTATTTAATGCGCCTATTTAATGCGCCTATTTAATAAGTATTTAATGAGCCTATTTAATAAGCCTATTTATTGAGCCTATTTAATAAGCCTATTTATTAAGCCTATTTAATAAGCCTATTTAATAAGCCTATTTAATAAGTCTATTTAATAAGCCTATTTAATAAGCCTATTTAATAAGCTTATTAAATTAGCCTATTTATTAAGCATATTTTATGAGCCTATTTAATAAGCCTATTTATTGAGCCTATTTAATAAGTCTATTTAATAAGCCTGTTTAATAAGCCTATTTAATAAGTATTTAATGAGCCTATTTAATAAGCCTAAGTTGCTGAATAAGCCTATTTAATGAGCCTGAGTTGCTGAAATAAGCCTATTTAATAAGGCTATTTAATAAGCCTAAGTTGCTGAAATAAGCCTATTTAATAAGTCTAAGTTGCTGAAATGAGCCGATTTAATAAGCCTAAGTTGCTTAAATAAGGCTATTTCATAAGTCTAAGTTGCTGAAATAAGGCTATTTAATAAGTATAAGTTGATGAAATAAGCCTATTTAAAAAGCCTAAGTTGCTAAAATAAGCCTATTTAATGAGGCTATTTAATAAGTCTATTTAATAAGCCTATTTAATAAGCCTATTTAATAAGCCTATTTAATATGCCTATTTAATAAGTCTATTTAATAAGTCTATTTAATACGCCTATTTAATAAGTATTTAATGAGCCTATTTAATAAGCCTATTTATTGAGCCTATTTAATAAGCCTATTTATTAAGCCTATTTAATAAGCCTATTTAATAAGCCTTTTTAATAAGCCTATTTAATAAGCCTATTTAATACGCCTATTTAATAAGCCTATTTATTAAGCATATTTGATGAGCCTATTTAATAAGCCTATTTATTGAGCCTATTTAATAAGTCTATTTAATAAGCCTGTTTAATAAGCCTATTTAATAAGTATTTAATGAGCCTATTTAATAAGCCTGAGTTGCTGAATAAGCCTATTTAATTAGCCTGAGTTGCTGAAATAAGCCTATTTAATAAGCCTATTTAATAAGCCTAAGTTGCTGAATAAGCCTATTTAATAAGCCTGAGTTGCTGAAATAAGCCTATTTAATAAGCCTATTTAATAAGCCTAAGTTGCTGAAATAAGGCTATTTAATAAGTCTAAGTTGCTGAAATGAGCCTATTTAATAAGCCTAAGTTGCTGAAATAAGGCTATTTAATAAGTCTAAGTTGCTGAAATAAGGCTATTTAATAAGCTTAAGTTGCTGAAATGAGCCTATTTAATAAGCCTAAGTTGCTGAAATAAGCTATTTGATAAGTCTAAGTTGCTGAAATAAGCCTATTTAATAAGCCTATTTAATAAGCCTAAGTTGCTGAAATAAGCCTATTTAATAAGCCCAAGTTGCTGAAATAAGCCTATTTAATAAGGCTATTTAATAAGCCTAAGTTGCTGAAATAAGCCTATTTAATAAGTCTAAGTTGCTGAAATGAGCCTATTTAATCAGCGTAAGTTGCTGAAATAAGCCTATTTAATAAGCCCAAGTTGCTGAAATAAGCCTATTTAATAAGGCTATTTAATAAGCCTATTCAATAAGCCTATTTAATGAGGCTATTTAATAAGCCTATTTAATAAGCCTATTTAATAAGCCTATTTAATATGCCTATTTAATAAGTCTATTTAATAAGTCTATTTAATGCGCCTATTTAATAAGTATTTAATGAGCCTATTTAATAAGCCTATTTATTGAGCCTATTTAATAAGCCTATTTATTAAGCCTATTTAATAAGCCTATTTAATAAGCCTATTTAATAAGTCTATTTAATAAGACTATTTAATAAGCCTATTTAATAAGCTTATTAAATTAGCCTATTTATTAAGCATATTTGATGAGCCTATTTAATAAGCCTATTTATTGAGCCTATTTAATAAGTCTATTTAATAAGCCTGTTTAATAAGCCTATTTAATAAGTATTTAATGAGCCTATTTAATAAGCCTAAGTTGCTGAATAAGCCTATTTAATAAACCTGAGTCGCTGAAATAAGCCTATTTAATAAGGCTATTTAATAAGCCTAAGTTGCTGAAATAAGCCTATTTAATAAGTCTAAGTTGCTGAAATGAGCCTATTTAATAAGCCTAAGTTGCTGAAATAAGGCTATTTAATAAGTCTAAGTTGCTGAAATAAGGCTATTTAATAAGTATAAGTTGCTGAAATAAGCCTATTTAAAAAGCCTAAGTTGCTAAAATAAGCCTATTTAATGAGGCTATTTAATAAGTCTATTTAATAAGCCTATTTAATAAGCCTATTTAATAAGCCTATTTAATATGCCTATTTAATAAGTCTATTTAATAAGTCTATTTAATACGCCTATTTAATAAGTATTTAATGAGCCTATTTAATAAGCCTATTTATTGAGCCTATTTAATAAGCCTATTTATTAAGCCTATTTAATAAGCCTATTTAATAAGCCTATTTAATAAGTATATTTAATAAGCCTATTTAATAAGCCTATTTAATACGCCTATTTAATAAGCCTATTTATTAAGCATATTTGATGAGCCTATTTAATAAGCCTATTTATTGAGCCTATTTAATAAGTCTATTTAATAAGCCTGTTTAATAAGCCTATTTAATAAGTATTTAATGAGCCTATTTAATAAGCCTGAGTTGCTGAATAAGCCTATTTAATTAGCCTGAGTTGCTGAAATAAGCCTATTTAATAAGCCTATTTAATAAGCCTAAGTTGCTGAATAAGCCTATTTAATAAGCCTGAGTTGCTGAAATAAGCCTATTTAATAAGCCTATTTAATAAGCCTAAGTTGCTGAAATAAGGCTATTTAATAAGTCTAAGTTGCTGAAATGAGCCTATTTAATAAGCCTAAGTTGCTGAAATAAGGCTATTTAATAAGTCTAAGTTGCTGAAATAAGGCTATTTAATAAGCTTAAGTTGCTGAAATGAGCCTATTTAATAAGCCTAAGTTGCTGAAATAAGCTATTTGATAAGTCTAAGTTGCTGAAATAAGCCTATTTAATAAGCCTATTTAATAAGCCTAAGTTGCTGAAATAAGCCTATTTAATAAGCCCAAGTTGCTGAAATAAGCCTATTTAATAAGGCTATTTAATAAGCCTAAGTTGCTGAAATAAGCCTATTTAATAAGTCTAAGTTGCTGAAATGAGCCTATTTAATCAGCGTAAGTTGCTGAAATAAGCCTATTTAATAAGCCCAAGTTGCTGAAATAAGCCTATTTAATAAGGCTATTTAATAAGCCTATTTAATAAGCCTATTTAATAAGCCTATTTAATAAGCCTATTTAATAAGCCTATTTAATAAGCCTATTTAATATGCCTATTTAATAAGTCTATTTAATAAGTCTATTTAATACGCCTATTTAATAAGCCTATTTAATAAGCCTATTAAATTAGCCTATTTATTAAGCATATTTGATGAGCCTATTTAATAAGCCTATTTATTGAGCCTATTTAATAAGTCTATTTAATAAGCCTGTTTAATAAGCCTATTTAATAAGTATTTAATGAGCCTATTTAATAAGCCTAAGTTGCTGAATAAGCCTATTTAATAAGCCTGAGTTGCTGAAATAAGCCTATTTAATAAGGCTATTTAATAAGCCTAAGTTGCTGAAATAAGCCTATTTAATAAGTCTAAGTTGCTGAAATGAGCCTATTTAATAAGCCTAAGTTGCTGAAATAAGGCTATTTAATAAGTCTAAGTTGCTGAAATAAGGCTATTTAATAAGTATAAGTTGCTGAAATAAGCCTATTTAAAAAGCCTAAGTTGCTAAAATAAGCCTATTTAATGAGGCTATTTAATAAGTCTATTTAATAAGCCTATTTAATAAGCCTATTTAATAAGCCTATTTAATATGCCTATTTAATAAGTCTATTTAATAAGTCTATTTAATACGCCTATTTAATAAGTATTTAATGAGCCTATTTAATAAGCCTATTTATTGAGCCTATTTAATAAGTCTATTTAATAAGCCTATTTAATAAGTATATTTAATAAGCCTATTTAATAAGCCTATTTAATACGCCTATTTAATAAGCCTATTTATTAAGCATATTTGATGAGCCTATTTAATAAGCCTATTTATTGAGCCTATTTAATAAGTCTATTTAATAAGCCTGTTTAATAAGCCTATTTAATAAGTATTTAATGAGCCTATTTAATAAGCCTGAGTTGCTGAATAAGCCTATTTAATTAGCCTGAGTTGCTGAAATAAGCCTATTTAATAAGCCTATTTAATAAGCCTAAGTTGCTGAATAAGCCTATTTAATAAGCCTGAGTTGCTGAAATAAGCCTATTTAATAAGCCTATTTAATAAGCCTAAGTTGCTGAAATAAGGCTATTTAATAAGTCTAAGTTGCTGAAATGAGCCTATTTAATAAGCCTAAGTTGCTGAAATAAGGCTATTTAATAAGTCTAAGTTGCTGAAATAAGGCTATTTAATAAGCTTAAGTTGCTGAAATGAGCCTATTTAATAAGCATAAGTTGCTGAAATAAGCTATTTGATAAGTCTAAGTTGCTGAAATAAGCCTATTTAATAAGCCTATTTAATAAGCCTAAGTTGCTGAAATAAGCCTATTTAATAAGCCCAAGTTGCTGAAATAAGCCTATTTAATAAGGCTATTTAATAAGCCTAAGTTGCTGAAATAAGCCTATTTAATAAGTCTAAGTTGCTGAAATGAGCCTATTTAATCAGCGTAAGTTGCTTAAATAAGCCTATTTAATAAGCCCAAGTTGCTGAAATAAGCCTATTTAATAAGGCTATTTAATAAGGCTATTTAATAAGCCTATTTAATAAGGCTATTTAATAAGCCTATTTAATAAGCCTATTTAATAAGCCTATTTAATAAGCCTATTTAATATGCCTATTTAATAAGTCTATTTAATAAGTCTATTTAATACGCCTATTTAATAAGCCTATTTAATAAGCCTATTAAATTAGCCTATTTATTAAGCATATTTGATGAGCCTATTTAATAAGCCTATTTATTGAGCCTATTTAATAAGTCTATTTAATAAGCCTGTTTAATAAGCCTATTTAATAAGTATTTAATGAGCCTATTTAATAAGCCTAAGTTGCTGAATAAGCCTATTTAATAAGCCTGAGTTGCTGAAATAAGCCTATTTAATAAGGCTATTTAATAAGCCTAAGTTGCTGAAATAAGCCTATTTAATAAGTCTAAGTTGCTGAAATGAGCCTATTTAATAAGCCTAAGTTGCTGAAATAAGGCTATTTAATAAGTCTAAGTTGCTGAAATAAGGCTATTTAATAAGTATAAGTTGCTGAAATAAGCCTATTTAAAAAGCCTAAGTTGCCAAAATAAGCCTATTTAATGAGGCTATTTAATAAGTCTATTTAATAAGCCTATTTAATAAGCCTATTTAATAAGCCTATTTAATAAGTATATTTAATAAGCCTATTTAATATGCCTATTTAATAAGTCTATTTAATAAGTCTATTTAATACGCCTATTTAATAAGTATTTAATGAGCCTATTTAATAAGCCTATTTATTGAGCCTATTTAATAAGCCTATTTATTAAGCCTATTTAATAAGCCTATTTAATAAGCCTATTTAATAAGTATATTTAATAAGCCTATTTAATAAGCCTATTTAATACGCCTATTTAATAAGCCTATTTTTTAAGCATATTTGATGAGCCTATTTAATAAGCCTATTTATTGAGCCTATTTAATAAGTCTATTTAATAAGCCTGTTTAATAAGCCTATTTAATAAGTATTTAATGAGCCTATTTAATAAGCCTGAGTTGCTGAATAAGCCTATTTAATTAGCCTGAGTTGCTGAAATAAGCCTATTTAATAAGCCTATTTAATAAGCCTAAGTTGCTGAATAAGCCTATTTAATAAGCCTGAGTTGCTGAAATAAGCCTATTTAATAAGCCTATTTAATAAGCCTAAGTTGCTGAAATAAGGCTATTTAATAAGTCTAAGTTGCTGAAATGAGCCTATTTAATAAGCCTAAGTTGCTGAAATAAGGCTATTTAATAAGTCTAAGTTGCTGAAATAAGGCTATTTAATAAGCTTAAGTTGCTGAAATGAGCCTATTTAATAAGCCTAAGTTGCTGAAATAAGCTATTTGATAAGTCTAAGTTGCTGAAATAAGCCTATTTAATAAGCCTATTTAATAAGCCTAAGTTGCTGAAATAAGCCTATTTAATAAGCCCAAGTTGCTGAAATAAGCCTATTTAATAAGGCTATTTAATAAGCCTAAGTTGCTGAAATAAGCCTATTTAATAAGTCTAAGTTGCTGAAATGAGTCTATTTAATCAGCGTAAGTTGCTGAAATAAGCCTATTTAATAAGCCCAAGTTGCTGAAATAAGCCTATTTAATAAGGCTATTTAATAAGCCTATTTAATAAGCCTATTTAATGAGGCTATTTAATAAGTCTATTTAATAAGCCTATTTAATAAGCCTATTTAATAAGCCTATTTAATGAGGCTATTTAATAAGTCTATTTAATAAGCCTATTTAATAAGCCTATTTAATAAGCCTATTTAATAAGCCTATTTAATGAGGCTATTTAATAAGTCTATTTAATAAGCCTATTTATTGAGCCTATTTAATAAGCCTATTTATTAAGCCTATTTAATAAGCCTATTTAATAAGCCTATTTAATAAGTCTATTTAATAAGCCTATTTAATAAGCCTATTTAATAAGCCTATTAAATTAGCCTATTTATTAAGCATATTTGATGAGCCTATTTAATAAGCCTATTTATTGAGCCTATTTAATAAGTCTATTTAATAAGCCTATTTAATAAGTATTTAATGAGCCTATTTAATAAGCCTAAGTTGCTGAATAAGCCTATTTAATAAGCCTGAGTTGCTGAAATAAGCCTATTTAATAAGGCTATTTAATAAGCCTAAGTTGCTGAAATAAGCCTATTTTAATAAGTCTAAGTTGCTGAAATGAGCCTATTTAATAAGCCTAAGTTGCTGAAATAAGGCTATTTAATAAGTCTAAGTTGCTGAAATAAGGCTATTTAATAAGTATAAGTTGCTGAAATAAGCCTATTTAAAAAGCCTAAGTTGCTAAAATAAGCCTATTTAATGAGGCTATTTAATAAGTCTATTTAATAAGCCTATTTAATAAGCCTATTTAATAAGCCTATTTAATATGCCTATTTAATAAGTCTATTTAATAAGTCTATTTAATATGCCTATTTAATAAGTATTTAATGAGCCTATTTAATAAGCCTATTTATTGAGCCTATTTAATAAGCCTATTTATTAAGCCTATTTAATAAGCCTATTTAATAAGCCTATTTAATACGTCTATTTAATAAGCCTATTTAATAAGCCTATTTAATACGCCTATTTAATAAGCCTATTTATTAAGCATATTTGATGAGCCTATTTAATAAGCCTATTTATTGAGCCTATTTAATAAGTCTATTTAATAAGCCTGTTTAATAAGCCTATTTAATAAGTATTTAATGAGCCTATTTAATAAGCCTGAGTTGCTGAATAAGCCTATTTAATTAGCCTGAGTTGCTGAAATAAGCCTATTTAATAAGCCTATTTAATAAGTCTAAGTTGCTGAAATAAGCCTATTTAATAAGCCTGAGTTGCTGAAATAAGCCTATTTAATAAGCCTATTTAATAAGCCTAAGTTGCTGAAATAAGGCTATTTAATAAGTCTAAGTTGCTGAAATGAGCCTATTTAATAAGCCTAAGTTGCTGAAATAAGGCTATTTAATAAGTCTAAGTTGCTGAAATAAGCTATTTGATAAGTCTAAGTTGCTGAAATAAGCCTATTTAATAAGCCTATTTAATAAGCCTAAGTTGCTGAAATAAGCCTATTTAATAAGCCCAAGTTGCTGAAAAAAGCCTATTTAATAAGGCTATTTAATATGCCTAAGTTGCTGAAATAAGCCTATTTAATAAGTCTAAGTTGCTGAAATGAGCCTATTTAATCAGCGTAAGTTACTGAAATAAGCCTATTTAATAAGCCCAAGTTGCTGAAATAAGCCTATTTAATAAGGCTATTTAATAAGCCTAACTTGCTGAAATAAGCCTATTTAATAAGTCTAAGTTGCTGAAATGAGCCTATTTAATAAGCCTAAGTTGCTGAAATAAGGCTATTTAATAAGTCTAAGTTGCTGAAATAAGGCTATTTAATAAGTCTAAGTTGCTGAAATAAGCCTATTTAAAAAGCCTAAGTTGCTAAAATAAGCCTATTTAATGAGGCTATTTAATAAGTCTATTTAATAAGCCTATTTAATAAGCCTATTCAATAAGCCTATTTAATATGCCTATTTAATAAGTCTATTTAATAAGTCTATTTAATACGCCTATTTAATAAGTATTTAATGAGCCTATTTAATAAGCCTATTTATTGAGCCTATTTAATAAGCCTATTTATTAAGCCTATTTAATAAGCCTATTTAATAAGCCTATTTAATAAGTATATTTAATAAGCCTATTTAATAAGCCTATTTAATACGCCTATTTAATAAGCCTATTTTTTAAGCATATTTGATGAGCCTATTTAATAAGCCTATTTATTGAGCCTATTTAATAAGTCTATTTAATAAGTCTATTTAATACGCCTATTTAATAAGCCTATTTAATAAGCCTATTAAATTAGCCTATTTATTAAGCATATTTGATGAGCCTATTTAATAAGCCTATTTATTGAGCCTATTTAATAAGTCTATTTAATAAGCCTGTTTAATAAGCCTATTTAATAAGTATTTAATGAGCCTATTTAATAAGCCTAAGTTGCTGAATAAGCCTATTTAATAAGCCTGAGTTGCTGAAATAAGCCTATTTAATAAGGCTATTTAATAAGCCTAAGTTGCTGAAATAAGCCTATTTAATAAGTCTAAGTTGCTGAAATGAGCCTATTTAATAAGCCTAAGTTGCTGAAATAAGGCTATTTAATAAGTCTAAGTTGCTGAAATAAGGCTATTTAATAAGTATAAGTTGCTGAAATAAGCCTATTTAAAAAGCCTAAGTTGCTAAAATAAGCCTATTTAATGAGGCTATTTAATAAGTCTATTTAATAAGCCTATTTAATAAGCCTATTTAATAAGCCTATTTAATATGCCTATTTAATAAGTCTATTTAATAAGTCTATTTAATACGCCTATTTAATAAGTATTTAATGAGCCTATTTAATAAGCCTATTTATTGAGCCTATTTAATAAGCCTATTTAATAAGCCTATTTAATAAGTATATTTAATAAGCCTATTTAATAAGCCTATTTAATACGCCTATTTAATAAGCCTATTTATTAAGCATATTTGATGAGCCTATTTAATAAGCCTATTTATTGAGCCTATTTAATAAGTCTATTTAATAAGCCTGTTTAATAAGCCTATTTAATAAGTATTTAATGAGCCTATTTAATAAGCCTGAGTTGCTGAATAAGCCTATTTAATTAGCCTGAGTTGCTGAAATAAGCCTATTTAATAAGCCTATTTAATAAGCCTAAGTTGCTGAATAAGCCTATTTAATAAGCCTGAGTTGCTGAAATAAGCCTATTTAATAAGCCTATTTAATAAGCCTAAGTTGCTGAAATAAGGCTATTTAATAAGTCTAAGTTGCTGAAATGAGCCTATTTAATAAGCCTAAGTTGCTGAAATAAGGCTATTTAATAAGTCTAAGTTGCTGAAATAAGGCTATTTAATAAGCTTAAGTTGCTGAAATGAGCCTATTTAATAAGCCTAAGTTGCTGAAATAAGCTATTTGATAAGTCTAAGTTGCTGAAATAAGCCTATTTAATAAGCCTATTTAATAAGCCTAAGTTGCTGAAATAAGCCTATTTAATAAGCCCAAGTTGCTGAAATAAGCCTATTTAATAAGGCTATTTAATAAGCCTAAGTTGCTGAAATAAGCCTATTTAATAAGTCTAAGTTGCTGAAATGAGCCTATTTAATCAGCGTAAGTTGCTGAAATAAGCCTATTTAATAAGCCCAAGTTGCTGAAATAAGCCTATTTAATAAGGCTATTTAATAAGCCTATTTAATAAGCCTATTTAATAAGGCTATTTAATAAGCCTATTTAATAAGCCTATTTAATAAGCCTATTTAATAAGCCTATTTAATATGCCTATTTAATAAGTCTATTTAATAAGTCTATTTAATACGCCTATTTAATAAGCCTATTTAATAAGCCTATTAAATTAGCCTATTTATTAAGCATATTTGATGAGCCTATTTAATAAGCCTATTTATTGAGCCTATTTAATAAGCCTATTCAATAAGCCTATTTAATATGCCTATTTAATAAGTCTATTTAATAAGTCTATTTAATACGCCTATTTAATAAGTATTTAATGAGCCTATTTAATAAGCCTATTTATTGAGCCTATTTAATAAGCCTATTTATTAAGCCTATTTAATAAGCCTATTTAATAAGCCTATTTAATAAGTATATTTAATAAGCCTATTTAATAAGCCTATTTAATACGCCTATTTAATAAGCCTATTTTTTAAGCATATTTGATGAGCCTATTTAATAAGCCTATTTATTGAGCCTATTTAATAAGTCTATTTAATAAGTCTATTTAATACGCCTATTTAATAAGCCTATTTAATAAGCCTATTAAATTAGCCTATTTATTAAGCATATTTGATGAGCCTATTTAATAAGCCTATTTATTGAGCCTATTTAATAAGTCTATTTAATAAGCCTGTTTAATAAGCCTATTTAATAAGTATTTAATGAGCCTATTTAATAAGCCTAAGTTGCTGAATAAGCCTATTTAATAAGCCTGAGTTGCTGAAATAAGCCTATTTAATAAGGCTATTTAATAAGCCTAAGTTGCTGAAATAAGCCTATTTAATAAGTCTAAGTTGCTGAAATGAGCCTATTTAATAAGCCTAAGTTGCTGAAATAAGGCTATTTAATAAGTCTAAGTTGCTGAAATAAGGCTATTTAATAAGTATAAGTTGCTGAAATAAGCCTATTTAAAAAGCCTAAGTTGCTAAAATAAGCCTATTTAATGAGGCTATTTAATAAGTCTATTTAATAAGCCTATTTAATAAGCCTATTTAATAAGCCTATTTAATATGCCTATTTAATAAGTCTATTTAATAAGTCTATTTAATACGCCTATTTAATAAGTATTTAATGAGCCTATTTAATAAGCCTATTTATTGAGCCTATTTAATAAGCCTATTTAATAAGCCTATTTAATAAGTATATTTAATAAGCCTATTTAATAAGCCTATTTAATACGCCTATTTAATAAGCCTATTTATTAAGCATATTTGATGAGCCTATTTAATAAGCCTATTTATTGAGCCTATTTAATAAGTCTATTTAATAAGCCTGTTTAATAAGCCTATTTAATAAGTATTTAATGAGCCTATTTAATAAGCCTGAGTTGCTGAATAAGCCTATTTAATTAGCCTGAGTTGCTGAAATAAGCCTATTTAATAAGCCTATTTAATAAGCCTAAGTTGCTGAATAAGCCTATTTAATAAGCCTGAGTTGCTGAAATAAGCCTATTTAATAAGCCTATTTAATAAGCCTAAGTTGCTGAAATAAGGCTATTTAATAAGTCTAAGTTGCTGAAATGAGCCTATTTAATAAGCCTAAGTTGCTGAAATAAGGCTATTTAATAAGTCTAAGTTGCTGAAATAAGGCTATTTAATAAGCTTAAGTTGCTGAAATGAGCCTATTTAATAAGCCTAAGTTGCTGAAATAAGCTATTTGATAAGTCTAAGTTGCTGAAATAAGCCTATTTAATAAGCCTATTTAATAAGCCTAAGTTGCTGAAATAAGCCTATTTAATAAGCCCAAGTTGCTGAAATAAGCCTATTTAATAAGGCTATTTAATAAGCCTAAGTTGCTGAAATAAGCCTATTTAATAAGTCTAAGTTGCTGAAATGAGCCTATTTAATCAGCGTAAGTTGCTGAAATAAGCCTATTTAATAAGCCCAAGTTGCTGAAATAAGCCTATTTAATAAGGCTATTTAATAAGCCTATTTAATAAGCCTATTTAATAAGGCTATTTAATAAGCCTATTTAATAAGCCTATTTAATAAGCCTATTTAATAAGCCTATTTAATATGCCTATTTAATAAGTCTATTTAATAAGTCTATTTAATACGCCTATTTAATAAGCCTATTTAATAAGCCTATTAAATTAGCCTATTTATTAAGCATATTTGATGAGCCTATTTAATAAGCCTATTTATTGAGCCTATTTAATAAGTCTATTTAATAAGCCTGTTTAATAAGCCTATTTAATAAGTATTTAATGAGCCTATTTAATAAGCCTAAGTTGCTGAATAAGCCTATTTAATAAGCCTGAGTTGCTGAAATAAGCCTATTTAATAAGGCTATTTAATAAGCCTAAGTTGCTGAAATAAGCCTATTTAATAAGTCTAAGTTGCTGAAATGAGCCTATTTAATAAGCCTAAGTTGCTGAAATAAGGCTATTTAATAAGTCTAAGTTGCTGAAATAAGGCTATTTAATAAGTATAAGTTGCTGAAATAAGCCTATTTAAAAAGCCTAAGTTGCCAAAATAAGCCTATTTAATGAGGCTATTTAATAAGTCTATTTAATAAGCCTATTTAATAAGCCTATTCAATAAGCCTATTTAATATGCCTATTTAATAAGTCTATTTAATAAGTCTATTTAATACGCCTATTTAATAAGTATTTAATGAGCCTATTTAATAAGCCTATTTATTGAGCCTATTTAATAAGCCTATTTATTAAGCCTATTTAATAAGCCTATTTAATAAGCCTATTTAATAAGTATATTTAATAAGCCTATTTAATAAGCCTATTTAATACGCCTATTTAATAAGCCTATTTTTTAAGCATATTTGATGAGCCTATTTAATAAGCCTATTTATTGAGCCTATTTAATAAGTCTATTTAATAAGCCTGTTTAATAAGCCTATTTAATAAGTATTTAATGAGCCTATTTAATAAGCCTGAGTTGCTGAATAAGCCTATTTAATTAGCCTGAGTTGCTGAAATAAGCCTATTTAATAAGCCTATTTAATAAGCCTAAGTTGCTGAATAAGCCTATTTAATAAGCCTGAGTTGCTGAAATAAGCCTATTTAATAAGCCTATTTAATAAGCCTAAGTTGCTGAAATAAGGCTATTTAATAAGTCTAAGTTGCTGAAATGAGCCTATTTAATAAGCCTAAGTTGCTGAAATAAGGCTATTTAATAAGTCTAAGTTGCTGAAATAAGGCTATTTAATAAGCTTAAGTTGCTGAAATGAGCCTATTTAATAAGCCTAAGTTGCTGAAATAAGCTATTTGATAAGTCTAAGTTGCTGAAATAATCCTATTTAATAAGCCTATTTAATAAGCCTAAGTTGCTGAAATAAGCCTATTTAATAAGCCCAAGTTGCTGAACTAAGCCTATTTAATAAGGCTATTTAATAAGCCTAAGTTGCTGAAATAAGCCTATTTAATGAGTCTAAGTTGCTGAAATGAGTCTATTTAATCAGCGTAAGTTGCTGAAATAAGCCTATTTAATAAGCCCAAGTTGCTGAAATAAGCCTATTTAATAAGGCTATTTAATAAGCCTATTTAATAAGCCTATTTAATGAGGCTATTTAATAAGTCTATTTAATAAGCCTATTTAATAAGCCTATTTAATAAGCCTATTTAATGAGGCTATTTAATAAGTCTATTTAATAAGCCTATTTAATAAGCCTATTTAATAAGCCTATTTAATAAGCCTATTTAATGAGGCTATTTAATAAGTCTATTTAATAAGCCTATTTATTGAGCCTATTTAATAAGCCTATTTATTAAGCCTATTTAATAAGCCTATTTAATAAGCCTATTTAATAAGTCTATTTAATAAGCCTATTTAATAAGCCTATTTAATAAGCCTATTAAATTAGCCTATTTATTAAGCATATTTGATGAGCCTATTTAATAAGCCTATTTATTGAGCCTATTTAATAAGTCTATTTAATAAGCCTATTTAATAAGTATTTAATGAGCCTATTTAATAAGCCTAAGTTGCTGAATAAGCCTATTTAATAAGCCTGAGTTGCTGAAATAAGCCTATTTAATAAGGCTATTTAATAAGCCTAAGTTGCTGAAATAAGCCTATTTTAATAAGTCTAAGTTGCTGAAATGAGCCTATTTAATAAGCCTAAGTTGCTGAAATAAGGCTATTTAATAAGTCTAAGTTGCTGAAATAAGGCTATTTAATAAGTATAAGTTGCTGAAATAAGCCTATTTAAAAAGCCTAAGTTGCTAAAATAAGCCTATTTAATGAGGCTATTTAATAAGTCTATTTAATAAGCCTATTTAATAAGCCTATTTAATAAGCCTATTTAATATGCCTATTTAATAAGTCTATTTAATAAGTCTATTTAATATGCCTATTTAATAAGTATTTAATGAGCCTATTTAATAAGCCTATTTATTGAGCCTATTTAATAAGCCTATTTATTAAGCCTATTTAATAAGCCTATTTAATAAGCCTATTTAATAAGTCTATTTAATAAGCCTATTTAATAAGCCTATTTAATACGCCTATTTAATAAGCCTATTTATTAAGCATATTTGATGAGCCTATTTAATAAGCCTATTTATTGAGCCTATTTAATAAGTCTATTTAATAAGCCTGTTTAATAAGCCTATTTAATAAGTATTTAATGAGCCTATTTAATAAGCCTGAGTTGCTGAATAAGCCTATTTAATTAGCCTGAGTTGCTGAAATAAGCCTATTTAATAAGCCTATTTAATAAGTCTAAGTTGCTGAAATAAGCCTATTTAATAAGCCTGAGTTGCTGAAATAAGCCTATTTAATAAGCCTATTTAATAAGCCTAAGTTGCTGAAATAAGGCTATTTAATAAGTCTAAGTTGCTGAAATGAGCCTATTTAATAAGCCTAAGTTGCTGAAATAAGGCTATTTAATAAGTCTAAGTTGCTGAAATAAGCTATTTGATAAGTCTAAGTTGCTGAAATAAGCCTATTTAATAAGCCTATTTAATAAGCCTAAGTTGCTGAAATAAGCCTATTTAATAAGCCCAAGTTGCTGAAAAAAGCCTATTTAATAAGGCTATTTAATATGCCTAAGTTGCTGAAATAAGCCTATTTAATAAGTCTAAGTTGCTGAAATGAGCCTATTTAATCAGCGTAAGTTACTGAAATAAGCCTATTTAATAAGCCCAAGTTGCTGAAATAAGCCTATTTAATAAGGCTATTTAATAAGCCTAACTTGCTGAAATAAGCCTATTTAATAAGTCTAAGTTGCTGAAATGAGCCTATTTAATAAGCCTAAGTTGCTGAAATAAGGCTATTTAATAAGTCTAAGTTGCTGAAATAAGGCTATTTAATAAGTCTAAGTTGCTGAAATAAGCCTATTTAAAAAGCCTAAGTTGCTAAAATAAGCCTATTTAATGAGGCTATTTAATAAGTCTATTTAATAAGCCTATTTAATAAGCCTATTCAATAAGCCTATTTAATATGCCTATTTAATAAGTCTATTTAATAAGTCTATTTAATACGCCTATTTAATAAGTATTTAATGAGCCTATTTAATAAGCCTATTTATTGAGCCTATTTAATAAGCCTATTTATTAAGCCTATTTAATAAGCCTATTTAATAAGCCTATTTAATAAGTATATTTAATAAGCCTATTTAATAAGCCTATTTAATACGCCTATTTAATAAGCCTATTTTTTAAGCATATTTGATGAGCCTATTTAATAAGCCTATTTATTGAGCCTATTTAATAAGTCTATTTAATAAGCCTGTTTAATAAGCCTATTTAATAAGTATTTAATGAGCCTATTTAATAAGCCTGAGTTGCTGAATAAGCCTATTTAATTAGCCTGAGTTGCTGAAATAAGCCTATTTAATAAGCCTATTTAATAAGCCTAAGTTGCTGAATAAGCCTATTTAATAAGCCTGAGTTGCTGAAATAAGCCTATTTAATAAGCCTATTTAATAAGCCTAAGTTGCTGAAATAAGGCTATTTAATAAGTCTAAGTTGCTGAAATGAGCCTATTCAATAAGCCTAAGTTGCTGAAATAAGGCTATTTAATAAGTCTAAGTTGCTGAAATAAGGCTATTTAATAAGCTTAAGTTGCTGAAATGAGCCTATTTAATAAGCCTAAGTTGCTGAAATAAGCTATTTGATAAGTCTAAGTTGCTGAAATAAGCCTATTTAATAAGCCTATTTAATAAGCCTAAGTTGCTGAAATAAGCCTATTTAATAAGCCCAAGTTGCTGAAATAAGCCTATTTAATAAGGCTATTTAATAAGCCTAAGTTGCTGAAATAAGCCTATTTAATAAGTCTAAGTTGCTGAAATGAGTCTATTTAATCAGCGTAAGTTGCTGAAATAAGCCTATTTAATAAGCCCAAGTTGCTGAAATAAGCCTATTTAATAAGGCTATTTAATAAGCCTATTTAATAAGCCTATTTAATGAGGCTATTTAATAAGTCTATTTAATAAGCCTATTTAATAAGCCTATTTAATAAGCCTATTTAATGAGGCTATTTAATAAGTCTATTTAATAAGCCTATTTAATAAGCCTATTTAATAAGCCTATTTAATAAGCCTATTTAATGAGGCTATTTAATAAGTCTATTTAATAAGCCTATTTATTGAGCCTATTTAATAAGCCTATTTATTAAGCCTATTTAATAAGCCTATTTAATAAGCCTATTTCATAAGTCTATTTAATAAGCCTATTTAATAAGCCTATTTAATAAGCCTATTAAATTAGCCTATTTATTAAGCATATTTGATGAGCCTATTTAATAAGCCTATTTATTGAGCCTATTTAATAAGTCTATTTAATAAGCCTATTTAATAAGTATTTAATGAGCCTATTTAATAAGCCTAAGTTGCTGAATAAGCCTATTTAATAAGCCTGAGTTGCTGAAATAAGCCTATTTAATACGGCTATTTAATAAGCCTAAGTTGCTGAAATAAGCCTATTTTAATAAGTCTAAGTTGCTGAAATGAGCCTATTTAATAAGCCTAAGTTGCTGAAATAAGGCTATTTAATAAGTCTAAGTTGCTGAAATAAGGCTATTTAATAAGTATAAGTTGCTGAAATAAGCCTATTTAAAAAGCCTAAGTTGCTAAAATAAGCCTATTTAATGAGGCTATTTAATAAGTCTATTTAATAAGCCTATTTAATAAGCCTATTTAATAAGCCTATTTAATATGCCTATTTAATAAGTCTATTTAATAAGTCTATTTAATATGCCTATTTAATAAGTATTTAATGAGCCTATTTAATAAGCCTATTTATTGAGCCTATTTAATAAGCCTATTTATTAAGCCTATTTAATAAGCCTATTTAATAAGCCTATTTAATAAGTCTATTTAATAAGCCTATTTAATAAGCCTATTTAATACGCCTATTTAATAAGCCTATTTATTAAGCATATTTGATGAGCCTATTTAATAAGCCTATTTATTGAGCCTATTTAATAAGTCTATTTAATAAGCCTGTTTAATAAGCCTATTTAATAAGTATTTAATGAGCCTATTTAATAAGCCTGAGTTGCTGAATAAGCCTATTTAATTAGCCTGAGTTGCTGAAATAAGCCTATTTAATAAGCCTATTTAATAAGCCTAAGTTGCTGAATAAGCCTATTTAATAAGCCTGAGTTGCTGAAATAAGCCTATTTAATAAGCCTATTTAATAAGCCTAAGTTGCTGAAATAAGGCTATTTAATAAGTCTAAGTTGCTGAAATGAGCCTATTTAATAAGCCTAAGTTGCTGAAATAAGCCTATTTAATAAGTCTAAGTTGCTGAAATGAGCCTATTTAATCAGCGTAAGTTACTGAAATAAGCCTATTTAATAAGCCCAAGTTGCTGAAATAAGCCTATTTAATAAGGCTATTTAATAAGCCTAACTTGCTGAAATAAGCCTATTTAATAAGTCTAAGTTGCTGAAATGAGCCTATTTAATAAGCCTAAGTTGCTGAAATAAGGCTATTTAATAAGTCTAAGTTGCTGAAATAAGGCTATTTAATAAGTCTAAGTTGCTGAAATAAGCCTATTTAAAAAGCCTAAGTTGCTAAAATAAGCCTATTTAATGAGGCTATTTAATAAGTCTATTTAATAAGCCTATTTAATAAGCCTATTCAATAAGCCTATTTAATATGCCTATTTAATAAGTCTATTTAATAAGTCTATTTAATACGCCTATTTAATAAGTATTTAATGAGCCTATTTAATAAGCCTATTTATTGAGCCTATTTAATAAGCCTATTTATTAAGCCTATTTAATAAGCCTATTTAATAAGCCTATTTAATAAGTATATTTAATAAGCCTATTTAATAAGCCTATTTAATACGCCTATTTAATAAGCCTATTTTTTAAGCATATTTGATGAGCCTATTTAATAAGCCTATTTATTGAGCCTATTTAATAAGTCTATTTAATAAGCCTGTTTAATAAGCCTATTTAATAAGTATTTAATGAGCCTATTTAATAAGCCTGAGTTGCTGAATAAGCCTATTTAATTAGCCTGAGTTGCTGAAATAAGCCTATTTAATAAGCCTATTTAATAAGCCTAAGTTGCTGAATAAGCCTATTTAATAAGCCTGAGTTGCTGAAATAAGCCTATTTAATAAGCCTATTTAATAAGCCTAAGTTGCTGAAATAAGGCTATTTAATAAGTCTAAGTTGCTGAAATGAGCCTATTCAATAAGCCTAAGTTGCTGAAATAAGGCTATTTAATAAGTCTAAGTTGCTGAAATAAGGCTATTTAATAAGCTTAAGTTGCTGAAATGAGCCTATTTAATAAGCCTAAGTTGCTGAAATAAGCTATTTGATAAGTCTAAGTTGCTGAAATAAGCCTATTTAATAAGCCTATTTAATAAGCCTAAGTTGCTGAAATAAGCCTATTTAATAAGCCCAAGTTGCTGAAATAAGCCTATTTAATAAGGCTATTTAATAAGCCTAAGTTGCTGAAATAAGCCTATTTAATAAGTCTAAGTTGCTGAAATGAGTCTATTTAATCAGCGTAAGTTGCTGAAATAAGCCTATTTAATAAGCCCAAGTTGCTGAAATAAGCCTATTTAATAAGGCTATTTAATAAGCCTATTTAATAAGCCTATTTAATGAGGCTATTTAATAAGTCTATTTAATAAGCCTATTTAATAAGCCTATTTAATAAGCCTATTTAATGAGGCTATTTAATAAGTCTATTTAATAAGCCTATTTAATAAGCCTATTTAATAAGCCTATTTAATAAGCCTATTTAATGAGGCTATTTAATAAGTCTATTTAATAAGCCTATTTATTGAGCCTATTTAATAAGCCTATTTATTAAGCCTATTTAATAAGCCTATTTAATAAGCCTATTTAATAAGTCTATTTAATAAGCCTATTTAATAAGCCTATTTAATAAGCCTATTTAATAAGCCTATTTAATGAGGCTATTTAATAAGTCTATTTAATAAGCCTATTTAATAAGCCTATTTAATAAGCCTATTTAATAAGCCTATTTAATGAGGCTATTTAATAAGTCTATTTAATAAGCCTATTTATTGAGCCTATTTAATAAGCCTATTTATTAAGCCTATTTAATAAGCCTATTTAATAAGCCTATTTCATAAGTCTATTTAATAAGCCTATTTAATAAGCCTATTTAATAAGCCTATTAAATTAGCCTATTTATTAAGCATATTTGATGAGCCTATTTAATAAGCCTATTTATTGAGCCTATTTAATAAGTCTATTTAATAAGCCTATTTAATAAGTATTTAATGAGCCTATTTAATAAGCCTAAGTTGCTGAATAAGCCTATTTAATAAGCCTGAGTTGCTGAAATAAGCCTATTTAATAAGGCTATTTAATAAGCCTAAGTTGCTGAAATAAGCCTATTTTAATAAGTCTAAGTTGCTGAAATGAGCCTATTTAATAAGCCTAAGTTGCTGAAATAAGGCTATTTAATAAGTCTAAGTTGCTGAAATAAGGCTATTTAATAAGTATAAGTTGCTGAAATAAGCCTATTTAAAAAGCCTAAGTTGCTAAAATAAGCCTATTTAATGAGGCTATTTAATAAGTCTATTTAATAAGCCTATTTAATAAGCCTATTTAATAAGCCTATTTAATATGCCTATTTAATAAGTCTATTTAATAAGTCTATTTAATATGCCTATTTAATAAGTATTTAATGAGCCTATTTAATAAGCCTATTTATTGAGCCTATTTAATAAGCCTATTTATTAAGCCTATTTAATAAGCCTATTTAATAAGCCTATTTAATAAGTCTATTTAATAAGCCTATTTAATAAGCCTATTTAATACGCCTATTTAATAAGCCTATTTATTAAGCATATTTGATGAGCCTATTTAATAAGCCTATTTATTGAGCCTATTTAATAAGTCTATTTAATAAGCCTGTTTAATAAGCCTATTTAATAAGTATTTAATGAGCCTATTTAATAAGCCTGAGTTGCTGAATAAGCCTATTTAATTAGCCTGAGTTGCTGAAATAAGCCTATTTAATAAGCCTATTTAATAAGCCTAAGTTGCTGAATAAGCCTATTTAATAAGCCTGAGTTGCTGAAATAAGCCTATTTAATAAGCCTATTTAATAAGCCTAAGTTGCTGAAATAAGGCTATTTAATAAGTCTAAGTTGCTGAAATGAGCCTATTTAATAAGCCTAAGTTGCTGAAATAAGGCTATTTAATAAGTCTAAGTTGCTGAAATAAGGCTATTTAATAAGCTTAAGTTGCTGAAATGAGCCTATTTAATAAGCCTAAGTTGCTGAAATAAGCTATTTGATAAGTCTAAGTTGCTGAAATAAGCCTATTTAATAAGCCTATTTAATAAGCCTAAGTTGCTGAAATAAGCCTATTTAATAAGCCCAAGTTGCTGAAAAAAGCCTATTTAATAAGGCTATTTAATATGCCTAAGTTGCTGAAATAAGCCTATTTAATAAGTCTAAGTTGCTGAAATGAGCCTATTTAATCAGCGTAAGTTACTGAAATAAGCCTATTTAATAAGCCAAGTTGCTGAAATAAGCCTATTTAATAAGGCTATTTAATAAGCCTAACTTGCTGAAATAAGCCTATTTAATAAGTCTTAGTTGCTGAAATGAGCCTATTTAATAAGCCTAAGTTGCTGAAATAAGGCTATTTAATAAGTCTAAGTTGCTGAAATAAGGCTATTTAATAAGTCTAAGTTGCTGAAATAAGCCTATTTAAAAAGCCTAAGTTGCTAAAATAAGCCTATTTAATGAGGCTATTTAATAAGTCTATTTAATAAGCCTATTTAATAAGCCTATTCAATAAGCCTATTTAATATGCCTATTTAATAAGTCTATTTAATAAGTCTATTTAATACGCCTATTTAATAAGTATTTAATGAGCCTATTTAATAAGCCTGAGTTGCTGAATAAGCCTATTTAATTAGCCTGAGTTGCTGAAATAAGCCTATTTAATAAGCCTATTTAATAAGCCTAAGTTGCTGAATAAGCCTATTTAATAAGCCTGAGTTGCTGAAATAAGCCTATTTAATAAGCCTATTTAATAAGCCTAAGTTGCTGAAATAAGGCTATTTAATAAGTCTAAGTTGCTGAAATGAGCCTATTCAATAAGCCTAAGTTGCTGAAATAAGGCTATTTAATAAGTCTAAGTTGCTTAAATAAGGCTATTTAATAAGCTTAAGTTGCTGAAATGAGCCTATTTAATAAGCCTAAGTTGCTGAAATAAGCTATTTGATAAGTCTAAGTTGCTGAAATAAGCCTATTTAATAAGCCTATTTAATAAGCCTAAGTTGCTGAAATAAGCCTATTTAATAAGCCCAAGTTGCTGAAATAAGCCTATTTAATAAGGCTATTTAATAAGCCTAAGTTGCTGAAATAAGCCTATTTAATAAGTCTAAGTTGCTGAAATGAGTCTATTTAATCAGCGTAAGTTGCTGAAATAAGCCTATTTAATAAGCCCAAGTTGCTGAAATAAGCCTATTTAATAAGGCTATTTAATAAGCCTATTTAATAAGCCTATTTAATGAGGCTATTTAATAAGTCTATTTAATGAGCCTATTTAATAAGCCTATTTAATAAGCCTATTTAATGAGGCTATTTAATAAGTCTATTTAATAAGCCTATTTAATAAGCCTATTTAATAAGCCTATTTAATAAGCCTATTTAATGAGGCTATTTAATAAGTCTATTTAATAAGCCTATTTATTGAGCCTATTTAATAAGCCTATTTATTAAGCCTATTTAATAAGCCTATTTAATAAGCCTATTTAATAAGTCTATTTAATAAGCCTATTTAATAAGCCTATTTAATAAGCCTATTTAATAAGCCTATTTAATGAGGCTATTTAATAAGTCTATTTAATAAGCCTATTTAATAAGCCTATTTAATAAGCCTATTTAATAAGCCTATTTAATGAGGCTATTTAATAAGTCTATTTAATAAGCCTATTTATTGAGCCTATTTAATAAGCCTATTTATTAAGCCTATTTAATAAGCCTATTTAATAAGCCTATTTCATAAGTCTATTTAATAAGCCTATTTAATAAGCCTATTTAATAAGCCTATTAAATTAGCCTATTTATTAAGCATATTTGATGAGCCTATTTAATAAGCCTATTTATTGAGCCTATTTAATAAGTCTATTTAATAAGCCTATTTAATAAGTATTTAATGAGCCTATTTAATAAGCCTAAGTTGCTGAATAAGCCTATTTAATAAGCCTGAGTTGCTGAAATAAGCCTATTTAATAAGGCTATTTAATAAGCCTAAGTTGCTGAAATAAGCCTATTTTAATAAGTCTAAGTTGCTGAAATGAGCCTATTTAATAAGCCTAAGTTGCTGAAATAAGGCTATTTAATAAGTCTAAGTTGCTGAAATAAGGCTATTTAATAAGTATAAGTTGCTGAAATAAGCCTATTTAAAAAGCCTAAGTTGCTAAAATAAGCCTATTTAATGAGGCTATTTAATAAGTCTATTTAATAAGCCTATTTAATAAGCCTATTTAATAAGCCTATTTAATATGCCTATTTAATAAGTCTATTTAATAAGTCTATTTAATATGCCTATTTAATAAGTATTTAATGAGCCTATTTAATAAGCCTATTTATTGAGCCTATTTAATAAGCCTATTTATTAAGCCTATTTAATAAGCCTATTTAATAAGCCTATTTAATAAGTCTATTTAATAAGCCTATTTAATAAGCCTATTTAATACGCCATTTTTAATAAGCCTATTTATTAAGCATATTTGATGAGCCTATTTAATAAGCCTATTTATTGAGCCTATTTAATAAGTCTATTTAATAAGCCTGTTTAATAAGCCTATTTAATAAGTATTTAATGAGCCTATTTAATAAGCCTGAGTTGCTGAATAAGCCTATTTAATTAGCCTGAGTTGCTGAAATAAGCCTATTTAATAAGCCTATTTAATAAGCCTAAGTTGCTGAATGAGCCTATTTAATAAGCCTGAGTTGCTGAAATAAGCCTATTTAATAAGCCTATTTAATAAGCCTAAGTTGCTGAAATAAGGCTATTTAATAAGTCTAAGTTGCTGAAATGAGCCTATTTAATAAGCCTAAGTTGCTGAAATAAGGCTATTTAATAAGTCTAAGTTGCTGAAATAAGGCTATTTAATAAGCTTAAGTTGCTGAAATGAGCCTATTTAATAAGCCTAAGTTGCTGAAATAAGCTATTTGATAAGTCTAAGTTGCTGAAATAAGCCTATTTAATAAGCCTATTTAATAAGCCTAAGTTGCTGAAATAAGCCTATTTAATAAGCCCAAGTTGCTGAAAAAAGCCTATTTAATAAGGCTATTTAATATGCCTAAGTTGCTGAAATAAGCCTATTTAATAAGTCTAAGTTGCTGAAATGAGCCTATTTAATCAGCGTAAGTTACTGAAATAAGCCTATTTAATAAGCCAAGTTGCTGAAATAAGCCTATTTAATAAGGCTATTTAATAAGCCTAACTTGCTGAAATAAGCCTATTTAATAAGTCTTAGTTGCTGAAATGAGCCTATTTAATAAGCCTAAGTTGCTGAAATAAGGCTATTTAATAAGTCTAAGTTGCTGAAATAAGGCTATTTAATAAGTCTAAGTTGCTGAAATAAGCCTATTTAAAAAGCCTAAGTTGCTAAAATAAGCCTATTTAATGAGGCTATTTAATAAGTCTATTTAATAAGCCTATTTAATAAGCCTATTCAATAAGCCTATTTAATATGCCTATTTAATAAGTCTATTTAATAAGCCTGTTTAATAAGCCTATTTAATAAGTATTTAATGAGCCTATTTAATAAGCCTGAGTTGCTGAATAAGCCTATTTAATTAGCCTGAGTTGCTGAAATAAGCCTATTTAATAAGCCTATTTAATAAGCCTAAGTTGCTGAATAAGCCTATTTAATAAGCCTGAGTTGCTGAAATAAGCCTATTTAATAAGCCTATTTAATAAGCCTAAGTTGCTGAAATAAGGCTATTTAATAAGTCTAAGTTGCTGAAATGAGCCTATTCAATAAGCCTAAGTTGCTGAAATAAGGCTATTTAATAAGTCTAAGTTGCTGAAATAAGGCTATTTAATAAGCTTAAGTTGCTGAAATGAGCCTATTTAATAAGCCTAAGTTGCTGAAATAAGCTATTTGATAAGTCTAAGTTGCTGAAATAAGCCTATTTAATAAGCCTATTTAATAAGCCTAAGTTGCTGAAATAAGCCTATTTAATAAGCCCAAGTTGCTGAAATAAGCCTATTTAATAAGGCTATTTAATAAGCCTAAGTTGCTGAAATAAGCCTATTTAATAAGTCTAAGTTGCTGAAATGAGTCTATTTAATCAGCGTAAGTTGCTGAAATAAGCCTATTTAATAAGCCCAAGTTGCTGAAATAAGCCTATTTAATAAGGCTATTTAATAAGCCTATTTAATAAGCCTATTTAATGAGGCTATTTAATAAGTCTATTTAATAAGCCTATTTAATAAGCCTATTTAATAAGCCTATTTAATGAGGCTATTTAATAAGTCTATTTAATAAGCCTATTTAATAAGCCTATTTAATAAGCCTATTTAATAAGCCTATTTAATGAGGCTATTTAATAAGTCTATTTAATAAGCCTATTTATTGAGCCTATTTAATAAGCCTATTTATTAAGCCTATTTAATAAGCCTATTTAATAAGCCTATTTAATAAGTCTATTTAATAAGCCTATTTAATAAGCCTATTTAATAAGCCTATTTAATAAGCCTATTTAATGAGGCTATTTAATAAGTCTATTTAATAAGCCTATTTAATAAGCCTATTTAATAAGCCTATTTAATAAGCCTATTTAATGAGGCTATTTAATAAGTCTATTTAATAAGCCTATTTATTGAGCCTATTTAATAAGCCTATTTATTAAGCCTATTTAATAAGCCTATTTAATAAGCCTATTTCATAAGTCTATTTAATAAGCCTATTTAATAAGCCTATTTAATAAGCCTATTAAATTAGCCTATTTATTAAGCATATTTGATGAGCCTATTTAATAAGCCTATTTATTGAGCCTATTTAATAAGTCTATTTAATAAGCCTATTTAATAAGTATTTAATGAGCCTATTTAATAAGCCTAAGTTGCTGAATAAGCCTATTTAATAAGCCTGAGTTGCTGAAATAAGCCTATTTAATAAGGCTATTTAATAAGCCTAAGTTGCTGAAATAAGCCTATTTTAATAAGTCTAAGTTGCTGAAATGAGCCTATTTAATAAGCCTAAGTTGCTGAAATAAGGCTATTTAATAAGTCTAAGTTGCTGAAATAAGGCTATTTAATAAGTATAAGTTGCTGAAATAAGCCTATTTAAAAAGCCTAAGTTGCTAAAATAAGCCTATTTAATGAGGCTATTTAATAAGTCTATTTAATAAGCCTATTTAATAAGCCTATTTAATAAGCCTATTTAATATGCCTATTTAATAAGTCTATTTAATAAGTCTATTTAATATGCCTATTTAATAAGTATTTAATGAGCCTATTTAATAAGCCTATTTATTGAGCCTATTTAATAAGCCTATTTATTAAGCCTATTTAATAAGCCTATTTAATAAGCCTATTTAATAAGTCTATTTAATAAGCCTATTTAATAAGCCTATTTAATACGCCTATTTAATAAGCCTATTTATTAAGCATATTTGATGAGCCTATTTAATAAGCCTATTTATTGAGCCTATTTAATAAGTCTATTTAATAAGCCTGTTTAATAAGCCTATTTAATAAGTATTTAATGAGCCTATTTAATAAGCCTGAGTTGCTGAATAAGCCTATTTAATTAGCCTGAGTTGCTGAAATAAGCCTATTTAATAAGCCTATTTAATAAGCCTAAGTTGCTGAATAAGCCTATTTAATAAGCCTGAGTTGCTGAAATAAGCCTATTTAATAAGCCTATTTAATAAGCCTAAGTTGCTGAAATAAGGCTATTTAATAAGTCTAAGTTGCTGAAATGAGCCTATTTAATAAGCCTAAGTTGCTGAAATAAGCCTATTTAATAAGTCTAAGTTGCTGAAATGAGCCTATTTAATCAGCGTAAGTTACTGAAATAAGCCTATTTAATAAGCCCAAGTTGCTGAAATAAGCCTATTTAATAAGGCTATTTAATAAGCCTAACTTGCTGAAATAAGCCTATTTAATAAGTCTAAGTTGCTGAAATGAGCCTATTTAATAAGCCTAAGTTGCTGAAATAAGGCTATTTAATAAGTCTAAGTTGCTGAAATAAGGCTATTTAATAAGTCTAAGTTGCTGAAATAAGCCTATTTAAAAAGCCTAAGTTGCTAAAATAAGCCTATTTAATGAGGCGATTTAATAAGTCTATTTAATAAGCCTATTTAATAAGCCTATTCAATAAGCCTATTTAATATGCCTATTTAATAAGTCTATTTAATAAGTCTATTTAATACGCCTATTTAATAAGTATTTAATGAGCCTATTTAATAAGCCTATTTATTGAGCCTATTTAATAAGCCTATTTATTAAGCCTATTTAATAAGCCTATTTAATAAGCCTATTTAATAAGTATATTTAATAAGCCTATTTAATACGCCTATTTAATAAGCCTATTTTTTAAGCATATTTGATGAGCCTATTTAATAAGCCTATTTATTGAGCCTATTTAATAAGTCTATTTAATAAGCCTGTTTAATAAGCCTATTTAATAAGTATTTAATGAGCCTATTTAATAAGCCTGAGTTGCTGAATAAGCCTATTTAATTAGCCTGAGTTGCTGAAATAAGCCTATTTAATAAGCCTATTTAATAAGCCTAAGTTGCTGAATAAGCCTATTTAATAAGCCTGAGTTGCTGAAATAAGCCTATTTAATAAGCCTATTTAATAAGCCTAAGTTGCTGAAATAAGGCTATTTAATAAGTCTAAGTTGCTGAAATGAGCCTATTCAATAAGCCTAAGTTGCTGAAATAAGGCTATTTAATAAGTCTAAGTTGCTGAAATAAGGCTATTTAATAAGCTTAAGTTGTTGAAATGAGCCTATTTAATAAGCCTAAGTTGCTTAAATAAGCTATTTGATAAGTCTAAGTTGCTGAAATAAGCCTATTTAATAAGCCTATTTAATAAGCCTAAGTTGCTGAAATAAGCCTATTTAATAAGCCCAAGTTGCTGAAATAAGCCTATTTAATAAGGCTATTTAATAAGCCTAAGTTGCTGAAATAAGCCTATTTAATAAGTCTAAGTTGCTGAAATGAGTCTATTTAATCAGCGTAAGTTGCTGAAATAAGCCTATTTAATAAGCCCAAGTTGCTGAAATAAGCCTATTTAATAAGGCTATTTAATAAGCCTATTTAATAAGCCTATTTAATGAGGCTATTTAATAAGTCTATTTAATAAGCCTATTTAATAAGCCTATTTAATAAGCCTATTTAATGAGGCTATTTAATAAGTCTATTTAATAAGCCTATTTAATAAGCCTATTTAATAAGCCTATTTAATAAGCCTATTTAATGAGGCTATTTAATAAGTCTATTTAATAAGCCTATTTATTGAGCCTATTTAATAAGCCTATTTATTAAGCCTATTTAATAAGCCTATTTAATAAGCCTATTTAATAAGTCTATTTAATAAGCCTATTTAATAAGCCTATTTAATAAGCCTATTTAATAAGCCTATTTAATGAGGCTATTTAATAAGTCTATTTAATAAGCCTATTTAATAAGCCTATTTAATAAGCCTATTTAATAAGCCTATTTAATGAGGCTATTTAATAAGTCTATTTAATAAGCCTATTTATTGAGCCTATTTAATAAGCCTATTTATTAAGCCTATTTAATAAGCCTATTTAATAAGCCTATTTAATAAGTCTATTTAATAAGCCTATTTAATAAGCCTATTAAATTAGCCTATTTATTAAGCATATTTGATGAGCCTATTTAATAAGCCTATTTATTGAGCCTATTTAATAAGTCTATTTAATAAGCCTATTTAATAAGTATTTAATGAGCCTATTTAATAAGCCTAAGTTGCTGAATAAGCCTATTTAATAAGCCTGAGTTGCTGAAATAAGCCTATTTAATAAGGCTATTTAATAAGCCTAAGTTGCTGAAATAAGCCTATTTTAATAAGTCTAAGTTGCTGAAATGAGCCTATTTAATAAGCCTAAGTTGCTGAAATAAGGCTATTTAATAAGTATAAGTTGCTGAAATAAGCCTATTTAAAAAGCCTAAGTTGCTAAAATAAGCCTATTTAATGAGGCTATTTAATAAGTCTATTTAATAAGCCTATTTAATAACCCTATTTAATAAGCCTATTTAATATGCCTATTTAATAAGTCTATTTAATAAGTCTATTTAATATGCCTATTTAATAAGTATTTAATGAGCCTATTTAATAAGCCTATTTATTGAGCCTATTTAATAAGCCTATTTATTAAGCCTATTTAATAAGCCTATTTAATAAGCCTATTTAATAAGTCTATTTAATAAGCCTATTTAATAAGCCTATTTAATACGCCTATTTAATAAGCCTATTTATTAAGCATATTTGATGAGCCTATTTAATAAGCCTATTTATTGAGCCTATTTAATAAGTCTATTTAATAAGCCTGTTTAATAAGCCTATTTAATAAGTATTTAATGAGCCTATTTAATAAGCCTGAGTTGCTGAATAAGCCTATTTAATTAGCCTGAGTTGCTGAAATAAGCCTATTTAATAAGCCTATTTAATAAGCCTAAGTTGCTGAATAAGCCTATTTAATAAGCCTGAGTTGCTGAAATAAGCCTATTTAATAAGCCTATTTAATAAGCCTAAGTTGCTGAAATAAGGCTATTTAATAAGTCTAAGTTGCTGAAATGAGCCTATTTAATAAGCCTAAGTTGCTGAAATAAGCCTATTTAATAAGTCTAAGTTGCTGAAATGAGCCTATTTAATCAGCGTAAGTTACTGAAATAAGCCTATTTAATAAGCCCAAGTTGCTGAAATAAGCCTATTTAATAAGGCTATTTAATAAGCCTAACTTGCTGAAATAAGCCTATTTAATAAGTCTAAGTTGCTGAAATGAGCCTATTTAATAAGCCTAAGTTGCTGAAATAAGGCTATTTAATAAGTCTAAGTTGCTGAAATAAGGCTATTTAATAAGTCTAAGTTGCTGAAATAAGCCTATTTAAAAAGCCTAAGTTGCTAAAATAAGCCTATTTAATGAGGCTATTTAATAAGTCTATTTAATAAGCCTATTTAATAAGCCTATTCAATAAGCCTATTTCATATGCCTATTTAATAAGTCTATTTAATAAGTCTATTTAATACGCCTATTTAATAAGTATTTAATGAGCCTATTTAATAAGCCTATTTATTGAGCCTATTTAATAAGCCTATTTATTAAGCCTATTTAATAAGCCTATTTAATAAGCCTATTTAATAAGTATATTTAATAAGCCTATTTAATAAGCCTATTTAATACGCCTATTTAATAAGCCTATTTAATAAGCCTAAGTTGCTGAAATAAGGCTATTTAATAAGTCTAAGTTGCTGAAATGAGCCTATTCAATAAGCCTAAGTTGCTGAAATAAGGCTATTTAATAAGTCTAAGTTGCTGAAATAAGGCTATTTAATAAGCTTAAGTTGTTGAAATGAGCCTATTTAATAAGCCTAAGTTGCTTAAATAAGCTATTTGATAAGTCTAAGTTGCTGAAATAAGCCTATTTAATAAGCCTATTTAATAAGCCTAAGTTGCTGAAATAAGCCTATTTAATAAGCCCAAGTTGCTGAAATAAGCCTATTTAATAAGGCTATTTAATAAGCCTAAGTTGCTGAAATAAGCCTATTTAATAAGTCTAAGTTGCTGAAATGAGTCTATTTAATCAGCGTAAGTTGCTGAAATAAGCCTATTTAATAAGCCCAAGTTGCTGAAATAAGCCTATTTAATAAGGCTATTTAATAAGCCTATTTAATAAGCCTATTTAATGAGGCTATTTAATAAGTCTATTTAATAAGCCTATTTAATAAGCCTATTTAATAAGCCTATTTAATGAGGCTATTTAATAAGTCTATTTAATAAGCCTATTTAATAAGCCTATTTAATAAGCCTATTTAATAAGCCTATTTAATGAGGCTATTTAATAAGTCTATTTAATAAGCCTATTTATTGAGCCTATTTAATAAGCCTATTTATTAAGCCTATTTAATAAGCCTATTTAATAAGCCTATTTAATAAGTCTATTTAATAAGCCTATTTAATAAGCCTATTTAATAAGCCTATTTAATAAGCCTATTTAATGAGGCTATTTAATAAGTCTATTTAATAAGCCTATTTAATAAGCCTATTTAATAAGCCTATTTAATAAGCCTATTTAATGAGGCTATTTAATAAGTCTATTTAATAAGCCTATTTATTGAGCCTATTTAATAAGCCTATTTATTAAGCCTATTTAATAAGCCTATTTAATAAGCCTATTTAATAAGTCTATTTAATAAGCCTATTTAATAAGCCTATTAAATTAGCCTATTTATTAAGCATATTTGATGAGCCTATTTAATAAGCCTATTTATTGAGCCTATTTAATAAGTCTATTTAATAAGCCTATTTAATAAGTATTTAATGAGCCTATTTAATAAGCCTAAGTTGCTGAATAAGCCTATTTAATAAGCCTGAGTTGCTGAAATAAGCCTATTTAATAAGGCTATTTAATAAGCCTAAGTTGCTGAAATAAGCCTATTTTAATAAGTCTAAGTTGCTGAAATGAGCCTATTTAATAAGCCTAAGTTGCTGAAATAAGGCTATTTAATAAGTCTAAGTTGCTGAAATAAGGCTATTTAATAAGTATAAGTTGCTGAAATAAGCCTATTTAAAAAGCCTAAGTTGCTAAAATAAGCCTATTTAATGAGGCTATTTAATAAGTCTATTTAATAAGCCTATTTAATAACCCTATTTAATAAGCCTATTTAATATGCCTATTTAATAAGTCTATTTAATAAGTCTATTTAATATGCCTATTTAATAAGTATTTAATGAGCCTATTTAATAAGCCTATTTATTGAGCCTATTTAATAAGCCTATTTATTAAGCCTATTTAATAAGCCTATTTAATAAGCCTATTTAATAAGTCTATTTAATAAGCCTATTTAATAAGCCTATTTAATACGCCTATTTAATAAGCCTATTTATTAAGCATATTTGATGAGCCTATTTAATAAGCCTATTTATTGAGCCTATTTAATAAGTCTATTTAATAAGCCTGTTTAATAAGCCTATTTAATAAGTATTTAATGAGCCTATTTAATAAGCCTGAGTTGCTGAATAAGCCTATTTAATTAGCCTGAGTTGCTGAAATAAGCCTATTTAATAAGCCTATTTAATAAGCCTAAGTTGCTGAATAAGCCTATTTAATAAGCCTGAGTTGCTGAAATAAGCCTATTTAATAAGCCTATTTAATAAGCCTAAGTTGCTGAAATAAGGCTATTTAATAAGTCTAAGTTGCTGAAATGAGCCTATTTAATAAGCCTAAGTTGCTGAAATAAGCCTATTTAATAAGTCTAAGTTGCTGAAATGAGCCTATTTAATCAGCGTAAGTTACTGAAATAAGCCTATTTAATAAGCCCAAGTTGCTGAAATAAGCCTATTTAATAAGGCTATTTAATAAGCCTAACTTGCTGAAATAAGCCTATTTAATAAGTCTAAGTTGCTGAAATGAGCCTATTTAATAAGCCTAAGTTGCTGAAATAAGGCTATTTAATAAGTCTAAGTTGCTGAAATAAGGCTATTTAATAAGTCTAAGTTGCTGAAATAAGCCTATTTAAAAAGCCTAAGTTGCTAAAATAAGCCTATTTAATGAGGCTATTTAATAAGTCTATTTAATAAGCCTATTTAATAAGCCTATTCAATAAGCCTATTTAATATGCCTATTTAATAAGTCTATTTAATAAGTCTATTTAATACGCCTATTTAATAAGTATTTAATGAGCCTATTTAATAAGCCTATTTATTGAGCCTATTTAATAAGCCTATTTATTAAGCCTATTTAATAAGCCTATTTAATAAGCCTATTTAATAAGTATATTTAATAAGCCTATTTAATAAGCCTATTTAATACGCCTATTTAATAAGCCTATTTTTTAAGCATATTTGATGAGCCTATTTAATAAGCCTATTTATTGAGCCTATTTAATAAGTCTATTTAATAAGCCTGTTTAATAAGCCTATTTAATAAGTATTTAATGAGCCTATTTAATAAGCCTGAGTTGCTGAATAAGCCTATTTAATTAGCCTGAGTTGCTGAAATAAGCCTATTTAATAAGCCTATTTAATAAGCCTAAGTTGCTGAATAAGCCTATTTAATAAGCCTGAGTTGCTGAAATAAGCCTATTTAATAAGCCTATTTAATAAGCCTAAGTTGCTGAAATAAGGCTATTTAATAAGTCTAAGTTGCTGAAATGAGCCTATTCAATAAGCCTAAGTTGCTGAAATAAGGCTATTTAATAAGTCTAAGTTGCTGAAATAAGGCTATTTAACAAGCTTAAGTTGCTGAAATGAGCCTATTTAATAAGCCTAAGTTGCTGAAATAAGCTATTTGATAAGTCTAAGTTGCTGAAATAAGCCTATTTAATAAGCCTATTTAATAAGCCTAAGTTGCTGAAATAAGCCTATTTAATAAGCCCAAGTTGCTGAAATAAGCCTATTTAATAAGGCTATTTAATAAGCCTAAGTTGCTGAAATAAGCCTATTTAATAAGTCTAAGTTGCTGAAATGAGTCTATTTAATCAGCGTAAGTTGCTGAAATAAGCCTATTTAATAAGCCCAAGTTGCTGAAATAAGCCTATTTAATAAGGCTATTTAATAAACCTATTTAATAAGCCTATTTAATGAGGCTATTTAATAAGTCTATTTAATAAGCCTATTTAATAAGCCTATTTAATAAGCCTATTTAATGAGGCTATTTAATAAGTCTATTTAATAAGCCTATTTAATAAGCCTATTTAATAAGCCTATTTAATAAGCCTATTTAATGAGGCTATTTAATAAGTCTATTTAATAAGCCTATTTATTGAGCCTATTTAATAAGCCTATTTATTAAGCCTATTTAATAAGCCTATTTAATAAGCCTATTTAATAAGTCTATTTAATAAGCCTATTTAATAAGCCTATTTAATAAGCCTATTAAATTAGCCTATTTATTAAGCATATTTGATGAGCCTATTTAATAAGCCTATTTATTGAGCCTATTTAATAAGTCTATTTAATAAGCCTATTTAATAAGTATTTAATGAGCCTATTTAATAAGCCTAAGTTGCTGAATAAGCCTATTTAATAAGCCTGAGTTGCTGAAATAAGCCTATTTAATAAGGCTATTTAATAAGCCTAAGTTGCTGAAATAAGCCTATTTTAATAAGTCTAAGTTGCTGAAATGAGCCTATTTAATAAGCCTAAGTTGCTGAAATAAGGCTATTTAATAAGTCTAAGTTGCTGAAATAAGGCTATTTAATAAGTATAAGTTGCTGAAATAAGCCTATTTAAAAAGCCTAAGTTGCTAAAATAAGCCTATTTAATGAGGCTATTTAATAAGTCTATTTAATAAGCCTATTTAATAAGCCTATTTAATAAGCCTATTTAATATGCCTATTTAATAAGTCTATTTAATAAGTCTATTTAATATGCCTATTTAATAAGTATTTAATGAGCCTATTTAATAAGCCTATTTATTGAGCCTATTTAATAAGCCTATTTATTAAGCCTATTTAATAAGCCTATTTAATAAGCCTATTTAATAAGTCTATTTAATAAGCCTATTTAATAAGCCTATTTAATACGCCTATTTAATAAGCCTATTTATTAAGCATATTTGATGAGCATATTTAATAAGCCTATTTATTGAGCCTATTTAATAAGTCTATTTAATAAGCCTGTTTAATAAGCCTATTTAATAAGTATTTAATGAGCCTATTTAATAAGCCTGAGTTGCTGAATAAGCCTATTTAATTAGCCTGAGTTGCTGAAATAAGCCTATTTAATAAGCCTATTTAATAAGCCTAAGTTGCTGAATAAGCCTATTTAATAAGCCTGAGTTGCTGAAATAAGCCTATTTAATAAGCCTATTTAATAAGCCTAAGTTGCTGAAATAAGGCTATTTAATAAGTCTAAGTTGCTGAAATGAGCCTATTTAATAAGCCTAAGTTGCTGAAATAAGGCTATTTAATAAGTGTAAGTTGCTGAAATAAGGCTATTTAATAAGCTTAAGTTGCTGAAATGAGCCTATTTAATAAGCCTAAGTTGCTGAAATAAGCTATTTGATAAGTCTAAGTTGCTGAAATAAGCCTATTTAATAAGCCTATTTAATAAGCCTAAGTTGCTGAAATAAGCCTATTTAATAAGCCCAAGTTGCTGAAAAAAGCCTATTTAATAAGGCTATTTAATATGCCTAAGTTGCTGAAATAAGCCTATTTAATAAGTCTAAGTTGCTGAAATGAGCCTATTTAATCAGCGTAAGTTACTGAAATAAGCCTATTTAATAAGCCCAAGTTGCTGACATAAGCCTATTTAATAAGGCTATTTAATAAGCCTAACTTGCTGAAATAAGCCTATTTAATAAGTCTAAGTTGCTGAAATGAGCCTATTTAATAAGCCTAAGTTGCTGAAATAAGGCTATTTAATAAGTCTAAGTTGCTGAAATAAGGCTATTTAATAAGTCTAAGTTGCTGAAATAAGCCTATTTAAAAAGCCTAAGTTGCTCAAATAAGCCTATTTAATGAGGCTATTTAATAAGTCTATTTAATAAGCCTATTTAATAAGCCTATTCAATAAGCCTATTTAATATGCCTATTTAATAAGTCTATTTAATAAGTCTATTTAATACGCCTATTTAATAAGTATTTAATGAGCCTATTTAATAAGCCTGAGTTGCTGAATAAGCCTATTTAATTAGCCTGAGTTGCTGAAATAAGCCTATTTAATAAGCCTATTTAATAAGCCTAAGTTGCTGAATAAGCCTATTTAATAAGCCTGAGTTGCTGAAATAAGCCTATTTAATAAGCCTATTTAATAAGCCTAAGTTGCTGAAATAAGGCTATTTAATAAGTCTAAGTTGCTGAAATGAGCCTATTCAATAAGCCTAAGTTGCTGAAATAAGGCTATTTAATAAGTCTAAGTTGCTGAAATAAGGCTATTTAATAAGCTTAAGTTGCTGAAATGAGCCTATTTAATAAGCCTAAGTTGCTGAAATAAGCTATTTGATAAGTCTAAGTTGCTGAAATAAGCCTATTTAATAAGCCTATTTAATAAGCCTAAGTTGCTGAAATAAGCCTATTTAATAAGCCCAAGTTGCTGAAATAAGCCTATTTAATAAGGCTATTTAATAAGCCTAAGTTGCTGAAATAAGCCTATTTAATAAGGCTATTTAATAAGCCTATTTAATAAGCCTATTTAATGAGGCTATTTAATAAGTCTATTTAATAAGCCTATTTAATAAGCCTATTTAATAAGCCTATTTAATGAGGCTATTTAATAAGTCTATTTAATAAGCCTATTTAATAAGCCTATTTAATAAGCCTATTTAATAAGCCTATTTAATGAGGCTATTTAATAAGTCTATTTAATAAGCCTATTTATTGAGCCTATTTAATAAGCCTATTTATTAAGCCTATTTAATAAGCCTATTTAATAAGCCTATTTAATAAGTCTATTTAATAAGCCTATTTAATAAGCCTATTTAATAAGCCTATTAAATTAGCCTATTTATTAAGCATATTTGATGAGCCTATTTAATAAGCCTATTTATTGAGCCTATTTAATAAGTCTATTTAATAAGCCTATTTAATAAGTATTTAATGAGCCTATTTAATACGCCTAAGTTGCTGAATAAGCCTATTTAATAAGCCTGAGTTGCTGAAATAAGCCTATTTAATAAGGCTATTTAATAAGCCTAAGTTGCTGAAATAAGCCTATTTTAATAAGTCTAAGTTGCTGAAATGAGCCTATTTAATAAGCCTAAGTTGCTGAAATAAGGCTATTTAATAAGTCTAAGTTGCTGAAATAAGGCTATTTAATAAGTATAAGTTGCTGAAATAAGCCTATTTAAAAAGCCTAAGTTGCTAAAATAAGCCTATTTAATGAGGCTATTTAATAAGTCTATTTAATAAGCCTATTTAATAAGCCTATTTAATAAGCCTATTTAATATGCCTATTTAATAAGTCTATTTAATAAGTCTATTTAATATGCCTATTTAATAAGTATTTAATGAGCCTATTTAATAAGCCTATTTATTGAGCCTATTTAATAAGCCTATTTATTAAGCCTATTTAATAAGCCTATTTAATAAGCCTATTTAATAAGTCTATTTAATAAGCCTATTTAATAAGCCTATTTAATACGCCTATTTAATAAGCCTATTTATTAAGCATATTTGATGAGCCTATTTAATAAGCCTATTTATTGAGCCTATTTAATAAGTCTATTTAATAAGCCTGTTTAATAAGCCTATTTAATAAGTATTTAATGAGCCTATTTAATAAGCCTGAGTTGCTGAATAAGCCTATTTAATTAGCCTGAGTTGCTGAAATAAGCCTATTTAATAAGCCTATTTAATAAGCCTAAGTTGCTGAATAAGCCTATTTAATAAGCCTGAGTTGCTGAAATAAGCCTATTTAATAAGCCTATTTAATAAGCCTAAGTTGCTGAAATAAGGCTATTTAATAAGTCTAAGTTGCTGAAATGAGCCTATTTAATAAGCCTAAGTTGCTGAAATAAGGCTATTTAATAAGTCTAAGTTGCTGAAATAAGGCTATTTAATAAGCTTAAGTTGCTGAAATGAGCCTATTTAATAAGCCTAAGTTGCTGAAATAAGCTATTTGATAAGTCTAAGTTGCTGAAATAAGCCTATTTAATAAGCCTATTTAATAAGCCTAAGTTGCTGAAATAAGCCTATTTAATAAGCCCAAGTTGCTGAAAAAAGCCTATTTAATAAGGCTATTTAATATGCCTAAGTTGCTGAAATAAGCCTATTTAATAAGTCTAAGTTGCTGAAATAAGCCTATTTAAAAAGCCTAAGTTGCTAAAATAAGCCTATTTAATGAGGCTATTTAATAAGTCTATTTAATAAGCCTATTTAATAAGCCTATTCAATAAGCCTATTTAATATGCCTATTTAATAAGTCTATTTAATAAGTCTATTTAATACGCCTATTTAATAAGTATTTAATGAGCCTATTTAATAAGCCTATTTATTGAGCCTATTTAATAAGCCTATTTATTAAGCCTATTTAATAAGCCTATTTAATAAGCCTATTTAATAAGTATATTTAATAAGCCTATTTAATAAGCCTATTTAATACGCCTATTTAATACGCCTATTTTTTAAGCATATTTGATGAGCCTATTTAATAAGCCTATTTATTGAGCCTATTTAATAAGTCTATTTAATAAGCCTGTTTAATAAGCCTATTTAATAAGTATTTAATGAGCCTATTTAATAAGCCTGAGTTGCTGAATAAGCCTATTTAATTAGCCTGAGTTGCTGAAATAAGCCTATTTAATAAGCCTATTTAATAAGCCTAAGTTGCTGAATAAGCCTATTTAATAAGCCTGAGTTGCTGAAATAAGCCTATTTAATAAGCCTATTTAATAAGCCTAAGTTGCTGAAATAAGGCTATTTAATAAGTCTAAGTTGCTGAAATGAGCCTATTCAATAAGCCTAAGTTGCTGAAATAAGGCTATTTAATAAGTCTAAGTTGCTGAAATAAGGCTATTTAATAAGCTTAAGTTGCTGAAATGAGCCTATTTAATAAGCCTAAGTTGCTGAAATAAGCTATTTGATAAGTCTAAGTTGCTGAAATAAGCCTATTTAATAAGCCTAAGTTGCTGAAATAAGCCTATTTAATAAGCCCAAGTTGCTGAAATAAGCCTATTTAATAAGGCTATTTAATAAGCCTAAGTTGCTGAAATAAGCCTATTTAATAAGTCTAAGTTGCTGAAATGAGTCTATTTAATCAGCGTAAGTTGCTGAAATAAGCCTATTTAATAAGCCCAAGTTGCTGAAATAAGCCTATTTAATAAGGCTATTTAATAAGCCTATTTAATAAGCCTATTTAATGAGGCTATTTAATAAGTCTATTTAATAAGCCTATTTAATAAGCCTATTTAATAAGCCTATTTAATGAGGCTATTTAATAAGTCTATTTAATAAGCCTATTTAATAAGCCTATTTAATAAGCCTATTTAATAAGCCTATTTAATGAGGCTATTTAATAAGTCTATTTAATAAGCCTATTTATTGAGCCTATTTAATAAGCCTATTTATTAAGCCTATTTAATAAGCCTATTTAATAAGCCTATTTAATAAGTCTATTTAATAAGCCTATTTAATAACCCTATTTAATAAGCCTATTAAATTAGCCTATTTATTAAGCATATTTGATGAGCCTATTTAATAAGCCTATTTATTGAGCCTATTTAATAAGTCTATTTAATAAGCCTATTTAATAAGTATTTAATGAGCCTATTTAATATGCCTATTTAATAAGTCTATTTAATAAGTCTATTTAATATGCCTATTTAATAAGTATTTAATGAGCCTATTTAATAAGCCTATTTATTGAGCCTATTTAATAAGCCTATTTATTAAGCCTATTTAATAAGCCTATTTAATAAGCCTATTTAATAAGTCTATTTAATAAGCCTATTTAATAAGCCTATTTAATACGCCTATTTAATAAGCCTATTTATTAAGCATATTTGATGAGCCTATTTAATAAGCCTATTTATTGAGCCTATTTAATAAGTCTATTTAATAAGCCTGTTTAATAAGCCTATTTAATAAGTATTTAATGAGCCTATTTAATAAGCCTGAGTTGCTGAATAAGCCTATTTAATTAGCCTGAGTTGCTGAAATAAGCCTATTTAATAAGCCTATTTAATAAGCCTAAGTTGCTGAATAAGCCTATTTAATAAGCCTGAGTTGCTGAAATAAGCCTATTTAATAAGCCTATTTAATAAGCCTAAGTTGCTGAAATAAGGCTATTTAATAAGTCTAAGTTGCTGAAATGAGCCTATTTAATAAGCCTAAGTTGCTGAAATAAGGCTATTTAATAAGTCTAAGTTGCTGAAATAAGGCTATTTAATAAGCTTAAGTTGCTGAAATGAGCCTATTTAATAAGCCTAAGTTGCCGAAATAAGCTATTTGATAAGTCTAAGTTGCTGAAATAAGCCTATTTAATAAGCCTATTTAATAAGCCTAAGTTGCTGAAATAAGCCTATTTAATAAGCCCAAGTTGCTGAAAAAAGCCTATTTAATAAGGCTATTTAATATGCCTAAGTTGCTGAAATAAGCCTATTTAATAAGTCTAAGTTGCTGAAATGAGCCTATTTAATCAGCCTAAGTTGCTGAAATAAGGCTATTTAATAAGTCTAAGTTGCTGAAATAAGGCTATTTAATAAGTCTAAGTTGCTGAAATAAGCCTATTTAAAAAGCCTAAGTTGCTAAAATAAGCCTATTTAATGAGGCTATTTAATAAGTCTATTTAATAAGCCTATTTAATAAGCCTATTCAATAAGCCTATTTAATATGCCTATTTAATAAGTCTATTTAATAAGTCTATTTAATACGCCTATTTAATAAGTATTTAATGAGCCTATTTAATAAGCCTATTTATTGAGCCTATTTAATAAGCCTATTTATTAAGCCTATTTAATAAGCCTATTTAATAAGCCTATTTAATAAGTATATTTAATAAGCCTATTTAATAAGCCTATTTAATACGCCTATTTAATACGCCTATTTTTTAAGCATATTTGATGAGCCTATTTAATAAGCCTATTTATTGAGCCTATTTAATAAGTCTATTTAATAAGCCTGTTTAATAAGCCTATTTAATAAGTATTTAATGAGCCTATTTAATAAGCCTGAGTTGCTGAATAAGCCTATTTAATTAGCCTGAGTTGCTGAAATAAGCCTATTTAATAAGCCTATTTAATAAGCCTAAGTTGCTGAATAAGCCTATTTAATAAGCCTGAGTTGCTGAAATAAGCCTATTTAATAAGCCTATTTAATAAGCCTAAGTTGCTGAAATGAGCCTATTTAATAAGCCTAAGTTGCTGAAATAAGGCTATTTAATAAGTCTAAGTTGCTGAAATAAGGCTATTTAATAAGTATAAGTTGCTGAAATAAGCCTATTTAAAAAGCCTAAGTTGCTAAAATAAGCCTATTTAATGAGGCTATTTAATAAGTCTATTTAATAAGCCTATTTAATAAGCCTATTTAATAAGCCTATTTAATATGCCTATTTAATAAGTCTATTTAATAAGTCTATTTAATATGCCTATTTAATAAGTATTTAATGAGCCTATTTAATAAGCCTATTTATTGAGCCTATTTAATAAGCCTATTTATTAAGCCTATTTAATAAGCCTATTTAATAAGCCTATTTAATAAGTCTATTTAATAAGCCTATTTAATAAGCCTATTTAATACGCCTATTTAATAAGCCTATTTATTAAGCATATTTGATGAGCCTATTTAATAAGCCTATTTATTGAGCCTATTTAATAAGTCTATTTAATATGCCTGTTTAATAAGCCTATTTAATAAGTATTTAATGAGCCTATTTAATAAGCCTGAGTTGCTGAATAAGCCTATTTAATTAGCCTGAGTTGCTGAAATAAGCCTATTTAATAAGCCTATTTAATAAGCCTAAGTTGCTGAATAAGCCTATTTAATAAGCCTGAGTTGCTGAAATAAGCCTATTTAATAAGCCTATTTAATAAGCCTAAGTTGCTGAAATAAGGCTATTTAATAAGTCTAAGTTGCTGAAATGAGCCTATTTAATAAGCCTAAGTTGCTGAAATAAGGCTATTTAATAAGTCTAAGTTGCTGAAATAAGGCTATTTAATAAGCTTAAGTTGCTGAAATGAGCCTATTTAATAAGCCTAAGTTGCTGAAATAAGCTATTTGATAAGTCTAAGTTGCTGAAATAAGCCTATTTAATAAGCCTATTTAATAAGCCTAAGTTGCTGAAATAAGCCTATTTAATAAGCCCAAGTTGCTGAAAAAAGCCTATTTAATAAGGCTATTTAATATGCCTAAGTTGCTGAAATAAGCCTATTTAATAAGTCTAAGTTGCTGAAATTAGCCTATTTAATCAGCCTAAGTTGCTGAAATAAGGCTATTTAATAAGTCTAAGTTGCTGAAATAAGGCTATTTAATAAGTCTAAGTTGCTGAAATAAGCCTATTTAAAAAGCCTAAGTTGCTAAAATAAGCCTATTTAATGAGGCTATTTAATAAGTCTATTTAATAAGCCTATTTAATAAGCCTATTCAATAAGCCTATTTAATGAGGCTATTTAATAAGTCTATTTAATAAGTCTATTTAATACGCCTATTTAATAAGTATTTAATGAGCCTATTTAATAAGCCTATTTATTGAGCCTATTTAATAAGCCTATTTATTAAGCCTATTTAATAAGCCTATTTAATAAGCCTATTTAATAAGTATATTTAATAAGCCTATTTAATAAGCCTATTTAATACGCCTATTTAATACGCCTATTTTTTAAGCATATTTGATGAGCCTATTTAATAAGCCTATTTATTGAGCCTATTTAATAAGTCTATTTAATAAGCCTGTTTAATAAGCCTATTTAATAAGTATTTAATGAGCCTATTTAATAAGCCTGAGTTGCTGAATAAGCCTATTTAATTAGCCTGAGTTGCTGAAATAAGCCTATTTAATAAGCCTATTTAATAAGCCTAAGTTGCTGAATAAGCCTATTTAATAAGCCTGAGTTGCTGAAATAAGCCTATTTAATAAGCCTATTTAATAAGCCTAAGTTGCTGAAATAAGGCTATTTAATAAGTCTAAGTTGCTGAAATGAGCCTATTCAATAAGCCTAAGTTGCTGAAATAAGGCTATTTAATAAGTCTAAGTTGCTGAAATAAGGCTATTTAATAAGCTTAAGTTGCTGAAATGAGCCTATTTAATAAGCCTAAGTTGCTGAAATAAGCTATTTGATAAGTCTAAGTTGCTGAAATAAGCCTATTTAATAAGCCTAAGTTGCTGAAATAAGCCTATTTAATAAGCCCAAGTTGCTGAAATAAGCCTATTTAATAAGGCTATTTAATAAGCCTAAGTTGCTGAAATAAGCCTATTTAATAAGTCTAAGTTGCTGAAATGAGTCTATTTAATCAGCGTAAGTTGCTGAAATAAGCCTATTTAATAAGCCCAAGTTGCTGAAATAAGCCTATTTAATAAGGCTATTTAATAAGCCTATTTAATAAGCCTATTTAATGAGGCTATTTAATAAGTCTATTTAATAAGCCTATTTAATAAGCCTATTTAATAAGCCTATTTAATGAGGCTATTTAATAAGTCTATTTAATAAGCCTATTTAATAAGCCTATTTAATAAGCCTATTTAATAAGCCTATTTAATGAGGCTATTTAATAAGTCTATTTAATAAGCCTGTTTAATAAGCCTATTTAATGTGCCTATTTAATAAGTTTATTTAATAAGTCTATTAAATTAGCCTATTTATTAAGCATATTTGATGAGCCTATTTAATAAGCCTATTTATTGAGCCTATTTAATAAGTCTATTTAATAAGCCTATTTAATAAGTATTTAATGAGCCTATTTAATAAGCCTAAGTTGCTGAATAAGCCTATTTAATAAGCCTGAGTTGCTGAAATAAGCCTATTTAATAAGGCTATTTAATAAGCCTAAGTTGCTGAAATAAGCCTATTTTAATAAGTCTAAGTTGCTGAAATGAGCCTATTTAATAAGCCTAAGTTGCTGAAATAAGGCTATTTAATAAGTCTAAGTTGCTGAAATAAGGCTATTTAATAAGTATAAGTTGCTGAAATAAGCCTATTTAAAAAGCCTAAGTTGCTAAAATAAGCCTATTTAATGAGGCTATTTAATAAGTCTATTTAATAAGCCTATTTAATAAGCCTATTTAATAAGCCTATTTAATATGCCTATTTAATAAGTCTATTTAATAAGTCTATTTAATATGCCTATTTAATAAGTATTTAATGAGCCTATTTAATAAGCCTATTTATTGAGCCTATTTAATAAGCCTATTTATTAAGCCTATTTAATAAGCCTATTTAATAAGCCTATTTAATAAGTCTATTTAATAAGCCTATTTAATAAGCCTATTTAATACGCCTATTTAATAAGCCTATTTATTAAGCATATTTGATGAACCTATTTAATAAGCCTATTTATTGAGCCTATTTAATAAGTCTATTTAATAAGCCTGTTTAATAAGCCTATTTAATAAGTATTTAATGAGCCTATTTAATAAGCCTGAGTTGCTGAATAAGCCTATTTAATTAGCCTGAGTTGCTGAAATAAGCCTATTTAATAAGCCTATTTAATAAGCCTAAGTTGCTGAATAAGCCTATTTAATAAGCCTGAGTTGCTGAAATAAGCCTATTTAATAAGCCTATTTAATAAGCCTAAGTTGCTGAAATAAGGCTATTTAATAAGTCTAAGTTGCTGAAATGAGCCTATTTAATACGCCTAAGTTGCTGAAATAAGGCTATTTAATAAGTCTAAGTTGCTGAAATAAGGCTATTTAATAAGCTTAAGTTGCTGAAATGAGCCTATTTAATAAGCCTAAGTTGCTGAAATAAGCTATTTGATAAGTATAAGTTGCTGAAATAAGCCTATTTAATAAGCCTATTTAATAAGCCTAAGTTGCTGAAATAAGCCTATTTAATAAGCCCAAGTTGCTGAAAAAAGCCTATTTAATAAGGCTATTTAATATGCCTAAGTTGCTGAAATAAGGCTATTTAATAAGTCTAAGTTGCTGAAATGAGCCTATTTAATAAGCCTAAGTTGCTGAAATAAGGCTATTTAATAAGTCTAAGTTGCTGAAATAAGGCTATTTAATAAGCTTAAGTTGCTGAAATGAGCCTATTTAATAAGCCTAAGTTGCTGAAATAAGCTATTTGATAAGTCTAAGTTGCTGAAATAAGCCTATTTAATAAGCCTATTTAATAAGCCTAAGTTGCTGAAATAAGCCTATTTAATAAGCCCAAGTTGCTGAAAAAAGCCTATTTAATAAGGCTATTTAATATGCCTAAGTTGCTGAAATAAGCCTATTTAATAAGTCTAAGTTGCTGAAATGAGCCTATTTAATCAGCGTAAGTTACTGAAATAAGCCTATTTAATAAGCCCAAGTTGCTGAAATAAGCCTATTTAATAAGGCTATTTAATAAGCCTAACTTGCTGAAATAAGCCTATTTAATAAATCTAAGTTGCTGAAATGAGCCTATTTAATAAGCCTAAGTTGCTGAAATAAGGCTATTTAATAAGTCTAAGTTGCTGAAATAAGGCTATTTAATAAGTCTAAGTTGCTGAAATAAGCCTATTTAAAAAGCCTAAGTTGCTAAAATAAGCCTATTTAATGAGGCTATTTAATAAGTCTATTTAATAAGCCTATTTAATAAGCCTATTTAATAAGCCTATTTAATATGCCTATTTAATAAGTCTATTTAATAAGTCTATTTAATATGCCTATTTAATAAGTATTTAATGAGCCTATTTAATGAGCCTATTTAATAAGCCTATTTATTGAGCCTATTTAATAAGCCTATTTATTAAGCATATTTGATGAGCCTATTTAATAAGCCTATTTATTGAGCCTATTTAATAAGTATTTAATGAGCCTATTTAATAAGCCTGAGTTGCTGAATAAGCCTATTTAATAAGCCTATTTAATAAGCCTAAGTTGCTGAATAAGCCTATTTAATAAGCCTGAGTTGCTGAAATAAGCCTATTTAATAAGCCTATTTAATAAGCCTAAGTTGCTGAAATGAGGCTATTTAATAAGTCTAAGTTGCTGAAATGAGCCTATTTAATAAGCCTAAGTTGCTGAAATAAGCTATTTGATAAGTCTAAGTTGCTGAAATAAGCCTATTTAATAAGCCTATTTAATAAGCCTAAGTTGCTGAAATAAGCCTATTTAATAAGCCCAAGTTGCTGAAATAAGCCTATTTATTAAGGCTATTTAATAAGCCTAAGTTGCTGAAATAAGCCTATTTAATACGTCTAAGTTGCTGAAATGAGCCTATTTAATAAGCCTAAGTTGCTGAAATAAGGCTATTTAATAAGTCTAAGTTGCTGAAATAAGGCTATTTAATAAGCTTAAGTTGCTGAAATGAGCCTATTTAATGAGGCTATTTAATAAGTCTATTTAATAAGCCTATTTAATAAGCCTATTTAATCAGCCTATTTAATAAGTCTATTTAATAAGTCTATTTAATAAGCCTATTTAAAGAGTATTCAATGAGCCTATTTATTAAGCCTATTTATTGAGCCTATTTAATAAGTCTATTTATTAAGCCTATTTAATAAGCCTATTTAATAAGCCTATTTAATAAGCCTATTTAATAAGCCTATTTATTAAACATATTTAATAAGCCTATTTATTAAGGTGATTTAATGAGCCTATTTAATAAGCCTATTTATTAAGGCGATTTAATGAACCTATTTAATAAGCCTATTTATTGAGCCTATTTAATAAGTCTATTTAATAAGCCTGTTTAATAAGCCTATTTAATAAGTATTTAATGAGCCTATTTAATATAAGTTGCTGAATAAGACTATTTAATAAGCCTAAGTTGCTGAAATAAGTCTATTTAATAAGCCTATTTAATAAGCCTAAGTTGCTGAATAAGCCTATTTTTATTAAGCCTAAGTTGTTGAAATAAGCCTGTTTAATAAGCCCAAGTTGCTGAAATAAGCCTATTTAATAAGGCTATTTAATAAGCCTAAGTTGCTGAAATAAGCCTATTTAATAAGCGTAAGTTGCTGAAATAAGGCTATTTAATAAGTCTAAGTTGCTGAAATAAGACTATTTAATAAGCCTAAGTTGCTGAATAAGCCTATTTAATAAGCCTAAGTTGCTGAAATAAGCCTATTTAATAAGTCTAAGTTGCTGAAATAAGGCTATTTAATAAGCCTAAGTTGCTGAAAAAAGCCTATTTAATAAGCCTAAGTTGCTGAAATAAGTCTATTTAATAAGCCTATTTAATAAGCCTAAGTTGCTGAATAAGCCTATTTTTATTAAGCCTAAGTTGGTGAAATAAGCCTATTTAATAAGCCCAAGTTGCTGAAATAAGCCTATTTAATAAGGCTATTTAATAAGCCTATGTTGCTGAAATAAGCCTATTTAATAAGCGAAAGTTGCTGAAATAAAGCTATTTAATAATCCTAAGTTGCTGAAATAAGCCTATTTAATAGGCCTATCTAATAAGTCTAAGTTGCAGAAATAAGCATATTTCATAAGCCTATTTAATGAGCCTAAGTTGCTGAAATGTCTATTTAACTAGTCGATTTAATAAGTCTAAGTTGCTAAAATAAGCCTATTTAATAAGGCTATTTAATAAGCCTATGTTGCTGAAATAAGCCCATTTAATAAGACTATTTAATGAGCCTAAGTTGATGAAATAAGCCTATTTAAAAAGCCTAAGTTTCTGAACTAAGCCTATTTAAAAAGGTATATTTAATAAGTCTAAGTTTCTGAAATAAACCTATTTAAAAATGCTATTTAATAAATCTAAGTTGCTGAAATAAACCTGTTTAATAAGGCTATTTAATAAGTCTAAGTTGCTGAAATAAACATATTTAATAAGCCTAAGTTGCTAAAATAAGCCTATTTAATAAGGCTATTTAATACGCCTATTTAATAAGCCTATTTAATACGCCTATTTAATAAACCGATTTAATAAGTATTTAATGAGCATATTTATTAATTATATTTAATAAGCCTTTTAATAAGCCTATTTAATAAAGTCTATTTAATAAGACTATTTAATAAGTCTATTTAATAAGTCTATTTAATAAGCCTATTTAATAAGTATTTAATGAGCCTATTTAATAAGCCTATTTATTGAGCCTATTTAATAAGCCAATTTATTGAGCCTATTTAATAAGCCTATTTATTGAGCCTATTTAGTAAGCCTATTTATTGAGCCTATTTAATAAGCCTATTTAATAAGCCTATTTAATAAGCCTATTTAATAAGCCTATTTAATAAGCCTATTTATTGAGCCCATTTCATACGCCTATTTAATAAGTCTATTTAATAAGCCTATTTAATAAGCCTATTTAATAAGTATTTAATGAGCCTATTTAATAAGTCTATTTAATAAGCCTATTTTATAGGCCTATTTAATAAGTATAAGTTGCTGAAATAAGCTTATTTAATAAGCCTAAGTTGCTGAAATAAGCCTATATAATAAGGCTATTTAATAAGCATAAGTTGCTAAAATAAGCCTATTTAATATGCCTATTTAATAAGTCTATTTAATAAGCCTATTTAATAAGCCTATTTAATAAGCCTATTTAATGAGCCTATTTAATACGCCTATTTAATAAACCTATTTAATAAGTATTTAATGAGCCTATTTAATAAGCCTATTTATTGAGCCTATTTAATGAGCCTATTCATTGAGCCTATTTAATAAGCCTATTTATTGAGCCTATTTAATAAGCCTATTTATTGAGCCTATTTAATAACCCTATTTATTGAGCCTATTTAATAAGCCTATTTATTGAGCCTATTTAGTAAGCCTATTTATTGAGCCTATTTAATAAGCCTATTTAATAAGCCTATTTAATAAGCCTATTTAATAAGCCTATTCATTGAGCCTATTTAATAAGTCTATTTAATAAGCCTATTTAATAAGCCTATTTAATAAGTATTTAATGAGCCTATTTAATAAGTCTATTTAATAAGCCTATTTTATAGGCCTATTTAATGAGTCTAAGTTGCTGAAATAAGCTTATTTAATAAGCCTAAGTTGCTGAAATAAGCCTATATAATAAGGCTATTTAATAAGCATAAGTTGCTGAATTAAGCCTATTAAATAAGCCTAAGTTGCTAAAATAAGCCTATTTAATGAGGCTATTTAATAAGTCTATTTAATAATCCTATTTAATAAGCCTATTTATTGAGCCTATTTAATACTCCTATTTATTGAGCCTATTTAATAAGCCTATTTATTGAGACCATTTCATATGCTTATTTAATAAGTCTATTCAATAAGCCTATTTAATAAGCCTATTTAATAAGTCTAAGTTGCTGAAATAAGCCTATTTAATAAGCCCAAGTTGCTGAAATAAGCCTTTTTAATAAGGCTGTTTAATAAGCCTAAGTTGCTGAAATTAGCCTATTTCATAAGCCTAAGATGCTGAAATAAGGCTTTTTAATAAGTCTAAGTTGCTGAAATAAGCCTATTTAATAAGGCTATTTAATAAGCCTAAGTTGCTGAATAAGCCTATTTAATAAGTCTACGTTGCTGAGGTAAGGCTATTTAATAAGCCTAAGTTGCTGAAATGAGCCTTTTTAATAAGCCTAAGTTGCTGAAATAAGGCAATTTAATAAGTCTAAGTTGCTGAAATAAGCCTATTTTAAAAAGCCTAAGTTGCTAAAATAAGCCTATTTAATGAGGCTATTTAATAAGTCTATTTAATAAGCCTATTTAATAAGCCTATTTAATAAGCCTATTTAATATGCCTATTTAATAAGTCTATTTAATAAGTCTATTTAATATGCCTATTTAATAAGTATTTAATGAGCCTATTTAATGAGCCTATTTAATAAGCCTATTTATTGAGCCTATTTAATAAGCCTATTTATTAAGCATATTTGATGAGCCTATTTAATAAGCCTATTTATTGAGCCTATTTAATAAGTATTTAATGAGCCTATTTAATAAGCCTGAGTTGCTGAATAAGCCTATTTAATAAGCCTATTTAATAAGCCTAAGTTGCTGAATAAGCCTATTTAATAAGCCTGAGTTGCTGAAATAAGCCTATTTAATAAGCCTATTTAATAAGCCTAAGTTGCTGAAATGAGGCTATTTAATAAGTCTAAGTTGCTGAAATGAGCCTATTTAATAAGCCTAAGTTGCTGAAATAAGCTATTTGATAAGTCTAAGTTGCTGAAATAAGCCTATTTAATAAGCCTATTTAATAAGCCTAAGTTGCTGAAATAAGCCTATTTAATAAGCCCAAGTTGCTGAAATAAGCCTATTTATTAAGGCTATTTAATAAGCCTAAGTTGCTGAAATAAGCCTATTTAATACGTCTAAGTTGCTGAAATGAGCCTATTTAATAAGCCTAAGTTGCTGAAATAAGGCTATTTAATAAGTCTAAGTTGCTGAAATAAGGCTATTTAATAAGCTTAAGTTGCTGAAATGAGCCTATTTAATGAGGCTATTTAATAAGTCTATTTAATAAGCCTATTTAATAAGCCTATTTAATCAGCCTATTTAATAAGTCTATTAAATAAGTCTATTTAATAAGCCTATTTAAAGAGTATTCAATGAGCCTATTTATTAAGCCTATTTATTGAGCCTATTTAATAAGTCTATTTATTAAGCCTATTTAATAAGCCTATTTAATAAGCCTATTTAATAAGCCTATTTAATAAGCCTATTTATTAAACATATTTAATAAGCCTATTTATTAAGGTGATTTAATGAGCCTATTTAATAAGCCTATTTATTAAGGCGATTTAATGAACCTATTTAATAAGCCTATTTATTGAGCCTATTTAATAAGTCTATTTAATAAGCCTGTTTAATAAGCCTATTTAATAAGTATTTAATGAGCCTATTTAATATAAGTTGCTGAATAAGACTATTTAATAAGCCTAAGTTGCTGAAATAAGTCTATTTAATAAGCCTATTTAATAAGCCTAAGTTGCTGAATAAGCCTATTTTTATTAAGCCTAAGTTGTTGAAATAAGCCTGTTTAATAAGCCCAAGTTGCTGAAATAAGCCTATTTAATAAGGCTATTTAATAAGCCTAAGTTGCTGAAATAAGCCTATTTAATAAGCGTAAGTTGCTGAAATAAGGCTATTTAATAAGTCTAAGTTGCTGAAATAAGACTATTTAATAAGCCTAAGTTGCTGAATAAGCCTATTTAATAAGCCTAAGTTGCTGAAATAAGCCTATTTAATAAGTCTAAGTTGCTGAAATAAGGCTATTTAATAAGCCTAAGTTGCTGAAAAAAGCCTATTTAATAAGCCTAAGTTGCTGAAATAAGTCTATTTAATAAGCCTATTTAATAAGCCTAAGTTGCTGAATAAGCCTATTTTTATTAAGCCTAAGTTGGTGAAATAAGCCTATTTAATAAGCCCAAGTTGCTGAAATAAGCCTATTTAATAAGGCTATTTAATAAGCCTATGTTGCTGAAATAAGCCTATTTAATAAGCGTAAGTTGCTGAAATAAAGCTATTTAATAATCCTAAGTTGCTGAAATAAGCCTATTTAATAGGCCTATCTAATAAGTCTAAGTTGCAGAAATAAGCATATTTCATAAGCCTATTTAATGAGCCTAAGTTGCTGAAATGTCTATTTAACTAGTCGATTTAATAAGTCTAAGTTGCTAAAATAAGCCTATTTAATAAGGCTATTTAATAAGCCTATGTTGCTGAAATAAGCCCATTTAATAAGACTATTTAATGAGCCTAAGTTGATGAAATAAGCCTATTTAAAAAGCCTAAGTTTCTGAACTAAGCCTATTTAAAAAGGTATATTTAATAAGTCTAAGTTTCTGAAATAAACCTATTTAAAAATGCTATTTAATAAATCTAAGTTGCTGAAATAAACCTGTTTAATAAGGCTATTTAATAAGTCTAAGTTGCTGAAATAAACATATTTAATAAGCCTAAGTTGCTAAAATAAGCCTATTTAATAAGGCTATTTAATACGCCTATTTAATAAGCCTATTTAATACGCCTATTTAATAAACCGATTTAATAAGTATTTAATGAGCATATTTATTAATTATATTTAATAAGCCTTTTTAATAAGCCTATTTAATAAAGTCTATTTAATAAGACTATTTAATAAGTCTATTTAATAAGTCTATTTAATAAGCCTATTTAATAAGTATTTAATGAGCCTATTTAATAAGCCTATTTATTGAGCCTATTTAATAAGCCAATTTATTGAGCCTATTTAATAAGCCTATTTATTGAGCCTATTTAGTAAGCCTATTTATTGAGCCTATTTAATAAGCCTATTTAATAAGCCTATTTAATAAGCCTATTTAATAAGCCTATTTAATAAGCCTATTTATTGAGCCCATTTCATACGCCTATTTAATAAGTCTATTTAATAAGCCTATTTAATAAGCCTATTTAATAAGTATTTAATGAGCCTATTTAATAAGTCTATTTAATAAGCCTATTTTATAGGCCTATTTAATAAGTATAAGTTGCTGAAATAAGCTTATTTAATAAGCCTAAGTTGCTGAAATAAGCCTATATAATAAGGCTATTTAATAAGCATAAGTTGCTAAAATAAGCCTATTTAATATGCCTATTTAATAAGTCTATTTAATAAGCCTATTTAATAAGCCTATTTAATAAGCCTATTTAATGAGCCTATTTAATACGCCTATTTAATAAACCTATTTAATAAGTATTTAATGAGCCTATTTAATAAGCCTATTTATTGAGCCTATTTAATGAGCCTATTCATTGAGCCTATTTAATAAGCCTATTTATTGAGCCTATTTAATAAGCCTATTTATTGAGCCTATTTAATAACCCTATTTATTGAGCCTATTTAATAAGCCTATTTATTGAGCCTATTTAGTAAGCCTATTTATTGAGCCTATTTAATAAGCCTATTTAATAAGCCTATTTAATAAGCCTATTCATTGAGCCTATTTAATAAGTCTATTTAATAAGCCTATTTAATAAGCCTATTTAATAAGTATTTAATGAGCCTATTTAATAAGTCTATTTAATAAGCCTATTTTATAGGCCTATTTAATGAGTCTAAGTTGCTGAAATAAGCTTATTTAATAAGCCTAAGTTGCTGAAATAAGCCTATATAATAAGGCTATTTAATAAGCATAAGTTGCTGAATTAAGCCTATTAAATAAGCCTAAGTTGCTAAAATAAGCCTATTTAATGAGGCTATTTAATAAGTCTATTTAATAAGCCTATTTAATAAGCCTATTTATTGAGCCTATTTAATACTCCTATTTATTGAGCCTATTTAATAAGCCTATTTATTGAGACCATTTCATATGCCTATTTAATAAGTCTATTCAATAAGCCTATTTAATAAGCCTATTTAATAAGTCTAAGTTGCTGAAATAAGCCTATTTAATAAGCCCAAGTTGCTGAAATAAGCCTTTTTAATAAGGCTGTTTAATAAGCCTAAGTTGCTGAAATAAGCCTATTTCATAAGCCTAAGATGCTGAAATAAGGCTTTTTAATAAGTCTAAGTTGCTGAAATAAGCCTATTTAATAAGGCTATTTAATAAGCCTAAGTTGCTGAATAAGCCTATTTAATAAGTCTACGTTGCTGAGGTAAGGCTATTTAATAAGCCTAAGTTGCTGAAATGAGCCTTTTTAATAAGCCTAAGTTGCTGAAATAAGGCAATTTAATAAGTCTAAGTTGCTGAAATAAGCCTATTTTAAAAAGCCTAAGTTGCTAAAATAAGCCTATTTAATGAGGCTATTTAATAAGTCTATTTAATAAGCCTATTTAATATGCCTATTTAATAAGCCTATTTAATATGCCTATTTAATAAGTCTATTTAATAAGTCTATTTAATACGCCTATTTAATAAGTATTTAATTAGCCTATTTAATAAGCCTATTTATTGAGCCTATTTAATAAGCCTATTTAATAAGCCTATTTAATAAGCCTATTTATTAAGCATATTTGATGAGCCTATTTAATAAGCCTATTTATTGAGCCTATTTAATAAGTCTATTTTATAAGCCTGTTTAATAAGCCTATTTAATAAGTATTTAATGAGCCTATTTAATAAGCCTAAGTTGCTGAAAAAGCCTATTTAATAAGCCTAAGTTTCTGAACTAAGCCTATTAAAAAAGGTATATTTAATAAGTCTAAGTTTCTGAAATAAACCTATTTAAAAATGCTATTTAATAAGCCTAAGTTGCTGAAATAAACCTGTTTAATAAGGCTATTTAATAAGCATAAGTTGCTGAAATAAGCTTATTTAATAAGCCTAAGTTGCTGAAATAAGCCTATTTAATAAGGCTATTTAATAAGTCTAAGTTGCTGAAATAAACCTATTTAATAAGCCTAAGTTGCTAAAATAAGCCTATTTAATGAGGCTATTTAATAAGTCCATTTAATAAGCCTATTTAATACGCCTATTTAATAAACCGATTTAATAAGTATTTAATGAGCATATTTATTAATTATATTTAATAAGCCTTTTAATAAGCCTATTTAATAAAGTCTATTTAATAAGACTATTTAATAAGTCTATTTAATAAGTCTATTTAATAAGCCTATTTAATAAGTATTTAATGAGCCTATTTAATAAGCCTATTTATTGAGCCTTTTTAATAAGCCAATTTATTGAGCCTATTTAATAAGCCTATTTATTGAGCCTATTTAGTAAGCCTATTTATTGAGCCTATTTAATAAGCCTATTTAATAAGCCTATTTAATAAGCCTATTTAATAAGCCTATTTAATAAGCCTATTTATTGAGCCCATTTCATACGCCTATTTAATAAGTCTATTTAATAAGCCTATTTAATAAGCCTATTTAATAAGTATTTAATGAGCCTATTTAATAAGTCTATTTAATAAGCCTATTTTATAGGCCTATTTAATAAGTATAAGTTGCTGAAATAAGCTTATTTAATAAGCCTAAGTTGCTGAAATAAGCCTATATAATAAGGCTATTTAATAAGCATAAGTTGCTAAAATAAGCCTATTTAATATGCCTATTTAATAAGTCTATTTAATAAGCCTATTTAATAAGCCTATTTAATAAGCCTATTTAATGAGCCTATTTAATACGCCTATTTAATAAACCTATTTAATAAGTATTTAATGAGCCTATTTAATAAGCCTATTTATTGAGCCTATTTAATGAGCCTATTCATTGAGCCTATTTAATAAGCCTATTTATTGAGCCTATTTAATAAGCCTATTTATTGAGCCTATTTAATAACCCTATTTATTGAGCCTATTTAATAAGCCTATTTATTGAGCCTATTTAGTAAGCCTATTTATTGAGCCTATTTAATAAGCCTATTTAATAAGCCTATTTAATAAGCCTATTTAATAAGCCTATTCATTGAGCCTATTTAATAAGTCTATTTAATAAGCCTATTTAATAAGCCTATTTAATAAGTATTTAATGAGCCTATTTAATAAGTCTATTTAATAAGCCTATTTTATAGGCCTATTTAATGAGTCTAAGTTGCTGAAATAAGCTTATTTAATAAGCCTAAGTTGCTGAAATAAGCCTATATAATAAGGCTATTTAATAAGCATAAGTTGCTGAATTAAGCCTATTAAATAAGCCTAAGTTGCTAAAATAAGCCTATTTAATGAGGCTATTTAATAAGTCTATTTAATAATCCTATTTAATAAGCCTATTTATTGAGCCTATTTAATACTCCTATTTATTGAGCCTATTTAATAAGCCTATTTATTGAGACCATTTCATATGCTTATTTAATAAGTCTATTCAATAAGCCTATTTAATAAGCCTATTTAATAAGTCTAAGTTGCTGAAATAAGCCTATTTAATAAGCCCAAGTTGCTGAAATAAGCCTTTTTAATAAGGCTGTTTAATAAGCCTAAGTTGCTGAAATTAGCCTATTTCATAAGCCTAAGATGCTGAAATAAGGCTTTTTAATAAGTCTAAGTTGCTGAAATAAGCCTATTTAATAAGGCTATTTAATAAGCCTAAGTTGCTGAATAAGCCTATTTAATAAGTCTACGTTGCTGAGGTAAGGCTATTTAATAAGCCTAAGTTGCTGAAATGAGCCTTTTTAATAAGCCTAAGTTGCTGAAATAAGGCAATTTAATAAGTCTAAGTTGCTGAAATAAGCCTATTTTAAAAAGCCTAAGTTGCTAAAATAAGCCTATTTAATGAGGCTATTTAATAAGTCTATTTAATAAGCCTATTTAATAAGCCTATTTAATAAGCCTATTTAATATGCCTATTTAATAAGTCTATTTAATAAGTCTATTTAATATGCCTATTTAATAAGTATTTAATGAGCCTATTTAATGAGCCTATTTAATAAGCCTATTTATTGAGCCTATTTAATAAGCCTATTTATTAAGCATATTTGATGAGCCTATTTAATAAGCCTATTTATTGAGCCTATTTAATAAGTATTTAATGAGCCTATTTAATAAGCCTGAGTTGCTGAATAAGCCTATTTAATAAGCCTATTTAATAAGCCTAAGTTGCTGAATAAGCCTATTTAATAAGCCTGAGTTGCTGAAATAAGCCTATTTAATAAGCCTATTTAATAAGCCTAAGTTGCTGAAATGAGGCTATTTAATAAGTCTAAGTTGCTGAAATGAGCCTATTTAATAAGCCTAAGTTGCTGAAATAAGCTATTTGATAAGTCTAAGTTGCTGAAATAAGCCTATTTAATAAGCCTATTTAATAAGCCTAAGTTGCTGAAATAAGCCTATTTAATAAGCCCAAGTTGCTGAAATAAGCCTATTTATTAAGGCTATTTAATAAGCCTAAGTTGCTGAAATAAGCCTATTTAATACGTCTAAGTTGCTGAAATGAGCCTATTTAATAAGCCTAAGTTGCTGAAATAAGGCTATTTAATAAGTCTAAGTTGCTGAAATAAGGCTATTTAATAAGCTTAAGTTGCTGAAATGAGCCTATTTAATGAGGCTATTTAATAAGTCTATTTAATAAGCCTATTTAATAAGCCTATTTAATCAGCCTATTTAATAAGTCTATTAAATAAGTCTATTTAATAAGCCTATTTAAAGAGTATTCAATGAGCCTATTTATTAAGCCTATTTATTGAGCCTATTTAATAAGTCTATTTATTAAGCCTATTTAATAAGCCTATTTAATAAGCCTATTTAATAAGCCTATTTAATAAGCCTATTTATTAAACATATTTAATAAGCCTATTTATTAAGGTGATTTAATGAGCCTATTTAATAAGCCTATTTATTAAGGCGATTTAATGAACCTATTTAATAAGCCTATTTATTGAGCCTATTTAATAAGTCTATTTAATAAGCCTGTTTAATAAGCCTATTTAATAAGTATTTAATGAGCCTATTTAATATAAGTTGCTGAATAAGACTATTTAATAAGCCTAAGTTGCTGAAATAAGTCTATTTAATAAGCCTATTTAATAAGCCTAAGTTGCTGAATAAGCCTATTTTTATTAAGCCTAAGTTGTTGAAATAAGCCTGTTTAATAAGCCCAAGTTGCTGAAATAAGCCTATTTAATAAGGCTATTTAATAAGCCTAAGTTGCTGAAATAAGCCTATTTAATAAGCGTAAGTTGCTGAAATAAGGCTATTTAATAAGTCTAAGTTGCTGAAATAAGACTATTTAATAAGCCTAAGTTGCTGAATAAGCCTATTTAATAAGCCTAAGTTGCTGAAATAAGCCTATTTAATAAGTCTAAGTTGCTGAAATAAGGCTATTTAATAAGCCTAAGTTGCTGAAAAAAGCCTATTTAATAAGCCTAAGTTGCTGAAATAAGTCTATTTAATAAGCCTATTTAATAAGCCTAAGTTGCTGAATAAGCCTATTTTTATTAAGCCTAAGTTGGTGAAATAAGCCTATTTAATAAGCCCAAGTTGCTGAAATAAGCCTATTTAATAAGGCTATTTAATAAGCCTATGTTGCTGAAATAAGCCTATTTAATAAGCGTAAGTTGCTGAAATAAAGCTATTTAATAATCCTAAGTTGCTGAAATAAGCCTATTTAATAGGCCTATCTAATAAGTCTAAGTTGCAGAAATAAGCATATTTCATAAGCCTATTTAATGAGCCTAAGTTGCTGAAATGTCTATTTAACTAGTCGATTTAATAAGTCTAAGTTGCTAAAATAAGCCTATTTAATAAGGCTATTTAATAAGCCTATGTTGCTGAAATAAGCCCATTTAATAAGACTATTTAATGAGCCTAAGTTGATGAAATAAGCCTATTTAAAAAGCCTAAGTTTCTGAACTAAGCCTATTTAAAAAGGTATATTTAATAAGTCTAAGTTTCTGAAATAAACCTATTTAAAAATGCTATTTAATAAATCTAAGTTGCTGAAATAAACCTGTTTAATAAGGCTATTTAATAAGTCTAAGTTGCTGAAATAAACATATTTAATAAGCCTAAGTTGCTAAAATAAGCCTATTTAATAAGGCTATTTAATACGCCTATTTAATAAGCCTATTTAATACGCCTATTTAATAAACCGATTTAATAAGTATTTAATGAGCATATTTATTAATTATATTTAATAAGCCTTTTTAATAAGCCTATTTAATAAAGTCTATTTAATAAGACTATTTAATAAGTCTATTTAATAAGTCTATTTAATAAGCCTATTTAATAAGTATTTAATGAGCCTATTTAATAAGCCTATTTATTGAGCCTATTTAATAAGCCAATTTATTGAGCCTATTTAATAAGCCTATTTATTGAGCCTATTTAGTAAGCCTATTTATTGAGCCTATTTAATAAGCCTATTTAATAAGCCTATTTAATAAGCCTATTTAATAAGCCTATTTAATAAGCCTATTTATTGAGCCCATTTCATACGCCTATTTAATAAGTCTATTTAATAAGCCTATTTAATAAGCCTATTTAATAAGTATTTAATGAGCCTATTTAATAAGTCTATTTAATAAGCCTATTTTATAGGCCTATTTAATAAGTATAAGTTGCTGAAATAAGCTTATTTAATAAGCCTAAGTTGCTGAAATAAGCCTATATAATAAGGCTATTTAATAAGCATAAGTTGCTAAAATAAGCCTATTTAATATGCCTATTTAATAAGTCTATTTAATAAGCCTATTTAATAAGCCTATTTAATAAGCCTATTTAATGAGCCTATTTAATACGCCTATTTAATAAACCTATTTAATAAGTATTTAATGAGCCTATTTAATAAGCCTATTTATTGAGCCTATTTAATGAGCCTATTCATTGAGCCTATTTAATAAGCCTATTTATTGAGCCTATTTAATAAGCCTATTTATTGAGCCTATTTAATAACCCTATTTATTGAGCCTATTTAATAAGCCTATTTATTGAGCCTATTTAGTAAGCCTATTTATTGAGCCTATTTAATAAGCCTATTTAATAAGCCTATTTAATAAGCCTATTCATTGAGCCTATTTAATAAGTCTATTTAATAAGCCTATTTAATAAGCCTATTTAATAAGTATTTAATGAGCCTATTTAATAAGTCTATTTAATAAGCCTATTTTATAGGCCTATTTAATGAGTCTAAGTTGCTGAAATAAGCTTATTTAATAAGCCTAAGTTGCTGAAATAAGCCTATATAATAAGGCTATTTAATAAGCATAAGTTGCTGAATTAAGCCTATTAAATAAGCCTAAGTTGCTAAAATAAGCCTATTTAATGAGGCTATTTAATAAGTCTATTTAATAAGCCTATTTAATAAGCCTATTTATTGAGCCTATTTAATACTCCTATTTATTGAGCCTATTTAATAAGCCTATTTATTGAGACCATTTCATATGCCTATTTAATAAGTCTATTCAATAAGCCTATTTAATAAGCCTATTTAATAAGTCTAAGTTGCTGAAATAAGCCTATTTAATAAGCCCAAGTTGCTGAAATAAGCCTTTTTAATAAGGCTGTTTAATAAGCCTAAGTTGCTGAAATAAGCCTATTTCATAAGCCTAAGATGCTGAAATAAGGCTTTTTAATAAGTCTAAGTTGCTGAAATAAGCCTATTTAATAAGGCTATTTAATAAGCCTAAGTTGCTGAATAAGCCTATTTAATAAGTCTACGTTGCTGAGGTAAGGCTATTTAATAAGCCTAAGTTGCTGAAATGAGCCTTTTTAATAAGCCTAAGTTGCTGAAATAAGGCAATTTAATAAGTCTAAGTTGCTGAAATAAGCCTATTTTAAAAAGCCTAAGTTGCTAAAATAAGCCTATTTAATGAGGCTATTTAATAAGTCTATTTAATAAGCCTATTTAATATGCCTATTTAATAAGCCTATTTAATATGCCTATTTAATAAGTCTATTTAATAAGTCTATTTAATACGCCTATTTAATAAGTATTTAATTAGCCTATTTAATAAGCCTATTTATTGAGCCTATTTAATAAGCCTATTTAATAAGCCTATTTAATTAGCCTATTTATTAAGCATATTTGATGAGCCTATTTAATAAGCCTATTTATTGAGCCTATTTAATAAGTCTATTTTATAAGCCTGTTTAATAAGCCTATTTAATAAGTATTTAATGAGCCTATTTAATAAGCCTAAGTTGCTGAAAAAGCCTATTTAATAAGCCTAAGTTTCTGAACTAAGCCTATTTAAAAAGGTATATTTAATAAGTCTAAGTTTCTGAAATAAACCTATTTAAAAATGCTATTTAATAAGCCTAAGTTGCTGAAATAAACCTGTTTAATAAGGCTATTTAATAAGCATAAGTTGCTGAAATAAGCTTATTTAATAAGCCTAAGTTGCTGAAATAAGCCTATTTAATAAGGCTATTTAATAAGTCTAAGTTGCTGAAATAAACCTATTTAATAAGCCTAAGTTGCTAAAATAAGCCTATTTAATGAGGCTATTTAATAAGTCCATTTAATAAGCCTATTTAATAAGCCTATTTAATACGCCTATTTAATAAGCCTATTTAATATGCCTATTTAATAAACCTATTTAATAAGTATTTAATGAGCCTATTTATTAAGTCTATTTAATAAGCCTTTTTAATAAGCCTATTTAATAAGTCTATTTAATAAGCCTATTTAATAAGTATTTAATGAGCCTATTTAATAAGCCAATTTATTGAGCCTATTTAATAAGCCTATTTATTGAGCCTATTTAATAAGCCTATTTATTGAGCCTATTTAGTAAGCCTACTTATTGAGCCTATTTAATAAGCCTATTTAATAAGCCTATTTAATAAGCCTATTTAATAAGCCTATTTAATAAGCCTATTTAATAAGCCTATTTATTGAGCCTATTTAATAAGCTATTTAATAAGTCTAAGTTGCTGAAATAAGCCTATTTAATAAGCCCAAGTTGCTGAAATAAGCCTATTTAATAAGGCTGTTTAATAAGCCTAAGTTGCTGAAATAAGCCTATTTCATAAGCCTAAGTTGCTGAAATAAGGCTTTTTAATAAGTCTAAGTTGCTGAAATAAGCCTATTTAATAAGCCTAAGTTGCTAAAATAAGCCTATTTAATAAGGCTATTTAATAAGCCAAAGTTGCTGAATAAGCCTATTTAATAAGTCTACGTTGCTGAAATAAGGCTTTTTAATAAGCCTAAGTTGCTGAAATGAGCCTTTTTAATAAGCCTAAGTTGCTGAAATAAGGCTATTTAATAAGTCTAAGTTGCTGAAATATGCCTATTTAAAAAGCCTATGTTGCTAAAATAAGCCTATTTAATGAGGCTATTTAATAAGTCTATTTAATAAGCCTATTTAATAAGCCTATTTAATAAGTCTATTTAATAAGTCTATTTAATACGCCTATTTAATAAGTATTTAATGAGCCTATTTAATACACCTATTTATTGAGCCTATTTAATAAGCCTATTTAATAAGCCTATTTAATAAGCTATTTAATAAGTCTAAGTTGCTGAAATAAGCCTATGTAATATGCCCAAGTTGCTGAAATAAGCCTATTTAATAAGGCTGTTTAATAAGCCTAAGTTGCTGAAATAAGCCTATTTCATAAGCCTAAGTTGCTGAAATAAGGCTTTTTAATAAGTCTAAGTTGCTGAAATAAGCCTATTTAATAAGCCTAAGTTGCTCAAATAAGCCTATTTAATAAGGCTATTTAATAAGCCTAAGTTGCTGAATAAGCCTATTTAATAAGTCTACGTTGCTGAAATAAGGCTTTTTAATAAGCCTAAGTTGCTGAAATGAGCCTTTTTAATAAGCCTAAGTTGCTGAAATAAGGCTATTTAATAAGTCTAAGTTGCTGAAATATGCCTATTTAAAAAAGCCTATGTTGCTAAAATAAGCCTATTTAATGAGGCTATTTAATAAGTCTATTTAATAAGCCTATTTAATAAGCCTATTTAATAAGCCTATTTAATATGCCTATTTAATAAGTCTATTTAATAAGTCTATTTAATACGCCTATTTAATAAGTATTTAATGAGCCTATTTAATAAGCCTATTTATTGAGCCTATTTAATAAGCCTATTTATTAAGCCTATTTAATAAGCCTATTTAATAAGTCTATTTAATAAGCCTATTTAATAAGCCTATTTAATAAGCCTATTTAATAAGCGTATTTATTAACATATTTGATGAGCCTATTTAATAAGCCTATTTATTGAGCCTATTTAATAAGTCTATTTTATAAGCCTGTTTAATAAGCCTATTTAATAAGTATTTAATGAGCCTATTTAATAAGCCTAAGTTGCTGAAAAAGCCTATTTAATAAGCCTAAGTTTCTGAACTAAGCCTATTTAAAAAGGTATATTTAATAAGTCTAAGTTTCTGAAATAAACCTATTTAAAAATGCTATTTAATAAGCCTAAGTTGCTGAAATAAACCTGTTTAATAAGGCTATTTAATAAGCATAAGTTGCTGAAATAAGCTTATTTAATAAGCCTAAGTTGCTGAAATAAGCCTATTTAATAAGGCTATTTAATAAGTCTAAGTTGCTGAAATAAACCTATTTAATAAGCCTAAGTTGCTAAAATAAGCCTATTTAATGAGGCTATTTAATAAGTCCATTTAATAAGCCTATTTAATAAGCCTATTTAATACGCCTATTTAATAAGCCTATTTAATAAGCCTATTTAATAAGCCTAAGTTGCTGAATAAGCCTATTTTTATTAAGCCTAAGTTGTTGAAATAAGCCTGTTTAATAAGCCCAAGTTGCTGAAATAAGCCTATTTAATAAGGCTATTTAATAAGCCTAAGTTGCTGAAATAAGCCTATTTAATAAGCGTAAGTTGCTGAAATAAGGCTATTTAATAAGTCTAAGTTGCTGAAATAAGACTATTTAATAAGCCTAAGTTGCTGAATAAGCCTATTTAATAAGCCTAAGTTGCTGAAATAAGCCTATTTAATAAGTCTAAGTTGCTGAAATAAGGCTATTTAATAAGCCTAAGTTGCTGAAAAAAGCCTATTTAATAAGCCTAAGTTGCTGAAATAAGTCTATTTAATAAGCCTATTTAATAAGCCTAAGTTGCTGAATAAGCCTATTTTTATTAAGCCTAAGTTGGTGAAATAAGCCTATTTAATAAGCCCAAGTTGCTGAAATAAGCCTATTTAATAAGGCTATTTAATAAGCCTATGTTGCTGAAATAAGCCTATTTAATAAGCGTAAGTTGCTGAAATAAAGCTATTTAATAATCCTAAGTTGCTGAAATAAGCCTATTTAATAGGCCTATCTAATAAGTCTAAGTTGCAGAAATAAGCATATTTCATAAGCCTATTTAATGAGCCTAAGTTGCTGAAATGTCTATTTAACTAGTCGATTTAATAAGTCTAAGTTGCTAAAATAAGCCTATTTAATAAGGCTATTTAATAAGCCTATGTTGCTGAAATAAGCCCATTTAATAAGACTATTTAATGAGCCTAAGTTGATGAAATAAGCCTATTTAAAAAGCCTAAGTTTCTGAACTAAGCCTATTTAAAAAGGTATATTTAATAAGTCTAAGTTTCTGAAATAAACCTATTTAAAAATGCTATTTAATAAATCTAAGTTGCTGAAATAAACCTGTTTAATAAGGCTATTTAATAAGTCTAAGTTGCTGAAATAAACATATTTAATAAGCCTAAGTTGCTAAAATAAGCCTATTTAATAAGGCTATTTAATACGCCTATTTAATAAGCCTATTTAATACGCCTATTTAATAAACCGATTTAATAAGTATTTAATGAGCATATTTATTAATTATATTTAATAAGCCTTTTTAATAAGCCTATTTAATAAAGTCTATTTAATAAGACTATTTAATAAGTCTATTTAATAAGTCTATTTAATAAGCCTATTTAATAAGTATTTAATGAGCCTATTTAATAAGCCTATTTATTGAGCCTATTTAATAAGCCAATTTATTGAGCCTATTTAATAAGCCTATTTATTGAGCCTATTTAGTAAGCCTATTTATTGAGCCTATTTAATAAGCCTATTTAATAAGCCTATTTAATAAGCCTATTTAATAAGCCTATTTAATAAGCCTATTTATTGAGCCCATTTCATACGCCTATTTAATAAGTCTATTTAATAAGCCTATTTAATAAGCCTATTTAATAAGTATTTAATGAGCCTATTTAATAAGTCTATTTAATAAGCCTATTTTATAGGCCTATTTAATAAGTATAAGTTGCTGAAATAAGCTTATTTAATAAGCCTAAGTTGCTGAAATAAGCCTATATAATAAGGCTATTTAATAAGCATAAGTTGCTAAAATAAGCCTATTTAATATGCCTATTTAATAAGTCTATTTAATAAGCCTATTTAATAAGCCTATTTAATAAGCCTATTTAATGAGCCTATTTAATACGCCTATTTAATAAACCTATTTAATAAGTATTTAATGAGCCTATTTAATAAGCCTATTTATTGAGCCTATTTAATGAGCCTATTCATTGAGCCTATTTAATAAGCCTATTTATTGAGCCTATTTAATAAGCCTATTTATTGAGCCTATTTAATAACCCTATTTATTGAGCCTATTTAATAAGCCTATTTATTGAGCCTATTTAGTAAGCCTATTTATTGAGCCTATTTAATAAGCCTATTTAATAAGCCTATTTAATAAGCCTATTCATTGAGCCTATTTAATAAGTCTATTTAATAAGCCTATTTAATAAGCCTATTTAATAAGTATTTAATGAGCCTATTTAATAAGTCTATTTAATAAGCCTATTTTATAGGCCTATTTAATGAGTCTAAGTTGCTGAAATAAGCTTATTTAATAAGCCTAAGTTGCTGAAATAAGCCTATATAATAAGGCTATTTAATAAGCATAAGTTGCTGAATTAAGCCTATTAAATAAGCCTAAGTTGCTAAAATAAGCCTATTTAATGAGGCTATTTAATAAGTCTATTTAATAAGCCTATTTAATAAGCCTATTTATTGAGCCTATTTAATACTCCTATTTATTGAGCCTATTTAATAAGCCTATTTATTGAGACCATTTCATATGCCTATTTAATAAGTCTATTCAATAAGCCTATTTAATAAGCCTATTTAATAAGTCTAAGTTGCTGAAATAAGCCTATTTAATAAGCCCAAGTTGCTGAAATAAGCCTTTTTAATAAGGCTGTTTAATAAGCCTAAGTTGCTGAAATAAGCCTATTTCATAAGCCTAAGATGCTGAAATAAGGCTTTTTAATAAGTCTAAGTTGCTGAAATAAGCCTATTTAATAAGGCTATTTAATAAGCCTAAGTTGCTGAATAAGCCTATTTAATAAGTCTACGTTGCTGAGGTAAGGCTATTTAATAAGCCTAAGTTGCTGAAATGAGCCTTTTTAATAAGCCTAAGTTGCTGAAATAAGGCAATTTAATAAGTCTAAGTTGCTGAAATAAGCCTATTTTAAAAAGCCTAAGTTGCTAAAATAAGCCTATTTAATGAGGCTATTTAATAAGTCTATTTAATAAGCCTATTTAATATGCCTATTTAATAAGCCTATTTAATATGCCTATTTAATAAGTCTATTTAATAAGTCTATTTAATACGCCTATTTAATAAGTATTTAATTAGCCTATTTAATAAGCCTATTTATTGAGCCTATTTAATAAGCCTATTTAATAAGCCTATTTAATTAGCCTATTTATTAAGCATATTTGATGAGCCTATTTAATAAGCCTATTTATTGAGCCTATTTAATAAGTCTATTTTATAAGCCTGTTTAATAAGCCTATTTAATAAGTATTTAATGAGCCTATTTAATAAGCCTAAGTTGCTGAAAAAGCCTATTTAATAAGCCTAAGTTTCTGAACTAAGCCTATTTAAAAAGGTATATTTAATAAGTCTAAGTTTCTGAAATAAACCTATTTAAAAATGCTATTTAATAAGCCTAAGTTGCTGAAATAAACCTGTTTAATAAGGCTATTTAATAAGCATAAGTTGCTGAAATAAGCTTATTTAATAAGCCTAAGTTGCTGAAATAAGCCTATTTAATAAGGCTATTTAATAAGTCTAAGTTGCTGAAATAAACCTATTTAATAAGCCTAAGTTGCTAAAATAAGCCTATTTAATGAGGCTATTTAATAAGTCCATTTAATAAGCCTATTTAATAAGCCTATTTAATACGCCTATTTAATAAGCCTATTTAATATGCCTATTTAATAAACCTATTTAATAAGTATTTAATGAGCCTATTTATTAAGTCTATTTAATAAGCCTTTTTAATAAGCCTATTTAATAAGTCTATTTAATAAGCCTATTTAATAAGTATTTAATGAGCCTATTTAATAAGCCAATTTATTGAGCCTATTTAATAAGCCTATTTATTGAGCCTATTTAATAAGCCTATTTATTAAGCCTATTTAGTAAGCCTACTTATTGAGCCTATTTAATAAGCCTATTTAATAAGCCTATTTAATAAGCCTATTTAATAAGCCTATTTAATAAGCCTATTTAATAAGCCTATTTATTGAGCCTATTTAATAAGCTATTTAATAAGTCTAAGTTGCTGAAATAAGCCTATTTAATAAGCCCAAGTTGCTGAAATAAGCCTATTTAATAAGGCTGTTTAATAAGCCTAAGTTGCTGAAATAAGCCTATTTCATAAGCCTAAGTTGCTGAAATAAGGCTTTTTAATAAGTCTAAGTTGCTGAAATAAGCCTATTTAATAAGCCTAAGTTGCTAAAATAAGCCTATTTAATAAGGCTATTTAATAAGCCAAAGTTGCTGAATAAGCCTATTTAATAAGTCTACGTTGCTGAAATAAGGCTTTTTAATAAGCCTAAGTTGCTGAAATGAGCCTTTTTAATAAGCCTAAGTTGATGAAATAAGGCTATTTAATAAGTCTAAGTTGCTGAAATATGCCTATTTAAAAAGCCTATGTTGCTAAAATAAGCCTATTTAATGAGGCTATTTAATAAGTCTATTTAATAAGCCTATTTAATAAGCCTATTTAATAAGTCTATTTAATAAGTCTATTTAATACGCCTATTTAATAAGTATTTAATGAGCCTATTTAATACACCTATTTATTGAGCCTATTTAATAAGCCTATTTAATAAGCCTATTTAATAAGCTATTTAATAAGTCTAAGTTGCTGAAATAAGCCTATGTAATATGCCCAAGTTGCTGAAATAAGCCTATTTAATAAGGCTGTTTAATAAGCCTAAGTTGCTGAAATAAGCCTATTTCATAAGCCTAAGTTGCTGAAATAAGGCTTTTTAATAAGTCTAAGTTGCTGAAATAAGCCTATTTAATAAGCCTAAGTTGCTCAAATAAGCCTATTTAATAAGGCTATTTAATAAGCCTAAGTTGCTGAATAAGCCTATTTAATAAGTCTACGTTGCTGAAATAAGGCTTTTTAATAAGCCTAAGTTGCTGAAATGAGCCTTTTTAATAAGCCTAAGTTGCTGAAATAAGGCTATTTAATAAGTCTAAGTTGCTGAAATATGCCTATTTAAAAAAGCCTATGTTGCTAAAATAAGCCTATTTAATGAGGCTATTTAATAAGTCTATTTAATAAGCCTATTTAATAAGCCTATTTAATAAGCCTATTTAATATGCCTATTTAATAAGTCTATTTAATAAGTCTATTTAATACGCCTATTTAATAAGTATTTAATGAGCCTATTTAATAAGCCTATTTATTGAGCCTATTTAATAAGCCTATTTATTAAGCCTATTTAATAAGCCTATTTAATAAGTCTATTTAATAAGCCTATTTAATAAGCCTATTTAATAAGCCTATTTAATAAGCGTATTTATTAACATATTTGATGAGCCTATTTAATAAGCCTATTTATTGAGCCTATTTAATATGTCTATTTAATAAGCCTGTTTAATAAGCCTATTTAATAAGTATTTAATGAGCCTATTTAATAAGCCTAAGTTGCTGAAAAAGCCTATTTAATAAGCCTAAGTTTCTGAACTAAGCCTATTTAAAAAGGTATATTTAATAAGTCTAAGTTTCTGAAATAAACCTATTTAAAAATGCTATTTAATAAGCCTAAGTTGCTGAAATAAACCTGTTTAATAAGGCTATTTAATAAGCATAAGTTGCTGAAATAAGCTTATTTAATAAGCCTAAGTTGCTGAAATAAGCCTATTTAATAAGGCTATTTAATAAGTCTAAGTTGCTGAAATAAACCTATTTAATAAGCCTAAGTTGCTAAAATAAGCCTATTTAATGAGGCTATTTAATAAGTCCATTTAATAAGCCTATTTAATAAGCCTATTTAATACGCCTATTTAATAAGCCTATTTAATAAGCCTATTTAATAAGCCTATTTAATAAGCCTATTTAATAAGCCTATTTATTGAGCCTATTTAGTAAGCCTACTTATTGAGCCTATTTAATAAGCCTATTTAATAAGCCTATTTAATAAGCCTATTTAATAAGCCTATTTAATACGCCTATTTAATAAGCCTATTTATTGAGCCTATTTAATAAGCTATTTAATAAGTCTAAGTTGCTGAAATAAGCCTATTTAATAAGCCCAAGTTGCTGAAATAAGCCTATTTAATAAGGCTGTTTAATAAGCCTAAGTTGCTGAAATAAGCCTATTTCATAAGCCTAAGTTGCTGAAATAAGGCTTTTTAATAAGTCTAAGTTGCTGAAATAAGCCTATTTAATAAGCCTAAGTTGCTAAAATAAGCCTATTTAATAAGGCTATTTAATAAGCCAAAGTTGCTGAATAAGCCTATTTAATAAGTCTAAGTTGCTGAAATAAGGCTTTTTAATAAGCCTAAGTTGCTGAAATGAGCCTTTTTAATAAGCCTAAGTTGCTGAAATAAGGCTATTTAATAAGTCTAAGTTGCTGAAATATGCCTATTTAAAAAGCCTATGTTGCTAAAATAAGCCTATTTAATGAGGCTATTTAATAAGTCTATTTAATAAGCCTATTTAATAAGCCTATTTAATAAGTCTATTTAATAAGTCTATTTAATACGCCTATTTAATAAGTATTTAATGAGCCTATTTAATACACCTATTTATTGAGCCTATTTAATAAGCCTATTTAATAAGCCTATTTAATAAGCTATTTAATAAGTCTAAGTTGCTGAAATAAGCCTATTTAATATGCCCAAGTTGCTGAAATAAGCCTATTTAATAAGGCTGTTTAATAAGCCTAAGTTGCTGAAATAAGCCTATTTCATAAGCCTAAGTTGCTGAAATAAGGCTTTTTAATAAGTCTAAGTTGCTGAAATAAGCCTATTTAATAAGCCTAAGTTGCTCAAATAAGCCTATTTAATAAGGCTATTTAATAAGCCTAAGTTGCTGAATAAGCCTATTTAATAAGTCTACGTTGCTGAAATAAGGCTTTTTAATAAGCCTAAGTTGCTGAAATGAGCCTTTTTAATAAGCCTAAGTTGCTGAAATAAGGCTATTTAATAAGTCTAAGTTGCTGAAATATGCCTATTTAAAAAAGCCTATGTTGCTAAAATAAGCCTATTTAATGAGGCTATTTAATAAGTCTATTTAATAAGCCTATTTAATAAGCCTATTTAAAAAGCCTATTTAATATGCCTATTTAATAAGTCTATTTAATAAGTCTATTTAATACGCCTATTTAATAAGTATTTAATGAGCCTATTTAATAAGCCTATTTATTGAGCCTATTTAATAAGCCTATTTATTAAGCCTATTTAATAAGCCTATTTAATAAGTCTATTTAATAAGCCTATTTAATAAGCCTATTTAATAAGCCTATTTATTAACATATTTGATGAGCCTATTTAATAAGCCTATTTATTGAGCCTATTTAATATGTCTATTTAATAAGCCTGTTTAATAAGCCTATTTAATAAGTATTTAATGAGCCTATTTAATAAGCCTAAGTTGCTGAAAAAGCCTATTTAATAAGCCTAAGTTTCTGAACTAAGCCTATTTAAAAAGGTATATTTAATAAGTCTAAGTTTCTGAAATAAACCTATTTAAAAATGCTATTTAATAAGCCTAAGTTGCTGAAATAAACCTGTTTAATAAGGCTATTTAATAAGCATAAGTTGCTGAAATAAGCTTATTTAATAAGCCTAAGTTGCTGAAATAAGCCTATTTAATAAGGCTATTTAATAAGTCTAAGTTGCTGAAATAAACCTATTTAATAAGCCTAAGTTGCTAAAATAAGCCTATTTAATTAGGCTATTTAATAAGTCCATTTAATAAGCCTATTTAATAAGCCTATTTAATGAGCCTATTTATTAAGTCTATTTAATAAGCCTTTTTAATAAGCCTATTTAATAAAGTATATTTAATAAGCCTATTTAATAAGTCTATTTAATAAGTCTATTTAATAAGACTATTTAATAAGTATTTAATGAGCCTATTTAATAAGCCTATTTATTGAGCCTATTTAATAAGCCTATTTATTGAGCCTATTTAATAAGCCTATTTATTGAGCCTATTTAGTAAGCCTATTTAATAAGTATTTAATGAGCCTATTTAATAAGTCTATTTAATAAGCCTATTTAATAGGCCTATTTAATAAGTCTAAGTTACTGAAATAAGCTTATTTAATAAGCCTAAGTTGCTGAAATAAGCCTATATAATAAGGCTATTTAATAAGCATAAGTTGCTGAATTAAGCCTATTTAATAAGCCTATTTAATAAGCCTATTTAATAAGCCTATTTAATAAGCCTATTTAATAAGCCTATTTAATAAGTATTTAATGAGCCTATTTAATAAGTCTATTTAATAAGCCTATTTAAAGAATATTCAATGAGCCTATTTATTAAGCCTATTTATTGAGCCTATTTAATAAGCCTATTTATTAAGCCTATTTAATAAGCCTATTTAATAAGCCTATTTAATAAGTCTATTTAATAAGCCTATTTAATAAGCCTATTTAATAAACATATTTAATAAGCCTATTTATTAAGCCGATTTAATGAGCCTATTTAATAAGCCTATTTATTGAGCCTATTTAATAAGTCTATTTAATAAGCCTATTTAATAAGCCTAAGTTGCTGAATAAGCCTATTTTTATTAAGCCTAAGTTGTTGAAATAAGCCTGTTTAATAAGCCCAAGTTGCTGAAATAAGCCTATTTAATAAGGCTATTTAATAAGCCTAAGTTGCTGAAATAAGCCTATTTAATAAGCGTAAGTTGCTGAAATAAGGCTATTTAATAAGTCTAAGTTGCTGAAATAAGCCTATTTAATAAGCCTAAGTTGCTGAATACGCCTATTTAATAAGCCTAAGTTGCTGAAATAAGCCTATTTAATAAGCCTGAGTTGCTGAAATAAGCCTATTTAATAAGCCTATTTAATAAGCCTAAGTTGCTGAAATGAGGCTATTTAATAAGCTTAAGTTGCTGAAATGAGCCTTTTTAATAAGCCTAAGTTGCTGAAATAAGCTATTTGATAAGTCTAAGTTGCTGAAATAAGCCTATTTAATAAGCCTATTTAATAAGCCTAAGTTGCTGAAATAAGCCTATTTAATAAGCCCAAGTTGCTGAAATAAGCCTATTTAATAAGGCTATTTAATAAGCCTAAGTTGCTGAAATAAGCCTATTTAATAAGACTAAGTTGCTGAAATGAGCCTATTTAATAAGCCTAAGTTGCTGAACTAAGGCTATTTAATAAGTCTAAGTTGCTGAAATAAGGCTATTTAATAAGCTTAAGTTGCTGAAATGAGCCTATTTAATAAGCCTAAGTTGCTGAAATAAGCTATTTGATAAGTCTAAGTTGCTGAAATAAGCCTATTTAATAAGCCTAAGTTGCTAAAATAAGCCTATTTAATGAGGCTATTTAATAAGCCTATTTAATCAGCCTATTTAATAAGCCTATTTAATAAGTCTATTTAATAAGTCTATTTAATAAGCCTATTTAAAGAGTATTCAATGAGCCTATTTATTAAGCCTATTTATTGAGCCTATTTAATAAGCCTATTATTTAAGCCTATTTAATAAGCCTATTTAATAAGCCTATTTAATAAGCCTATTTATTAAAAATATTTAATAAGCCTATTTATTAAGGCGATTTAATGAGCCTATTTAATAAGCCTATTTATTGAGCCTATTTAATAAGTCTATTTAATAAGCCTGTTTAATAAGCCTATTTAATAAGTATTTAATGAGCCTATTTAATATAAGTTGCTGAATAAGCCTATTTAATAAGCCTAAGTTGCTGAAATAAGTCTATTTAATAAGCCTATTTAATAAGCCTAAGTTGCTGAATAAGCCTATTTTTATTAAGCCTAAGTTGTTGAAATAAGCCTGTTTAATAAGCCCAAGTTGCTGAAATAAGCCTATTTAATAAGGCTATTTAATAAGCCTAAGTTGCTGAAATAAGCCTATTTAATAAGCCTAAGTTGCTAAAATAAGCCTATTTAATAAGGCTATTTAATAAGCCAAAGTTGCTGAATAAGCCTATTTAATAAGTCTACGTTGCTGAAATAAGGCTTTTTAATAAGCCTAAGTTGCTGAAATGAGCCTTTTTAATAAGCCTAAGTTGCTGAAATAAGGCTATTTAATAAGTCTAAGTTGCTGAAATATGCCTATTTAAAAAGCCTATGTTGCTAAAATAAGCCTATTTAATTAGGCTATTTAATAAGTCTATTTAATAAGCCTATTTAATAAGCCTATTTAATAAGCCTATTTAATATGCCTATTTAATAAGTCTATTTAATAAGTCTATTTAATACGCCTATTTAATGAGCCTATTTAATAAGCCTATTTATTGAGCCTATTTAATAAGCCTATTTAATAAGCCTATTTAATAAGCTATTTAATAAGTCTAAGTTGCTGAAATAAGCCTATTTAATATGCCCAAGTTGCTGAAATAAGCCTATTTAATAAGGCTGTTTAATAAGCCTAAGTTGCTGAAATAAGCCTATTTCATAAGCCTAAGTTGCTGAAATAAGGCTTTTTAATAAGTCTAAGTTGCTGAAATAAGCCTATTTAATAAGCCTAAGTTGCTAAAATAAGCCTATTTAATAAGGATATTTAATAAGCCTAAGTTGCTGAATAAGCCTATTTAATAAGTCTACGTTGCTGAGGTAAGGCTATTTAATAAGCCTAAGTTGCTGAAATGAGCCTTTTTAATAAGCCTAAGTTGCTGAAATAAGGCAATTTAATAAGTCTAAGTTGCTGAAATAAGCCTATTTTAAAAAGCCTAAGTTGCTAAAATAAGCCTATTTAATGAGGCTATTTAATAAGTCTATTTAATAAGCCTATTTAATATGCCTATTTAATAAGCCTATTTAATATGCCTATTTAATAAGTCTATTTAATAAGTCTATTTAATACGCCTATTTAATAAGTATTTAATTAGCCTATTTAATAAGCCTATTTATTGAGCCTATTTAATAAGCCTATTTAATAAGCCTATTTAATAAGCCTATTTAATAAGCCTATTTATTAAGCATATTTGATGAGCCTATTTAATAAGCCTATTTATTGAGCCTATTTAATAAGTCTATTTTATAAGCCTGTTTAATAAGCCTATTTAATAAGTATTTAATGAGCCTATTTAATAAGCCTAAGTTGCTGAAAAAGCCTATTTAATAAGCCTAAGTTTCTGAACTAAGCCTATTTAAAAAGGTATATTTAATAAGTCTAAGTTTCTGAAATAAACCTATTTAAAAATGCTATTTAATAAGCCTAAGTTGCTGAAATAAACCTGTTTAATAAGGCTATTTAATAAGCATAAGTTGCTGAAATAAGCTTATTTAATAAGCCTAAGTTGCTGAAATAAGCCTATTTAATAAGGCTATTTAATAAGTCTAAGTTGCTGAAATAAACCTATTTAATAAGCCTAAGTTGCTAAAATAAGCCTATTTAATGAGGCTATTTAATAAGTCCATTTAATAAGCCTATTTAATAAGCCTATTTAATACGCCTATTTAATAAGCCTATTTAATACGCCTATTTAATAAACCTATTTAATAAGTATTTAATGAGCCTATTTATTAAGTCTATTTAATAAGCCTTTTTAATAAGCCTATTTAATAAGTCTATTTAATAAGCCTATTTAATAAGTATTTAATGAGCCTATTTAATAAGCCAATTTATTGAGCCTATTTAATAAGCCTATTTATTGAGCCTATTTAATAAGCCTATTTATTGAGCCTATTTAGTAAGCCTACTTATTGAGCCTATTTAATAAGCCTATTTAATAAGCCTATTTAATAAGCCTATTTAATAAGCCTATTTAATAAGCCTATTTAATAAGCCTATTTATTGAGCCTATTTAATAAGCTATTTAATAAGTCTAAGTTGCTGAAATAAGCCTATTTAATAAGCCCAAGTTGCTGAAATAAGCCTATTTAATAAGGCTGTTTAATAAGCCTAAGTTGCTGAAATAAGCCTATTTCATAAGCCTAAGTTGCTGAAATAAGGCTTTTTAATAAGTCTAAGTTGCTGAAATAAGCCTATTTAATAAGCCTAAGTTGCTAAAATAAGCCTATTTAATAAGGCTATTTAATAAGCCAAAGTTGCTGAATAAGCCTATTTAATAAGTCTACGTTGCTGAAATAAGGCTTTTTAATAAGCCTAAGTTGCTGAAATGAGCCTTTTTAATAAGCCTAAGTTGCTGAAATAAGGCTATTAATAAGTCTAAGTTGCTGAAATATGCCTATTTAAAAAGCCTATGTTGCTAAAATAAGCCTATTTAATGAGGCTATTTAATAAGTCTATTTAATAAGCCTATTTAATAAGCCTATTTAATAAGTCTATTTAATAAGTCTATTTAATACGCCTATTTAATAAGTATTTAATGAGCCTATTTAATACACCTATTTATTGAGCCTATTTAATAAGCCTATTTAATAAGCCTATTTAATAAGCTATTTAATAAGTCTAAGTTGCTGAAATAAGCCTATTTAATATGCCCAAGTTGCTTAAAGAAGCCTATTTAATAAGGCTGTTTAATAAGCCTAAGTTGCTGAAATAAGCCTATTTCATAAGCCTAAGTTGCTGAAATAAGGCTTTTTAATAAGTCTAAGTTGCTGAAATAAGCCTATTTAATAAGCCTAAGTTGCTCAAATAAGCCTATTTAATAAGGCTATTTAATAAGCCTAAGTTGCTGAATAAGCCTATTTAATAAGTCTACGTTGCTGAAATAAGGCTTTTTAATAAGCCTAAGTTGCTGAAATGAGCCTTTTTAATAAGCCTAAGTTGCTGAAATAAGGCTATTTAATAAGTCTAAGTTGCTGAAATATGCCTATTTAAAAAAGCCTATGTTGCTAAAATAAGCCTATTTAATGAGGCTATTTAATAAGCCTATTTAATAAGCCTATTTAATATGCCTATTTAATAAGTCTATTTAATAAGTCTATTTAATACGCCTATTTAATAAGTATTTAATGAGTATTTAATGAGCCTATTTAATAAGTCTATTTAATAAGTCTATTTAATAAGCCTATTTAATAAGCCTATTTAATAAGCCTATTTATTAAGCATATTTGATGAGCCTATTTAATAAGCCTATTTATTGAGCCTATTTAATAAGTCTATTTTATAAGCCTGTTTAATAAGCCTATTTAATAAGTATTTAATGAGCCTATTTAATAAGCCTAAGTTGCTGAAAAAGCCTATTTAATAAGCCTAAGTTTCTGAACTAAGCCTATTTAAAAAGGTATATTTAATAAGTCTAAGTTTCTGAAATAAACCTATTTAAAAATGCTATTTAATAAGCCTAAGTTGCTGAAATAAACCTGTTTAATAAGGCTATTTAATAAGCATAAGTTGCTGAAATAAGCTTATTTAATAAGCCTAAGTTGCTGAAATAAGCCTATTTAATAAGGCTATTTAATAAGTCTAAGTTGCTGAAATAAACCTATTTAATAAGCCTAAGTTGCTAAAATAAGCCTATTTAATGAGGCTATTTAATAAGTCCATTTAATAAGCCTATTTAATAAGCCTATTTAATACGCCTATTTAATAAGCCTATTTAATACGCCTATTTAATAAACCTATTTAATAAGTATTTAATGAGCCTATTTATTAAGTCTATTTAATAAGCCTTTTTAATAAGCCTATTTAATAAGTCTATTTAATAAGCCTATTTAATAAGTATTTAATGAGCCTATTTAATAAGCCAATTTATTGAGCCTATTTAATAAGCCTATTTATTGAGCCTATTTAATAAGCCTATTTATTGAGCCTATTTAGTAAGCCTACTTATTGAGCCTATTTAATAAGCCTATTTAATAAGCCTATTTAATAAGCCTATTTAATAAGCCTATTTAATAAGCCTATTTATTGAGCCTATTTAATAAGCTATTTAATAAGTCTAAGTTGCTGAAATAAGCCTATTTAATAAGCCCAAGTTGCTGAAATAAGCCTATTTAATAAGGCTGTTTAATAAGCCTAAGTTGCTGAAATAAGCCTATTTCATAAGCCTAAGTTGCTGAAATAAGGCTTTTTAATAAGTCTAAGTTGCTGAAATAAGCCTATTTAATAAGCCTAAGTTGCTAAAATAAGCCTATTTAATAAGGCTATTTAATAAGCCAAAGTTGCTGAATAAGCCTATTTAATAAGTCTACGTTGCTGAAATAAGGCTTTTTAATAAGCCTAAGTTGCTGAAATGAGCCTTTTTAATAAGCCTAAGTTGCTGAAATAAGGCTATTTAATAAGTCTAAGTTGCTGAAATATGCCTATTTAAAAAGCCTATGTTGCTAAAATAAGCCTATTTAATGAGGCTATTTAATAAGTCTATTTAATAAGCCTATTTAATAAGCCTATTTAATAAGTCTATTTAATAAGTCTATTTAATACGCCTATTTAATAAGTATTTAATGAGCCTATTTAATACACCTATTTATTGAGCCTATTTAATAAGCCTATTTAATAAGCCTATTTAATAAGCTATTTAATAAGTCTAAGTTGCTGAAATAAGCCTATTTAATATGCCCAAGTTGCTTAAAGAAGCCTATTTAATAAGGCTGTTTAATAAGCCTAAGTTGCTGAAATAAGCCTATTTCATAAGCCTAAGTTGCTGAAATAAGGCTTTTTAATAAGTCTAAGTTGCTGAAATAAGCCTATTTAATAAGCCTAAGTTGCTCAAATAAGCCTATTTAATAAGGCTATTTAATAAGCCTAAGTTGCTGAATAAGCCTATTTAATAAGTCTACGTTGCTGAAATAAGGCTTTTTAATAAGCCTAAGTTGCTGAAATGAGCCTTTTTAATAAGCCTAAGTTGCTGAAATAAGGCTATTTAATAAGTCTAAGTTGCTGAAATATGCCTATTTAAAAAAGCCTATGTTGCTAAAATAAGCCTATTTAATGAGGCTATTTAATAAGCCTATTTAATAAGCCTATTTAATATGCCTATTTAATAAGTCTATTTAATAAGTCTATTTAATACGCCTATTTAATAAGTATTTAATGAGTATTTAATGAGCCTATTTAATAAGTCTATTTAATAAGCCTATTTAAAGAATATTCAATGAGCCTATTTATTAAGCCTATTTATTGAGCCTATTTAATAAGCCTATTTATTAAGCCTATTTAATAAGCCTATTTAATAAGCCTATTTAATAAGTCTATTTAATAAGCCTATTTAATAAGCCTATTTAATAAACATATTTAATAAGCCTATTTATTAAGCCGATTTAATGAGCCTATTTAATAAGCCTATTTATTGAGCCTATTTAATAAGTCTATTTAATAAGCCTATTTAATAAGCCTAAGTTGCTGAATAAGCCTATTTTTATTAAGCCTAAGTTGTTGAAATAAGCCTGTTTAATAAGCCCAAGTTGCTGAAATAAGCCTATTTAATAAGGCTATTTAATAAGCCTAAGTTGCTGAAATAAGCCTATTTAATAAGCGTAAGTTGCTGAAATAAGCCTATTTAATAAGGCTATTTAATATGCCCAAGTTGCTTAAAGAAGCCTATTTAATAAGGCTGTTTAATAAGCCTAAGTTGCTGAAATAAGCCTATTTCATAAGCCTAAGTTGCTGAAATAAGGCTTTTTAATAAGTCTAAGTTGCTGAAATAAGCCTATTTAATAAGCCTAAGTTGCTCAAATAAGCCTATTTAATAAGGCTATTTAATAAGCCTAAGTTGCTGAATAAGCCTATTTAATAAGTCTACGTTGCTGAAATAAGGCTTTTTAATAAGCCTAAGTTGCTGAAATGAGCCTTTTTAATAAGCCTAAGTTGCTGAAATAAGGCTATTTAATAAGTCTAAGTTGCTGAAATATGCCTATTTAAAAAAGCCTATGTTGCTAAAATAAGCCTATTTAATGAGGCTATTTAATAAGCCTATTTAATAAGCCTATTTAATATGCCTATTTAATAAGTCTATTTAATAAGTCTATTTAATACGCCTATTTAATAAGTATTTAATGAGTATTTAATGAGCCTATTTAATAAGTCTATTTAATAAGCCTATTTAAAGAATATTCAATGAGCCTATTTATTAAGCCTATTTATTGAGCCTATTTAATAAGCCTATTTATTAAGCCTATTTAATAAGCCTATTTAATAAGCCTATTTAATAAGTCTATTTAATAAGCCTATTTAATAAGCCTATTTAATAAACATATTTAATAAGCCTATTTATTAAGCCGATTTAATGAGCCTATTTAATAAGCCTATTTATTGAGCCTATTTAATAAGTCTATTTAATAAGCCTATTTAATAAGCCTAAGTTGCTGAATAAGCCTATTTTTATTAAGCCTAAGTTGTTGAAATAAGCCTGTTTAATAAGCCCAAGTTGCTGAAATAAGCCTATTTAATAAGGCTATTTAATAAGCCTAAGTTGCTGAAATAAGCCTATTTAATAAGCGTAAGTTGCTGAAATAAGGCTATTTAATAAGTCTAAGTTGCTGAAATAAGCCTATTTAATAAGCCTAAGTTGCTGAATACGCCTATTTAATAAGCCTAAGTTGCTGAAATAAGCCTATTTAATAAGCCTGAGTTGCTGAAATAAGCCTATTTAATAAGCCTATTTAATAAGCCTAAGTTGCTGAAATGAGGCTATTTAATAAGCTTAAGTTGCTGAAATGAGCCTTTTTAATAAGCCTAAGTTGCTGAAATAAGCTATTTGATAAGTCTAAGTTGCTGAAATAAGCCTATTTAATAAGCCTATTTAATAAGCCTAAGTTGCTGAAATAAGCCTATTTAATAAGCCCAAGTTGCTGAAATAAGCCTATTTAATAAGGCTATTTAATAAGCCTAAGTTGCTGAAATAAGCCTATTTAATAAGACTAAGTTGCTGAAATGAGCCTATTTAATAAGCCTAAGTTGCTGAACTAAGGCTATTTAATAAGTCTAAGTTGCTGAAATAAGGCTATTTAATAAGCTTAAGTTGCTGAAATGAGCCTATTTAATAAGCCTAAGTTGCTGAAATAAGCTATTTGATAAGTCTAAGTTGCTGAAATAAGCCTATTTAATAAGCCTAAGTTGCTAAAATAAGCCTATTTAATGAGGCTATTTAATAAGCCTATTTAATCAGCCTATTTAATAAGCCTATTTAATAAGTCTATTTAATAAGCCTATTTAAAGAGTATTTAAAGAGTATTCAATGAGCCTATTTATTAAGCCTATTTATTGAGCCTATTTAATAAGCCTATTATTTAAGCCTATTTAATAAGCCTATTTAATAAGCCTATTTAATAAGCCTATTTAATAAGCCTATTTATTAAAAATATTTAATAAGCCTATTTATTAAGGCGATTTAATGAGCCTATTTAATAAGCCTATTTATTGAGCCTATTTAATAAGTCTATTTAATAAGCCTGTTTAATAAGCCTATTTAATAAGTATTTAATGAGCCTATTTAATATAAGTTGCTGAATAAGCCTATTTAATAAGCCTAAGTTGCTGAAATAAGTCTATTTAATAAGCCTATTTAATAAGCCTAAGTTGCTGAATAAGCCTATTTTTATTAAACCTAAGTTGTTGAAATAAGCCTGTTTAATAAGCCCAAGTTGCTGAAATAAGCCTATTTAATAAGGCTATTTAATAAGCCTAAGTTGCTGAAATAAGCCTATTTAATAAGCCTAAGTTGCTAAAATAAGCCTATTTAATAAGGCTATTTAATAAGCCAAAGTTGCTGAATAAGCCTATTTAATAACTCTACGTTGCTGAAATAAGGCTTTTTAATAAGCCTAAGTTGCTGAAATGAGCCTTTTTAATAAGCCTAAGTTGCTGAAATAAGGCTATTTAATAAGTCTAAGTTGCTGAAATATGCCTATTTAAAAAGCCTATGTTGCTAAAATAAGCCTATTTAATTAGGCTATTTAATAAGTCTATTTAATAAGCCTATTTAATAAGCCTATTTAATAAGCCTATTTAATATGCCTATTTAATAAGTCTATTTAATAAGTCTATTTAATACGCCTATTTAATGAGCCTATTTAATAAGCCTATTTATTGAGCCTATTTAATAAGCCTATTTAATAAGCCTATTTAATAAGCTATTTAATAAGTCTAAGTTGCTGAAATAAGCCTATTTAATATGCCCAAGTTGCTGAAATAAGCCTATTTAATAAGGCTGTTTAATAAGCATAAGTTGCTGAAATAAGCCTATTTCATAAGCCTAAGTTGCTGAAATAAGGCTTTTTAATAAGTCTAAGTTGCTGAAATAAGCCTATTTAATAAGCCTAAGTTGCTAAAATAAGCCTATTTAATAAGGATATTTAATAAGCCTAAGTTGCTGAATAAGCCTATTTAATAAGTCTACGTTGCTGAGGTAAGGCTATTTAATAAGCCTAAGTTGCTGAAATGAGCCTTTTTAATAAGCCTAAGTTGCTGAAATAAGGCAATTTAATAAGTCTAAGTTGCTGAAATAAGCCTATTTTAAAAAGCCTAAGTTGCTAAAATAAGCCTATTTAATGAGGCTATTTAATAAGTCTATTTAATAAGCCTATTTAATATGCCTATTTAATAAGCCTATTTAATATGCCTATTTAATAAGTCTATTTAATAAGTCTATTTAATACGCCTATTTAATAAGTATTTAATTAGCCTATTTAATAAGCCTATTTATTGAGCCTATTTAATAAGCCTATTTAATAAGCCTATTTAATAAGCCTATTTAATAAGCCTATTTATTAAGCATATTTGATGAGCCTATTTAATAAGCCTATTTATTGAGCCTATTTAATAAGTCTATTTTATAAGCCTGTTTAATAAGCCTATTTAATAAGTATTTAATGAGCCTATTTAATAAGCCTAAGTTGCTGAAAAAGCCTATTTAATAAGCCTAAGTTTCTGAACTAAGCCTATTTAAAAAGGTATATTTAATAAGTCTAAGTTTCTGAAATAAACCTATTTAAAAATGCTATTTAATAAGCCTAAGTTGCTGAAATAAACCTGTTTAATAAGGCTATTTAATAAGCATAAGTTGCTGAAATAAGCTTATTTAATAAGCCTAAGTTGCTGAAATAAGCCTATTTAATAAGGCTATTTAATAAGTCTAAGTTGCTGAAATAAACCTATTTAATAAGCCTAAGTTGCTAAAATAAGCCTATTTAATGAGGCTATTTAATAAGTCCATTTAATAAGCCTATTTAATAAGCCTATTTAATACGCCTATTTAATAAGCCTATTTAATACGCCTATTTAATAAACCTATTTAATAAGTATTTAATGAGCCTATTTATTAAGTCTATTTAATAAGCCTTTTTAATAAGCCTATTTAATAAGTCTATTTAATAAGCCTATTTAATAAGTATTTAATGAGCCTATTTAATAAGCCAATTTATTGAGCCTATTTAATAAGCCTATTTATTGAGCCTATTTAATAAGCCTATTTATTGAGCCTATTTAGTAAGCCTACTTATTGAGCCTATTTAATAAGCCTATTTAATAAGCCTATTTAATAAGCCTATTTAATAAGCCTATTTAATAAGCCTATTTATTGAGCCTATTTAATAAGCTATTTAATAAGTCTAAGTTGCTGAAATAAGCCTATTTAATAAGCCCAAGTTGCTGAAATAAGCCTATTTAATAAGGCTGTTTAATAAGCCTAAGTTGCTGAAATAAGCCTATTTCATAAGCCTAAGTTGCTGAAATAAGGCTTTTTAATAAGTCTAAGTTGCTGAAATAAGCCCATTTAATAAGCCTAAGTTGCTAAAATAAGCCTATTTAATAAGGCTATTTAATAAGCCAAAGTTGCTGTATAAGCCTATTTAATAAGTCTACGTTGCTGAAATAAGGCTTTTTAATAAGCCTAAGTTGCTGAAATGAGCCTTTTTAATAAGCCTAAGTTGCTGAAATAAGGCTATTTAATAAGTCTAAGTTGCTGAAATATGCCTATTTAAAAAGCCTATGTTGCTAAAATAAGCCTATTTAATGAGGCTATTTAATAAGTCTATTTAATAAGCCTATTTAATAAGCCTATTTAATAAGTCTATTTAATAAGTCTATTTAATACGCCTATTTAATAAGTATTTAATGAGCCTATTTAATACACCTATTTATTGAGCCTATTTAATAAGCCTATTTAATAAGCCTATTTAATAAGCTATTTAATAAGTCTAAGTTGCTGAAATAAGCCTATTTAATATGCCCAAGTTGCTTAAAGAAGCCTATTTAATAAGGCTGTTTAATAAGCCTAAGTTGCTGAAATAAGCCTATTTCATAAGCCTAAGTTGCTGAAATAAGGCTTTTTAATAAGTCTAAGTTGCTGAAATAAGCCTATTTAATAAGCCTAAGTTGCTCAAATAAGCCTATTTAATAAGGCTATTTAATAAGCCTAAGTTGCTGAATAAGCCTATTTAATAAGTCTACGTTGCTGAAATAAGGCTTTTTAATAAGCCTAAGTTGCTGAAATGAGCCTTTTTAATAAGCCTAAGTTGCTGAAATAAGGCTATTTAATAAGTCTAAGTTGCTGAAATATGCCTATTTAAAAAAGCCTATGTTGCTAAAATAAGCCTATTTAATGAGGCTATTTAATAAGCCTATTTAATAAGCCTATTTAATATGCCTATTTAATAAGTCTATTTAATAAGTCTATTTAATACGCCTATTTAATAAGTATTTAATGAGCCTATTTAATAAGCCTATTTATTGAGCCTATTTAATAAGCCTATTTATTAAGCCTATTTAATAAGCCTATTTAATAAGTCTATTTAATAAGCCTATTTAATAAGCCTATTTAATAAGCCTATTTAATAAGCCTATTTATTAACATATTTGATGAGCCTATTAAATAAGCCTATTTATTGAGCCTATTTAATATGTCTATTTAATAAGCCTGTTTAATAAGCCTATTTAATAAGTATTTAATGAGCCTATTTAATAAGCCTAAGTTGCTGAAAAAGCCTATTTAATAAGCCTAAGTTTCTGAACTAAGCCTATTTAAAAAGGTATATTTAATAAGTCTAAGTTTCTGAAATAAACCTATTTAAAAATGCTATTTAATAAGCCTAAGTTGCTGAAATAAACCTGTTTAATAAGGCTATTTAATAAGCATAAGTTGCTGAAATAAGCTTATTTAATAAGCCTAAGTTGCTGAAATAAGCCTATTTAATAAGGCTATTTAATAAGTCTAAGTTGCTGAAATAAACCTATTTAATAAGCCTAAGTTGCTAAAATAAGCCTATTTAATGAGGCTATTTAATAAGTCCATTTAATAAGCCTATTTAATAAGCCTATTTAATACGCCTATTTAATAAGCCTATTTAATACGCCTATTTAATAAACCTATTTAATACGTATTTAATGAGCCTATTTATTAAGTCTATTTAATAAGCCTTTTTAATAAGCCTATTTAATAAGTCTATTTAATAAGCCTATTTAATAAGTATTTAATGAGCCTATTTAATAAGCCAATTTATTGAGCCTATTTAATAAGCCTATTTATTGAGCCTATTTAATAAGCCTATTTATTGAGCCTATTTAGTAAGCCTATTTATTGAGCCTATTTAATAAGCCTATTTAATAAGCCTATTTAATAAGCCTATTTAATAAGCCTATTTAATAAGTCTATTTAATAAGCCTATTTAATAAGCTATTTAATAAGTCTAAGTTGCTGAAATAAGCCTATTTAATAAGCCCAAGTTGCTGAAATAAGCCTATTTAATAAGGCGGTTTAATAAGCCTAAGTTGCTGAAATAAGCCTATTTCATAAGCCTAAGTTGCTGAAATAAGGCTTTTTAATAAGTCTAAGTTGCTGAAATAAGCCTATTTAATAAGCCTAAGTTGCTAAAATAAGCCTATTTAATAAGGCTATTTAATAAGCCAAAGTTGCTGAATAAGCCTATTTAATAAGTCTACGTTGCTGAAATAAGGCTTTTTAATAAGCCTAAGTTGCTGAAATGAGCCTTTTTAATAAGCCTAAGTTGCTGAAATAAGGCTATTTAATAAGTCTAAGTTGCTGAAATATGCCTATTTAAAAAGCCTATGTTGCTAAAATAAGCCTATTTAATGAGGCTATTTAATAAGTCTATTTAATAAGCCTATTTAATAAGCCTATTTAATAAGTCTATTTAATAAGTCTATTTAATACGCCTATTTAATAAGTATTTAATGAGCCTATTTAATACACCTATTTATTGAGTCTATTTAATAAGCCTATTTAATAAGCCTATTTAATAAGCTATTTAATAAGTCTAAGTTGCTGAAATAAGCCTATTTAATATGCCCAAGTTGCTGAAATAAGCCTATTTAATAAGGCTGTTTAATAAGCCTAAGTTGCTGAAATAAGCCTATTTCATAAGCCTAAGTTGCTGAAATAAGGCTTTTTAATAAGTCTAAGTTGCTGAAATAAGCCTATTTAATAAGCCTAAGTTGCTAAAATAAGCCTATTTAATAAGGCTATTTAATAAGCCTAAGTTGCTGAATAAGCCTATTTAATAAGTCTACGTTGCTGAAATAAGGCTTTTTAATAAGCCTAAGTTGCTGAAATGAGCCTTTTTAATAAGCCTAAGTTGCTGAAATAAGGCTATTTAATAAGTCTAAGTTGCTGAAATATGCCTATTTAAAAAAGCCTATGTTGCTAAAATAAGCCTATTTAATGAGGCTATTTAATAAGTCTATTTAATAAGCCTATTTAATATGCCTATTTAATAAGCCTATTTAATATGCCTATTTAATAAGTCTATTTAATAAGTCTATTTAATACGCCTATTTAATAAGTATTTAATTAGCCTATTTAATAAGCCTATTTATTGAGCCTATTTAATAAGCCTATTTAATAAGCCTATTTAATAAGCCTATTTAATAAGCCTATTTATTAAGCATATTTGATGAGCCTATTTAATAAGCCTATTTATTGAGCCTATTTAATAAGTCTATTTTATAAGCCTGTTTAATAAGCCTATTTAATAAGTATTTAATGAGCCTATTTAATAAGCCTAAGTTGCTGAAAAAGCCTATTTAATAAGCCTAAGTTTCTGAACTAAGCCTATTTAAAAAGGTATATTTAATAAGTCTAAGTTTCTGAAATAAACCTATTTAAAAATGCTATTTAATAAGCCTAAGTTGCTGAAATAAACCTGTTTAATAAGGCTATTTAATAAGCATAAGTTGCTGAAATAAGCTTATTTAATAAGCCTAAGTTGCTGAAATAAGCCTATTTAATAAGGCTATTTAATAAGTCTAAGTTGCTGAAATAAACCTATTTAATAAGCCTAAGTTGCTAAAATAAGCCTATTTAATGAGGCTATTTAATAAGTCCATTTAATAAGCCTATTTAATAAGCCTATTTAATACGCCTATTTAATAAGCCTATTTAATACGCCTATTTAATAAACCTATTTAATAAGTATTTAATGAGCCTATTTATTAAGTCTATTTAATAAGCCTTTTTAATAAGCCTATTTAATAAGTCTATTTAATAAGCCTATTTAATAAGTATTTAATGAGCCTATTTAATAAGCCAATTTATTGAGCCTATTTAATAAGCCTATTTATTGAGCCTATTTAATAAGCCTATTTATTGAGCCTATTTAGTAAGCCTACTTATTGAGCCTATTTAATAAGCCTATTTAATAAGCCTATTTAATAAGCCTATTTAATAAGCCTATTTAATAAGCCTATTTATTGAGCCTATTTAATAAGCTATTTAATAAGTCTAAGTTGCTGAAATAAGCCTATTTAATAAGCCCAAGTTGCTGAAATAAGCCTATTTAATAAGGCTGTTTAATAAGCCTAAGTTGCTGAAATAAGCCTATTTCATAAGCCTAAGTTGCTGAAATAAGGCTTTTTAATAAGTCTAAGTTGCTGAAATAAGCCCATTTAATAAGCCTAAGTTGCTAAAATAAGCCTATTTAATAAGGCTATTTAATAAGCCAAAGTTGCTGTATAAGCCTATTTAATAAGTCTACGTTGCTGAAATAAGGCTTTTTAATAAGCCTAAGTTGCTGAAATGAGCCTTTTTAATAAGCCTAAGTTGCTGAAATAAGGCTATTTAATAAGTCTAAGTTGCTGAAATATGCCTATTTAAAAAGCCTATGTTGCTAAAATAAGCCTATTTAATGAGGCTATTTAATAAGTCTATTTAATAAGCCTATTTAATAAGCCTATTTAATAAGTCTATTTAATAAGTCTATTTAATACGCCTATTTAATAAGTATTTAATGAGCCTATTTAATACACCTATTTATTGAGCCTATTTAATAAGCCTATTTAATAAGCCTATTTAATAAGCTATTTAATAAGTCTAAGTTGCTGAAATAAGCCTATTTAATATGCCCAAGTTGCTTAAAGAAGCCTATTTAATAAGGCTGTTTAATAAGCCTAAGTTGCTGAAATAAGCCTATTTCATAAGCCTAAGTTGCTGAAATAAGGCTTTTTAATAAGTCTAAGTTGCTGAAATAAGCCTATTTAATAAGCCTAAGTTGCTCAAATAAGCCTATTTAATAAGGCTATTTAATAAGCCTAAGTTGCTGAATAAGCCTATTTAATAAGTCTACGTTGCTGAAATAAGGCTTTTTAATAAGCCTAAGTTGCTGAAATGAGCCTTTTTAATAAGCCTAAGTTGCTGAAATAAGGCTATTTAATAAGTCTAAGTTGCTGAAATATGCCTATTTAAAAAAGCCTATGTTGCTAAAATAAGCCTATTTAATGAGGCTATTTAATAAGCCTATTTAATAAGCCTATTTAATATGCCTATTTAATAAGTCTATTTAATAAGTCTATTTAATACGCCTATTTAATAAGTATTTAATGAGCCTATTTAATAAGCCTATTTATTGAGCCTATTTAATAAGCCTATTTATTAAGCCTATTTAATAAGCCTATTTAATAAGTCTATTTAATAAGCCTATTTAATAAGCCTATTTAATAAGCCTATTTAATAAGCCTATTTATTAACATATTTGATGAGCCTATTAAATAAGCCTATTTATTGAGCCTATTTAATATGTCTATTTAATAAGCCTGTTTAATAAGCCTATTTAATAAGTATTTAATGAGCCTATTTAATAAGCCTAAGTTGCTGAAAAAGCCTATTTAATAAGCCTAAGTTTCTGAACTAAGCCTATTTAAAAAGGTATATTTAATAAGTCTAAGTTTCTGAAATAAACCTATTTAAAAATGCTATTTAATAAGCCTAAGTTGCTGAAATAAACCTGTTTAATAAGGCTATTTAATAAGCATAAGTTGCTGAAATAAGCTTATTTAATAAGCCTAAGTTGCTGAAATAAGCCTATTTAATAAGGCTATTTAATAAGTCTAAGTTGCTGAAATAAACCTATTTAATAAGCCTAAGTTGCTAAAATAAGCCTATTTAATGAGGCTATTTAATAAGTCCATTTAATAAGCCTATTTAATAAGCCTATTTAATACGCCTATTTAATAAGCCTATTTAATACGCCTATTTAATAAACCTATTTAATACGTATTTAATGAGCCTATTTATTAAGTCTATTTAATAAGCCTTTTTAATAAGCCTATTTAATAAGTCTATTTAATAAGCCTATTTAATAAGTATTTAATGAGCCTATTTAATAAGCCAATTTATTGAGCCTATTTAATAAGCCTATTTATTGAGCCTATTTAATAAGCCTATTTATTGAGCCTATTTAGTAAGCCTATTTATTGAGCCTATTTAATAAGCCTATTTAATAAGCCTATTTAATAAGCCTATTTAATAAGCCTATTTAATAAGTCTATTTAATAAGCCTATTTAATAAGCTATTTAATAAGTCTAAGTTGCTGAAATAAGCCTATTTAATAAGCCCAAGTTGCTGAAATAAGCCTATTTAATAAGGCGGTTTAATAAGCCTAAGTTGCTGAAATAAGCCTATTTCATAAGCCTAAGTTGCTGAAATAAGGCTTTTTAATAAGTCTAAGTTGCTGAAATAAGCCTATTTAATAAGCCTAAGTTGCTAAAATAAGCCTATTTAATAAGGCTATTTAATAAGCCAAAGTTGCTGAATAAGCCTATTTAATAAGTCTACGTTGCTGAAATAAGGCTTTTTAATAAGCCTAAGTTGCTGAAATGAGCCTTTTTAATAAGCCTAAGTTGCTGAAATAAGGCTATTTAATAAGTCTAAGTTGCTGAAATATGCCTATTTAAAAAGCCTATGTTGCTAAAATAAGCCTATTTAATGAGGCTATTTAATAAGTCTATTTAATAAGCCTATTTAATAAGCCTATTTAATAAGTCTATTTAATAAGTCTATTTAATACGCCTATTTAATAAGTATTTAATGAGCCTATTTAATACACCTATTTATTGAGTCTATTTAATAAGCCTATTTAATAAGCCTATTTAATAAGCTATTTAATAAGTCTAAGTTGCTGAAATAAGCCTATTTAATATGCCCAAGTTGCTGAAATAAGCCTATTTAATAAGGCTGTTTAATAAGCCTAAGTTGCTGAAATAAGCCTATTTCATAAGCCTAAGTTGCTGAAATAAGGCTTTTTAATAAGTCTAAGTTGCTGAAATAAGCCTATTTAATAAGCCTAAGTTGCTAAAATAAGCCTATTTAATAAGGATATTTAATAAGCCTAAGTTGCTGAATAAGCCTATTTAATAAGTCTACGTTGCTGAAATAAGGCTTTTTAATAAGCCTAAGTTGCTGAAATGAGCCTTTTTAATAAGCCTAAGTTGCTGAAATAAGGCTATTTAATAAGTCTAAGTTGCTGAAATATGCCTATTTAAAAAAGCCTATGTTGCTAAAATAAGCCTATTTAATGAGGCTATTTAATAAGTCTATTTAATAAGCCTATTTAATAAGCCTATTTAATAAGCCTATTTAATATGCCTATTTAATAAGTCTATTTAATAAGTCTATTTAATACGCCTATTTAATAAGTATTTAATGAGCCTATTTAATAAGCCTATTTATTGAGCCTATTTAATAAGCCTATTTATTAAGCCTATTTAAGAAGCCTATTTAATAAGTCTATTTAATAAGCCTATTTAATAAGCCTATTTAATAAGCCTATTTAATAAGCCTATTTATTAACATATTTGATGAGCCTATTTAATAAGCCTATTTATTGAGAATATTTAATATGTCTATTTAATAAGCCTGTTTAATAAGCCTATTTAAAAAGTATTTAATGAGCCTATTTAATAAGCATAATTTGCTGAAAAAGCCTATTTAATAAGCCTAAGTTTCTGAACTAAGCCTATTTAAAAAGGTATATTTAATAAGTCTAAGTTTCTGAAATAAACCTATTTAAAAATACTATTTAATAAGCCTAAGTTGCTGAAATAAACCTGTTTAATAAGGCTATTTAATAAGCATAAGTTGCTGAAATAAGCTTATTTAATAAGCCTAAGTTGCTGAAATAAGCCTATTTAATAAGGCTATTTAATAAGTCTAAGTTGCTGAAATAAACCTATTTAATAAGCCTAAGTTGCTCAAATAAGCCTATTTAATGAGGCTATTTAATAAGTCCATTTAATAACACTATTTAATAAGCCTATTTAATACGCCTATTTAATAAGCCTATTTAATACGCCTATTTAATAAACCTATTTAATAAGTATTTAATGAGCCTATTTATTAAGTCTATTTAATAAGCCTTTTTAATAAGCCTATTTAATAAAGTCTATTTAATAAGCCTATTTAATAAGTCTATTTAATAAGTCTATTTAATAAGACTATTTAATAAGTATTTAATGAGCCTATTTAATAAGCCTATTTATTGAGCCTATTTAATAAGCCTATTTATTGAGCCTATTTAATAAGCCTATTTATTGAGCCTATTTAGTAAGCCTATTTATTGAGCCTAGTTAATAAGCATATTTAATAAGCCTATTTAATAAGCCTATTTAATAAGCCTATTTAATAAGCCTATTTATTGAGCCTATTTAATAAGTCTATTTAATAAGCCTATTTATTGAGCCTATTTAATAAGTATTTAATGAGCCTATTTAATAAGTCTATTTAATAAGCCTAAGTTGCTGAAATAAGCTTATTTAATAAGCCTAAGTTGCTGAAATAAGCCTATATAATAAGGCTATTTAATAAGCATAAGTTGCTGAATTAAGCCTATTTAATAAGCCTATTTAATAAGCCTATTTAATAAGCCTATTTAATAAGCCTATTTATTTAGCCTATTTAATGAGTCTATTTAATAAGCCTATTTAATAAGCCTATTTAATAAGTATTTAATGAGCCTATTTAATAAGTCTATTTAATAAGCCTATTTAAAGAATATTCAATTAGCCTATTTATTAAGCCTATTTATTGAGCCTATTTAATAAGCCTATTTATTAAGCCTATTTAATAAGCCTATTTAATAAGTCTATTTAATAAGCCTATTTAATAAGCCTATTTAATAAACATATTTAATGAGCCTATTTATTAAGCCGATTTAATGAGCCTATTTAATAAGCCTATTTATTGAGCCTATTTAATAAGTCTATTTAATAAGCCTATTTAATAAGCCTAAGTTGCTGAATAAGCCTATTTTTATTAAGCCTAAGTTGTTGAAATAAGCCTGTTTAATAAGCCCAAGTTTCTGAAATAAGCCTATTTAATAAGGCTATTTAATAAGCCTAAGTTGCTGAAATAAGCCTATTTAATAAGCATAAGTTGCTGAAATAAGGCTATTTAATAAGTCTAAGTTGCTGAAATAAGCCTATTTAATAAGCCTAAGTTGCTGAATACGCCTATTTAATAAGCCTAAGTTGCTGAAATAAGCCTATTTAATAAGCCTGAGTTGCTGAAATAAGCCTATTTAATAAGCCTATTTAATAAGCCTAAGTTGCTGAAATGAGGCTATTTAATAAGCTTAAGTTGCTGAAATGAGCCTATTTAATAAGCCTAAGTTGCTGAAATAAGCTATTTGATAAGTCTAAGTTGCTGAAATAAGCCTATTTAATAAGCCTATTTAATAAGCCTAAGTTGCTGAAATAAGCCTATTTAATAAGCCCAAGTTGCTGAAATAAGCCTATTTAATAAGGCTATTTAATAAGCCTAAGTTGCTGAAATAAGCCTATTTAATAAGACTAAGTTGCTGAAATGAGCCTATTTAATAAGCCTAAGTTGCTGAACTAAGGCTATTTAATAAGTCTAAGTTGCTGAAATAAGGCTATTTAATAAGCTTAAGTTGCTGAAATGAGCCTATTTAATAAGCCTAAGTTGCTGAAATAAGCTATTTGATAAGTCTAAGTTGCTGAAATAAGCCTATTTAATAAGCCTAAGTTGCTAAAATAAGCCTATTTAATGAGGCTATTTAATAAGTCTATTTAATAAGCCTATTTAATAAGCCTATTTAATCAGCCTATTTAATAAGCCTATTTAATAAGTCTATTTAATAAGTCTATTTAATAAGCCTATTTAAAGAGTATTCAATGAGCCTATTTATTAAGCCTATTTATTGAGCCTATTTAATAAGCCTATTATTTAAGCCTATTTAATAAGCCTATTTAATAAGCCTATTTAATAAGCCTATTTAATAAGCCTATTTATTAAACATATTTAATAAGCCTATTTATTAAGGCGATTTAATTAGCCTATTTAATAAGCCTATTTATTGAGCCTATTTAATAAGTCTATTTAATAAGCCTGTTTAATAAGCCTATTTAATAAGTATTTAATGAGCCTATTTAATATAAGTTGCTGAATAAGCCTATTTAATAAGCCTAAGTTGCTGAAATAAGTCTATTTAATAAGCCTATTTAATGAGCCTAAGTTGCTGAATAAGCCTATTTTTATTAAGCCTAAGTTGTTGAAATAAGCCTGTTTAATAAGCCCAAGTTGCTGAAATAAGCCTATTTAATAAGGCTATTTAATAAGCCTAAGTTGCTGAAATAAGCCTATTTAATAAGCGTAAGTTGCTGAAATAAGGCAATTTAATAAGTCTAAGTTGCTGAAATAAGACTATTTAATAAGCCTAAGTTGCTGAATAAGCCTATTTAATAAGCCTAAGTTGCTGAAATAAGCCTATTTAATAAGTCTAAGTTGCTGAAATAAGGCTATTTAATAAGCCTAAGTTGCTGAAAAAAGCCTATTTAATAAGCCTAAGTTGCTGAAATAAGTCTATTTAATAAGCCTATTTAATAAGCCTAAGTTGCTGAATAAGCCTATTTTTAGTAAGCCTAAGTTGTTGAAATAAGCCTGTTTAATAAGCCCAAGTTGCTGAAATAAGCCTATTTAATAAGGCTATTTAATAAGCCTAAGTTGCTGAAATAAGCCTATTTAATAAGCGTAAGTTGCTGAAATAAGGCTATTTAATAAGTCTAAGTTGCTGAAATAAGCCTATTTAATAAGCCTAAGTTGCTGAAATAAGCCTATTTAATAAGCGTAAGTTGCTGAAATAAGGCTATTTAATAAGTCTAAGTTGCTGAAATATGCCTACTTAAAAAGCCTATGTTGCTAAAATAAGCCTATTTAATGAGGCTATTTAATAAGTCTATTTAATAAGCCTATTTAATAAGCCTATTTAATAAGCCTATTTAATATGCCTATTTAATAAGTCTATTTAATAAGTCTATTTAATACGCCTATTTAATAAGTATTTAATGAGCCTATTTAATAAGCCTATTTATTGAGCCTATTTAATAAGCCTATTTATTAAGCCTATTTAATAAGCCTATTTAATAAGTCTATTTAATAAGCCTATTTAATAAGCCTATTTAATAAGCCTATTTAATAAGCCTATTTATTAACATATTTGATGAGCCTATTTAATAAGCCTATTTATTGAGAATATTTAATATGTCTATTTAATAAGCCTGTTTAATAAGCCTATTTAATAAGTATTTAATGAGCCTATTTAATAAGCCTAAGTTGCTGAAAAAGCCTATTTAATAAGCCTAAGTTTCTGAACTAAGCCTATTTAAAAAGGTATATTTAATAAGTCTAAGTTTCTGAAATAAACCTATTTAAAAATGCTATTTAATAAGCCTAAGTTGCTGAAATAAACCTGTTTAATAAGGCGATTTAATAAGCATAAGTTGCTGAAATAAGCTTATTTAATAAGCCTAAGTTGCTGAAATAAGCCTATTTAATAAGGCTATTTAATAAGTCTAAGTTGCTGAAATAAACCTATTTAATAAGCCTAAGTTGCTCAAATAAGCCTATTTAATGAGGTTATTTAATAAGTCCATTTAATAAGACTATTTAATAAGCCTATTTAATACGCCTATTTAATAAGCCTATTTAATACGCCTATTTAATAAACCTATTTAATAAGTATTTAATGAGCCTATTTATTAAGTCTATTTAATAAGCCTTTTTAATAAGCCTATTTAATAAAGTATATTTAATAAGCCTATTTAATAAGTCTATTTAATAAGTCTATTTAATAAGACTATTTAATAAGTATTTAATGAGCCTATTTAATAAGCCTATTTATTGAGCCTATTTAATAAGCCTATTTATTGAGCCTATTTAATAAGCCTATTTATTGAGCCTATTTAGTAAGCCTATTTAATAAGTATTTAATGAGCCTATTTAATAAGTCTATTTAATAAGCCTATTTAATAGGCCTATTTAATAAGTCTAAGTTGCTGAAATAAGCTTATTTAATAAGCCTAAGTTGCTGAAATAAGCCTATATAATAAGGCTATTTAATAAGCATAAGTTGCTGAATTAAGCCTATTTAATAAGCCTATTTAATAAGCCTATTTAATAAGCCTATTTAATAAGCCTATTTAATAAGCCTATTTAATAAGTATTTAATGAGCCTATTTAATAAGTCTATTTAATAAGCCTATTTAAAGAATATTCAATGAGCCTATTTATTAAGCCTATTTATTGAGCCTATTTAATAAGCCTATTTATTAAGCCTATTTAATAAGCCTATTTAATAAGCCTATTTAATAAGTCTATTTAATAAGCCTATTTAATAAGCCTATTTAATAAACATATTTAATAAGCCTATTTATTAAGCCGATTTAATGAGCCTATTTAATAAGCCTATTTATTGAGCCTATTTAATAAGTCTATTTAATAAGCCTATTTAATAAGCCTAAGTTGCTGAATAAGCCTATTTTTATTAAGCCTAAGTTGTTGAAATAAGCCTGTTTAATAAGCCCAAGTTGCTGAAATAAGCCTATTTAATAAGGCTATTTAATAAGCCTAAGTTGCTGAAATAAGCCTATTTAATAAGCGTAAGTTGCTGAAATAAGGCTATTTAATAAGTCTAAGTTGCTGAAATAAGCCTATTTAATAAGCCTAAGTTGCTGAATACGCCTATTTAATAAGCCTAAGTTGCTGAAATAAGCCTATTTAATAAGCCTGAGTTGCTGAAATAAGCCTATTTAATAAGCCTATTTAATAAGCCTAAGTTGCTGAAATGAGGCTATTTAATAAGCTTAAGTTGCTGAAATGAGCCTTTTTAATAAGCCTAAGTTGCTGAAATAAGCTATTTGATAAGTCTAAGTTGCTGAAATAAGCCTATTTAATAAGCCTATTTAATAAGCCTAAGTTGCTGAAATAAGCCTATTTAATAAGCCCAAGTTGCTGAAATAAGCCTATTTAATAAGGCTATTTAATAAGCCTAAGTTGCTGAAATAAGCCTATTTAATAAGACTAAGTTGCTGAAATGAGCCTATTTAATAAGCCTAAGTTGCTGAACTAAGGCTATTTAATAAGTCTAAGTTGCTGAAATAAGGCTATTTAATAAGCTTAAGTTGCTGAAATGAGCCTATTTAATAAGCCTAAGTTGCTGAAATAAGCTATTTGATAAGTCTAAGTTGCTGAAATAAGCCTATTTAATAAGCCTAAGTTGCTAAAATAAGCCTATTTAATGAGGCTATTTAATAAGTCTATTTAATAAGCCTATTTAATAAGCCTATTTAATCAGCCTATTTAATAAGCCTATTTAATAAGTCTATTTAATAAGTCTATTTAATAAGCCTATTTAAAGAGTATTCAATGAGCCTATTTATTAAGCCTATTTATTGAGCCTATTTAATAAGCCTATTATTTATGCCTATTTAATAAGCCTATTTAATAAGCCTATTTAATAAGCCTATTTAATAAGCCTATTTATTAAACATATTTAATAAGCCTATTTATTAAGGCGATTTAATGAGCCTATTTAATAAGCCTATTTATTGAGCCTATTTAATAAGTATATTTAATAAGCCTGTTTAATAAGCCTATTTAATAAGTATTTAATGAGCCTATTTAATATAAGTTGCTGAATAAGCCTATTTAATAAGCCTAAGTTGCTGAAATAAGTCTATTTAATAAGCCTATTTAATAAGCCTAAGTTGCTGAATAAGCCTATTTTTATTAAGCCTAAGTTGTTGAAATAAGCCTGTTTAATAAGCCCAAGTTGCTGAAATAAGCCTATTTAATAAGGCTATTTAATAAGCCTAAGTTGCTGAAATAAGCCTATTTAATAAGCCTAAGTTGCTAAAATAAGCCTATTTAATAAGGCTATTTAATAAGCCAAAGTTGCTGAATAAGCCTATTTAATAAGTCTACGTTGCTGAAATAAGGCTTTTTAATAAGCCTAAGTTGCTGAAATGAGCCTTTTTAATAAGCCTAAGTTGCTGAAATAAGGCTATTTAATAAGTCTAAGTTGCTGAAATATGCCTATTTAAAAAGCCTATGTTGCTAAAATAAGCCTATTTAATGAGGCTATTTAATAAGTCTATTTAATAAGCCTATTTAATAAGCCTATTTAATAAGCCTATTTAATATGCCTATTTAATAAGTCTATTTAATAAGTCTATTTAATACGCCTATTTAATGAGCCTATTTAATAAGCCTATTTATTGAGCCTATTTAATAAGCCTATTTAATAAGCCTATTTAATAAGCTATTTAATAAGTCTAAGTTGCTGAAATAAGCCTATTTAATATGCCCAAGTTGCTGAAATAAGCCTATTTAATAAGGCTGTTTAATAAGCCTAAGTTGCTGAAATAAGCCTATTTCATAAGCCTAAGTTGCTGAAATAAGGCTTTTTAATAAGTCTAAGTTGCTGAAATAAGCCTATTTAATAAGCCTAAGTTGCTAAAATAAGCCTATTTAATAAGGATATTTAATAAGCCTAAGTTGCTGAATAAGCCTATTTAATAAGTCTACGTTGCTGAAATAAGGCTTTTTAATAAGCCTAAGTTGCTGAAATGAGCCTTTTTAATAAGCCTAAGTTGCTGAAATAAGGCTATTTAATAAGTCTAAGTTGCTGAAATATGCCTATTTAAAAAAGCCTATGTTGCTAAAATGAGCCTATTTAATGAGGCTATTTAATAAGTCTATTTAATAAGCCTATTTAATAAGCCTATTTAATAAGCCTATTTAATATGCCTATTTAATAAGTCTATTTAATAAGTCTATTTAATACGCCAATTTAATAAGTATTTAATGAGCCTATTTAATAAGCCTATTTATTGAGCCTATTTAATAAGCCTATTTATTAAGCCTATTTAATAATCCTATTTAATAAGTCTATTTAATAAGCCTATTTAATAAGCCTATTTAATAAGCCTATTTAATAAGCCTATTTATTAACATATTTGATGAGCCTATTTAATAAGCCTATTTATTGAGCCTATTTAATATGTCTATTTAATAAGCCTGTTTAATAAGCCTATTTAATAAGTATTTAATGAGCCTATTTAATAAGCATAATTTGCTGAAAAAGCCTATTTAATAAGCCTAAGTTTCTGAACTAAGCCTATTTAAAAAGGTATATTTAATAAGTCTAAGTTTCTGAAATAAACCTATTTAAAAATACTATTTAATAAGCCTAAGTTGCTGAAATAAACCTGTTTAATAAGGCTATTTAATAAGCATAAGTTGCTGAAATAAGCTTATTTAATAAGCCTAAGTTGCTGAAATAAGCCTATTTAATAAGGCTATTTAATAAGTCTAAGTTGCTGAAATAAACCTATTTAATAAGCCTAAGTTGCTCAAATAAGCCTATTTAATGAGGCTATTTAATAAGTCAATTTAATAACACTATTTAATAAGCCTATTTAATACGCCTATTTAATAAGCCTATTTAATACGCCTATTTAATAAACCTATTTAATAAGTATTTAATGAGCCTATTTATTAAGTCTATTTAATAAGCCTTTTTAATAAGCCTATTTAATAAAGTCTATTTAATAAGCCTATTTAATAAGTCTATTTAATAAGTCTATTTAATAAGACTATTTAATAAGTATTTAATGAGCCTATTTAATAAGCCTATTTATTGAGCCTATTTAATAAGCCTATTTATTGAGCCTATTTAATAAGCCTATTTATTGAGCCTATTTAGTAAGCCTATTTATTGAGCCTAGTTAATAAGCATATTTAATAAGCCTATTTAATAAGCCTATTTAATAAGCCTATTTAATAAGCCTATTTATTGAGCCTATTTAATAAGTCTATTTAATAAGCCTATTTATTGAGCCTATTTAATAAGTATTTAATGAGCCTATTTAATAAGTCTATTTAATAAGCCTAAGTTGCTGAAATAAGCTTATTTAATAAGCCTAAGTTGCTGAAATAAGCCTATATAATAAGGCTATTTAATAAGCATAAGTTGCTGAATTAAGCCTATTTAATAAGCCTATTTAATAAGCCTATTTAATAAGCCTATTTAATAAGCCTATTTATTTAGCCTATTTAATGAGTCTATTTAATAAGCCTATTTAATAAGCCTATTTAATAAGTATTTAATGAGCCTATTTAATAAGTCTATTTAATAAGCCTATTTAAAGAATATTCAATGAGCCTATTTATTAAGCCTATTTATTGAGCCTATTTAATAAGCCTATTTATTAAGCCTATTTAATAAGCCTATTTAATAAGTCTATTTAATAAGCCTATTTAATAAGCCTATTTAATAAACATATTTAATGAGCCTATTTATTAAGCCGATTTAATGAGCCTATTTAATAAGCCTATTTATTGAGCCTATTTAATAAGTCTATTTAATAAGCCTATTTAATAAGCCTAAGTTGCTGAATAAGCCTATTTTTATTAAGCCTAAGTTGTTGAAATAAGCCTGTTTAATAAGCCCAAGTTTCTGAAATAAGCCTATTTAATAAGGCTATTTAATAAGCCTAAGTTGCTGAAATAAGCCTATTTAATAAGCGTAAGTTGCTGAAATAAGGCTATTTAATAAGTCTAAGTTGCTGAAATAAGCCTATTTAATAAGCCTAAGTTGCTGAATACGCCTATTTAATAAGCCTAAGTTGCTGAAATAAGCCTATTTAATAAGCCTGAGTTGCTGAAATAAGCCTATTTAATAAGCCTATTTAATAAGCCTAAGTTGCTGAAATGAGGCTATTTAATAAGCTTAAGTTGCTGAAATGAGCCTATTTAATAAGCCTAAGTTGCTGAAATAAGCTATTTGATAAGTCTAAGTTGCTGAAATAAGCCTATTTAATAAGCCTATTTAATAAGCCTAAGTTGCTGAAATAAGCCTATTTAATAAGCCCAAGTTGCTGAAATAAGCCTATTTAATAAGGCTATTTAATAAGCCTAAGTTGCTGAAATAAGCCTATTTAATAAGACTAAGTTGCTGAAATGAGCCTATTTAATAAGCCTAAGTTGCTGAACTAAGGCTATTTAATAAGTCTAAGTTGCTGAAATAAGGCTATTTAATAAGCTTAAGTTGCTGAAATGAGCCTATTTAATAAGCCTAAGTTGCTGAAATAAGCTATTTGATAAGTCTAAGTTGCTGAAATAAGCCTATTTAATAAGCCTAAGTTGCTAAAATAAGCCTATTTAATGAGGCTATTTAATAAGTCTATTTAATAAGCCTATTTAATAAGCCTATTTAATCAGCCTATTTAATAAGCCTATTTAATAAGTCTATTTAATAAGTCTATTTAATAAGCCTATTTAAAGAGTATTCAATGAGCCTATTTATTAAGCCTATTTATTGAGCCTATTTAATAAGCCTATTATTTAAGCCTATTTAATAAGCCTATTTAATAAGCCTATTTAATAAGCCTATTTAATAAGCCTATTTATTAAACATATTTAATAAGCCTATTTATTAAGGCGATTTAATTAGCCTATTTAATAAGCCTATTTATTGAGCCTATTTAATAAGTCTATTTAATAAGCCTGTTTAATAAGCCTATTTAATAAGTATTTAATGAGCCTATTTAATATAAGTTGATGAATAAGCCTATTTAATAAGCCTAAGTTGCTGAAATAAGTCTATTTAATAAGCCTATTTAATGAGCCTAAGTTGCTGAATAAGCCTATTTTTATTAAGCCTAAGTTGTTGAAATAAGCCTGTTTAATAAGCCCAAGTTGCTGAAATAAGCCTATTTAATAAGGCTATTTAATAAGCCTAAGTTGCTGAAATAAGCCTATTTAATAAGCGTAAGTTGCTGAAATAAGGCAATTTAATAAGTCTAAGTTGCTGAAATAAGACTATTTAATAAGCCTAAGTTGCTGAATAAGCCTATTTAATAAGCCTAAGTTGCTGAAATAAGCCTATTTAATAAGTCTAAGTTGCTGAAATAAGGCTATTTAATAAGCCTAAGTTGCTGAAAAAAGCCTATTTAATAAGCCTAAGTTGCTGAAATAAGTCTATTTAATAAGCCTATTTAATAAGCCTAAGTTGCTGAATAAGCCTATTTTTAGTAAGCCTAAGTTGTTGAAATAAGCCTGTTTAATAAGCCCAAGTTGCTGAAATAAGCCTATTTAATAAGGCTATTTAATAAGCCTAAGTTGCTGATAAGCCTATTTAATAAGCGTAAGTTGCTGAAATAAGGCTATTTAATAAGTCTAAGTTGCTGAAATAAGCCTATTTAATAAGCCTAAGTTGCTGAATACGCCTATTTAATAAGCCTAAGTTGCTGAAATAAGCCTATTTAATAAGCCTTAGTTGCTGAAATAAGCCTATTTAATAAGCCTATTTAATAAGCCTAAGTTGCTGAAATGAGGCTATTTAATAAGCTTAAGTTGCAGAAAAGAGCCTATTTAATAAGCCTAAGTTGCTGAAATAAGCTATTTGATAAGTCTAAGTTGCTGAAATAAGCCTATTTAATAAGCCTATTTAATAAGCCTAAGTTGCTGAAATAAGCCTATTTAATAAGCCCAAGTTGCTGAAATAAGCCTATTTAATAAGGCTATTTAATAAGCCTAAGTTGCTGAAATAAGCCTATTTAATAAGACTAAGTTGCTGAAATGAGCCTATTTAATAAGCCTAAGTTGCTGAACTAAGGCTATTTAATAAGTCTAAGTTGCTGAAATAAGGCTATTTAATAAGCTTAAGTTGCTGAAATGAGCCTATTTAATAAGCCTAAGTTGCTGAAATAAGCTATTTGGTAAGTCTAAGTTGCTGAAATAAGCCTATTTAATAAGTCTAAGTTGCTAAAATAAGCCTATTTAATGAGGCTATTTAATAAGTCTATTTAATAAGCCTATTTAATAAGCCTATTTAAAGAGTATTCAATGAGCCTATTTATTAAGCCTATTTATTGAGCCTATTTAATAAGCCTGTTATTTAAGCCTATTTAATAAGCCTATTTAATAAGCCTATTTAATAAGCCTATTTAATAAGCCTATTTATTAAACATATTTAATAAGCCTATTTATTAAGGCGATTTAATGAGCCTATTTAATAAGCCTATTTATTGAGCCTATTTAATAAGTCTATTTAATAAGCCTGTTTAATAAGCCTATTTAATAAGTATTTAATGAGCCTATTTAATATAAGTTGCTGAATAAGCATATTTAATAAGCCTAAGTTGCTGAAATAAGTCTATTTAATAAGCTTATTTAATAAGCCTAAGTTGCTGAATAAGCCTATTTTTATTAAGCCTAAGTTGTTGAAATAAGCCTGTTTAATAAGCCCAAGTTGCTGAAATAAGCCTATTTAATAAGGCTATTTAATAATCCTAAGTTGCTGAAATAAGCCTATTTAATAAGCCTAAGTTGCTAAAATAAGCCTATTTAATAAGGCTATTTAATAAGCCAAAGTTGCTGAATAAGCCTATTTAATAAGTCTACGTTGCTGAAATAAGGCTTTTTAATAAGCCTAAGTTGCTGAAATGAGCCTTTTTAATAAGCCTAAGTTGCTGAAATAAGGCTATTTAATAAGTCTAAGTTGCTGAAATATGCCTATTTAAAAAGCCTATGTTGCTAAAATAAGCCTATTTAATGAGGCTATTTAATAAGTCTATTTAATAAGCCTATTTAATAAGCCTATTTAATAAGCCTATTTAATATGCCTATTTAATAAGTCTATTTAATAAGTCTATTTAATACGCCTATTTAATACATATTTAATGAGCCTATTTAATAAGCCTATTTATTGAGCCTATTTAATAAGCCTATTTAATAAGCCTATTTAATAAGCTATTTAATAAGTCTAAGTTGCTGAAATAAGCCTATTTAATATGCCCAAGTTGCTGAAATAAGCCTATTTAATAAGGCTGTTTAATAAGCCTAAGTTGCTGAAATAAGCCTATTTCATAAGCCTAAGTTGCTGAAATAAGGCTTTTTAATAAGTCTAAGTTGCTGAAATAAGCCTATTTAATAAGCCTAAGTTGCTAAAATAAGCCTATTTAATAAGGCTATTTAATAAGCCTAAGTTGCTGAATAAGCCTATTTAATAAGTCTACGTTGCTGAAATAAGGCTTTTTAATAAGCCTAAGTTGCTGAAATGAGCCTTTTTAATAAGCCTAAGTTGCTGAATACGCCTATTTAATAAGCCTAAGTTGCTGAAATATGCCTATTAAAAAAAGCCTATGTTGCTAAAATAAGCCTATTTAATGAGGCTATTTAATAAGTCTATTTAATAAGCCTATTTAATAAGCCTATTTAATAAGCCTATTTAATATGCCTATTTAATAAGTCTATTTAATAAGTCTATTTAATACGCCTATTTAATAAGTATTTAATGAGCCTATTTAATAAGCCTATTTATTGAGCCTATTTAATAAGCCTATTTATTAAGCCTATTTAATAAGCCTATTTAATAAGTCTATTTAATAAGCCTATTTAATAAGCCTATTTAATTAGCCTATTTAATAAGCCTATTTATTAACATATTTGATGAGCCTATTTAATAAGCCTATTTATTGAGCCTATTTAATATGTCTATTTAATAAGCCTGTTTAATAAGCCTATTTAATAAGTATTTAATGAGCCGATTTAATAAGCCTAAGTTGCTGAAAAAGCCTATTTAATAAGCCTAAGTTTCTGAACTAAGCCTATTTAAAAAGGTATATTTAATAAGTCTAAGTTTCTGAAATAAACCTATTTAAAAATGCTATTTAATAAGCCTAAGTTGCTGAAATAAACATGTTTAATAAGGCTATTTAATAAGCATAAGTTGCTGAAATAAGCTTATTTAATAAGCCTGAGTTGCTGAAATAAGCCTATTTAATAAGGCTATTTAATAAGTCTAAGTTGCTGAAATAAACCTATTTAATAAGCCTAAGTTGCTCAAATAAGCCTATTTAATGAGGCTATTTAATAAGTCCATTTAATAAGCCTATTTAATAAGCCTATTTATTGAGCCTATTTAATAAGCCTATTTAATAAGCCTATTTAATAAGCTATTTAATACGTCTAAGTTGCTGAAATAAGCCTATTTAATAAGCCCAAGTTGCTGAAATAAGCCTATTTAATAAGGCTGTTTAATAAGCCTAAGTTGCTGAAATAAGCCTATTTCATAAGCCTAAGTTGCTGAAATAAGGCTTTTTAATAAGTCTAAGTTGCTGAAATAAGCCTATTTAATAAGCCTAAGTTGCTAAAATAAGCCTATTTAATAAGGCTATTTAATAAGCCAAAGTTGCTGAATAAGCCTATTTAATAAGTCTACGTTGCTGAAATACGGCTTTTTAATAAGCCTAAGTTGCTGAAATGAGCCTTTTTAATAAGCCTAAGTTGCTGAAATAAGGCTATTTAATAAGTCTAAGTTGCTGAAATATGCCTACTTAAAAAGCCTATGTTGCTAAAATAAGCCTATTTAATGAGGCTATTTAATAAGTCTATTTAATAAGCCTATTTAATAAGCCTATTTAATAAGCCTATTTAATATGCCTATTTAATAAGTCTATTTAATAAGTCTATTTAATACGCCTATTTAATAAGTATTTAATGAGCCTATTTAATAAGCCTATTTATTGAGCCTATTTAATAAGCCTATTTAATAAGCCTATTTAATAAGCTATTTAATAAGTCTATTTAATAAGCCTATTTAATAAGCCTATTTAATAAGCCTATTTAATAAGCCTATTTATTAACATATTTGATGAGCCTATTTAATAAGCCTATTTATTGAGTCTATTTAATATGTCTATTTAATAAGCCTGTTTAATAAGCCTATTTAATAAGTATTTAATGAGCCTATTTAATAAGCCTAAGTTGCTGAAAAAGCCTATTTAATAAGCCTAAGTTTCTGAACTAAGCCTATTTAAAAAGGTATATTTAATAAGTCTAAGTTTCTGAAATAAACCTATTTAAAAATGCTATTTAATAAGCCTAAGTTGCTGAAATAAACCTGTTTAATAAGGCTATTTAATAAGCATAAGTTGCTGAAATAAGCTTATTTAATAAGCCTAAGTTGCTGAAATAAGCCTATTTAATAAGGCTATTTAATAAGTCTAAGTTGCTGAAATAAACCTATTTAATAAGCCTAAGTTGCTCAAATAAGCCTATTTAATGAGGCTATTTAATAAGTCCATTTAATAAGACTATTTAATAAGCCTATTTAATACGCCTATTTAATAAGCCTATTTAATACGCCTATTTAATAAACCTATTTAATAAGTATTTAATGAGCCTATTTATTAAGTCTATTTAATAAGCCTTTTTAATAAGCCTATTTAATAAAGTCTATTTAATAAGCCTATTTAATGAGTCTATTTAATAAGTCTATTTAATAAGACTATTTAATAAGTATTTAATGAGCCTATTTAATAAGCCTATTTATTGAGCCTATTTAATAAGCCTATTTATTGAGCCTATTTAATAAGCCTATTTATTGAGCCTATTTAGTAAGCCTATTTATTGAGCCTATTTATTAAGCCTTTTTAATAAGCCTATTTAATAAAGTCTATTTAATAAGCCTATTTAATGAGTCTATTTAATAAGTCTATTTAATAAGACTATTTAATAAGTATTTAATAAGCCTATTTAATAAGCCTATTTAATAAGCCTATTTATTGAGCCTATTTAATAAGTCTATTTAATAAGCCTATTTATTGAGCCTATTTAATAAGTATTTAATGAGCCTATTTAATAAGTCTATTTAATAAGCCTATTTAATAGGCCTATTTAATAAGTCTAAGTTGCTGAAATAAGCTTATTTAATAAGCCTAAGTTGCTGAAATAAGCCTATATAATAAGGCTATTTAATAAGCATAAGTTGCTGAATTAAGCCTATTTAATAAGCCTATTTAATAAGCCTATTTAATAAACCTATTTATTTAGCCTATTTAATAAGTCTATTTAATAAGCCTATTTAATAAGCCTATTTAATAAGTATTTAATGAGCCTATTTAATAAGTCTATTTAATAAGCCTATTTAAAGAATATTCAATGAGCCTATTTATTAAGCCTATTTATTGAGCCTATTTAATAAGTCTATTTAATAAGCCTATTTAATAAGCCTAAGTTGCTGAATAAGCCTATTTTTATTAAGCCTAAGTTGTTGAAATAAGCCTGTTTAATAAGCCCAAGTTGCTGAAATAAGCCTATTTAATAAGGCTATTTAATAAGCCTAAGTTGCTGAAATAAGCCTATTTAATAAGCGTAAGCTGCTGAAATAAGGCTATTTAATAAGTCTAAGTTGCTGAAATAAGCCTATTTACTAAGCCTAAGTAGCTGAATACGCCTATTTAATAAGCCTAAGTTGCTGTAATAAGTCTATTTAATAAGCCTGAGTTGCTGAAATAAGCCTATTTAATAAGCCTATTTAATAAGCCTAAGTTGCTGAAATGAGGCTATTTAATAAGCTTAAGTTGCTGAAATGAGCCTATTTAATAAGCCTAAGTTGCTGAAATAAGCTATTTGATAAGTCTAAGTTGCTGAAATAAACCTGTTTAATAAGGCGATTTAATAAGCATAAGTTGCTGAAATAAGCTTATTTAATAAGCCTAAGTTGCTGAAATAAGCTTATTTAATAAGGCTATTTAATAAGTCTAAGTTGCTGAAATAAACCTATTTAATAAGCCTAAGTTGCTCAAATAAGCCTATTTAATGAGGTTATTTAATAAGTCCATTTAATAAGACTATTTAATAAGCCTATTTAATACGCCTATTTAATAAGCCTATTTAATAAGACTATTTAATAAGTATTTAATGAGCCTATTTAATAAGCCTATTTATTGAGCCTATTTAATAAGCCTATTTATTGAGCCTATTTAGTAAGCCTATTTAATAAGTATTTAATGAGCCTATTTAATAAGTCTATTTAATAAGCCTATTTAATAGGCCTATTTAATAAGTCTAAGTTGCTGAAATAAGCTTATTTAATAAGCCTAAGTTGCTGAAATAAGCCTATATAATAAGGCTATTTAATAAGCATAAGTTGCTGAATTAAGCCTATTTAATAAGCCTATTTAATAAGCCTATTTAATAAGCCTATTTAATAAGCCTATTTAATAAGCCTATTTAATAAGTATTTAATGAGCCTATTTAATAAGTCTATTTAATAAGCCTATTTAAAGAATATTCAATGAGCCTATTTATTAAGCCTATTTATTGAGCCTATTTAATAAGCCTATTTATTAAGCCTATTTAATAAGCCTATTTAATAAGCCTATTTAATAAGTCTATTTAATAAGCCTATTTAATAAGCCTATTTAATAAACATATTTAATAAGCCTATTTATTAAGCCGATTTAATGAGCCTATTTAATAAGCCTATTTATTGAGCCTATTTAATAAGTCTATTTAATAAGCCTATTTAATAAGCCTAAGTTGCTGAATAAGCCTATTTTTATTAAGCCTAAGTTGTTGAAATAAGCCTGTTTAATAAGCCCAAGTTGCTGAAATAAGCCTATTTAATAAGGCTATTTAATAAGCCTAAGTTGCTGAAATAAGCCTATTTAATAAGCGTAAGTTGCTGAAATAAGGCTATTTAATAAGTCTAAGTTGCTGAAATAAGCCTATTTAATAAGCCTAAGTTGCTGAATACGCCTATTTAATAAGCCTAAGTTGCTGAAATAAGCCTATTTAATAAGCCTGAGTTGCTGAAATAAGCCTATTTAATAAGCCTTTTTAATAAGCCTAAGTTGCTGAAATAAGCTATTTGATAAGTCTAAGTTGCTGAAATAAGCCTATTTAATAAGCCTATTTAATAAGCCTAAGTTGCTGAAATAAGCCTATTTAATAAGCCCAAGTTGCTGAAATAAGCCTATTTAATAAGGCTATTTAATAAGCCTAAGTTGCTGAAATAAGCCTATTTAATAAGACTAAGTTGCTGAAATGAGCCTATTTAATAAGCCTAAGTTGCTGAACTAAGGCTATTTAATAAGTCTAAGTTGCTGAAATAAGGCTATTTAATAAGCTTAAGTTGCTGAAATGAGCCTATTTAATAAGCCTAAGTTGCTGAAATAAGCTATTTGATAAGTCTAAGTTGCTGAAATAAGCCTATTTAATAAGCCTAAGTTGCTAAAATAAGCCTATTTAATGAGGCTATTTAATAAGTCTATTTAATAAGCCTATTTAATAAGCCTATTTAATCAGCCTATTTAATAAGCCTATTTAATAAGTCTATTTAATAAGTCTATTTAATAAGCCTATTTAAAGAGTATTCAATGAGCCTATTTATTAAGCCTATTTATTGAGCCTATTTAATAAGCCTATTATTTAAGCCTATTTAATAAGCCTATTTAATAAGCCTATTTAATAAGCCTATTTAATAAGCCTATTTGTTAAACATATTTAATAAGCCTATTTATTAAGGCGATTTAATGAGCCTATTTAATAAGCCTATTTATTGAGCCTATTTAATAAGTCTATTTAATAAGCCTGTTTAATAAGCCTATTTAATAAGTATTTAATGAGCCTATTTAATATAAGTTGCTGAATAAGCCTATTTAATAAGCCTAAGTTGCTGAAATAAGTCTATTTAATAAGCCTATTTAATAAGCCTAAGTTGCTGAATAAGCCTATTTTTATTAAGCCTAAGTTGTTGAAATAAGCCTGTTTAATAAGCCCAAGTTGCTGAAATAAGCCTATTTAATAAGGCTATTTAATAAGCCTAAGTTGCTGAAATAAGCCTATTTAATAAGCCTAAGTTGCTAAAATAAGCCTATTTAATAAGGCTATTTAATAAGCCAAAGTTGCTGAATAAGCCTATTTAATAAGTCTACGTTGCTGAAATAAGGCTTTTTAATAAGCCTAAGTTGCTGAAATGAGCCTTTTTAATAAGCCTAAGTTGCTGAAATAAGGCTATTTAATAAGTCTAAGTTGCTGAAATATGCCTATTTAAAAAGCCTATGTTGCTAAAATAAGCCTATTTAATGAGGCTATTTAATAAGTCTATTTAATAAGCCTATTTAATAAGCCTATTTAATAAGCCTATTTAATATGCCTATTTAATAAGTCTATTTAATAAGTCTATTTAATAGGCCTATTTAATGAGCCTATTTAATAAGCCTATTTATTGAGCCTATTTAATAAGCCTATTTAATAAGCCTATTTAATAAGCTATTTAATAAGTCTAAGTTGCTGAAATAAGCCTATTTAATATGCCCAAGTTGCTGAAATAAGCCTATTTAATAAGGCTGTTTAATAAGCCTAAGTTGCTGAAATAAGCCTATTTCATAAGCCTAAGTTGCTGAAATAAGGCTTTTTAATAAGTCTAAGTTGCTGAAATAAGCCTATTTAATAAGCCTAAGTTGCTAAAATAAGCCTATTTAATAAGGATATTTAATAAGCCTAAGTTGCTGAATAAGCCTATTTAATAAGTCTACGTTGCTGAAATAAGGCTTTTTAATAAGCCTAAGTTGCTGAAATGAGCCTTTTTAATAAGCCTAAGTTGCTGAAATAAGGCTATTTAATAAGTCTAAGTTGCTGAAATATGCCTATTTAAAAAAGCCTATGTTGCTAAAATGAGCCTATTTAATGAGGCTATTTAATAAGTCTATTTAATAAGCCTATTTAATAAGCCTATTTAATAAGCCTATTTAATATGCCTATTTAATAAGTCTATTTAATAAGTCTATTTAATACGCCAATTTAATAAGTATTTAATGAGCCTATTTAATAAGCCTATTTATTGAGCCTATTTAATAAGCCTATTTATTAAGCCTATTTAATAATCCTATTTAATAAGTCTATTTAATAAGCCTATTTAATAAGCCTATTTAATAAGCCTATTTAATAAGCCTATTTATTAACATATTTGATGAGCCTATTTAATAAGCCTATTTATTGAGCCTATTTAATATGTCTATTTAATAAGCCTGTTTAATAAGCCTATTTAATAAGTATTTAATGAGCCTATTAAATAAGCATAATTTGCTGAAAAAGCCTATTTAATAAGCCTAAGTTTCTGACCTAAGCCTATTTAAAAAGGTATATTTAATAAGTCTAAGTTTCTGAAATAAACCTATTTAAAAATACTATTTAATAAGCCTAAGTTGCTGAAATAAACCTGTTTAATAAGGCTATTTAATAAGCATAAGTTGCTGAAATAAGCTTATTTAATAAGCCTAAGTTGCTGAAATAAGCCTATTTAATAAGGCTATTTAATAAGTCTAAGTTGCTGAAATAAACCTATTTGATAAGCCTAAGTTGCTCAAATAAGCCTATTTAATGAGGCTATTTAATAAGTCCATTTAATAACACTATTTAATAAGCCTATTTAATACGCCTATTTAATAAGCCTATTTAATACGCCTATTTAATAAACCTATTTAATAAGTATTTAATGAGCCTATTTATTAAGTCTATTTAATAAGCCTTTTTAATAAGCCTATTTAATAAAGTCTATTTAATAAGCCTATTTAATAAGTCAATTTAATAAGTCTATTTAATAAGACTATTTAATAAGTATTTAATGAGCCTATTTAATAAGCCTATTTATTGAGCCTATTTAATAAGCCTATTTATTGAGCCTATTTAATAAGCCTATTTATTGAGCCTATTTAGTAAGCCTATTTATTGAGCCTAGTTAATAAGCATATTTAATAAGCCTATTTAATAAGCCTATTTAATAAGCCTATTTAATAAGCCTATTTATTGAGCCTATTTAATAAGTCTATTTAATAAGCCTATTTATTGAGCCTATTTAATAAGTATTTAATGAGCCTATTTAATAAGTCTATTTAATAAGCCTAAGTTGCTGAAATAAGCTTTTTTAATAAGCCTAAGTTGCTGAAATAAGCCTATATAATAAGGCTATTTAATAAGCATAAGTTGCTGAATTAAGCCTATTTAATAAGCCTATTTAATAAGTCTATTTAATAAGCCTATTTAATAAGCCTATTTATTTAGCCTATTTAATGAGTCTATTTAATAAGCCTATTTAATAAGCCTATTTAATAAGTATTTAATGAGCCTATTTAATAAGTCTATTTAATAAGCCTATTTAAAGAATATTCAATGAGCCTATTTATTAAGCCTATTTATTGAGCCTATTTAATAAGCCTATTTATTAAGCCTATTTAATAAGCCTATTTAATAAGTCTATTTAATAAGCCTATTTAATAAGCCTATTTAATAAACATATTTAATGAGCCTATTTATTAAGCCGATTTAATGAGCCTATTTAATAAGCCTATTTATTGAGCCTATTTAATAAGTCTATTTAATAAGCCTATTTAATAAGCCTAAGTTGCTGAATAAGCCTATTTTTATTAAGCCTAAGTTGTTGAAATAAGCCTGTTTAATAAGCCCAAGTTGCTGAAATAAGCCTATTTAATAAGGCTATTTAATAATCCTAAGTTGCTGAAATAAGCCTATTTAATAAGCCTAAGTTGCTAAAATAAGCCTATTTAATAAGGCTATTTAATAAGCCAAAGTTGCTGAATAAGCCTATTTAATAAGTCTACGTTGCTGAAATAAGGCTTTTTAATAAGCCTAAGTTGCTGAAATGAGCCTTTTTAATAAGCCTAAGTTGCTGAAATAAGGCTATTTAATAAGTCTAAGTTGCTGAAATATGCCTATTTAAAAAGCCTATGTTGCTAAAATAAGCCTATTTAATGAGGCTATTTAATAAGTCTATTTAATAAGCCTATTTAATAAGCCTATTTAATAAGCCTATTTAATATGCCTATTTAATAAGTCTATTTAATAAGTCTATTTAATACGCCTATTTAATAAGTATTTAATGAGCCTATTTAATAAGCCTATTTATTGAGCCTATTTAATAAGCCTATTTAATAAGCCTATTTAATAAGCTATTTAATAAGTCTAAGTTGCTGAAATAAGCCTATTTAATATGCCCAAGTTGCTGAAATAAGCCTATTTAATAAGGCTGTTTAATAAGCCTAAGTTGCTGAAATAAGCCTATTTCATAAGCCTAAGTTGCTGAAATAAGGCTTTTTAATAAGTCTAAGTTGCTGAAATAAGCCTATTTAATAAGCCTAAGTTGCTAAAATAAGCCTATTTAATAAGGCTATTTAATAAGCCTAAGTTGCTGAATAAGCCTATTTAATAAGTCTACGTTGCTGAAATAAGGCTTTTTAATAAGCCTAAGTTGCTGAAATGAGCCTTTTTAATAAGCCTAAGTTGCTGAATACGCCTATTTAATAAGCCTAAGTTGCTGAAATATGCCTATTAAAAAAAGCCTATGTTGCTAAAATAAGCCTATTTAATGAGGCTATTTAATAAGTCTATTTAATAAGCCTATTTAATAAGCCTATTTAATAAGCCTATTTAATATGCCTATTTAATAAGTCTATTTAATAAGTCTATTTAATACGCCTATTTAATAAGTATTTAATGAGCCTATTTAATAAGCCTATTTATTGAGCCTATTTAATAAGCCTATTTATTAAGCCTATTTAATAAGCCTATTTAATAAGTCTATTTAATAAGCCTATTTAATAAGCCTATTTAATTAGCCTATTTAATAAGCCTATTTATTAACATATTTGATGAGCCTATTTAATAAGCCTATTTATTGAGCCTATTTAATATGTCTATTTAATAAGCCTGTTTAATAAGCCTATTTAATAAGTATTTAATGAGCCAATTTAATAAGCCTAAGTTGCTGAAAAAGCCTATTTAATAAGCCTAAGTTTCTGAACTAAGCCTATTTAAAAAGGTATATTTAATAAGTCTAAGTTTCTGAAATAAACCTATTTAAAAATGCTATTTAATAAGCCTAAGTTGCTGAAATAAACATGTTTAATAAGGCTATTTAATAAGCATAAGTTGCTGAAATAAGCTTATTTAATAAGCCTGAGTTGCTGAAATAAGCCTATTTAATAAGGCTATTTAATAAGTCTAAGTTGCTGAAATAAACCTATTTAATAAGCCTAAGTTGCTCAAATAAGCCTATTTAATGAGGCTATTTAATAAGTCCATTTAATAAGCCTATTTAATAAGCCTATTTATTGAGCCTATTTAATAAGCCTATTTAATAAGCCTATTTAATAAGCTATTTAATAAGTCTAAGTTGCTGAAATAAGCCTATTTAATAAGCCCAAGTTGCTGAAATAAGCCTATTTAATAAGGCTGTTTAATAAGCCTAAGTTGCTGAAATAAGCCTATTTCATAAGCCTAAGTTGCTGAAATAAGGCTTTTTAATAAGTCTAAGTTGCTGAAATAAGCCTATTTAATAAGCCTAAGTTGCTAAAATAAGCCTATTTAATAAGGCTATTTAATAAGCCAAAGTTGCTGAATAAGCCTATTTAATAAGTCTACGTTGCTGAAATACGGCTTTTTAATAAGCCTAAGTTGCTGAAATGAGCCTTTTTAATAAGCCTAAGTTGCTGAAATAAGGCTATTTAATAAGTCTAAGTTGCTGAAATATGCCTACTTAAAAAGCCTATGTTGCTAAAATAAGCCTATTTAATGAGGCTATTTAATAAGTCTATTTAATAAGCCTATTTAATAAGCCTATTTAATAAGCCTATTTAATATGCCTATTTAATAAGTCTATTTAATAAGTCTATTTAATACGCCTATTTAATAAGTATTTAATGAGCCTATTTAATAAGCCTATTTATTGAGCCTATTTAATAAGCCTATTTAATAAGCCTATTTAATAAGCTATTTAATAAGTCTATTTAATAAGCCTATTTAATAAGCCTATTTAATAAGCCTATTTAATAAGCCTATTTATTAACATATTTGATGAGCCTATTTAATAAGCCTATTTATTGAGTCTATTTAATATGTCTATTTAATAAGCCTGTTTAATAAGCCTATTTAATAAGTATTTAATGAGCCTATTTAATAAGCCTAAGTTGCTGAAAAAGCCTATTTAATAAGCCTAAGTTTCTGAACTAAGCCTATTTAAAAAGGTATATTTAATAAGTCTAAGTTTCTGAAATAAACCTATTTAAAAATGCTATTTAATAAGCCTAAGTTGCTGAAATAAACCTGTTTAATAAGGCTATTTAATAAGCATAAGTTGCTGAAATAAGCTTATTTAATAAGCCTAAGTTGCTGAAATAAGCCTATTTAATAAGGCTATTTAATAAGTCTAAGTTGCTGAAATAAACCTATTTAATAAGCCTAAGTTGCTCAAATAAGCCTATTTAATGAGGCTATTTAATAAGTCCATTTAATAAGACTATTTAATAAGCCTATTTAATACGCCTATTTAATAAGCCTATTTAATACGCCTATTTAATAAACCTATTTAATAAGTATTTAATGAGCCTATTTATTAAGTCTATTTATTGAGCCTATTTAATAAGCCTATTTATTGAGCCTATTTAATAAGCCTATTTATTGAGCCTATTTAGTAAGCCTATTTATTGAGCCTATTTAATAAGCCTTTTTAATAAGCCTATTTAATAAAGTCTATTTAATAAGCCTATTTAATGAGTCTATTTAATAAGTCTATTTAATAAGACTATTTAATAAGTATTTAATGAGCCTATTTAATAAGCCTATTTATTGAGCCTATTTAATAAGCCTATTTATTGAGCCTATTTAATAAGCCTATTTATTTAGCCTATTTAGTAAGCCTATTTATTGAGCCTATTTAATAAGCCTTTTTAATAAGCCTATTTAATAAAGTCTATTTAATAAGCCTATTTAATGAGTCTATTTAATAAGTCTATTTAATAAGACTATTTAATAAGTATTTAATAAGCCTATTTAATAAGCCTATTTAATAAGCCTATTTAATAAGCCTATTTATTGAGCCTATTTAATAAGTCTATTTAATAAGCCTATTTATTGAGCCTATTTAATAAGTATTTAATGAGCCTATTTAATAAGTCTATTTAATAAGCCTATTTAATAGGCCTATTTAATAAGTCTAAGTTGCTGAAATAAGCTTATTTAATAAGCCTAAGTTGCTGAAATAAGCATATATAATAAGGCTATTTAATAAGCATAAGTTGCTGAATTAAGCCTATTTAATAAGCCTATTTAATAAGCCTATTTAATAAGCCTATTTATTTAGCCTATTTAATAAGTCTATTTAATAAGCCTATTTAATAAGCCTATTTAATAAGTATTTAATGAGCCTATTTAATAAGTCTATTTAATAAGCCTATTTAAAGAATATTCAATGAGCCTATTTATTAAGCCTATTTATTGAGCCTATTTAATAAGTCTATTTAATAAGCCTATTTAATAAGCCTAAGTTGCTGAATAAGCCTATTTTTATTAAGCCTAAGTTGTTGAAATAAGCCTGTTTAATAAGCCCAAGTTGCTGAAATAAGCCTATTTAATAAGGCTATTTAATAAGCCTAAGTTGCTGAAATAAGCCTATTTAATAAGCGTAAGCTGCTGAAATAAGGCTATTTAATAAGTCTAAGTTGCTGAAATAAGCCTATTTACTAAGCCTAAGTAGCTGAATACGCCTATTTAATAAGCCTAAGTTGCTGTAATAAGTCTATTTAATAAGCCTGAGTTGCTGAAATAAGCCTATTTAATAAGCCTATTTAATAAGCCTAAGTTGCTGAAATGAGGCTATTTAATAAGCTTAAGTTGCTGAAATGAGCCTATTTAATAAGCCTAAGTTGCTGAAATAAGCTATTTGATAAGTCTAAGTTGCTGAAATAAACCTATTTAATAAGCCTATTTAATAAGCCTAAGTTGCTGAAATAAGCCTATTTAATAAGCCCAAGTTGCTGAAATAAGCCTATTTAATAAGGCTATTTAATAAGCCTAAGTTGCTGAAATAAGCCTATTTAATAAGACTAAGTTGCTGAAATGAGCCTATTTAATAAGCCTAAGTTGCTGAACTAAGGCTATTTAATAAGTCTAAGTTGCTGAAATAAGCTATTTGATAAGTCTAAGTTGCTGAAATAAGCCTATTTAATAAGCCTAAGTTGCTAAAATAAGCCTATTTAATGAGGCTATTTAATAAGTCTATTTAATAAGCCTATTTAATAAGCCTATTTAATCAGCCTATTTAATAAGCCTATTTAATAAGTCTATTTAATAAGTCTATTTAATAAGCCTATTTAATAAGCCTATTTAATAAGCCTATTTAATATGCCTATTTAATAAGTCTATTTAATAAGTCTATTTAATACGCCTATTTAATAAGTATTTAATGAGCCTATTTAATAAGCCTATTTATTGAGCCTATTTAATAAGCCTATTTAATAAGCCTATTTAATAAGCTATTTAATAAGTCTATTTAATAAGCCTATTTAATAAGCCTATTTAATAAGCCTATTTAATAAGCCTATTTATTAACATATTTGATGAGCCTATTTAATAAGCCTGTTTAATAAGCCTATTTAATAAGTATTTAATGAGCCTATTTAATAAGCCTAAGTTGCTGAAAAAGCCTATTTAATAAGCCTAAGTTTCTGAACTAAGCCTATTTAAAAAGGTATATTTAATAAGTCTAAGTTTCTGAAATAAACCTATTTAAAAATGCTATTTAATAAGCCTAAGTTGCTGAAATAAACCTGTTTAATAAGGCTATTTAATAAGCATAAGTTGCTGAAATAAGCTTATTTAATAAGCCTAAGTTGCTGAAATAAGCCTATTTAATAAGGCTATTTAATAAGTCTAAGTTGCTGAAATAAACCTATTTAATAAGCCTAAGTTGCTCAAATAAGCCTATTTAATGAGGCTATTTAATAAGTCCATTTAATAAGACTATTTAATAAGCCTATTTAATACGCCTATTTAATAAGCCTATTTAATACGCCTATTTAATAAACCTATTTAATAAGTATTTAATGAGCCTATTTATTAAGTCTATTTATTGAGCCTATTTAATAAGCCTATTTATTGAGCCTATTTAATAAGCCTATTTATTGAGCCTATTTAGTAAGCCTATTTATTGAGCCTATTTAATAAGCCTTTTTAATAAGCCTATTTAATAAAGTCTATTTAATAAGCCTATTTAATGAGTCTATTTAATAAGTCTATTTAATAAGACTATTTAATAAGTATTTAATGAGCCTATTTAATAAGCCTATTTATTGAGCCTATTTAATAAGCCTATTTATTGAGCCTATTTAATAAGCCTATTTATTGAGCCTATTTAGTAAGCCTATTTATTGAGCCTATTTAATAAGCCTTTTTAATAAGCCTATTTAATAAAGTCTATTTAATAAGCCTATTTAATGAGTCTATTTAATAAGTCTATTTAATAAGACTATTTAATAAGTATTTAATAAGCCTATTTAATAAGCCTATTTAATAAGCCTATTTAATAAGCCTATTTATTGAGCCTATTTAATAAGTCTATTTAATAAGCCTATTTATTGAGCCTATTTAATAAGTATTTAATGAGCCTATTTAATAAGTCTATTTAATAAGCCTATTTAATAGGCCTATTTAATAAGTCTAAGTTGCTGAAATAAGCTTATTTAATAAGCCTAAGTTGCTGAAATAAGCCTATATAATAAGGCTATTTAATAAGCATAAGTTGCTGAATTAAGCCTATTTAATAAGCCTATTTAATAAGCCTATTTAATAAGCCTATTTATTTAGCCTATTTAATAAGTCTATTTAATAAGCCTATTTAATAAGCCTATTTAATAAGTATTTAATGAGCCTATTTAATAAGCCTATTTATTGAGCCTATTTAATAAGCCTATTTATTGAGCCTATTTAGTAAGCCTATTTATTGAGCCTATTTAATAAGCCTTTTTAATAAGCCTATTTAATAAAGTCTATTTAATAAGCCTATTTAATGAGTCTATTTAATAAGTCTATTTAATAAGACTATTTAATAAGTATTTAATAAGCCTATTTAATAAGCCTATTTAATAAGCCTATTTAATAAGCCTATTTATTGAGCCTATTTAATAAGTCTATTTAATAAGCCTATTTATTGAGCCTATTTAATAAGTATTTAATGAGCCTATTTAATAAGTCTATTTAATAAGCCTATTTAATAGGCCTATTTAATAAGTCTAAGTTGCTGAAATAAGCTTATTTAATAAGCCTAAGTTGCTGAAATAAGCCTATATAATAAGGCTATTTAATAAGCATAAGTTGCTGAATTAAGCCTATTTAATAAGCCTATTTAATAAGCCTATTTAATAAGCCTATTTATTTAGCCTATTTAATAAGTCTATTTAATAAGCCTATTTAATAAGCCTATTTAATAAGTATTTAATGAGCCTATTTAATAAGTCTATTTAATAAGCCTATTTAAAGAATATTCAATGAGCCTATTTATCAAGCCTATTTATTGAGCCTATTTAATAAGTCTATTTAATAAGCCTATTTAATAAGCCTAAGTTGCTGAATAAGCCTATTTTTATTAAGCCTAAGTTGTTGAAATAAGCCTGTTTAATAAGCCCAAGTTGCTGAAATAAGCCTATTTAATAAGGCTATTTAATAAGCCTAAGTTGCTGAAATAAGCCTATTTAATAAGCGTAAGCTGCTGAAATAAGGCTATTTAATAAGTCTAAGTTGCTGAAATAAGCCTATTTACTAAGCCTAAGTAGCTGAATACGCCTATTTAATAAGCCTAAGTTGCTGTAATAAGTCTATTTAATAAGCCTGAGTTGCTGAAATAAGCCTATTTAATAAGCCTATTTAATAAGCCTAAGTTGCTGAAATGAGGCTATTTAATAAGCTTAAGTTGCTGAAATGAGCCTATTTAATAAGCCTAAGTTGCTGAAATAAGCTATTTGATAAGTCTAAGTTGCTGAAATAAACCTATTTAATAAGCCTATTTAATAAGCCTAAGTTGCTGAAATAAGCCTATTTAATAAGCCCAAGTTGCTGAAATAAGCCTATTTAATAAGGCTATTTAATAAGCCTAAGTTGCTGAAATAAGCCTATTTAATAAGACTAAGTTGCTGAAATGAGCCTATTTAATAAGCCTAAGTTGCTGAACTAAGGCTATTTAATAAGTCTAAGTTGCTGAAATAAGCTATTTGATAAGTCTAAGTTGCTGAAATAAGCCTATTTAATAAGCCTAAGTTGCTAAAATAAGCCTATTTAATGAGGCTATTTAATAAGTCTATTTAATAAGCCTATTTAATAAGCCTATTTAATCAGCCTATTTAATAAGCCTATTTAATAAGTCTATTTAATAAGTCTATTTAATAAGCCTATTTAAAGAGTATTCAATGAGCCTATTTATTAAGCCTATTTATTGAGCCTATTTAATAAGCCTATTATTTAAGCCTATTTAATAAGCCTATTTAATAAGCCTATTTAATAAGCCTATTTAATAAGCCTATTTATTAAACATATTTAATAAGCCTATTTATTAAGGCGATTTAATGAGCCTATTTAATAAGCCTATTTATTGAGCCTATTTAATAAGTCTATTTAATAAGCCTGTTTAATAAGCCTATTTAATAAGTATTTAATGAGCCTATTTAATATAAGTTGCTGAATAAGCCTATTTAATAAGCCTAAGTTGCTGAAATAAGTCTATTTAATAAGCCTATTTAATAAGCCTAAGTTGCTGAATAAGCCTATTTTTATTAAGCCTAAGTTGTTGAAATAAGCCTGTTTAATAAGCCCAAGTTGCTGAAATAAGCCTATTTAATAAGGCTATTTAATAAGCCTAAGTTGCTGAAATAAGCCTATTTAATAAGCCTAAGTTGCTAAAATAAGCCTATTTAATAAGGCTATTTAATAAGCCAAAGTTGCTGAATAAGCCTATTTAATAAGTCTACGTTGCTGAAATAAGGCTTTTTAATAAGCCTAAGTTGCTGAAATGAGCCTTTTTAATAAGCCTAAGTTGCTGAAATAAGGCTATTTAATAAGTCTAAGTTGCTGAAATAAACCTATTTAATATGCCCAAGTTGCTGAAATAAGCCTATTTAATAAGGCTGTTTAATAAGCCTAAGTTGCTGAAATAAGCCTATTTCATAAGCCTAAGTTGCTGAAATAAGGCTTTTTAATAAGTCTAAGTTGCTGAAATAAGCCTATTTAATAAGCCTAAGTTGCTAAAATAAGCCTATTTAATAAGGCTATTTAATAAGCCTAAGTTGCTGAATAAGCCTATTTAATAAGTCTACGTTGCTGAAATAAGGCTTTTTAATAAGCCTAAGTTGCTGAAATGAGCCTTTTTAATAAGCCTAAGTTGCTGAAATAAGGCTATTTAATAAGTCTAAGTTGCTGAAATATGCCTATTTAAAAAAGCCTATGTTGCTAAAATAAGCCTATTTAATGAGGCTATTTAATAAGTCTATTTAATAAGCCTATTTAATAAGCCTATTTAATATGCCTATTTAATAAGCCTATTTAATAAGCCTATTTAATAAGCCTATTTATTAAACATATTTAATAAGCCTATTTATTAAGGCGATTTAATGAGCCTATTTAATAAGCCTATTTATTGAGCCTATTTAATAAGTCTATTTAATAAGCCTGTTTAATAAGCCTATTTAATAAGTATTTAATGAGCCTATTTAATATAAGTTGCTGAATAAGCCTATTTAATAAGCCTAAGTTGCTGAAATAAGTCTATTTAATAAGCCTATTTAATAAGCCTAAGTTGCTGAATAAGCCTATTTTTATTAAGCCTAAGTTGTTGAAATAAGCCTGTTTAATAAGCCCAAGTTGCTGAAATAAGCCTATTTAATAAGGCTATTTAATAAGCCTAAGTTGCTGAAATAAGCCTATTTAATAAGCCTAAGTTGCTAAAATAAGCCTATTTAATAAGGCTATTTAATAAGCCAAAGTTGCTGAATAAGCCTATTTAATAAGTCTACGTTGCTGAAATAAGGCTTTTTAATAAGCCTAAGTTGCTGAAATGAGCCTTTTTAATAAGCCTAAGTTGCTGAAATAAGGCTATTTAATAAGTCTAAGTTGCTGAAATAAACCTATTTAATATGCCCAAGTTGCTGAAATAAGCCTATTTAATAAGGCTGTTTAATAAGCCTAAGTTGCTGAAATAAGCCTATTTCATAAGCCTAAGTTGCTGAAATAAGGCTTTTTAATAAGTCTAAGTTGCTGAAATAAGCCTATTTAATAAGCCTAAGTTGCTAAAATAAGCCTATTTAATAAGGCTATTTAATAAGCCTAAGTTGCTGAATAAGCCTATTTAATAAGTCTACGTTGCTGAAATAAGGCTTTTTAATAAGCCTAAGTTGCTGAAATGAGCCTTTTTAATAAGCCTAAGTTGCTGAAATAAGGCTATTTAATAAGTCTAAGTTGCTGAAATATGCCTATTTAAAAAAGCCTATGTTGCTAAAATAAGCCTATTTAATGAGGCTATTTAATAAGTCTATTTAATAAGCCTATTTAATAAGCCTATTTAATATGCCTATTTAATAAGCCTATTTAATAAGCCTATTTAATAAGCCTATTTATTAAACATATTTAATAAGCCTATTTATTAAGGCGATTTAATGAGCCTATTTAATAAGCCTATTTATTGAGCCTATTTAATAAGTCTATTTAATAAGCCTGTTTAATAAGCCTATTTAATAAGTATTTAATGAGCCTATTTAATATAAGTTGCTGAATAAGCCTATTTAATAAGCCTAAGTTGCTGAAATAAGTCTATTTAATAAGCCTATTTAATAAGCCTAAGTTGCTGAATAAGCCTATTTTTATTAAGCCTAAGTTGTTGAAATAAGCCTGTTTAATAAGCCCAAGTTGCTGAAATAAGCCTATTTAATAAGGCTATTTAATAAGCCTAAGTTGCTGAAATAAGCCTATTTAATAAGCCTAAGTTGCTAAAATAAGCCTATTTAATAAGGCTATTTAATAAGCCAAAGTTGCTGAATAAGCCTATTTAATAAGTCTACGTTGCTGAAATAAGGCTTTTTAATAAGCCTAAGTTGCTGAAATGAGCCTTTTTAATAAGCCTAAGTTGCTGAAATAAGGCTATTTAATAAGTCTAAGTTGCTGAAATAAGCCTATTTAATAAGCCCAAGTTGCTGAAATAAGCCTATTTAATAAGGCTGTTTAATAAGCCTAAGTTGCTGAAATAAGCCTATTTCATAAGCCTAAGTTGCTGAAATAAGGCTTTTTAATAAGTCTAAGTTGCTGAAATAAGCCTATTTAATAAGCCTAAGTTGCTAAAATAAGCCTATTTAATAAGGCTATTTAATAAGCCTAAGTTGCTGAATAAGCCTATCTAATAAGTCTACGTTGCTGAAATAAGGCTATATAATAAGCCTAAGTTGCTGAAATGAGCCTTTTTAATAAGCCTAAGTTGCTGAAATAAGGCTATTTAATAAGTCTAAGTTGCTGAAATAAGCCTATTTAAAAAAGCCTAAGTTGCTAAAATAAGCCTATTTAATGAGGCTATTTAATAAGTCTATTTAATAAGCCTATTTAATAAGCCTATTTAATAAGTCTATTTAATAAGTCTATTTAATACGCCTATTTAATAAGTATTTAATGAGCCTATTTAATAAGCCTATTTGTTGAGCCTATTTAATAAGCCTATTTATTAAGCCTATTTAATAAGACTATTTAATAAGTCTATTTAATAAGCCTATTTAATAAGCCTATTTAATAAGCCTATTTAATAAGCCTATTTATTAAGCATATTTGATGAGCCTATTTAATAAGCCTATTTATTGAGCCTATTTAATAAGTCTATTTTATAAGCCTGTTTAATAAGCCTATTTAATAAGTATTTAATGAGCCTATTTAATAAGCCTAAGTTGCTGAAAAAGCCTATTTAATAAGCCTAAGTTTCTGAACTAAGCCTATTTAAAAAGGTATATTTAATAAGTCTAAGTTTCTGAAATAAACATATTTAAAAATGCTATTTAATAAGCCTAAGTTGCTGAAATAAACCTGTTTAATAAGGCTATTTAATACGCATAAGTTGCTGAAATAAGCTTATTTAATAAGCCTAAGTTGCTGAAATAAGCCTATTTAATAAGGCTATTTAATAAGCCTAAGTTGCTGAATAAGCCTATCTAATAAGTCTACGTTGCTGAAATAAGGCTATATAATAAGCCTAAGTTGCTGAAATGAGCCTTTTTAATAAGCCTAAGTTGCTGAAATAAGGCTATTTAATAAGTCTAAGTTGCTGAAATAAGCCTATTTAAAAAAGCCTAAGTTGCTAAAATAAGCCTATTTAATGAGGCTATTTAATAAGTCTATTTAATAAGCCTATTTAATAAGCCTATTTAATAAGTCTATTTAATAAGTCTATTTAATACGCCTATTTAATAAGTATTTAATGAGCCTATTTAATAAGCCTATTTGTTGAGCCTATTTAATAAGCCTATTTATTAAGCCTATTTAATAAGACTATTTAATAAGTCTATTTAATAAGCCTATTTAATAAGCCTATTTAATAAGCCTATTTAATAAGCCTATTTATTAAGCATATTTGATGAGCCTATTTAATAAGCCTATTTATTGAGCCTATTTAATAAGTCTATTTTATAAGCCTGTTTAATAAGCCTATTTAATAAGTATTTAATGAGCCTATTTAATAAGCCTAAGTTGCTGAAAAAGCCTATTTAATAAGCCTAAGTTTCTGAACTAAGCCTATTTAAAAAGGTATATTTAATAAGTCTAAGTTTCTGAAATAAACATATTTAAAAATGCTATTTAATAAGCCTAAGTTGCTGAAATAAACCTGTTTAATAAGGCTATTTAATACGCATAAGTTGCTGAAATAAGCTTATTTAATAAGCCTAAGTTGCTGAAATAAGCCTATTTAATAAGGCTATTTAATAAGTCTAAGTTGCTGAAATAAACCTATTTAATAAGCCTAAGTTGCTAAAATAAGCCTATTTAATGAGGCTATTTAATAAGTCCATTTAATAAGCCTATTTAATAAGCCTATTTAATACGCCTATTTAATAAGCCTATTTAATACGCCTATTTAATAAACCTATTTAATAAGTATTTAATGAGCCTATTTAATAAGTCTATTTAATAAGCCTGTTTAATAAGCCTATTTAATAAGTATTTAATGAGCCTATTTAATATAAGTTGCTGAATAAGCCTATTTAATAAGCCTAAGTTGCTGAAATAAGTCTATTTAATAAGCCTATTTAATAAGCCTAAGTTGCTGAATAAGCCTATTTTTATTAAGCCTAAGTTGTTGAAATAAGCCTGTTTAATAAGCCCAAGTTGCTGAAATAAGCCTATTTAATAAGGCTATTTAATAAGCCTAAGTTGCTGAAATAAGCCTATTTAATAAGCCTAAGTTGCTAAAATAAGCCTATTTAATAAGGCTATTTAATAAGCCAAAGTTGCTGAATAAGCCTATTTAATAAGTCTACGTTGCTGAAATAAGGCTTTTTAATAAGCCTAAGTTGCTGAAATGAGCCTTTTTAATAAGCCTAAGTTGCTGAAATAAGGCTATTTAATAAGTCTAAGTTGCTGAAATAAGCCTATTTAATAAGCCCAAGTTGCTGAAATAAGCCTATTTAATAAGGCTGTTTAATAAGCCTAAGTTGCTGAAATAAGCCTATTTCATAAGCCTAAGTTGCTGAAATAAGGCTTTTTAATAAGTCTAAGTTGCTGAAATAAGCCTATTTAATAAGCCTAAGTTGCTAAAATAAGCCTATTTAATAAGGCTATTTAATAAGCCTAAGTTGCTGAATAAGCCTATCTAATAAGTCTACGTTGCTGAAATAAGGCTATATAATAAGCCTAAGTTGCTGAAATGAGCCTTTTTAATAAGCCTAAGTTGCTGAAATAAGGCTATTTAATAAGTCTAAGTTGCTGAAATAAGCCTATTTAAAAAAGCCTAAGTTGCTAAAATAAGCCTATTTAATGAGGCTATTTAATAAGTCTATTTAATAAGCCTATTTAATAAGCCTATTTAATAAGTCTATTTAATAAGTCTATTTAATACGCCTATTTAATAAGTATTTAATGAGCCTATTTAATAAGCCTATTTGTTGAGCCTATTTAATAAGCCTATTTATTAAGCCTATTTAATAAGACTATTTAATAAGTCTATTTAATAAGCCTATTTAATAAGCCTATTTAATAAGCCTATTTAATAAGCCTATTTATTAAGCATATTTGATGAGCCTATTTAATAAGCCTATTTATTGAGCCTATTTAATAAGTCTATTTTATAAGCCTGTTTAATAAGCCTATTTAATAAGTATTTAATGAGCCTATTTAATAAGCCTAAGTTGCTGAAAAAGCCTATTTAATAAGCCTAAGTTTCTGAACTAAGCCTATTTAAAAAGGTATATTTAATAAGTCTAAGTTTCTGAAATAAACATATTTAAAAATGCTATTTAATAAGCCTAAGTTGCTGAAATAAACCTGTTTAATAAGGCTATTTAATACGCATAAGTTGCTGAAATAAGCTTATTTAATAAGCCTAAGTTGCTGAAATAAGCCTATTTAATAAGGCTATTTAATAAGCCTAAGTTGCTGAATAAGCCTATCTAATAAGTCTACGTTGCTGAAATAAGGCTATATAATAAGCCTAAGTTGCTGAAATGAGCCTTTTTAATAAGCCTAAGTTGCTGAAATAAGGCTATTTAATAAGTCTAAGTTGCTGAAATAAGCCTATTTAAAAAAGCCTAAGTTGCTAAAATAAGCCTATTTAATGAGGCTATTTAATAAGTCTATTTAATAAGCCTATTTAATAAGCCTATTTAATAAGTCTATTTAATAAGTCTATTTAATACGCCTATTTAATAAGTATTTAATGAGCCTATTTAATAAGCCTATTTGTTGAGCCTATTTAATAAGCCTATTTATTAAGCCTATTTAATAAGACTATTTAATAAGTCTATTTAATAAGCCTATTTAATAAGCCTATTTAATAAGCCTATTTAATAAGCCTATTTATTAAGCATATTTGATGAGCCTATTTAATAAGCCTATTTATTGAGCCTATTTAATAAGTCTATTTTATAAGCCTGTTTAATAAGCCTATTTAATAAGTATTTAATGAGCCTATTTAATAAGCCTAAGTTGCTGAAAAAGCCTATTTAATAAGCCTAAGTTTCTGAACTAAGCCTATTTAAAAAGGTATATTTAATAAGTCTAAGTTTCTGAAATAAACATATTTAAAAATGCTATTTAATAAGCCTAAGTTGCTGAAATAAACCTGTTTAATAAGGCTATTTAATACGCATAAGTTGCTGAAATAAGCTTATTTAATAAGCCTAAGTTGCTGAAATAAGCCTATTTAATAAGGCTATTTAATAAGTCTAAGTTGCTGAAATAAACCTATTTAATAAGCCTAAGTTGCTAAAATAAGCCTATTTAATGAGGCTATTTAATAAGTCCATTTAATAAGCCTATTTAATAAGCCTATTTAATACGCCTATTTAATAAGCCTATTTAATACGCCTATTTAATAAACCTATTTAATAAGTATTTAATGAGCCTATTTATTAAGTCTATTTAATAAGCCTTTTTAATAAGCCTATTTAATAAAGTCTATTTAATAAGCCTATTTAATAAGTCTATTTAATAAGTCTATTTAATAAGCCTATTTATTGAGCCAATTTAATAAGCCTATTTAATAAGCCTATTTAATAAGCCTATTTAATAAGCCTATTTAATAAGCCTATTTAATAAGCCTATTTAATAAGCCTATTTATTGAGCCTATTTAATAAGTCAATTTAATAAGCCTATTTATTGAGCCTATTTAATAAGTATTTAATGAGCCTATTTAATAAGTCCATTTAATAAGCCTATTTAATAGGCCTATTTAATAAGTCTAAGTTGCTGAAATAAGCGTATTTAATAAGAATAAGTTGCTGAAATAAGCATATATAATAATGCTATTTAATAAGCATAAGTTGCTGCATTAAGCCTATTTAATAAGCCTATTTAATAAGCCTATTTAATAAGCCTATTTAATAAGTCTATTTAATAAGTCTATTTAATACGCCTATTTAATAAGTATTTAATGAGCCTATTTAATAAGCCTATTTGTTGAGCCTATTTAATAAGCCTATTTATTAAGCCTATTTAATAAGACTATTTAATAAGTCTATTTAATAAGCCTATTTAATAAGCCTATTTAATAAGCCTATTTAATAAGCCTATTTATTAAGCATATTTGATGAGCCTATTTAATAAGCCTATTTATTGAGCCTATTTAATAAGTCTATTTTATAAGCCTGTTTAATAAGCCTATTTAATAAGTATTTAATGAGCCTATTTAATAAGCCTAAGTTGCTGAAAAAGCCTATTTAATAAGCCTAAGTTTCTGAACTAAGCCTATTTAAAAAGGTATATTTAATAAGTCTAAGTTTCTGAAATAAACATATTTAAAAATGCTATTTAATAAGCCTAAGTTGCTGAAATAAACCTGTTTAATAAGGCTATTTAATACGCATAAGTTGCTGAAATAAGCTTATTTAATAAGCCTAAGTTGCTGAAATAAGCCTATTTAATAAGGCTATTTAATAAGTCTAAGTTGCTGAAATAAACCTATTTAATAAGCCTAAGTTGCTAAAATAAGCCTATTTAATGAGGCTATTTAATAAGTCCATTTAATAAGCCTATTTAATAAGCCTATTTAATACGCCTATTTAATAAGCCTATTTAATACGCCTATTTAATAAACCTATTTAATAAGTATTTAATGAGCCTATTTATTAAGTCTATTTAATAAGCCTTTTTAATAAGCCTATTTAATAAAGTCTATTTAATAAGCCTATTTAATAAGTCTATTTAATAAGTCTATTTAATAAGCCTATTTATTGAGCCAATTTAATAAGCCTATTTAATAAGCCTATTTAATAAGCCTATTTAATAAGCCTATTTAATAAGCCTATTTAATAAGCCTATTTAATAAGCCTATTTATTGAGCCTATTTAATAAGTCAATTTAATAAGCCTATTTATTGAGCCTATTTAATAAGTATTTAATGAGCCTATTTAATAAGTCCATTTAATAAGCCTATTTAATAGGCCTATTTAATAAGTCTAAGTTGCTGAAATAAGCGTATTTAATAAGAATAAGTTGCTGAAATAAGCATATATAATAATGCTATTTAATAAGCATAAGTTGCTGCATTAAGCCTATTTAATAAGCCTATTTAATAAGCCTATTTAATAAGCCTATTTAATAAGCCTATTTATTGAGCCTATTTAATAAGTCTATTTAATGAGCCTATTTAATAAGCATATTTAATAAGTATTTAATGAGCCTATTTAATAAGTCTATTTAATAAGCCTATTTAAAGAATATTCAATGAGCCTATTTATTAAGCCTATTTATTGAGCCTATTTAATAAGCCTATTTATTAAGCCTATTTAATAAGCCTATTTAATAAGCCTATTTAATAAGTCTATTTAATAAGCCTATTTAATAAGCCTATTTAATAAACATATTTAATAAGCCTATTTATTAAGCCGATTTAATGAGCCTATTTAATAAGCCTATTTATTGAGCCTATTTAATAAGTCTATTTAATAAGCCTGTTTAATAAGCCTATTTAATAAGTATTTAATGAGCGTATTTAATATAAGTTGCTGAATAAGCCTATTTAATAAGCCTAAGTTGCTGAAATAAGTCTATTTAATAAGCCTATTTAATAAGCCTAAGTTGCTGAATAAGCCTATTTTTATTAAGCCTAAGTTGTTGAAATAAGCCTGTTTAATAAGCCCAAGTTGCTGAAATAAGCCTATTTAATAAGGCTATTTAATAAACCTAAGTTGCTGAAATAAGCCTATTTAATAAGCGTAAGTTGCTGAAATAAGGCTATTTATTAAGTCTAAGTTGCTGAAATGAGCCTATTTAATAAGCCTAAGTTGCTGAATACGCCTATTTAATAAGCCTAAGTTGCTGAAATAAGCCTATTTAATAAGTCTAAGTTGCTGAAATAAGGCTATTTAATAAGCCTAAGTTGCTAAAATAAGCCTATTTAATGAGGCTATTTAATAAGCCTAAGTTGCTGAATAAGCCTATCTAATAAGTCTACGTTGCTGAAATAAGGCTATATAATAAGCCTAAGTTGCTGAAATGAGCCTTTTTAATAAGCCTAAGTTGCTGAAATAAGGCTATTTAATAAGTCTAAGTTGCTGAAATAAGCCTATTTAAAAAAGCCTAAGTTGCTAAAATAAGCCTATTTAATGAGGCTATTTAATAAGTCTATTTAATAAGCCTATTTAATAAGCCTATTTAATAAGGCTATTTAATAAGTCTATTTAATACGCCTATTTAATAAGTATTTAATGAACCTATTTAAAATGTCTATTTGTTGAGCCTATTTAATAAGCCTATTTATTAAGCCTATTTAATAAGACTATTTAATAAGTCTATTTAATAAGCCTATTTAATACGCCTATTTAATAAGCCTATTTAATAAGCCTATTTATGAAGCATATTTGATGAGCCTATTTAATAAGTATTTAATGAGCCTATTTAATAAGCCTATTTATTGAGCCTATTTAATGAGCCTATTTATTGAGCCTATTTAATAAGCCTACTTATTGAGCCTATTTAATAAGCCTATTTATTGAGCCTATTTAGTAAGCCTATTTATTGAGCCTATTTAATAAGCCTATTTAATAAGCCTATTTAATAAGCCTATTTAATAAGCCTATTTAATAAGCCTATTTATTGAGCCTATTTAATAAGTCTATTAAATAAGCCTATTTAATAAGCCTATTTAATAAGTATTTAATGAGCCTATTTAATGAGCCTATTTAATTAGTCTATTTAATATGCCTATTTTATAGGCCTATTTAATAAGTCTAAGTTGCTGAAATAAGCTTATTTAATAAGCCTAAGTTGCTGAAATAAGCCTATATAATAAGGCTATTTAATAAGCATAAGTTGCTGAATTAAGCCTATTTAATAAGCCTAAGTTGCTAAAATAAGCCTATTTAATGAGGCTATTTAATAAGTCTATTTAATAAGCCTATTTAATAAGCCTATTTAATAAGCCTATTTATTGAGCCTATTTAATACGCCTATTTATTGAGCCTATTTAATAAGCCTATTTATTGAGCCCATTTCATACGCCTATTTAATAAGTCTATTTAATAAGCCTATTTAATAAACCTATTTAATAAGTCTAAGTTGCTGAAATAAGCCTATTTAATAAGCCCAAGTTGCTGAAATAAGCCTATTTAATAAGGCTGTTTAATAAGCCTAAGTTGCTGAAATAAGCCTATTTCATAAGCCTAAGTTGCTGAAATAAGGCTTTTTAATAAGTCTAAGTTGCTGAAATAAGCCTATTTAATAAGCCTAAGTTGCTAAAATAAGCCTATTTAATAAGGCTATTTAATAAGCCTAAGTTGCTGAATAAGCCTATCTAATAAGTCTACGTTGCTGAAATAAGGCTATATAATAAGCCTAAGTTGCTGAAATGAGCCTTTTTAATAAGCCTAAGTTGCTGAAATAAGGCTATTTAATAAGTCTAAGTTGCTGAAATAAGCCTATTTAAAAAAGCCTAAGTTGCTAAAATAAGCCTATTTAATGAGGCTATTTAATAAGTCTATTTAATAAGCCTATTTAATAAGCCTATTTAATAAGTCTATTTAATAAGTCTATTTAATACGCCTATTTAATAAGTATTTAATGAGCCTATTTAATAAGCCTATTTGTTGAGCCTATTTAATAAGCCTATTTATTAAGCCTATTTAATAAGACTATTTAATAAGTCTATTTAATAAGCCTATTTAATAAGCCTATTTAATAAGCCTATTTAATAAGCCTATTTATTAAGCATATTTGATGAGCCTATTTAATAAGCCTATTTATTGAGCCTATTTAATAAGTCTATTTTATAAGCCTGTTTAATAAGCCTATTTAATAAGTATTTAATGAGCCTATTTAATAAGCCTAAGTTGCTGAAAAAGCCTATTTAATAAGCCTAAGTTTCTGAACTAAGCCTATTTAAAAAGGTATATTTAATAAGTCTAAGTTTCTGAAATAAACTTATTTAAAAATGCTATTTAATAAGCCTAAGTTGCTGAAATAAACCTGTTTAATAAGGCTATTTAATACGCATAAGTTGCTGAAATAAACCTATTTAATAAGCCTAAGTTGCTAAAATAAGCCTATTTAATGAGGCTATTTAATAAGTCCATTTAATAAGCCTATTTAATAAGCCTATTTAATACGCCTATTTAATAAGCCTATTTAATACGCCTATTTAATAAACCTATTTAATAAGTATTTAATGAGCCTATTTATTAAGTCTATTTAATAAGCCTTTTTAATAAGCCTATTTAATAAAGTCTATTTAATAAGCCTATTTAATAAGTCTATTTAATAAGTCTATTTAATAAGCCTATTTATTGAGCCTATTTAATACGCCTATTTAATAAGCCTATTTAATACGCCTATTTAATAAACCTATTTAATAAGTATTTAATGAGCCTATTTATTAAGTCTATTTAATAAGCCTTTTTAATAAGCCTATTTAATAAAGTCTATTTAATAAGCCTATTTAATAAGCCTATTTAATAAGCCTATTTAATAAGCCTATTTAATACGCCTATTTAATAAGCCTATTTAATACGCCTATTTAATAAACCTATTTAATAAGTATTTAATGAGCCTATTTATTAAGTCTATTTAATAAGCCTTTTTAATAAGCCTATTTAATAAAGTCTATTTAATAAGCCTATTTAATAAGTCTATTTAATAAGTCTATTTAATAAGCCTATTTATTGAGCCTATTTAATACGCCTATTTAATAAGCCTATTTAATACGCCTATTTAATAAACCTATTTAATAAGTATTTAATGAGCCTATTTATTAAGTCTATTTAATAAGCCTTTTTAATAAGCCTATTTAATAAAGTCTATTTAATAAGCCTATTTAATAAGCCTATTTAATAAGCCTATTTAATAAGCCTATTTAATAAGCCTATTTAATAAGCCTATTTAATAAGCCTATTTATTGAGCCTATTTAATAAGTCTATTTAATAAGCCTATTTATTGAGCCTATTTAATAAGTATTTAATGAGCCTATTTAATAAGTCTATTTAATAAGCCTATTTAATAGGCCTATTTAATAAGTCTAAGTTGCTGAAATAAGCTTATTTAATAAGAATAAGTTGCTGAAATAAGCATATATAATAATGCTATTTAATAAGCATAAGTTGCTGCATTAAGCCTATTTAATAAGCCTATTTAATAAGCCTATTTAATAAGCCTATTTAATAAGCCTATTTATTGAGCCTATTTAATAAGTCTATTTAATGAGCCTATTTAATAAGCATATTTAATAAGTATTTAATGAGCCTATTTAATAAGTCTATTTAATAAGCCTATTTAAAGAATATTCAATGAGCCTATTTATTATGCCTATTTATTGAGCCTATTTAATAAGCCTATTTATTAAGCCTATTTAATAAGCCTATTTAATAAGCCTATTTAATAAGTCTATTTAATAAGCCTATTTAATAAGCCTATTTAATAAACATATTTAATAAGCCTATTTATTAAGCCGATTTAATGAGCCTATTTAATAAGCCTATTTATTGAGCCTATTTAATAAGTCTATTTAATAAGCCTGTTTAATAAGCCTATTTAATAAGTATTTAATGAGCCTATTTAATATAAGTTGCTGAATAAGCCTATTTAATAAGCCTAAGTTGCTGAAATTAGTCTATTTAATAAGCCTATTTAATAAGCCTAAGTTGCTGAATAAGCCTATTTTTATTAAGCCTAAGTTGTTGAAATAAGCCTGTTTAATAAGCCCAAGTTGCTGAAATAAGCCTATTTAATAAGGCTATTTAATAAACCTAAGTTGCTGAAATAAGCCTATTTAATAAGCGTAAGTTGCTGAAATAAGGCTATTTATTAAGTCTAAGTTGCTGAAATGAGCCTATTTAATAAGCCTAAGTTGCTGAATACGCCTATTTAATAAGCCTAAGTTGCTGAAATAAGCCTATTTAATAAGTCTAAGTTGCTGAAATAAGGCTATTTAATAAGCCTAAGTTGCTAAAATAAGCCTATTTAATGAGGCTATTTAATAAGCCTAAGTTGCTGAATAAGCCTATCTAATACGTCTACGTTGCTGAAATAAGGCTATATAATAAGCCTAAGTTGCTGAAATGAGCCTTTTTAATAAGCCTAAGTTGCTGAAATAAGGCTATTTAATAAGTCTAAGTTGCTGAAATAAGCCTATTTAAAAAAGCCTAAGTTGCTAAAATAAGCCTATTTAATGAGGCTATTTAATAAGTCTATTTAATAAGCCTATTTAATAAGCCTATTTAATAAGTCTATTTAATAAGTCTATTTAATACGCCTATTTAATAAGTATTTAATGAGCCTATTTAAAATGTCTATTTGTTGAGCCTATTTAATAAGCCTATTTATTAAGCCTATTTAATAAGACTATTTAATAAGTCTATTTAATAAGCCTATTTAATACGCCTATTTAATAAGCCTATTTATTAAGCCGATTTAATGAGCCTATTTAATAAGCCTATTTATTGAGCCTATTTAATAAGTCTATTTAATAAGCCTGTTTAATAAGCCTATTTAATAAGTATTTAATGAGCCTATTTAATATAAGTTGCTGAATAAGCCTATTTAATAAGCCTAAGTTGCTGAAATTAGTCTATTTAATAAGCCTATTTAATAAGCCTAAGTTGCTGAATAAGCCTATTTTTATTAAGCCTAAGTTGTTGAAATAAGCCTGTTTAATAAGCCCAAGTTGCTGAAATAAGCCTATTTAATAAGGCTATTTAATAAACCTAAGTTGCTGAAATAAGCCTATTTAATAAGCGTAAGTTGCTGAAATAAGGCTATTTATTAAGTCTAAGTTGCTGAAATGAGCCTATTTAATAAGCCTAAGTTGCTGAATACGCCTATTTAATAAGCCTAAGTTGCTGAAATAAGCCTATTTAATAAGTCTAAGTTGCTGAAATAAGGCTATTTAATAAGCCTAAGTTGCTAAAATAAGCCTATTTAATGAGGCTATTTAATAAGCCTAAGTTGCTGAATAAGCCTATCTAATAAGTCTACGTTGCTGAAATAAGGCTATATAATAAGCCTAAGTTGCTGAAATGAGCCTTTTTAATAAGCCTAAGTTGCTGAAATAAGGCTATTTAATAAGTCTAAGTTGCTGAAATAAGCCTATTTAAAAAAGCCTAAGTTGCTAAAATAAGCCTATTTAATGAGGCTATTTAATAAGTCTATTTAATAAGCCTATTTAATAAGCCTATTTAATAAGTCTATTTAATAAGTCTATTTAATACGCCTATTTAATAAGTGTTTAATGAGCCTATTTAAAATGTCTATTTGTTGAGCCTATTTAATAAGCCTATTTATTAAGCCTATTTAATAAGACTATTTAATAAGTCTATTTAATAAGCCTATTTAATACGCCTATTTAATAAGCCTATTTATGAAGCATATTTGATGAGCCTATTTAATAAGCCTATTTATTGAGCCTATTTAATAAGTCTATTTTATAAGCCTGTTTAATAAGCCTATTTAATAAGTATTTAATCAGCCTATTTAATAAGCCTAAGTTGCTGAAAACGCCTATTTAATAAGCATAAGTTTCTGAACTAAGCCTATTTAAAAAGGTATATTTAATAAGTCTAAGTTTCTGAAATAAACCTATTTAAAAATGCTATTTAATAAGCCTAAGTTGCTGAAATAAACCTGTTTAATAAGGCTATTTAATAAGCATAAGTTGCTGAAATAAGCTTATTTAATAAGCCTAAGTTGCTGAAATAAGCCTATTTAATAAGGCTATTTAATAAGTCTAAGTTGCTGAAATAAACCTATTTAATAAGCCTAAGTTGCTAAAATAAGCCTATTTAATGAGGCTATTTAATAAGTCCATTTAATAAGCCTATTTAATAAGCCTATTTAATACGCCTATTTAATGAGCCTATTTAATACGCCTATTTAATAAACCTATTTAATAAGTATTTAATGAGCCTATTTATTAAGTCTATTTAATAAGCCTTTTTAATTAGCCTATTTAATAAGCCTATTTATTGAGCCTATTTAATAAGCCTATTTATTGAGCCTATTTAATAAGCCTATTTATTGAGCCTATTTAGTAAGCCTATTTATTGAGCCTATTTAATAAGCCTATTTAATAAGCCTATTTAATAAGCCTATTTAATAAGCCTATTTATTGAGCCTATTTAATAAGTCTATTTAATAAGCCTATTTATTGAGCCTATTTAATAAGTATTTAATGAGCCTATTTAATAAGTTTATTTAATAAGCCTATTTAATAGGCCTATTTAATAAGTCTAAGTTGCTGAAATAAGCCTATTTAAAAAAGCCTAAGTTGCTAAAATAAGCCTATTGAATGAGGCTATTTAATAAGTCTATTTAATAAGCCTATTTAATAAGCCTATTTAATAAGTCTATTTAATAAGTCTATTTAATACGCCTATTTAATAAGTATTTAATGAGCCTATTTAATAAGCCTATTTGTTGAGCCTATTTAATAAGCCTATTTATTAAGCCTATTTAATAAGACTATTTAATAAGTATATTTAATAAGCCTATTTAATAAGCCTATTTAATAAGCCTATTTAATAAGCCTATTTATTAAGCATATTTGATGAGACTATTTAATAAGCCTATTTATTGAGCCTATTTAATAAGTCTATTTTATAAGCCTGTTTAATAAGCATATTTAATAAGTATTTAATGAGCCTATTTAATAAGCCTAAGTTGCTGAAAAAGCCTATTTAATAAGCCTAAGTTTCTGAACTAAGCCTATTTAAAAAGGTATATTTAATAAGTCTAAGTTTCTGAAATAAACATATTTAAAAATGCTATTTAATAAGCCTAAGTTGCTGAAATAAACCTGTTTAATAAGGCTATTTAATAAGCATAAGTTGCTGAAATAAGCTTATTTAATAAGCCTAAGTTGCTGAAATAAGCCTATTTAATAAGGCTATTTAATAAGTCTAAGTTGCTGAAATAAACCTATTTAATAAGCCTAAGTTGCTAAAATAAGCCTATTTAATGAGGCTATTTAATAAGTCCATTTAATAAGCCTATTTAATAAGCCTATTTAATACGCCTATTTAATAAGCCTATTTAATACGCCTATTTAATAAACCTATTTAATAAGTATTTAATGAGCCTATTTATTAAGTCTATTTAATAAGCCTTTTTAATAAGCCTATTTAATAAAGTCTATTTAATAAGCCTATTTAATAAGTCTATTTAATAAGTCTATTTAATAAGCCTATTTAATAAGTATTTAATGAGCCTATTTAATAAGCCTATTTATTGAGCGTATTTAATAAGCCTATTTATTGAGCCTATTTAATAAGCCTATTTATTGAGCCTATTTAGTAAGCCTATTTATTGAGCCTATTTAATAAGCCTATTTAATAAGCCTATTTAATAAGCCTATTTAATAAGCCTATTTATTGAGCCTATTTAATAAGTCTATTTAATAAGCCTATTTATTGAGCCTATTTAATAAGTATTTAATGAGCCTATTTAATAAGTCTATTTAATACGCCTATTTAATAGGCCTATTTAATAAGTCTAAGTTGCTGAAATAAGCGTATTTAATAAGAATAAGTTGCTGAAATAAGCATATATAATAATGCTATTTAATAAGCATAAGTTGCTGAATTAAGCCTATTTAATAAGCCTATTTAATAAGCCTATTTAATAAGCCTATTTAATAAGCCTATTTATTGAGCCTATTTAATAAGTCTATTTAATGAGCCTATTTAATAAGCTTATTTAATAAGTATTTAATGAGCCTATTTAATAAGTCTATTTAATAAGCCTATTTAAAGAATATTCAATGAGCCTATTTATTAAGCCTATTTATTGAGCCTATTTAATAAGCCTATTTATTAAGCCTATTTAATAAGCCTATTTAATAAGCCTATTTAATAAGTCTATTTAATAAGCCTATTTAATAAGCCTATTTAATAAACATATTTAATAAGCCTATTTATTAAGCCGATTTAATGAGCCTATTTAATAAGCCTATTTATTGAGCCTATTTAATAAGTCTATTTAATAAGCCTGTTTAATAAGCCTATTTAATAAGTATTTAATGAGCCTATTTAATATAAGTTGCTGAATAAGCCTATTTAATAAGCCTAAGTTGCTGAAATAAGTCTATTTAATAAGCCTATTTTATAATCCTAAGTTGCTGAATAAGCCTATTTTTATTAAGCCTAAGTTGTTGAAATAAGCCTGTTTAATAAGCCCAAGTTGCTGAAATAAGCCTATTTAATAAGGCTATTTAATAAGCCTAAGTTGCTGAAATAAGCCTATTTAATAAGCGTAAGTTGCTGAAATAAGGCTATTTAATAAGTCTAAGTTGCTGAAATAAGCCTATTTAATAAGCCTAAGTTGCTGAATACGCCTATTTAATAAGCCTAAGTTGCTGAAATAAGCCTATTTAATAAGTCTAAGTTGATTAAATAAGGCTATTTAATAAGCCTAAGTTGGTGAAATAAGCCTATTTAATAAGCCTAAGTTGCTGAAATGAGTCTATTTAATAAGCCTATTTAACAAGCCTAAGTTGCTGAAATAAGCCTATTTAATAAGCGTAAGTTGCTGAAATAATGCTATTTAATAAGCCTAAGTTGCTGAAATAAGCCTATTTAATAGGCCTATCTAATAAGTCTAAGTTGCAGAAATAAGCATATTTCATAAGCCTATTTAATGAGCCTAAGTTGCTGAAATGTCTATTTAACTAGTCGATTTAATAAGTCTAAGTTGCTAAAATAAGCCTATTTAATAAGGCTATTTAATAAGTCTAAGTTGCTGAAATAACCCTGTTTAATAAGGCTATTTAATAAGCATAAGTTGCTGAAACAAGCTTATTTAATAAGACTAAGTTGCTGAAATAAGCCTATTTAATAAGGCTATTTAATAAGTCTAAGTTGCTGAAATAAACATATTTAATAAGCCTAAGTTGCTAAAATAAGCCTATTTAATGATGCTATTTAATAAGTCCATTTAATAAGCCTATTTAATAAGCCTATTTAATACGCCTATAAAATAAGCCTATTTAATACGCCTATTTAATAAACCGATTTAATAAGTATTTAATGAGCCTATTTATTAAGTCTATTTAATAAGCCTTTTTAATAAGCCTATTTAATAAAGTCTATTTAATAAGCCTATTTAATAAGTCTATTTAATAAGTCTATTTAATAAGCCTATTTAATAAGTATTTAATAAGCCTATTTAATAAGCCTATTTATTGAGCCTATTTAATAAGCATATTTAATAAGCCTATTTAGTAAGGCTATTTAATAAGCCTATTTAATAAGCCTATTTAATAAGCCTATTTAATAAGCCTATTTATTGAGCCTATTTAATAAGTCTATTTAATAAGCCTATTTAATAAGCCTATTTAATAAGTATTTAATGAGCCTATTTAATAAGTCTATTTAATAAGCCTATTTTATAGGCCTTTTTAATAAGTCTAAGTTGCTGAAATAAGCCTATTTAATAAGGCTGTTTAATAAGCCTAAGTTGCTGAAATAAGCCTATTTCATAAGCCTAAGTTGCTGAAATAAGGCTTTTTAATAAGTCTAAGTTGCTGAAATAAGCCTATTTAATAAGCCTAAGTTGCTAAAATAAGCCTATTTAATAAGGCAATTTAATAAGCCTAAGTTGCTGAATAAGCCTATTTAATAAGTCTACGTTGCTGAAATAAGGCTTTTTAATAAGAATAAGTTGCTGAAATGAGCCTTTTTAATAAGCCTAAGTTGCTGAAATAAGCCAATTTAACAAGCCTAAGTTGCTAAAATAAGCCTATTTAATGAGGCTATTTAATAAGCCTAAGTTGCTGAATAAGCCTATCTAATAAGTCTACGTTGCTGAAATAAGGCTATATAATAAGCCTAAGTTGCTGAAATGAGCCTTTTTAATAAGCCTAAGTTGCTGAAATAAGGCTATTTAATAAGTCTAAGTTGCTGATATAAGCCTATTTAAAAAAGCCTAAGTTGCTAAAATAAGCCTATTTAATGAGGCTATTTAATAAGTCTATTTAATAAGCCTATTTAATAAGCCTATTTAATAAGTCTATTTAATAAGTCTATTTAATACGCCTATTTAATAAGTATTTAATGAGCCTATTTAATAAGCCTATTTGTTGAGCCTATTTAATAAGCCTATTTATTAAGCCTATTTAATAAGACTATTTAATAAGTCTATTTAATAAGCCTATTTAATACGCCTATTTAATAAGCCTATTTAATAAGCCTCTTTATTAAGCATATTTGATGAGCCTATTTAATAAGCCTATTTATTGAGCCTATTTAATAAGTCTATTTTATAAGCCTGTTTAATAAGCCTATTTAATAAGTATTTAATGAGCCTATTTAATAAGCCTAAGTTGCTGAAAACGCCTATTTAATAAGCCTAAGTTTCTGAACTAAGCCTATTTAAAAAGGTATATTTAATAAGTCTAAGTTTCTGAAATAAACCTATTTAAAAATGCTATTTAATAAGCCTAAGTTGCTGAAATAAACCTGTTTAATAAGGCTATTTAATAAGCATAAGTTGCTGAAATAAGCTTATTTAATAAGCCTAAGTTGCTGAAATAAGCCTATTTAATAAGCCTAAGTTGCTAAAATAAGCCTATTTAATAAGGCAATTTAATAAGCCTAAGTTGCTGAATAAGCCTATTTAATAAGTCTACGTTGCTGAAATAAGGCTTTTTAATAAGAATAAGTTGCTGAAATGAGCCTTTTTAATAAGCCTAAGTTGCTGAAATAAGCCAATTTAACAAGCCTAAGTTGCTAAAATAAGCCTATTTAATGAGGCTATTTAATAAGCCTAAGTTGCTGAATAAGCCTATCTAATAAGTCTACGTTGCTGAAATAAGGCTATATAATAAGCCTAAGTTGCTGAAATGAGCCTTTTTAATAAGCCTAAGTTGCTGAAATAAGGCTATTTAATAAGTCTAAGTTGCTGATATAAGCCTATTTAAAAAAGCCTAAGTTGCTAAAATAAGCCTATTTAATGAGGCTATTTAATAAGTCTATTTAATAAGCCTATTTAATAAGCCTATTTAATAAGTCTATTTAATAAGTCTATTTAATACGCCTATTTAATAAGTATTTAATGAGCCTATTTAATAAGCCTATTTGTTGAGCCTATTTAATAAGCCTATTTATTAAGCCTATTTAATAAGACTATTTAATAAGTCTATTTAATAAGCCTATTTAATACGCCTATTTAATAAGCCTATTTAATAAGCCTATTTATTAAGCATATTTGATGAGCCTATTTAATAAGCCTATTTATTGAGCCTATTTAATAAGTCTATTTTATAAGCCTGTTTAATAAGCCTATTTAATAAGTATTTAATGAGCCTATTTAATAAGCCTAAGTTGCTGAAAACGCCTATTTAATAAGCCTAAGTTTCTGAACTAAGCCTATTTAAAAAGGTATATTTAATAAGTCTAAGTTTCTGAAATAAACCTATTTAAAAATGCTATTTAATAAGCCTAAGTTGCTGAAATAAACCTGTTTAATAAGGCTATTTAATAAGCATAAGTTGCTGAAATAAGCTTATTTAATAAGCCTAAGTTGCTGAAATAAGCCTATTTAATAAGGCTATTTAATAAGTCTAATTTGCTGAAATAAACCTATTTAATAAGCCTAAGTTGCTAAAATAAGCCTATTTAATGAGGCTATTTAATAAGTCCATTTAATAAGCCTATTTAATAAGCCTATTTAATACGCCTATTTAATGAGCCTATTTAATACGCCTATTTAATAAACCTATTTAATAAGTATTTAATGAGCCTATTTATTAAGTCTATTTAATAAGCCTTTTTAATGAGCCTATTTAATAAGCCTATTTATTGAGCCTATTTAATAAGCCTATTTATTGAGCCTATTTAATAAGCCTATTTATTGAGCCTATTTAATAAGCCTATTTAATAAGCCTATTTAATAAGCCTATTTAATAAGCCTATTTAATAAGCCTATTTAATAAGCCTATTTAATAAGCCTATTTATTGAGCCTATTTAATAAGTCTATTTAATAAGCCTATTTATTGAGCCTATTTAATAAGTCTATTTAATAAGCCTATTTAATAGGCCTATTTAATAAGTCTAAGTTGCTGAAATAAGCTTATTTAATAAGAATAAGTTGCTGAAATAAGCATATATAATAATGCTATTTAATAAGTGTAAGTTGCTGAATTAAGCCTATTTAATAAGCCTATTTAATAAGCCTATTTATTGAGCCTATTTAATAAGTCTATTTAATGAGCCTATTTAATAAGCATATTTAATAAGTATTTAATGAGCCTATTTAATAAGTCTATTTAATAAGCCTATTTAAAGAATATTCAATGAGCCTATTTATTAAGCCTATTTATTGAGCCTATTTAATAAGCCTATTTATTAAGCCTATTTAATAAGCCTATTTAATAAGCCTATTTAATAAGTCTATTTAATAAGCCTATTTAATAAGCCTATTTAATAAACATATTTAATAAGCCTATTTATTAAGCCGATTTAATGAGCCTATTTAATAAGCCTATTTATTGAGCCTATTTAATAAGTCTATTTAATAAGCCTGTTTAATAAGCCTATTTAATAAGTATTTAATGAGCCTATTTAATATAAGTTGCTGAATAAGCCTATTTAATAAGCCTAAGTTGCTGAAATAAGTCTATTTAATAAGCCTATTTAATAAGCCTAAGTTGCTGAATAAGCCTATTTTTATTAAGCCTAAGTTGTTGAAATAAGCATGTTTAATAAGCCCAAGTTGCTGAAATAAGCCTATTTAATAAGGCTATTTAATAAGCCTAAGTTGCTGAAATAAGCCTATTTAATAAGCGTAAGTTGCTGAAATAAGGCTATTTAATAAGTCTAAGTTGCTGAAATGAGCCTATTTAATAAGCCTAAGTTGCTGAATACGCCTATTTAATAAGCCTAAGTTGCTGAAATAAGCCTATTTAATAAGTCTAAGTTGCTGAAATAAGGCTATTTAATAAGCCTAAGTTGCTAAAATAAGCCTATTTAATGAGGCTATTTAATAAGCCTAAGTTGCTGAATAAGCCTATCTAATAAGTCTACGTTGCTGAAATAAGGCTATATAATAAGCCTAAGTTGCTGAAATGAGCCTTTTTAATAAGCCTAAGTTGCTGAAATAAGGCTATTTAATAAGTCTAAGTTGCTGAAATAAGCCTATTTAAAAAAGCCTAAGTTGCTAAAATAAGCCTATTTAATGAGGCTATTTAATAAGTCTATTTAATAAGCCTATTTAATACGCCTATTTAATAAGTCTATTTAATAAGTCTATTTAATACGCCTATTTAATAAGTATTTAATGAGCCTATTTAAAATGTCTATTTGTTGAGCCTATTTAATAAGCCTATTTATTAAGCCTATTTAATAAGACTATTTAATAAGTCTATTTAATAAGCCTATTTAATACGCCTATTTAATAAGCCTATTTAATAAGCCTATTTATGAAGCATATTTGATGAGCCTATTTAATAAGCCTATTTATTGAGCCTATTTAATAAGTCTATTTTATAAGCCTGTTTAATAAGCCTATTTAATAAGTATTTAATGAGCCTATTTAATAAGCCTAAGTTGCTGAAAATGCCTATTTAATAAGCCTAAGTTTCTGAACTAAGCCTATTTAAAAAGGTATATTTAATAAGTCTAAGTTTCTGAAATAAACCTATTTGAAAATGCTATTTAATAAGCCTAAGTTGCTGAAATAAACCTGTTTAATAAGGCTATTTAATAAGCATAAGTTGCTGAAATAAGCTTATTTAATAAGCCTAAGTTGCTGAAATAAGCCTATTTAATACGGCTATTTAATAAGTCTAAGTTGCTGAAATAAACCTATTTAATAAGCCTAAGTTGCTAAAATAAGCCTATTTAATGAGGCTATTTAATAAGTCCATTTAATAAGCCTATTTAATAAGCCTATTTAATACGCCTCTTTAATGAGCCTATTTAATACGCCTATTTAATAAACCTATTTAATAAGTATTTAATGAGCCTATTTATTAAGTCTATTTAATAAGCCTTTTTAATGAGCCTATTTAATAAGCCTATTTATTGAGCCTATTTAATAAGCCTATTTATTGAGCCTATTTAATAAGCCTATTTATTGAGCCTATTTAGTAAGCCTATTTATTGAGCCTATTTAATAAGCCTATTTAATAAGCCTATTTAATAAACCTATTTAATAAGCCTATTTATTGAGCCTATTTAATAAGTCTATTTAATAAGCCTATTTATTGAGCCTATTTAATAAGTATTTAATGAGCCTATTTAATAAGTTTATTTAATAAGCGTATTTAATAGGCCTATTTAATAAGTCTAAGTTGCTGAAATAAGCTTATTTAATAAGAATAAGTTGCTGAAATAAGCATAAATAATAATGCTATTTAATAATCATAAGTTGCTGAATTAAGCCTATTTAATAAGCCTATTTAATAAGCCTATTTAATAAGCCTATTTAATAAGCCTATTTAATAAGCCTATTTAATAAGCCTATTTAATAAGCCTATTTATTGAGCCTATTTAATAAGTCTATTTAATAAGCCTATTTATTGAGCCTATTTAATAAGTATTTAATGAGCCTATTTAATAAGTCTATTTAATAAGCCTATTTAATAGGCCTATTTAATAAGTCTAAGTTGCTGAAATAAGCTTATTTAATAAGAATAAGTTGCTGAAATAAGCATATATAATAATGCTATTTAATAAGCATAAGTTGCTGAATTAAGCCTATTTAATACGCCTATTTAATAAGCCTATTTAATAAGCCTATTTAATAAGCCTATTTATTGAGCCTATTTAATAAGTCTATTTAATGAGCCTATTTAATAAGCCTATTTAATAAGTATTTAATGAGCCTATTTAATAAGTGTATTTAATAAGCCTATTTAAATAATATTCAATGAGCCTATTTATTAAGCCTATTTATTGAGCCTATTTAATAAGCCTATTTATTAAGCCTATTTAATAAGCCTATTTAATAAGCCTATTTAATAAGTCTATTTAATAAGCCTATTTAATAAGCCTATTTAATAAACATATTTAATAAGCCTATTTATTAAGCCAATTTAATGAGCCTATTTAATAAGCCTATTTATTGAGCCTATTTAATAAGTCTATTTAATAAGCCTGTTTAATAAGCCTATTTAATAAGTATTTAATGAGCCTATTTAATATAAGTTGCTGAATAAGCCTATTTAATAAGCCTAAGTTGCTGAATAAGCCTATTTTTATTAAGCCTAAGTTGTTGAAATAAGCATGTTTAATAAGCCCAAGTTGCTGAAATAAGCCTATTTAATAAGGCTATTTAATAAGCCTAAGTTGCTGAAATAAGCCTATTTAATAAGCGTAAGTTGCTGAAATAAGGCTATTTAATAAGTCTAAGTTGCTGAAATGAGCCTATTTAATAAGCCTAAGTTGCTGAATACGCCTATTTAATAAGCCTAAGTTGCTGAAATAAGCCTATTTAATAAGTCTAAGTTGCTGAAATAAGGCTATTTAATAAGCCTAAGTTGCTGAAATAAGCCTATTTAATAAGCCTAAGTTGCTGAAATGAGTCTATTTAATAAGCCTATTTAATAAGCCTAAGTTGCTGAATAAGCCTATTTTTATTAAGCCTAAGTTGCTGAAATAAGCCTATTTAATAAGCCCAAGTTGCCGAAATAAGCCTATTTAATAAGGCTATTTAATAAGCCTAAGTTGCTGAAATGAGCCTATTTAATAAGCCTATTTATTGAGCCTATTTAATAAGCCTATTTACTGAGCCTATTTAATAAGCCTATTTATTGAGCCTATTTAGTAAGCCTATTTATTGAGCCTATTTAATAAGCCTATTTAATAAGCCTATTTAATACGCCTATTTAATAAGCCTATTTAATAAGCCTATTTATTAAGCATATTTGATGAGCCTATTTAATAAGCCTATTTATTGAGCCTATTTAATAAGTCTATTTTATAAGCCTGTTTAATAAGCCTATTTAATAAGTATTTAATGAGCCTATTTAATAAGCCTAAGTTGCTGAAAACGCCTATTTAATAAGCCTAAGTTTCTGAACTAAGCCTATTTAAAAAGGTATATTTAATAAGTCTAAGTTTCTGAAATAAACCTATTTAAAAATGCTATTTAATAAGCCTAAGTTGCTGAAATAAACCTGTTTAATAAGGCTATTTAATAAGCATAAGTTGCTGAAATAAGCTTATTTAATAAGCCTAAGTTGCTGAAATAAGCCTATTTAATAAGGCTATTTAATAAGTCTAATTTGCTGAAATAAACCTATTTAATAAGCCTAAGTTGCTAAAATAAGCCTATTTAATGAGGCTATTTAATAAGTCCATTTAATAAGCCTATTTAATAAGCCTATTTAATACGCCTATTTAATGAGCCTATTTAATATGCCTATTTAATAAACCTATTTAATAAGTATTTAATGAGCCTATTTATTAAGTCTATTTAATAAGCCTTTTTAATGAGCCTATTTAATAAGCCTATTTATTGAGCCTATTTAATAAGCCTATTTATTGAGCCTATTTAATAAGCCTATTTATTGAGCCTATTTAATAAGCCTATTTAATAAGCCTATTTAATAAGCCTATTTAATAAGCCTATTTAATAAGCCTATTTAATAAGCCTATTTAATAAGCCTATTTATTGAGCCTATTTAATAAGTCTATTTAATAAGCCTATTTATTGAGCCTATTTAATAAGTCTATTTAATAAGCCTATTTAATAGGCCTATTTAATAAGTCTAAGTTGCTGAAATAAGCTTATTTAATACGAATAAGTTGCTGAAATAAGCATATATAATAATGCTATTTAATAAGCATAAGTTGCTGAATTAAGCCTATTTAATAAGCCTATTTAATAAGCCTATTTATTGAGCCTATTTAATAAGTCTATTTAATGAGCCTATTTAATAAGCATATTTAATAAGTATTTAATGAGCCTATTTAATAAGTCTATTTAATAAGCCTATTTAAAGAATATTCAATGAGCCTATTTATTAAGCCTATTTATTGAGCCTATTTAATAAGCCTATTTATTAAGCCTATTTAATAAGCCTATTTAATAAGCCTATTTAATAAGTCTATTTAATAAGCCTATTTAATAAGCCTATTTAATAAACATATTTAATAAGCCTATTTATTAAGCCGATTTAATGAGCCTATTTAATAAGCCTATTTATTGAGCCTATTTAATAAGTCTATTTAATAAGCCTGTTTAATAAGCCTATTTAATAAGTATTTAATGAGCCTATTTAATATAAGTTGCTGAATAAGCCTATTTAATAAGCCTAAGTTGCTGAAATAAGTCTATTTAATAAGCCTATTTAATAAGCCTAAGTTGCTGAATAAGCCTATTTTTATTAAGCCTAAGTTGTTGAAATAAGCATGTTTAATAAGCCCAAGTTGCTGAAATAAGCCTATTTAATAAGGCTATTTAATAAGCCTAAGTTGCTGAAATAAGCCTATTTAATAAGCGTAAGTTGCTGAAATAAGGCTATTTAATAAGTCTAAGTTGCTGAAATGAGCCTATTTAATAAGCCTAAGTTGCTGAATACGCCTATTTAATAAGCCTAAGTTGCTGAAATAAGCCTATTTAATAAGTCTAAGTTGCTGAAATAAGGCTATTTAATAAGCCTAAGTTGCTAAAATAAGCCTATTTAATGAGGCTATTTAATAAGCCTAAGTTGCTGAATAAGCCTATCTAATAAGTCTACGTTGCTGAAATAAGGCTATATAATAAGCCTAAGTTGCTGAAATGAGCCTTTTTAATAAGCCTAAGTTGCTGAAATAAGGCTATTTAATAAGTCTAAGTTGCTGAAATAAGCCTATTTAAAAAAGCCTAAGTTGCTAAAATAAGCCTATTTAATGAGGCTATTTAATAAGTCTATTTAATAAGCCTATTTAATACGCCTATTTAATAAGTCTATTTAATAAGTCTATTTAATACGCCTATTTAATAAGTATTTAATGAGCCTATTTAAAATGTCTATTTGTTGAGCCTATTTAATAAGCCTATTTATTAAGCCTATTTAATAAGACTATTTAATAAGTCTATTTAATAAGCCTATTTAATACGCCTATTTAATAAGCCTATTTAATAAGCCTATTTATGAAGCATATTTGATGAGCCTATTTAATAAGCCTATTTATTGAGCCTATTTAATAAGTCTATTTTATAAGCCTGTTTAATAAGCCTATTTAATAAGTATTTAATGAGCCTATTTAATAAGCCTAAGTTGCTGAAAATGCCTATTTAATAAGCCTAAGTTTCTGAACTAAGCCTATTTAAAAAGGTATATTTAATAAGTCTAAGTTTCTGAAATAAACCTATTTGAAAATGCTATTTAATAAGCCTAAGTTGCTGAAATAAACCTGTTTAATAAGGCTATTTAATAAGCATAAGTTGCTGAAATAAGCTTATTTAATAAGCCTAAGTTGCTGAAATAAGCCTATTTAATACGGCTATTTAATAAGTCTAAGTTGCTGAAATAAACCTATTTAATAAGCCTAAGTTGCTAAAATAAGCCTATTTAATGAGGCTATTTAATAAGTCCATTTAATAAGCCTATTTAATAAGCCTATTTAATACGCCTCTTTAATGAGCCTATTTAATACGCCTATTTAATAAACCTATTTAATAAGTATTTAATGAGCCTATTTATTAAGTCTATTTAATAAGCCTTTTTAATGAGCCTATTTAATAAGCCTATTTATTGAGCCTATTTAATAAGCCTATTTATTGAGCCTATTTAATAAGCCTATTTATTGAGCCTATTTAGTAAGCCTATTTATTGAGCCTATTTAATAAGCCTATTTAATAAGCCTATTTAATAAACCTATTTAATAAGCCTATTTATTGAGCCTATTTAATAAGTCTATTTAATAAGCCTATTTATTGAGCCTATTTAATAAGTATTTAATGAGCCTATTTAATAAGTTTATTTAATAAGCCTATTTAATAGGCCTATTTAATAAGTCTAAGTTGCTGAAATAAGCTTATTTAATAAGAATAAGTTGCTGAAATAAGCATAAATAATAATGCTATTTAATAATCATAAGTTGCTGAATTAAGCCTATTTAATAAGCCTATTTAATAAGCCTATTTAATAAGCCTATTTAATAAGCCTATTTAATAAGCCTATTTAATAAGCCTATTTAATAAGCCTATTTATTGAGCCTATTTAATAAGTCTATTTAATAAGCCTATTTATTGAGCCTATTTAATAAGTATTTAATGAGCCTATTTAATAAGTCTATTTAATAAGCCTATTTAATAGGCCTATTTAATAAGTCTAAGTTGCTGAAATAAGCTTATTTAATAAGAATAAGTTGCTGAAATAAGCATATATAATAATGCTATTTAATAAGCATAAGTTGCTGAATTAAGCCTATTTAATACGCCTATTTAATAAGCCTATTTAATAAGCCTATTTAATAAGCCTATTTATTGAGCCTATTTAATAAGTCTATTTAATGAGCCTATTTAATAAGCCTATTTAATAAGTATTTAATGAGCCTATTTAATAAGTCTATTTAATAAGCCTATTTAAATAATATTCAATGAGCCTATTTATTAAGCCTATTTATTGAGCCTATTTAATAAGCCTATTTATTAAGCCTATTTAATAAGCCTATTTAATAAGCCTATTTAATAAGTCTATTTAATAAGCCTATTTAATAAGCCTATTTAATAAACATATTTAATAAGCCTATTTATTAAGCCAATTTAATGAGCCTATTTAATAAGCCTATTTATTGAGCCTATTTAATAAGTCTATTTAATAAGCCTGTTTAATAAGCCTATTTAATAAGTATTTAATGAGCCTATTTAATATAAGTTGCTGAATAAGCCTATTTAATAAGCCTAAGTTGCTGAATAAGCCTATTTTTATTAAGCCTAAGTTGTTGAAATAAGCCTGTTTAATAAGCCCAAGTTGCTGAAATAAGCCTATTTAATAAGGCTATTTAATAAGCCTAAGTTGCTGAAATAAGCCTATTTAATAAGCGTAAGTTGCTGAAATAAGGCTATTTAATAAGTCTAAGTTGCTGAAATGAGCCTATTTAATAAGCCTAAGTTGCTGAATACGCCTATTTAATAAGCCTAAGTTGCTGAAATAAGCCTATTTAATAAGTCTAAGTTGCTGAAATAAGGCTATTTAATAAGCCTAAGTTGCTGAAATAAGCCTATTTAATAAGCCTAAGTTGCTGAAATGAGTCTATTTAATAAGCCTATTTAATAAGCCTAAGTTGCTGAATAAGCCTATTTTTATTAAGCCTAAGTTGCTGAAATAAGCCTATTTAATAAGCCCAAGTTGCCGAAATAAGCCTATTTAATAAGGCTATTTAATAAGCCTAAGTTGCTGAAATAAGCCTATTTAATAAGCGTAAGTTGCTGAAATAATGCTATTTAATAAGCCTAAGTTGCTGAAATAAGCCTATTTAATAGGCCTATCTAATAAGTCTAAGTTGCAGAAATAAGCATATTTCATAAGCCTATTTAATGAGCCTAAGTTGCTGAAATGTCTATTTAACTAGTCGATTTAATAAGTCTAAGTTGCTAAAATAAGCCTATTTAATAAGGCTATTTAATAAGTCTAAGTTGCTGAAATAACCCTGTTTAATAAGGCTATTTAATAAGCATAAGTTGCTGAAACAAGCTTATTTAATAAGACTAAGTTGCTGAAATAAGCCTATTTAATAAGGCTATTTAATAAGTCTAAGTTGCTGAAATAAACATATTTAATAAGCCTAAGTTGCTAAAATAAGCCTATTTAATGATGCTATTTAATAAGTCCATTTAATAAGCCTATTTAATAAGCCTATTTAATACGCCTATAAAATAAGCCTATTTAATACGCCTATTTAATAAACCGATTTAATAAGTATTTAATGAGCCTATTTATTAAGCCTATTTATTGAGCCTATTTAATAAGCCTATTTATTGAGCCTATTTAATAAGCATATTTAATAAGACTATTTAGTAAGCCTATTTATTGAGCCTATTTAATAAGCCTATATAATAAGCCTATTTAATAAGCCTATTTATTGAGCCTATTTAATAAGTCTATTTAATAAGCCTATTTAATAAGCCTATTTAATAAGTATTTAATGAGCCTATTTAATAAGTCTATTTAATAAGTCTATTTTATAGGCCTTTTTAATAAGTCTAAGTTGCTGAAATAAGCCTATTTAATAAGGCTGTTTAATAAGCCTAAGTTGCTGAAATAAGCCTATTTCATAAGCCTAAGTTGCTGAAATAAGGCTTTTTAATAAGTCTAAGTTGCTGAAATAAGCCTATTTAATAAGCCTAAGTTGCTAAAATAAGCCTATTTAATAAGGCTATTTAATAAGCCTAAGTTGCTGAATAAGCCTATCTAATAAGTCTACGTTGCTGAAATAAGGCTATATAATAAGCCTAAGTTGCTGAAATGAGCCTTTTTAATGAGCCTAAGTTGCTGAAATAAGGCTATTTAATAAGTCTAAGTTGCTGAAATAAGCCTATTTAAAAAAGCCTAAGTTGCTAAAATAAGCCTATTTAATGAGGCTATTTAATAAGTCTATTTAATAAGCCTATTTAATAAGCCTATTTAATAAGTCTTTTTAATAAGTCTATTTAATACGCCTATTTAATAAGTATTTAATGAGCCTATTTAAAATGTCTATTTGTTGAGCCTATTTAATAAGCCTATTTATTAAGCCTATTTAATAAGACTATTTAATAAGTCTATTTAATAAGCCTATTTAATACGCCTATTTAATAAGCCTATTTAATAAGCCTATTTATGAAGCATATTTGATGAGCCTATTTAATAAGCCTATTTATTGAGCCTATTTAATAAGTCTATTTTATAAGCCTGTTTAATAAGCCTATTTAATAAGTATTTAATGAGCCTATTTAATAAGCCTAAGTTGCTGAAAACGCCTATTTAATAAGCATAAGTTTCTGAACTAAGCCTATTTAAAAAGGTATATTTAATAAGTCTAAGTTTCTGAAATAAACCTATTTAAAAATGCTATTTAATAAGCCTAAGTTGCTGAAATAAACCTGTTTAATAAGGCTATTTAATAAGCATAAGTTGCTGAAATAAGCTTATTTAATAAGCCTAAGTTGCTGAAATAAGCCTATTTAATAAGGCTATTTAATAAGTCTAAGTTGCTGAAATAAACCTATTTAATAAGCCTAAGTTGCTAAAATAAGCCTATTTAATGAGGCTATTTAATAAGTCCATTTAATAAGCCTATTTAATAAGCCTATTTAATACGCCTATTTAATGAGCCTATTTAATACGCCTATTTAATAAACCTATTTAATAAGTATTTAATGAGCCTATTTATTAAGTCTATTTAATAAGCCTTTTTAATGAGCCTATTTAATAAGCCTATTTATTGAGCCTATTTAATAAGCCTATTTATTGAGCCTATTTAATAAGCCTATTTATTGAGCCTATTTAGTAAGTCTATTTATTGAGCCTATTTAATAAGCCTATTTAATAAGCCTATTTAATAAGCCTATTTAATAAGCCTATTTATTGAGCCTATTTAATACGTCTATTTAATAAGCCTATTTATTGAGCCTATTTAATAAGTATTTAATGAGCCTATTTAATAAGTTTATTTAATAAGCCTATTTAATAGGCCTATTTAATAAGTCTAAGTTGCTGAAATAAGCCTATTTAAAAAAGTCTAAGTTGCTAAAATAAGCCTATTTAATGAGCCTATTTAATAAGCCTATTTGTTGAGCCTATTTAATAAGCCTATTTATTAAGCCTATTTAATAAGACTATTTAATAAGTCTATTTAATAAGCCTATTTAATAAGCCTATTTAATAAGCCTATTTAATAAGCCTATTTATTAAGCATATTTGATGAGCCTATTTAATAAGCCTATTTATTGAGCCTATTTAATAAGTCTATTTTTTAAGCCTGTTTAATAAGCCTATTTAATAAGTATTTAATGAGCCTATTTAATAAGCCTAAGTTGCTGAAAAAGCCTATTTAATAAGTCTAAGTTTCTGAAATAAACATATTTAAAAATGCTATTTAATAAGCCTAAGTTGCTGAAATAAACCTGTTTAATAAGGCTATTTAATAAGCATAAGTTGCTGAAATAAGCTTATTTAATAAGCCTAAGTTGCTGAAATAAGCCTATTTAATAAGGCTATTTAATAAGTCTAAGTTGCTGAAATAAACCTATTTAATAAGCCTAAGTTGCTAAAATAAGCCTATTTAATGAGGCTATTTAATAAGTGCATTTAATAAGCCTATTTAATAAGCCTATTTAATACGCCTATTTAATAAGCCTATTTAATACGCCTATTTAATAAACCTATTTAATAAGTATTTAATGAGCCTATTTATTAAGTCTATTTAATAAGCCTTTTTAATAAGCCTATTTAATAAAGTCTATTTAATAAGCCTATTTAATAAGTCTATTTAATAAGTCTATTTAATAAGCCTATTTAATAAGTATTTAATGAGCCTATTTAATAAGCCTATTTATTGAGCCTATTTAATAAGCCTATTTATTGAGCCTATTTAATAAGCCTATTTATTGAGCCTATTTAGTAAGCCTATTTATTGAGCCTATTTAATAAGCCTATTTAATGAGCCTATTTAATAAGCCTATTTAATAAGCCTATTTAATAAGCCTATTTATTGAGCCTATTTAATAAGTCTATTTAATAAGCCTATTTATTGAGCCTATTTAATAAGTATTTAATGAGCCTATTTAATAAGTCTATTTAATACGCCTATTTAATAGGCCTATTTAATAAGTCTAAGTTGCTGAAATAAGCGTATTTAATAAGAATAAGTTGCTGAAATAAGCATATATAATAATGCTATTTAATAAGCATAAGTTGCTGAATTAAGCCTATTTAATAAGCCTATTTAATAAGCCTATTTAATAAGCCTATTTAATAAGCCTATTTATTGAGCCTATTTAATAAGTCTATTTAATGAGCCTATTTAATAAGCCTATTTAATAAGTATTTAATGAGCCTATTTAATAAGTCTATTTAATAAGCCTATTTAAAGAATATTCAATGAGCCTATTTATTAAGCCTATTTATTGAGCCTATTTAATAAGCCTATTTATTAAGCCTATTTAATAAGCCTATTTAATAAGCCTATTTAATAAGTCTATTTAATAAGCCTATTTAATAAGCCTATTTAATAAACATATTTAATAAGCCTATTTATTAAGCCGATTTAATGAGCCTATTTAATAAGCCTATTTATTGAGCCTATTTAATAAGTCTATTTAATAAGCCTGTTTAATAAGCCTATTTAATAAGTATTTAATGAGCCTATTTAATATAAGTTGCTGAATAAGCCTATTTAATAAGCCTAAGTTGCTGAAATAAGTCTATTTAATAAGCCTATTTAATAAGCCTAAGTTGCTGAATAAGCCTATTTTTATTAAGCCTAAGTTGTTGAAATAAGCCTGTTTAATAAGCCCAAGTTGCTGAAATAAGCCTATTTAATAAGGCTATTTAATAAGCCTAAGTTGCTGAAATAAGCCTATTTAATAAGCGTAAGTTGCTGAAATAAGGCTATTTAATAAGTCTAAGTTGCTGAAACAAGCCTATTTAATAAGCCTAAGTTGCTGAATACGCCTATTTAATAAGCCTAAGTTGCTGAAATAAGCCTATTTAATAAGTCTAAGTTGATGAAATAAGGCTATTTAATAAGCCTAAGTTGGTGAAATAAGCCTATTTAATAAGCCTAAGTTACTGAAATGAGTCTATTTAATAAGCCTATTTAACAAGCCTAAGTTGCTGAATAATCCTATTTTTATTAAGCCTAAGTTGCTGAAATAAGCCTATTTAATAAGCCCAAGTTGCTGAAATAAGCCTATTTAATAAGGCTATTTAATAAGCCTAAGTTGCTGAAATAAGCCTATTTAATAAGCGTAAGTTGCTGAAATAATGCTATTTAATAAGCCTAAGTTGCTGAAATAAGCCTATTTAATAGGCCTATCTAATAAGTCTAAGTTGCAGAAATAAGCATATTTCATAAGCCTATTTAATGAGCCTAAGTTGCTGAAATGTCTATTTAACTAGTCGATTTAATAAGTCTAAGTTGCTAAAATAAGCCTATTTAATAAGGCTATTTAATAAGTCTAAGTTGCTGAAATAACTCTGTTTAATAAGGCTATTTAATAAGCATAAGTTGCTGAAACAAGCTTATTTAATAAGACTAAGTTGCTGAAATAAGCCTATTTAATAAGGCTATTTAATAAGTCTAAGTTGCTGAAATAAACATATTTAATAAGCCTAAGTTGCTAAAATAAGCCTATTTAATGATACTATTTAATAAGTCCATTTAATAAGCCTATTTAATAAGCCTATTTAATACGCCTATAAAATAAGCCTATTTAATACGCCTATTTAATAAACCGATTTAATAAGTATTTAATGAGCCTATTTATTAAGTCTATTTAATAAGCCTTTTTAATAAGCCTATTTAATAAAGTCTATTTAATAAGCCTATTTAATAAGTCTATTTAATAAGTCTATTTAATAAGCCTATTTAATAAGTATTTAATAAGCCTATTTAATAAGCCTATTTATTGAGCCTATTTAATAAGCATATTTAATAAGCCTATTTAGTAAGGCTATTTAATAAGCCTATTTAATAAGCCTATTTAATAAGCCTATTTATTGAGCCTATTTAATAAGTCTATTTAATAAGCCTATTTAATAAGCCTATTTAATAAGTATTTAATGAGCCTATTTAATAAGTCTATTTAATAAGCCTATTTTATAGGCCTTTTTAATAAGTCTAAGTTGCTGAAATAAGCCTATTTAATAAGGCTGTTTAATAAGCCTAAGTTGCTGAAATAAGCCTATTTCATAAGCCTAAGTTGCTGAAATAAGGCTTTTTAATAAGTCTAAGTTGCTGAAATAAGCCTATTTAATAAGCCTAAGTTGCTAAAATAAACCTATTTAATAAGGCTATTTAATAAGCCTAAGTTGCTGAATAAGCCTATTTAATAAGTCTACGTTGCTGAAATAAGGCTTTTTAATAAGAATAAGTTGCTGAAATGAGCCTTTTTAATAAGCCTAAGTTGCTGAAATAAGCCAATTTAATAAGCCTAAGTTGCTAAAATAAGCCTATTTAATGAGGCTATTTAATAAGCCTAAGTTGCTGAATAAGCCTATCTAATAAGTCTACGTTGCTGAAATAAGGCTATATAATAAGCCTAAGTTGCTGAAATGAGCCTTTTTAATAAGCCTAAGTTGCTGAAATAAGGCTATTTAATAAGTCTAAGTTGCTGATATAAGCCTATTTAAAAAGCCTAAGTTGCTAAAATAAGCCTATTTAATGAGGCTATTTAATAAGTCTATTTAATAAGCCTATTTAATAAGCCTATTTAATAAGTCTATTTAAAAAGTCTATTTAATACGCCTATTTAATAAGTATTTAATGAGCCTATTTAATAAGCCTATTTGTTGAGCCTATTTAATAAGCCTATTTATTAAGCCTATTTAATAAGACTATTTAATAAGTCTATTTAATAAGCCTATTTAATACGCCTATTTAATAAGCCTATTTAATAAGCCTATTTATTAAGCATATTTGATGAGCCTATTTAATAAGCCTATTTATTGAGCCTATTTAATAAGTCTATTTTATAAGCCTGTTTAATAAGCCTATTTAATAAGTATTTAATGAGCCTATTTAATAAGCCTAAGTTGCTGAAAACGCCTATTTAATAAGCCTAAGTTTCTGAACTAAGCCTATTTAAAAAGGTATATTTAATAAGTCTAAGTTTCTGAAATAAACCTATTTAAAAATGCTATTTAATAAGCCTAAGTTGCTGAAATAAACCTGTTTAATAAGGCTATTTAATAAGCATAAGTTGCTGAAATAAGCTTATTTAATAAGCCTAAGTTGCTGAAATAAGCCTATTTAATAAGGCTATTTAATAAGTCTAATTTGCTGAAATAAACCTATTTAATAAGCCTAAGTTGCTAAAATAAGCCTATTTAATGAGGCTATTTAATAAGTCCATTTAATAAGCCTATTTAATAAGCCTATTTAATACGCCTATTTAATGAGCCTATTTAATACGCCTATTTAATAAACCTATTTAATAAGTATTTAATGAGCCTATTTATTTAGTCTATTTAATAAGCCTTTTTAATGAGCCTATTTAATAAGCCTATTTATTGAGCCTATTTAATAAGCCTATTTATTGAGCCTATTTAATAAGCCTATTTATTGAGCCTGTTTAATAAGCCTATTTAATAAGCCTATTTAATAAGCCTATTTAATAAGCCTATTTAATAAGCCTATTTAATAAGCTTATTTAATAAGCCTATTTATTGAGCCTATTTAATAAGTCTATTTAATAAGCCTATTTATTGAGCCTATTTAATAAGTCTATTTAATAAGCCTATTTAATAGGCCTATTTAATAAGTCTAAGTTGCTGAAATAAGCTTATTTAATAAGAATAAGTTGCTGAAATAAGCATATATAATAATGCTATTTAATAAGCATAAGTTGCTGAATTAAGCCTATTTAATAAGCCTATTTAATAAGCCTATTTAATAAGCCTATTTATTGAGCCTATTTAAAAAGTCTATTTAATGAGCCTATTTAATAAGCATATTTAATAAGTATTTAATGAGCCTATTTAATAAGTCTATTTAATAAGCCTATTTAAAGAATATTCAATGAGCCTATTTATTAAGCCTATTTATTGAGCCTATTTAATAAGCCTATTTATTAAGCCTATTTAATAAGCCTATTTAATAAGCCTATTTAATAAGTCTATTTAATAAGCCTATTTAATAAGCCTATTTAATAAACATATTTAATAAGCCTATTTATTAAGCCGATTTAATGAGCCTATTTAATAAGCCTATTTATTGAGCCTATTTAATAAGTCTATTTAATAAGCCTGTTTAATAAGCCTATTTAATAAGTATTTAATGAGCCTATTTAATATAAGTTGCTGAATAAGCCTATTTAATAAGCCTAAGTTGCTGAAATAAGTCTATTTAATAAGCCTATTTAATAAGCCTAAGTTGCTGAATAAGCCTATTTTTAGTAAGCCTAAGTTGTTGAAATAAGCCTGTTTAATAAGCCCAAGTTGCTGAAATAAGCCTATTTAATAAGGCTATTTAATAAGCCTAAGTTGCTGAAATAAGCCTATTTAATAAGCGTAAGTTGCTGAAATAAGGCTATTTAATAAGTCTAAGTTGCTGAAATGAGCCTATTTAATAAGCCTAAGTTGCTGAATACGCCTATTTAATAAGCCTAAGTTGCTGAAATAAGCCTATTTAATAAGTCTAAGTTGCTGAAATAAGGCTATTTAATAAGCCTAAGTTGCTAAAATAAGCCTATTTAATGAGGCTATTTAATAAGCCTAAGTTGCTGAATAAGCCTATCTAATAAGTCTACGTTGCTGAAATAAGGCTATATAATAAGCCTAAGTTGCTGAAATGAGCCTTTTTAATAAGCCTAAGTTGCTGAAATAAGGCTATTTAATAAGTCTAAGTTGCTGAAATAAGCCTATTTAAAAAAGCCTAAGTTGCTAAAATAAACCGATTTAATGAGGCTATTTAATAAGTCTATTTAATAAGCCTATTTAATAAGCCTATTTAATAAGTCTATTTAATAAGTCTATTTAATACGCCTATTTAATAAGTATTTAATGAGCCTATTTAAAATGTCTATTTGTTGAGCCTATTTAATAAGCCTATTTATTAAGCCTATTTAATAAGACTATTTAATAAGTCTATTTAATAAGCCTATTTAATACGCCTATTTAATAAGCCTATTTAATAAGCCTATTTATGAAGCATATTTGATGAGCCTATTTAATAAGCCTATTTATTGAGCCTATTTAATAAGTCTATTTTATAAGCCTGTTTAATAAGCCTATTTAATAAGTATTTAATGAGCCTATTTAATAAGCCTAAGTTGCTGAAAATGCCTATTTAATAAGCCTAAGTTTCTGAACTAAGCCTATTTAAAAAGGTATATTTAATAAGTCTAAGTTTCTGAAATAAACCTATTTAAAAATGTTATTTAATAAGCCTAAGTTGCTGAAATAAACCTGTTTAATAAGGCTATTTAATAAGTATAAGTTGCTGAAATAAGCTTATTTAATAAGCCTAAGTTGCTGAAATAAGCCTATTTAATACGGCTATTTAATAAGTCTAAGTTGCTGCAATAAACCTATTTAATAAGCCTAAGTTGCTAAAATAAGCCTATTTAATGAGGCTATTTAATAAGTCCATTTAATAAGCCTATTTAATAAGCCTATTTAATACGCCTATTTAATGAGCCTATTTAATACGCCTATTTAATAAACCTATTTAATAAGTATTTAATGAGCCTATTTATTAAGTCTATTTAATAAGCCTTTTTAATGAGCCTATTTAATAAGCCTATTTATTGAGCCTATTTAATAAGCCTATTTATTGAGCCTATTTAATAAGCCTATTTATTGAGCCTATTTAGTAAGCCTATTTATTGAGCCTATTTAATAAGCCTATTTAATAAGCCTATTTAATAAGCCTATTTAATAAGCCTATTTATTGAGCCTATTTAATGAGTCTATTTAATAAGCCTATTTATTGAGCCTATTTAATAAGTATTTAATGAGCCTATTTAATAAGTTTATTTAATAAGCCTATTTAATAGGCCTATTTAATAAGTCTAAGTTGCTGAAATAAGCTTATTTAATAAGAATAAGTTGCTGAAATAAGCATAAATAATAATGCTATTTAATAATCATAAGTTGCTGAATTAAGCCTATTTAATAAGCCTATTTAATAAGCCTATTTAATAAGCCTATTTAATAAGCCTATTTAATAAGCCTATTTAATAAGCCTATTTAATAAGCCTATTTAATAAGCCTATTTATTGAGCCTATTTAATAAGTCTATTTAATAAGCCTATTTATTGAGCCTATTTAATAAGTATTTAATGAGCCTATTTAATAAGTCTATTTAATAAGCCTATTTAATAGGCCTATTTAATAAGTCTAAGTTGCTGAAATAAGCTTATTTAATAAGAATAAGTTGCTGAAATAAGCATATATAATAATGCTATTTAATAAGCATAAGTTGCTGAATTAAGCCTATTTAATAAGCCTATTTAATAAGCCTATTTAATAAGCCTATTTATTGAGCCTATTTAATAAGTCTATTTAATGAGCCTATTTAATAAGCCTATTTAATAAGTATTTAATGAGCCTATTTAATAAGTCTATTTAATAAGCCTATTTAAATAATATTCAATGAGCCTATTTATTAAGCCTATTTATTGAGCCTATTTAATAAGCCTATTTATTAAGCCTATTTAATAAGCCTATTTAATAAGCCTATTTAATAAGTCTATTTAATAAGCCTATTTAATAAGCCTATTTAATAAACATATTTAATAAGCCTATTTATTAAGCCGATTTAATGAGCCTATTTAATAAGCCTATTTATTGAGCCTATTTAATAAGTCTATTTAATAAGCCTGTTTAATAAGCCTATTTAATAAGTATTTAATGAGCCTATTTAATATAAGTTGCTGAATAAGCCTATTTAATAAGCCTAAGTTGCTGAAATAAGTCTATTTAATAAGCCTATTTAATAAGCCTAAGTTGCTGAATAAGCCTATTTTTAGTAAGCCTAAGTTGTTGAAATAAGCCTGTTTAATAAGCCCAAGTTGCTGAAATAAGCCTATTTAATAAGGCTATTTAATAAGCCTAAGTTGCTGAAATAAGCCTATTTAATAAGCGTAAGTTGCTGAAATAAGGCTATTTAATAAGTCTAAGTTGCTGAAATGAGCCTATTTAATAAGCCTAAGTTGCTGAATACGCCTATTTAATAAGCCTAAGTTGCTGAAATAAGCCTATTTAATAAGTCTAAGTTGCTGAAATAAGGCTATTTAATAAGCCTAAGTTGCTAAAATAAGCCTATTTAATGAGGCTATTTAATAAGCCTAAGTTGCTGAATAAGCATATCTAATAAGTCTACGTTGCTGAAATAAGGCTATATAATAAGCCTAAGTTGCTGAAATGAGCCTTTTTAATAAGCCTAAGTTGCTGAAATAAGGCTATTTAATAAGTCTAAGTTGCTGATATAAGCCTATTTAAAAAAGCCTAAGTTGCTAAAATAAGCCTATTTAATGAGGCTATTTAATAAGTCTATTTAATAAGCCTATTTAATAAGCCTATTTAATAAGTCTATTTAAAAAGTCTATTTAATACGCCTATTTAATAAGTATTTAATGAGCCTATTTAATAAGCCTATTTGTTGAGCCTATTTAATAAGCCTATTTATTAAGCCTATTTAATAAGACTATTTAATAAGTCTATTTAATAAGCCTATTTAATACGCCTATTTAATAAGCCTATTTAATAAGCCTATTTATTAAGCATATTTGATGAGCCTATTTAATAAGCCTATTTATTGAGCCTATTTAATAAGTCTATTTTATAAGCCTGTTTAATAAGCCTATTTAATAAGTATTTAATGAGCCTATTTAATAAGCCTAAGTTGCTGAAAACGCCTATTTAATAAGCCTAAGTTTCTGAACTAAGCCTATTTAAAAAGGTATATTTAATAAGTCTAAGTTTCTGAAATAAACCTATTTAAAAATGCTATTTAATAAGCCTAAGTTGCTGAAATAAACCTGTTTAATAAGGCTATTTAATAAGCATAAGTTGCTGAAATAAGCTTATTTAATAAGCCTAAGTTGCTGAAATAAGCCTATTTAATAAGGCTATTTAATAAGTCTAATTTGCTGAAATAAACCTATTTAATAAGCCTAAGTTGCTAAAATAAGCCTATTTAATGAGGCTATTTAATAAGTCCATTTAATAAGCCTATTTAATAAGCCTATTTAATACGCCTATTTAATGAGCCTATTTAATACGCCTCTTTAATAAACCTATTTAATAAGTATTTAATGAGCCTATTTATTTAGTCTATTTAATAAGCCTTTTTAATGAGCCTATTTAATAAGCCTATTTATTGAGCCTATTTAATAAGCCTATTTATTGAGCCTATTTAATAAGCCTATTTATTGAGCCTGTTTAATAAGCCTATTTAATAAGCCTATTTAATAAGCCTATTTAAAAAGCCTATTTAATAAGCCTATTTAATAAGCTTATTTAATAAGCCTATTTATTGAGCCTATTTAATAAGTCTATTTAATAAGCCTATTTATTGAGCCTATTTAATAAGTCTATTTAATAAGCCTATTTAATAGGCCTATTTAATAAGTCTAAGTTGCTGAAATAAGCTTATTTAATAAGAATAAGTTGCTGAAATAAGCATATATAATAATGCTATTTAATAAGCATAAGTTGCTGAATTAAGCCTATTTAATAAGCCTATTTAATAAGCCTATTTAATAAGCCTATTTATTGAGCCTATTTAATAAGTCTATTTAATGAGCCTATTTAATAAGCATATTTAATAAGTATTTAATGAGCCTATTTAATAAGTCTATTTAATAAGCCTATTTAAAGAATATTCAATGAGCCTATTTATTAAGCCTATTTATTGAGCCTATTTAATAAGCCTATTTATTAAGCCTATTTAATAAGCCTATTTAATAAGCCTATTTAATAAGTCTATTTAATAAGCCTATTTAATAAGCCTATTTAATAAACATATTTAATAAGCCTATTTATTAAGCCGATTTAATGAGCCTATTTAATAAGCCTATTTATTGAGCCTATTTAATAAGTCTATTTAATAAGCCTGTTTAATAAGCCTATTTAATAAGTATTTAATGAGCCTATTTAATATAAGTTGCTGAATAAGCCTATTTAATAAGCCTAAGTTGCTGAAATAAGTCTATTTAATAAGCCTATTTAATAAGCCTAAGTTGCTGAATAAGCCTATTTTTATTAAGCCTAAGTTGTTGAAATAAGCCTGTTTAATAAGCCCAAGTTGCTGAAATAAGCCTATTTAATAAGGCTATTTAATAAGCCTAAGTTGCTGAAATAAGCCTATTTAATAAGCGTAAGTTGCTGAAATAAGGCTATTTAATAAGTCTAAGTTGCTGAAATGAGCCTATTTAATAAGCCTAAGTTGCTGAATACGCCTATTTAATAAGCCTAAGTTGCTGAAATAAGCCTATTTAATAAGTCTAAGTTGCTGAAATAAGGCTATTTAATAAGCCTAAGTTGCTAAAATAAGCCTATTTAATGAGGCTATTTAATAAGCCTAAGTTGCTGAATAAGCCTATCTAATAAGTCTACGTTGCTGAAATAAGGCTATATAATAAGCCTAAGTTGCTGAAATGAGCCTTTTTAATAAGCCTAAGTTGCTGAAATAAGGCTATTTAATAAGTCTAAGTTGCTGAAATAAGCCTATTTAAAAAAGCCTAAGTTGCTAAAATAAACCGATTTAATGAGGCTATTTAATAAGTCTATTTAATAAGCCTATTTAATAAGCCTATTTAATAAGTCTATTTAATAAGTCTATTTAATACGCCTATTTAATAAGTATTTAATGAGCCTATTTAAAATGTCTATTTGTTGAGCCTATTTAATAAGCCTATTTATTAAGCCTATTTAATAAGACTATTTAATAAGTCTATTTAATAAGCCTATTTAATACGCCTATTTAATAAGCCTATTTAATAAGCCTATTTATGAAGCATATTTGATGAGCCTATTTAATAAGCCTATTTATTGAGCCTATTTAATAAGTCTATTTTATAAGCCTGTTTAATAAGCCTATTTAATAAGTATTTAATGAGCCTATTTAATAAGCCTAAGTTGCTGAAAATGCCTATTTAATAAGCCTAAGTTTCTGAACTAAGCCTATTTAAAAAGGTATATTTAATAAGTCTAAGTTTCTGAAATAAACCTATTTAAAAATGTTATTTAATAAGCCTAAGTTGCTGAAATAAACCTGTTTAATAAGGCTATTTAATAAGCATAAGTTGCTGAAATAAGCTTATTTAATAAGCCTAAGTTGCTGAAATAAGCCTATTTAATACGGCTATTTAATAAGTCTAAGTTGCTGCAATAAACCTATTTAATAAGCCTAAGTTGCTAAAATAAGCCTATTTAATGAGGCTATTTAATAAGTCCATTTAATAAGCCTATTTAATAAGCCTATTTAATACGCCTATTTAATGAGCCTATTTAATACGCCTATTTAATAAACCTATTTAATAAGTATTTAATGAGCCTATTTATTAAGTCTATTTAATAAGCCTTTTTAATGAGCCTATTTAATAAGCCTATTTATTGAGCCTATTTAATAAGCCTATTTATTGATTTTATTTATTAAGCCTATTTATTGAGCCTATTTAGTAAGCCTATTTATTGAGCCTATTTAATAAGCCTATTTAATAAGCCTATTTAATAAGCCTATTTAATAAGCCTATTTATTGAGCCTATTTAATGAGTCTATTTAATAAGCCTATTTATTGAGCCTATTTAATAAGTATTTAATGAGCCTATTTAATAAGTTTATTTAATAAGCCTATTTAATAGGCCTATTTAATAAGTCTAAGTTGCTGAAATAAGCTTATTTAATAAGAATAAGTTGCTGAAATAAGCATAAATAATAATGCTATTTAATAATCATAAGTTGCTGAATTAAGCCTATTTAATAAGCCTATTTAATAAGCCTATTTAATAAGCCTATTTAATAAGCCTATTTAATAAGCCTATTTAATAAGCCTATTTAATAAGCCTATTTATTGAGCCTATTTAATAAGTCTATTTAATAAGCCTATTTATTGAGCCTATTTAATAAGTCTATTTAATGAGCCTATTTAATAAGCCTATTTAATAAGTATTTAATGAGCCTATTTAATAAGTCTATTTAATAAGCCTATTTAATAGGCCTATTTAATAAGTCTAAGTTGCTGAAATAAGCTTATTTAATAAGAATAAGTTGCTGAAATAAGCATATATAATAATGCTATTTAATAAGCATAAGTTGCTGAATTAAGCCTATTTAATAAGCCTATTTAATAAGCCTATTTAATAAGCCTATTTAATAAGCCTATTTATTGAGCCTATTTAATAAGTCTATTTAATGAGCCTATTTAATAAGCCTATTTAATAAGTATTTAATGAGCCTATTTAATAAGTCTATTTAATAAGCCTATTTAAATAATATTCAATGAGCCTATTTATTAAGCCTATTTATTGAGCCTATTTAATAAGCCTATTTATTAAGCCTATTTAATAAGCCTATTTAATAAGCCTATTTAATAAGTCTATTTAATAAGCCTATTTAATAAGCCTATTTAATAAACATATTTAATAAGCCTATTTATTAAGCCGATTTAATAAGCCTGTTTAATAAGCCTATTTAATAAGTATTTAATGAGCCTATTTAATATAAGTTGCTGAATAAGCCTATTTAATAAGCCTAAGTTGCTGAAATAAGTCTATTTAATAAGCCTATTTAATAAGCCTAAGTTGCTGAATAAGCCTATTTTTAGTAAGCCTAAGTTGTTGAAATAAGCCTGTTTAATAAGCCCAAGTTGCTGAAATAAGCCTATTTAATAAGGCTATTTAATAAGTCTAAGTTGCTGAAATGAGCCTATTTAATAAGCCTAAGTTGCTGAATACGCCTATTTAATAAGCCTAAGTTGCTGAAATAAGCCTATTTAATAAGTCTAAGTTGCTGAAATAAGGCTATTTAATAAGCCTAAGTTGCTGAAATAAGCCTATTTAATAAGCCTAAGTTGCTGAAATGAGTCTATTTAATAAGCCTATTTAATAAGCCTAAGTTGCTGAATAAGCCTATTTTTAGTAAGCCTAAGTTGTTGAAATAAGCCTGTTTAATAAGCCCAAGTTGCTGAAATAAGCCTATTTAATAAGGCTATTTAATAAGCCTAAGTTGCTGAAATAAGCCTATTTAATAAGCGTAAGTTGCTGAAATAAGGCTATTTAATAAGTCTAAGTTGCTGAAATGAGCCTATTTAATAAGCCTAAGTTGCTGAATACGCCTATTTAATAAGCCTAAGTTGCTGAAATAAGCCTATTTAATAAGTCTAAGTTGCTGAAATAAGGCTATTTAATAAGCCTAAGTTGCTGAAATAAGCCTATTTAATAAGCCTAAGTTGCTGAAATGAGTCTATTTAATAAGCCTATTTAATAAGCCTAAGTTGCTGAATAAGCCTATTTTTATTAAGCCTAAGTTGCTGAAATAAGCCTATTTAATAAGCCCAAGTTGCCGAAATAAGCCTATTTAATAAGGCTATTTAATAAGCCTAAGTTGCTGAAATAAGCCTATTTAATAAGCGTAAGTTGCTGAAATAATGCTATTTAATAAGCCTAAGTTGCTGAAATAAGCCTATTTAATAGGCCTATCTAATAAGTCTAAGTTGCAGAAATAAGCATATTTCATAAGCCTATTTAATGAGCCTAAGTTGCTGAAATGTCTATTAAACTAGTCGATTTAATAAGTCTAAGTTGCTAAAATAAGCCTATTTAATAAGGCTATTTAATAAGTCTAAGTTGCTGAAATAACCCTGTTTAATAAGGCTATTTAATAAGTCTAAGTTGCTGAAATAAACATATTTAATAAGCCTAAGTTGCTAAAATAAGCCTATTTAATGATGCTATTTAATAAGTCCATTTAATAAGCCTATTTAATAAGCCTATTTAATACGCCTATAAAATAAGCCTATTTAATACGCCTATTTAATAAACCGATTTAATAAGTATTTAATGAGCCTATTTATTAAGCCTATTTATTGAGCCTATTTAATAAGCCTATTTATTGAGCCTATTTAATAAGCATATTTAATAAGACTATTTAGTAAGCCTATTTATTGAGCCTATTTAATAAGCCTATTTAATAAGCCTATTTAATAAGCCTATTTAATAAGCCTATTTATTGAGCCTATTTAATAAGTCTATTTAATAAGCCTATTTAATAAGCCTATTTAATAAGTATTTAATGAGCCTATTTAATAAGTCTATTTAATAAGTCTATTTTATAGGCCTTTTTAATAAGTCTAAGTTGCTGAAATAAGCCTATTTAATAAGGCTGTTTAATAAGCCTAAGTTGCTGAAATAAGCCTATTTCATAAGCCTAAGTTGCTGAAATAAGGCTTTTTAATAAGTCTAAGTTGCTGAAATAAGCCTATTTAATAAGTCTAAGTTGCTAAAATAAGCCTATTTAATAAGGCTATTTAATAAGCCTAAGTTGCTGAATAAGCCTATTTAATAAGTCTACGTTGCTGAAATAAGGCTTTTTAATAAGAATAAGTTGCTGAAATGAGCCTTTTTAATAAGCCTAAGTTGCTGAAATAAGGCTATTTAATAAGTCTAAGTTGCTGAAATATGCCTATTTAAAAAAGCCTATGTTGCTAAAATAAGCCTATTTAATGAGGCTATTTAATAAGTCTATTTTATAAGCCTATTTAATAAGCCTATTTAATATGCCTATTTAATAAGTCTATTTAATAAGTCTATTTAATACGCCTATTTAATAAGTATTTAATGAGCCTATTTAATAAGCCTAAGTTGCTGAAAAAGCCTATTTAATAAGCCTAAGTTTCTGAACTAAGCCTATTTAAAAAGGTATATTTAATAAGTCTAAGTTTCTGAAATACACCTATTTAAAAATGCTATTTAATAAGCCTAAGTTGCTGAAATAAACCTGTTTAATAAGGCTATTTAATAAGCATAAGTTGCTGAAATAAGCTTATTTAATAAGCCTAAGTTGCTGAAATAAGCCTATTTAATAAGGCTATTTAATAAGTCTAAGTTGCTGAAATAAACCTATTTAATAAGCCTAAGTTGCTAAAATAAGCCTATTTAATGAGGCTATTTAATAAGTCCATTTAATAAGCCTATTTAATAAGCCTATTTAATACGCCTATTTAATAAGCCTATTTAATACGCCTATTTAATAAACCTATTTAATAAGTATTTAATGAGCCTATTTATTAAGTCTATTTAATAAGTCTATTTAATAAGACTATTTAATAAGTATTTAATGAGCCTATTTAATAAGCCTATTTATTGAGCTTATTTATTGAGCCTATTTAATAAGCCTATTTATTGAGCCAATTTAGTAAGCCTATTTATTGAGCCTATTTAATAAGCCTATTTAATAAGCCTATTTAATAAGCCTATTTAATAAGCCTATTTATTGAGCCTATTTAATAAGTATTTAATGATCCTATTTAATAAGTCTATTTAATAAGCCTATTTAATAGGCCTATTTAATAAGTCTAAGTTACTGAAATAAGCTTATTTAATAAGCCTAAGTTGCTGAAATAAGCCTATATAATAAGGCTATTTAATAAGCATAAGTTGCTGAATTAAGCCTATTTAATAAGCCTATTTAATAAGCCTATTTAATAAGCCTATTTAATAAGCCTATTTAATAAGCCTATTTATTGAGCCTATTTAATAAGTCTATTTAATAAGCCTATTTAATAAGCCTATTTAATAAGTATTTAATGAGCCTATTTAATAAGTCTATTTAATAAGCCTATTTAAAGAATATTCAATGAGCCTATTTATTAAGCCTATTTATTGAGCATATTTAATAAGCCTATTTATTAAGCCTATTTAATAAGCCTATTTAATAAGCCTATTTAATAAGTCTATTTAATAAGCCTATTTAATAAGCCTATTTAATAAACATATTTAATAAGCCTATTTAATAAGTATTTAATGAGCCTATTTAATATAAGTTGCTGAATAAGCCTATTTAGTAAGCCTAAGTTGCTGAAATAAGTATATTTAATAAGCCTATTTAATAAGCCTAAGTTGCTGAATAAGCCTATTTTTATTAAGCCTAAGTTGTTGAAATACGCCTGTTTAATAAGCCCAAGTTGCTGAAATAAGCCTATTTAATAAGGCTATTTAATAAGCCTAAGTTGCTGAAATAAGCCTATTTAATAAGCGTAAGTTGCTGAAATAAGGCTATTTAATAAGTCTAAGTTGCTGAAATAAGCCTATTTAATAAGCCTAAGTTGCTGAATACGCCTATTTAATAAGCCTAAGTTGCTGAAATATGCCTATTTAATAAGTCTAAGTTGCTGAAATAAGGCTATTTAATAAGCCTAAGTTGCTGAAATAAGCCTATTTAATAAGCCTAAGTTGCTGAAATAAGTCTATTTAATAAGCCTATTTAATAAGCCTAAGTTGCTGAATAAGCCTATTTTTATTAAGCCTAAGTTGCTGAAATAAGCCTATTTAATAAGCCCAAGTTGCTGAAATAAGCCTATTTAATAAGTCTATTTAATAAGCCTAAGTTGCTGAAATAAGCCTATTTAATAAGCGTAAGTTGCTGAAATAATGCTATTTAATAAGCCTAAGTTGCTGAAATAAGCCTATTTAATAGGCCTATCTAATAAGTCTAAGTTGCAGAAATAAGCATATTTCATAAGCCTATTTAATGAGCCTAAGTTGCTGAAATGTCTATTTAACTAGTCGATTTAATAAGTTTAAGTTGCTAAAATAAGCCTATTTAATAAGGCTATTTAATAAGCCTAAGTTGCTGAAATAAGCCTATTTAATAAGGCTATTTAATAAGCCTAAGTTGCTGAAATAAGCCTATTTAATAAGGCTATTTAATAAGTATAAGTTGCTGAAATAAGCCTATTTAATGATGCTATTTAATAAGTCCATTTAATAAGCCTATTTAATAAGCCTATTTAATACGCCTATTTAATAAGCCTATTTAATACGCCTATTTAATAAACCGATTTAATAAGTATTTAATGAGCCTATTTATTGAGCCTATTTAATAAGCCTATTTATTGAGCCTATTTAATAAGCCTATTTAATAAGCCTATTTAGTAAGCCTATTTATTGAGCCTATTTAATAAGCCTATTTAATAAGCCTATTTAATAAGCCTATTTAATAAGCCTATTTATTGACCCTATTTAATAAATATTTAATGAGCCTATTTAATAAGTCTATTTAATAAGCCTATTTTATAGGCCTATTTAATAAGTCTAAGTTGCTGAAATAAGCCTATTTAATAAGGCTGTTTAATAAGCCTAAGTTGCTGAAATAAGCCTATTTCATAAGCCTAAGTTGCTGAAATAAGGCTTTTTAATAAGTCTAAGTTGCTGAAATAAGCCTATTTAATAAGCCTAAGTTGCTGAAATAAGGCTATTTAATAAGTCTAAGTTGCTGAAATATGCCTATTTAAAAAAGCCTATGTTGCTAAAATAAGCCTATTTAATGAGGCTATTTAATAAGTCTATTTAATAAGCCTATTTAATAAGCCTATTTAATAAGCCTATTTATAATGCCTATTTAATAAGTCTATTTAATAAGTCTATTTAATACGCCTATTTAATAAGTATTTAATGAGCCTATTTAATAAGCCTATTTATTGAGCCTATTTAATAAGCCTATTTATTAAGCCTATTAATAACCTATTTAATAAGCCTATTTATTAAGCATATTTGATGAGCCTATTTAATAAGCCTATTTATTGAGCCTATTTAATAAGTCTATTTAATAAGCCTGTTTAATAAGCCTATTTAATAAGGATTTAATGAGCCTATTTAATAAGCCTAAGTTGCTGAAAAAGCCTAATTAATAAGCCTAAGTTTCTGAACTAAGCCTATTTAAAAATGCTATCTAATAAGCCTAAGTTGCTGAAATAAACCTGTTTAATAAGGCTATTTAATAAGCATAAGTTGCTGAAATAAGCTTATTTAATAAGCCTAAGTTGCTGAAATAAGCCTATTTAATAAGGCTATTTAATAAGTCTAAGTTGCTGAAATAAACCTATTTAATAAGCCTAAGTTGCTAAAATAAGCCTATTTAATGAGGCTATTTAATAAGTCCATTTAATAAGCCTATTTAATAAGCCTATTTAATACGCCTATTTAATAAGCCTATTTAATACGCCTATTTAATAAACCTTATTTAATAAGTATTTAATGAGCCTATTTATTAAGTCTATTTAATAAGCCTTTTTAATAAGCCTATTTAATAAAGTCTATTTAATAAGCCTATTTAATAAGTCTATTTAATACATCTATTTAATAAGACTATTTAATAAGTATTTAATGAGCCTATTTAATAAGCCTATTTATTGAGCCTATTTAATAAGCCTATTTATTGAGCCTATTTAATAAGCCTATTTATTGAGCCTATTTAGTAAGCCTATTTATTGAGCCTATTTAATAAGCCTATTTAATAAGCCTATTTAATAAGCCTATTTAATAAGCCTATTTATTGAGCCTATTTAATAAGTCTATTTAATAAGCCTATTTATTGAGCCTATTTAATAAGTATTTAATGAGCCTATTTAATAAGTCTATTTAATAAGCCTATTTAATAGGCCTATTTAATAAGTTTAAGTTTCTGAAATAAGCTTATTTAATAAGCCTAAGTTGCTGAAATAAGCCTATATAATAAGGCTATTTAATAAGCATAAGTTGCTGAATTAAGCCTATTTAATAAGCCTATTTAATAAGCCTATTTAATAAGCCTGTTTAATAAGCCTATTTAATAAGCCTATTTATTGAGCCTATTTAATAAGTCTATTTAATAAGCCTATTTAATAAGCCTATTTAATAAGTATTTAATGAGCCTATTTAATAAGTCTATTTAATAAGCCTATTTAATAAGTCTATTTAATAAGCCTATTTAAAGAATATTCAATGAGCCTATTTATTGAGCCTATTTAATAAGCCTATTTAATAAGCTTATTTAATAAACATATTTAATAAGCCTATTTATTAAGCCGATTTAATGAGCCTATTTAATAAGCCTATTTATTAAGCCTATTTAATAAGCCTGTTTAATAAGCCTATTTAATAAGCCTATTTATTGAGCCTATTTAATAAGTCTATTTAATAAGCCTATTTAATAAGCCTATTTAATAAGTATTTAATGAGCCTATTTAATAAGTCTATTTAATAAGCCTATTTAAAGAATATTCAATGAGCCTATTTATTGAGCCTATTTAATAAGCCTATTTAATAAGCCTATTTAATAAGCTTATTTAATAAACATATTTAATAAGCCTATTTATTAAGCCGATTTAATGAGCCTATTTAATAAGCCTATTTATTAAGCCTAATTAATAAGCCTATTTAATAAGCCTATTTATTAAGCCTATTTAATAAGCCTATTTAATAAACATATTTAATAAGCCTATTTATTAAGCCGATTTAATTAGCCTATTTAATAAGCCTATTTATTGAGCCTATTTAATAAGTCTATTTAATAAGCCTGTTTAATAAGCCTATTTAATAAGTATTTAATGAGCCTATTTAATATAAGTTGCTGAATCAGCCTATTTAATAAGCCTAAGTTGCTGAAATAAGTCTATTTAATAAGCCTAAGTTGCTGAATAAGCCTATTTTTATTAAGCCTAAATTGTTGAAATAAGCCTGTTTAATAAGCCCAAGTTGCTGAAATAAGCCTATTTAATAAGGCTATTTAATAAACCTAAGTTGCTGAAATAAGCCTATTTAATAAGCGTAAGTTGCTGAAATAAGGCTATTTAATAAGTCTACGTTGCTGAAATAAGCCTATTTAATAAGCCTAAGTTGCTGAATACGCCTATTTAATAAGCCTAAGTTGCTGAAATAAGCCTATTTAATAAGCCTAAGTTGCTGAAATAAGCCTATTTAATAAGCCTAAGTTGCTGAAATAAGTCTATTTAATAAGCCTATTTAATAAGCCTAAGTTGCTGAATAAGCCTATTTTTATTAAGCCTAAGTTGCTGAAATTAGCCTATTTAATAAGCCCAAGTTGCTGAAATAAGCCTATTTAATAAGGCTATTTAATAAGCCTAAGTTGCTGAAATAAGCCTATTTAATAAGCGTAAGTTGCTGAAATAATGCTATTTAATAAGCCTAAGTTGCTGAAATAAGCCTATTTAATAGGCCTATCTAATAAGTCTAAGTTGCAGAAATAAGCATATTTCATAAGCCTACTTAATGAGCCTAAGTTGCTGAAATGTCTATTTAACTAGTCGATTTAATAAGTCTAAGTTGCTAAAATAAGCCTATTTAATAAGGCTATTTAATAAGCCTAAGTTGCTGAAATAAGCCTATTTAATAAGGCTATTTAATGAGCCTAAGTTGCTGAAATAAGCCTATTTAAAAAGCCTAAGTTTCTGAACTAAGCCTATTTAAAAAGGTATATTTAATAAGTCTAAGTTGCTGAAATAAACCTGTTTAATAAGGCTATTTAATAAGCATAAGTTGCTGAAACAAGCTTATTTAATAAGGCTATTTAATAAGTCTAAGTTGCTGAAATAAACATATTTAATTAGCCTAAGTTGCTAAAATAGGCATATTTAATTATGCTATTTAATAAGTCCATTTAATAAGCCTATTTAATAAGCCTATTTAATACGCCTATTTAATAAGCCTATTTAATACGCCTATTTAATAAACCGATTGAATAAGTATTTAATGAGCCTATTTATTAAGTCTATTTAATAAGCCTTTTTAATAAGCCTATTTAATAAAGTCTATTTAATAAGCCTATTTAATAAGTCTATTTAATAAGTCTATTTAATAAGACTATTTACTAAGTATTTAATGAGCCTATTTAATAAGCCTATTTATTGAGCCTATTTAATAAGCCTATTTATTGAGCCTATTTAATAAGCCTATTTAATAAGTCTATTTAATAAGCCTATTTAATACGCCTATTTAATAAGCCTATTTAATAAGCCTATTTATTAAGCATATTTGATGAGCCTATTTAATAAGCCTATTTATTGAGCCTATTTAATAAGTCTATTTAATAAGCCTGTTTAATAAGCCTATTTAATAAGGATTTAATGAGCCTATTTAATAAGCCTAAGTTGCTGAAAAAGCCTAATTAATACGCCTAAGTTTCTGAACTAAGCCTATTTAAAAAGGTATGTTTAATAAGTCTAAGTTTCTGAAATAAACCTATTTAAAAATGCTATTTAATAAGCCTAAGTTGCTGAAATAAACCTGTTTAATAAGGCTATTTAATAAGCATAAGTTGCTGAAATAAGCTTATTTAATAAGCCTAAGTTGCTGAAATAAGCCTATTTAATAAGGCTATTTAATAAGTCTAAGTTGCTGAAATAAACCTATTTAATAAGCCTAAGTTGCTAAAATAAGCCTATTTAATGAGGCTATTTAATAAGTCAATTTAATAAGCCTATTTAATAAGCCTATTTAATACGCCTATTTAATAAGCCTATTTAATACGCCTATTTAATAAACCTATTTAATGAGTATTTAATGAGCCTATTTATTAAGTATATTTAATAAGCCTTTTTAATAAGCCTATTTAATAAAGTCTATTTAATAAGCCTATTTAATAAGTCTATTTAATAAGTCTATTTAATAAGACTATTTAATAAGTATTTAATTAGCCTATTTAATAAGCCTATTTATTGAGCCTATTTAATAAGCCTTTTTATTGAGCCTATTTAATAAGCCTATTTATTGAGCCTATTTAGTAAGCCTATTTATTGAGCCTATTTAATAAGCCTATTTAATAAGCCTATTTAATAAGCCTATTTAATAAGCCTATTTATTGAGCCTATTTAATAAGTCTATTTAATAAGCCTATTTATTGAGCCTATTTAATAAGTATTTAATGAGCCTATTTAATAAGTCTATTTAATAAGCCTATTTAATAGGCCTATTTAATAAGTCTAAGTTGCTGAAATAAGCTTATTTAATAAGCCTAAGTTGCTGAAATAAGCCTATATAATAAGGCTATTTAATAAGCATAAGTTGCTGAATTAAGCCTATTTAATAAGCCTATTTAATAAGCCTATTTAATAAGCCTGTTTAATAAGCCTATTTAATAAGCCTATTTATTGAGCCTATTTAATAAGTCTATTTAATAAGCCTATTTAATAAGCCTATTTAATAAGTATTTAATGAGCCTATTTAATAAGTCTATTTAATAAGCCTATTTAAAGAATATTCAATGAGCCTATTTATTGAGCCTATTTAATAAGCCTATTTATTGAGCCTATTTAGTAAGCCTATTTATTGAGCCTATTTAATAAGCCTATTTAATAAGCCTATTTAATAAGCCTATTTAATAAGCCTATTTATTGAGCCTATTTAATAAGTCTATTTAATAAGCCTATTTATTGAGCCTATTTAATAAGTATTTAATGAGCCTATTTAATAAGTCTATTTAATAAGCCTATTTAATAGGCCTATTTAATAAGTTTAAGTTTCTGAAATAAGCTTATTTAATAAGCCTAAGTTGCTGAAATAAGCCTATATATTAAGGCTATTTAATAAGCATAAGTTGCTGAATTAAGCCTATTTAATAAGCCTATTTAATAAGCCTATTTAATAAGCCTGTTTAATAAGCCTATTTAATAAGCCTATTTATTGAGCCTATTTAATAAGTCTATTTAATAAGCCTATTTAATAAGCCTATTTAATAAACATATTTAATAAGCCTATTTATTAAGCCGATTTAATGAGCCTATTTAATAAGTCTATTTAATAAGCCTATTTAAAGAATATTCAATGAGCCTATTTATTAAGCCTGTTTATTGAGCCTATTTAATAAGCCTATTTAATAAGCCTATTTAGTAAGCCTATTTATTGAGCCTATTTAATAAGCCTATTTAATAAGCCTATTTAATAAGCCTATTTAATAAGCCTATTTATTGACCCTATTTAATAAATATTTAATGAGCCTATTTAATAAGTCTATTTAATAAGCCTATTTTATAGGCCTATTTAATAAGTCTAAGTTGCTGAAATAAGCCTATTTAATAAGGCTGTTTAATAAGCCTAAGTTGCTGAAATAAGCCTATTTCATAAGCCTAAGTTGCTGAAATAAGGCTTTTTAATAAGTCTAAGTTGCTGAAATAAGCCTATTTAATAAGCCTAAGTTGCTGAAATAAGGCTATTTAATAAGTCTAAGTTGCTGAAATATGCCTATTTAAAAAAGCCTATGTTGCTAAAATAAGCCTATTTAATGAGGCTATTTAATAAGTCTATTTAATAAGCCTATTTAATAAGCCTATTTAATAAGCCTATTTATAATGCCTATTTAATAAGTCTATTTAATAAGTCTATTTAATACGCCTATTTAATAAGTATTTAATGAGCCTATTTAATAAGCCTATTTATTGAGCCTATTTAATAAGCCTATTTATTAAGCCTATTAATAACCTATTTAATAAGCCTATTTATTAAGCATATTTGATGAGCCTATTTAATAAGCCTATTTATTGAGCCTATTTAATAAGTCTATTTAATAAGCCTGTTTAATAAGCCTATTTAATAAGGATTTAATGAGCCTATTTAATAAGCCTAAGTTGCTGAAAAAGCCTAATTAATAAGCCTAAGTTTCTGAACTAAGCCTATTTAAAAATGCTATCTAATAAGCCTAAGTTGCTGAAATAAACCTGTTTAATAAGGCTATTTAATAAGCATAAGTTGCTGAAATAAGCTTATTTAATAAGCCTAAGTTGCTGAAATAAGCCTATTTAATAAGGCTATTTAATAAGTCTAAGTTGCTGAAATAAACCTATTTAATAAGCCTAAGTTGCTAAAATAAGCCTATTTAATGAGGCTATTTAATAAGTCCATTTAATAAGCCTATTTAATAAGCCTATTTAATACGCCTATTTAATAAGCCTATTTAATACGCCTATTTAATAAACCTTATTTAATAAGTATTTAATGAGCCTATTTATTAAGTCTATTTAAAAAGCCTTTTTAATAAGCCTATTTAATAAAGTCTATTTAATAAGCCTATTTAATAAGTCTATTTAATACATCTATTTAATAAGACTATTTAATAAGTATTTAATGAGCCTATTTAATAAGCCTATTTATTGAGCCTATTTAATAAGCCTATTTATTGAGCCTATTTAATAAGCCTATTTATTGAGCCTATTTAGTAAGCCTATTTATTGAGCCTATTTAATAAGCCTATTTAATAAGCCTATTTAATAAGCCTATTTAATAAGCCTATTTATTGAGCCTATTTAATAAGTCTATTTAATAAGCCTATTTATTGAGCCTATTTAATAAGTATTTAATGAGCCTATTTAATAAGTCTATTTAATAAGCCTATTTAATAGGCCTATTTAATAAGTTTAAGTTTCTGAAATAAGCTTATTTAATCAGCCTAAGTTGCTGAAATAAGCCTATATATTAAGGCTATTTAATAAGCATAAGTTGCTGAATTAAACCTATTTAATAAGCCTATTTAATAAGCCTATTTAATAAGCCTGTTTAATAAGCCTATTTAATAAGCCTATTTATTGAGCCTATTTAATAAGTCTATTTAATAAGCCTATTTAATAAGCCTATTTAATAAGTATTTAATGAGCCTATTTAATAAGTCTATTTAATAAGCCTATTTAAAGAATATTCAATGAGCCTATTTATTAAGCCTATTTATTGAGCCTATTTAATAAGCCTATTTAATAAGCCTATTTAATGAGCCTATTTAATAAACATATTTAATAAGCCTATTTATTAAGCCGATTTAATGAGCCTATTTAATAAGCCTATTTATTAAGCCTATTTAATAAGCCTATTTAATAAGCCTATTTAATAAGTCTATTTAATAAGCCTATTTAATAAGCCTATTTAATAAACATATTTAATGAGCCTATTTATTAAGTCTATTTAATAAGCCTTTTTAATAAGCCTATTTAATAAAGTCTATTTAATAAGCCTATTTAATAAGTCTATTTAATAAGTCTATTTAATAAGACTATTTAATAAGTATTTAATGAGCCTATTTAATAAGCCTATTTATTGAGCCTATTTAATAAGCCTATTTTTTGAGCCTATTTAATAAGCCTATTTAATAAATCTATTTAATAAGCCTATTTAATAAGCCTATTTAATAAGCCTATTTAATAAGCCTATTTATTAAGCATATTTGATGAGCCTATTTAATAAGCCTATTTATTGAGCCTATTTAATAAGTCTATTTAATAAGCCTGTTTAATAAGCCTATTTAATAAGGATTTAATGAGCCTATTTAATAAGCCTAAGTTGCTGAAAAAGCCTAATTAATAAGCCTAAGTTTCTGAACTAAGCCTATTTAAAAAGGTATGTTTAATAAGTCTAAGTTTCTGAAATAAACCTATTTAAAAATGCTATTTAATAAGCCTAAGTTGCTGAAATAAACCTGTTTAATAAGGCTATTTAATAAGCATAAGTTGCTGAAATAAGCTTATTTAATAAGCCTAAGTTGCTGAAATAAGCCTATTTAATAAGGCTATTTAATAAGTCTAAGTTGCTGAAATAAACCTATTTAATAAGCCTAAGTTGCTAAAATAAGCCTATTTAATGAGGCTATTTAATAAGTCCATTTAATAAGCCTATTTAATAAGCCTATTTAATACACCTATTTAATAAGCCTATTTAATACGCCTATTTAATAAACCTATTTAATGAGTATTTAATGAGCCTATTTATTAAGTATATTTAATAAGCCTTTTTAATAAGCCTATTTAATAAAGTCTATTTAATAAGCCTATTTAATAAGTCTATTTAATAAGTCTATTTAATAAGACTATTTAATAAGTATTTAATGAGCCTATTTAATAAGCCTATTTATTGAGCCTATTTAATAAGCCTTTTTATTGAGCCTATTTAATAAGCCTATTTATTGAGCCTATTTAGTAAGCCTATTTATTGAGCCTATTTAATAAGCCTATTTAATAAGCCTATTTAATAAGCCTATTTAATAAGCCTATTTAATAAGCCTATTTATTGAGCCTATTTAATAAGTCTATTTAATAAGCCTATTTATTGAGCCTATTTAATAAGTATTTAATGAGCCTATTTAATAAGTCTATTTAATAAGCCTATTTAATAGGCCTATTTAATAAGTCTAAGTTGCTGAAATAAGCTTATTTAATAAGCCTAAGTTGCTGAAATAAGCCTATATAATAAGGCTATTTAATAAGCATAAGTTGCTGAATTAAGCCTATTTAATAAGCCTATTTAATAAGCCTATTTAATAAGCCTGTTTAATAAGCCTATTTAATAAGCCTATTTATTGAGCCTATTTAATAAGTCTATTTAATAAGCCTATTTAATAAGCCTATTTAATAAGTATTTAATGAGCCTATTTAATAAGTCTATTTAATAAGCCTATTTAATAAGTCTATTTAATAAGCCTATTTAAAGAATATTCAATGAGCCTATTTATTGAGCCTATTTAATAAGCCTATTTAATAAGCTTATTTAATAAACATATTTAATACGCCTATTTATTAAGCCGATTTAATGAGCCTATTTAATAAGCCTATTTATTAAGCCTATTTAATAAGCCTGTTTAATAAGCCTATTTAATAAGCCTATTTATTGAGCCTATTTAATAAGTCTATTTAATAAGCCTATTTAATAAGCCTATTTAATAAGTATTTAATGAGCCTATTTAATAAGTCTATTTAATAAGCCTATTTAAAGAATATTCAATGAGCCTATTTATTGAGCCTATTTAATAAGCCTATTTAATAAGCCTATTTAATAAGCTTATTTAATAAACATATTTAATAAGCCTATTTATTAAGCCGATTTAATGAGCCTATTTAATAAGCCTATTTATTAAGCCTAATTAATAAGCCTATTTAATAAGCCTATTTATTAAGCCTATTTAATAAGCCTATTTAATAAACATATTTAATAAGCCTATTTATTAAGCCGATTTAATTAGCCTATTTAATAAGCCTATTTATTGAGCCTATTTAATAAGTCTATTTAATAAGCCTGTTTAATAAGCCTATTTAATAAGTATTTAATGAGCCTATTTAATATAAGTTGCTGAATAAGCCTATTTAATAAGCCTAAGTTGCTGAAATAAGTCTATTTAATAAGCCTAAGTTGCTGAATAAGCCTATTTTTATTAAGCCTAAGTTGTTGAAATAAGCCTGTTTAATAAGCCCAAGTTGCTGAAATAAGCCTATTTAATAAGGCTATTTAATAAACCTAAGTTGCTGAAATAAGCCTATTTAATAAGCGTAAGTTGCTGAAATAAGGCTATTTAATAAGTCTACGTTGCTGAAATAAGCCTATTTAATAAGCCTAAGTTGCTGAATACGCCTATTTAATAAGCCTAAGTTGCTGAAATAAGCCTATTTAATAAGTCTAAGTTGCTGAAATAAGGCTATTTAATAAGCCTAAGTTGCTGAAATAAGCCTATTTAATAAGCCTAAGTTGCTGAAATAAGTTCTATTTAATAAGCCTATTTAATAAGCCTAAGTTGCTGAATAAGCCTATTTTTATTAAGCCTAAGTTGCTGAAATGAGCCTATTTAATAAGCCCAAGTTGCTGAAATAAGCCTATTTAATAAGGCTATTTAATAAGCCTAAGTTGCTGAAATAAGCCTATTTAATAAGCGTAAGTTGCTGAAATAATGCTATTTAATAAGCCTAAGTTGCTGAAATAAGCCTATTTAATAGGCCTATCTAATAAGTCTAAGTTGCAGAAATAAGCATATTTCATAAGCCTACTTAATGAGCCTAAGTTGCTGAAATGTCTATTTAACTAGTCGATTTAATAAGTCTAAGTTGCTAAAATAAGCCTATTTAATAAGGCTATTTAATAAGCCTAAGTTGCTGAAATAAGCCTATTTAATAAGGCTATTTAATGAGCCTAAGTTGCTGAAATAAGCCTATTTAAAAAGCCTAAGTTTCTGAACTAAGCCTATTTAAAAAGGTATATTTAATAAGTCTAAGTTGCTGAAATAAACCTGTTTAATAAGGCTATTTAATAAGCATAAGTTGCTGAAACAAGCTTATTTAATAAGGCTATTTAATAAGTCTAAGTTGCTGAAATAAACATATTTAATTAGCCTAAGTTGCTAAAATAGGCATATTTAATTATGCTATTTAATAAGTCCATTTAATAAGCCTATTTAATAAGCCTATTTAATACGCCTATTTAATAAGCCTATTTAATACGCCTATTTAATAAACCGATTGAATAAGTATTTAATGAGCCTATTTATTAAGTCTATTTAATAAGCCTTTTTAATAAGCCTATTTAATAAAGTCTATTTAATAAGCCTATTTAATAAGTCTATTTAATAAGTCTATTTAATAAGACTATTTACTAAGTATTTAATGAGCCTATTTAATAAGCCTATTTATTGAGCCTATTTAATAAGCCTATTTATTGAGCCTATTTAATAAGCCTATTTAATAAGTCTATTTAATAAGCCTATTTAATACGCCTATTTAATAAGCCTATTTAATAAGCCTATTTATTAAGCATATTTGATGAGCCTATTTAATAAGCCTATTTATTGAGCCTATTTAATAAGTCTATTTAATAAGCCTGTTTAATAAGCCTATTTAATAAGGATTTAATGAGCCTATTTAATAAGCCTAAGTTGCTGAAAAAGCCTAATTAATACGCCTAAGTTTCTGAACTAAGCCTATTTAAAAAGGTATGTTTAATAAGTCTAAGTTTCTGAAATAAACCTATTTAAAAATGCTATTTAATAAGCCTAAGTTGCTGAAATAAACCTGTTTAATAAGGCTATTTAATAAGCATAAGTTGCTGAAATAAATTTCGATTTAAAGCTTTCGTGACTGCAATGATTCATCTTCTTTGGTTCTTTCGGTAAAGTCACGTAGAATGAGAATAAAATAATAAATTGATAAAATAAAATAACACAATAATATTCTCACGACGTTTCGGCCACAACACAAGCGGCCTTCATCAGGTGAAGGGGGCGAGACTGTCTGGTAGGACAGCGCTGGAGTGAGAGAGCCACGTTCAGATCACGGCTTTTAAGCTGTGTGAGAGGAACAAAGAGCCCTCAAATTTTGAGAGCTGTGTGAGAGGAACAAAGAGCCCTCAAATTTTGAGGGCTCTTTGTTCCTCTCACACAGCTTAAAAGCCGTGATCTGAACGTGGCTCTCTCACTCCAGCGCTGTCCTACCAGACAGTCTCGCCCCCTTCACCTGATGAAGGCCGCTTGTGTTGTGGCCGAAACGTCGTGAGAATATTATTGTGTTATTTTATTTTATCAATTTATTATTTTATTCTCATTCTACGTGACTTTGCTGAAATAAGCTTATTTAATAAGCCTAAGTTGCTGAAATAAGCCTATTTAATAAGGCTATTTAATAAGTCTAAGTTGCTGAAATAAACCTATTTAATAAGCCTAAGTTGCTAAAATAAGCCTATTTAATGAGGCTATTTAATAAGTCCATTTAATAAGCCTATTTAATAAGCCTATTTAATACACCTATTTAATAAGCCTATTTAATACGCCTATTTAATAAACCTATTTAATGAGTATTTAATGAGCCTATTTATTAAGTATATTTAATAAGCCTTTTTAATAAGCCTATTTAATAAAGTCTATTTAATAAGCCTATTTAATAAGTCTATTTAATAAGTCTATTTAATAAGACTATTTAATAAGTATTTAATGAGCCTATTTAATAAGCCTATTTATTGAGCCTATTTAATAAGCCTTTTTATTGAGCCTATTTAATAAGCCTATTTATTGAGCCTATTTAGTAAGCCTATTTATTGAGCCTATTTAATAAGCCTATTTAATAAGCCTATTTAATAAGCCTATTTAATAAGCCTATTTAATAAGCCTATTTATTGAGCCTATTTAATAAGTCTATTTAATAAGCCTATTTATTGAGCCTATTTAATAAGTATTTAATGAGCCTATTTAATAAGTCTATTTAATAAGCCTATTTAATAGGCCTATTTAATAAGTCTAAGTTGCTGAAATAAGCTTATTTAATAAGCCTAAGTTGCTGAAATAAGCCTATATAATAAGGCTATTTAATAAGCATAAGTTGCTGAATTAAGCCTATTTAATAAGCCTATTTAATAAGCCTATTTAATAAGCCTGTTTAATAAGCCTATTTAATAAGCCTATTTATTGAGCCTATTTAATAAGTCTATTTAATAAGCCTATTTAATAAGCCTATTTAATAAGTATTTAATGAGCCTATTTAATAAGTCTATTTAATAAGCCTATTTAATAAGTCTATTTAATAAGCCTATTTAAAGAATATTCAATGAGCCTATTTATTGAGCCTATTTAATAAGCCTATTTAATAAGCTTATTTAATAAACATATTTAATAAGCCTATTTATTAAGCCGATTTAATGAGCCTATTTAATAAGCCTATTTATTAAGCCTATTTAATAAGCCTGTTTAATAAGCCTATTTAATAAGCCTATTTATTGAGCCTATTTAATAAGTCTATTTAATAAGCCTATTTAATAAGCCTATTTAATAAGTATTTAATGAGCCTATTTAATAAGTCTATTTAATAAGCCTATTTAAAGAATATTCAATGAGCCTATTTATTGAGCCTATTTAATAAGCCTATTTAATAAGCCTATTTAATAAGCTTATTTAATAAACATATTTAATAAGCCTATTTATTAAGCCGATTTAATGAGCCTATTTAATAAGCCTATTTATTAAGCCTAATTAATAAGCCTATTTAATAAGCCTATTTATTAAGCCTATTTAATAAGCCTATTTAATAAACATATTTAATAAGCCTATTTATTAAGCCGATTTAATTAGCCTATTTAATAAGCCTATTTATTGAGCCTATTTAATAAGTCTATTTAATAAGCCTGTTTAATAAGCCTATTTAATAAGTATTTAATGAGCCTATTTAATATAAGTTGCTGAATAAGCCTATTTAATAAGCCTAAGTTGCTGAAATAAGTCTATTTAATAAGCCTAAGTTGCTGAATAAGCCTATTTTTATTAAGCCTAAGTTGTTGAAATAAGCCTGTTTAATAAGCCCAAGTTGCTGAAATAAGCCTATTTAATAAGGCTATTTAATAAACCTAAGTTGCTGAAATAAGCCTATTTAATAAGCGTAAGTTGCTGAAATAAGGCTATTTAATAAGTCTACGTTGCTGAAATAAGCCTATTTAATAAGCCTAAGTTGCTGAATACGCCTATTTAATAAGCCTAAGTTGCTGAAATAAGCCTATTTAATAAGTCTAAGTTGCTGAAATAAGGCTATTTAATAAGCCTAAGTTGCTGAAATAAGCCTATTTAATAAGCCTAAGTTGCTGAAATAAGTTCTATTTAATAAGCCTATTTAATAAGCCTAAGTTGCTGAATAAGCCTATTTTTATTAAGCCTAAGTTGCTGAAATGAGCCTATTTAATAAGCCCAAGTTGCTGAAATAAGCCTATTTAATAAGGCTATTTAATAAGCCTAAGTTGCTGAAATAAGCCTATTTAATAAGCGTAAGTTGCTGAAATAATGCTATTTAATAAGCCTAAGTTGCTGAAATAAGCCTATTTAATAGGCCTATCTAATAAGTCTAAGTTGCAGAAATAAGCATATTTCATAAGCCTACTTAATGAGCCTAAGTTGCTGAAATGTCTATTTAACTAGTCGATTTAATAAGTCTAAGTTGCTAAAATAAGCCTATTTAATAAGGCTATTTAATAAGCCTAAGTTGCTGAAATAAGCCTATTTAATAAGGCTATTTAATGAGCCTAAGTTGCTGAAATAAGCCTATTTAAAAAGCCTAAGTTTCTGAACTAAGCCTATTTAAAAAGGTATATTTAATAAGTCTAAGTTGCTGAAATAAACCTGTTTAATAAGGCTATTTAATAAGCATAAGTTGCTGAAACAAGCTTATTTAATAAGGCTATTTAATAAGTCTAAGTTGCTGAAATAAACATATTTAATTAGCCTAAGTTGCTAAAATAGGCATATTTAATTATGCTATTTAATAAGTCCATTTAATAAGCCTATTTAATAAGCCTATTTAATACGCCTATTTAATAAGCCTATTTAATACGCCTATTTAATAAACCGATTGAATAAGTATTTAATGAGCCTATTTATTAAGTCTATTTAATAAGCCTTTTTAATAAGCCTATTTAATAAAGTCTATTTAATAAGCCTATTTAATAAGTCTATTTAATAAGTCTATTTAATAAGACTATTTACTAAGTATTTAATGAGCCTATTTAATAAGCCTATTTATTGAGCCTATTTAATAAGCCTATTTATTGAGCCTATTTAATAAGCCTATTTAATAAGTCTATTTAATAAGCCTATTTAATACGCCTATTTAATAAGCCTATTTAATAAGCCTATTTATTAAGCATATTTGATGAGCCTATTTAATAAGCCTATTTATTGAGCCTATTTAATAAGTCTATTTAATAAGCCTGTTTAATAAGCCTATTTAATAAGGATTTAATGAGCCTATTTAATAAGCCTAAGTTGCTGAAAAAGCCTAATTAATACGCCTAAGTTTCTGAACTAAGCCTATTTAAAAAGGTATGTTTAATAAGTCTAAGTTTCTGAAATAAACCTATTTAAAAATGCTATTTAATAAGCCTAAGTTGCTGAAATAAACCTGTTTAATAAGGCTATTTAATAAGCATAAGTTGCTGAAATAAATTTCGATTTAAAGCTTTCGTGACTGCAATGATTCATCTTCTTTGGTTCTTTCGGTAAAGTCACGTAGAATGAGAATAAAATAATAAATTGATAAAATAAAATAACACAATAATATTCTCACGACGTTTCGGCCACAACACAAGCGGCCTTCATCAGGTGAAGGGGGCGAGACTGTCTGGTAGGACAGCGCTGGAGTGAGAGAGCCACGTTCAGATCACGGCTTTTAAGCTGTGTGAGAGGAACAAAGAGCCCTCAAATTTTGAGAGCTGTGTGAGAGGAACAAAGAGCCCTCAAATTTTGAGGGCTCTTTGTTCCTCTCACACAGCTTAAAAGCCGTGATCTGAACGTGGCTCTCTCACTCCAGCGCTGTCCTACCAGACAGTCTCGCCCCCTTCACCTGATGAAGGCCGCTTGTGTTGTGGCCGAAACGTCGTGAGAATATTATTGTGTTATTTTATTTTATCAATTTATTATTTTATTCTCATTCTACGTGACTTTGCTGAAATAAGCTTATTTAATAAGCCTAAGTTGCTGAAATAAGCCTATTTAATAAGGCTATTTAATAAGTCTAAGTTGCTGAAATAAACCTATTTAATAAGCCTAAGTTGCTAAAATAAGCCTATTTAATGAGGCTATTTAATAAGTCCATTTAATAAGCCTATTTAATAAGCCTATTTAATACGCCTATTTAATAAGCCTATTTAATACGCCTATTTAATAAACCTATTTAATGAGTATTTAATGAGCCTATTTATTAAGTATATTTAATAAGCCTTTTTAATAAGCCTATTTAATAAAGTCTATTTAATAAGCCTATTTAATAAGTCTATTTAATAAGTCTATTTAATAAGACTATTTAATAAGTATTTAATGAGCCTATTTAATAAGCCTATTTATTGAGCCTATTTAATAAGCCTTTTTATTGAGCCTATTTAATAAGCCTATTTATTGAGCCTATTTAGTAAGCCTATTTATTGAGCCTATTTAATAAGCCTATTTAATAAGCCTATTTAATAAGCCTATTTAATAAGCCTATTTATTGAGCCTATTTAATAAGTCTATTTAATAAGCCTATTTATTGAGCCTATTTAATAAGTATTTAATGAGCCTATTCAATAAGTCTATTTAATAAGCCTATTTAATAGGCCTATTTAATAAGTCTAAGTTGCTGAAATAAGCTTATTTAATAAGCCTAAGTTGCTGAAATAAGCCTATATAATAAGGCTATTTAATAAGCATAAGTTGCTGAATTAAGCCTATTTAATAAGCCTATTTAATAAGCCTATTTAATAAGCCTGTTTAATAAGCCTATTTAATAAGCCTATTTATTGAGCCTATTTAATAAGTCTATTTAATAAGCCTATTTAATAAGCCTATTTAATAAGTATTTAATGAGCCTATTTAATAAGTCTATTTAATAAGCCTATTTAAAGAATATTCAATGAGCCTATTTATTGAGCCTATTTAATAAGCCTATTTATTGAGCCTATTTAGTAAGCCTATTTATTGAGCCTATTTAATAAGCCTATTTAATAAGCCTATTTAATAAGCCTATTTAATAAGCCTATTTATTGAGCCTATTTAATAAGTCTATTTAATAAGCCTATTTATTGAGCCTATTTAATAAGTATTTAATGAGCCTATTTAATAAGTCTATTTAATAAGCCTATTTAATAGGCCTATTTAATAAGTTTAAGTTTCTGAAATAAGCTTATTTAATAAGCCTAAGTTGCTGAAATAAGCCTATATATTAAGGCTATTTAATAAGCATAAGTTGCTGAATTAAGCCTATTTAATAAGCCTATTTAATAAGCCTATTTAATAAGCCTGTTTAATAAGCCTATTTAATAAGCCTATTTATTGAGCCTATTTAATAAGTCTATTTAATAAGCCTATTTAATAAGCCTATTTAATAAACATATTTAATAAGCCTATTTATTAAGCCGATTTAATGAGCCTATTTAATAAGTCTATTTAATAAGCCTATTTAAAGAATATTCAATGAGCCTATTTATTAAGCCTGTTTATTGAGCCTATTTAATAAGTCTATTTAATAAGCCTATTTAATAAGCCTAAGTTGCTAAAATAAGCCTATTTAATGAGGCTATTTAATAAGTCCATTTAATAAGCCTATTTAATAAGCCTATTTAATACACCTATTTAATAAGCCTATTTAATACGCCTATTTAATAAACCTATTTAATGAGAATTTAATGAGCCTATTTATTAAGTATATTTAATAAGCCTTTTTAATAAGCCTATTTAATAAAGTCTATTTAATAAGCCTATTTAATAAGTCTATTTAATAAGTCTATTTAATAAGACTATTTAATAAGTATTTAATGAGCCTATTTAATAAGCCTATTTATTGAGCCTATTTAATAAGCCTTTTTATTGAGCCTATTTAATAAGCCTATTTATTGAGCCTATTTAGTAAGCCTATTTATTGAGCCTATTTAATAAGCCTATTTAATAAGCCTATTTAATAAGCCTATTTAATAAGCCTATTTATTGAGCCTATTTAATAAGTCTATTTAATAAGCCTATTTATTGAGCCTATTTAATAAGTATTTAATGAGCCTATTTAATAAGTCTATTTAATAAGCCTATTTAATAGGCCTATTTAATAAGTCTAAGTTGCTGAAATAAGCTTATTTAATAAGCCTAAGTTGCTGAAATAAGCCTATATAATAAGGCTATTTAATAAGCATAAGTTGCTGAATTAAGCCTATTTAATAAGCCTATTTAATAAGCCTATTTAATAAGCCTGTTTAATAAGCCTATTTAATAAGCCTATTTATTGAGCCTATTTAATAAGTCTATTTAATAAGCCTATTTAATAAGCCTATTTAATAAGTATTTAATGAGCCTATTTAATAAGTCTATTTAATAAGCCTATTTAATAAGTCTATTTAATAAGCCTATTTAAAGAATATTCAATGAGCCTATTTATTGAGCCTATTTAATAAGCCTATTTAATAAGCCTATTTGATAAGCTTATTTAATAAACATATTTAATAAGCCTATTTATTAAGCCGATTTAATGAGCCTATTTAATAAGCCTATTTATTAAGCCTATTTAATAAGCCTGTTTAATAAGCCTATTTAATAAGCCTATTTATTGAGCCTATTTAATAAGTCTATTTAATAAGCCTATTTAATAAGCCTATTTAATAAGTATTTAATGAGCCTATTTAATAAGTCTATTTAATAAGCCTATTTAAAGAATATTCAATGAGCCTATTTATTGAGCCTATTTAATAAGCCTATTTAATAAGCCTATTTAATAAGCTTATTTAATAAACATATTTAATAAGCCTATTTATTAAGCCGATTTAATGAGCCTATTTAATAAGCCTATTTATTAAGCCTATTTAATAAGCCTATTTAATAAGCCTATTTATTAAGCCTATTTAATAAGCCTATTTAATAAACATATTTAATAAGCCTATTTATTAAGCCGATTTAATTAGCCTATTTAATAAGCCTATTTATTGAGCCTATTCAATAAGTCTATTTAATAAGCCTGTTTAATAAGCCTATTTAATAAGTATTTAATGAGCCTATTTAATATAAGTTGCTGAATAAGGCTATTTAATAAGCCTAAGTTGCTGAAATAAGTCTATTTAATAAGCCTAAGTTGCTGAATAAGCCTATTTTTATTAAGCCTAAGTTGTTGAAATAAGCCTGTTTAATAAGCCCAAGTTGCTGAAATAAGCCTATTTAATAAGGCTATTTAATAAACCTAAGTTGCTGAAATAAGCCTATTTAATAAGCGTAAGTTGCTGAAATAAGGCTATTTAATAAGTCTACGTTGCTGAAATAAGCCTATTTAGTAAGCCTAAGTTGCTGAATACGCCTATTTAATAAGCCTAAGTTGCTGAAATAAGCCTATTTAATAAGTCTAAGTTGCTGAAATAAGGCTATTTAATAAGCCTAAGTTGCTGAAATAAGCCTATTTAATAAGCCTAAGTTGCTGAAATAAGTCTATTTAATAAGCCTATTTAATAAGCCTAAGTTGCTGAATAAGCCTATTTTTATTAAGCCTAAGTTGCTGAAATAAGCCTATTTAATAAGCCCAAGTTGCTGAAATAAGCCTATTTAATAAGGCTATTTAATAAGCCTAAGTTGCTGAAATAAGCCTATTTAATAAGCGTAAGTTGCTGAAATAATGCTATTTAATAAGCCTAAGTTGCTGAAATAAGCCTATTTAATAGGCCTATCTAATAAGTCTAAGTTGCAGAAATAAGCATATTTCATAAGCCTACTTAATGAGCCTAAGTTGCTGAAATGTCTATTTAACTAGTCGATTTAATAAGTCTAAGTTGCTAAAATAAGCCTATTTAATAAGGCTATTTAATAAGCCTAAGTTGCTGAAATAAGCCTATTTAATAAGGCTATTTAATGAGCCTAAGTTGCTGAAATAAGCCTATTTAAAAAGCCTAAGTTTCTGAACTAAGCCTATTTAAAAAGGTATATTTAATAAGTCTAAGTTGCTGAAATAAACCTGTTTAATAAGGCTATTTAATAAGCATAAGTTGCTGAAACAAGCTTATTTAATAAGGCTATTTAATAAGTCTAAGTTGCTGAAATAAACATATTTAATTAGCCTAAGTTGCTAAAATAGGCATATTTAATTATGCTATTTAATAAGTCCATTTAATAAGCCTATTTAATAAGCCTATTTAATACGCCTATTTAATAAGCCTATTTAATACGCCTATTTAATAAACCGATTGAATAAGTATTTAATGAGCCTATTTATTAAGTCTATTTAATAAGCCTTTTTAATAAGCCTATTTAATAAAGTCTATTTAATAAGCCTATTTAATAAGTCTATTTAATAAGTCTATTTAATAAGACTATTTAATAAGTATTTAATGAGCCTATTTAATAAGCCTATTTATTGAGCCTATTTAATAAGCCTATTTATTGAGCCTATTTAATAAGCCTATTTAATAAGTCTATTTAATAAGCCTATTTAATACGCCTATTTAATAAGCCTATTTAATAAGCCTATTTATTAAGCATATTTGATGAGCCTATTTAATAAGCCTATTTATTAAGCCTATTTAATAAGTCTATTTAATAAGCCTGTTTAATAAGCCTATTTAATAAGGATTTAATGAGCCTATTTAATAAGCCTAAGTTGCTGAAAAAGCCTAATTAATAAGCCTAAGTTTCTGAACTAAGCCTATTTAAAAAGGTATGTTTAATAAGTCTAAGTTTCTGAAATAAACCTATTTAAAAATGCTATTTAATAAGCCTAAGTTGCTGAAATAAACCTATTTAATAAGGCTATTTAATAAGTCTAAGTTGCTGAAATAAACCTATTTAATAAGCCTAAGTTACTAAAATAAGCCTATTTAATGAGGCTATTTAATAAGTCCATTTAATAAGCCTATTTAATAAGCCTATTTAATACGCCTATTTAATAAGCCTATTTAATACGCCTATTTAATAAACCTATTTAATGAGTATTTAATGAGCCTATTTATTAAGTATATTTAATAAGCCTTTTTAATAAGCCTATTTAATAAAGTCTATTTAATAAGCCTATTTAATAAGTATATTTAATAAGACTATTTAATAAGTATTTAATGAGCCTATTTAATAAGCCTATTTATTGAGCCTATTTAATAAGCCTATTTATTGAGCCTATTTAATAAGCCTATTTATTGAGCCTATTTAGTAAGCCTATTTATTGAGCCTATTTAATAAGCCTATTTAATAAGCCTATTTAATAAGCCTATTTAATACGCCTATTTATTGAGCCTATTTAATAAGTCTATTTAATAAGCCTATTTAATAAGTATTTAATGAGCCTATTTAATAAGTCTATTTAATAAGCCTATTTAATAGGCCTATTTAATAAGTCTAAGTTGCTGAAATAAGCTTATTTAATAAGCCTAAGTTGCTGAAATAAGCCTATATAATAAGGCTATTTAATAAGCATAAGTTGCTGAATTAAGCCTATTTAATAAGCCTATTTAATAAGCCTATTTAATAAGCCTGTTTAATAAGCCTATTTAATAAGCCTATTTATTGAGCCTATTTAATAAGTCTATTTAATAAGCCTATTTAATAAGCCTATTTAATAAGTATTTAATGAGCCTATTTAATAAGTCTATTTAATAAGCCTATTTAAAGAATATTCAATGAGCCTATTTATTAAGCCTATTTATTGAGCCTATTTAATAAGCCTATTTATTAAGCCGATTTAATGAGCCTATTTAATAAGCCTATTTATTAAGCCTATTTAATAAGCCTATTTAATAAGCCTATTTAATAAGTCTATTTAATAAGCCTATTTAATAAGCCTATTTAATAAACATATTTAATAAGCCTATTTATTAAGCCGATTTAATTAGCCTATTTAATAAGCCTATTTATTGAGCCTATTTAATAAGTCTATTTAATAAGCCTGTTTAATAAGCCTATTGAATAAGTATTTAATGAGCCTATTTAATATAAGTTGCTGAATAAGCCTATTTAATAAGCCTAAGTTGCTGAAATAAGTCTATTTAATAAGCCTAAGTTGCTGAATAAGCCTATTTTTATTAAGCCTAAGTTGTTGAAATAAGCCTGTTTAATAAGCCCAAGTTGCTGAAATAAGCCTATTTAATAAGGCTATTTAATAAACCTAAGTTGCTGAAATAAGCCTATTTAATAAGCGTAAGTTGCTGAAATAAGGCTATTTAATAAGTCTACGTTGCTGAAATAAGCCTATTTAATAAGCCTAAGTTGCTGAATACGCCTATTTAATAAGCCTAAGTTGCTGAAATAAGCCTATTTAATAAGTCTAAGTTGCTGAAATAAGGCTATTTAATAAGCCTACGTTGCTGAAATAAGCCTATTTAATAAGCCTAAGTTGCTTAAATAAGTCTATTTAATAAGCCTATTTAATAAGCCTAAGTTGCTGAATAAGCCTATTTTTATTAAGCCTAAGTTGCTGAAATAAGCCTATTTAATAAGCCCAAGTTGCTGAAATAAGCCTATTTAATAAGGCTAATTAATAAGCCTAAGTTGCTGAAATAAGCCTATTTAATAAGCGTAAGTTGCTGAAATAATGCTATTTAATAAGCCTAAGTTGCTGAAATAAGCCTATTTAATAGGCCTATCTAATAAGTCTAAGTTGCAGAAATAAGCATATTTCATAAGCCTACTTAATGAGCCTAAGTTGCTGAAATGTCTATTTAACTAGTCGATTTAATAAGTCTAAGTTGCTAAAATAAGCATATTTAATAAGGCTATTTAATAAGCCTAAGTTGCTGAAATAAGCCTATTTAATAAGGCTATTTAATGAGCCTAAGTTGCTGAAATAAGCCTATTTAAAAAGCCTAAGTTGCTGAAATAAGGCTATTTAATAAGTCTAAGTTGCTGAAATAAACCTGTTTAATAAGGCTATTTAATAAGCATAAGTTGCTGAAACAAGCTTATTTAATAAGCCTAAGTTGCTGAAATAAGCCTATTTAATAAGGCTATTTAATAAGTCTAAGTTGCTGAAATAAACATATTTAATTAGCCTAAGTTGCTAAAATAAGCATATTTAATTATGCTATTTAATAAGTCCATTTAATAAGCCTATTTAATAAGCCTATTTAATACGCCTATTTAATAAGCCTATTTAATACGCCTATTTAATAAACCGATTTAATAAGTATTTAATGAGCCTATTTATTAAGTCTATTTAATAAGCCTTTTTAATAAGCCTATTTAATAAAGTCTATTTAATAAGACTATTTAATAAGTATTTAATGAGCCTATTTAATAAGCCTATTTATTGAGCCTATTTAATAAGCCTATTTATTGAGCCTATTTAATAAGCCTATTTAATAAGTCTATTTAATAAGCCTATTTAATACGCCTATTTAATAAGCCTATTTAATAAGCCTATTTATTAAGCATATTTGATGAGCCTATTTAATAAGCCTATTTATTGAGCCTATTTAATAAGTCTATTTAATAAGCCTGTTTAATAAGCCTATTTAATAAGTATTTAATGAGCCTATTTAATATAAGTTGCTGAATAAGCCTATTTAATAAGCCTAAGTTGCTGAAATAAGTCTATTTAATAAGCCTAAGTTGCTGAATAAGCCTATTTTTATTAAGCCTAAGTTGTTGAAATAAGCCTGTTTAATAAGCCCAAGTTGCTGAAATAAGCCTATTTAATAAGGCTATTTAATAAACCTAAGTTGCTGAAATAAGCCTATTTAATAAGCGTAAGTTGCTGAAATAAGGCTATTTAATAAGTCTACGTTGCTGAAATAAGCCTATTTAATAAGCCTAAGTTGCTGAATACGCCTATTTAATAAGCCTAAGTTGCTGAAATAAGCCTATTTAATAAGTCTAAGTTGCTGAAATAAGGCTATTTAATAAGCCTAAGTTGCTGAAATAAGCCTATTTAATAAGCCTAAGTTGCTGAAATAAGTCTATTTAATAAGCCTATTTAATAAGCCTAAGTTGCTGAATAAGCCTATTTTTATTAAGCCTAAGTTGCTGAAATAAGCCTATTTAATAAGCCCAAGTTGCTGAAATAAGCCTATTTAATAAGGCTATTTAATAAGCCTAAGTTGCTGAAATAAGCCTATTTAATAAGCGTAAGTTGCTGAAATAATGCTATTTAATAAGCCTAAGTTGCTGAAATAAGCCTATTTAATAGGCCTATCTAATAAGTCTAAGTTGCAGAAATAAGCATATTTCATAAGCCTACTTAATGAGCCTAAGTTGCTGAAATGACTATTTAACTAGTCCATTTAATAAGTCTAAGTTGCTAAAATAAGCCTATTTAATAAGGCTATTTAATAAGCCTAAGTTGCTGAAATAAGCCTATTTAATAAGGCTATTTAATGAGCCTAAGTTGCTGAAATAAGCCTATTTAAAAAGCCTAAGTTTCTGAACTAAGCCTATTTAAAAAGGTATATTTAATAAGTCTAAGTTGCTGAAATAAACCTGTTTAATAAGGCTATTTAATAAGCATAAGTTGCTGAAACAAGCTTATTTAATAAGCCTAAGTTGCTGAAATAAGCCTATTTAATAAGGCTATTTAATAAGTCTAAGTTGCTGAAATAAACATATTTAATTAGCCTAAGTTGCTAAAATAAGCATATTTAATTATGCTATTTAATAAGTCCATTTAATAAGCCTATTTAATAAGCCTATTTAATACGCCTATTTAATAAGCCTATTTAATACGCCTATTTAATAAACCGATTTAATAAGTATTTAATGAGCCTATTTATTAAGTCTATTTAATAAGCCTTTTTAATAAGCCTATTAAATAAAGTCTATTTAATAAGCCTATTTAATAAGTCTATTTAATAAGTCTATTTAATAAGACTATTTAATAAGTATTTAATGAGCCTATTTAATAAGCCTATTTATTGAGCCTATTTAATAAGCCTATTTATTGAGCCTATTTAATAAGCCTATTTAATAAGTCTATTTAATAAGCCTATTTAATAAGCCTATTTAATAAGCCTATTTAATAAGCCTATTTATTAAGCATATTTGATGAGCCTATTTAATAAACCTATTTATTGAGCCTATTTAATAAGTCTATTTAAGCCTGTTTAATAAGCCTATTTAATAAGGATTTAATGAGCCTATTTAATAAGCCTAAGTTGCTGAAAAGCCTAATTAATAAGCCTAAGTTTCTGAACTAAGCCTATTTAAAAAGGTATATTTAATAAGTCTAAGTTTCTGAAATAAACCTATTTAAAAATGCTATTTAATAAGCCTAAGTTGCTGAAATAAACCTGTTTAATAAGGCTATTTAATAAGCATAAGTTGCTGAAATAAGCTTATTTAATAAGCCTAAGTTGCTGAAATAAGCCTATTTAATGAGGCTATTTAATAAGTCCATTTAATAAGCCTATTTAATAAGCCTATTTAATACGCCTATTTAATAAGCCTATTTAATACGCCTATTTAATAAACCTATTTAATGAGTATTTAATGAGCCTATTTATTAAGTCTATTTAATAAGCCTTTTTAATAAGCCTATTTAATAAAGTCTATTTAATAAGCCTATTTAATAAGTCTATTTAATAAGTCTATTTAATAAGACTATTTAATAAGTATTTAATGAGCCTATTTAATAAGCCTATTTATTGAGCCTATTTAATAAGCCTATTTACTGAGTCTATTTAATAAGCCTATTTATTGAGCCTATTTAGTAAGCCTATTTATTGAGCCTATTTAATAAGCCTATTTAATAAGCCTATTTAATAAGCCTATTTAATAAGCCTATTTAATAAGCCTATTTATTGAGCCTATTTAATAAGTCTATTTAATAAGCCTATTTATTGAGCCTATTTAATAAGTATTTAATGAGCCTATTTAATAAGTCTATTTAATAAGCCTATTTAATAGGCCTATTTAATAAGTCTAAGTTGCTGAAATAAGCTTATTGAATAAGCCTAAGTTGCTGAAATAAGCCTATATAATAAGGCTATTTAATAAGCATAAGTTGCTGAATTAAGCCTATTTAATAAGCCTATTTAATAAGCCTATTTTAATAAGCCTATTTATTGAGCCTATTTAATAAGTCTATTTAATAAGCCTATTTAATAAGCCTATTTAATAAGTATTTAATGAGCCTATTTAATAAGTCTATTTAATAAGCCTATTTAAAGAATATTCAATGAGCCTATTTATTAAGCCTATTTATTGAGCCTATTTAATAAGCTTATTTAATAAGCCTATTTAATAAGCCTATTTAATAAACATATTTAATAAGCCTATTTATTAAGCCGATTTAATGAGCCTATTTAATAAGCATATTTATTAAGCCTATTTAATAAGCCTATTTAATAAGCCTATTTAATAAGTCTATTTAATAAGCCTATTTAATAAGCCTATTTAATAAACATATTTAATAAGCCTATTTATTAAGCCGATTTAATGAGCCTATTTAATAAGCCTATTTATTGAGCCTATTTAATAAGTCTATTTAATAAGCCTGTTTAATAAGCCTATTTAATAAGTATTTAATGAGCATATTTAATATAATTGCTGAATAAGCCTATTTAATAAGCCTAAGTTGCTGAAATAAGTCTATTTAATAAGCCTAAGTTTCTGAATAAGCCTATTTTTAATAAGCCTAAGTTGTTGAAATAAGCCTGTTTAATAAGCCCAAGTTGCTGAAATAAGCCTATGTAATAAGGCTATTTAATAAGCCTAAGTTGCTGAAATAAGCCTATTTAATAAGCGTAAGTTGCTGAAATAAGGCTATTTAATAAGTCTACGTTGCTGAAATAAGCCTATTTAATAAGCCTAAGTTGCTGAATACGCCTATTTAATAAGCCTAAGTTGCTGAAATAAGCCTATTTAATAAGTCTAAGTTGCTGAAATAAGGCTATTTAATAAGCCTAAGTTGCTGAAATAAGCCTATTTAATAAGCCTAAGTTGCTGAAATAAGTCTATTTAATAAGCCTATTTAATAAGCCTAAGTTGCTGAATAAGCCTATTTTTATTAAGCCTAAGTTGCTGAAATAAGCCTATTTAATAAGCCCAAGTTGCTGAAATAAGCCTATTTAATAAGGCTATTTAATAAGCCTAAGTTGCTGAAATAAGCCTATTTAATAAGCATAAGTTGCTGAAATAATGCTATTTAATAAGCCTAAGTTGCTGAAATAAGCCTATTTAATAGGCCTATCTAATAAGTCTAAGTTGCAGAAATAAGCATATTTTATAAGCCTACTTAATGAGCCTAAGTTGCTGAAATGTCGATTTAATTAGTCGATTTAATAAGTCTAAGTTGCTAAAATAAGCCTATTTAACAAGCTTATTTAATAAGCCCAAGTTGCTGAAATAAGCCTATTTAATAAGGCTATTTAATAAGCCTAAGTTGCTGAAATAAGCCTATTTAATAAGCGTAAGTTGCTGAAATAATGCTATTTAATAAGCCTAAGTTGCTGAAATAAGCCTCTTTAATAGGCCTATCTAATAAGTCTAAGTTGCAGAAATAAGCATATTTCATAAGCCTACTTAATGAGCCTAAGTTGCTGAAATGTCTATTTAACTAGTCGATTTAATAAGTCTAAGTTGCTAAAATAAGCCTATTTAATAAGGCTATTTAATAAGCCTAAGTTGCTGAAATAAGCCTATTTAATAAGGCTATTTAATGAGCCTAAGTTGCTGAAATAAGCCTATTTAAAAAGCCTAAGTTTCTGAACTAAGCCTATTTAAAAAGGTATATTTAATAAGTCTAAGTTGCTGAAATAAACCTGTTTAATAAGCCTATTTAATAAGCCTATTTAATAAGTCTATTTAATAAGCCTATTTAATAAGCCTATTTAATAAACATATTTAATAAGCCTATTTATTAAGCCGATTTAATGAGCCTATTTAATAAGCCTATTTATTGAGCCTATTTAATAAGTCTATTTAATAAGCCTGTTTAATAAGCCTATTTAATAAGTATTTAATGAGCATATTTAATATAATTGCTGAATAAGCCTATTTAATAAGCCTAAGTTGCTGAAATAAGTCTATTTAATAAGCCTAAGTTTCTGAATAAGCCTATTTTTAATAAGCCTAAGTTGTTGAAATAAGCCTGTTTAATAAGCCCAAGTTGCTGAAATAAGCCTATGTAATAAGGCTATTTAATAAGCCTAAGTTGCTGAAATAAGCCTATTTAATAAGCGTAAGTTGCTGAAATAAGGCTATTTAATAAGTCTACGTTGCTGAAATAAGCCTATTTAATAAGCCTAAGTTGCTGAATACGCCTATTTAATAAGCCTAAGTTGCTGAAATAAGCCTATTTAATAAGTCTAAGTTGCTGAAATAAGGCTATTTAATAAGCCTAAGTTGCTGAAATAAGCCTATTTAATAAGCCTAAGTTGCTGAAATAAGTCTATTTAATAAGCCTATTTAATAAGCCTAAGTTGCTGAATAAGCCTATTTTTATTAAGCCTAAGTTGCTGAAATAAGCCTATTTAATAAGCCCAAGTTGCTGAAATAAGCCTATTTAATAAGGCTATTTAATAAGCCTAAGTTGCTGAAATAAGCCTATTTAATAAGCGTAAGTTGCTGAAATAATGCTATTTAATCAGCCTAAGTTGCTGAAATAAGCCTATTTAATAGGCCTATCTAATAAGTCTAAGTTGCAGAAATAAGCATATTTTATAAGCCTACTTAATGAGCCTAAGTTGCTGAAATGTCGATTTAATTAGTCGATTTAATAAGTCTAAGTTGCTAAAATAAGCCTATTTAACAAGCTTATTTAATAAGCCCAAGTTGCTGAAATAAGCCTATTTAATAAGCCTATTTAATAAGCCTATTTAATAAGCCTATTTATTGAGCCTATTTAATAAGTCTATTTAATAAGCCTATTTATTGAGCCTATTTAATAAGTATTTAATGAGCCTATTTAATAAGTCTATTTAATAAGCCTATTTAATAGGCCTATTTAATAAGTCTAAGTTGCTGAAATAAGCTTATTTAATAAGCCTAAGTTGCTGAAATAAGCCTATATAATAAGGCTATTTAATAAGCATAAGTTGCTGAATTAAGCCTATTTAATAAGCCTATTTAATAAGCCTATTTAATAAGCCTGTTTAATAAGCCTATTTAATAAGCCTATTTATTGAGCCTATTTAATAAGTCTATTTAATAAGCCTATTTAATAAGCCTATTTAATAAGTATTTAATGAGCCTATTTAATAAGTCTATTTAATAAGCCTATTTAAAGAATATTCAATGAGCCTATTTATTAAGCCTATTTATTGAGCCTATTTAATAAGCCTATTTAATAAGCCTATTTAATAAGCCTATTTAATAAACATATTTAATAAGCCTATTTATTAAGCCGATTTAATGAGCCTATTTAATAAGCCTATTTATTAAGCCTATTTAATAAGCCTATTTAATAAGTCTATTTAATAAGCCTATTTAATAAGCCTATTTAATAAACATATTTAATAAGCCTATTTATTAAGCCGATTTAATTAGCCTATTTAATAAGCCTATTTATTGAGCCTATTTAATAAGTCTATTTAATAAGCCTGTTTAATAAGCCTATTTAATAAGTATTTAATGAGCCTATTTAATATAAGTTGCTGAATAAGCCTATTTAATAAGCCTAAGTTGCTGAAATAAGTCTATTTAATAAGCCTAAGTTGCTGAATAAGCCTATTTTTATTAAGCCTAAGTTGTTGAAATAAGCCTGTTTAATAAGCCCAAGTTGCTGAAATAAGCCTATTTAATAAGGCTATTTAATAAACCTAAGTTGCTGAAATAAGCCTATTTAATAAGCGTAAGTTGCTGAAATAAGGCTATTTAATAAGTCTACGTTGCTGAAATAAGCCTATTTAATAAGCCTAAGTTGCTGAATACGCCTATTTAATAAGCCTAAGTTGCTGAAATAAGCCTATTTAATAAGTCTAAGTTGCTGAAATAAGGCTATTTAATAAGCCTAAGTTGCTGAAATAAGCCTATTTAATAAGCCTAAGTTGCTGAAATAAGTATATTTAATAAGCCTATTTAATAAGCCTAAGTTGCTGAATAAGCCTATTTTTATTAAGCCTAAGTTGCTGAAATAAGCCTATTTAATAAGCGTAAGTTGCTGAAATAATGCTATTTAATAAGCCTAAGTTGCTGAAATAAGCCTATTTAATAGGCCTATCTAATAAGTCTAAGTTGCAGAAATAAGCATATTTCATAAGCCTACTTAATGAGCCTAAGTTGCTGAAATGACTATTTAACTAGTCCATTTAATAAGTCTAAGTTGCTAAAATAAGCCTATTTAATAAGGCTATTTAATAAGCCTAAGTTGCTGAAATAAGCCTATTTAATAAGGCTATTTAATGAGCCTAAGTTGCTGAAATAAGCCTATTTAAAAAGCCTAAGTTTCTGAACTAAGCCTATTTAAAAAGGTATATTTAATAAGTCTAAGTTGCTGAAATAAACCTGTTTAATAAGGCTATTTAATAAGCATAAGTTGCTGAAACAAGCTTATTTAATAAGCCTAAGTTGCTGAAATAAGCCTATTTAATAAGGCTATTTAATAAGTCTAAGTTGCTGAAATAAACATATTTAATTAGCCTAAGTTGCTAAAATAAGCATATTTAATTATGCTATTTAATAAGTCCATTTAATAAGCCTATTTAATAAGCCTATTTAATACGCCTATTTAATAAGCCTATTTAATACGCCTATTTAATAAACCGATTTAATAAGTATTTAATGAGCCTATTTATTAAGTCTATTTAATAAGCCTTTTTAATAAGCCTATTTAATAAAGTCTATTTAATAAGCCTATTTAATAAGTCTATTTAATAAGTCTATTTAATAAGACTATTTAATAAGTATTTAATTAGCCTATTTAATAAGCCTATTTATTGAGCCTATTTAATAAGCCTATTTATTGAGCCTATTTAATAAGCCTATTTAATAAGCCTATTTAATAAGCCTATTTAATAAGCCTATTTATTAAGCATATTTGATGAGCCTATTTAATAAACCTATTTATTGAGCCTATTTAATAAGTCTATTTAAGCCTGTTTAATAAGCCTATTTAATAAGGATTTAATGAGCCTATTTAATAAGCCTAAGTTGCTGAAAAGCCTAATTAATAAGCCTAAGTTTCTGAACTAAGCCTATTTAAAAAGGTATATTTAATAAGTCTAAGTTTCTGAAATAAACCTATTTAAAAATGCTATTTAATAAGCCTAAGTTGCTGAAATAAACCTGTTTAATAAGGCTATTTAATAAGCATAAGTTGCTGAAATAAGCTTATTTAATAAGCCTAAGTTGCTGAAATAAGCCTATTTAATGAGGCTATTTAATAAGTCCATTTAATAAGCCTATTTAATAAGCCTATTTAATACGCCTATTTAATAAGCCTATTTAATACGCCTATTTAATAAACCTATTTAATGAGTATTTAATGAGCCTATTTATTAAGTCTATTTAATAAGCCTTTTTAATAAGCCTATTTAATAAAGTCTATTTAATAAGCCTATTTAATAAGTCTATTTAATAAGTTTATTTAATAAGACTATTTAATAAGTATTTAATGAGCCTATTTAATAAGCCTGTTTAATAAGCCTATTTAATAAGTATTTAATGAGCATATTTAATATAATTGCTGAATAAGCCTATTTAATAAGCCTAAGTTGCTGAAATAAGTCTATTTAATAAGCCTAAGTTTCTGAATAAGCCTATTTTTAATAAGCCTAAGTTGTTGAAATAAGCCTGTTTAATAAGCCCAAGTTGCTGAAATAAGCCTATGTAATAAGGCTATTTAATAAGCCTAAGTTGCTGAAATAAGCCTATTTAATAAGCGTAAGTTGCTGAAATAAGGCTATTTAATAAGTCTACGTTGCTGAAATAAGCCTATTTAATAAGCCTAAGTTGCTGAATACGCCTATTTAATAAGCCTAAGTTGCTGAAATAAGCCTATTTAATAAGTCTAAGTTGCTGAAATAAGGCTATTTAATAAGCCTAAGTTGCTGAAATAAGCCTATTTAATAAGCCTAAGTTGCTGAAATAAGTCTATTTAATAAGCCTATTTAATAAGCCTAAGTTGCTGAATAAGCCTATTTTTATTAAGCCTTAGTTGCTGAAATAAGCCTATTTAATAAGCCCAAGTTGCTGAAATAAGCCTATTTAATAAGGCTATTTAATAAGCCTAAGTTGCTGAAATAAGCCTATTTAATAAGCGTAAGTTGCTGAAATAATGCTATTTAATAAACCTAAGTTGCTGAAATAAGCCTATTTAATAGGCCTATCTAATAAGTCTAAGTTGCAGAAATAAGCATATTTTATAAGCCTACTTAATGAGCCTAAGTTGCTGAAATGTCGATTTAATTAGTCGATTTAATAAGTCTAAGTTGCTAAAATAAGCCTATTTAACAAGCTTATTTAATAAGCCCAAGTTGCTGAAATAAGCCTATTTAATAAGCCTATTTAATAAGCCTATTTAATAAGCCTATTTATTGAGCCTATTTAATAAGTCTATTTAATAAGCCTATTTATTGAGCCTATTTAATAAGTATTTAATGAGCCTATTTAATAAGTCTATTTAATAAGCCTATTTAATAGGCCTATTTAATAAGTCTAAGTTGCTGAAATAAGCTTATTTAATAAGCCTAAGTTGCTGAAATAAGCCTATATAATAAGGCTATTTAATAAGCATAAGTTGCTGAATTAAGCCTATTTAATAAGCCTATTTAATAAGCCTATTTAATAAGCCTGTTTAATAAGCCTATTTAATAAGCCTATTTATTGAGCCTATTTAATAAGTCTATTTAATAAGCCTATTTAATAAGTATTTAATGAGCCTATTTAATAAGTCTATTTAATAAGCCTATTTAAAGAATATTCAATGAGCCTATTTATTAAGCCTATTTATTGAGCCTATTTAATAAGCCTATTTAATAAGCCTATTTAATAAGCCTATTTAATAAACATATTTAATAAGCCTATTTATTAAGCTGATTTAATGAGCCTATTTAATAAGCCTATTTATTAAGCCTATTTAATAAGCCTATTTAATAAGTCTATTTAATAAGCCTATTTAATAAGCCTATTTAATAAACATATTTAATAAGCCTATTTATTAAGCCGATTTAATAAGCCTGTTTAATAAGCCTATTTAATAAGTATTTAATGAGCCTATTTAATATAAGTTGCTGAATAAGCCTATTTAATAAGCCTAAGTTGCTGAAATAAGTCTATTTAATAAGCCTAAGTTGCTGAATAAGCCTATTTTTATTAAGCCTAAGTTGTTGAAATAAGCCTGTTTAATAAGCCCAAGTTGCTGAAATAAGCCTATTTAATAAGGCTATTTAATAAACCTAAGTTGCTGAAATAAGCCTATTTAATAAGCGTAAGTTGCTGAAATAAGGCTATTTAATAAGTCTAAGTTGCTGAAATAAGGCTATTTAATAAGCCTAAGTTGCTGAAATAAGCCTATTTAATAAGCCTAATTTGCTGAAATAAGTCTATTTAATAAGCCTATTTAATAAGCCTAAGTTGCTGAATAAGCCTATTTTTATTAAGCCTAAGTTGCTGAAATAAGCCTATTTAATAAGCCCAAGTTGCTGAAATAAGCCTATTTAATAAGGCTATTTAATAAGCCTAAGTTGCTGAAATAAGCCTATTTAATAAGCGTAAGTTGCTGAAATAATGCTATTTAATAAGCCTAAGTTGCTGAAATAAGCCTATTTAATAGGCCTATCTAATAAGTCTAAGTTGCAGAAATAAGCATATTTCATAAGCCTACTTAATGAGCCTAAGTTGCTGAAATGACTATTTAACTAGTCCATTTAATAAGTCTAAGTTGCTAAAATAAGCCTATTTAATAAGGCTATTTAATAAGCCTAAGTTGCTGAAATAAGCCTATTTAATAAGGCTATTTAATGAGCCTAAGTTGCTGAAATAAGCCTATTTAAAAAGCCTAAGTTTCTGAACTAAGCCTATTTAAAAAGGTATATTTAATAAGTCTAAGTTGCTGAAATAAACCTGTTTAATAAGGCTATTTAATAAGCATAAGTTGCTGAAACAAGCTTATTTAATAAGCCTAAGTTGCTGAAATAAGCCTATTTAATAAGGCTATTTAATAAGTCTAAGTTGCTGAAATAAACATATTTAATTAGCCTAAGTTGCTAAAATAAGCATATTTAATTATGCTATTTAATAAGTCCATTTAATAAGCCTATTTAATAAGCCTATTTAATACGCCTATTTAATAAGCCTATTTAATACGCCTATTTAATAAACCGATTTAATAAGTATTTAATGAGCCTATTTATTAAGTCTATTTAATAAGCCTTTTTAATAAGCCTATTTAATAAAGTCTATTTAATAAGCCTATTTAATAAGTCTATTTAATAAGTCTATTTAATAAGACTATTTAATAAGTATTTAATTAGCCTATTTAATAAGCCTATTTATTGAGCCTATTTAATAAGCCTATTTATTGAGCCTATTTAATAAGCCTATTTAATAAGCCTATTTAATAAGCCTATTTAATAAGCCTATTTATTAAGCATATTTGATGAGCCTATTTAATAAACCTATTTATTGAGCCTATTTAATAAGTCTATTTAAGCCTGTTTAATAAGCCTATTTAATAAGGATTTAATGAGCCTATTTAATAAGCCTAAGTTGCTGAAAAGCCTAATTAATAAGCCTAAGTTTCTGAACTAAGCCTATTTAAAAAGGTATATTTAATAAGTCTAAGTTTCTGAAATAAACCTATTTAAAAATGCTATTTAATAAGCCTAAGTTGCTGAAATAAACCTGTTTAATAAGGCTATTTAATAAGCATAAGTTGCTGAAATAAGCTTATTTAATAAGCCTAAGTTGCTGAAATAAGCCTATTTAATGAGGCTATTTAATAAGTCCATTTAATAAGCCTATTTAATAAGCCTATTTAATACGCCTATTTAATAAGCCTATTTAATACGCCTATTTAATAAACCTATTTAATGAGTATTTAATGAGCCTATTTATTAAGTCTATTTAATAAGCCTTTTTAATAAGCCTATTTAATAAAGTCTATTTAAAAAGCCTATTTAATAAGTCTATTTAATAAGTTTATTTAATAAGACTATTTAATAAGTATTTAATGAGCCTATTTAATAAGCCTATTTATTGAGCCTATTTAATAAGCCTATTTACTGAGCCTATTTAATAAGCCTATTTATTGAGCCTATTTAGTAAGCCTATTTATTGAGCCTATTTAATAAGCCTATTTAATAAGCCTATTTAATAAGCCTATTTAATAAGCCTATTTAATAAGCCTATTTATTGAGCCTATTTAATAAGTCTATTTAATAAGCCTATTTATTGAGCCTATTTAATAAGTATTTAATGAGCCTATTTAATAAGTCTATTTAATAAGCCTATTTAATAGGCCTATTTAATAAGCCTAAGTTGCTGAAATAAGCCTATATAATAAGGCTATTTAATAAGCATAAGTTGCTGAATTAAGCCTATTTAATAAGCCTATTTAATAAGCCTATTTAATAAGCCTATTTAATAAGCCTATTTTAATAAGCCTATTTATTGAGCCTATTTAATAAGTCTATTTAATAAGCCTATTTAATAAGCCTATTTAATAAGTATTTAATGAGCCTATTTAATAAGTCTATTTAATAAGCCTATTTAAAGAATATTCAATGAGCCTATTTATTAAGCCTATTTATTGAGCCTATTTAATAAGCTTATTTAATAAGCCTATTTAATAAGCCTATTTAATAAACATATTTAATAAGCCTATTTATTAAGCCGATTTAATGAGCCTATTTAATAAGCCTATTTATTAAGCCTATTTAATAAGCCTATTTAATAAGCCTATTTAATAAGTCTATTTAATAAGCCTATTTAATAAGCCTATTTAATAAACATATTTAATAAGCCTATTTATTAAGCCGATTTAATGAGCCTATTTAATACGCCTATTTAATAAACCTATTTAATGAGTATTTAATGAGCCTATTTATTAAGTCTATTTAATAAGCCTTTTTAATAAGCCTATTTAATAAAGTCTATTTAATAAGCCTATTTAATAAGTCTATTTAATAAGTTTATTTAATAAGACTATTTAATAAGTATTTAATGAGCCTATTTAATAAGCCTATTTATTGAGCCTATTTAATAAGCCTATTTACTGAGCCTATTTAATAAGCCTATTTATTGAGCCTATTTAGTAAGCCTATTTATTGAGCCTATTTAATAAGCCTATTTAATAAGCCTATTTAATAAGCCTATTTAATAAGCCTATTTAATAAGCCTATTTATTGAGCCTATTTAATAAGTCTATTTAATAAGCCTATTTATTGAGCCTATTTAATAAGTATTTAATGAGCCTATTTAATAAGTCTATTTAATAAGCCTATTTAATAGGCCTATTTAATAAGCCTAAGTTGCTGAAATAAGCCTATATAATAAGGCTATTTAATAAGCATAAGTTGCTGAATTAAGCCTATTTAATAAGCCTATTTAATAAGCCTATTTAATAAGCCTATTTAATAAGCCTATTTTAATAAGCCTATTTATTGAGCCTATTTAATAAGTCTATTTAATAAGCCTATTTAATAAGCCTATTTAATAAGTATTTAATGAGCCTATTTAATAAGTCTATTTAATAAGCCTATTTAAAGAATATTCAATGAGCCTATTTATTAAGCCTATTTATTGAGCCTATTTAATAAGCTTATTTAATAAGCCTATTTAATAAGCCTATTTAATAAACATATTTAATAAGCCTATTTATTAAGCCGATTTAATGAGCCTATTTAATAAGCCTATTTATTAAGCCTATTTAATAAGCCTATTTAATAAGCCTATTTAATAAGTCTAATTAATAAGCCTATTTAATAAGCCTATTTAATAAACATATTTAATAAGCCTATTTATTAAGCCGATTTAATGAGCCTATTTAATAAGCCTATTTATTGAGCCTATTTAATAAGTCTATTTAATAAGCCTGTTTAATAAGCCTATTTAATAAGTATTTAATGAGCATATTTAATATAATTGCTGAATAAGCCTATTTAATAAGCCTAAGTTGCTGAAATAAGTCTATTTAATAAGCCTAAGTTTCTGAATAAGCCTATTTTTAATAAGCCTAAGTTGTTGAAATAAGCCTGTTTAATAAGCCCAAGTTGCTGAAATAAGCCTATGTAATAAGGCTATTTAATAAGCCTAAGTTGCTGAAATAAGCCTATTTAATAAGCGTAAGTTGCTGAAATAAGGCTATTTAATAAGTCTACGTTGCTGAAATAAGCCTATTTAATAAGCCTAAGTTGCTGAATACGCCTATTTAATAAGCCTAAGTTGCTGAAATAAGCCTATTTAATAAGTCTAAGTTGCTGAAATAAGGCTATTTAATAAGCCTAAGTTGCTGAAATAAGCCTATTTAATAAGCCTAAGTTGCTGAAATAAGTCTATTTAATAAGCCTATTTAATAAGCCTAAGTTGCTGAATAAGCCTATTTTTATTACCCTAAGTTGCTGAAATAAGCCTATTTAATAAGCCCAAGTTGCTGAAATAAGCCTATTTAATAAGGCTATTTAATAAGCCTAAGTTGCTGAAATAAGCCTATTTAATAAGCGTAAGTTGCTGAAATAATGCTATTTAATAAGCCTAAGTTGCTGAAATAAGCCTATTTAATAGGCCTATCTAATAAGTCTAAGTTGCAGAAATAAGCATATTTTATAAGCCTACTTAATGAGCCTAAGTTGCTGAAATGTCGATTTAATTAGTCGATTTAATAAGCCTAAGTTGCTAAAATAAGCCTATTTAACAAGCTTATTTAATAAGCCCAAGTTGCTGAAATAAGCCTATTTAATAAGGCTATTTAATAAGCCTAAGTTGCTGAAATAAGCCTATTTAATAAGCGTAAGTTGCTGAAATAATGCTATTTAATAAGCCTAAGTTGCTGAAATAAGCCTCTTTAATAGGCCTATCTAATAAGTCTAAGTTGCAGAAATAAGCATATTTCATAAGCCTACTTAATGAGCCTAAGTTGCTGAAATGTCTATTTAACTAGTCGATTTAATAAGTCTAAGTTGCTAAAATAAGCCTATTTAATAAGGCTATTTAATAAGCCTAAGTTGCTGAAATAAGCCTATTTAATAAGGCTATTTAATGAGCCTAAGTTGCTGAAATAAGCCTATTTAAAAAGCCTAAGTTTCTGAACTAAGCCTATTTAAAAAGGTATATTTAATAAGTCTAAGTTGCTGAAATAAACCTGTTTAATAAGCCTATTTAATAAGCCTAAGTTGCTGAAATAAGTCTATTTAATAAGCCTAAGTTTCTGAATAAGCCTATTTTTAATAAGCCTAAGTTGTTGAAATAAGCCTGTTTAATAAGCCCAAGTTGCTGAAATAAGCCTATGTAATAAGGCTATTTAATAAGCCTAAGTTGCTGAAATAAGCCTATTTAATAAGCGTAAGTTGCTGAAATAAGGCTATTTAATAAGTCTACGTTGCTGAAATAAGCCTATTTAATAAGCCTAAGTTGCTGAATACGCCTATTTAATAAGCCTAAGTTGCTGAAATAAGCCTATTTAATAAGTCTAAGTTGCTGAAATAAGGCTATTTAATAAGCCTAAGTTGCTGAAATAAGCCTATTTAATAAGCCTAAGTTGCTGAAATAAGTCTATTTAATAAGCCTATTTAATAAGCCTAAGTTGCTGAATAAGCCTATTTTTATTACCCTAAGTTGCTGAAATAAGCCTATTTAATAAGCCCAAGTTGCTGAAATAAGCCTATTTAATAAGGCTATTTAATAAGCCTAAGTTGCTGAAATAAGCCTATTTAATAAGCGTAAGTTGCTGAAATAATGCTATTTAATAAGCCTAAGTTGCTGAAATAAGCCTATTTAATAGGCCTATCTAATAAGTCTAAGTTGCAGAAATAAGCATATTTTATAAGCCTACTTAATGAGCCTAAGTTGCTGAAATGTCGATTTAATTAGTCGATTTAATAAGCCTAAGTTGCTAAAATAAGCCTATTTAACAAGCTTATTTAATAAGCCCAAGTTGCTGAAATAAGCCTATTTAATAAGGCTATTTAATAAGCCTAAGTTGCTGAAATAAGCCTATTTAATAAGCGTAAGTTGCTGAAATAATGCTATTTAATAAGCCTAAGTTGCTGAAATAAGCCTCTTTAATAGGCCTATCTAATAAGTCTAAGTTGCAGAAATAAGCATATTTCATAAGCCTACTTAATGAGCCTAAGTTGCTGAAATGTCTATTTAACTAGTCGATTTAATAAGTCTAAGTTGCTAAAATAAGCCTATTTAATAAGGCTATTTAATAAGCCTAAGTTGCTGAAATAAGCCTATTTAATAAGGCTATTTAATGAGCCTAAGTTGCTGAAATAAGCCTATTTAAAAAGCCTAAGTTTCTGAACTAAGCCTATTTAAAAAGGTATATTTAATAAGTCTAAGTTGCTGAAATAAACCTGTTTAATAAGCCTATTTAATAAGCCTATTTAATAAGTCTATTTAATAAGCCTATTTAATAAGCCTATTTAATAAACATATTTAATAAGCCTATTTATTAAGCCGATTTAATGAGCCTATTTAATAAGCCTATTTATTGAGCCTATTTAATAAGTCTATTTAATAAGCCTGTTTAATAAGCCTATTTAATAAGTATTTAATGAGCATATTTAATATAATTGCTGAATAAGCCTATTTAATAAGCCTAAGTTGCTGAAATAAGTCTATTTAATAAGCCTAAGTTTCTGAATAAGCCTATTTTTAATAAGCCTAAGTTGTTGAAATAAGCCTGTTTAATAAGCCCAAGTTGCTGAAATAAGCCTATGTAATAAGGCTATTTAATAAGCCTAAGTTGCTGAAATAAGCCTATTTAATAAGCTTAAGTTGCTGAAATAAGGCTATTTAATAAGTCTATGTTGCTGAAATAAGCCTATTTAATAAGCCTAAGTTGCTGAATACGCCTATTTAATAAGCCTAAGTTGCTGAAATAAGCCTATTTAATAAGTCTAAGTTGCTGAAATAAGGCTATTTAATAAGCCTAAGTTGCTGAAATAAGCCTATTTAATAAGCCTAAGTTGCTGAAATAAGTCTATTTAATAAGCCTATTTAATAAGCCTAAGTTGCTGAATAAGCCTATTTTTATTAAGCCTAAGTTGCTGAAATAAGCCTATTTAATAAGCCCAAGTTGCTGAAATAAGCCTATTTAATAAGGCTATTTAATAAGCCTAAGTTGCTGAAATAAGCCTATTTAATAAGCGTAAGTTGCTGAAATAATGCTATTTAATAAGCCTAAGTTGCTGAAATAAGCCTATTTAATAGGCCTATCTAATAAGTCTAAGTTGCAGAAATAAGCATATTTTATAAGCCTACTTAATGAGCCTAAGTTGCTGAAATGTCGATTTAATTAGTCGATTTAATAAGTCTAAGTTGCTAAAATAAGCCTATTTAACAAGCTTATTTAATAAGCCCAAGTTGCTGAAATAAGCCTATTTAATAAGGCTATTTAATAAGCCTAAGTTGCTGAAATAAGCCTATTTAATAAGCGTAAGTTGCTGAAATAATGCTATTTAATAAGCCTAAGTTGCTGAAATAAGCCTATTTAATAGGCCTATCTAATAAGTCTAAGTTGCAGAAATAAGCATATTTCATAAGCCTACTTAATGAGCCTAAGTTGCTGAAATGACTATTTAACTAGTCCATTTAATAAGTCTAAGTTGCTAAAATAAGCCTATTTAATAAGGCTATTTAATAAGCCTAAGTTGCTGAAATAAGCCTATTTAATAAGGCTATTTAATGAGCCTAAGTTGCTGAAATAAGCCTATTTAAAAAGCCTAAGTTTCTGAACTAAGCCTATTTAAAAAGGTATATTTAATAAGTCTAAGTTGCTGAAATAAACCTGTTTAATAAGGCTATTTAATAAGCATAAGTTGCTGAAACAATCTTATTTAATAAGCCTAAGTTGCTGAAATAAGCCTATTTAATAAGGCTATTTAATAAGTCTAAGTTGCTGAAATAAACATATTTAATTAGCCTAAGTTGCTAAAATAAGCATATTTAATTATGCTATTTAATAAGTCCATTTAATAAGCCTATTTAATAAGCCTATTTAATACACCTATTTAATAAGCCTATTTAATACGCCTATTTAATAAACCGATTTAATAAGTATTTAATGAGCCTATTTATTAAGTCTATTTAATAAGCCTTTTTAATAAGCCTATTTAATAAAGTCTATTTAATAAGCCTATTTAATAAGTCTATTTAATAAGTCTATTTAATAAGACTATTTAATAAGTATTTAATGAGCCTATTTAATAAGCCTATTTATTGAGCCTATTTAATAAGCCTATTTATTGAGCCTATTTAATAAGCCTATTTAATAAGTCTATTTAATAAGCCTATTTAATAAGCCTATTTAATAAGCCTATTTATTAAGCATATTTGATGAGCCTATTTAATAAACCTATTTATTGAGCCTATTTAATAAGTCTATTTAAGCCTGTTTAATAAGCCTATTTAATAAGGATTTAATGAGCCTATTTAATAAGCCTAAGTTGCTGAAAAGCCTAATTAATAAGCCTAAATTTCTGAACTAAGCCTATTTAAAAAGGTATATTTAATAAGTCTAAGTTTCTGAAATAAACCTATTTAAAAATGCTATTTAATAAGCCTAAGTTGCTGAAATAAACCTGTTTAATAAGGCTATTTAATAAGCATAAGTTGCTGAAATAAGCTTATTTAATAAGCCTAAGTTGCTGAAATAAGCCTATTTAATGAGGCTATTTAATAAGTCCATTTAATAAGCCTATTTAATAAGCCTATTTAATACGCCTATTTAATAAGCCTATTTAATACGCCTATTTAATAAACCTATTTAATGAGTATTTAATGAGCCTATTTATTAAGTCTATTTAATAAGCCTTTTTAATAAGCCTATTTAATAAAGTCTATTTAATAAGCCTATTTAATAAGTCTATTTAATAAGTCTATTTAATAAGACTATTTAATAAGTATTTAATGAGCCTATTTAATAAGCCTATTTATTGAGCCTATTTAATAAGCCTATTTATTGAGCCTATTTAATAAGCCTATTTATTGAGCCTATTTAGTAAGCCTATTTATTGAGCCTATTTAATAAGCCTATTTAATAAGCCTATTTAATAAGCCTATTTAATAAGCCTATTTATTGAGCCTATTTAATAAGTCTATTTAATAAGCCTATTTATTGAGCCTATTTAATAAGTATTTAATGAGCCTATTTAATAAGTCTATTTAATAAGCCTATTTAATAGGCCTATTTAATAAGTCTAAGTTGCTGAAATAAGCTTATTGAATAAGCCTAAGTTGCTGAAATAAGCCTATATAATAAGGCTATTTAATAAGCATAATTTAATAAGCCTATTTAATAAGCCTATTTAATAAGCCTATTTAATAAGCCTATTTTAATAAGCCTATTTATTGAGCCTATTTAATAAGTCTATTTAATAAGCCTATTTAATAAGCCTATTTAATAAGTATTTAATGAGCCTATTTAATAAGTCTATTTAATAAGCCTATTTAAAGAATATTCAATGAGCCTATTTATTAAGCCTATTTATTGAGCCTATTTAATAAGCTTATTTAATAAGCCTATTTAATAAGCCTATTTAATAAACATATTTAATAAGCCTATTTATTAAGCCGATTTAATGAGCCTATTTAATAAGCCTATTTATTAAGCCTATTTAATAAGCCTATTTAATAAGCCTATTTAATAAGTCTATTTAATAAGCCTATTTAATAAGCCTATTTAATAAACATATTTAATAAGCCTATTTATTAAGCCGATTTAATGAGCCTATTTAATAAGCCTATTTATTGAGCCTATTTAATAAGTCTATTTAATAAGCCTGTTTAATAAGCCTATTTAATAAGTATTTAATGAGCATATTTAATATAATTGCTGAATAAGCCTATTTAATAAGCCTAAGTTGCTGAAATAAGTCTATTTAATAAGCCTAAGTTTCTGAATAAGCCTATTTTTAATAAGCCTAAGTTGTTGAAATAAGCCTGTTTAATAAGCCCAAGTTGCTGAAATAAGCCTATGTAATAAGGCTATTTAATAAGCCTAAGTTGCTGAAATAAGCCTATTTTTATTAAGCCTAAGTTGCTGAAATAAGCCTATTTAATAAGCCCAAGTTGCTGAAATAAGCCTATTTAATAAGGCTATTTAATAAGCCTAAGTTGCTGAAATAAGCCTATTTAATAAGCGTAAGTTGCTGAAATAATGCTATTTAATAAGCCTAAGTTGCTGAAATAAGCCTATTTAATAGGCCTATCTAATAAGTCTAAGTTGCAGAAATAAGCATATTTCATAAGCCTACTTAATGAGCCTAAGTTGCTGAAATGACTATTTAACTAGTCCATTTAATAAGTCTAAGTTGCTAAAATAAGCCTATTTAATAAGGCTATTTAATAAGCCTAAGTTGCTGAAATAAGCCTATTTAATAAGGCTATTTAATGAGCCTAAGTTGCTGAATTAAGCCTATTTAAAAAGCCTAAGTTTCTGAACTAAGCCTATTTAAAAAGGTATATTTAATAAGTCTAAGTTGCTGAAATAAACCTGTTTAATAAGGCTATTTAATAAGCATAAGTTGCTGAAACAAGCTTATTTAATAAGCCTAAGTTGCTGAAATAAGCCTATTTAATAAGGCTATTTAATAAGTCTAAGTTGCTGAAATAAACATATTTAATTAGCCTAAGTTGCTAAAATAAGCATATTTAATTATGCTATTTAATAAGTCCATTTAATAAGCCTATTTAATAAGCCTATTTAATACGCCTATTTAATAAGCCTATTTAATACGCCTATTTAATAAACCGATTTAATAAGTATTTAATGAGCCTATTTATTAAGTCTATTTAATAAGCCTTTTTAATAAGCCTATTTAATAAAGTCTATTTAATAAGCCTATTTAATAAGTCTATTTAATAAGTCTATTTAATAAGACTATTTAATAAGTATTTAATTAGCCTATTTAATAAGCCTATTTATTGAGCCTATTTAATAAGCCTATTTATTGAGCCTATTTAATAAGCCTATTTAATAAGCCTATTTAATAAGCCTATTTAATAAGCCTATTTATTAAGCATATTTGATGAGCCTATTTAATAAACCTATTTATTGAGCCTATTTAATAAGTCTATTTAAGCCTGTTTAATAAGCCTATTTAATAAGGATTTAATGAGCCTATTTAATAAGCCTAAGTTGCTGAAAAGCCTAATTAATAAGCCTAAGTTTCTGAACTAAGCCTATTTAAAAAGGTATATTTAATAAGTCTAAGTTTCTGAAATAAACCTATTTAAAAATGCTATTTAATAAGCCTAAGTTGCTGAAATAAACCTGTTTAATAAGGCTATTTAATAAGCATAAGTTGCTGAAATAAGCTTATTTAATAAGCCTAAGTTGCTGAAATAAGCCTATTTAATGAGGCTATTTAATAAGTCCATTTAATAAGCCTATTTAATAAGCCTATTTAATACGCCTATTTAATAAGCCTATTTAATACGCCTATTTAATAAACCTATTTAATGAGTATTTAATGAGCCTATTTATTAAGTCTATTTAATAAGCCTTTTTAATAAGCCTATTTAATAAAGTCTATTTAATAAGCCTATTTAATAAGTCTATTTAATAAGTTTATTTAATAAGACTATTTAATAAGTATTTAATGAGCCTATTTAATAAGCCTATTTATTGAGCCTATTTAATAAGCCTATTTACTGAGCCTATTTAATAAGCCTATTTATTAAGCCGATTTAATGAGCCTATTTAATAAGCCTATTTATTGAGCCTATTTAATAAGTCTATTTAATAAGCCTGTTTAATAAGCCTATTTAATAAGTATTTAATGAGCATATTTAATATAATTGCTGAATAAGCCTATTTAATAAGCCTAAGTTGCTGAAATAAGTCTATTTAATAAGCCTAAGTTTCTGAATAAGCCTATTTTTAATAAGCCTAAGTTGTTGAAATAAGCCTGTTTAATAAGCCCAAGTTGCTGAAATAAGCCTATGTAATAAGGCTATTTAATAAGCCTAAGTTGCTGAAATAAGCCTATTTTTATTAAGCCTAAGTTGCTGAAATAATCCTATTTAATAAGCCCAAGTTGCTGAAATAAGCCTATTTAATAAGGCTATTTAATAAGCCTAAGTTGCTGAAATAAGCCTATTTAATAAGCGTAAGTTGCTGAAATAATGCTATTTAATAAGCCTAAGTTGCTGAAATAAGCCTATTTAATAGGCCTATCTAATAAGTCTAAGTTGCAGAAATAAGCATATTTCATAAGCCTACTTAATGAGCCTAAGTTGCTGAAATGACTATTTAACTAGTCCATTTAATAAGTCTAAGTTGCTAAAATAAGCCTATTTAATAAGGCTATTTAATAAGCCTAAGTTGCTGAAATAAGCCTATTTAATAAGGCTATTTAATGAGCCTAAGTTGCTGAAATAAGCCTATTTAAAAAGCCTAAGTTTCTGAACTAAGCCTATTTAAAAAGGTATATTTAATAAGTCTAAGTTGCTGAAATAAACCTGTTTAATAAGGCTATTTAATAAGCATAAGTTGCTGAAACAAGCTTATTTAATAAGCCTAAGTTGCTGAAATAAGCCTATTTAATAAGGCTATTTAATAAGTCTAAGTTGCTGAAATAAACATATTTAATTAGCCTAAGTTGCTAAAATAAGCATATTTAATTATGCTATTTAATAAGTCCATTTAATAAGCCTATTTAATAAGCCTATTTAATACGCCTATTTAATAAGCCTATTTAATACGCCTATTTAATAAACCGATTTAATAAGTATTTAATGAGCCTATTTATTAAGTCTATTTAATAAGCCTTTTTAATAAGCCTATTTAATAAAGTCTATTTAATAAGCCTATTTAATAAGTCTATTTAATAAGTCTATTTAATAAGACTATTTAATAAGTATTTAATTAGCCTATTTAATAAGCCTATTTATTGAGCCTATTTAATAAGCCTATTTATTGAGCCTATTTAATAAGCCTATTTAATAAGCCTATTTAATAAGCCTATTTAATAAGCCTATTTATTAAGCATATTTGATGAGCCTATTTAATAAACCTATTTATTGAGCCTATTTAATAAGTCTATTTAAGCCTGTTTAATAAGCCTATTTAATAAGGATTTAATGAGCCTATTTAATAAGCCTAAGTTGCTGAAAAGCCTAATTAATAAGCCTAAGTTTCTGAACTAAGCCTATTTAAAAAGGTATATTTAATAAGTCTAAGTTTCTGAAATAAACCTATTTTAAAATGCTATTTAATAAGCCTAAGTTGCTGAAATAAACCTGTTTAATAAGGCTATTTAATAAGCATAAGTTGCTGAAATAAGCTTATTTAATAAGCCTAAGTTGCTGAAATAAGCCTATTTAATGAAGCTATTTAATAAGTCCATTTAATAAGCCTATTTAATAAGCCTATTTAATACGCCTATTTAATAAGCCTATTTAATACGCCTATTTAATAAACCTATTTAATGAGTATTTAATGAGCCTATTTATTTCGTCTATTTAATAAGCCTTTTTAATAAGCCTATTTAATAAAGTCTATTTAATAAGCCTATTTAATAAGTCTATTTAATAAGTTTATTTAATAAGACTATTTAATAAGTATTTAATGAGCCTATTTAATAAGCCTATTTATTGAGCCTATTTAATAAGCCTATTTACTGAGCCTATTTAATAAGCCTATTTATTAAGCCGATTTAATGAGCCTATTTAATAAGCCTATTTATTGAGCCTATTTAATAAGTCTATTTAATAAGCCTGTTTAATAAGCCTATTTAATAAGTATTTAATGAGCATATTTAATATAATTGCTGAATAAGCCTATTTAATAAGCCTAAGTTGCTGAAATAAGTCTATTTAATAAGCCTAAGTTTCTGAATAAGCCTATTTTTAATAAGCCTAAGTTGTTGAAATAAGCCTGTTTAATAAGCCCAAGTTGCTGAAATAAGCCTATGTAATAAGGCTATTTAATAAGCCTAAGTTGCTGAAATAAGCCTATTTAATAAGCGTAAGTTGCTGAAATAAGGCTATTTAATAAGTCTATGTTGCTGAAATAAGCCTATTTAATAAGCCTAAGTTGCTGAATACGCCTATTTAATAAGCCTAAGTTGCTGAAATAAGCCTATTTAATAAGTCTAAGTTGCTGAAATAAGGCTATTTAATAAGCCTAAGTTGCTGAAATAAGCCTATTTAATAAGCCTAAGTTGCTGAAATAAGTCTATTTAATAAGCCTATTTAATAAGCCTAAGTTGCTGAATAAGCCTATTTTTATTAAGCCTAAGTTGCTGAAATAAGCCTATTTAATAAGCCCAAGTTGCTGAAATAAGCCTATTTAATAAGGCTATTTAATAAGCCTAAGTTGCTGAAATAAGCCTATTTAATAAGCGTAAGTTGCTGAAATAATGCTATTTAATAAGCCTAAGTTGCTGAAATAAGCCTATTTAATAGGCCTATCTAATAAGTCTAAGTTGCAGAAATAAGCATATTTTATAAGCCTACTTAATGAGCCTAAGTTGCTGAAATGTCGATTTAATTAGTCGATTTAATAAGTCTAAGTTGCTAAAATAAGCCTATTTAACAAGCTTATTTAATAAGCCCAAGTTGCTGAAATAAGCCTATTTAATAAGGCTATTTAATAAGCCTAAGTTGCTGAAATAAGCCTATTTAATAAGCGTAAGTTGCTGAAATAATGCTATTTAATAAGCCTAAGTTGCTGAAATAAGCCTATTTAATAGGCCTATCTAATAAGTCTAAGTTGCAGAAATAAGCATATTTCATAAGCCTACTTAATGAGCCTAAGTTGCTGAAATGACTATTTAACTAGTCCATTTAATAAGTCTAAGTTGCTAAAATAAGCCTATTTAATAAGGCTATTTAATAAGCCTAAGTTGCTGAAATAAGCCTATTTAATAAGGCTATTTAATGAGCCTAAGTTGCTGAAATAAGCCTATTTAAAAAGCCTAAGTTTCTGAACTAAGCCTATTTAAAAAGGTATATTTAATAAGTCTAAGTTGCTGAAATAAACCTGTTTAATAAGGCTATTTAATAAGCATAAGTTGCTGAAACAAGCTTATTTAATAAGCCTAAGTTGCTGAAATAAGCCTATTTAATAAGGCTATTTAATAAGTCTAAGTTGCTGAAATAAACATATTTAATTAGCCTAAGTTGCTAAAATAAGCATATTTAATTATGCTATTTAATAAGTCCATTTAATAAGCCTATTTAATAAGCCTATTTAATACGCCTATTTAATAAGCCTATTTAATACGCCTATTTAATAAACCGATTCAATAAGTATTTAATGAGCCTATTTATTAAGTCTATTTAATAAGCCTTTTTAATAAGCCTATTTAATAAAGTCTATTTAATAAGCCTATTTAATAAGTCTATTTAATAAGTCTATTTAATAAGACTATTTAATAAGTATTTAATGAGCCTATTTAATAAGCCTATTTATTGAGCCTATTTAATAAGCCTATTTATTGAGCCTATTTAATAAGCCTATTTAATAAGTCTATTTAATAAGCCTATTTAATAAGCCTATTTAATAAGCCTATTTATTAAGCATATTTGATGAGCCTATTTAATAAACCTATTTATTGAGCCTATTTAATAAGTCTATTTAAGCCTGTTTAATAAGCCTATTTAATAAGGATTTAATGAGCCTATTTAATAAGCCTAAGTTGCTGAAAAGCCTAATTAATAAGCCTAAATTTCTGAACTAAGCCTATTTAAAAAGGTATATTTAATAAGTCTAAGTTTCTGAAATAAACCTATTTAAAATGCTATTTAATAAGCCTAAGTTGCTGAAATAAACCTGTTTAATAAGGCTATTTAATAAGCATAAGTTGCTGAAATAAGCTTATTTAATAAGCCTAAGTTGCTGAAATAAGCCTATTTAATGAGGCTATTTAATAAGTCCATTTAATAAGCCTATTTAATAAGCCTATTTAATACGCCTATTTAATAAGCCTATTTAATACGCCTATTTAATAAACCTATTTAATGAGTATTTAATGAGCCTATTTATTAAGTCTATTTAATAAGCCTTTTTAATAAGCCTATTTAATAAAGTCTATTTAATAAGCCTATTTAATAAGTCTATTTAATAAGTCTATTTAATAAGACTATTTAATAAGTATTTAATGAGCCTATTTAATAAGCCTATTTATTGAGCCTATTTAATAAGCCTATTTATTGAGCCTATTTAATAAGCCTATTTATTGAGCCTATTTAGTAAGCCTATTTATTGAGCCTATTTAATAAGCCTATTTAATAAGCCTATTTAATAAGCCTATTTAATAAGCCTATTTATTGAGCCTATTTAATAAGTCTATTTAATAAGCCTATTTATTGAGCCTATTTAATAAGTATTTAATGAGCCTATTTAATAAGTCTATTTAATAAGCCTATTTAATAGGCCTATTTAATAAGTCTAAGTTGCTGAAATAAGCTTATTGAATAAGCCTAAGTTGCTGAAATAAGCCTATATAATAAGGCTATTTAATAAGCATAATTTAATAAGCCTATTTAATAAGCCTATTTAATAAGTATTTAATGAGCCTATTTAATAAGTCTATTTAATAAGCCTATTTAAAGAATATTCAATGAGCCTATTTATTAAGCCTATTTATTGAGCCTATTTAATAAGCTTATTTAATAAGCCTATTTAATAAGCCTATTTAATAAACATATTTAATAAGCCTATTTATTAAGCCGATTTAATGAGCCTATTTAATAAGCCTATTTATTAAGCCTATTTAATAAGCCTATTTAATAAGCCTATTTAATAAGTCTATTTAATAAGCCTATTTAATAAGCCTATTTAATAAACATATTTAATAAGCCTATTTATTAAGCCGATTTAATGAGCCTATTTAATAAGCCTATTTATTGAGCCTATTTAATAAGTCTATTTAATAAGCCTGTTTAATAAGCCTATTTAATAAGTATTTAATGAGCATATTTAATATAATTGCTGAATAAGCCTATTTAATAAGCCTAAGTTGCTGAAATAAGTCTATTTAATAAGCCTAAGTTTCTGAATAAGCCTATTTTTAATAAGCCTAAGTTGTTGAAATAAGCCTGTTTAATAAGCCCAAGTTGCTGAAATAAGCCTATGTAATAAGGCTATTTAATAAGCCTAAGTTGCTGAAATAAGCCTATTTAATAAGCGTAAGTTGCTGAAATAATGCTATTTAATAAGCCTAAGTTGCTGAAATAAGCCTATTTAATAGGCCTATCTAATAAGTCTAAGTTGCAGAAATAAGCATATTTCATAAGCCTATTTAATGAGCCTAAGTTGCTGAAATGTCTATTTAACTAGTCGATTTAATAAGTCTAAGTTGCTAAAATAAGCCTATTTAATAAGGCTATTTAATAAGTCTAAGTTGCTGAAATAACTCTGTTTAATAAGGCTATTTAATAAGCATAAGTTGCTGAAACAAGCTTATTTAATAAGACTAAGTTGCTGAAATAAGCCTATTTAATAAGGCTATTTAATAAGTCTAAGTTGCTGAAATAAACATATTTAATAAGCCTAAGTTGCTAAAATAAGCCTATTTAATGAGGCTATTTAATAAGTCCATTTAATAAGCCTATTTAATAAGCCTATTTAATACGCCTATTTAATAAGCCTATTTAATACGCTTATTTAATAAACCTATTTAATAAATATTTAATGAGCCTATTTATTAAGTCTATTTAATAAGCCTAAGTTGCTGAAATAAGCCTATTTAATAAGCGTAAGTTGCTGAAATAATGCTATTTAATAAGCCTAAGTTGCTGAAATAAGCCTATTTAATAAGTTTAAGTTGCTGAAATAAGGCTATTTAATAAGCCTAAGTTGCTGAAATAAGCCTATTTAATAAGCCTAAGTTGCTGAAATAAGTCTATTTAATAAGCCTATTTAATAAGCCTAAGTTGCTGAATAAGCCTATTTTTATTAAGCCTAAGTTGCTGAAATAAGCCTATTTAATAAGCCCAAGTTGCTGAAATAAGCCTATTTAATAAGGCTATTTAATAAGCCTAAGTTGCTGAAATAAGCCTATTTAATAAGCGTAAGTTGCTGAAATAATGCTATTTAATAAGCCTAAGTTGCTGAAATAAGCCTATTTAATAGGCCTATCTAATAAGTCTAAGTTGCAGAAATAAGCATATTTTATAAGCCTACTTAATGAGCCTAAGTTGCTGAAATGTCGATTTAATTAGTCGATTTAATAAGTCTAAGTTGCTAAAATAAGCCTATTTAACAAGCTTATTTAATAAGCCTAAGTTGCTGAAATAAGCCTATTTAATAAGGCTATTTAATAAGTCTAAGTTGCTGAAATAAACATATTTAATAAGCCTAAGTTGCTAAAATAAGCCTATTTAATGATGCTATTTAATAAGTTCATTTAATAAGCGTATTTAATAAGCCTATTTAATACGCCTATTTAATAGCCTATTTAATACGCCTATTTAATAAACCGATTTAATAAGTATTTAATGAGCCTATTTATTAAGTGTATTTAATAAGCCTTTTTAATAAGCCTATTTAATAAAGTCTATTTAATAAGCCTATTTAATAAGTCTATTTAATAAGTCTATTTAATAAGCCTATTTAATAAGTATTTAATGAGCCTATTTAATAAGCCTATTTATTGAGCCTATTTAATAAGCCTATTTATTGAGCCTATTTAATAAGCCTATTTAATAAGCCTATTTAGTAAGCCTATTTATTGAGCCTATTTAATAAGCCTATTTAATAAGCCTATTTAATAAGCCTATTTAATAAGTATTTAATGAGCCTATTTAATAAGTCTATTTAATAAGCCTATTTTATAGGCCTATTTATAAGTCTAAGTTGCTGAAACAAGCTTATTTAATAAGCCTAAGTTGCTGAAATAAGCCTATTTAATAAGGCTGTTTAATAAGTCTAAGTTGCTGAAATAAACCTATTTAATAAGCCTAAGTTGCTAAAATAAGCCTATTTAATGAGGCTATTTAATAAGTCCATTTAATAAGCCTATTTCATAAGCCTATTTAATACGCCTATTTAATAAGCCTATTTAATACGCGTATTTAATAAACCTATTTAATAAGTATTTAATGAGCCTATTTATTAAGTCTATTTAATAAGCCTTTTTAATAAGACTATTTAATAAGTCTATTTAATAAGCCTATTTAATAAGTCTATTTAATAAGTCCATTTAATAAGCCTATTTAATAAGTATTTAATGAGCCTATTTAATAAGCCTATTTATTGAGCCTATTTAATAAGCCTATTTATTGAGCCTATTTAATTAGCCTATTTATTCAGCCTATTTAGTAAGCCTATTTATTGTGCCTATTTATTGTGCCTATTTAATAAGCCTATTTAATAAGCCTATTTAATAAGCCTATTTATTGAGCCCATTTAATAAGTCTATTTAATAAGCCTATTTAATAAGCCCATTTAATAAGTATTTAATTAGCCTATTTAATAAGTCTATTTAATAAGCCTATTTAATAAGCCTATTTAATAAGTCTAAGTTGCTGAAATAAGCCTATTTAATAAGCCCAAGTTGCTGAAATAAGCCTATTTAATAAGGCTGTTTAATAAGCCTAACTTTCTGAAATAAGCCTATTTCATAAGCCTAAGTTGCTGAAATAAGGCTTTTTAATAAGTCTAAGTTGCTGAAATAAGCCTATTTAATAAGCCTAAGTTGCTAAAATAAGCCTATTTAATAAGGCTATTTAATAAGCCTAAGTTGCTGAATAAGCCTATTTAATAAGTCTACGTTGCTGAAATAAGGCTATTTAATAAGCATAAGATGCTGAAATGAGACTTTTTAATAAGCCTAAGTTGCTGAAATAAGGCTATTTATTAAGCCTAAGTTGCTGAAATAAGCCTATTTAATAAGTGTAAGTTGCTGAAATAATGCTATTTAATAAGCCTAAGTTGCTGAAATAAGCCTCTTTAATAGGCCTATCTAATAAGTCTAAGTTGCAGAAATAAGCATATTTCATAAGCCTACTTAATGAGCCTAAGTTGCTGAAATGTCTATTTAACTAGTCGATTTAATAAGTCTAAGTTGCTAAAATAAGCCTATTTAATAAGGCTATTTAATAAGCCTAAGTTGCTGAAATAAGCCTATTTAATAAGGCTATTTAATGAGCCTAAGTTGCTGAAATAAGCCTATTTAAAAAGCCTAAGTTTCTGAACTAAGCCTATTTAAAAAGGTATATTTAATAAGTCTAAGTTGCTGAAATAAACCTGTTTAATAAGGCTATTTAATAAGTCTACTTTGCTGAAATAAACATATTTAATAAGCCTAAGTTGCTAAAAAAAGCCTATTTAATGATGCTATTTAATAAGTTCATTTAATAAGCCTATTTAATAAGCCTATTTAATACGCCTATTTAATAAGCCTATTTAATATGCCTATTTAACAAACCGACTTAATAAGTATTTAATGAGCCTATTTATTAAGTCTATTTAATAAGCCTTTTTAATAAGCCTATTTAGTAATGTCTATTTATTAAGCCTATTTAATAAGTCTATTTAATAAGCCTACTTAATAAGTATTTAATGAGCCTATTTAATAAGCTTATTTATTGAGCCTATTTAATAAGCCTATTTATTGAGCCTATTTAATAATTCTATTTAATAAGCCTATTTAGTGAGCCTATTTATTGAGCCTATTTAATAAGCCTATTTAATAAGCATATTTAATAAGCCTATTTAATAAGCCTATTTAATAAGCCTATTTATTGAGCCTATTTAATAAGTCTATTTAATAAGCCTATTTAATAAGCCTATTTAATAAGTATTTAATGAGCCTATTTAATAAGTCTATTTAATAAGCCTATTTTATAGGCCTATTTAATAAGTCTAAGTTGCTGAAATAAGCTTATTTAATAAGCCTAAGTTGCTGAAATAAACCTATTTAATAAGCCTAAGTTGCTAAAATAAGCCTATTTAATGAGGCTATTTAATAAGTCCATTTAATAAGCCTATTTAATAAGCCTATTTAATACGCCTATTTAATAAGCCTATTTAATACGCCTATTTAATAAACCTATTTAATAAGTATTTAATGAGCCTATTTATTAAGTCAATTTAATAAGCCTTTTTAATAAGCCTATTTAATAAAGTCTATTTAATAAGCCTATTTAATAAGTCTATTTAATAAGTCCATTTAATAAGCCTATTTAATAAGTATTTAATGAGCCTATTTAATAAGCCTATTTATTGAGCCTATTTAATAAGTCTATTTATTGAGCCTATTTAATAAGCCTATTTATTGAGCCTATTTAGTAAGCCTATTTATTGAGCCTATTTAATAAGCCTATTTAATAAGCCTATTTAATAAGCCTATTTAATAAGCCTATTTAATAAGCCTATTTAATAAGCCTATTTATTGAGCCTATTTAATAAGTCTATTTAATAAGCCTATTTAATTAGCCTATTTAATAAGTCTAAGTTGCTGAAATAAGCCTATTTAATAAGCCCAAGTTGCTGAAATAAGCCTATTTAATAAGGCTGTTTAATAAGCCTAAGTTGCTGAAATAAGCCTATTTCATAAGCCTAAGTTGCTGAAATAAGGCTTTTTAATAAGTCTAAGTTGCTGAAATAAGCCTATTTAATAAGCCTAAGTTGCTAAAATAAGCCTATTTAATAAGGCTATTTAATAAGCCTAAGTTGCTGAATAAGCCTATTTAATAAGTCTACGTTGCTGAAATAAGGCTATTTAATAAGCCTAAGTTGCTGAAATGAGCCTTTTTAATAAGCCTAAGTTGCTGAAATAAGGCTATTTAATGAGTCTAAGTTGCTGAAATATGCCTATTTAAAAAAGCCTAAGTTGCTCAAATAAGCCTATTTAATGAGGCTATTTAATAAGTCTATTTAATAAGCCTATTTAATAAGCCTATTTAATAAGCCTATTTATTAAGCATATTTGATGAGCCTATTTAATAAGCCTATTTATTGAGCCTATTTAATAAGTCTATTTAATACGCCTATTTAATAAGCCTATTTAATAAGTATTTAATGAGCCTATTTAATAAGCCTAAGTTGCTGAAAAAGCCTATTTAATAAGCCTAAGTTTCTGAACTAAACCTATTTAAAAAGGTATATTTAATAAGTCTAAGTTTCTGAAATAAACATATTTAAAAATGCTATTTAATAAGCCTACGTTACTGAAATAAACCTGTTTAATAAGGCTATTTAATAAGCATAAGTTGCTGAAATAAGCCTATTTAATAAGCCTAAGTTGCTAAAATAAGCCTATTTAATGAGGCTATTTAATAAGTCCATTTAATAAGCCTATTTAATAAGCCTATTTAATACGCCTATTTAATAAGCCTATTTAATACGCTTATTTAATAAACCTATTTAATAAGTATTTAATGAGCCTATTTATTAAGTCTATTTAATAAGCCTTTTTAATAAGCCTATTTAATAAAGTTTACTTAATAAGCCTATTTAATAAGTCTATTTAATAAGTCTATTTAATAAGCCTATTTAATAAGCCTATTTAATAAGTATTTAATTAGCCTATTTAATAAGTCTATTTAATAAGCCTATTTAATAAGCCTATTTAATAAGTCTAAGTTGCTGAAATAAGCCTATTTAATAAGCCCAAGTTGCTGAAATAAGCCTATTTAATAAGGCTGTTTAATAAACCTAAGTTGCTGAAATAAGCCTCTTTCATAAGCCTAAGTTGCTGAAATAAGGCTTTTTAATAAGTCTAAGTTGCTGAAATAAGCCTATTTAATAAGCCTAAGTTGCTAAAATAAGCCTATTTAATAAGGCTATTTAATAAGCCTAAGTTGCTGAATAAGCCTATTTAATAAGTCTACGTTGCTGAAATAAGGCTATTTAATAAGCCTAAGTTGCTGAAATGAGCCTTTTTAATAAGCCTAAGTTGCTGAAATAAGGCTATTTATTAAGCCTAAGTTGCTGAAATAAGCCTATTTAATAAGCCCAAGTTGCTGAAATAAGCCTATTTAATAAGGCTATTTAATAAGCCTAAGTTGCTCAAATAAGCCTATTTAATAAGCAAAAGTTGCTGAAATAATGCTATTTAATAAGCCTAAGTTGCTGAAATAAGCCTATTTAATAGGCCTATCTAATAAGTCTAAGTTGCAGAAATAAGCATATTTCATAAGCCTATTTAATGAGCCTATTTAATAAGCCTATTTATTGAGCCTATTTAGTAAGCCTATTTATTGAGCCTATTTAATAAGCCTATTTAATAAACCTATTTAATAAGCCCATTTAATAAGCCTATTTAATAAGCCTATTTAATAAGCCTATTTATTGAGCCTATTTAATAAGTCTATTTAATAAGCCTATTTAATAAGCCTATTTAATAAGTCTAAGTTGCTGAAATAAGCCTATTTAATAAGCCCAAGTTGCTGAAATAAGCCTATTTAATAAGGCTGTTTAATAAGCCTAAGTTGCTGAAATAAGCCTATTTCATAAGCCTAAGTTGCTGAAATAAGGCTTTTTAATAAGTCTAAGTTGCTGAAATAAGCCTATTTAATAAGCCTAAGTTGCTAAAATAAGCCTATTTAATAAGGCTATTTAATAAGCCTAAGTTGCTGAATAAGCCTATTTAATAAGTCTACGTTGCTGAAATAAGGCTATTTAATAAGCATAAGTTGCTGAAATGAGCCTTTTTAATAAGCCTAAGTTGCTGAAATAAGGCTATTTAATGAGGCTATTTAATAAGTCTATTTAATAAGCCTATTTAATAAGCCTATTTAATAAGCCTATTTATTAAGCATATTTGATGAGCCTATTTAATAAGCCTATTTATTGAGCCTATTTAATAAGTCTATTTAATAAGCCTGTTTAATAAGCCTATTTAATAAGTATTTAATGAGCCTATTTAATAAGCCTAAGTTGCTGAAAAAGCCTATTTAATAAGCCTAAGTTTCTGAACTAAGCCTATTTAAAAAGGTATATTTAATAAGTCTAAGTTTCTGAAATAAACATATTTAAAAATGCTATTTAATAAGCCTACATTGCTGAAATAAACCTGTTTAATAAGGCTATTTAATAAGCATAAGTTGCTGAAATAAGCTTACTTAATAAGCCTAAGTTGATGAAATAAGCCTATTTAATAAGGCTATTTAATAAGTCTAAGTTGCTGAAATTAACCTATTTAATAAGCCTAAGTTGCTAAAATAAGCCTATTTAATGAGGCTATTTAATAAGTCCATTTAATAAGCCTATTTAATAAGCCTATTTAATACGCCTATTTAATAAGCCTATTTAATACGCTTATTTAATAAACCTATTTAATAAATATTTAATGAGCCTATTTATTAAGTCTATTTAATAAGCCTTTTTAATAAGCCTATTTAATAAAGTTTATTTAATAAGCCTATTTAATAAGTCTATTTAATAAGTCTATTTAATAAGCCTATTTAATAAGCCTATTTAATAAGTATTTAATTAGCCTATTTAATAAGTCTATTTAATAAGCCTATTTAATAAGCCTATTTAATAAGTCTAAGTTGCTGAAATAAGCCTATTTAATAAGCCCAAGTTGCTGAAATAAGCCTATTTAATAAGGCTGTTTAATAAGCCTAAGTTGCTGAAATAAGCCTCTTTCATAAGCCTAAGTTGCTGAAATAAGGCTTTTTAATAAGTCTAAGTTGCTGAAATAAGCCTATTTAATAAGCCTAAGTTGCTAAAATAAGCCTATTTAATAAGGCTATTTAATAAGCCTAAGTTGCTGAATAAGCCTATTTAATAAGTCTACGTTGCTGAAATAAGGCTATTTAATAAGCCTAAGTTGCTGAAATGAGCCTTTTTAATAAGCCTAAGTTGCTGAAATAAGGCTATTTATTAAGCCTAAGTTGCTGAAATAAGCCTATTTAATAAGCCCAAGTTGCTGAAATAAGCCTATTTAATAAGGCTATTTAATAAGCCTAAGTTGCTGAAATAAGCCTATTTAATAAGCGTAAGTTGCTGAAATAATGCTATTTAATAAGCCTAAGTTGCTGAAATAAGCCTATTTAATAGGCCTATCTAATAAGTCTAAGTTGCAGAAATAAGCATATTTCATAAGCCTATTTAATGAGCCTAAGTTGCTGAAATAAGCCTATTTAATAAGGCTATTTAATGAGCCTAAGTTGCTGAAATAAGCCTATTTAATAAGGCTATTTAATGAGCCTAAGTTGCTGAAATAAGCCTATTTAAAAAGCCTAAGTTTCTGAACTAAGCCTATTTAAAAGGGTATATTTAATAAGTCTAAGTTGCTGAAATAAACCTGTTTAATAAGGCTATTTAATAAGCATAAGTTGCTTAAACAAGCTTATTTAATAAGCCTAAGTTGCTGAAATAAGCCTATTTAATAAGGCTATTTAATAAGTCTAAGTTGCTGAAATAAACATATTTAATAAGCCTAAGTTGCTAAAATAAGCCTATTTAATGATGCTATTTAATAAGTTCATTTAATAAGCCTATTTAATAAGCCTATTTAATACGCCTATTTAATAAGCCTATTTAATACGCCTATTTAATAAACCGATTTAATAAGTATTTAATGAGCCTATTTATTAAGTCTATTTAATAAGCCTTTTTAATAAGCCTATTTAATAATGTCTATTTAATAAGCCTATTTAATAAGTCTATTTAATAAGCCTATTTAATAAGCCTATTTTGTAAGCCTATTTATTGAGCCTATTTAATAAGCCTATTTAATAAGCCTATTTAATTATGTCTATTTAATAAGCCTATTTAATAAGTCTATTTAATACGCCTATTTAATAAGCCTATTTAATAAGTATTTAATGAGCCTATTTAATAAGTCTATTTAATAAGCCTATTTTATAGGCCTATTTAATAAGTCTAAGTTGCTGAAATAAGCTTATTTAATAAGCCTAAGTTGCTGAAATAAGCCTATTTAATAAGTCTATTTAATAAGTCTATTTAATAAGCCTATTTAATTAGTATTTAATGAGCCTATTTAATAAGCCTATTTATTGAGCCTATTTAATAAGCCTATTTATTGAGCCTATTTAATAAGCCTATTTATTGAGCCTATTTAGTAAGCCTATTTATTGAGCCTATTTGATAAGCCTATTTAATAAGTATTTAATGAGCCTATTTAATAAGCCTATTTATTGAGCCTATTTATTGAGCCTATTTAATAAGTCTATTTAATAAGCCTATTTAATAAGCCTATTTAATAAGCATTTAATGAGCCTATTTAATAAGTCTATTTAATAAGCCTATTTTATAGGCTTATTTAATAAGTCTAAGTTGCTGAAATAAGCTTATTTAATAAGCCTAAGTTGCTGAAATAAGCCAATATAATAAGGCTATTTAATAAGCATAAGTTGCTGAATTAAGCCTATTTAATAAGCCTAAGTTGCTAAAATAAGCCTATTTAATGAGGCTATTTAATAAGTCTATTTAATAAGCCTATTTAATAAGCCTATTTAATAAGCCTATTTAATGAGCCTATTTAATACGCCTATTTAATAAACCTATTTAATAAGTATTTAATGAGCCTATTTAATAAGCCTATTAATTGAGCCTATTTAATGAGCCTATTTATTGAGCCTATTTAGTAAGCCTATTTATTGAGCCTACTTAATAAGCCTATTTAATAAGCCTATTTAATAAGCCTATTTATTAAGCCTATTTATTGAGCCTATTTAATAAGTCTATTTAATAAGCCTATTTAATAAGCCTATTTAATACGTATTTAATGAGCCTATTTAATAAGTCTATTTAATAAGCCTATTTTATAGGCCTATTTAATAAGTCTAAGTTGATGAAATAAACTTATTTAATAAGCCTAAGTTGCTGAAATAAGCCTATATAATAAGACTATTTAATAAGCATAAGTTGCTGAATTAAGCCTATTTAATAAGCCTAAGTTGCTAAAATAAGCCTATTTAATAAGTCTATTTAATAAGCCTGTTTAATAAGCCTATTTAATAAGGATTTAATGAGCCTATTTAATAAGCCTAAGTTGCTGAAAAAGCCTATGTAATAAGCCTAAGTTTCTGAACTAAGCCTATTTAAAAGGTATATTTAATAAGTCTAAGTTTCTGAAATAAACCTATTTAAAAATGCTATTTAATAAGCCTAAGTTGCTGAATTAAACCTGTTTAATAAGGCTATTTAATAAGCATAAGTTGCTGAAATAAGCTTATTTAATCAGCCTAAGTTGCTGAAATTAGCCTATTTAATAAGTCTAAGTTGCTGAAATAAACCTATTTAATAAGCCTAAGTTGCTAAAATAAGCCTATTTAATGAGGATATTTAATAAGTCCATTTAATAAGACTATTTAATAAGCCTATTTAATACGCCTATTTAATAAGCCTATTTAATAAACCTATTTAATAAGTATTTAATGAGCCAATTTATTAAGTCTATTTAATAAGCCTTTTTAATAAGCCTATTTAATAAAGTCTATTTAATAAGCCTATTTAATGAGCCTATTTAATAAGCCTATTTATTGAGCCTATTTAATAAGCCTATTTATTGAGCCTATTTAATAAGCCTATTTAATAAGCATATTTAATAAGCCTATTTATTGAGCCTATTTAATAAGTCTATTTAATAAGCCTATTTAACAAGTATTTAATTTGCCTATTTAATAAGTCTATTTAATAAGTTTTTAATTAGCCTATTTAATAAGTCTAAGTTGCTGAAATAAGCCTATTTAATAAGCCCAAGTTGCTGAAATAAGCCTATTTAATAAGGCTGTTTAATAAGCCTAAGTTGCTAAAATAAGCCTATTTAATGATGCTATTTAATAAGTTCATTTAATAAGCCTATTTAATAAGCCTATTTAATACGCCTATTTAATAAGCCTATTTAATACGCCTATTTAATAAACCGATTTAATAAGTATTTAATGAGCCTATTTATTAAGTCTATTTAATAAGCCTTTTTATTAAGCCAATTTAATAATGTCTATTTAATAAGCCTATTTAATAAGTCTATTTAATAAGCCTATTTAATAAGCCTATTTTGTAAGCCTATTTATTGAGCCTATTTAATAAGCCTATTTAATAAGCCTATTTAATAAGCCTATTTAATTATGTCTATTTAATAAGCCTATTTAATAAGTCTATTTAATACGCCTATTTAATAAGCCTATTTAATAAGTATTTAATGAGCCTATTTAATAAGTCTATTTAATAAGCCTATTTTATAGGCCTATTTAATAAGTCTAAGTTGCTGAAATAAGCTTATTTAATAAGCCTAAGTTGCTGAAATAAGCCTATTTAATAAGTCTATTTAATAAGTCTATTTAATAAGCCTATTTAATTAGTATTTAATGAGCCTATTTAATAAGCCTATTTATTGAGCCTATTTAATAAGCCTATTTATTGAGCCTATTTAATAAGCCTATTTATTGAGCCTATTTAGTAAGCCTATTTATTGAGCCTATTTGATAAGCCTATTTAATAAGTATTTAATGAGCCTATTTAATAAGCCTATTTATTGAGCCTATTTATTGAGCCTATTTAATAAGTCTATTTAATAAGCCTATTTAATAAGCCTATTTAATAAGCATTTAATGAGCCTATTTAATAAGTCTATTTAATAAGCCTATTTTATAGGCCTATTTAATAAGTCTAAGTTGCTGAAATAAGCTTATTTAATAAGCCTAAGTTGCTGAAATAAGCCTATATAATAAGGCTATTTAATAAGCATAAGTTGCTGAATTAAGCCTATTTAATAAGCCTAAGTTGCTAAAATAAGCCTATTTAATGAGGCTATTTAATAAGTCTATTTAATAAGCCTATTTAATAAGCCTATTTAATAAGCCTATTTAATGAGCCTATTTAATACGCCTATTTAATAAACCTATTTAATAAGTATTTAATGAGCCTATTTAATAAGCCTATTAATTGAGCCTATTTAATGAGCCTATTTATTGAGCCTATTTAATAAGTCTATTTATTGAGCCTATTTAGTAAGCCTATTTATTGAGCCTACTTAATAAGCCTATTTAATAAGCCTATTTAATAAGCCTATTTATTAAGCCTATTTATTGAGCCTATTTAATAAGTCTATTTAATAAGCCTATTTAATAAGCCTATTTAATACGTATTTAATGAGCCTATTTAATAAGTCTATTTAATAAGCCTATTTTATAGGCCTATTTAATAAGTCTAAGTTGATGAAATAAGCTTATTTAATAAGCCTAAGTTGCTGAAATAAGCCTATATAATAAGACTATTTAATAAGCATAAGTTGCTGAATTAAGCCTATTTAATAAGCCTAAGTTGCTAAAATAAGCCTATTTAATAAGTCTATTTAATAAGCCTATTTAATAAGCCTATTTAATAAGCCTATTTAATAAGCCTATTTATTAAGCATATTTGATGAGCCTATTTAATAAGCCTATTTATTGAGCCTATTTAATAAGTCTATTTAATAAGCCTGTTTAATAAGCCTATTTAATAAGGATTTAATGAGCCTATTTAATAAGCTTAAGTTGCTGAAAAAGCCTATGTAATAAGCCTAAGTTTCTGAACTAAGCCTATTTAAAAAGGTATATTTAATAAGTCTAAGTTTCTGAAATAAACCTATTTAAAAATGCTATTTAATAAGCCTAAGTTGCTGAATTAAACCTGTTTAATAAGGCTATTTAATAAGCATAAGTTGCTGAAATAAGCTTATTTAATAAGCCTAAGTTGCTGAAATTAGCCTATATAATAAGACTATTTAATAAGCATAAGTTGCTGAATTAAGCCTATTTAATAAGCCTAAGTTGCTAAAATAAGCCTATTTAATAAGTCTATTTAATAAGCCTATTTAATAAGCCTATTTAATAAGCCTATTTATTAAGCATATTTGATGAGCCTATTTAATAAGCCTATTTATTGAGCCTATTTAATAAGTCTATTTAATAAGCCTGTTTAATAAGCCTATTTAATAAGGATTTAATGAGCCTATTTAATAAGCCTAAGTTGCTGAAAAAGCCTATGTAATAAGCCTAAGTTTCTGAACTAAGCCTATTTAAAAGGTATATTTAATAAGTCTAAGTTTCTGAAATAAACCTATTTAAAAATGCTATTTAATAAGCCTAAGTTGCTGAATTAAACCTGTTTAATAAGGCTATTTAATAAGCATACGTTGTTGAAATAAGCTTATTTAATAAGCCTAAGTTGCTGAAATTAGCCTATTTAATAAGTCTAAGTTGCTGAAATAAACCTATTTAATAAGCCTAAGTTGCTAAAATAAGCCTATTTAATGAGGCTATTTAATAAGTCCATTTAATAAGACTATTTAATAAGCCTATTTAATACGCCTATTTAATAAGCCTATTTAATAAACCTATTTAATAAGTATTTAATGAGCCTATTTATTAAGTCTATTTAATAAGCCTTTTTAATAAGCCTATTTAATAAAGTCTATTTAATAAGCCTATTTAATGAGCCTATTTAATAAGCCTATTTATTGAGCCTATTTAAAAAGCCTATTTATTGAGCCTATTTAATAAGCCTATTTAATAAGCATATTTAATAAGCCTATTTATTGAGCCTAGTTAATAAGTCTATTTAATAAGCCTATTTAACAAGTATTTAATTTGCCTATTTAATAAGTCTATTTAATAAGTTTTTAATTAGCCTATTTAATAAGTCTAAGTTGCTGAAATAAGCCTATTTAATAAGCCCAAGTTGCTGAAATAAGCCTATTTAATAAGGCTGTTTAATAAGCCCAAGTTGCTAAAATAAGCCTATTTAATGATGCTATTTAATAAGTTCATTTAATAAGCCTATTTAATAAGCCTATTTAATACGCCTATTTAATAAGCCTATTTAATACGCCTATTTAATAAACCGATTTAATAAGTATTTAATGAGCCTATTTATTAAGTCTATTTAATAAGCCTTTTTAATAAGCCTATTTAATAATGTCTATTTAATAAGCCTATTTAATAAGTCTATTTAATAAGCCTATTTAATAAGCCTATTTTGTAAGCCTATTTATTGAGCCTATTTAATAAGCCTATTTAATAAGCCTATTTAATTATGTCTATTTAATAAGCCTATTTAATAAGTCTATTTAATACACCTATTTAATAAGCCTATTTAATAAGTATTTAATGAGCCTATTTAATAAGTCTATTTAATAAGCCTATTTTATAGGCCTATTTAATAAGTCTAAGTTGCTGAAATAAGCTTATTTAATAAGCCTAAGTTGCTGAAATAAGCTTATTTAATAAGTCTATTTAATAAGTCTATTTAATAAGCCTATTTAATTAGTATTTAATGAGCCTATTTAATAAGCCTATTTATTGAGCCTATTTAATAAGCCTATTTATTGAGCCTATTTAATAAGCCTATTTATTGAGCCTATTTAGTAAGCCTATTTATTGAGCCTATTTGATAAGCCTATTTAATAAGTATTTAATGAGCCTATTTAATAAGCCTATTTATTGAGCCTATTTATTGAGCCTATTTAATAAGTCTATTTAATAAGCCTATTTAATAAGCCTATTTAATAAGCATTTAATGAGCCTATTTAATAAGTCTATTTAATAAGCCTATTTTATAGGCCTATTTAATAAGTCTAAGTTGCTGAAATAAGCTTATTTAATAAGCCTAAGTTGCTGAAATAAGCCTATATAATAAGGCTATTTAATAAGCATAAGTTGCTGAATTAAACCTATTTAATAAGACTAAGTTGCTAAAATAAGCCTATTTAATGAGGCTATTTAATAAGTCTATTTAATAAGCCTATTTAATAAGCCTATTTAATAAGCCTATTTAATGAGCCTATTTAATACGCCTATTTAATAAACCTATTTAATAAGTATTTAATGAGCCTATTTAATAAGCCTATTAATTGAGCCTATTTAATGAGCCTATTTATTGAGCCTATTTAATAAGTCTATTTATTGAGCCTATTTAGTAAGCCTATTTATTGAGCCTACTTAATAAGCCTATTTAATAAGCCTATTTAATAAGCCTATTTATTAAGCCTATTTATTGAGCCTATTTAATAAGTCTATTTAATAAGTCTATTTAATAAGCCTATTTAATACGTATTTAATGAGCCTATTTAATAAGTCTATTTAATAAGCCTATTTTATAGGCCTATTTAATAAGTCTAAGTTGATGAAATAAGCTTATTTAATAAGCCTAAGTTGCTGAAATAAGCCTATATAATAAGACTATTTAATAAGCATAAGTTGCTGAATTAAGCCTATTTAATAAGCCTAAGTTGCTAAAATAAGCCTATTTAATAAGTCTATTTAATAAGCCTATTTAATAAGCCTATTTAATAAGCCTATTTAATAAGCCTATTTATTAAGCATATTTGATGAGCCTATTTAATAAGCCTATTTATTGAGCCTATTTAATAAGTCTATTTAATAAGCCTGTTTAATAAGCCTATTTAATAAGGATTTAATGAGCCTATTTAATAAGCTTAAGTTGCTGAAAAAGCCTATGTAATAAGCCTAAGTTTCTGAACTAAGCCTATTTAAAAAGGTATATTTAATAAGTCTAAGTTTCTGAAATAAACCTATTTAAAAATGCTATTTAATAAGCCTAAGTTGCTGAATTAAACCTGTTTAATAAGGCTATTTAATAAGCATAAGTTGCTGAAATAAGCTTATTTAATAAGCCTAAGTTGCTGAAATTAGCCTATTTAATAAGTCTAAGTTGCTGAAATAAACCTATTTAATAAGCCTAAGTTGCTAAAATAAGCCTATTAATGAGGCTATTTAATAAGTCCATTTAATAAGACTATTTAATAAGCCTATTTAATACGCCTATTTAATAAGCCTATTTAATAAACCTATTTAATAAGTATTTAATGAGCCTATTTATTAAGTCTATTTAATAAGCCTTTTTAATAAGCCTATTTAATAAAGTCTATTTAATAAGCCTATTTAATAAGTCTATTAATAAGTCTATTTAATAAGCCTATTTAATAAGTATTTAATGAGCCTATTTAATAAGCCTATTTATTGAGCCTATTTAATAAGCCTATTTATTGAGCCTATTTAATAAGCCTATTTAATAAGCATATTTAATAAGCCTATTTAATTTGCCTATTTAATAATCTATTTAATACGTTTTTAATTAGCCTATTTAATAAGTCTAAGTTGCTGAAATAAGCCTATTTAATAAGCCCAAGTTGCTGAAATAAGCCTATTTAATAAGGCTGTTTAATAAGCCTAAGTTGCTGAAATAAGCCTATTTCATAAGCCTAAGTTGCTGAAATAAGGCTTTTTAATAAGTCTAAGTTGCTGAAATAAGCCTATTTAATAAGCCTAAGTTGCTAAAATAAGCCTATTTAATAAGGCTCTTTAATAAGCCTAAGTTGCTGAATAAGCCTATTTAATAAATCTACGTTGCTGAAATAAGGCTATTTAATAAGCCTAAGTTGCTGAAATGAGCCTTTTTAATAAGCCTAAGTTGCTGAAATAAGGCTATTTAATAAGTCTAAGTTGCTGAAATATGCCTATTTAAAAAAGCCTAAGTTGCTAAAATAAGCCTATTTAATGAGCCTATTTAATAAGCCTATTTATTGAGCCTATTTAATAAGCCTATTTATTGAGCCTATTTAATAAGCCTATTTATTGAGCCTATTTAGTAAGCCTATTTATTGAGCCTATTTGATAAGCCTATTTAATAAGTATTTAATGAGCCTATTTAATAAGCCTATTTATTGAGCCTATTTATTGAGCCTATTTAATAAGTCTATTTAATAAGCCTATTTCATAAGCCTATTTAATAAGCATTTAATGAGCCTATTTAATAAGTCTGTTTAATAAGCCTATTTTATAGGCTTATTTAATAAGTCTAAGTTGCTGAAATAAGCTTATTTAATAAGCCTAAGTTGCTGAAATAAGCCTATATAATAAGGCTATTTAATAAGCATAAGTTGCTGAATTAAGCCTATTTAATAAGCCTAAGTTGCTAAAATAAGCCTATTTAATGAGGCTATTTAATAAGTCTATTTAATAAGCCTATTTAATAAGCCTATTTAATAAGCCTATTTAATGAGCCTATTTAATACGCCTATTTAATAAACCTATTTAATAAGTATTTCATGAGCCTATTTAATAAGCCTATTAATTGAGCCTATTTAATGAGCCTATTTATTGAGCCTATTTAATAAGTCTATTTATTGAGCCTATTTAATAAGCCTATTTATTGAGCCTATTTAATAAGCCTATTTATTGAGCCTATTTAATGAGCCTATTTATTGAGCCTATTTAGTAAGCTTATTTATTGAGCCTACTTAATAAGCCTATTTAATAAGCCTATTTAATAAGCCTATTTAATAAGCCTATTTAATAAGCCTATTTAATAAGCCTATTTAATACGTATTTAATGAGCCTATTTAATAAGTCTATTTAATAAGCCTATTTTATAGGCCTATTTAATAAGTCTAAGTTGATGAAATAAGCTTATTTAATAAGCCTAAGTTGCTGAAATAAGCCTATATAATAAGACTATTTAATAAGCATAAGTTGCTGAATTAAGCCTATTTAATAAGCCTAAGTTGCTAAAATAAGCCTATTTAATAAGTCTATTTAATAAGTCTATTTAATAAGCCTATTTAATAAGCCTATTTAATAAGCCTATTTAATAAGCCTATTTATTAAGCATATTTGATGAGCCTATTTAATAAGCCTATTTATTGAGCCTATTTAATAAGTCTATTTAATAAGCCTGTTTAATAAGCCTATTTAATAAGGATTTAATGAGCCTATTTAATAAGCTTAAGTTGCTGAAAAAGCCTATGTAATAAGCCTAAGTTTCTGAACTAAGCCTATTTAAAAAGGTATATTTAATAAGTCTAAGTTTCTGAAATAAACCTATTTAAAAATGCTATTTAATAAGCCTAAGTTGCTGAATTAAACCTGTTTAATAAGGCTATTTAATAAGCATAAGTTGCTGAAATAAGCTTATTTAATAAGCCTAAGTTGCTGAAATTAGCCTATTTAATAAGTCTAAGTTGCTGAAATAAACCTATTTAATAAGCCTAAGTTGCTAAAATAAGCCTATTAATGAGGCTATTTAATAAGTCCATTTAATAAGACTATTTAATAAGCCTATTTAATACGCCTATTTAATAAGCCTATTTAATAAACCTATTTAATAAGTATTTAATGAGCCTATTTATTAAGTCTATTTAATAAGCCTTTTTAATAAGCCTATTTAATAAAGTCTATTTAATAAGCCTATTTAATAAGTCTATTAATAAGTCTATTTAATAAGCCTATTTAATAAGTATTTAATGAGCCTATTTAATAAGCCTATTTATTGAGCCTATTTAATAAGCCTATTTATTGAGCCTATTTAATAAGCCTATTTAATAAGCATATTTAATAAGCCTATTTAATTTGCCTATTTAATAATCTATTTAATACGTTTTTAATTAGCCTATTTAATAAGTCTAAGTTGCTGAAATAAGCCTATTTAATAAGCCCAAGTTGCTGAAATAAGCCTATTTAATAAGGCTGTTTAATAAGCCTAAGTTGCTGAAATAAGCCTATTTCATAAGCCTAAGTTGCTGAAATAAGGCTTTTTAATAAGTCTAAGTTGCTGAAATAAGCCTATTTAATAAGCCTAAGTTGCTAAAATAAGCCTATTTAATAAGGCTCTTTAATAAGCCTAAGTTGCTGAATAAGCCTATTTAATAAATCTACGTTGCTGAAATAAGGCTATTTAATAAGCCTAAGTTGCTGAAATGAGCCTTTTTAATAAGCCTAAGTTGCTGAAATAAGCCTATTTAATAAGGCTGTTTAATAAGCCTAAGTTGCTGAAATAAGCCTATTTCATAAGCCTAAGTTGCTGAAATAAGGCTTTTTAATAAGTCTAAGTTGCTGAAATAAGCCTATTTAATAAGCCTAAGTTGCTAAAATAAGCCTATTTAATAAGGCTCTTTAATAAGCCTAAGTTGCTGAATAAGCCTATTTAATAAATCTACGTTGCTGAAATAAGGCTATTTAATAAGCCTAAGTTGCTGAAATGAGCCTTTTTAATAAGCCTAAGTTGCTGAAATAAGGCTATTTAATAAGTCTAAGTTGCTGAAATATGCCTATTTAAAAAAGCCTAAGTTGCTAAAATAAGCCTATTTAATGAGCCTATTTAATAAGCCTATTTATTGAGCCTATTTAATAAGCCTATTTATTGAGCCTATTTAATAAGCCTATTTATTGAGCCTATTTAGTAAGCCTATTTATTGAGCCTATTTGATAAGCCTATTTAATAAGTATTTAATGAGCCTATTTAATAAGCCTATTTATTGAGCATATTTATTGAGCCTATTTAATAAGTCTATTTAATAAGCCTATTTAATAAGCCTATTTAATAAGCATTTAATGAGCCTATTTAATAAGTCTGTTTAATAAGCCTATTTTATAGGCTTATTTAATAAGTCTAAGTTGCTGAAATAAGCTTATTTAATAAGCCTAAGTTGCTGAAATAAGCCTATATAATAAGGCTATTTAATAAGCATAAGTTGCTGAATTAAGCCTATTTAATAAGCCTAAGTTGCTAAAATAAGCCTATTTAATGAGGCTATTTAATAAGTCTATTTAATAAGCCTATTTAATAAGCCTATTTAATAAGCCTATTTAATGAGCCTATTTAATACGCCTATTTAATAAACCTATTTAATAAGTATTTAATGAGCCTATTTAATAAGCCTATTAATTGAGCCTATTTAATGAGCCTATTTATTGAGCCTATTTAATAAGTCTATTTATTGAGCCTATTTAATAAGCCTATTTATTGAGCCTATTTAATAAGCCTATTTATTGAGCCTATTTAATGAGCCTATTTATTGAGCCTATTTAGTAAGCTTATTTATTGAGCCTACTTAATAAGCCTATTTAATAAGCCTATTTAATAACCTATTTAATAAGCCTATTTAATAAGCCTATTTAATAAGCCTATTTAATACGTATTTAATGAGCCTATTTAATAAGTCTATTTAATAAGCCTATTTTATAGGCCTATTTAATAAGTCTAAGTTGATGAAATAAGCTTATTTAATAAGCCTAAGTTGCTGAAATAAGCCTATATAATAAGACTATTTAATAAGCATAAGTTGCTGAATTAAGCCTATTTAATAAGCCTAAGTTGCTAAAATAAGCCTATTTAATAAGTCTATTTAATAAGCCTATTTAATAAGCCTATTTAATAAGCCTATTTATTAATCATATTTGATGAGCCTATTTAATAAGCCTATTTATTGAGACTATTTAATAAGCTATTTCATAAGCCTGTTTAATAAGCCTATTTAATAAGGATTTAATGAGCCTATTTAATAAGCCTAAGTTGCTGAAAAAGCCTATGTAATAAGCCTAAGTTTCTGAACTAAGCCTATTTAAAAAGGTATATTTAATAAGTCTAAGTTTCTGAAATAAACCTATTTAAAAATGCTATTTAATAAGCCTAAGTTGCTGAATTAAACCTGTTTAATAAGGCTATTTAATAAGCATAAGTTGCTGAAATAAGCTTATTTAATAAGCCTAAGTTGCTGAAATTAGCCTATTTAATAAGTCTAAGTTGCTGAAATAAACCTATTTAATAAGCCTAAGTTGCTAAAATAAGCCTATTTAATGAGGCTATTTAATAAGTCCATTTAATAAGCCTATTTAATAAGCCTATTTAATACGCCTATTTAATAAGCCTATTTAATAAACCTATTTAATAAGTATTTAATGAGCCTATTTATTAAGTCTATTTAATAAGCCTTTTTAATAAGCCTATTTAATAAAGTCTATTTAATAAGCCTATTTAATAAGTCTATTTAATAAGTCTATTTAATAAACCTATTTAATAAGTATTTAATGAGCCTATTTAATAAGCCTATTTATTGAGCCTATTTAATAAGCGTATTTATTGAGCCTATTTAATAAGCCTATTTAATAAGCATATTTAATAAGCCTATTTATTGAGCCTATTTAATAAGTCTATTTAATAAGCCTATTTAATAAGCCTATTTAATAAGTATTTAATTTGCCTATTTAATAAGTCTATTTAATAAGTTTTTAATTAGCCTATTTAATAAGTCTAAGCTGCTGAAATAAGCCTATTTAATAAGCCCAAGTTGCTGAAATAAGCCTATTTAATAAGGCTGTTTAATAAGCCTAAGTTGCTGAAATAAGCCTATTTCATAAGCCTAAGTTGCTGAAATAAGGCTTTTTAATAAGTCTAAGTTGCTGAAATAAGCCTATTTAATAAGCCTAAGTTGCTAAAATAAGCCTATTTAATAAGGCTCTTTAATAAGCCTAAGTTGCTGAATAAGCCTATTTAATAAATCTACGTTGCTGAAATAAGGCTATTTAATAAGCCTAAGTTGCTGAAATGAGCCTTTTTAATAAGCCTAAGTTGCTGAAATAAGGCTATTTAATAAGTCTAAGTTGCTGAAATATGCCTATTTAAAAAAGCCTAAGTTGCTAAAATAAGCCTATTTAATGAGGCTATTTAATAAGTCTATTTAATAAGCCTATTTAATACGCCTATTTAATAAGCCTATTTAATGAGCCTATTTAATACACCTATTTAATAAACCTATTTAATAAGTATTTAATGAGCCTATTTAATAAGCCTATTAATTGAGCCTATTTAATGAGCCTATTTATTGAGCCTATTTAATAAGCCTATTTATTGAGCCTATTTAATAAGCCTATTTATTGAGCCTATTTAATAAGCCTATTTATTGAGCCTATTTAATGAGCCTATTTATTGAGCCTATTTAGTAAGCCTATTTATTGAGCCTACTTAATAAGCCTATTTAATAAGCCTATTTAATAAGCCTATTTAATAAGCCTATTTATTGAGCCTATTTAATAAGTCTATTTAATAAGCCTATTTAATAGGCCTATTTAATACGTATTTAATGAGCCTATTTAATAAGTCTATTTAATAAGCCTATTTTATAGGCCTATTTAATAAGTCTAAGTTGATGAAATAAGCTTATTTAATAAGCCTAAGTTGCTGAAATAAGCCTATATAATAAGGCTATTTAATAAGTCTAAGTTGTTGAAATAAGCCTATTTAAAAAAGCCTAAGTTGCTAAAATAAGCCTATTTAATGAGGCTATTTAATAAGTCTATTTAATAAGCCTATTTAATAAGCCTATTTAATAAGCCTATTTATTGAGCCTATTTAATAAGCCTATTTATTGAGCCTATTTAATAAGCCTATTTATTGAGCCCATTTCATACGCCTATTTAATAAGTCTTTTTAATAAGCCTATGTAATAAGTCTAAGTTGCTGAAATAAGCCTATTTAATAAGCCCAAGTTGCTGACATAAGCCTATTTAATAAGGCTGTTTAATAAGCCTAAGTTGCTGAAATAAGCCTATTTCATAAGCCTAAGTTGCTGAAATAAGCCTATTTAATAAGGCTATTTAATAAGCCTAAGTTGCTGAAAAAGCCTATTTAATAAGTCTACCTTGCTGAAATAAGGCTATTTAATAAGGCTAAGTTGCTGAAATGAGCCTTTTTAATAAGCCTAAGTTGCTGAAATAAGGGTATTTAATAAGTCTAAGTTGCAGAAATAAGCATATTTCATAAGCCTATTTAATGAGCCTAAGTTGCTGAAATGTCTATTTAACTAGTCGATTTAATAAGTCTAAGTTGCTAAAATAAGCCTATTTAATAAGGCTATTTAATAAGCCTAATTTGCTGAAAGAAGCCTATTTAATAAGGCTATTTAATGAGCCTAAGTTGCTGAAATAAGCCTATTAAAAAAGCCTAAGTTTCTGAAATAAGCCTATTTAAAAAGGTATATTTAATAAGTCTAAGTTTCTGAAATAAACCTATTTAAAAATGCTATTTAATAAACCTAAGTTGCTGAAATAAACCTGTTTAATAAGGCTTTTAATAAGCATAAGTTGCTGAAACAAGCTTATTTAATAAGCCTAAGTTGCTGAAATAAACCTATTTAATAAGGCTATTTAATAAGTCTAAGTTGCTGAAATAAACATATTTAATAAGCCTAAGTTGCTAAAATAAGCCTATTTAATGAGGCTATTTAATACGTCCATTTAATAAGCCTATTTAATAAGCCTATTTAATACGCCTATTTAATAAGCCTATTTAATACGCCTATTTAATGAACCGATTTAATAAGTATTTAATGAGCCTATTTATTAAGTCTATTTAATAAGCTTTTTTAATAAGCCTATTTAATAAAGTCTATTTAATAAGCCTATTTAATAAGTCTATTTAATAAGTCTATTTAATAAGCCTATTTAATTAGTATTTAATGAGCCTATTTAATAAGCCTATTTATTGAGCCTATTTAATAAGCCTATTTATTGAGCCTATTTAATACGCCTATTTATTGAGCCTATTTAGTAAGCCTATTTATTGAGCCTATTTGATAAGCCTATTTAATAAGCCTATTTAATAAGCCTATTTAATAAGCCTATTTAATAAGCCTATTTATTGAGCCTATTTAATAAGTCTATTTAATAAGCCTATTTAATAAGCCTATTTAATAAGCATTTAATGAGCCTATTTAATAAGTCTATTTAATAAGCCTATTTTATAGGCCTATTTAATAAGTCTAAGTTGCTGAAATAAGCTTATTTAATAAGCCTAAGTTGCTGAAATAAGCTTATATAATAAGGCTATTTAATAAGCATAAGTTGCTGAATTAAGCCTATTTAATAAGCCTAAGTTGCTAAAATAAGCCTATTTAATGAGGCTATTTAATAAGTCTATTTAATAAGCCTATTTAATAAGCCTATTTAATAAGCCTATTTAATGAGCCTATTTAATACGCCTATTTAATAAACCTATTTAATAAGTATTTAATGAGCCTATTTAATAAGCCTATTAATTGAGCCTATTTAATGAGCCTATTTATTGAGCCTATTTAATAAGCCTATTTGTTGAGCCTATTTAATAAGCCTATTTATTGAGCCTATTTAATAAGCCTATTTATTGAGCCTATTTAATGAGCCTATTTATTGAGCCTATTTAGTAAGCCTATTTATTGAGCCTACTTAATAAGCCTATTTAATAAGCCTATTTAATAAGCCTATTTAATAAGCCAATTTGATAAGCCTATTTATTGAGCCTATTTAAAAAGTCTATTTAATAAGCCTATTTAATAAGCCTATTTAATACGTATTTAATGAGCCTATTTAATAAGTCTATTTAATAAGCCTATTTTATAGGCCTATTTAATAAGTCTAAGTTGATGAAATAAGCTTATTTAATAAGCCTAAGTTGCTGAAATAAGCCTATATAATAAGGCTATTTAATAAGCATAAGTTGCTGAATTAAGCCTATTTAATAAGCCCAAGTTGCTGAAATAAGCCTATTTAATAAGGCTGTTTAATAAGCCTAAGTTGCTGAAATAAGCCTATTTCATAAGCCTAAGTTGCTGAAATAAGGCTTTTTAATAAGTCTAAGTTGCTGAAATAAGCCTATTTAATAAGCCTAAGTTGCTAAAATAAGCCTATTTAATAAGGCTCTTTAATAAGCCTAAGTTGCTGAATAAGCCTATTTAATAAATCTACGTTGCTGAAATAAGGCTATTTAATAAGCCTAAGTTGCTGAAATGAGCCTTTTTAATAAGCCTAAGTTGCTGAAATAAGGCTATTTAATAAGTCTAAGTTGCTGAAATATGCCTATTTAAAAAAGCCTAAGTTGCTAAAATAAGCCTATTTAATGAGGCTATTTAATAAGTCTATTTAATAAGCCTATTTAATAAACCTATTTAATAAACCTATTTAATATGCCTATTTAATAAGTCTATTTAATAAGTCTATTTAATACGCCTATTTAATAAGTATTTAATGAGCCTATTTAATAAGCCTATTTATTGAGCCTATTTAATAAGCCTATTCATTAAGCCTATTTAATAAGCCTATTTAATAAGTCTATTTAATAAGCCTATTTAATAAGCCTATTTAATAAGCATTTAATGAGCCTATTTAATAAGTCTATTTAATAAACCTATTTTATAGGCCTATTTAATAAGTCTAAGTTGCTGAAATAAGCTTATTTAATAAGCCTAAGTTGCTGAAATAAGCCTATATAATAAGGCTATTTAATAAGCATAAGTTGCTGAATTAAGCCTATTTAATAAGCCTAAGTTGCTAAAATAAGCCTATTTAATGAGGCTATTTAATAAGTCTATTTAATAAGCCTATTTAATAAGCCTATTTAATAAGCCTATTTAATGAGCCTATTTAATATGCCTATTTATTGAGCCTATTTAATAAGCCTATTTATTGAGCCTATTTAATGAGCCTATTTATTGAGCCTATTTAGTAAGCCTATTTATTGAGCCTACTTAATAAGCCTATTTAATAAGACTATTTAATAAGCCTATTTAATAAGCCTACTTAATAAGCCTATTTATTGAGCCTATTTAATAAGTCTATTTGATAAGCCTATTTAATAAGCCTATTTAATACGTATTTAATGAACCTATTTAATAAGTCTATTTAATAAGCCTATTTTATAGGCCTATTTAATAAGTCTAAGTTGATGAAATAAGCTTATTTAATAAGCCTAAGTTGCTGAAATAAGCCTATATAATAAGGCTATTTAATAAGTCTAAGTTGCTGAAATAAGCCTATTTTAAAAAGCCTAAGTTGCTAAAATAAGCCTATTTAATGAGGCTATTTAATAAGTCTATTTAATAAACCTATTTAATAAGCCTATTTAATAAGCCTATTTAATATGCCTATTTAATAAGTCTATTTAATAAGTCTATTTAATATGCCTATTTAATAAGTATTTAATGAGCCTATTTAATAAGCCTATTTATTGAGCCTATTTAATAAGCCTATTTATTAAGCCTATTTAATAAGCCTATTTAATAAGTCTATTTAATAAGCATATTTAATAACCCTATTTAATAAGCCTATTTAATAAGCCTATTTATTAAGCATATTTGATGAGCCTATTTAATAAGCCTATTTATTGAGCCTATTTAATAAGTCTATTTAATAAGCCTGTTTAATAAGCCTATTTAATAAGGATTTAATGAGCCTATTTAATAAGCCTAAGTTGCTGAAAAAGCCTATTTAATAAGCCTAAGTTTCTGAACTAAGCCTATTTAAAAAGGTATATTTAATAAGTCTAAGTTTCTGAAATAAACCTATTTTAAAATGCTATTTAATAAGCCTAAGTTGCTGAATTAAACCTGTTTAATAAGGCTATTTAATAAGCATAAGTTGCTGAAATAAGCTTATTTAATAAGCCTAAGTTGCTGAAATTAGCCTATTTAATAAGTCTAAGTTGCTGAAATAAACCTATTCAATAAGCCTAAGTTGCTAAAATAAGCCTATTTAATGAGGCTATTTAATAAGTCCATTTAATAAGCCTATTTAATAAGCCTATTTAATACGCCTATTTAATAAGCCTATTTAATAAACCTATTTAATAAGTATTTAATGAGCCTATTTATTAAGTCTATTTAATAAGCCTTTTTAATAACCCTATTTAATAAAGTCTATTTAATAAGCCTATTTAATAAGTCTATTTAATAAGTCTATTTAATAAGCCTATTTAATAAGTATTTAATGAGCCTATTTAATAAGCCTATTTATTGAGCCTATTTAATACGCCTATTTATTGAGCCTATTTAATAAGCCTATTTAATAAGCATATTTAATAAGCCTATTTATTGAGCCTATTTAATAAGTCTATTTCATAAGCCTATTTAATAAGCCTATTTAATAAGTATTTAATTTGCCTATTTAATAAGTCTATTTAATAAGTATTTAATTAGCCTATTTAATAAGTCTAAGTTGCTGAAATAAGCCTATTAAAATATGCCCAAGTTGCTGAAATAAGCCTATTTAATAAGGCTGTTTAATAAGCCTAAGTTGCTGAAATAAGCCTATTTCATAAGCCTAAGTTGCTGAAATAAGGCTTTTTAATAAGTCTAAGTTGCTGAAATAAGCCTATTTAATAAGCCTAAGTTGCTAAAATAAGCCTATTTAATAAGGCTCTTTAATAAGCCTAAGTTGCTGAATAAGCCTATTTAATAAATCTACGTTGCTGAAATAAGGCTATTTAATAAGCCTAAGTTGCTGAAATGAGCCTTTTTAATAAGCCTAAGTTGCTGAAATAAGGCTATTTAATAAGTCTAAGTTGCTGAAATATGCCTATTTAAAAAAGCCTAAGTTGCTAAAATAAGCCTATTTAATGAGGCTATTTAATAAGTCTATTTAATAAGCCTATTTAATAAGCCTATTTAATAAACCTATTTAATATGCCTATTTAATAAGTCTATTTAATAAGTCTATTTAATACGCCTATTTAATAAGTATTTAATGAGCCTATTTAATAAGCCTATTTATTGAGCCTATTTAATAAGCCTATTCATTAAGCCTATTTAATAAGCCTATTTAAAAAGTATTTAATGAGCCTATTTAATAAGCCTATTTATTGAGCCTATTTAATAAGCCTATTAATTGAGCCTATTTATTGAGCCTATTTAATAAGCCTATTTATTGAGCCTATTTAATAAGCCTATTTATTGAGCCTATTTAATAAGCCTATTTATTGAGCCTATTTAATGAGCCTATTTAATAAGCCTATTTAATAAGCCTATTTAATAAGTATTTAATTTGCCTATTTAATAAGTCTATTTAATAAGTATTTAATTAGCCTATTTAATAAGTCTAAGTTGCTGAAATAAGCCTATTTAATAAGCCCAAGTTGCTGAAATAAGCCTATTTAATAAGGCTGTTTAATAAGCCTAAGTTGCTGAAATAAGCCTATTTCATAAGCCTAAGTTGCTGAAATAAGGCTTTTTAATAAGTCTAAGTTGCTGAAAAAAGCCTATTTAATAAGCCTAAGTTGCTAAAATAAGCCTATTTAATAAGGCTCTTTAATAAGCCTAAGTTGCTGAATAAGCCTATTTAATAAATCTACGTTGCTGAAATAAGGCTATTTAATGAGCCTAAGTTGCTGAAATGAGCCTTTTTAATAAGCCTAAGTTGCTGAAATAAGGCTATTTAAAAAGCCTAAGTTGCTAAAATAAGCCTATTTAATGAGCCTATTTAATAAGCCTATTTATTGAGCCTATTTAATAAGCCTATTCATTAAGCCTATTTAATAAGCCTATTTAATAAGTCTATTTAATAAGCCTATTTATTGAGCCTATTTAATAAGCCTATTCATTAAGCCTATTTAATAAGCCTATTTAAAAAGTATTTAATGAGCCTATTTAATAAGCCTATTTATTGAGCCTATTTAATAAGCCTATTAATTGAGCCTATTTATTGAGCCTATTTAATAAGCCTATTTATTGAGCCTATTTAATAAGCCTATTTATTGAGCCTATTTAATAAGCCTATTTATTGAGCCTATTTAATGAGCCTATTTAATAAGCCTATTTAATAAGCCTATTTAATAAGTATTTAATTTGCCTATTTAATAAGTCTATTTAATAAGTATTTAATTAGCCTATTTAATAAGTCTAAGTTGCTGAAATAAGCCTATTTAATAAGCCCAAGTTGCTGAAATAAGCCTATTTAATAAGGCTGTTTAATAAGCCTAAGTTGCTGAAATAAGCCTATTTCATAAGCCTAAGTTGCTGAAATAAGGCTTTTTAATAAGTCTAAGTTGCTGAAAAAAGCCTATTTAATAAGCCTAAGTTGCTAAAATAAGCCTATTTAATAAGGCTCTTTAATAAGCCTAAGTTGCTGAATAAGCCTATTTAATAAATCTACGTTGCTGAAATAAGGCTATTTAATGAGCCTAAGTTGCTGAAATGAGCCTTTTTAATAAGCCTAAGTTGCTGAAATAAGGCTATTTAAAAAGCCTAAGTTGCTAAAATAAGCCTATTTAATGAGCCTATTTAATAAGCCTATTTATTGAGCCTATTTAATAAGCCTATTCATTAAGCCTATTTAATAAGCCTATTTAATAAGTCTATTTAATAAGCCTATTTATTGAGCCTATTTAATAAGTCTATTTAATAAGCCTATTTAATAAGCATATTTAATAAGCATTTAATGAGCCTATTTAATAAGTCTATTTAATAAGCCTATTTTATAGGCCTATTTAATAAGTCTAAGTTGCTGAAATAAGCTTATTTAATAAGCCTAAGTTGCTGAAATAAGCCTATATAATAAGGCTATTTAATAAGCATAAGTTGCTGAATTAAGCCTATTTAATAAGCCTAAGTTGCTAAAATAAGCCTATTTAATGAGGCTATTTAATAAGTCTATTTAATAAGCCTATTTAATAAGCCTATTTAATAAGCCTATTTAATGAGCCTATTTAATATGCCTATTTAATAAACCTATTTAATAAGTATTTAATTAGCCTATTTAATAAGCCTATTAATTGAGCCTATTTAATGAGCCTATTTATTGAGCCTATTTAATAAGCCTATTTATTGAGCCTATTTAATAAGCCTATTTATTGAGCCTATTTAATAAGCCTATTTATTGAGCCTATTTAATGAGCCTATTTATTGAGCCTATTTAGTAAGCCTATTTATTGAGCCTACTTAATAAGCCTATTTAATAAGCCTATTTAATAAGCCTATTTAATAAGCCTATTTAATAAGCCTATTTATTGAGCCTATTTAATAAGTCTATTTAATAAGCCTATTTAATAAGCCTATTTAATAAGTATTTAATGAGCCTATTTAATAAGCCTATTTATTGAGCCTATTTATAAAGCCTATTTATTGAGCCTATTTAATAAGCCTATTTATTGAGCCTATTTAATGAGCCTATTTATTGAGCCTATTTCATACGCCTATTTAATTAGTCTATTTAATAAGCCTATTTAATAAGCCTATTTAATAAGCCTATTTAATAAGCCTATTTAATAAGCTATTTAATAAGCCTATTTAATACGCCTATTTAATAAACCTATTTAATAAATATTTAATGAGCCTATGTATTAAGTCTATTTAATAAGCCTTTTTAATAAGCCTATTTAATAAGTCTATTTAATAAGCCTATTTAATAAGTCTATTTAATAAGTCTATTTAATAAGCCTACTTAATAAGTATTTAATGAGACTATTTAATAAGCCTATTTATTGAGCCTATTTAATAAGCCTATTTATTGAGCCTATTTAATAAGCCTATTTATTGAGCCTATTTAATAAGCCTATTTATTGAGCCTATTTAATAAGTCTATTTAATAAGCCTATTTAATAAGCCTATTTAATAAGCCTTTTTAATAAGCCTATTTAATAAGCCTATTTAATAAGCCTATTTATTGAGCCTATTTAATAAGTCTATTTAATAAGTCTATTTAATAAGCCTATTTAATAAGTCTATTTAATAAGTCTATTTAATAAGCCTACTTAATAAGTATTTAATGAGCCTGTTTAATAAGCCTATTTATTGAGCCTATTTAAAAAACCGATTTATTGAGCCTATTTAATAAGCCTATTTATTGAGCCTATTTAATAAGCCTATTTATTGAGCCTATTTAATAAGTCTATTTAATAAGCCTATTTAATAAGCCTTTTAATAAAACTATTTAATGAGACTATTTAATAAGTCTATTTAATAAGCCTATTTAATAGGCCTATTTAATAAGTCTAAGTTGCTGAAATAAGCCTATTTAATAAGCCTAAGTTGCTGAAATAAGCCTATTTAGTAAGGCTATTTAATAAGTCTAAGTTGCTGAAATAAACCTATTTAATAAGCCTAAGTTGCTAAAATAAGCCTATTTAATGAGGCTATTTAATAAGTCTATTTAATAAACCTATTTAATAAGCCTATTTAATATGCCTATTTAATACGCCTATTTAATAAACCTATTAAATACGTATTTAATGCGCCTATTTAATAAGCCTATTTATTGAGCCTATTTAATAAGCTTATTTATTGAGCCTATTTAATAAGCCTATTTATTGAGCCTATTTCATACGCCTATTCAATTAGTCTATTTATTAAGCCTATTTAATAAGCCTATTTATTGAGCCTATTTAATGAGCTTATTTAATGAGTCTATTTAATAAGCCTATTTAATAAGCCTATTTAATAAGCCTATTTAATAAGCCTATTTAATAAACCTTTTTATTGAGCCTATTTAATAAGTCTATTTAATAAGCCTATTTAATAAGCCTATTTAATAAGTATTTAATGAGCCTATTTAATAAGTCTATTTAATAAGCCTATTTAATAGGCCTATTTAATAAGTCTAAGTTGCTGAAATAAGCCTATTTAATAAGCCTAAGTTGCTGAATAAGCTTATTTCATAAGACTAAGTTGCTGAAATAAGCCTTTTTAATATGTCTAAGTTGCTGAAATAAGCCTCTTTAATAAGCCTAAGTTGCTAGAATACGCCTATTTAATATGCCTATTTAATAAACCTATTTATTGAGCCTATTTAATAAGCATATTTATTGAGCCTATTTAATAAGCCTATTTATTGAGCCTATTTCATACGCCTATTTAATTAGTCTATTTAATAAGCCCATTTAATAAGCCTATTTAATAAGCCTATTTATTGAGCCTATTTAATGAGCCTATTTAATGAGTCTATTTAATAAGCCTATTTAATAAGCCTATTTAATAAGCCTGTTTAATAAGCCTATTTAATAAGCCTATTTAATAAGCGTATTTAATAAGTATTTATTGAGACTATTTAATAAGTCTATTTAATAAGCCTATTTAATAGGCCTATTTAATAAGTCTAAGTTGCTGAAATAAGCCTTTGTAATATGTCTAAGTTGCTGAAATAAGCCTATTTAATACGCCTAAGTTGCTAAAATAAGCCTATTTAATGAGGCTATTTAATAAGTCTATTTAATAAGCCTATTTAATACGCCTATTTAATAAGTCTATTTAATAAGCCTATTTAATAAGCCTATTTAATAAGCCTATTTAATAAGTCTATTTAACAAGCCTATTTAATAAGCCTATTTTATAAGCCTATTTAATAAGCCAATTTATTAATCCTATTTAATGAGCCTATTTAATAAGTCTATTTAATAAGCCTATTTAATAAGCCTATTTAATTAGAATTTAATGAGCCTATTGAATAAGCCTAAGTTGCTGAATAAGCCTATTTAATAAGCCTAAGTTGCTGAAAAAGGCCTATTTAATAAGCCTAAGTTGCTGAAATAAGGCTATTTATTAAGCCTAAGTTGCTGAAATAAGCCTATTTAATAAGCCTAAGTTGCTGAAATAAGCCTATTTAATAAGTCTAAGTTGCTGAAAAAAGGCTATTTAATAAGTTTAAGTTGCTGAAATAAGCCTATTTAATCAGCGTAAGTTGCTGAAATAAGCCTATTTAATTAGCCCAAGTTGCTGAAATAAGCCTATTTAATAAGGCTATTTAATAAGCCTAAGTTGCTGAAATAAGCCTATTTAATAAGGCTATTTAATGAGCCTAAGTTGCTGAAATAAGCCCATTTAATAAGCCTAAGTTTCTGAACAAAGCCTATTTAAAAAGGTATATTTAATAAGTCTGAGTTGCTGAAATAAACCTATTTAAAAATGCTATTTAATAAGCCTAAGTTGCTGAAATAAACCTGTTTAATAAGGCTATTTAATAATCATAAGTTGCTGAAATAAACCTATTTAATAAGCCTAAGTTGCTAAAAAAAGCCTATTTCATAAGCCTAAGTTGCTGAAATAAGCCTTTTTAATATGTCTAAGTTGCTGAAATAAGCCTATTCAATAAGCCTAAGTTTCTGTAATAAGCCTATTTAATAAGGCTATTTAATAAGCCTAAGTTGCTGAAAAAGCCTATTTAATAAGTCTAAGTTGCTGAAATAAGGCTATTTAACACGCCTAAGTTGCTGAAATAAGCCTATTTAATAAGCCTAAGTTGCTGAACTATGCCTATATGAAAAGGTCTATTTACTAAGTCTAAGTTGCTGAAAAAAACCTATTTAAAAATGCTATTTAATAAGCCTAAATTGCTGAAATAAACCTGTTTAATAAGGCTATTTAATAAGCATAAGTTGCTGAAATAAGCCTATTTAATAAGCCTAAGTTGCTGAAATAAGCCTATTTAATAAGGCTATTTAATAAGTCTAAGTTGCAGAAATAAACCTATTTAATAATGCTATTTAATACGCCTAAGTTGCTGAAATAAGCATATTTAATAAGCCTAAGTTGCTAAAATAAGCCTATTTAATAGGCCTATCTAAAAAGTCTAAGTTGCAGAAATAAGCATATTTCATAAGCATATTTAATGAGCCTAAGTTGCTGAAATGTATATTTAATAAGTCGATTTAATAAGTCTAAGTTGCTAAAACAAGCCTATTTAATAAGGCTATTTAATAAGCCTAAGTTGCTGAAATAAGCCTATTTAATAAGGCTATTTAATGAGCCTAAGTTGCTGAAATAAGCCCATTTAATAAGCCTAAGTTTGTGAACAAAGCCTATTTAAAAAGGTATATTTAATAATTCTGAGTTGCTGAAATAAACCTATTTAAAAATGCTATTTAATAAGCCTAAGTTGCTGAAATAAACCTGTTTAATAAGGCTAATTAATAAGCATAAGTTGCTGAAATAAACCTATTTAATAAGCCTAAGTTGCTAAAAAAGCCTATTTCATAAGCCTAAGTTGCTGAAATAAGCCTTTTTAATATGTCTAAGTTGCTGAAATAAGCCTATTCAATAAGCCTAAGTTTCTGTAATAAGCCTATTTAATAAGGCTATTTAATAAGCCTAAGTTGCTGAAAAAGCCTATTTAATAAGTCTAAGTTGCTGAAATAAGGCTATTTAACACGCCTAAGTTGCTGAAATAAGCCTATTTAATAAGCCTAAGTTGCTGAACTATGCCTATATGAAAAGGTCTATTTAATAAGTCTAAGTTGCTGAAAAAAACCTATTTAAAAATGCTATTTAATAAGCCTAAATTGCTGAAATAAACCTGTTTAATACGTCTATTTAATAAGCATAAGTTGCTGAAATAAGCCTATTTAATAAGCCTAAGTTGCTGAAATAAGCCTATTTAATAAGGCTATTTAATAAGTCTAAGTTGCAGAAATAAACCTATTTAATAATGCTATTTAATACGCCTAAGTTGCTGAAATAAGCATATTTAATAAGCCTAAGTTGCTAAAATAAGCCTATTTAATAGGCCTATCTAAAAAGTCTAAGTTGCAGAAATAAGCATATTTCATAAGCATATTTAATGAGCCTAAGTTGCTGAAATGTATATTTAATAAGTCGATTTAATAAGTCTAAGTTGCTAAAACAAGCCTATTTAATAAGGCTATTTAATAAGCCTAAGTTGCTGAAATAAGCCTATTTAATAAGGCTATTTAATGAGCCTAAGTTGCTGAAATAAGCCTATTTAATAAGCCTAAGTTTCTGAACTAAGCCTATTTAAAAATGCTATTTAATAAGCCTAAGTTGCTGAAATAAACCTGTTTAATAAGGCTATTTAATAAGCATAAGTTGCTGAAATAAGCCTATTTAATAAGCCTAAGTTGCTGAAATAAGCCTATTTAATAAGGCTATTTAATAAGTCTAAGTTGCTGAAATAAACCTATTTAATAAGCCTAAGTTGCTAAAATAAGCCTATTTAATGAGGCTATTTAATAAGTCTATTTAATAAGCCTATTTAATAAGCCTATTTAATAAGCCTATTTAATAAGCCTATTTAATACACCTATTTAATAAACCTATTTAATAAGTATTTAATGAGCCTATTTAATAAGCCTATTTATTGAGCCTATTTAATAAGCCTATTTATTGAGCCTATTTAATGAGCTTATTTAATGAGTCTATTTAATAAGCCTATTTAATAAGCCTATTTAATAAGCCTATTTAATAAACCTATTTATTGAGCCTATTTAATAAGTCTATTTAATAAGCCTATTTAATAAGCCTATTTAATAAGTATTTAATGAGCCTATTTAATAAGTCTATTTAATAAGCCTATTTAATAGGCCTATTTAATAAGTCTAAGTTGCTGAAATAAGCCTATTTAATAAGCCTAAGTTGCTGAATAAGCCTAAGTTGCTGAAATAAGCCTTTTTAATATGTCTAAGTTGCTGAAATAAGCCTATTTAATAAGCCTAAGTTGCTAGAATACGCCTATTTAATACGCCTATTTAATAAACCTATTTAATAAGTATTTAATGAGCCTATTTAATAAGCCTATTTATTGAGCCTATTTAATAAGCATATTTATTGAGCCTATTTAATAAGCCTATTTATTGAGCCTATTTCATACGCCTATTTAATTAGTCTATTTAATAAGCCCATTTAATAAGCCTATTTAATAAGCCTATTTATTGAGCCTATTTAATGAGCCTATTTAATGAGTCTATTTAATAAGCCTATTTAATAAGCCTATTTAATAAGCCTGTTTAATAAGCCTATTTAATAAGCCTATTTAATAAGCGTATTTAATAAGTATTTATTGAGACTATTTAATAAGTTTATTTAATAAGCCTATTTAATAGGCCTATTTAATAAGTCTAAGTTGCTGAAATAAGCCTTTTTAATATGTCTAAGTTGCTGAAATAAGCCTATTTAAAACGCCTAAGTTGCTAAAATAAGCCTATTTAATGAGGCTATTTAATAAGTCTATTTAATAAGCCTATTTAATACACCTATTTAATAAGTCTATTTAATAAGCCTATTTAATAAGCCTATTTAATAAGCCTATTTAATAAGTCTGTTTAACAAGCCTATTTAATAAGCCTATTTAATAAGCCTATTTAATAAGCCAATTTATTAATCCTATTTAATAAGCCTATTTAATACACCTATTTAATAAGTCTATTTAATAAGCCTATTTAATAAGCCTATTTAATAAGCCTATTTAATAAGTCTGTTTAACAAGCCTATTTAATACACCTATTTAATAAGTCTATTTAATAAGCCTATTTAATAAGCCTATTTAATAAGCCTATTTAATAAGTCTGTTTAACAAGCCTATTTAATAAGCCTATTTAATAAGCCTATTTAATAAGCCAATTTATTAATCCTATTTAATAAGCCTATTTAATACACCTATTTAATAAGTCTATTTATTAATCCTATTTAATGAGCCTATTTAATAAGCCTATTTAATAAGCCTATTTATTGAGCCTATTTAATAAGTATATTTAATAAGCCTATTTAATAAGCCTATTTAATTAGAATTTAATGAGCCTATTTAATAAGCCTAAGTTGCTGAATAAGCCTATTTAATAAGCCTAAGTTGCTGAAAAAGGCCTATTTAATAAGCCTAAGTTGCTGAAATAAGGCTATTTATTAAGCCTAAGTTGCTGAAATAAGCCTATTTAATAAGCCTAAGTTGCTGAAATAAGCCTATTTAATAAGTCTAAGTTGCTGAAAAAAGGCTATTTAATAAGTTTAAGTTGCTGAAATAAGCCTATTTAATCAGCGTAAGTTGCTGAAATAAGCCTATTTAATTAGCCCAAGTTGCTGAAATAAGCCTATTTAATAAGGCTATTTAATAAGCCTAAGTTGCTGAAATAAGCCTATTTAATAAGGCTATTTAATGAGCCTAAGTTGCTGAAATAAGCCCATTTAATAAGCCTAAGTTTCTGAACAAAGCCTATTTAAAAAGGTATATTTAATAAGTCTGAGTTGCTGAAATAAACCTATTTAAAAATGCTATTTAATAAGCCTAAGTTGCTGAAATAAACCTGTTTAATAAGGCTATTTAATAAGCATAAGTTGCTGAAATAAGCCTATTTAATAAGCCTAAGTTGCTAAAAAAGCCTATTTCATAAGCCTAAGTTGCTGAAATAAGCCTTTTTAATATGTCTAAGTTGCTGAAATAAGCCTATTTAATAAGCCTAAGTTTCTGTAATAAGCCTATTTAATAAGGCTATTTAATAAGCCTAAGTTGCTGAAAAAGCCTATTTAATAAGTCTAAGTTGCTGAAATAAGGCTATTTAACAAGCCTAAGTTGCTGAAATAAGCCTATTTAATAAGCCTAAGTTGCTGAACTAAGCCTATATGAAAAGGTCTATTTAATAAGTCTAAGTTGCTGAAAAAAAACTATTTAAAAATGTTATTTAATAAGCCTAAATTGCTGAAATAAACCTGTTTAATAAGGCTATTTAATAAGCATAAGTTGCTGAAATAAGCCTATTTAATAAGCCTAAGTTGCTGAAATAAGCCTATTTAATAAGGCTATTTAATAAGTCTAAGTTGCAGAAATAAACCTATTTAATAATGCTATTTAATACGCCTAAGTTGCTGAAATAAGCATATTTAATAAGCCTAAGTTGCTAAAATAAGCCTATTTAATAGGCCTATCTAAAAAGTCTAAGTTGCAGAAATAAGCATATTTCATAAGCATATTTAATGAGCCTAAGTTGCTGAAATGTCTATTTAATAAGTCGATTTAATAAGTCTAAGTTGCTAAAACAAGCCTATTTAATAAGGCTATTTAATAAGCCTAAGTTGCTGAAATAAGCCGATTTAATAAGGCTATTTAATGAGCCTAAGTTGCTGAAATAAGCCTATTTAATAAGCCTAAGTTTCTGAACTAAGCGTATTTAAAAATGCTATTTAATAAGCCTAAGTTGCTGAAATAAACCTGTTTAATAAGGCTATTTAATAAGCATAAGTTGCTGAAATAAGCCTATTTAATAAGCCTAAGTTGCTGAAATAAGCCTATTTAATAAGGCTATTTAATAAGTCTAAGTTGCTGAAATAAACCTATTTAATAAGCCTAAGTTGCTAAAATAAGCCTATTTAATGAGGCTATTTAATAAGTCTATTTAATAAGCCTATTTAATAAGCCTATTTAATAAGCCTATTTAATAAGCCTATTTAATACACCTATTTAATAAACCTATTTAATAAGTATTTAATGAGCCTATTTAATAAGCCTATTTATTGAGCCTATTTAATAAGCCTATTTATTGAGCCTATTTAATGAGCTTATTTAATGAGTCTATTTAATAAGCCTATTTAATAAGCCTATTTAATAAGCCTATTTAATAAACCTATTTATTGAGCCTATTTAATAAGTCTATTTAATAAGCCTATTTAATAAGCCTATTTAATAAGTATTTAATGAGCCTATTTAATAAGTCTATTTAATAAGCCTATTTAATAGGCCTATTTAATAAGTCTAAGTTGCTGAAATAAGCCTATTTAATAAGCCTAAGTTGCTGAATAAGCCTAAGTTGCTGAAATAAGCCTTTTTAATATGTCTAAGTTGCTGAAATAAGCCTATTTAATAAGCCTAAGTTGCTAGAATACGCCTATTTAATACGCCTATTTAATAAACCTATTTAATAAGTATTTAATGAGCCTATTTAATAAGCCTATTTATTGAGCCTATTTAATAAGCATATTTATTGAGCCTATTTAATAAGCCTATTTATTGAGCCTATTTCATACGCCTATTTAATTAGTCTATTTAATAAGCCCATTTAATAAGCCTATTTAATAAGCCTATTTATTGAGCCTATTTAATGAGCCTATTTAATGAGTCTATTTAATAAGCCTATTTAATAAGCCTATTTAATAAGCCTGTTTAATAAGCCTATTTAATAAGCCTATTTAATAAGCGTATTTAATAAGTATTTATTGAGACTATTTAATAAGTTTATTTAATAAGCCTATTTAATAGGCCTATTTAATAAGTCTAAGTTGCTGAAATAAGCCTTTTTAATATGTCTAAGTTGCTGAAATAAGCCTATTTAAAACGCCTAAGTTGCTAAAATAAGCCTATTTAATGAGGCTATTTAATAAGTCTATTTAATAAGCCTATTTAATACACCTATTTAATAAGTCTATTTAATAAGCCTATTTAATAAGCCTATTTAATAAGCCTATTTAATAAGTCTGTTTAACAAGCCTATTTAATAAGCCTATTTAATAAGCCTATTTAATAAGCCAATTTATTAATCCTATTTAATAAGCCTATTTAATACACCTATTTAATAAGTCTATTTAATAAGCCTATTTAATAAGCCTATTTAATAAGCCTATTTAATAAGTCTGTTTAACAAGCCTATTTAATACACCTATTTAATAAGTCTATTTAATAAGCCTATTTAATAAGCCTATTTAATAAGCCTATTTAATAAGTCTGTTTAACAAGCCTATTTAATAAGCCTATTTAATAAGCCTATTTAATAAGCCAATTTATTAATCCTATTTAATAAGCCTATTTAATACACCTATTTAATAAGTCTATTTATTAATCCTATTTAATGAGCCTATTTAATAAGCCTATTTAATAAGCCTATTTATTGAGCCTATTTAATAAGTATATTTAATAAGCCTATTTAATAAGCCTATTTAATTAGAATTTAATGAGCCTATTTAATAAGCCTAAGTTGCTGAATAAGCCTATTTAATAAGCCTAAGTTGCTGAAAAAGGCCTATTTAATAAGCCTAAGTTGCTGAAATAAGGCTATTTATTAAGCCTAAGTTGCTGAAATAAGCCTATTTAATAAGCCTAAGTTGCTGAAATAAGCCTATTTAATAAGTCTAAGTTGCTGAAAAAAGGCTATTTAATAAGTTTAAGTTGCTGAAATAAGCCTATTTAATCAGCGTAAGTTGCTGAAATAAGCCTATTTAATTAGCCCAAGTTGCTGAAATAAGCCTATTTAATAAGGCTATTTAATAAGCCTAAGTTGCTGAAATAAGCCTATTTAATAAGGCTATTTAATGAGCCTAAGTTGCTGAAATAAGCCCATTTAATAAGCCTAAGTTTCTGAACAAAGCCTATTTAAAAAGGTATATTTAATAAGTCTGAGTTGCTGAAATAAACCTATTTAAAAATGCTATTTAATAAGCCTAAGTTGCTGAAATAAACCTGTTTAATAAGGCTATTTAATAAGCATAAGTTGCTGAAATAAGCCTATTTAATAAGCCTAAGTTGCTAAAAAAGCCTATTTCATAAGCCTAAGTTGCTGAAATAAGCCTTTTTAATATGTCTAAGTTGCTGAAATAAGCCTATTTAATAAGCCTAAGTTTCTGTAATAAGCCTATTTAATAAGGCTATTTAATAAGCCTAAGTTGCTGAAAAAGCCTATTTAATAAGTCTAAGTTGCTGAAATAAGGCTATTTAACAAGCCTAAGTTGCTGAAATAAGCCTATTTAATAAGCCTAAGTTGCTGAACTAAGCCTATATGAAAAGGTCTATTTAATAAGTCTAAGTTGCTGAAAAAAAACTATTTAAAAATGTTATTTAATAAGCCTAAATTGCTGAAATAAACCTGTTTAATAAGGCTATTTAATAAGCATAAGTTGCTGAAATAAGCCTATTTAATAAGCCTAAGTTGCTGAAATAAGCCTATTTAATAAGGCTATTTAATAAGTCTAAGTTGCAGAAATAAACCTATTTAATAATGCTATTTAATACGCCTAAGTTGCTGAAATAAGCATATTTAATAAGCCTAAGTTGCTAAAATAAGCCTATTTAATAGGCCTATCTAAAAAGTCTAAGTTGCAGAAATAAGCATATTTCATAAGCATATTTAATGAGCCTAAGTTGCTGAAATGTCTATTTAATAAGTCGATTTAATAAGTCTAAGTTGCTAAAACAAGCCTATTTAATAAGGCTATTTAATAAGCCTAAGTTGCTGAAATAAGCCGATTTAATAAGGCTATTTAATGAGCCTAAGTTGCTGAAATAAGCCTATTTAATAAGCCTAAGTTTCTGAACTAAGCGTATTTAAAAATGCTATTTAATAAGCCTAAGTTGCTGAAATAAACCTGTTTAATAAGGCTATTTAATAAGCATAAGTTGCTGAAATAAGCCTATTTAATAAGCCTAAGTTGCTGAAATAAGCCTATTTAATAAGGCTATTTAATAAGTCTAAGTTGCTGAAATAAACCTATTTAATAAGCCTAAGTTGCTAAAATAAGCCTATTTAATGAGGCTATTTAATAAGTCTATTTAATAAGCCTATTTAATAAGCCTATTTAATAAGCCTATTTAATACACCTATTTAATAAACCTATTTAATAAGTATTTAATGAGCCTATGTATTAAGTCTATTTAATACGCCTTTTTAATAAGCCTATTTAATAAGTCTATTTAATAAGCCTATTTAATAAGTCTATTTAATAAGTCTATTTAATAAGCCTACTTAATAAGTATTTAATTAGCCTATTTAATAAGCCTATTTAATAAGCCTATTTAATAAGCCTATTAATAAGCCTATTTAATAAGCCTATTTAATAAGCCTATCTAATAAGCCTATTTATTGAGCCTATTTAATAAGTCTATTTAATAAGCCTATTTAATATGCCTATTTAATAAGTATTTAATGAGCCTATTTAATAAGTCTATTTAATAAGCCTATTTAATAGGCCTATTTAATCAGTCTAAGTTGCTGAAATAAGCCTATTTAATAAGCCTAAGTTGCTGAAATAAGCCTATTTAATAAGGCTATTTAATGAGCATAAGTTGCTGAAATAAGCCTATTTAATAAGCCTAAGTTGCAGAAATAAGCCTATTTAATAAGGCTATTTAATAAGTCTAAGTTGCTGAAATAAACCTATTTAATAAGCCTAAGTTGCTAAAATAAGCCTATTTAATGAGGCTATTTAATACGTCTATTTAATAAGCCTATTTAATAAACCTATTTAATAAGCCTATTTAATAAGCCTATTTAATAAGCCTATTTATTAAGCCTTTTTAATAAGCCTATTTAATATGCCTATTTAATACGCCTATTTAATAAACATATTTAATAAGTATTTAATGAGACTATTTAATAAGTCTATTTAATAAGCCTTTTTAATAAGCCTATTTAATAAGTCTATTTAATAAGCCTATTTAATAAGCCTATTTAATAAGCCTATTTATTGAGCCTATTTAATAAGTCTATTTATTAAGCCTATTTAATAAGCCTATTTAATAAGTATTTAATGAGCCTATTTAATAAGTCTATTTAATAAGCCTATTTAATAAGGCTATTTAATGAGCCTAAGTTGCTGAAATAAGCCTATTTAATAAGCCTATTTAATAGGCCTATTTAATAAGTCTAAGTTACTGAAATAAGCCTATTTAATAAGCCTAAGTTTCTGAATGAGCCTATTTAATAAGCCTAAGTTGCTGAATAAGCCTATTTAATAAGCCTAAGTTGCTGAATAAACCTATTTAATAAGTCTAATTTGCTGAAATAAGCTTATTTAATAAGGCTATTTAATAAGCCTAAGTTGCTGAATAAGCCTATTTAATAAGCCTAAGTTGCTGAATAAACCTATTTAATAAGTCTAATTTGCTGAAATAAGCTTATTTAATAAGGCTATTTAATGAGCCTAAGTTGCTGAAATAAGACTACTTAATAAGCCTAAGTTTCTGAACTAAGCCTATTTAAAAATGTATATTTAATAAATCTAAGTTGCTGAAATAAACCTATTAAAAAATGCTATTTAATAAGCCTAAGTTGCTCAAATAAACCTGTTTAATAAGGCTATTTAATAAGCATAAGTTGCTGAAATAAGCTTATTTAATAAGCCTAAGTTGCTGAAATAAGCCTATTTAATAAGGCTCTTTAATAAGTCTAAGTTGCTGAAATAAACCTTTTTAATAAGCCTAAGTTGCTAAAATAAGCCTATTTAATCAGGCTATTTAATAAGTCTATTTAATAAGCCTATTTAATAAGCCTATTTAATAAGCCTATTTAATAAGTCTATTTAATAAGTCTATTTAATAAGCCTATTTAATAAGTATTTAATGAGCCTATTTAACAAGCCTATTTATTGAGCCTATTTAATAAGCCTATTTATTGAGCCTATTTAATAAGCCTATTTATTGAGCCTATTTAATAAGCCTAATTATTGAGCCTATTTAATAAGCCTATTTATTGAGCCTATTTAATAAGCCTATTTAATAAGCCTATTTAATAAGCCTATTTAATATGCCTATTCATTGAGCCTATTTAATAAGCCTATTTAATATGCCTATTTATTGAGCCTATTTAATAAGTCTATTTAATAAGCCTATTTAATAAGCCTATTTAATAAGTATTTAATGAACCTATTTAATAAGTCTATTTAATAAGCCTATTTAATAGGCTTATTTAATAAGTCTAAGTTGCTGAAATAAGCCTATTTAATAAGCCTATTTAATAGGCCTATTTAATAAGTCTAAGTTGCTGAAATAAGTCTATTTAATCAGCCTATTTAATACGCCTATTTAATAAGTCTAAGTTGCTGAAATAAGCCTTTTTAATCAGCGTAAGTTGCTGAAATAAGCCTATTTAATAAGCCCAAGTTGCTGAAATAAGCCTACTTAATTAGGCTATTTAATAAGCCTAAGTTGCTGAAATAAGCCTATTTAATAAGCGTAAGTTGCTGAAATAAGGCTATATAATAAGTCTAAGTTGCTGAAATAAGCCTATTTAATAAGCCTAAGTTGCTGAAATAAGCCTATTTAATAAGCCTATTTAATAAGCCTAAGTTGCTGAAATAAGCCTATTTAATAAGCCTATTTAATAGGCCTATTTAATAAGTCTAATTTGCTGAAATAAGCCTATTTAATAAGCCTATTTAATAGGCCTATTTAATAGTCTAAGTTGCTGAAATAAGCCTATTTAATAAGCCTAAGTTGCTGAATGAGCCTATTTAATAAGCCTAAGTTGCTGAAATAAGCCTATTTAATAAGCCTATTTAATAGGCCTATTTAATAAGCCTAAGTTGCTGAATAAGCCTATTTAATAAGCCTAAGTTGCTGAAATAAGGCTATTTAATAAGTTTAAGTTGCTGAAATAAGCCTATTTAATAAGCCTAAGTTGCTGAAATAAGCCTATTCAATAAGGCTATTTAATGAGCCTAAGTTGCTGAAATAAGCCTATTTAATAAGCCTAAGTTTCTGAACTAAGCCTATTTTAAAAGGTATATTTAATAAATCTAAGTTGCTGAAATAAACCTATTAAAAATGCTATTTAATAAGCCTAAGTTGCTCAAATAAACCTGTTTAATAAGGCTATTTAATAAGCATAAGTTGCTGAAATAAGCTTATTTAATAAGCCTAAGTTGCTGAAATAAGCCTATTTAATAAGGCTCTTTAATAAGTCTAAGTTGCTGAAATAAACCTTTTTAATAAGCCTAAGTTGCTAAAATAAGCCTATTTAATAAGCCTATTTAATAAGCCTATTTAATAAGCCAATTTATTAATCCTATTTAATAAGCCTATTTAATACACCTATTTAATAAGTCTATTTATTAATCCTATTTAATGAGCCTATTTAATAAGCCTATTTAATAAGCCTATTTATTGAGCCTATTTAATAAGTATATTTAATAAGCCTATTTAATAATCCTATTTAATTAGAATTTAATGAGCCTATTTAATAAGCCTAAGTTGCTGAATAAGCCTATTTAATAAGCCTAAGTTGCTGAAAAAGGCCTATTTAATAAGCCTAAGTTGCTGAAATAAGGCTATTTATTAAGCCTAAGTTGCTGAAATAAGCCTATTTAATAAGCCTAAGTTGCTGAAATAAGCCTATTTAATAAGTCTAAGTTGCTGAAAAAAGGCTATTTAATAAGTTTAAGTTGCTGAAATAAGCCTATTTAATCAGCGTAAGTTGCTGAAAAAGCCTATTTAATAAGCCTAAGTTTCTGAACTAAGCCTATTTAAAAAGGTATATTTAATAAGTCTAAGTTTCTGAAATAAACATATTTAAAAATGCTATTTAATAAGCCTACATTGCTGAAATAAACCTGTTTAATAAGGCTATTTAATAAGCATAAGTTGCTGAAATAAGCTTACTTAATAAGCCTAAGTTGATGAAATAAGCCTATTTAATAAGGCTATTTAATAAGTCTAAGTTGCTGAAATTAACCTATTTAATAAGCCTAAGTTGCTAAAATAAGCCTATTTAATGAGGCTATTTAATAAGTCCATTTAATAAGCCTATTTAATAAGCCTATTTAATACGCCTATTTAATAAGCCTATTTAATACGCTTATTTAATAAACCTATTTAATAAATATTTAATGAGCCTATTTATTAAGTCTATTTAATAAGCCTTTTTAATAAGCCTATTTAATAAAGTTTATTTAATAAGCCTATTTAATAAGTCTATTTAATAAGTCTATTTAATAAGCCTATTTAATAAGCCTATTTAATAAGTATTTAATTAGCCTATTTAATAAGTCTATTTAATAAGCCTATTTAATAAGCCTATTTAATAAGTCTAAGTTGCTGAAATAAGCCTATTTAATAAGCCCAAGTTGCTGAAATAAGCCTATTTAATAAGGCTGTTTAATAAGCCTAAGTTGCTGAAATAAGCCTCTTTCATAAGCCTAAGTTGCTGAAATAAGGCTTTTTAATAAGTCTAAGTTGCTGAAATAAGCCTATTTAATAAGCCTAAGTTGCTAAAATAAGCCTATTTAATAAGGCTATTTAATAAGCCTAAGTTGCTGAATAAGCCTATTTAATAAGTCTACGTTGCTGAAATAAGGCTATTTAATAAGCCTAAGTTGCTGAAATGAGCCTTTTTAATAAGCCTAAGTTGCTGAAATAAGGCTATTTATTAAGCCTAAGTTGCTGAAATAAGCCTATTTAATAAGCCCAAGTTGCTGAAATAAGCCTATTTAATAAGGCTATTTAATAAGCCTAAGTTGCTGAAATAAGCCTATTTAATAAGCGTAAGTTGCTGAAATAATGCTATTTAATAAGCCTAAGTTGCTGAAATAAGCCTATTTAATAGGCCTATCTAATAAGTCTAAGTTGCAGAAATAAGCATATTTCATAAGCCTATTTAATGAGCCTAAGTTGCTGAAATAAGCCTATTTAATAAGGCTATTTAATGAGCCTAAGTTGCTGAAATAAGCCTATTTAATAAGGCTATTTAATGAGCCTAAGTTGCTGAAATAAGCCTATTTAAAAAGCCTAAGTTTCTGAACTAAGCCTATTTAAAAGGGTATATTTAATAAGTCTAAGTTGCTGAAATAAACCTGTTTAATAAGGCTATTTAATAAGCATAAGTTGCTTAAACAAGCTTATTTAATAAGCCTAAGTTGCTGAAATAAGCCTATTTAATAAGGCTATTTAATAAGTCTAAGTTGCTGAAATAAACATATTTAATAAGCCTAAGTTGCTAAAATAAGCCTATTTAATGATGCTATTTAATAAGTTCATTTAATAAGCCTATTTAATAAGCCTATTTAATACGCCTATTTAATAAGCCTATTTAATACGCCTATTTAATAAACCGATTTAATAAGTATTTAATGAGCCTATTTATTAAGTCTATTTAATAAGCCTTTTTAATAAGCCTATTTAATAATGTCTATTTAATAAGCCTATTTAATAAGTCTATTTAATAAGCCTATTTAATAAGCCTATTTTGTAAGCCTATTTATTGAGCCTATTTAATAAGCCTATTTAATAAGCCTATTTAATTATGTCTATTTAATAAGCCTATTTAATAAGTCTATTTAATACGCCTATTTAATAAGCCTATTTAATAAGTATTTAATGAGCCTATTTAATAAGTCTATTTAATAAGCCTATTTTATAGGCCTATTTAATAAGTCTAAGTTGCTGAAATAAGCTTATTTAATAAGCCTAAGTTGCTGAAATAAGCCTATTTAATAAGTCTATTTAATAAGTCTATTTAATAAGCCTATTTAATTAGTATTTAATGAGCCTATTTAATAAGCCTATTTATTGAGCCTATTTAATAAGCCTATTTATTGAGCCTATTTAATAAGCCTATTTATTGAGCCTATTTAGTAAGCCTATTTATTGAGCCTATTTGATAAGCCTATTTAATAAGTATTTAATGAGCCTATTTAATAAGCCTATTTATTGAGCCTATTTATTGAGCCTATTTAATAAGTCTATTTAATAAGCCTATTTAATAAGCCTATTTAATAAGCATTTAATGAGCCTATTTAATAAGTCTATTTAATAAGCCTATTTTATAGGCTTATTTAATAAGTCTAAGTTGCTGAAATAAGCTTATTTAATAAGCCTAAGTTGCTGAAATAAGCCAATATAATAAGGCTATTTAATAAGCATAAGTTGCTGAATTAAGCCTATTTAATAAGCCTAAGTTGCTAAAATAAGCCTATTTAATGAGGCTATTTAATAAGTCTATTTAATAAGCCTATTTAATAAGCCTATTTAATAAGCCTATTTAATGAGCCTATTTAATACGCCTATTTAATAAACCTATTTAATAAGTATTTAATGAGCCTATTTAATAAGCCTATTAATTGAGCCTATTTAATGAGCCTATTTATTGAGCCTATTTAGTAAGCCTATTTATTGAGCCTACTTAATAAGCCTATTTAATAAGCCTATTTAATAAGCCTATTTATTAAGCCTATTTATTGAGCCTATTTAATAAGTCTATTTAATAAGCCTATTTAATAAGCCTATTTAATACGTATTTAATGAGCCTATTTAATAAGTCTATTTAATAAGCCTATTTTATAGGCCTATTTAATAAGTCTAAGTTGATGAAATAAACTTATTTAATAAGCCTAAGTTGCTGAAATAAGCCTATATAATAAGACTATTTAATAAGCATAAGTTGCTGAATTAAGCCTATTTAATAAGCCTAAGTTGCTAAAATAAGCCTATTTAATAAGTCTATTTAATAAGCCTGTTTAATAAGCCTATTTAATAAGGATTTAATGAGCCTATTTAATAAGCCTAAGTTGCTGAAAAAGCCTATGTAATAAGCCTAAGTTTCTGAACTAAGCCTATTTAAAAGGTATATTTAATAAGTCTAAGTTTCTGAAATAAACCTATTTAAAAATGCTATTTAATAAGCCTAAGTTGCTGAATTAAACCTGTTTAATAAGGCTATTTAATAAGCATAAGTTGCTGAAATAAGCTTATTTAATCAGCCTAAGTTGCTGAAATTAGCCTATTTAATAAGTCTAAGTTGCTGAAATAAACCTATTTAATAAGCCTAAGTTGCTAAAATAAGCCTATTTAATGAGGATATTTAATAAGTCCATTTAATAAGACTATTTAATAAGCCTATTTAATACGCCTATTTAATAAGCCTATTTAATAAACCTATTTAATAAGTATTTAATGAGCCAATTTATTAAGTCTATTTAATAAGCCTTTTTAATAAGCCTATTTAATAAAGTCTATTTAATAAGCCTATTTAATGAGCCTATTTAATAAGCCTATTTATTGAGCCTATTTAATAAGCCTATTTATTGAGCCTATTTAATAAGCCTATTTAATAAGCATATTTAATAAGCCTATTTATTGAGCCTATTTAATAAGTCTATTTAATAAGCCTATTTAACAAGTATTTAATTTGCCTATTTAATAAGTCTATTTAATAAGTTTTTAATTAGCCTATTTAATAAGTCTAAGTTGCTGAAATAAGCCTATTTAATAAGCCCAAGTTGCTGAAATAAGCCTATTTAATAAGGCTGTTTAATAAGCCTAAGTTGCTAAAATAAGCCTATTTAATGATGCTATTTAATAAGTTCTTTTAATAAGCCTATTTAATAAGCCTATTTAATACGCCTATTTAATAAGCCTATTTAATACGCCTATTTAATAAACCGATTTAATAAGTATTTAATGAGCCTATTTATTAAGTCTATTTAATAAGCCTTTTTATTAAGCCAATTTAATAATGTCTATTTAATAAGCCTATTTAATAAGTCTATTTAATAAGCCTATTTAATAAGCCTATTTTGTAAGCCTATTTATTGAGCCTATTTAATAAGCCTATTTAATAAGCCTATTTAATAAGCCTATTTAATTATGTCTATTTAATAAGCCTATTTAATAAGTCTATTTAATACGCCTATTTAATAAGCCTATTTAATAAGTATTTAATGAGCCTATTTAATAAGTCTATTTAATAAGCCTATTTTATAGGCCTATTTAATAAGTCTAAGTTGCTGAAATAAGCTTATTTAATAAGCCTAAGTTGCTGAAATAAGCCTATTTAATAAGTCTATTTAATAAGTCTATTTAATAAGCCTATTTAATTAGTATTTAATGAGCCTATTTAATAAGCCTATTTATTGAGCCTATTTAATAAGCCTATTTATTGAGCCTATTTAATAAGCCTATTTATTGAGCCTATTTAGTAAGCCTATTTATTGAGCCTATTTGATAAGCCTATTTAATAAGTATTTAATGAGCCTATTTAATAAGCCTATTTATTGAGCCTATTTATTGAGCCTATTTAATAAGTCTATTTAATAAGCCTATTTAATAAGCCTATTTAATAAGCATTTAATGAGCCTATTTAATAAGTCTATTTAATAAGCCTATTTTATAGGCCTATTTAATAAGTCTAAGTTGCTGAAATAAGCTTATTTAATAAGCCTAAGTTGCTGAAATAAGCCTATATAATAAGGCTATTTAATAAGCATAAGTTGCTGAATTAAGCCTATTTAATAAGCCTAAGTTGCTAAAATAAGCCTATTTAATGAGGCTATTTAATAAGTCTATTTAATAAGCCTATTTAATAAGCCTATTTAATAAGCCTATTTAATGAGCCTATTTAATACGCCTATTTAATAAACCTATTTAATAAGTATTTAATGAGCCTATTTAATAAGCCTATTAATTGAGCCTATTTAATGAGCCTATTTATTGAGCCTATTTAATAAGTCTATTTATTGAGCCTATTTAGTAAGCCTATTTATTGAGCCTACTTAATAAGCCTATTTAATAAGCCTATTTAATAAGCCTATTTATTAAGCCTATTTATTGAGCCTATTTAATAAGTCTATTTAATAAGCCTATTTAATAAGCCTATTTAATACGTATTTAATGAGCCTATTTAATAAGTCTATTTAATAAGCCTATTTTATAGGCCTATTTAATAAGTCTAAGTTGATGAAATAAGCTTATTTAATAAGCCTAAGTTGCTGAAATAAGCCTATATAATAAGACTATTTAATAAGCATAAGTTGCTGAATTAAGCCTATTTAATAAGCCTAAGTTGCTAAAATAAGCCTATTTAATAAGTCTATTTAATAAGCCTATTTAATAAGCCTATTTAATAAGCCTATTTAATAAGCCTATTTATTAAGCATATTTGATGAGCCTATTTAATAAGCCTATTTATTGAGCCTATTTAATAAGTCTATTTAATAAGCCTGTTTAATAAGCCTATTTAATAAGGATTTAATGAGCCTATTTAATAAGCTTAAGTTGCTGAAAAAGCCTATGTAATAAGCCTAAGTTTCTGAACTAAGCCTATTTAAAAAGGTATATTTAATAAGTCTAAGTTTCTGAAATAAACCTATTTAAAAATGCTATTTAATAAGCCTAAGTTGCTGAATTAAACCTGTTTAATAAGGCTATTTAATAAGCATAAGTTGCTGAAATAAGCTTATTTAATAAGCCTAAGTTGCTGAAATTAGCCTATATAATAAGACTATTTAATAAGCATAAGTTGCTGAATTAAGCCTATTTAATAAGCCTAAGTTGCTAAAATAAGCCTATTTAATAAGTCTATTTAATAAGCCTATTTAATAAGCCTATTTAATAAGCCTATTTATTAAGCATATTTGATGAGCCTATTTAATAAGCCTATTTATTGAGCCTATTTAATAAGTCTATTTAATAAGCCTGTTTAATAAGCCTATTTAATAAGGATTTAATGAGCCTATTTAATAAGCCTAAGTTGCTGAAAAAGCCTATGTAATAAGCCTAAGTTTCTGAACTAAGCCTATTTAAAAGGTATATTTAATAAGTCTAAGTTTCTGAAATAAACCTATTTAAAAATGCTATTTAATAAGCCTAAGTTGCTGAATTAAACCTGTTTAATAAGGCTATTTAATAAGCATACGTTGTTGAAATAAGCTTATTTAATAAGCCTAAGTTGCTGAAATTAGCCTATTTAATAAGTCTAAGTTGCTGAAATAAACCTATTTAATAAGCCTAAGTTGCTAAAATAAGCCTATTTAATGAGGCTATTTAATAAGTCCATTTAATAAGACTATTTAATAAGCCTATTTAATACGCCTATTTAATAAGCCTATTTAATAAACCTATTTAATAAGTATTTAATGAGCCTATTTATTAAGTCTATTTAATAAGCCTTTTTAATAAGCCTATTTAATAAAGTCTATTTAATAAGCCTATTTAATGAGCCTATTTAATAAGCCTATTTATTGAGCCTATTTAAAAAGCCTATTTATTGAGCCTATTTAATAAGCCTATTTAATAAGCATATTTAATAAGCCTATTTATTGAGCCTATTTAATAAGTCTATTTAATAAGCCTATTTAACAAGTATTTAATTTGCCTATTTAATAAGTCTATTTAATAAGTTTTTAATTAGCCTATTTAATAAGTCTAAGTTGCTGAAATAAGCCTATTTAATAAGCCCAAGTTGCTGAAATAAGCCTATTTAATAAGGCTGTTTAATAAGCCCAAGTTGCTAAAATAAGCCTATTTAATGATGCTATTTAATAAGTTCATTTAATAAGCCTATTTAATAAGCCTATTTAATACGCCTATTTAATAAGCCTATTTAATACGCCTATTTAATAAACCGATTTAATAAGTATTTAATGAGCCTATTTATTAAGTCTATTTAATAAGCCTTTTTAATAAGCCTATTTAATAATGTCTATTTAATAAGCCTATTTAATAAGTCTATTTAATAAGCCTATTTAATAAGCCTATTTTGTAAGCCTATTTATTGAGCCTATTTAATAAGCCTATTTAATAAGCCTATTTAATTATGTCTATTTAATAAGCCTATTTAATAAGTCTATTTAATACACCTATTTAATAAGCCTATTTAATAAGTATTTAATGAGCCTATTTAATAAGTCTATTTAATAAGCCTATTTTATAGGCCTATTTAATAAGTCTAAGTTGCTGAAATAAGCTTATTTAATAAGCCTAAGTTGCTGAAATAAGCTTATTTAATAAGTCTATTTAATAAGTCTATTTAATAAGCCTATTTAATTAGTATTTAATGAGCCTATTTAATAAGCCTATTTATTGAGCCTATTTAATAAGCCTATTTATTGAGCCTATTTAATAAGCCTATTTATTGAGCCTATTTAGTAAGCCTATTTATTGAGCCTATTTGATAAGCCTATTTAATAAGTATTTAATGAGCCTATTTAATAAGCCTATTTATTGAGCCTATTTATTGAGCCTATTTAATAAGTCTATTTAATAAGCCTATTTAATAAGCCTATTTAATAAGCATTTAATGAGCCTATTTAATAAGTCTATTTAATAAGCCTATTTTATAGGCCTATTTAATAAGTCTAAGTTGCTGAAATAAGCTTATTTAATAAGCCTAAGTTGCTGAAATAAGCCTATATAATAAGGCTATTTAATAAGCATAAGTTGCTGAATTAAACCTATTTAATAAGACTAAGTTGCTAAAATAAGCCTATTTAATGAGGCTATTTAATAAGTCTATTTAATAAGCCTATTTAATAAGCCTATTTAATAAGCCTATTTAATGAGCCTATTTAATACGCCTATTTAATAAACCTATTTAATAAGTATTTAATGAGCCTATTTAATAAGCCTATTAATTGAGCCTATTTAATGAGCCTATTTATTGAGCCTATTTAATAAGTCTATTTATTGAGCCTATTTAGTAAGCCTATTTATTGAGCCTACTTAATAAGCCTATTTAATAAGCCTATTTAATAAGCCTATTTATTAAGCCTATTTATTGAGCCTATTTAATAAGTCTATTTAATAAGTCTATTTAATAAGCCTATTTAATACGTATTTAATGAGCCTATTTAATAAGTCTATTTAATAAGCCTATTTTATAGGCCTATTTAATAAGTCTAAGTTGATGAAATAAGCTTATTTAATAAGCCTAAGTTGCTGAAATAAGCCTATATAATAAGACTATTTAATAAGCATAAGTTGCTGAATTAAGCCTATTTAATAAGCCTAAGTTGCTAAAATAAGCCTATTTAATAAGTCTATTTAATAAGCCTATTTAATAAGCCTATTTAATAAGCCTATTTAATAAGCCTATTTATTAAGCATATTTGATGAGCCTATTTAATAAGCCTATTTATTGAGCCTATTTAATAAGTCTATTTAATAAGCCTGTTTAATAAGCCTATTTAATAAGGATTTAATGAGCCTATTTAATAAGCTTAAGTTGCTGAAAAAGCCTATGTAATAAGCCTAAGTTTCTGAACTAAGCCTATTTAAAAAGGTATATTTAATAAGTCTAAGTTTCTGAAATAAACCTATTTAAAAATGCTATTTAATAAGCCTAAGTTGCTGAATTAAACCTGTTTAATAAGGCTATTTAATAAGCATAAGTTGCTGAAATAAGCTTATTTAATAAGCCTAAGTTGCTGAAATTAGCCTATTTAATAAGTCTAAGTTGCTGAAATAAACCTATTTAATAAGCCTAAGTTGCTAAAATAAGCCTATTAATGAGGCTATTTAATAAGTCCATTTAATAAGACTATTTAATAAGCCTATTTAATACGCCTATTTAATAAGCCTATTTAATAAACCTATTTAATAAGTATTTAATGAGCCTATTTATTAAGTCTATTTAATAAGCCTTTTTAATAAGCCTATTTAATAAAGTCTATTTAATAAGCCTATTTAATAAGTCTATTAATAAGTCTATTTAATAAGCCTATTTAATAAGTATTTAATGAGCCTATTTAATAAGCCTATTTATTGAGCCTATTTAATAAGCCTATTTATTGAGCCTATTTAATAAGCCTATTTAATAAGCATATTTAATAAGCCTATTTAATTTGCCTATTTAATAATCTATTTAATACGTTTTTAATTAGCCTATTTAATAAGTCTAAGTTGCTGAAATAAGCCTATTTAATAAGCCCAAGTTGCTGAAATAAGCCTATTTAATAAGGCTGTTTAATAAGCCTAAGTTGCTGAAATAAGCCTATTTCATAAGCCTAAGTTGCTGAAATAAGGCTTTTTAATAAGTCTAAGTTGCTGAAATAAGCCTATTTAATAAGCCTAAGTTGCTAAAATAAGCCTATTTAATAAGGCTCTTTAATAAGCCTAAGTTGCTGAATAAGCCTATTTAATAAATCTACGTTGCTGAAATAAGGCTATTTAATAAGCCTAAGTTGCTGAAATGAGCCTTTTTAATAAGCCTAAGTTGCTGAAATAAGGCTATTTAATAAGTCTAAGTTGCTGAAATATGCCTATTTAAAAAAGCCTAAGTTGCTAAAATAAGCCTATTTAATGAGCCTATTTAATAAGCCTATTTATTGAGCCTATTTAATAAGCCTATTTATTGAGCCTATTTAATAAGCCTATTTATTGAGCCTATTTAGTAAGCCTATTTATTGAGCCTATTTGATAAGCCTATTTAATAAGTATTTAATGAGCCTATTTAATAAGCCTATTTATTGAGCCTATTTATTGAGCCTATTTAATAAGTCTATTTAATAAGCCTATTTCATAAGCCTATTTAATAAGCATTTAATGAGCCTATTTAATAAGTCTGTTTAATAAGCCTATTTTATAGGCTTATTTAATAAGTCTAAGTTGCTGAAATAAGCTTATTTAATAAGCCTAAGTTGCTGAAATAAGCCTATATAATAAGGCTATTTAATAAGCATAAGTTGCTGAATTAAGCCTATTTAATAAGCCTAAGTTGCTAAAATAAGCCTATTTAATGAGGCTATTTAATAAGTCTATTTAATAAGCCTATTTAATAAGCCTATTTAATAAGCCTATTTAATGAGCCTATTTAATACGCCTATTTAATAAACCTATTTAATAAGTATTTAATGAGCCTATTTAATAAGCCTATTAATTGAGCCTATTTAATGAGCCTATTTATTGAGCCTATTTAATAAGTCTATTTATTGAGCCTATTTAATAAGCCTATTTATTGAGCCTATTTAATAAGCCTATTTATTGAGCCTATTTAATGAGCCTATTTATTGAGCCTATTTAGTAAGCTTATTTATTGAGCCTACTTAATAAGCCTATTTAATAAGCCTATTTAATAAGCCTATTTAATAAGCCTATTTAATAAGCCTATTTAATAAGCCTATTTAATACGTATTTAATGAGCCTATTTAATAAGTCTATTTAATAAGCCTATTTTATAGGCCTATTTAATAAGTCTAAGTTGATGAAATAAGCTTATTTAATAAGCCTAAGTTGCTGAAATAAGCCTATATAATAAGACTATTTAATAAGCATAAGTTGCTGAATTAAGCCTATTTAATAAGCCTAAGTTGCTAAAATAAGCCTATTTAATAAGTCTATTTAATAAGTCTATTTAATAAGCCTATTTAATAAGCCTATTTAATAAGCCTATTTAATAAGCCTATTTATTAAGCATATTTGATGAGCCTATTTAATAAGCCTATTTATTGAGCCTATTTAATAAGTCTATTTAATAAGCCTGTTTAATAAGCCTATTTAATAAGGATTTAATGAGCCTATTTAATAAGCTTAAGTTGCTGAAAAAGCCTATGTAATAAGCCTAAGTTTCTGAACTAAGCCTATTTAAAAAGGTATATTTAATAAGTCTAAGTTTCTGAAATAAACCTATTTAAAAATGCTATTTAATAAGCCTAAGTTGCTGAATTAAACCTGTTTAATAAGGCTATTTAATAAGCATAAGTTGCTGAAATAAGCTTATTTAATAAGCCTAAGTTGCTGAAATTAGCCTATTTAATAAGTCTAAGTTGCTGAAATAAACCTATTTAATAAGCCTAAGTTGCTAAAATAAGCCTATTAATGAGGCTATTTAATAAGTCCATTTAATAAGACTATTTAATAAGCCTATTTAATACGCCTATTTAATAAGCCTATTTAATAAACCTATTTAATAAGTATTTAATGAGCCTATTTATTAAGTCTATTTAATAAGCCTTTTTAATAAGCCTATTTAATAAAGTCTATTTAATAAGCCTATTTAATAAGTCTATTAATAAGTCTATTTAATAAGCCTATTTAATAAGTATTTAATGAGCCTATTTAATAAGCCTATTTATTGAGCCTATTTAATAAGCCTATTTATTGAGCCTATTTAATAAGCCTATTTAATAAGCATATTTAATAAGCCTATTTAATTTGCCTATTTAATAATCTATTTAATACGTTTTTAATTAGCCTATTTAATAAGTCTAAGTTGCTGAAATAAGCCTATTTAATAAGCCCAAGTTGCTGAAATAAGCCTATTTAATAAGGCTGTTTAATAAGCCTAAGTTGCTGAAATAAGCCTATTTCATAAGCCTAAGTTGCTGAAATAAGGCTTTTTAATAAGTCTAAGTTGCTGAAATAAGCCTATTTAATAAGCCTAAGTTGCTAAAATAAGCCTATTTAATAAGGCTCTTTAATAAGCCTAAGTTGCTGAATAAGCCTATTTAATAAATCTACGTTGCTGAAATAAGGCTATTTAATAAGCCTAAGTTGCTGAAATGAGCCTTTTTAATAAGCCTAAGTTGCTGAAATAAGCCTATTTAATAAGGCTGTTTAATAAGCCTAAGTTGCTGAAATAAGCCTATTTCATAAGCCTAAGTTGCTGAAATAAGGCTTTTTAATAAGTCTAAGTTGCTGAAATAAGCCTATTTAATAAGCCTAAGTTGCTAAAATAAGCCTATTTAATAAGGCTCTTTAATAAGCCTAAGTTGCTGAATAAGCCTATTTAATAAATCTACGTTGCTGAAATAAGGCTATTTAATAAGCCTAAGTTGCTGAAATGAGCCTTTTTAATAAGCCTAAGTTGCTGAAATAAGGCTATTTAATAAGTCTAAGTTGCTGAAATATGCCTATTTAAAAAAGCCTAAGTTGCTAAAATAAGCCTATTTAATGAGCCTATTTAATAAGCCTATTTATTGAGCCTATTTAATAAGCCTATTTATTGAGCCTATTTAATAAGCCTATTTATTGAGCCTATTTAGTAAGCCTATTTATTGAGCCTATTTGATAAGCCTATTTAATAAGTATTTAATGAGCCTATTTAATAAGCCTATTTATTGAGCATATTTATTGAGCCTATTTAATAAGTCTATTTAATAAGCCTATTTAATAAGCCTATTTAATAAGCATTTAATGAGCCTATTTAATAAGTCTGTTTAATAAGCCTATTTTATAGGCTTATTTAATAAGTCTAAGTTGCTGAAATAAGCTTATTTAATAAGCCTAAGTTGCTGAAATAAGCCTATATAATAAGGCTATTTAATAAGCATAAGTTGCTGAATTAAGCCTATTTAATAAGCCTAAGTTGCTAAAATAAGCCTATTTAATGAGGCTATTTAATAAGTCTATTTAATAAGCCTATTTAATAAGCCTATTTAATAAGCCTATTTAATGAGCCTATTTAATACGCCTATTTAATAAACCTATTTAATAAGTATTTAATGAGCCTATTTAATAAGCCTATTAATTGAGCCTATTTAATGAGCCTATTTATTGAGCCTATTTAATAAGTCTATTTATTGAGCCTATTTAATAAGCCTATTTATTGAGCCTATTTAATAAGCCTATTTATTGAGCCTATTTAATGAGCCTATTTATTGAGCCTATTTAGTAAGCTTATTTATTGAGCCTACTTAATAAGCCTATTTAATAAGCCTATTTAATAACCTATTTAATAAGCCTATTTAATAAGCCTATTTAATAAGCCTATTTAATACGTATTTAATGAGCCTATTTAATAAGTCTATTTAATAAGCCTATTTTATAGGCCTATTTAATAAGTCTAAGTTGATGAAATAAGCTTATTTAATAAGCCTAAGTTGCTGAAATAAGCCTATATAATAAGACTATTTAATAAGCATAAGTTGCTGAATTAAGCCTATTTAATAAGCCTAAGTTGCTAAAATAAGCCTATTTAATAAGTCTATTTAATAAGCCTATTTAATAAGCCTATTTAATAAGCCTATTTATTAATCATATTTGATGAGCCTATTTAATAAGCCTATTTATTGAGACTATTTAATAAGCTATTTCATAAGCCTGTTTAATAAGCCTATTTAATAAGGATTTAATGAGCCTATTTAATAAGCCTAAGTTGCTGAAAAAGCCTATGTAATAAGCCTAAGTTTCTGAACTAAGCCTATTTAAAAAGGTATATTTAATAAGTCTAAGTTTCTGAAATAAACCTATTTAAAAATGCTATTTAATAAGCCTAAGTTGCTGAATTAAACCTGTTTAATAAGGCTATTTAATAAGCATAAGTTGCTGAAATAAGCTTATTTAATAAGCCTAAGTTGCTGAAATTAGCCTATTTAATAAGTCTAAGTTGCTGAAATAAACCTATTTAATAAGCCTAAGTTGCTAAAATAAGCCTATTTAATGAGGCTATTTAATAAGTCCATTTAATAAGCCTATTTAATAAGCCTATTTAATACGCCTATTTAATAAGCCTATTTAATAAACCTATTTAATAAGTATTTAATGAGCCTATTTATTAAGTCTATTTAATAAGCCTTTTTAATAAGCCTATTTAATAAAGTCTATTTAATAAGCCTATTTAATAAGTCTATTTAATAAGTCTATTTAATAAACCTATTTAATAAGTATTTAATGAGCCTATTTAATAAGCCTATTTATTGAGCCTATTTAATAAGCGTATTTATTGAGCCTATTTAATAAGCCTATTTAATAAGCATATTTAATAAGCCTATTTATTGAGCCTATTTAATAAGTCTATTTAATAAGCCTATTTAATAAGCCTATTTAATAAGTATTTAATTTGCCTATTTAATAAGTCTATTTAATAAGTTTTTAATTAGCCTATTTAATAAGTCTAAGCTGCTGAAATAAGCCTATTTAATAAGCCCAAGTTGCTGAAATAAGCCTATTTAATAAGGCTGTTTAATAAGCCTAAGTTGCTGAAATAAGCCTATTTCATAAGCCTAAGTTGCTGAAATAAGGCTTTTTAATAAGTCTAAGTTGCTGAAATAAGCCTATTTAATAAGCCTAAGTTGCTAAAATAAGCCTATTTAATAAGGCTCTTTAATAAGCCTAAGTTGCTGAATAAGCCTATTTAATAAATCTACGTTGCTGAAATAAGGCTATTTAATAAGCCTAAGTTGCTGAAATGAGCCTTTTTAATAAGCCTAAGTTGCTGAAATAAGGCTATTTAATAAGTCTAAGTTGCTGAAATATGCCTATTTAAAAAAGCCTAAGTTGCTAAAATAAGCCTATTTAATGAGGCTATTTAATAAGTCTATTTAATAAGCCTATTTAATACGCCTATTTAATAAGCCTATTTAATGAGCCTATTTAATACGCCTATTTAATAAACCTATTTAATAAGTATTTAATGAGCCTATTTAATAAGCCTATTAATTGAGCCTATTTAATGAGCCTATTTATTGAGCCTATTTAATAAGCCTATTTATTGAGCCTATTTAATAAGCCTATTTATTGAGCCTATTTAATAAGCCTATTTATTGAGCCTATTTAATGAGCCTATTTATTGAGCCTATTTAGTAAGCCTATTTATTGAGCCTACTTAATAAGCCTATTTAATAAGCCTATTTAATAAGCCTATTTAATAAGCCTATTTATTGAGCCTATTTAATAAGTCTATTTAATAAGCCTATTTAATAGGCCTATTTAATACGTATTTAATGAGCCTATTTAATGTCTATTTAATAAGCCTATTTTATAGGCCTATTTAATAAGTCTAAGTTGATGAAATAAGCTTATTTAATAAGCCTAAGTTGCTGAAATAAGCCTATATAATAAGGCTATTTAATAAGTCTAAGTTGTTGAAATAAGCCTATTTAAAAAAGCCTAAGTTGCTAAAATAAGCCTATTTAATGAGGCTATTTAATAAGTCTATTTAATAAGCCTATTTAATAAGCCTATTTAATAAGCCTATTTATTGAGCCTATTTAATAAGCCTATTTATTGAGCCTATTTAATAAGCCTATTTATTGAGCCCATTTCATACGCCTATTTAATAAGTCTTTTTAATAAGCCTATGTAATAAGTCTAAGTTGCTGAAATAAGCCTATTTAATAAGCCCAAGTTGCTGACATAAGCCTATTTAATAAGGCTGTTTAATAAGCCTAAGTTGCTGAAATAAGCCTATTTCATAAGCCTAAGTTGCTGAAATAAGCCTATTTAATAAGGCTATTTAATAAGCCTAAGTTGCTGAAAAAGCCTATTTAATAAGTCTACCTTGCTGAAATAAGGCTATTTAATAAGGCTAAGTTGCTGAAATGAGCCTTTTTAATAAGCCTAAGTTGCTGAAATAAGGGTATTTAATAAGTCTAAGTTGCAGAAATAAGCATATTTCATAAGCCTATTTAATGAGCCTAAGTTGCTGAAATGTCTATTTAACTAGTCGATTTAATAAGTCTAAGTTGCTAAAATAAGCCTATTTAATAAGGCTATTTAATAAGCCTAATTTGCTGAAAGAAGCCTATTTAATAAGGCTATTTAATGAGCCTAAGTTGCTGAAATAAGCCTATTAAAAAAGCCTAAGTTTCTGAAATAAGCCTATTTAAAAAGGTATATTTAATAAGTCTAAGTTTCTGAAATAAACCTATTTAAAAATGCTATTTAATAAACCTAAGTTGCTGAAATAAACCTGTTTAATAAGGCTTTTAATAAGCATAAGTTGCTGAAACAAGCTTATTTAATAAGCCTAAGTTGCTGAAATAAACCTATTTAATAAGGCTATTTAATAAGTCTAAGTTGCTGAAATAAACATATTTAATAAGCCTAAGTTGCTAAAATAAGCCTATTTAATGAGGCTATTTAATACGTCCATTTAATAAGCCTATTTAATAAGCCTATTTAATACGCCTATTTAATAAGCCTATTTAATACGCCTATTTAATGAACCGATTTAATAAGTATTTAATGAGCCTATTTATTAAGTCTATTTAATAAGCTTTTTTAATAAGCCTATTTAATAAAGTCTATTTAATAAGCCTATTTAATAAGTCTATTTAATAAGTCTATTTAATAAGCCTATTTAATTAGTATTTAATGAGCCTATTTAATAAGCCTATTTATTGAGCCTATTTAATAAGCCTATTTATTGAGCCTATTTAATACGCCTATTTATTGAGCCTATTTAGTAAGCCTATTTATTGAGCCTATTTGATAAGCCTATTTAATAAGCCTATTTAATAAGCCTATTTAATAAGCCTATTTAATAAGCCTATTTATTGAGCCTATTTAATAAGTCTATTTAATAAGCCTATTTAATAAGCCTATTTAATAAGCATTTAATGAGCCTATTTAATAAGTCTATTTAATAAGCCTATTTTATAGGCCTATTTAATAAGTCTAAGTTGCTGAAATAAGCTTATTTAATAAGCCTAAGTTGCTGAAATAAGCTTATATAATAAGGCTATTTAATAAGCATAAGTTGCTGAATTAAGCCTATTTAATAAGCCTAAGTTGCTAAAATAAGCCTATTTAATGAGGCTATTTAATAAGTCTATTTAATAAGCCTATTTAATAAGCCTATTTAATAAGCCTATTTAATGAGCCTATTTAATACGCCTATTTAATAAACCTATTTAATAAGTATTTAATGAGCCTATTTAATAAGCCTATTAATTGAGCCTATTTAATGAGCCTATTTATTGAGCCTATTTAATAAGCCTATTTGTTGAGCCTATTTAATAAGCCTATTTATTGAGCCTATTTAATAAGCCTATTTATTGAGCCTATTTAATGAGCCTATTTATTGAGCCTATTTAGTAAGCCTATTTATTGAGCCTACTTAATAAGCCTATTTAATAAGCCTATTTAATAAGCCTATTTAATAAGCCAATTTGATAAGCCTATTTATTGAGCCTATTTAAAAAGTCTATTTAATAAGCCTATTTAATAAGCCTATTTAATACGTATTTAATGAGCCTATTTAATAAGTCTATTTAATAAGCCTATTTTATAGGCCTATTTAATAAGTCTAAGTTGATGAAATAAGCTTATTTAATAAGCCTAAGTTGCTGAAATAAGCCTATATAATAAGGCTATTTAATAAGCATAAGTTGCTGAATTAAGCCTATTTAATAAGCCCAAGTTGCTGAAATAAGCCTATTTAATAAGGCTGTTTAATAAGCCTAAGTTGCTGAAATAAGCCTATTTCATAAGCCTAAGTTGCTGAAATAAGGCTTTTTAATAAGTCTAAGTTGCTGAAATAAGCCTATTTAATAAGCCTAAGTTGCTAAAATAAGCCTATTTAATAAGGCTCTTTAATAAGCCTAAGTTGCTGAATAAGCCTATTTAATAAATCTACGTTGCTGAAATAAGGCTATTTAATAAGCCTAAGTTGCTGAAATGAGCCTTTTTAATAAGCCTAAGTTGCTGAAATAAGGCTATTTAATAAGTCTAAGTTGCTGAAATATGCCTATTTAAAAAAGCCTAAGTTGCTAAAATAAGCCTATTTAATGAGGCTATTTAATAAGTCTATTTAATAAGCCTATTTAATAAACCTATTTAATAAACCTATTTAATATGCCTATTTAATAAGTCTATTTAATAAGTCTATTTAATACGCCTATTTAATAAGTATTTAATGAGCCTATTTAATAAGCCTATTTATTGAGCCTATTTAATAAGCCTATTCATTAAGCCTATTTAATAAGCCTATTTAATAAGTCTATTTAATAAGCCTATTTAATAAGCCTATTTAATAAGCATTTAATGAGCCTATTTAATAAGTCTATTTAATAAACCTATTTTATAGGCCTATTTAATAAGTCTAAGTTGCTGAAATAAGCTTATTTAATAAGCCTAAGTTGCTGAAATAAGCCTATATAATAAGGCTATTTAATAAGCATAAGTTGCTGAATTAAGCCTATTTAATAAGCCTAAGTTGCTAAAATAAGCCTATTTAATGAGGCTATTTAATAAGTCTATTTAATAAGCCTATTTAATAAGCCTATTTAATAAGCCTATTTAATGAGCCTATTTAATATGCCTATTTATTGAGCCTATTTAATAAGCCTATTTATTGAGCCTATTTAATGAGCCTATTTATTGAGCCTATTTAGTAAGCCTATTTATTGAGCCTACTTAATAAGCCTATTTAATAAGACTATTTAATAAGCCTATTTAATAAGCCTATTTAATAAGCCTATTTATTGAGCCTATTTAATAAGTCTATTTGATAAGCCTATTTAATAAGCCTATTTAATACGTATTTAATGAACCTATTTAATAAGTCTATTTAATAAGCCTATTTTATAGGCCTATTTAATAAGTCTAAGTTGATGAAATAAGCTTATTTAATAAGCCTAAGTTGCTGAAATAAGCCTATATAATAAGGCTATTTAATAAGTCTAAGTTGCTGAAATAAGCCTATTTTAAAAAGCCTAAGTTGCTAAAATAAGCCTATTTAATGAGGCTATTTAATAAGTCTATTTAATAAACCTATTTAATAAGCCTATTTAATAAGCCTATTTAATATGCCTATTTAATAAGTCTATTTAATAAGTCTATTTAATATGCCTATTTAATAAGTATTTAATGAGCCTATTTAATAAGCCTATTTATTGAGCCTATTTAATAAGCCTATTTATTAAGCCTATTTAATAAGCCTATTTAATAAGTCTATTTAATAAGCATATTTAATAACCCTATTTAATAAGCCTATTTAATAAGCCTATTTATTAAGCATATTTGATGAGCCTATTTAATAAGCCTATTTATTGAGCCTATTTAATAAGTCTATTTAATAAGCCTGTTTAATAAGCCTATTTAATAAGGATTTAATGAGCCTATTTAATAAGCCTAAGTTGCTGAAAAAGCCTATTTAATAAGCCTAAGTTTCTGAACTAAGCCTATTTAAAAAGGTATATTTAATAAGTCTAAGTTTCTGAAATAAACCTATTTTAAAATGCTATTTAATAAGCCTAAGTTGCTGAATTAAACCTGTTTAATAAGGCTATTTAATAAGCATAAGTTGCTGAAATAAGCTTATTTAATAAGCCTAAGTTGCTGAAATTAGCCTATTTAATAAGTCTAAGTTGCTGAAATAAACCTATTCAATAAGCCTAAGTTGCTAAAATAAGCCTATTTAATGAGGCTATTTAATAAGTCCATTTAATAAGCCTATTTAATAAGCCTATTTAATACGCCTATTTAATAAGCCTATTTAATAAACCTATTTAATAAGTATTTAATGAGCCTATTTATTAAGTCTATTTAATAAGCCTTTTTAATAACCCTATTTAATAAAGTCTATTTAATAAGCCTATTTAATAAGTCTATTTAATAAGTCTATTTAATAAGCCTATTTAATAAGTATTTAATGAGCCTATTTAATAAGCCTATTTATTGAGCCTATTTAATACGCCTATTTATTGAGCCTATTTAATAAGCCTATTTAATAAGCATATTTAATAAGCCTATTTATTGAGCCTATTTAATAAGTCTATTTCATAAGCCTATTTAATAAGCCTATTTAATAAGTATTTAATTTGCCTATTTAATAAGTCTATTTAATAAGTATTTAATTAGCCTATTTAATAAGTCTAAGTTGCTGAAATAAGCCTATTAAAATATGCCCAAGTTGCTGAAATAAGCCTATTTAATAAGGCTGTTTAATAAGCCTAAGTTGCTGAAATAAGCCTATTTCATAAGCCTAAGTTGCTGAAATAAGGCTTTTTAATAAGTCTAAGTTGCTGAAATAAGCCTATTTAATAAGCCTAAGTTGCTAAAATAAGCCTATTTAATAAGGCTCTTTAATAAGCCTAAGTTGCTGAATAAGCCTATTTAATAAATCTACGTTGCTGAAATAAGGCTATTTAATAAGCCTAAGTTGCTGAAATGAGCCTTTTTAATAAGCCTAAGTTGCTGAAATAAGGCTATTTAATAAGTCTAAGTTGCTGAAATATGCCTATTTAAAAAAGCCTAAGTTGCTAAAATAAGCCTATTTAATGAGGCTATTTAATAAGTCTATTTAATAAGCCTATTTAATAAGCCTATTTAATAAACCTATTTAATATGCCTATTTAATAAGTCTATTTAATAAGTCTATTTAATACGCCTATTTAATAAGTATTTAATGAGCCTATTTAATAAGCCTATTTATTGAGCCTATTTAATAAGCCTATTCATTAAGCCTATTTAATAAGCCTATTTAAAAAGTATTTAATGAGCCTATTTAATAAGCCTATTTATTGAGCCTATTTAATAAGCCTATTAATTGAGCCTATTTATTGAGCCTATTTAATAAGCCTATTTATTGAGCCTATTTAATAAGCCTATTTATTGAGCCTATTTAATAAGCCTATTTATTGAGCCTATTTAATGAGCCTATTTAATAAGCCTATTTAATAAGCCTATTTAATAAGTATTTAATTTGCCTATTTAATAAGTCTATTTAATAAGTATTTAATTAGCCTATTTAATAAGTCTAAGTTGCTGAAATAAGCCTATTTAATAAGCCCAAGTTGCTGAAATAAGCCTATTTAATAAGGCTGTTTAATAAGCCTAAGTTGCTGAAATAAGCCTATTTCATAAGCCTAAGTTGCTGAAATAAGGCTTTTTAATAAGTCTAAGTTGCTGAAAAAAGCCTATTTAATAAGCCTAAGTTGCTAAAATAAGCCTATTTAATAAGGCTCTTTAATAAGCCTAAGTTGCTGAATAAGCCTATTTAATAAATCTACGTTGCTGAAATAAGGCTATTTAATGAGCCTAAGTTGCTGAAATGAGCCTTTTTAATAAGCCTAAGTTGCTGAAATAAGGCTATTTAAAAAGCCTAAGTTGCTAAAATAAGCCTATTTAATGAGCCTATTTAATAAGCCTATTTATTGAGCCTATTTAATAAGCCTATTCATTAAGCCTATTTAATAAGCCTATTTAATAAGTCTATTTAATAAGCCTATTTATTGAGCCTATTTAATAAGTCTATTTAATAAGCCTATTTAATAAGCATATTTAATAAGCATTTAATGAGCCTATTTAATAAGTCTATTTAATAAGCCTATTTTATAGGCCTATTTAATAAGTCTAAGTTGCTGAAATAAGCTTATTTAATAAGCCTAAGTTGCTGAAATAAGCCTATATAATAAGGCTATTTAATAAGCATAAGTTGCTGAATTAAGCCTATTTAATAAGCCTAAGTTGCTAAAATAAGCCTATTTAATGAGGCTATTTAATAAGTCTATTTAATAAGCCTATTTAATAAGCCTATTTAATAAGCCTATTTAATGAGCCTATTTAATATGCCTATTTAATAAACCTATTTAATAAGTATTTAATTAGCCTATTTAATAAGCCTATTAATTGAGCCTATTTAATGAGCCTATTTATTGAGCCTATTTAATAAGCCTATTTATTGAGCCTATTTAATAAGCCTATTTATTGAGCCTATTTAATAAGCCTATTTATTGAGCCTATTTAATGAGCCTATTTATTGAGCCTATTTAGTAAGCCTATTTATTGAGCCTACTTAATAAGCCTATTTAATAAGCCTATTTAATAAGCCTATTTAATAAGCCTATTTAATAAGCCTATTTATTGAGCCTATTTAATAAGTCTATTTAATAAGCCTATTTAATAAGCCTATTTAATAAGTATTTAATGAGCCTATTTAATAAGCCTATTTATTGAGCCTATTTATAAAGCCTATTTATTGAGCCTATTTAATAAGCCTATTTATTGAGCCTATTTAATGAGCCTATTTATTGAGCCTATTTCATACGCCTATTTAATTAGTCTATTTAATAAGCCTATTTAATAAGCCTATTTAATAAGCCTATTTAATAAGCCTATTTAATAAGCTATTTAATAAGCCTATTTAATACGCCTATTTAATAAACCTATTTAATAAATATTTAATGAGCCTATGTATTAAGTCTATTTAATAAGCCTTTTTAATAAGCCTATTTAATAAGTCTATTTAATAAGCCTATTTAATAAGTCTATTTAATAAGTCTATTTAATAAGCCTACTTAATAAGTATTTAATGAGACTATTTAATAAGCCTATTTATTGAGCCTATTTAATAAGCCTATTTATTGAGCCTATTTAATAAGCCTATTTATTGAGCCTATTTAATAAGCCTATTTATTGAGCCTATTTAATAAGTCTATTTAATAAGCCTATTTAATAAGCCTATTTAATAAGCCTTTTTAATAAGCCTATTTAATAAGCCTATTTAATAAGCCTATTTATTGAGCCTATTTAATAAGTCTATTTAATAAGTCTATTTAATAAGCCTATTTAATAAGTCTATTTAATAAGTCTATTTAATAAGCCTACTTAATAAGTATTTAATGAGCCTGTTTAATAAGCCTATTTATTGAGCCTATTTAATAAACCGATTTATTGAGCCTATTTAATAAGCCTATTTATTGAGCCTATTTAATAAGCCTATTTATTGAGCCTATTTAATAAGTCTATTTAATAAGCCTATTTAATAAGCCTTTTAATAAAACTATTTAATGAGACTATTTAATAAGTCTATTTAATAAGCCTATTTAATAGGCCTATTTAATAAGTCTAAGTTGCTGAAATAAGCCTATTTAATAAGCCTAAGTTGCTGAAATAAGCCTATTTAGTAAGGCTATTTAATAAGTCTAAGTTGCTGAAATAAACCTATTTAATAAGCCTAAGTTGCTAAAATAAGCCTATTTAATGAGGCTATTTAATAAGTCTATTTAATAAACCTATTTAATAAGCCTATTTAATATGCCTATTTAATACGCCTATTTAATAAACCTATTAAATACGTATTTAATGCGCCTATTTAATAAGCCTATTTATTGAGCCTATTTAATAAGCTTATTTATTGAGCCTATTTAATAAGCCTATTTATTGAGCCTATTTCATACGCCTATTCAATTAGTCTATTTATTAAGCCTATTTAATAAGCCTATTTATTGAGCCTATTTAATGAGCTTATTTAATGAGTCTATTTAATAAGCCTATTTAATAAGCCTATTTAATAAGCCTATTTAATAAGCCTATTTAATAAACCTTTTTATTGAGCCTATTTAATAAGTCTATTTAATAAGCCTATTTAATAAGCCTATTTAATAAGTATTTAATGAGCCTATTTAATAAGTCTATTTAATAAGCCTATTTAATAGGCCTATTTAATAAGTCTAAGTTGCTGAAATAAGCCTATTTAATAAGCCTAAGTTGCTGAATAAGCTTATTTCATAAGACTAAGTTGCTGAAATAAGCCTTTTTAATATGTCTAAGTTGCTGAAATAAGCCTCTTTAATAAGCCTAAGTTGCTAGAATACGCCTATTTAATATGCCTATTTAATAAACCTATTTATTGAGCCTATTTAATAAGCATATTTATTGAGCCTATTTAATAAGCCTATTTATTGAGCCTATTTCATACGCCTATTTAATTAGTCTATTTAATAAGCCCATTTAATAAGCCTATTTAATAAGCCTATTTATTGAGCCTATTTAATGAGCCTATTTAATGAGTCTATTTAATAAGCCTATTTAATAAGCCTATTTAATAAGCCTGTTTAATAAGCCTATTTAATAAGCCTATTTAATAAGCGTATTTAATAAGTATTTATTGAGACTATTTAATAAGTCTATTTAATAAGCCTATTTAATAGGCCTATTTAATAAGTCTAAGTTGCTGAAATAAGCCTTTGTAATATGTCTAAGTTGCTGAAATAAGCCTATTTAATACGCCTAAGTTGCTAAAATAAGCCTATTTAATGAGGCTATTTAATAAGTCTATTTAATAAGCCTATTTAATACGCCTATTTAATAAGTCTATTTAATAAGCCTATTTAATAAGCCTATTTAATAAGCCTATTTAATAAGTCTATTTAACAAGCCTATTTAATAAGCCTATTTTATAAGCCTATTTAATAAGCCAATTTATTAATCCTATTTAATGAGCCTATTTAATAAGTCTATTTAATAAGCCTATTTAATAAGCCTATTTAATTAGAATTTAATGAGCCTATTGAATAAGCCTAAGTTGCTGAATAAGCCTATTTAATAAGCCTAAGTTGCTGAAAAAGGCCTATTTAATAAGCCTAAGTTGCTGAAATAAGGCTATTTATTAAGCCTAAGTTGCTGAAATAAGCCTATTTAATAAGCCTAAGTTGCTGAAATAAGCCTATTTAATAAGTCTAAGTTGCTGAAAAAAGGCTATTTAATAAGTTTAAGTTGCTGAAATAAGCCTATTTAATCAGCGTAAGTTGCTGAAATAAGCCTATTTAATTAGCCCAAGTTGCTGAAATAAGCCTATTTAATAAGGCTATTTAATAAGCCTAAGTTGCTGAAATAAGCCTATTTAATAAGGCTATTTAATGAGCCTAAGTTGCTGAAATAAGCCCATTTAATAAGCCTAAGTTTCTGAACAAAGCCTATTTAAAAAGGTATATTTAATAAGTCTGAGTTGCTGAAATAAACCTATTTAAAAATGCTATTTAATAAGCCTAAGTTGCTGAAATAAACCTGTTTAATAAGGCTATTTAATAATCATAAGTTGCTGAAATAAACCTATTTAATAAGCCTAAGTTGCTAAAAAAAGCCTATTTCATAAGCCTAAGTTGCTGAAATAAGCCTTTTTAATATGTCTAAGTTGCTGAAATAAGCCTATTCAATAAGCCTAAGTTTCTGTAATAAGCCTATTTAATAAGGCTATTTAATAAGCCTAAGTTGCTGAAAAAGCCTATTTAATAAGTCTAAGTTGCTGAAATAAGGCTATTTAACACGCCTAAGTTGCTGAAATAAGCCTATTTAATAAGCCTAAGTTGCTGAACTATGCCTATATGAAAAGGTCTATTTACTAAGTCTAAGTTGCTGAAAAAAACCTATTTAAAAATGCTATTTAATAAGCCTAAATTGCTGAAATAAACCTGTTTAATAAGGCTATTTAATAAGCATAAGTTGCTGAAATAAGCCTATTTAATAAGCCTAAGTTGCTGAAATAAGCCTATTTAATAAGGCTATTTAATAAGTCTAAGTTGCAGAAATAAACCTATTTAATAATGCTATTTAATACGCCTAAGTTGCTGAAATAAGCATATTTAATAAGCCTAAGTTGCTAAAATAAGCCTATTTAATAGGCCTATCTAAAAAGTCTAAGTTGCAGAAATAAGCATATTTCATAAGCATATTTAATGAGCCTAAGTTGCTGAAATGTATATTTAATAAGTCGATTTAATAAGTCTAAGTTGCTAAAACAAGCCTATTTAATAAGGCTATTTAATAAGCCTAAGTTGCTGAAATAAGCCTATTTAATAAGGCTATTTAATGAGCCTAAGTTGCTGAAATAAGCCCATTTAATAAGCCTAAGTTTGTGAACAAAGCCTATTTAAAAAGGTATATTTAATAAGTCTGAGTTGCTGAAATAAACCTATTTAAAAATGCTATTTAATAAGCCTAAGTTGCTGAAATAAACCTGTTTAATAAGGCTAATTAATAAGCATAAGTTGCTGAAATAAACCTATTTAATAAGCCTAAGTTGCTAAAAAAGCCTATTTCATAAGCCTAAGTTGCTGAAATAAGCCTTTTTAATATGTCTAAGTTGCTGAAATAAGCCTATTCAATAAGCCTAAGTTTCTGTAATAAGCCTATTTAATAAGGCTATTTAATAAGCCTAAGTTGCTGAAAAAGCCTATTTAATAAGTCTAAGTTGCTGAAATAAGGCTATTTAACACGCCTAAGTTGCTGAAATAAGCCTATTTAATAAGCCTAAGTTGCTGAACTATGCCTATATGAAAAGGTCTATTTAATAAGTCTAAGTTGCTGAAAAAAACCTATTTAAAAATGCTATTTAATAAGCCTAAATTGCTGAAATAAACCTGTTTAATAAGTCTATTTAATAAGCATAAGTTGCTGAAATAAGCCTATTTAATAAGCCTAAGTTGCTGAAATAAGCCTATTTAATAAGGCTATTTAATAAGTCTAAGTTGCAGAAATAAACCTATTTAATAATGCTATTTAATACGCCTAAGTTGCTGAAATAAGCATATTTAATAAGCCTAAGTTGCTAAAATAAGCCTATTTAATAGGCCTATCTAAAAAGTCTAAGTTGCAGAAATAAGCATATTTCATAAGCATATTTAATGAGCCTAAGTTGCTGAAATGTATATTTAATAAGTCGATTTAATAAGTCTAAGTTGCTAAAACAAGCCTATTTAATAAGGCTATTTAATAAGCCTAAGTTGCTGAAATAAGCCTATTTAATAAGGCTATTTAATGAGCCTAAGTTGCTGAAATAAGCCTATTTAATAAGCCTAAGTTTCTGAACTAAGCCTATTTAAAAATGCTATTTAATAAGCCTAAGTTGCTGAAATAAACCTGTTTAATAAGGCTATTTAATAAGCATAAGTTGCTGAAATAAGCCTATTTAATAAGCCTAAGTTGCTGAAATAAGCCTATTTAATAAGGCTATTTAATAAGTCTAAGTTGCTGAAATAAACCTATTTAATAAGCCTAAGTTGCTAAAATAAGCCTATTTAATGAGGCTATTTAATAAGTCTATTTAATAAGCCTATTTAATAAGCCTATTTAATAAGCCTATTTAATAAGCCTATTTAATACACCTATTTAATAAACCTATTTAATAAGTATTTAATGAGCCTATTTAATAAGCCTATTTATTGAGCCTATTTAATAAGCCTATTTATTGAGCCTATTTAATGAGCTTATTTAATGAGTCTATTTAATAAGCCTATTTAATAAGCCTATTTAATAAGCCTATTTAATAAACCTATTTATTGAGCCTATTTAATAAGTCTATTTAATAAGCCTATTTAATAAGCCTATTTAATAAGTATTTAATGAGCCTATTTAATAAGTCTATTTAATAAGCCTATTTAATAGGCCTATTTAATAAGTCTAAGTTGCTGAAATAAGCCTATTTAATAAGCCTAAGTTGCTGAATAAGCCTAAGTTGCTGAAATAAGCCTTTTTAATATGTCTAAGTTGCTGAAATAAGCCTATTTAATAAGCCTAAGTTGCTAGAATACGCCTATTTAATACGCCTATTTAATAAACCTATTTAATAAGTATTTAATGAGCCTATTTAATAAGCCTATTTATTGAGCCTATTTAATAAGCATATTTATTGAGCCTATTTAATAAGCCTATTTATTGAGCCTATTTCATACGCCTATTTAATTAGTCTATTTAATAAGCCCATTTAATAAGCCTATTTAATAAGCCTATTTATTGAGCCTATTTAATGAGCCTATTTAATGAGTCTATTTAATAAGCCTATTTAATAAGCCTATTTAATAAGCCTGTTTAATAAGCCTATTTAATAAGCCTATTTAATAAGCGTATTTAATAAGTATTTATTGAGACTATTTAATAAGTTTATTTAATAAGCCTATTTAATAGGCCTATTTAATAAGTCTAAGTTGCTGAAATAAGCCTTTTTAATATGTCTAAGTTGCTGAAATAAGCCTATTTAAAACGCCTAAGTTGCTAAAATAAGCCTATTTAATGAGGCTATTTAATAAGTCTATTTAATAAGCCTATTTAATACACCTATTTAATAAGTCTATTTAATAAGCCTATTTAATAAGCCTATTTAATAAGCCTATTTAATAAGTCTGTTTAACAAGCCTATTTAATAAGCCTATTTAATAAGCCTATTTAATAAGCCAATTTATTAATCCTATTTAATAAGCCTATTTAATACACCTATTTAATAAGTCTATTTAATAAGCCTATTTAATAAGCCTATTTAATAAGCCTATTTAATAAGTCTGTTTAACAAGCCTATTTAATACACCTATTTAATAAGTCTATTTAATAAGCCTATTTAATAAGCCTATTTAATAAGCCTATTTAATAAGTCTGTTTAACAAGCCTATTTAATAAGCCTATTTAATAAGCCTATTTAATAAGCCAATTTATTAATCCTATTTAATAAGCCTATTTAATACACCTATTTAATAAGTCTATTTATTAATCCTATTTAATGAGCCTATTTAATAAGCCTATTTAATAAGCCTATTTATTGAGCCTATTTAATAAGTATATTTAATAAGCCTATTTAATAAGCCTATTTAATTAGAATTTAATGAGCCTATTTAATAAGCCTAAGTTGCTGAATAAGCCTATTTAATAAGCCTAAGTTGCTGAAAAAGGCCTATTTAATAAGCCTAAGTTGCTGAAATAAGGCTATTTATTAAGCCTAAGTTGCTGAAATAAGCCTATTTAATAAGCCTAAGTTGCTGAAATAAGCCTATTTAATAAGTCTAAGTTGCTGAAAAAAGGCTATTTAATAAGTTTAAGTTGCTGAAATAAGCCTATTTAATCAGCGTAAGTTGCTGAAATAAGCCTATTTAATTAGCCCAAGTTGCTGAAATAAGCCTATTTAATAAGGCTATTTAATAAGCCTAAGTTGCTGAAATAAGCCTATTTAATAAGGCTATTTAATGAGCCTAAGTTGCTGAAATAAGCCCATTTAATAAGCCTAAGTTTCTGAACAAAGCCTATTTAAAAAGGTATATTTAATAAGTCTGAGTTGCTGAAATAAACCTATTTAAAAATGCTATTTAATAAGCCTAAGTTGCTGAAATAAACCTGTTTAATAAGGCTATTTAATAAGCATAAGTTGCTGAAATAAGCCTATTTAATAAGCCTAAGTTGCTAAAAAAGCCTATTTCATAAGCCTAAGTTGCTGAAATAAGCCTTTTTAATATGTCTAAGTTGCTGAAATAAGCCTATTTAATAAGCCTAAGTTTCTGTAATAAGCCTATTTAATAAGGCTATTTAATAAGCCTAAGTTGCTGAAAAAGCCTATTTAATAAGTCTAAGTTGCTGAAATAAGGCTATTTAACAAGCCTAAGTTGCTGAAATAAGCCTATTTAATAAGCCTAAGTTGCTGAACTAAGCCTATATGAAAAGGTCTATTTAATAAGTCTAAGTTGCTGAAAAAAAACTATTTAAAAATGTTATTTAATAAGCCTAAATTGCTGAAATAAACCTGTTTAATAAGGCTATTTAATAAGCATAAGTTGCTGAAATAAGCCTATTTAATAAGCCTAAGTTGCTGAAATAAGCCTATTTAATAAGGCTATTTAATAAGTCTAAGTTGCAGAAATAAACCTATTTAATAATGCTATTTAATACGCCTAAGTTGCTGAAATAAGCATATTTAATAAGCCTAAGTTGCTAAAATAAGCCTATTTAATAGGCCTATCTAAAAAGTCTAAGTTGCAGAAATAAGCATATTTCATAAGCATATTTAATGAGCCTAAGTTGCTGAAATGTCTATTTAATAAGTCGATTTAATAAGTCTAAGTTGCTAAAACAAGCCTATTTAATAAGGCTATTTAATAAGCCTAAGTTGCTGAAATAAGCCGATTTAATAAGGCTATTTAATGAGCCTAAGTTGCTGAAATAAGCCTATTTAATAAGCCTAAGTTTCTGAACTAAGCGTATTTAAAAATGCTATTTAATAAGCCTAAGTTGCTGAAATAAACCTGTTTAATAAGGCTATTTAATAAGCATAAGTTGCTGAAATAAGCCTATTTAATAAGCCTAAGTTGCTGAAATAAGCCTATTTAATAAGGCTATTTAATAAGTCTAAGTTGCTGAAATAAACCTATTTAATAAGCCTAAGTTGCTAAAATAAGCCTATTTAATGAGGCTATTTAATAAGTCTATTTAATAAGCCTATTTAATAAGCCTATTTAATAAGCCTATTTAATACACCTATTTAATAAACCTATTTAATAAGTATTTAATGAGCCTATGTATTAAGTCTATTTAATACGCCTTTTTAATAAGCCTATTTAATAAGTCTATTTAATAAGCCTATTTAATAAGTCTATTTAATAAGTCTATTTAATAAGCCTACTTAATAAGTATTTAATTAGCCTATTTAATAAGCCTATTTAATAAGCCTATTTAATAAGCCTATTAATAAGCCTATTTAATAAGCCTATTTAATAAGCCTATCTAATAAGCCTATTTATTGAGCCTATTTAATAAGTCTATTTAATAAGCCTATTTAATATGCCTATTTAATAAGTATTTAATGAGCCTATTTAATAAGTCTATTTAATAAGCCTATTTAATAGGCCTATTTAATCAGTCTAAGTTGCTGAAATAAGCCTATTTAATAAGCCTAAGTTGCTGAAATAAGCCTATTTAATAAGGCTATTTAATGAGCATAAGTTGCTGAAATAAGCCTATTTAATAAGCCTAAGTTGCAGAAATAAGCCTATTTAATAAGGCTATTTAATAAGTCTAAGTTGCTGAAATAAACCTATTTAATAAGCCTAAGTTGCTAAAATAAGCCTATTTAATGAGGCTATTTAATACGTCTATTTAATAAGCCTATTTAATAAACCTATTTAATAAGCCTATTTAATAAGCCTATTTAATAAGCCTATTTATTAAGCCTTTTTAATAAGCCTATTTAATATGCCTATTTAATACGCCTATTTAATAAACATATTTAATAAGTATTTAATGAGACTATTTAATAAGTCTATTTAATAAGCCTTTTTAATAAGCCTATTTAATAAGTCTATTTAATAAGCCTATTTAATAAGCCTATTTAATAAGCCTATTTATTGAGCCTATTTAATAAGTCTATTTATTAAGCCTATTTAATAAGCCTATTTAATAAGTATTTAATGAGCCTATTTAATAAGTCTATTTAATAAGCCTATTTAATAAGGCTATTTAATGAGCCTAAGTTGCTGAAATAAGCCTATTTAATAAGCCTATTTAATAGGCCTATTTAATAAGTCTAAGTTACTGAAATAAGCCTATTTAATAAGCCTAAGTTTCTGAATGAGCCTATTTAATAAGCCTAAGTTGCTGAATAAGCCTATTTAATAAGCCTAAGTTGCTGAATAAACCTATTTAATAAGTCTAATTTGCTGAAATAAGCTTATTTAATAAGGCTATTTAATAAGCCTAAGTTGCTGAATAAGCCTATTTAATAAGCCTAAGTTGCTGAATAAACCTATTTAATAAGTCTAATTTGCTGAAATAAGCTTATTTAATAAGGCTATTTAATGAGCCTAAGTTGCTGAAATAAGACTACTTAATAAGCCTAAGTTTCTGAACTAAGCCTATTTAAAAATGTATATTTAATAAATCTAAGTTGCTGAAATAAACCTATTAAAAAATGCTATTTAATAAGCCTAAGTTGCTCAAATAAACCTGTTTAATAAGGCTATTTAATAAGCATAAGTTGCTGAAATAAGCTTATTTAATAAGCCTAAGTTGCTGAAATAAGCCTATTTAATAAGGCTCTTTAATAAGTCTAAGTTGCTGAAATAAACCTTTTTAATAAGCCTAAGTTGCTAAAATAAGCCTATTTAATCAGGCTATTTAATAAGTCTATTTAATAAGCCTATTTAATAAGCCTATTTAATAAGCCTATTTAATAAGTCTATTTAATAAGTCTATTTAATAAGCCTATTTAATAAGTATTTAATGAGCCTATTTAACAAGCCTATTTATTGAGCCTATTTAATAAGCCTATTTATTGAGCCTATTTAATAAGCCTATTTATTGAGCCTATTTAATAAGCCTAATTATTGAGCCTATTTAATAAGCCTATTTATTGAGCCTATTTAATAAGCCTATTTAATAAGCCTATTTAATAAGCCTATTTAATATGCCTATTCATTGAGCCTATTTAATAAGCCTATTTAATATGCCTATTTATTGAGCCTATTTAATAAGTCTATTTAATAAGCCTATTTAATAAGCCTATTTAATAAGTATTTAATGAACCTATTTAATAAGTCTATTTAATAAGCCTATTTAATAGGCTTATTTAATAAGTCTAAGTTGCTGAAATAAGCCTATTTAATAAGCCTATTTAATAGGCCTATTTAATAAGTCTAAGTTGCTGAAATAAGTCTATTTAATCAGCCTATTTAATACGCCTATTTAATAAGTCTAAGTTGCTGAAATAAGCCTTTTTAATCAGCGTAAGTTGCTGAAATAAGCCTATTTAATAAGCCCAAGTTGCTGAAATAAGCCTACTTAATTAGGCTATTTAATAAGCCTAAGTTGCTGAAATAAGCCTATTTAATAAGCGTAAGTTGCTGAAATAAGGCTATATAATAAGTCTAAGTTGCTGAAATAAGCCTATTTAATAAGCCTAAGTTGCTGAAATAAGCCTATTTAATAAGCCTATTTAATAAGCCTAAGTTGCTGAAATAAGCCTATTTAATAAGCCTATTTAATAGGCCTATTTAATAAGTCTAATTTGCTGAAATAAGCCTATTTAATAAGCCTATTTAATAGGCCTATTTAATAGTCTAAGTTGCTGAAATAAGCCTATTTAATAAGCCTAAGTTGCTGAATGAGCCTATTTAATAAGCCTAAGTTGCTGAAATAAGCCTATTTAATAAGCCTATTTAATAGGCCTATTTAATAAGCCTAAGTTGCTGAATAAGCCTATTTAATAAGCCTAAGTTGCTGAAATAAGGCTATTTAATAAGTTTAAGTTGCTGAAATAAGCCTATTTAATAAGCCTAAGTTGCTGAAATAAGCCTATTCAATAAGGCTATTTAATGAGCCTAAGTTGCTGAAATAAGCCTATTTAATAAGCCTAAGTTTCTGAACTAAGCCTATTTTAAAAGGTATATTTAATAAATCTAAGTTGCTGAAATAAACCTATTAAAAATGCTATTTAATAAGCCTAAGTTGCTCAAATAAACCTGTTTAATAAGGCTATTTAATAAGCATAAGTTGCTGAAATAAGCTTATTTAATAAGCCTAAGTTGCTGAAATAAGCCTATTTAATAAGGCTCTTTAATAAGTCTAAGTTGCTGAAATAAACCTTTTTAATAAGCCTAAGTTGCTAAAATAAGCCTATTTAATAAGCCTATTTAATAAGCCTATTTAATAAGCCAATTTATTAATCCTATTTAATAAGCCTATTTAATACACCTATTTAATAAGTCTATTTATTAATCCTATTTAATGAGCCTATTTAATAAGCCTATTTAATAAGCCTATTTATTGAGCCTATTTAATAAGTATATTTAATAAGCCTATTTAATAATCCTATTTAATTAGAATTTAATGAGCCTATTTAATAAGCCTAAGTTGCTGAATAAGCCTATTTAATAAGCCTAAGTTGCTGAAAAAGGCCTATTTAATAAGCCTAAGTTGCTGAAATAAGGCTATTTATTAAGCCTAAGTTGCTGAAATAAGCCTATTTAATAAGCCTAAGTTGCTGAAATAAGCCTATTTAATAAGTCTAAGTTGCTGAAAAAAGGCTATTTAATAAGTTTAAGTTGCTGAAATAAGCCTATTTAATCAGCGTAAGTTGCTGAAATAAGCCTATTTAATTAGCCCAAGTTGCTGAAATAAGCCTATTTAATAAGGCTATTTAATAAGCCTAAGTTGCTGAAATAAGCCTATTTAATAAGGCTATTTAATGAGCCTAAGTTGCTGAAATAAGCCCATTTAATAAGCCTAAGTTTCTGAACAAAGGCTATTTAAAAAGGTATATTTAATAAGTCTGAGTTGCTGAAATAAACCTATTTAAAAATGCTATTTAATAAGCCTAAGTTGCTGAAATAAACCTGTTTAATAAGGCTATTTAATAAGCATAAGTTGCTGAAATAAGCCTATTTAATAAGCCTAAGTTGCTAAAAAAGCCTATTTCATAAGCCTAAGTTGCTGAAATAAGCCTTTTTAATATGTCTAAGTTGCTGAAATAAGCCTATTTAATAAGCCTAAGTTTCTGTAATAAGCCTATTTAATAAGGCTATTTAATAAGCCTAAGTTGCTGAAAAAGCCTATTTAATAAGTCTAAGTTGCTGAAATAAGGCTATTTAACAAGCCTAAGTTACTGAAATAAGCCTATTTGATAAGCCTAAGTTGCTGAACTAAGCCTATATGAAAAGGTCTATTTAATAAGTCTAAGTTGCTGAAAAAAAACTATTTAAAAATGTTATTTAATAAGCCTAAATTGCTGAAATAAACCTGTTTAATAAGGCTATTTAATAAGCATAAGTTGCTGAAATAAGCCTATTTAATAAGCCTAAGTTGCTGAAATAAGCCTATTTAATAAGGCTATTTAATAAGTCTAAGTTGCAGAAATAAACCTATTTAATAATGCTATTTAATACGCCTAAGTTGCTGAAATAAGCATATTTAATAAGCCTAAGTTGCTAAAATAAGCCTATTTAATAGGCCTATCTAAAAAGTCTAAGTTGCAGAAATAAGCATATTTCATAAGCATATTTAATGAGCCTAAGTTGCTGAAATGTCTATTTAATAAGTCGATTTAATAAGTCTAAGTTGCTAAAACAAGCCTATTTAATAAGGCTATTTAATAAGCCTAAGTTGCTGAAATAAGCCGATTTAATAAGGCTATTTAATGAGCCTAAGTTGCTGAAATAAGCCTATTTAATAAGCCTAAGTTTCTGAACTAAGCGTATTTAAAAATGCTATTTAATAAGCCTAAGTTGCTGAAATAAACCTGTTTAATAAGGCTATTTAATAAGCATAAGTTGCTGAAATAAGCCTATTTAATAAGCCTAAGTTGCTGAAATAAGCCTATTTAATAAGGCTATTTAATAAGTCTAAGTTGCTGAAATAAACCTATTTAATAAGCCTAAGTTGCTAAAATAAGCCTATTTAATGAGCCTATGTATTAAGTCTATTTAATACGCCTTTTTAATAAGCCTATTTAATAAGTCTATTTAATAAGCCTATTTAATAAGTCTATTTAATAAGTCTATTTAATAAGCCTACTTAATAAGTATTTAATTAGCCTATTTAATAAGCCTATTTAATAAGCCTATTTAATAAGCCTATTAATAAGCCTATTTAATAAGCCTATTTAATAAGCCTATCTAATAAGCCTATTTATTGAGCCTATTTAATAAGTCTATTTAATAAGCCTATTTAATACGCCTATTTAATAAGTATTTAATGAGCCTATTTAATAAGTCTATTTAATAAGCCTATTTAATAGGCCTATTTAATCAGTCTAAGTTGCTGAAATAAGCCTATTTAATAAGCCTAAGTTGCTGAAATAAGCCTATTTAATAAGGCTATTTAATGAGCATAAGTTGCTGAAATAAGCCTATTTAATAAGCCTAAGTTGCAGAAATAAGCCTATTTAATAAGGCTATTTAATAAGTCTAAGTTGCTGAAATAAACCTATTTAATAAGCCTAAGTTGCTAAAATAAGCCTATTTAATGAGGCTATTTAATACGTCTATTTAATAAGCCTATTTAATAAACCTATTTAATAAGCCTATTTAATAAGCCTATTTAATACGCCTATTTAATAAACCTATTTAATAAGTATTTAATGAGCCTATTTAATAAGCCTAAGTTGCTGAATAAGCCTATTTAATAAGCCTAAGTGGCTGAATAAACCTATTTAATAAGTCTAAGTTGCTGAAATAATCCTATTTAATAAGGCTATTTAATAAGCCTAAGTTGCTGAAATAAGCCTTTTAATATGTCTAAGTTGCTGAAATAAGCCTATTTAATAAGCCTAAGTTGCTAGAATAAGCCTATTTAATACGCCTATTTAATAAACCTATTTAATAAGTATTTAATGAGCCAATTTAATAAGCCTATTTATTGAGCCTATTTAATAAGCCTCTTTATTGAGCCTATTTATTAAGCCTATTTATTGAGCCTATTTCTTACGCCTATTTAATTGGTCTATTTAATAAGCCTATTTAATAAGCCTATTTAATAAGCCTATTTAATAAGCCTATTTATTGAGCCTATTTAATGAGCCTATTTAATAAGCCTATTTAATAAGCCTGTTTAATAATCCTATTTAATAAGCCTATTTATTGAGCATGTATAATAAGTCTATTTAATAAGCCTATTTAATAAGCCTATTTAATAAGTATTTATTGAGCCTATTTAATAAGTCTATTTAATAAGCCTATTTAATAGGCCTATTTAATAAGTCTAAGTTGCTGAAATAAGCCTATTTAATAAGCCTAAGTTGCTGAATAAGCCTATTTCACAAGCCTAAGTTACTGAAATAAGCCTATTTAATAAGCCTATTTAATAAGCCTATTTAATAAGCCTATTTAATACGCCTATTTAATAAACCTATTTAATAAGTATTTAATGAGCCTATGTATTAAGTCTATTTAATACGCCTTTTTAATAAGCCTATTTAATAAGTCTATTTAATAAGCCTATTTAATAAGTCTATTTAATAAGTCTATTTAATAAGCCTACTTAATAATTATTTAATTAGCCTATTTAATAAGCCTATTTATTGAGCCTATTTAATAAACCTATTTATTGAGCCTATTTAATAAGCCTATTTAATAAGCCTATTTAATAAGCCTATTTAATAAGCCTATTTATTGAGCCTATTTAATAAGTCTATTTAATAAGCCTATTTAATACGCCTATTTAATAAGTATTTAATGAGCCTATTTAATAAGTCTATTTAATAAGCCTATTTAATAGGCCTATTTAATCAGTCTAAGTTGCTGAAATAAGCCTATTTAATAACCCTAAGTTGCTGAAATAAGCCTATTTAATAAGGCTATTTAATGAGCATAAGTTGCTGAAATAAGCCTATTTAATAAGGCTATTTAATAAGTCTAAGTTGCTGAAATAAACCTATTTAATAAGCCTAAGTTGCTAAAATAAGCCTATTTAATGAGGCTATTTAATGTCTATTTAATAAGCCTATTTAATAAACCTATTTAATAAGCCTATTTAATAAGCCTATTTAATACGCCTATTTAATACATCTATTTAATAAGTATTTAATGAGCCTATTTAATAAGCCTAAGTTGCTGAATAAGCCTATTTAATAAGCCTAAGTTGCTGAATAAACCTATTTAATAAGTCTAAGTTGCAGAAATAAGCCTATTTAATAAGGCTATTTAATAAGCCTAAGTTGCTGAAATAAGCCTTTTTAATATGTCTAAGTTGCTGAAATAAGCCTATTTAATAAGCCTAAGTTGCTAGAATAAGCCTATTTAATATGCCTATTTAATAAACCTATTTAATAAGTATTTAATGAGCCTATTTAATAAGCCTATTTATTGAGCCTATTTAATAAGCCTATTTAATACGCCTATTTAATAAGTATTTAATGAGCCTATTTAATAAGTCTATTTAATAAGCCTATTTAATAGGCCTATTTAATCAGTCTAAGTTGCTGAAATAAGCCTATTTAATAAGCCTAAGTTGCTGAAATAAGCCTATTTAATAAGGCTATTTAATGAGCATAAGTTGCTGAAATAAGCCTATTTAATAAGGCTATTTAATAAGTCTAAGTTGCTGAAATAAACCTATTTAATAAGCCTAAGTTGCTAAAATAAGCCTATTTAATGAGGCTATTTAATATGTCTATTTAATAAGCCTATTTAATAAACCTATTTAATAAGCCTATTTAATAAGCCTATTTAATACGCCTATTTAATACATCTATTTAATAAGTATTTAATGAGCCTATTTAATAAGCCTAAGTTGCTGAATAAGCCTATTTAATAAGCCTAAGTTGCTGAATAAACCTATTTAATAAGTCTAAGTTGCTGAAATAAGCCTATTTAATAAGGCTATTTAATAAGCCTAAGTTGCTGAAATAAGCCTTTTTAATATGTCTAAGTTGCTGAAATAAGCCTATTTAATAAGCCTAAGTTGCTAGAATAAGCCTATTTAATATGCCTATTTAATAAACCTATTTAATAAGTATTTAATGAGCCTTATTTAATAAGCCTATTTATTGAGCCTATTTAATAAGCCTATTTATTGAGCCTATTTAATAAGCCTATTTATTGAGCATATTTCATATGCCTATTTAATTAGTCTATTTAATAAGCCTATTTAATAAGCCTATTTAATAAGCCTATTTAAAAAGCCTATTTATTGAGCCTATTTAATGAGCCTATTTAATAAGTCTATTTAATAAGCCTATTTAATAAGCCTATTTAATAAGCCTGTTTAATAAGCCTATTTAATAAGCCTATTTATTGAGCCTGTATAATAAGTCTATTTAATAAGCCTATTTAATAAGCCTATTTAATAAGTATTTATTGAGCCTATTTAATAAGTCTATTTAATAAGCCTATTTAATAGGCCTATTTAATAAGTCTAAGTTGCTGAAATAAGCCTATTTAATAAGCCTAAGTTGCTGAATAAGCCTATTTCATAAGCCTAAGTTGCTGAAATAAGCCTATTTAATGAGGCTATTTAATAAGTCTATTTAATAAGCCTATTTAATACGCCTATTTAATAAGTCTATTTAATAAGCCTATTTAATAAGCCTTTTTAATAAGCCTATTTAATAAGTCTATTTAACAAGCCTATTTAATAAGCCTATTTAATACGCCTATTTAATAAGCCAATTTATTAATCCTATTTGATGAGCCTATTTAATAAGCCTATTTAATAAGCCTATTTATTGAGCCTATTTAATAAGTCTATTTAATAAGCCTATTTAATAAGCCTATTTAATTAGTATTTAATGAGCCTATTTAATAAGCCTAAGTTGCTGAATAAGCCTATTTAATAAGCCTAAGTTGCTGAAATAAGCCTATTTAATGAGCCTAAGTTGCTGAAATAAGCCTATTTAATAAGCCTAAGTGTCTGAACTAAGCCTATTTAAAAATGCTATTTCATAAGCCTAAGTTGCTGAAATAAACCTGTTTAATAAGGCTATTTAATAAGCATAAGTTGCTGAAATAAGCCTATTTAATAAGCCTAAGTTGCTGAAATAAGCCTATTTAATAAGTTGCTGAAATAAACCTATTTAATAAGCCTAAGTTGCTCAAATAAGCCTATTTAATGAGGCTATTTAATAAGTCTATTTAATAAGCCTATTTAATAAGCCTATTTAATAAGCCTATTTAATACGCCTATTTAATAAACCTATTTAATAAGTATTTAATGAGCCTATGTATTAAGTCTATTTAATACGCCTTTTTAATAAGCCTATTTAATAAGTCTATTTAATAAGTCTATTTAATAAGCCTACTTAATAAGAATTTAGTTAGCCTATTTAATAAGCCTATTTATTGAGCCTATTTAATAAGCCTATTTATTGAGCCTATTTAATAAGCCTATTTATTGAGCCTATTTAATAGGCCTATTTAATCAGTCTAAGTTGCTGAAATAAGCCTATTTAATAAGCCTAAGTTGCTGAAATAAGCCTATTTAATAAGGGTATTTAATGAGCATAAGTTGCTGAAATAAGCCTATTTAATAAGGCTATTTAATAAGTCTAAGTTGCTGAAATAAACCTATTTAATAAGCCTAAGTTGCTAAAATAAGCCTATTTAATGAGGCTATTTAATATGTCTATTTAATAAGCCTATTTAATAAACCTATTTAATAAGCCTATTTAATAAGCCTATTTAATACGCCTATTTAATACATCTATTTAATAAGTATTTAATGAGCCTATTTAATAAGCCTAAGTTGCTGAATAAGCCTATTTAATAAGCCTAAGTTGCTGAATAAACCTATTTAATAAGTCTAAGTTGCTGAAATAAGCTTATTTAATAAGGCTATTTAATAAGCCTAAGTTGCTGAAATAAGCCTTTTTAATATGTCTAAGTTGCTGAAATAAGCCTATTTAATAAGCCTAAGTTGCTAGAATAAGACTATTTAATATGCCTATTTAATAAACCTATTTAATAAGTATTTAATGAGCCTATTTAATAAGCCTATTTATTGAGCCTATTTAATAAGCCTATTTATTGAGCCTATTTAATAAGCCTATTTATTGAGCATATTTCATATGCCTATTTAATTAGTCTATTTAATAAGCCTATTTAATAAGCCTATTTAATAAGCCTATTTAAAAAGCCTATTTATTGAGCCTATTTAATGAGCCTATTTAATAAGTCTATTTAATAAGCCTATTTAATAAGCCTATTTAATAAGCCTGTTTAATAAGCCTATTTAATAAGCCTATTTATTGAGCCTGTATAATAAGTCTATTTAATAAGCCTATTTAATAAGCCTATTTAATAAGTATTTATTGAGCCTATTTAATAAGTCTATTTAATAAGCCTATTTAATAGGCCTATTTAATAAGTCTAAGTTGCTGAAATAAGCCTATTTAATAAGCCTAAGTTGCTGAATAAGCCTATTTCATAAGCCTAAGTTGCTGAAATAAGCCTATTTAATGAGGCTATTTAATAAGTCTATTTAATAAGCCTATTTAATACGCCTATTTAATAAGTCTATTTAATAAGCCTATTTAATAAGCCTTTTTAATAAGCCTATTTAATAAGTCTATTTAACAAGCCTATTTAATAAGCCTATTTAATACGCCTATTTAATAAGCCAATTTATTAATCCTATTTGATGAGCCTATTTAATAAGCCTATTTAATAAGCCTATTTATTGAGCCTATTTAATAAGTCTATTTAATAAGCCTATTTAATAAGCCTATTTAATTAGTATTTAATGAGCCTATTTAATAAGCCTAAGTTGCTGAATAAGCCTATTTAATAAGCCTAAGTTGCTGAAATAAGCCTATTTAATGAGCCTAAGTTGCTGAAATAAGCCTATTTAATAAGCCTAAGTGTCTGAACTAAGCCTATTTAAAAATGCTATTTCATAAGCCTAAGTTGCTGAAATAAACCTGTTTAATAAGGCTATTTAATAAGCATAAGTTGCTGAAATAAGCCTATTTAATAAGCCTAAGTTGCTGAAATAAGCCTATTTAATAAGTTGCTGAAATAAACCTATTTAATAAGCCTAAGTTGCTCAAATAAGCCTATTTAATGAGGCTATTTAATAAGTCTATTTAATACGCCTATTTAATAAACCTATTTAATAAGTATTTAATGAGCCTATGTATTAAGTCTATTTAATACGCCTTTTTAATAAGCCTATTTAATAAGTCTATTTAATAAGTCTATTTAATAAGCCTACTTAATAAGAATTTAGTTAGCCTATTTAATAAGCCTATTTATTGAGCCTATTTAATAAGCCTATTTATTGAGCCTATTTAATAAGCCTATTTATTGAGCCTATTTAATAATCCTATTTATTGAGCCTATTTAATAAGTCTATTTAAAAAGGCTATTTAATAAGCCTATTTAATAAGCCTATTTAATAAGCCTAGTTAATAAGCCTATTTAATAAGGCTATTTAATAAGCCTAAGTTGCTGAAATAAGCCTTTTTAATATGTCTAAGTTGCTGAAATAAACCTATTTAATAAGCCTAAGTTGCTAGAATAAGCCTATTTAATACGCCTATTTAATAAACCTATTTAATAAGTATTTAATGAGCCAATTTAATAAGCCTATTTATTGAGCCTATTTAATAAGCCTCTTTATTGATCCTATTTATTAAGCCTATTTATTGAGCCTATTTCTTACGCCTATTTAATTGGTCTATTTAATTGGTCTATTCAATACACCTATTTAATAAGCCTATTTAATAAGCCTATTTATTGAGCCTATTTAATGAGCCTATTTAATAAGTCTATTTAATAAGCCTATTTAATAAGCCTATTTAATAAGCCTGTTTAATAATCCTATTTAATAAGCCTATTTATTGAGCCTGTATAATAAGTCTATTTAATAAGCCTATTTAATAAGCCTATTTAATAAGTATTTATTGAGCCTATTTAATAAGTCTATTTAATAAGCCTATTTAATAGGCCTATTTAATAAGTCTAAGTTGCTGAAATAAGCCTATTTAATAATCCTAAGTTGCTGAATAAGCCTATTTCATAAGCCTAAGTTGCTGAAATAAGCCTATTTAATGAGGCTATTTAATAAGTCTATTTAATAAGCCTATTTAATACGCCTATTTAATAAGCCTATTTAATAAGCCTATTTAATAAGTCTATTTAACAAGCCTATTTAATAATCCTATTTAATAAGCCTATTTAATAAGCCAATTTATTAATCCTATTTGATGAGCCTATTTAATAAGCCTATTTAATAAGCCTATTTATTGAGCCTATTTAATAAGTCTATTTAATAAGCCTATTTAATAAGCCTATTTATTTAGTATTTAATAAGCCTATTTAATAAGCCTATTTAATAAGTCTATTTAATAAGCCTATTTATTGAGCCTATTTAATAAGTCTATTTAATAAGCCTATTTAATAAGCCTATTTAATACGTATTTAATGAACCTATTTAATAAGTCTATTTAATAAGCCTATTTTATAGGCCTATTTAATAAGTCTAAGTTGATGAAATAAGCTTATTTAATAAGCCTAAGTTGCTGAAATAAGCCTATATAATAAGGCTATTTAATAAGTCTAAGTTGCTGAAATAAGCCTATTTTAAAAAGCCTAAGTTGCTAAAATAAGCCTATTTAATGAGGCTATTTAATAAGTCTATTTAATAAACCTATTTAATAAGCCTATTTAATAAGCCTATTTAATATGCCTATTTAATAAGTCTATTTAATAAGTCTATTTAATACGCCTATTTAATAAGTATTTAATGAGCCTATTTAATAAGCCTATTTATTGAGCCTATTTAATAAGCCTATTTATTAAGCCTATTTAATAAGCCTATTTAATAAGTCTATTTAATAAGCATATTTAATAACCCTATTTAATAAGCCTATTTAATAAGCCTATTTATTAAGCATATTTGATGAGCCTATTTAATAAGCCTATTTATTGAGCCTATTTAATAAGTCTATTTAATAAGCCTGTTTAATAAGCCTATTTAATAAGGATTTAATGAGCCTATTTAATAAGCCTAAGTTGCTGAAAAAGCCTATTTAATAAGCCTAAGTTTCTGAACTAAGCCTATTTAAAAAGGTATATTTAATAAGTCTAAGTTTCTGAAATAAACCTATTTTAAAATGCTATTTAATAAGCCTAAGTTGCTGAATTAAACCTGTTTAATAAGGCTATTTAATAAGCATAAGTTGCTGAAATAAGCTTATTTAATAAGCCTAAGTTGCTGAAATTAGCCTATTTAATAAGTCTAAGTTGCTGAAATAAACCTATTCAATAAGCCTAAGTTGCTAAAATAAGCCTATTTAATGAGGCTATTTAATAAGTCCATTTAATAAGCCTATTTAATAAGCCTATTTAATACGCCTATTTAATAAGCCTATTTAATAAACCTATTTAATAAGTATTTAATGAGCCTATTTATTAAGTCTATTTAATAAGCCTTTTTAATAAGCCTATTTAATAAAGTCTATTTAATAAGCCTATTTAATAAGTCTATTTAATAAGTCTATTTAATAAGCCTATTTAATAAGTATTTAATGAGCCTATTTAATAAGCCTATTTATTGAGCCTATTTAATACGCCTATTTATTGAGCCTATTTAATAAGCCTATTTAATAAGCATATTTAATAAGCCTATTTATTGAGCCTATTTAATAAGTCTATTTAATAAGCCTATTTAATAAGCCTATTTAATAAGTATTTAATTTGCCTATTTAATAAGTCTATTTAATAAGTATTTAATTAGCCTATTTAATAAGTCTAAGTTGCTGAAATAAGCCTATTAAAATATGCCCAAGTTGCTGAAATAAGCCTATTTAATAAGGCTGTTTAATAAGCCTAAGTTGCTGAAATAAGCCTATTTCATAAGCCTAAGTTGCTGAAATAAGGCTTTTTAATAAGTCTAAGTTGCTGAAATAAGCCTATTTAATAAGCCTAAGTTGCTAAAATAAGCCTATTTAATAAGGCTCTTTAATAAGCCTAAGTTGCTGAATAAGCCTATTTAATAAATCTACGTTGCTGAAATAAGGCTATTTAATAAGCCTAAGTTGCTGAAATGAGCCTTTTTAATAAGCCTAAGTTGCTGAAATAAGGCTATTTAATAAGTCTAAGTTGCTGAAATATGCCTATTTAAAAAAGCCTAAGTTGCTAAAATAAGCCTATTTAATGAGGCTATTTAATAAGTCTATTTAATAAGCCTATTTAATAAGCCTATTTAATAAACCTATTTAATATGCCTATTTAATAAGTCTATTTAATAAGTCTATTTAATACGCCTATTTAATAAGTATTTAATGAGCCTATTTAATAAGCCTATTTATTGAGCCTATTTAATAAGCCTATTCATTAAGCCTATTTAATAAGCCTATTTAATAAGTATTTAATGAGCCTATTTAATAAGCCTATTTATTGAGCCTATTTAATAAGCCTATTAATTGAGCCTATTTATTGAGCCTATTTAATAAGCCTATTTATTGAGCCTATTTAATAAGCCTATTTATTGAGCCTATTTAATAAGCCTATTTATTGAGCCTATTTAATGAGCCTATTTAATAAGCCTATTTAATAAGCCTATTTAATAAGTATTTAATTTGCCTATTTAATAAGTCTATTTAATAAGTATTTAATTAGCCTATTTAATAAGTCTAAGTTGCTGAAATAAGCCTATTTAATAAGCCCAAGTTGCTGAAATAAGCCTATTTAATAAGGCTGTTTAATAAGCCTAAGTTGCTGAAATAAGCCTATTTCATAAGCCTAAGTTGCTGAAATAAGGCTTTTTAATAAGTCTAAGTTGCTGAAAAAAGCCTATTTAATAAGCCTAAGTTGCTAAAATAAGCCTATTTAATAAGGCTCTTTAATAAGCCTAAGTTGCTGAATAAGCCTATTTAATAAATCTACGTTGCTGAAATAAGGCTATTTAATGAGCCTAAGTTGCTGAAATGAGCCTTTTTAATAAGCCTAAGTTGCTGAAATAAGGCTATTTAAAAAAGCCTAAGTTGCTAAAATAAGCCTATTTAATGAGCCTATTTAATAAGCCTATTTATTGAGCCTATTTAATAAGCCTATTCATTAAGCCTATTTAATAAGCCTATTTAATAAGTCTATTTAATAAGCCTATTTATTGAGCCTATTTAATAAGTCTATTTAATAAGCCTATTTAATAAGCATATTTAATAAGCATTTAATGAGCCTATTTAATAAGTCTATTTAATAAGCCTATTTTATAGGCCTATTTAATAAGTCTAAGTTGCTGAAATAAGCTTATTTAATAAGCCTAAGTTGCTGAAATAAGCCTATATAATAAGGCTATTTAATAAGCATAAGTTGCTGAATTAAGCCTATTTAATAAGCCTAAGTTGCTAAAATAAGCCTATTTAATGAGGCTATTTAATAAGTCTATTTAATAAGCCTATTTAATAAGCCTATTTAATAAGCCTATTTAATGAGCCTATTTAATATGCCTATTTAATAAACCTATTTAATAAGTATTTAATTAGCCTATTTAATAAGCCTATTAATTGAGCCTATTTAATGAGCCTATTTATTGAGCCTATTTAATAAGCCTATTTATTGAGCCTATTTAATAAGCCTATTTATTGAGCCTATTTAATAAGCCTATTTATTGAGCCTATTTAATGAGCCTATTTATTGAGCCTATTTAGTAAGCCTATTTATTGAGCCTACTTAATAAGCCTATTTAATAAGCCTATTTAATAAGCCTATTTAATAAGCCTATTTAATAAGCCTATTTATCGAGCCTATTTAATAAGTCTATTTAATAAGCCTATTTAATAAGCCTATTTAATAAGTATTTAATGAGCCTATTTAATAAGCCTATTTATTGAGCCTATTTATAAAGCCTATTTATTGAGCCTATTTAATAAGCCTATTTATTGAGCCTATTTAATGAGCCTATTTATTGAGCCTATTTCATACGCCTATTTAATTAGCCTATTTAATAAGCCTATTTAATAAGCCTATTTAATAAGCCTATTTAATAAGCTATTTAATAAGCCTATTTAATACGCCTATTTAATAAACCTATTTAATAAATATTTAATGAGCCTATGTATTAAGTCTATTTAATAAGCCTTTTTAATAAGCCTATTTAATAAGTCTATTTAATAAGCCTATTTAATAAGTCTATTTAATAAGTCTATTTAATAAGCCTACTTAATAAGTATTTAATGAGACTATTTAATAAGCCTATTTATTGAGCCTATTTAATAAGCCTATTTATTGAGCCTATTTAATAAGCCTATTTATTGAGCCTATTTAATAAGCCTATTTATTGTGCCTATTTAATAAGTCTATTTAATAAGCCTATTTAATAAGCCTATTTAATAAGCCTTTTTAATAAGCCTATTTAATAAGCCTATTTAATAAGCCTATTTATTGAGCCTATTTAATAAGTCTATTTAATAAGTCTATTTAATAAGCCTATTTAATAAGTCTATTTAATAAGTCTATTTAATAAGCCTACTTAATAAGTATTTAATGAGCCTGTTTAATAAGCCTATTTATTGAGCCTATTTAATAAACCGATTTATTGAGCCTATTTAATAAGCCTATTTATTGAGCCTATTTAATAAGCCTATTTATTGAGCCTATTTAATAAGTCTATTTAATAAGCCTATTTAATAAGCCTTTTAATAAAACTATTTAATGAGACTATTTAATAAGTCTATTTAATAAGCCTATTTAATAGGCCTATTTAATAAGTCTAAGTTGCTGAAATAAGCCTATTTAATAAGCCTAAGTTGCTGAAATAAGCCTATTTAGTAAGGCTATTTAATAAGTCTAAGTTGCTGAAATAAACCTATTTAATAAGCCTAAGTTGCTAAAATAAGCCTATTTAATGAGGCTATTTAATAAGTCTATTTAATAAACCTATTTAATAAGCCTATTTAATATGCCTATTTAATACGCCTATTTAATAAACCTATTAAATACGTATTTAATGCGCCTATTTAATAAGCCTATTTATTGAGCCTATTTAATAAGCTTATTTATTGAGCCTATTTAATAAGCCTATTTATTGAGCCTATTTCATACGCCTATTCAATTAGTCTATTTATTAAGCCTATTTAATAAGCCTATTTATTGAGCCTATTTAATGAGCTTATTTAATGAGTCTATTTAATAAGCCTATTTAATAAGCCTATTTAATAAGCCTATTTAATAAGCCTATTTAATAAACCTATTTATTGAGCCTATTTAATAAGTCTATTTAATAAGCCTATTTAATAAGCCTATTTAATAAGTATTTAATGAGCCTATTTAATAAGTCTATTTAATAAGCCTATTTAATAGGCCTATTTAATAAGTCTAAGTTGCTGAAATAAGCCTATTTAATAAGCCTAAGTTGCTGAATAAGCTTATTTCATAAGACTAAGTTGCTGAAATAAGCCTTTTTAATATGTCTAAGTTGCTGAAATAAGCCTCTTTAATAAGCCTAAGTTGCTAGAATACGCCTATTTAATATGCCTATTTAATAAACCTATTTATTGAGCCTATTTAATAAGCATATTTATTGAGCCTATTTAATAAGCCTATTTATTGAGCCTATTTCATACGCCTATTTAATTAGTCTATTTAATAAGCCCATTTAATAAGCCTATTTAATAAGCCTATTTATTGAGCCTATTTAATGAGCCTATTTAATGAGTCTATTTAATAAGCCTATTTAATAAGCCTATTTAATAAGCCTGTTTAATAAGCCTATTTAATAAGCCTATTTAATAAGCGTATTTAATAAGTATTTATTGAGACTATTTAATAAGTCTATTTAATAAGCCTATTTAATAGGCCTATTTAATAAGTCTAAGTTGCTGAAATAAGCCTTTGTAATATGTCTAAGTTGCTGAAATAAGCCTATTTAATACGCCTAAGTTGCTAAAATAAGCCTATTTAATGAGGCTATTTAATAAGTCTATTTAATAAGCCTATTTAATACGCCTATTTAATAAGTCTATTTAATAAGCCTATTTAATAAGCCTATTTAATAAGCCTATTTAATAAGTCTATTTAACAAGCCTATTTAATAAGCCTATTTTATAAGCCTATTTAATAAGCCAATTTATTAATCCTATTTAATGAGCCTATTTAATAAGTCTATTTAATAAGCCTATTTAATAAGCCTATTTAATTAGAATTTAATGAGCCTATTGAATAAGCCTAAGTTGCTGAATAAGCCTATTTAATAAGCCTAAGTTGCTGAAAAAGGCCTATTTAATAAGCCTAAGTTGCTGAAATAAGGCTATTTATTAAGCCTAAGTTGCTGAAATAAGCCTATTTAATAAGCCTAAGTTGCTGAAATAAGCCTATTTAATAAGTCTAAGTTGCTGAAAAAAGGCTATTTAATAAGTTTAAGTTGCTGAAATAAGCCTATTTAATCAGCGTAAGTTGCTGAAATAAGCCTATTTAATTAGCCCAAGTTGCTGAAATAAGCCTATTTAATAAGGCTATTTAATAAGCCTAAGTTGCTGAAATAAGCCTATTTAATAAGGCTATTTAATGAGCCTAAGTTGCTGAAATAAGCCCATTTAATAAGCCTAAGTTTCTGAACAAAGCCTATTTAAAAAGGTATATTTAATAAGTCTGAGTTGCTGAAATAAACCTATTTAAAAATGCTATTTAATAAGCCTAAGTTGCTGAAATAAACCTGTTTAATAAGGCTATTTAATAATCATAAGTTGCTGAAATAAACCTATTTAATAAGCCTAAGTTGCTAAAAAAAGCCTATTTCATAAGCCTAAGTTGCTGAAATAAGCCTTTTTAATATGTCTAAGTTGCTGAAATAAGCCTATTCAATAAGCCTAAGTTTCTGTAATAAGCCTATTTAATAAGGCTATTTAATAAGCCTAAGTTGCTGAAAAAGCCTATTTAATAAGTCTAAGTTGCTGAAATAAGGCTATTTAACACGCCTAAGTTGCTGAAATAAGCCTATTTAATAAGCCTAAGTTGCTGAACTATGCCTATATGAAAAGGTCTATTTAATAAGTCTAAGTTGCTGAAAAAAACCTATTTAAAAATGCTATTTAATAAGCCTAAATTGCTGAAATAAACCTGTTTAATAAGGCTATTTAATAAGCATAAGTTGCTGAAATAAGCCTATTTAATAAGCCTAAGTTGCTGAAATAAGCCTATTTAATAAGGCTATTTAATAAGTCTAAGTTGCAGAAATAAACCTATTTAATAATGCTATTTAATACGCCTAAGTTGCTGAAATAAGCATATTTAATAAGCCTAAGTTGCTAAAATAAGCCTATTTAATAGGCCTATCTAAAAAGTCTAAGTTGCAGAAATAAGCATATTTCATAAGCATATTTAATGAGCCTAAGTTGCTGAAATGTATATTTAATAAGTCGATTTAATAAGTCTAAGTTGCTAAAACAAGCCTATTTAATAAGGCTATTTAATAAGCCTAAGTTGCTGAAATAAGCCTATTTAATAAGGCTATTTAATGAGCCTAAGTTGCTGAAATAAGCCCATTTAATAAGCCTAAGTTTGTGAACAAAGCCTATTTAAAAAGGTATATTTAATAAGTCTGAGTTGCTGAAATAAACCTATTTAAAAATGCTATTTAATAAGCCTAAGTTGCTGAAATAAACCTGTTTAATAAGGCTAATTAATAAGCATAAGTTGCTGAAATAAACCTATTTAATAAGCCTAAGTTGCTAAAAAAGCCTATTTCATAAGCCTAAGTTGCTGAAATAAGCCTTTTTAATATGTCTAAGTTGCTGAAATAAGCCTATTCAATAAGCCTAAGTTTCTGTAATAAGCCTATTTAATAAGGCTATTTAATAAGCCTAAGTTGCTGAAAAAGCCTATTTAATAAGTCTAAGTTGCTGAAATAAGGCTATTTAACACGCCTAAGTTGCTGAAATAAGCCTATTTAATAAGCCTAAGTTGCTGAACTATGCCTATATGAAAAGGTCTATTTAATAAGTCTAAGTTGCTGAAAAAAACCTATTTAAAAATGCTATTTAATAAGCCTAAATTGCTGAAATAAACCTGTTTAATAAGTCTATTTAATAAGCATAAGTTGCTGAAATAAGCCTATTTAATAAGGCTATTTAATAAGTCTAAGTTGCAGAAATAAACCTATTTAATAATGCTATTTAATACGCCTAAGTTGCTGAAATAAGCATATTTAATAAGCCTAAGTTGCTAAAATAAGCCTATTTAATAGGCCTATCTAAAAAGTCTAAGTTGCAGAAATAAGCATATTTCATAAGCATATTTAATGAGCCTAAGTTGCTGAAATGTATATTTAATAAGTCGATTTAATAAGTCTAAGTTGCTAAAACAAGCCTATTTAATAAGGCTATTTAATAAGCCTAAGTTGCTGAAATAAGCCTATTTAATAAGGCTATTTAATGAGCCTAAGTTGCTGAAATAAGCCTATTTAATAAGCCTAAGTTTCTGAACTAAGCCTATTTAAAAATGCTATTTAATAAGCCTAAGTTGCTGAAATAAACCTGTTTAATAAGGCTATTTAATAAGCATAAGTTGCTGAAATAAGCCTATTTAATAAGCCTAAGTTGCTGAAATAAGCCTATTTAATAAGGCTATTTAATAAGTCTAAGTTGCTGAAATAAACCTATTTAATAAGCCTAAGTTGCTAAAATAAGCCTATTTAATGAGGCTATTTAATAAGTCTATTTAATAAGCCTATTTAATAAGCCTATTTAATAAGCCTATTTAATAAGCCTATTTAATACACCTATTTAATAAACCTATTTAATAAGTATTTAATGAGCCTATTTAATAAGCCTATTTATTGAGCCTATTTAATAAGCCTATTTATTGAGCCTATTTAATGAGCTTATTTAATGAGTCTATTTAATAAGCCTATTTAATAAGCCTATTTAATAAGCCTATTTAATAAACCTATTTATTGAGCCTATTTAATAAGTCTATTTAATAAGCCTATTTAATAAGCCTATTTAATAAGTATTTAATGAGCCTATTTAATAAGTCTATTTAATAAGCCTATTTAATAGGCCTATTTAATAAGTCTAAGTTGCTGAAATAAGCCTATTTAATAAGCCTAAGTTGCTGAATAAGCCTATTTCATAAGCCTAAGTTGCTGAAATAAGCCTTTTTAATATGTCTAAGTTGCTGAAATAAGCCTATTTAATAAGCCTAAGTTGCTAGAATACGCCTATTTAATACGCCTATTTAATAAACCTATTTAATAAGTATTTAATGAGCCTATTTAATAAGCCTATTTATTGAGCCTATTTAATAAGCATATTTATTGAGCCTATTTAATAAGCCTATTTATTGAGCCTATTTCATACGCCTATTTAATTAGTCTATTTAATAAGCCCATTTAATAAGCCTATTTAATAAGCCTATTTATTGAGCCTATTTAATGAGCCTATTTAATGAGTCTATTTAATAAGCCTATTTAATAAGCCTATTTAATAAGCCTGTTTAATAAGCCTATTTAATAAGCCTATTTAATAAGCGTATTTAATAAGTATTTATTGAGACTATTTAATAAGTTTATTTAATAAGCCTATTTAATAGGCCTATTTAATAAGTCTAAGTTGCTGAAATAAGCCTTTTTAATATGTCTAAGTTGCTGAAATAAGCCTATTTAAAACGCCTAAGTTGCTAAAATAAGCCTATTTAATGAGGCTATTTAATAAGTCTATTTAATAAGCCTATTTAATACACCTATTTAATAAGTCTATTTAATAAGCCTATTTAATAAGCCTATTTAATAAGCCTATTTAATAAGTCTGTTTAACAAGCCTATTTAATAAGCCTATTTAATAAGCCTATTTAATAAGCCAATTTATTAATCCTATTTAATAAGCCTATTTAATACACCTATTTAATAAGTCTATTTAATAAGCCTATTTAATAAGCCTATTTAATAAGCCTATTTAATAAGTCTGTTTAACAAGCCTATTTAATACACCTATTTAATAAGTCTATTTAATAAGCCTATTTAATAAGCCTATTTAATAAGCCTATTTAATAAGTCTGTTTAACAAGCCTATTTAATAAGCCTATTTAATAAGCCTATTTAATAAGCCAATTTATTAATCCTATTTAATAAGCCTATTTAATACACCTATTTAATAAGTCTATTTATTAATCCTATTTAATGAGCCTATTTAATAAGCCTATTTAATAAGCCTATTTATTGAGCCTATTTAATAAGTCTATTTAATAAGCCTATTTAATAAGCCTATTTAATTAGAATTTAATGAGCCTATTTAATAAGCCTAAGTTGCTGAATAAGCCTATTTAATAAGCCTAAGTTGCTGAAAAAGGCCTATTTAATAAGCCTAAGTTGCTGAAATAAGGCTATTTATTAAGCCTAAGTTGCTGAAATAAGCCTATTTAATAAGCCTAAGTTGCTGAAATAAGCCTATTTAATAAGTCTAAGTTGCTGAAAAAAGGCTATTTAATAAGTTTAAGTTGCTGAAATAAGCCTATTTAATCAGCGTAAGTTGCTGAAATAAGCCTATTTAATTAGCCCAAGTTGCTGAAATAAGCCTATTTAATAAGGCTATTTAATAAGCCTAAGTTGCTGAAATAAGCCTATTTAATAAGGCTATTTAATGAGCCTAAGTTGCTGAAATAAGCCCATTTAATAAGCCTAAGTTTGTGAACAAAGCCTATTTAAAAAGGTATATTTAATAAGTCTGAGTTGCTGAAATAAACCTATTTAAAAATGCTATTTAATAAGCCTAAGTTGCTGAAATAAACCTGTTTAATAAGGCTAATTAATAAGCATAAGTTGCTGAAATAAACCTATTTAATAAGCCTAAGTTGCTAAAAAAGCCTATTTCATAAGCCTAAGTTGCTGAAATAAGCCTTTTTAATATGTCTAAGTTGCTGAAATAAGCCTATTCAATAAGCCTAAGTTTCTGTAATAAGCCTATTTAATAAGGCTATTTAATAAGCCTAAGTTGCTGAAAAAGCCTATTTAATAAGTCTAAGTTGCTGAAATAAGGCTATTTAACACGCCTAAGTTGCTGAAATAAGCCTATTTAATAAGCCTAAGTTGCTGAACTATGCCTATATGAAAAGGTCTATTTAATAAGTCTAAGTTGCTGAAAAAAACCTATTTAAAAATGCTATTTAATAAGCCTAAATTGCTGAAATAAACCTGTTTAATAAGTCTATTTAATAAGCATAAGTTGCTGAAATAAGCCTATTTAATAAGGCTATTTAATAAGTCTAAGTTGCAGAAATAAACCTATTTAATAATGCTATTTAATACGCCTAAGTTGCTGAAATAAGCATATTTAATAAGCCTAAGTTGCTAAAATAAGCCTATTTAATAGGCCTATCTAAAAAGTCTAAGTTGCAGAAATAAGCATATTTCATAAGCATATTTAATGAGCCTAAGTTGCTGAAATGTATATTTAATAAGTCGATTTAATAAGTCTAAGTTGCTAAAACAAGCCTATTTAATAAGGCTATTTAATAAGCCTAAGTTGCTGAAATAAGCCTATTTAATAAGGCTATTTAATGAGCCTAAGTTGCTGAAATAAGCCTATTTAATAAGCCTAAGTTTCTGAACTAAGCCTATTTAAAAATGCTATTTAATAAGCCTAAGTTGCTGAAATAAACCTGTTTAATAAGGCTATTTAATAAGCATAAGTTGCTGAAATAAGCCTATTTAATAAGCCTAAGTTGCTGAAATAAGCCTATTTAATAAGGCTATTTAATAAGTCTAAGTTGCTGAAATAAACCTATTTAATAAGCCTAAGTTGCTAAAATAAGCCTATTTAATGAGGCTATTTAATAAGTCTATTTAATAAGCCTATTTAATAAGCCTATTTAATAAGCCTATTTAATAAGCCTATTTAATACACCTATTTAATAAACCTATTTAATAAGTATTTAATGAGCCTATTTAATAAGCCTATTTATTGAGCCTATTTAATAAGCCTATTTATTGAGCCTATTTAATGAGCTTATTTAATGAGTCTATTTAATAAGCCTATTTAATAAGCCTATTTAATAAGCCTATTTAATAAACCTATTTATTGAGCCTATTTAATAAGTCTATTTAATAAGCCTATTTAATAAGCCTATTTAATAAGTATTTAATGAGCCTATTTAATAAGTCTATTTAATAAGCCTATTTAATAGGCCTATTTAATAAGTCTAAGTTGCTGAAATAAGCCTATTTAATAAGCCTAAGTTGCTGAATAAGCCTATTTCATAAGCCTAAGTTGCTGAAATAAGCCTTTTTAATATGTCTAAGTTGCTGAAATAAGCCTATTTAATAAGCCTAAGTTGCTAGAATACGCCTATTTAATACGCCTATTTAATAAACCTATTTAATAAGTATTTAATGAGCCTATTTAATAAGCCTATTTATTGAGCCTATTTAATAAGCATATTTATTGAGCCTATTTAATAAGCCTATTTATTGAGCCTATTTCATACGCCTATTTAATTAGTCTATTTAATAAGCCCATTTAATAAGCCTATTTAATAAGCCTATTTATTGAGCCTATTTAATGAGCCTATTTAATGAGTCTATTTAATAAGCCTATTTAATAAGCCTATTTAATAAGCCTGTTTAATAAGCCTATTTAATAAGCCTATTTAATAAGCGTATTTAATAAGTATTTATTGAGACTATTTAATAAGTTTATTTAATAAGCCTATTTAATAGGCCTATTTAATAAGTCTAAGTTGCTGAAATAAGCCTTTTTAATATGTCTAAGTTGCTGAAATAAGCCTATTTAAAACGCCTAAGTTGCTAAAATAAGCCTATTTAATGAGGCTATTTAATAAGTCTATTTAATAAGCCTATTTAATACACCTATTTAATAAGTCTATTTAATAAGCCTATTTAATAAGCCTATTTAATAAGCCTATTTAATAAGTCTGTTTAACAAGCCTATTTAATAAGCCTATTTAATAAGCCTATTTAATAAGCCAATTTATTAATCCTATTTAATAAGCCTATTTAATACACCTATTTAATAAGTCTATTTAATAAGCCTATTTAATAAGCCTATTTAATAAGCCTATTTAATAAGTCTGTTTAACAAGCCTATTTAATACACCTATTTAATAAGTCTATTTAATAAGCCTATTTAATAAGCCTATTTAATAAGCCTATTTAATAAGTCTGTTTAACAAGCCTATTTAATAAGCCTATTTAATAAGCCTATTTAATAAGCCAATTTATTAATCCTATTTAATAAGCCTATTTAATACACCTATTTAATAAGTCTATTTATTAATCCTATTTAATGAGCCTATTTAATAAGCCTATTTAATAAGCCTATTTATTGAGCCTATTTAATAAGTCTATTTAATAAGCCTATTTAATAAGCCTATTTAATTAGAATTTAATGAGCCTATTTAATAAGCCTAAGTTGCTGAATAAGCCTATTTAATAAGCCTAAGTTGCTGAAAAAGGCCTATTTAATAAGCCTAAGTTGCTGAAATAAGGCTATTTATTAAGCCTAAGTTGCTGAAATAAGCCTATTTAATAAGCCTAAGTTGCTGAAATAAGCCTATTTAATAAGTCTAAGTTGCTGAAAAAAGGCTATTTAATAAGTTTAAGTTGCTGAAATAAGCCTATTTAATCAGCGTAAGTTGCTGAAATAAGCCTATTTAATTAGCCCAAGTTGCTGAAATAAGCCTATTTAATAAGGCTATTTAATAAGCCTAAGTTGCTGAAATAAGCCTATTTAATAAGGCTATTTAATGAGCCTAAGTTGCTGAAATAAGCCCATTTAATAAGCCTAAGTTTCTGAACAAAGCCTATTTAAAAAGGTATATTTAATAAGTCTGAGTTGCTGAAATAAACCTATTTAAAAATGCTATTTAATAAGCCTAAGTTGCTGAAATAAACCTGTTTAATAAGGCTATTTAATAAGCATAAGTTGCTGAAATAAGCCTATTTAATAAGCCTAAGTTGCTAAAAAAGCCTATTTCATAAGCCTAAGTTGCTGAAATAAGCCTTTTTAATATGTCTAAGTTGCTGAAATAAGCCTATTTAATAAGCCTAAGTTTCTGTAATAAGCCTATTTAATAAGGCTATTTAATAAGCCTAAGTTGCTGAAAAAGCCTATTTAATAAGTCTAAGTTGCTGAAATAAGGCTATTTAATAAGCCTAAGTTGCTGAAATAAGCCTATTTAATAAGCCTAAGTTGCTGAACTAAGCCTATATGAAAAGGTCTATTTAATAAGTCTAAGTTGCTGAAAAAAAACTATTTAAAAATGTTATTTAATAAGCCTAAATTGCTGAAATAAACCTGTTTAATAAGGCTATTTAATAAGCATAAGTTGCTGAAATAAGCCTATTTAATAAGCCTAAGTTGCTGAAATAAGCCTATTTAATAAGGCTATTTAATAAGTCTAAGTTGCAGAAATAAACCTATTTAATAATGCTATTTAATACGCCTAAGTTGCTGAAATAAGCATATTTAATAAGCCTAAGTTGCTAAAATAAGCCTATTTAATAGGCCTATCTAAAAAGTCTAAGTTGCAGAAATAAGCATATTTCATAAGCATATTTAATGAGCCTAAGTTGCTGAAATGTCTATTTAATAAGTCGATTTAATAAGTCTAAGTTGCTAAAACAAGCCTATTTAATAAGGCTATTTAATAAGCCTAAGTTGCTGAAATAAGCCTATTTAATAAGCCTAAGTTGCTGAAATAAGCCTATTTAATAAGGCTATTTAATAAGCCTAAGTTGCTGAAATAAGCCTATTTAATAAGCCTAAGTTGCTGAAATAAGCCTATTTAATAAGTCTATTTAATAAGCCTATTTAATGAGTCTATTTAATAAGTCTATTTAATAAGCCTATTTAATAAGTATTTAATGAGCCTATTTAATAAGCCTATTTATTGAGCCTATTTAATAAGCCTATTTATTGAGCCTATTTAATAAGTCTATTTAATAAGCCTATTTAATAAGCCTTTTAATAAAACTATTTAATGAGACTATTTAATAAGTCTATTTAATAAGCCTATTTAATAGGCCTATTTAATAAGTCTAAGTTGCTGAAATAAGCCTATTTAATAAGCCTAAGTTGCTGAAATAAGCCTATTTAGTAAGGCTATTTAATAAGTCTAAGTTGCTGAAATAAACCTATTTAATAAGCCTAAGTTGCTAAAATAAGCCTATTTAATGAGGCTATTTAATAAGTCTATTTAATAAACCTATTTAATAAGCCTATTTAATATGCCTATTTAATACGCCTATTTAATAAACCTATTAAATACGTATTTAATGCGCCTATTTAATAAGCCTATTTATTGAGCCTATTTAATAAGCTTATTTATTGAGCCTATTTAATAAGCCTATTTATTGAGCCTATTTCATACGCCTATTCAATTAGTCTATTTATTAAGCCTATTTAATAAGCCTATTTATTGAGCCTATTTAATGAGCTTATTTAATGAGTCTATTTAATAAGCCTATTTAATAAGCCTATTTAATAAGCCTATTTAATAAGCCTATTTAATAAACCTATTTATTGAGCCTATTTAATAAGTCTATTTAATAAGCCTATTTAATAAGCCTATTTAATAAGTATTTAATGAGCCTATTTAATAAGTCTATTTAATAAGCCTATTTAATAGGCCTATTTAATAAGTCTAAGTTGCTGAAATAAGCCTATTTAATAAGCCTAAGTTGCTGAATAAGCTTATTTCATAAGACTAAGTTGCTGAAATAAGCCTTTTTAATATGTCTAAGTTGCTGAAATAAGCCTCTTTAATAAGCCTAAGTTGCTAGAATACGCCTATTTAATATGCCTATTTAATAAACCTATTTATTGAGCCTATTTAATAAGCATATTTATTGAGCCTATTTAATAAGCCTATTTATTGAGCCTATTTCATACGCCTATTTAATTAGTCTATTTAATAAGCCCATTTAATAAGCCTATTTAATAAGCCTATTTATTGAGCCTATTTAATGAGCCTATTTAATGAGTCTATTTAATAAGCCTATTTAATAAGCCTATTTAATAAGCCTGTTTAATAAGCCTATTTAATAAGCCTATTTAATAAGCGTATTTAATAAGTATTTATTGAGACTATTTAATAAGTCTATTTAATAAGCCTATTTAATAGGCCTATTTAATAAGTCTAAGTTGCTGAAATAAGCCTTTGTAATATGTCTAAGTTGCTGAAATAAGCCTATTTAATACGCCTAAGTTGCTAAAATAAGCCTATTTAATGAGGCTATTTAATAAGTCTATTTAATAAGCCTATTTAATACGCCTATTTAATAAGTCTATTTAATAAGCCTATTTAATAAGCCTATTTAATAAGCCTATTTAATAAGTCTATTTAACAAGCCTATTTAATAAGCCTATTTTATAAGCCTATTTAATAAGCCAATTTATTAATCCTATTTAATGAGCCTATTTAATAAGTCTATTTAATAAGCCTATTTAATAAGCCTATTTAATTAGAATTTAATGAGCCTATTGAATAAGCCTAAGTTGCTGAATAAGCCTATTTAATAAGCCTAAGTTGCTGAAAAAGGCCTATTTAATAAGCCTAAGTTGCTGAAATAAGGCTATTTATTAAGCCTAAGTTGCTGAAATAAGCCTATTTAATAAGCCTAAGTTGCTGAAATAAGCCTATTTAATAAGTCTAAGTTGCTGAAAAAAGGCTATTTAATAAGTTTAAGTTGCTGAAATAAGCCTATTTAATCAGCGTAAGTTGCTGAAATAAGCCTATTTAATTAGCCCAAGTTGCTGAAATAAGCCTATTTAATAAGGCTATTTAATAAGCCTAAGTTGCTGAAATAAGCCTATTTAATAAGGCTATTTAATGAGCCTAAGTTGCTGAAATAAGCCCATTTAATAAGCCTAAGTTTCTGAACAAAGCCTATTTAAAAAGGTATATTTAATAAGTCTGAGTTGCTGAAATAAACCTATTTAAAAATGCTATTTAATAAGCCTAAGTTGCTGAAATAAACCTGTTTAATAAGGCTATTTAATAATCATAAGTTGCTGAAATAAACCTATTTAATAAGCCTAAGTTGCTAAAAAAAGCCTATTTCATAAGCCTAAGTTGCTGAAATAAGCCTTTTTAATATGTCTAAGTTGCTGAAATAAGCCTATTCAATAAGCCTAAGTTTCTGTAATAAGCCTATTTAATAAGGCTATTTAATAAGCCTAAGTTGCTGAAAAAGCCTATTTAATAAGTCTAAGTTGCTGAAATAAGGCTATTTAACACGCCTAAGTTGCTGAAATAAGCCTATTTAATAAGCCTAAGTTGCTGAACTATGCCTATATGAAAAGGTCTATTTAATAAGTCTAAGTTGCTGAAAAAAACCTATTTAAAAATGCTATTTAATAAGCCTAAATTGCTGAAATAAACCTGTTTAATAAGGCTATTTAATAAGCATAAGTTGCTGAAATAAGCCTATTTAATAAGCCTAAGTTGCTGAAATAAGCCTATTTAATAAGGCTATTTAATAAGTCTAAGTTGCAGAAATAAACCTATTTAATAATGCTATTTAATACGCCTAAGTTGCTGAAATAAGCATATTTAATAAGCCTAAGTTGCTAAAATAAGCCTATTTAATAGGCCTATCTAAAAAGTCTAAGTTGCAGAAATAAGCATATTTCATAAGCATATTTAATGAGCCTAAGTTGCTGAAATGTATATTTAATAAGTCGATTTAATAAGTCTAAGTTGCTAAAACAAGCCTATTTAATAAGGCTATTTAATAAGCCTAAGTTGCTGAAATAAGCCTATTTAATAAGGCTATTTAATGAGCCTAAGTTGCTGAAATAAGCCCATTTAATAAGCCTAAGTTTGTGAACAAAGCCTATTTAAAAAGGTATATTTAATAAGTCTGAGTTGCTGAAATAAACCTATTTAAAAATGCTATTTAATAAGCCTAAGTTGCTGAAATAAACCTGTTTAATAAGGCTAATTAATAAGCATAAGTTGCTGAAATAAACCTATTTAATAAGCCTAAGTTGCTAAAAAAGCCTATTTCATAAGCCTAAGTTGCTGAAATAAGCCTTTTTAATATGTCTAAGTTGCTGAAATAAGCCTATTCAATAAGCCTAAGTTTCTGTAATAAGCCTATTTAATAAGGCTATTTAATAAGCCTAAGTTGCTGAAAAAGCCTATTTAATAAGTCTAAGTTGCTGAAATAAGGCTATTTAACACGCCTAAGTTGCTGAAATAAGCCTATTTAATAAGCCTAAGTTGCTGAACTATGCCTATATGAAAAGGTCTATTTAATAAGTCTAAGTTGCTGAAAAAAACCTATTTAAAAATGCTATTTAATAAGCCTAAATTGCTGAAATAAACCTGTTTAATAAGTCTATTTAATAAGCATAAGTTGCTGAAATAAGCCTATTTAATAAGCCTAAGTTGCTGAAATAAGCCTATTTAATAAGGCTATTTAATAAGTCTAAGTTGCAGAAATAAACCTATTTAATAATGCTATTTAATACGCCTAAGTTGCTGAAATAAGCATATTTAATAAGCCTAAGTTGCTAAAATAAGCCTATTTAATAGGCCTATCTAAAAAGTCTAAGTTGCAGAAATAAGCATATTTCATAAGCATATTTAATGAGCCTAAGTTGCTGAAATGTATATTTAATAAGTCGATTTAATAAGTCTAAGTTGCTAAAACAAGCCTATTTAATAAGGCTATTTAATAAGCCTAAGTTGCTGAAATAAGCCTATTTAATAAGGCTATTTAATGAGCCTAAGTTGCTGAAATAAGCCTATTTAATAAGCCTAAGTTTCTGAACTAAGCCTATTTAAAAATGCTATTTAATAAGCCTAAGTTGCTGAAATAAACCTGTTTAATAAGGCTATTTAATAAGCATAAGTTGCTGAAATAAGCCTATTTAATAAGCCTAAGTTGCTGAAATAAGCCTATTTAATAAGGCTATTTAATAAGTCTAAGTTGCTGAAATAAACCTATTTAATAAGCCTAAGTTGCTAAAATAAGCCTATTTAATGAGGCTATTTAATAAGTCTATTTAATAAGCCTATTTAATAAGCCTATTTAATAAGCCTATTTAATAAGCCTATTTAATACACCTATTTAATAAACCTATTTAATAAGTATTTAATGAGCCTATTTAATAAGCCTATTTATTGAGCCTATTTAATAAGCCTATTTATTGAGCCTATTTAATGAGCTTATTTAATGAGTCTATTTAATAAGCCTATTTAATAAGCCTATTTAATAAGCCTATTTAATAAACCTATTTATTGAGCCTATTTAATAAGTCTATTTAATAAGCCTATTTAATAAGCCTATTTAATAAGTATTTAATGAGCCTATTTAATAAGTCTATTTAATAAGCCTATTTAATAGGCCTATTTAATAAGTCTAAGTTGCTGAAATAAGCCTATTTAATAAGCCTAAGTTGCTGAATAAGCCTATTTCATAAGCCTAAGTTGCTGAAATAAGCCTTTTTAATATGTCTAAGTTGCTGAAATAAGCCTATTTAATAAGCCTAAGTTGCTAGAATACGCCTATTTAATACGCCTATTTAATAAACCTATTTAATAAGTATTTAATGAGCCTATTTAATAAGCCTATTTATTGAGCCTATTTAATAAGCATATTTATTGAGCCTATTTAATAAGCCTATTTATTGAGCCTATTTCATACGCCTATTTAATTAGTCTATTTAATAAGCCCATTTAATAAGCCTATTTAATAAGCCTATTTATTGAGCCTATTTAATGAGCCTATTTAATGAGTCTATTTAATAAGCCTATTTAATAAGCCTATTTAATAAGCCTGTTTAATAAGCCTATTTAATAAGCCTATTTAATAAGCGTATTTAATAAGTATTTATTGAGACTATTTAATAAGTTTATTTAATAAGCCTATTTAATAGGCCTATTTAATAAGTCTAAGTTGCTGAAATAAGCCTTTTTAATATGTCTAAGTTGCTGAAATAAGCCTATTTAAAACGCCTAAGTTGCTAAAATAAGCCTATTTAATGAGGCTATTTAATAAGTCTATTTAATAAGCCTATTTAATACACCTATTTAATAAGTCTATTTAATAAGCCTATTTAATAAGCCTATTTAATAAGCCTATTTAATAAGTCTGTTTAACAAGCCTATTTAATAAGCCTATTTAATAAGCCTATTTAATAAGCCAATTTATTAATCCTATTTAATAAGCCTATTTAATACACCTATTTAATAAGTCTATTTAATAAGCCTATTTAATAAGCCTATTTAATAAGCCTATTTAATAAGTCTGTTTAACAAGCCTATTTAATACACCTATTTAATAAGTCTATTTAATAAGCCTATTTAATAAGCCTATTTAATAAGCCTATTTAATAAGTCTGTTTAACAAGCCTATTTAATAAGCCTATTTAATAAGCCTATTTAATAAGCCAATTTATTAATCCTATTTAATAAGCCTATTTAATACACCTATTTAATAAGTCTATTTATTAATCCTATTTAATGAGCCTATTTAATAAGCCTATTTAATAAGCCTATTTATTGAGCCTATTTAATAAGTCTATTTAATAAGCCTATTTAATAAGCCTATTTAATTAGAATTTAATGAGCCTATTTAATAAGCCTAAGTTGCTGAATAAGCCTATTTAATAAGCCTAAGTTGCTGAAAAAGGCCTATTTAATAAGCCTAAGTTGCTGAAATAAGGCTATTTATTAAGCCTAAGTTGCTGAAATAAGCCTATTTAATAAGCCTAAGTTGCTGAAATAAGCCTATTTAATAAGTCTAAGTTGCTGAAAAAAGGCTATTTAATAAGTTTAAGTTGCTGAAATAAGCCTATTTAATCAGCGTAAGTTGCTGAAATAAGCCTATTTAATTAGCCCAAGTTGCTGAAATAAGCCTATTTAATAAGGCTATTTAATAAGCCTAAGTTGCTGAAATAAGCCTATTTAATAAGGCTATTTAATGAGCCTAAGTTGCTGAAATAAGCCCATTTAATAAGCCTAAGTTTCTGAACAAAGCCTATTTAAAAAGGTATATTTAATAAGTCTGAGTTGCTGAAATAAACCTATTTAAAAATGCTATTTAATAAGCCTAAGTTGCTGAAATAAACCTGTTTAATAAGGCTATTTAATAAGCATAAGTTGCTGAAATAAGCCTATTTAATAAGCCTAAGTTGCTAAAAAAGCCTATTTCATAAGCCTAAGTTGCTGAAATAAGCCTTTTTAATATGTCTAAGTTGCTGAAATAAGCCTATTTAATAAGCCTAAGTTTCTGTAATAAGCCTATTTAATAAGGCTATTTAATAAGCCTAAGTTGCTGAAAAAGCCTATTTAATAAGTCTAAGTTGCTGAAATAAGGCTATTTAATAAGCCTAAGTTGCTGAAATAAGCCTATTTAATAAGCCTAAGTTGCTGAACTAAGCCTATATGAAAAGGTCTATTTAATAAGTCTAAGTTGCTGAAAAAAAACTATTTAAAAATGTTATTTAATAAGCCTAAATTGCTGAAATAAACCTGTTTAATAAGGCTATTTAATAAGCATAAGTTGCTGAAATAAGCCTATTTAATAAGCCTAAGTTGCTGAAATAAGCCTATTTAATAAGGCTATTTAATAAGTCTAAGTTGCAGAAATAAACCTATTTAATAATGCTATTTAATACGCCTAAGTTGCTGAAATAAGCATATTTAATAAGCCTAAGTTGCTAAAATAAGCCTATTTAATAGGCCTATCTAAAAAGTCTAAGTTGCAGAAATAAGCATATTTCATAAGCATATTTAATGAGCCTAAGTTGCTGAAATGTCTATTTAATAAGTCGATTTAATAAGTCTAAGTTGCTAAAACAAGCCTATTTAATAAGGCTATTTAATAAGCCTAAGTTGCTGAAATAAGCCGATTTAATAAGGCTATTTAATGAGCCTAAGTTGCTGAAATAAGCCTATTTAATAAGCCTAAGTTTCTGAACTAAGCGTATTTAAAAATGCTATTTAATAAGCCTAAGTTGCTGAAATAAACCTGTTTAATAAGGCTATTTAATAAGCATAAGTTGCTGAAATAAGCCTATTTAATAAGCCTAAGTTGCTGAAATAAGCCTATTTAATAAGGCTATTTCATAAGTCTAAGTTGCTGAAATAAACCTATTTAATAAGCCTAAGTTGCTAAAATAAGCCTATTTAATGAGGCTATTTAATAAGTCTATTTAATAAGCCTATTTAATAAGCCTATTTAATAAGCCTATTTAATACACCTATTTAATAAACCTATTTAATAAGTATTTAATGAGCCTATGTATTAAGTCTATTTAATACGCCTTTTTAATAAGCCTATTTAATAAGTCTATTTAATAAGCCTATTTAATAAGTCTATTTAATAAGTCTATTTAATAAGCCTACTTAATAAGTATTTAATTAGCCTATTTAATAAGCCTATTTAATAAGCCTATTTAATAAGCCTATTAATAAGCCTATTTAATAAGCCTATTTAATAAGCCTATCTAATAAGCCTATTTATTGAGCCTATTTAATAAGTCTATTTAATAAGCCTATTTAATACGCCTATTTAATAAGTATTTAATGAGCCTATTTAATAAGTCTATTTAATAAGCCTATTTAATAGGCCTATTTAATCAGTCTAAGTTGCTGAAATAAGCCTATTTAATAAGCCTAAGTTGCTGAAATAAGCCTATTTAATAAGGCTATTTAATGAGCATAAGTTGCTGAAATAAGCCTATTTAATAAGCCTAAGTTGCAGAAATAAGCCTATTTAATAAGGCTATTTAATAAGTCTAAGTTGCTGAAATAAACCTATTTAATAAGCCTAAGTTGCTAAAATAAGCCTATTTAATGAGGCTATTTAATACGTCTATTTAATAAGCCTATTTAATAAACCTATTTAATAAGCCTATTTAATAAGCCTATTTAATACGCCTATTTAATAAACCTATTTAATAAGTATTTAATGAGCCTATTTAATAAGCCTAAGTTGCTGAATAAGCCTATTTAATAAGCCTAAGTGGCTGAATAAACCTATTTAATAAGTCTAAGTTGCTGAAATAATCCTATTTAATAAGGCTATTTAATAAGCCTAAGTTGCTGAAATAAGCCTTTTAATATGTCTAAGTTGCTGAAATAAGCCTATTTAATAAGCCTAAGTTGCTAGAATAAGCCTATTTAATACGCCTATTTAATAAACCTATTTAATAAGTATTTAATGAGCCAATTTAATAAGCCTATTTATTGAGCCTATTTAATAAGCCTCTTTATTGAGCCTATTTATTAAGCCTATTTATTGAGCCTATTTCTTACGCCTATTTAATTGGTCTATTTAATAAGCCTATTTAATAAGCCTATTTAATAAGCCTATTTAATAAGCCTATTTATTGAGCCTATTTAATGAGCCTATTTAATAAGTCTATTCAATAAGCCTATTTAATAAGCCTATTTAATAAGCCTGTTTAATAATCCTATTTAATAAGCCTATTTATTGAGCCTGTATAATAAGTCTATTTAATAAGCCTATTTAATAAGCCTATTTAATAAGTATTTATTGAGCCTATTTAATAAGTCTATTTAATAAGCCTATTTAATAGGCCTATTTAATAAGTCTAAGTTGCTGAAATAAGCCTATTTAATAAGCCTAAGTTGCTGAATAAGCCTATTTCACAAGCCTAAGTTACTGAAATAAGCCTATTTAATAAGCCTATTTAATAAGCCTATTTAATAAGCCTATTTAATACGCCTATTTAATAAACCTATTTAATAAGTATTTAATGAGCCTATGTATTAAGTCTATTTAATACGCCTTTTTAATAAGCCTATTTAATAAGTCTATTTAATAAGCCTATTTAATAAGTCTATTTAATAAGTCTATTTAATAAGCCTACTTAATAATTATTTAATTAGCCTATTTAATAAGCCTATTTATTGAGCCTATTTAATAAACCTATTTATTGAGCCTATTTAATAAGCCTATTTAATAAGCCTATTTAATAAGCCTATTTAATAAGCCTATTTATTGAGCCTATTTAATAAGTCTATTTAATAAGCCTATTTAATACGCCTATTTAATAAGTATTTAATGAGCCTATTTAATAAGTCTATTTAATAAGCCTATTTAATAGGCCTATTTAATCAGTCTAAGTTGCTGAAATAAGCCTATTTAATAACCCTAAGTTGCTGAAATAAGCCTATTTAATAAGGCTATTTAATGAGCATAAGTTGCTGAAATAAGCCTATTTAATAAGGCTATTTAATAAGTCTAAGTTGCTGAAATAAACCTATTTAATAAGCCTAAGTTGCTAAAATAAGCCTATTTAATGAGGCTATTTAATGTCTATTTAATAAGCCTATTTAATAAACCTATTTAATAAGCCTATTTAATAAGCCTATTTAATACGCCTATTTAATACATCTATTTAATAAGTATTTAATGAGCCTATTTAATAAGCCTAAGTTGCTGAATAAGCCTATTTAATAAGCCTAAGTTGCTGAATAAACCTATTTAATAAGTCTAAGTTGCAGAAATAAGCCTATTTAATAAGGCTATTTAATAAGCCTAAGTTGCTGAAATAAGCCTTTTTAATATGTCTAAGTTGCTGAAATAAGCCTATTTAATAAGCCTAAGTTGCTAGAATAAGGCTATTTAATATGCCTATTTAATAAACCTATTTAATAAGTATTTAATGAGCCTATTTAATAAGCCTATTTATTGAGCCTATTTAATAAGCCTATTTAATACGCCTATTTAATAAGTATTTAATGAGCCTATTTAATAAGTCTATTTAATAAGCCTATTTAATAGGCCTATTTAATCAGTCTAAGTTGCTGAAATAAGCCTATTTAATAAGCCTAAGTTGCTGAAATAAGCCTATTTAATAAGGCTATTTAATGAGCATAAGTTGCTGAAATAAGCCTATTTAATAAGGCTATTTAATAAGTCTAAGTTGCTGAAATAAACCTATTTAATAAGCCTAAGTTGCTAAAATAAGCCTATTTAATGAGGCTATTTAATATGTCTATTTAATAAGCCTATTTAATAAACCTATTTAATAAGCCTATTTAATAAGCCTATTTAATACGCCTATTTAATACATCTATTTAATAAGTATTTAATGAGCCTATTTAATAAGCCTAAGTTGCTGAATAAGCCTATTTAATAAGCCTAAGTTGCTGAATAAACCTATTTAATAAGTCTAAGTTGCTGAAATAAGCCTATTTAATAAGGCTATTTAATAAGCCTAAGTTGCTGAAATAAGCCTTTTTAATATGTCTAAGTTGCTGAAATAAGCCTATTTAATAAGCCTAAGTTGCTAGAATAAGCCTATTTAATATGCCTATTTAATAAACCTATTTAATAAGTATTTAATGAGCCTATTTAATAAGCCTATTTATTGAGCCTATTTAATAAGCCTATTTATTGAGCCTATTTAATAAGCCTATTTATTGAGCATATTTCATATGCCTATTTAATTAGTCTATTTAATAAGCCTATTTAATAAGCCTATTTAATAAGCCTATTTAAAAAGCCTATTTATTGAGCCTATTTAATGAGCCTATTTAATAAGTCTATTTAATAAGCCTATTTAATAAGCCTATTTAATAAGCCTGTTTAATAAGCCTATTTAATAAGCCTATTTATTGAGCCTGTATAATAAGTCTATTTAATAAGCCTATTTAATAAGCCTATTTAATAAGTATTTATTGAGCCTATTTAATAAGTCTATTTAATAAGCCTATTTAATAGGCCTATTTAATAAGTCTAAGTTGCTGAAATAAGCCTATTTAATAAGCCTAAGTTGCTGAATAAGCCTATTTCATAAGCCTAAGTTGCTGAAATAAGCCTATTTAATGAGGCTATTTAATAAGTCTATTTAATAAGCCTATTTAATACGCCTATTTAATAAGTCTATTTAATAAGCCTATTTAATAAGCCTTTTTAATAAGCCTATTTAATAAGTCTATTTAACAAGCCTATTTAATAAGCCTATTTAATACGCCTATTTAATAAGCCAATTTATTAATCCTATTTGATGAGCCTATTTAATAAGCCTATTTAATAAGCCTATTTATTGAGCCTATTTAATAAGTCTATTTAATAAGCCTATTTAATAAGCCTATTTAATTAGTATTTAATGAGCCTATTTAATAAGCCTAAGTTGCTGAATAAGCCTATTTAATAAGCCTAAGTTGCTGAAATAAGCCTATTTAATGAGCCTAAGTTGCTGAAATAAGCCTATTTAATAAGCCTAAGTGTCTGAACTAAGCCTATTTAAAAATGCTATTTCATAAGCCTAAGTTGCTGAAATAAACCTGTTTAATAAGGCTATTTAATAAGCATAAGTTGCTGAAATAAGCCTATTTAATAAGCCTAAGTTGCTGAAATAAGCCTATTTAATAAGTTGCTGAAATAAACCTATTTAATAAGCCTAAGTTGCTCAAATAAGCCTATTTAATGAGGCTATTTAATAAGTCTATTTAATAAGCCTATTTAATAAGCCTATTTAATAAGCCTATTTAATACGCCTATTTAATAAACCTATTTAATAAGTATTTAATGAGCCTATGTATTAAGTCTATTTAATACGCCTTTTTAATAAGCCTATTTAATAAGTCTATTTAATAAGTCTATTTAATAAGCCTACTTAATAAGAATTTAGTTAGCCTATTTAATAAGCCTATTTATTGAGCCTATTTAATAAGCCTATTTATTGAGCCTATTTAATAAGCCTATTTATTGAGCCTATTTAATAATCCTATTTATTGAGCCTATTTAATAAGTCTATTTAAAAAGGCTATTTAATAAGCCTATTTAATAAGCCTATTTAATAAGCCTAGTTAATAAGCCTATTTAATAAGGCTATTTAATAAGCCTAAGTTGCTGAAATAAGCCTTTTTAATATGTCTAAGTTGCTGAAATAAACCTATTTAATAAGCCTAAGTTGCTAGAATAAGCCTATTTAATACGCCTATTTAATAAACCTATTTAATAAGTATTTAATGAGCCAATTTAATAAGCCTATTTATTGAGCCTATTTAATAAGCCTCTTTATTGATCCTATTTATTAAGCCTATTTATTGAGCCTATTTCTTACGCCTATTTAATTGGTCTATTTAATTGGTCTATTTAATACACCTATTTAATAAGCCTATTTAATAAGCCTATTTATTGAGCCTATTTAATGAGCCTATTTAATAAGTCTATTTAATAAGCCTATTTAATAAGCCTATTTAATAAGCCTGTTTAATAATCCTATTTAATAAGCCTATTTATTGAGCCTGTATAATAAGTCTATTTAATAAGCCTATTTAATAAGCCTATTTAATAAGTATTTATTGAGCCTATTTAATAAGTCTATTTAATAAGCCTATTTAATAGGCCTATTTAATAAGTCTAAGTTGCTGAAATAAGCCTATTTAATAATCCTAAGTTGCTGAATAAGCCTATTTCATAAGCCTAAGTTGCTGAAATAAGCCTATTTAATGAGGCTATTTAATAAGTCTATTTAATAAGCCTATTTAATACGCCTATTTAATAAGCCTATTTAATAAGCCTATTTAATAAGTCTATTTAACAAGCCTATTTAATAATCCTATTTAATAAGCCTATTTTATAAGCCAATTTATTAATCCTATTTGATGAGCCTATTTAATAAGCCTATTTAATAAGCCTATTTATTGAGCCTATTTAAAAAGTCTATTTAATAAGCCTATTTAATAAGCCTATTTATTTAGTATTTAATGAGCCTATTTAATAAGCCTAAGTTGCTGAATAAGCCTATTTAATAAGCCTAAGTTGCTGAAAAAGGCCTATTTAATAAGCCTAAGTTGCTGAATAAGCCTATTTAATAAGCCTAAGTTACTGAAATAAGCCTATTTAATAAGTCTAAGTTTCTGAAATAAGGCTATTTAATAAGCCTAAGTTGCTGAAATAAGCCTATTTAATAAGCCTAAGTTGCTGAAATAAGCCTATTTAATAAGTCTAAGTTGCTGAAAAAACGCTATTTAATAAGTTTAAGTTGCTGAAATAAGCCTATTTAATCAGTGTAAGTTGCTGAAATAAGCCTATTTAATTAACCCAAGTTGCTGAAATCAGCCTATTTAATAAGGCTATTTAATAAGCCTAAGTTGCTGAAATAAGCCTATTTAATAAGGCTATTTAATGAGCCTAAGTTGCCGAAATAAGCCTATTTAATAAGCCTAAGTTCCTGAAATAAGCCTATTTAATAAGTCTAAGTTGCTGAAAAAAGGCTATTTAATAAGTTTAAGTTGCTGAAATAAGCCTATTTAATCAGCATAAGTTGCTGAAATAAGCCTATTTAATTAGCCCAAGTTGCTGAAATAAGCCTATTTAATAAGGCTATTTAATAAGCCTAAGTTGCTGAAATAAGCCCATTTAATAAGCCTAAGTTTCTGAACTAAGCCTATTTAAAAAGGTATATTTAATAAGTCTGAGTTGCTGAAATAAACCTATTTAAAAATGCTATTTAATAAGCCTAAGTTGCTGAAATAAACCTGTTTAATAAGGCTATTTAATAAGCATAAGTTGCTGAAATAAGCCTATTTAATGAGCCTAAGTTGCTAAATAAGCCTATTTCATAAGCCTAAGTTGCTGAAATAAGCCTTTTTAATATGTCTAAGTTGCTGAAATAAGCCTATTTAATAAGCCTAAGTTGCTGTAATAAGCCTATTTAATAAGGCTATTTAATAAGCCTAAGTTGCTGAATAAGCCTATTTAATAAGTCTAAGTTGCTGAAATAAGGCTATTTAATAAGCCTAAGTTGCTGAAATAAGCCTATTTAATAAGCCTACGTTGCTGAACTAAGCCTATATGAAAAGGTCTATTTAATAAGTCTAAGTTGCAGAAAAAAAACCTATTTAAAAATGCTATTTAATAAGCCTAAATTGCTGAAATAAACCTGTTTAATAAGGCTATTTAATAAGCATAAGTTGCTGAAATAAGCCTATTTAATAAGCCTAAGTTGCTGAAATAAGCCTATTTAATAAGGCTATTTAATAAGTATAAGTTGCAGAAATAAACCTATTTAATAATGCTATTTAATACGCCTAAGTTGCTGAAATAAGCATATTTAATAAGCCTAAGTTGCTAAAATAAGCCTATTTAATAGGCCTTTCTAAAAAGTCTAAGTTGCAGAAATAAGCATATTTCATAAGCATATTTAATGAGCCTAAGTTGCTGAAATGTCTATTTAATAAGTCGATTTAATAAGTCTAAGTTGCTAAAATAAGCCTATTTAATAAGGCTATTTAATAAGCCTAAGTTGCTGAAATAAGCCTATTTAATAAGGCTATTTAATGAGCCTAAGTTGCTGAAATAAGCCTATTTAATAAGCCTAAGTTTATGAACTAAGCCTATTTAAAAATGCTGTTTAATAAGCCTAAGTTGCTGAAATAAACCTGTTTAATAAGGCTATTTAATAAGCATAAGTTGCTGAAATAAACCTATTTAATAAGCCTAAGTTGCCGAAATAAGCCTATTTAATAAGGCTATTTAATAAGTCTAAGTTGCTGAAATAAACCTATTTAATAAGCCTAAGTTGCTGAAATAAGCCTATTTAATCAGTGTAAGTTGCTGAAATAAGCCTATTTAATTAACCCAAGTTGCTGAAATCAGCCTATTTAATAAGGCTATTTAATAAGCCTAAGTTGCTAAAATAAGCCTATTTAATAAGGCTATTTAATGAGCCTAAGTTGCCGAAATAAGCCTATTTAATAAGCCTAAGTTCCTGAAATAAGCCTATTTAATAAGTCTAAGTTGCTGAAAAAAGGCTATTTAATAAGTTTAAGTTGCTGAAATAAGCCTATTTAATCAGCATAAGTTGCTGAAATAAGCCTATTTAATTAGCCCAAGTTGCTGAAATAAGCCTATTTAATAAGGCTATTTAATAAGCCTAAGTTGCTGAAATAAGCCCATTTAATAAGCCTAAGTTTCTGAACTAAGCCTATTTAAAAAGGTATATTTAATAAGTCTGAGTTGCTGAAATAAACCTATTTAAAAATGCTATTTAATAAGCCTAAGTTGCTGAAATAAACCTGTTTAATAAGGCTATTTAATAAGCATAAGTTGCTGAAATAAGCCTATTTAATGAGCCTAAGTTGCTAAATAAGCCTATTTCATAAGCCTAAGTTGCTGAAATAAGCCTTTTTAATATGTCTAAGTTGCTGAAATAAGCCTATTTAATAAGCCTAAGTTGCTGTAATAAGCCTATTTAATAAGGCTATTTAATAAGCCTAAGTTGCTGAATAAGCCTATTTAATAAGTCTAAGTTGCTGAAATAAGGCTATTTAATAAGCCTAAGTTGCTGAAATAAGCCTATTTAATAAGCCTACATTGCTGAACTAAGCCTATATGAAAAGGTCTATTTAATAAGTCTAAGTTGCAGAAAAAAAACCTATTTAAAAATGCTATTTAATAAGCCTAAATTGCTGAAATAAACCTGTTTAATAAGGCTATTTAATAAGCATAAGTTGCTGAAATAAGCCTATTTAATAAGCCTAAGTTGCTGAAATAAGCCTATTTAATAAGGCTATTTAATAAGTATAAGTTGCAGAAATAAACCTATTTAATAATGCTATTTAATACGCCTAAGTTGCTGAAATAAGCATATTTAATAAGCCTAAGTTGCTAAAATAAGCCTATTTAATAGGCCTTTCTAAAAAGTCTAAGTTGCAGAAATAAGCATATTTCATAAGCATATTTAATGAGCCTAAGTTGCTGAAATGTCTATTTAATAAGTCGATTTAATAAGTCTAAGTTGCTAAAATAAGCCTATTTAATAAGGCTATTTAATAAGCCTAAGTTGCTGAAATAAGCCTATTTAATAAGGCTATTTAATGAGCCTAAGTTGCTGAAATAAGCCTATTTAATAAGCCTAAGTTTATGAACTAAGCCTATTTAAAAATGCTGTTTAATAAGCCTAAGTTGCTGAAATAAACCTGTTTAATAAGGCTATTTAATAAGCATAAGTTGCTGAAATAAACCTATTTAATAAGCCTAAGTTGCCGAAATAAGCCTATTTAATAAGGCTATTTAATAAGTCTAAGTTGCTGAAATAAACCTATTTAATAAGCCTAAGTTGCTAAAATAAGCCTATTTAATGAGGCTATTTAATAAGTCTATTTAATAAGCCTATTTAATATGCCTATTTAATAAGCCTATTTAATAAGCCTATTTAATACGCCTATTTAATAAACCTATTTAATAAGTATTTAATGCGCCTATGTATTAAGTCTATTTAATACGCCTTTTTAATAAGCCTATTTAATAAGTCTATTTAATAAGCCTATTTAATAAGCCTATTTAATACGCCTATTTAATAAACCTAATTAATAAGTATTTAATGAGCCTATGTATTGTCTATTTAATACGCCTTTTTAATAAGCCTATTTAATAAGTCTATTTAATAAGCCTATTTAATGAGCCTATTTAATAAGCCTATTTATTGCGCCTATTTAATAAGCCTATTATTGAGCCTATTTAAAAAGCCTATTTATTGAGCCTATTTAATAAGCCTATTTATTGAGCCTATTTAATAAGCCTATTTAATACGCCTATTTAATAAGCCTATTTAATAAGCCTATTTAATAAGCCTATTTAATAAGCCTATTTAATAGGCCTATTTAATAAGCCTATCTAATAAGCCTATTTATTGAGCCTATTTAATAAGTCTATTTAATAAGCGTATTTAATACGCCTGTTTAATGAGTATTTAATGAGCCTATTTAATAAGTCTAATTAATAAGCCTATTTAATAGGCCTATTTAATAAGTCTAAGTTGCTGATATAAGCCTATTTAATAAGCCTAAGTTGCTGAAATAAGCCTATTTAATAAGGCTATTTAATGAGCATAAGTTGCTGAAATAAGCCTATTTAATAAGCCTAAGTTGCTGAAATAAGCCTATTTAATAAGGCTATTTAATAAGTCTAAGTTGCTGAAATAAACCTATTTAATAAGCCTAAGTTGCTAAAATAAGCCTATTTAATGAGGCTATTTAATAAGTCTATGTAATACGCCTATTTAATAAACCTATTTAATAAGCCTATTTAATAAGCCTATTTAATACGCCTATATAATAAACCTATTTAATAAGTATTTAATGAGCCTATTTAAGAAGTCTATTTAATAATCCTATTTAATAAGCCTATTTAATAAGCCAATTTATTAATCCTATTTGATGAGCCTATTTAATAAGCCTATTTAATAAGCCTATTTATTGAGCCTATTTAATAAGTCTATTTAATAAGCCTATTTAATAAGCCTATTTATTTAGTATTTAATGAGCCTATTTAATAAGCCTAAGTTGCTGAATAAGCCTATTTAATAAGCCTAAGTTGCTGAAAAAGGCCTATTTAATAAGCCTAAGTTGCTGAATAAGCCTATTTAATAAGCCTAAGTTACTGAAATAAGCCTATTTAATAAGTCTAAGTTTCTGAAATAAGGCTATTTAATAAGCCTAAGTTGCTGAAATAAGCCTATTTAATAAGCCTAAGTTGCTGAAATAAGCCTATTTAATAAGTCTAAGTTGCTGAAAAAACGCTATTTAATAAGTTTAAGTTGCTGAAATAAGCCTATTTAATCAGTGTAAGTTGCTGAAATAAGCCTATTTAATTAACCCAAGTTGCTGAAATCAGCCTATTTAATAAGGCTATTTAATAAGCCTAAGTTGCTGAAATAAGCCTATTTAATAAGGCTATTTAATGAGCCTAAGTTGCCGAAATAAGCCTATTTAATAAGCCTAAGTTGCTGAAATAAGCCTATTTAATAAGTCTAAGTTGCTGAAAAAAGGCTATTTAATAAGTTTAAGTTGCTGAAATAAGCCTATTTAATCAGCATAAGTTGCTGAAATAAGCCTATTTAATTAGCCCAAGTTGCTGAAATAAGCCTATTTAATAAGGCTATTTAATAAGCCTAAGTTGCTGAAATAAGCCCATTTAATAAGCCTAAGTTTCTGAACTAAGCCTATTTAAAAAGGTATATTTAATAAGTCTGAGTTGCTGAAATAAATCTATTTAAAAATGCTATTTAATAAGCCTGAGTTGCTGAAATAAACCTGTTTAATAAGGCTATTTAATAAGCATAAGTTGCTGAAATAAGCCTATTTAATGAGCCTAAGTTGCTAAATAAGCCTATTTCATAAGCCTAAGTTGCTGAAATAAGCCTTTTTAATATGTCTAAGTTGCTGAAATAAGCCTATTTAATAAGCCTAAGTTGCTGTAATAAGCCTATTTAATAAGGCTATTTAATAAGCCTAAGTTGCTGAATAAGCCTATTTAATAAGTCTAAGTTGCTGAAATAAGGCTATTTAATAAGCCTAAGTTGCTGAAATAAGCCTATTTAATAAGCCTACGTTGCTGAACTAAGCCTATATGAAAAGGTCTATTTAATAAGTCTAAGTTGCAGAAAAAAACCTATTTAAAAATGCTATTTAATAAGCCTAAATTGCTGAAATAAACCTGTTTAATAAGGCTATTTAATAAGCATAAGTTGCTGAAATAAGCCTATTTAATAAGCCTACGTTGCTGAAATAAGCCTATTTAATAAGGCTATTTAATAAGTATAAGTTGCAGAAATAAACCTATTTAATAATGCTATTTAATACGCCTAAGTTGCTGAAATAAGCATATTTAATAAGCCTAAGTTGCTAAAATAAGCCTATTTAATAGGCCTTTCTAAAAAGTCTAAGTTGCAGAAATAAGCATATTTCATAAGCATATTTAATGAGCCTAAGTTGCTGAAATGTCTATTTCATAAGTCGATTTAATAAGTCTAAGTTGCTAAAATAAGCCTATTTAATAAGGCTATTTAATAAGCCTAAGTTGCTGAAATAAGCCTATTTAATAAGGCTATTTAATGAGCCTAAGTTGCTGAAATAAGCCTATTTAATAAGCCTAAGTTTATGAACTAAGCCTATTTAAAAATGCTGTTTAATAAGCCTAAGTTGCTGAAATAAACCTGTTTAATAAGGCTATTTAATAAGCATAAGTTGCTGAAATAAACCTATTTAATAAGCCTAAGTTGCCGAAATAAGCCTATTTAATAAGGCTATTTAATAAGTCTAAGTTGCTGAAATAAACCTATTTAATAAGCCTAAGTTGCTAAAATAAGCCTATTTAATGAGGCTATTTAATAAGTCTATTTAATAAGCCTATTTAATATGCCTATTTAATAAGCCTATTTAATAAGCCTATTTAATACGCCTATTTAATAAACCTATTTAATAAGTATTTAATGAGCCTATGTATTAAGTCTATTTAATACGCCTTTTTAATAAGCCTATTTAATAAGTCTATTTAATAAGCCTATTTAATAAGCCTATTTAATACGCCTATTTAATAAACCTAATTAATAAGTATTTAATGAGCCTATGTATTGTCTATTTAATACGCCTTTTTAATAAGCCTATTTAATAAGTCTATTTAATAAGCCTATTTAATGAGCCTATTTAATAAGCCTATTTATTGCGCCTATTTAATAAGCCTATTATTGAGCCTATTTAAAAAGCCTATTTATTGAGCCTATTTAATAAGCCTATTTATTGAGCCTATTTAATAAGCCTATTTAATACGCCTATTTAATAAGCCTATTTAATAAGCCTATTTAATAAGCCTATTTAATAAGCCTATTTAATAGGCCTATTTAATAAGCCTATCTAATAAGCCTATTTATTGAGCCTATTTAATAAGTCTATTTAATAAGCCTATTTAATACGCCTGTTTAATGAGTATTTAATGAGCCTATTTAATAAGTCTATTTAATAAGCCTATTTAATAGGCCTATTTAATAAGTCTAAGTTGCTGATATAAGCCTATTTAATAAGCCTAAGTTGCTGAAATAAGCCTATTTAATAAGGCTATTTAATGAGCATAAGTTGCTGAAATAAGCCTATTTAATAAGCCTAAGTTGCTGAAATAAGCCTATTTAATAAGGCTATTTAATAAGTCTAAGTTGCTGAAATAAACCTATTTAATAAGCCTAAGTTGCTAAAATAAGCCTATTTAATGAGGCTATTTAATAAGTCTATGTAATACGCCTATTTAATAAACCTATTTAATAAGCCTATTTAATAAGCCTATTTAATACGCCTATATAATAAACCTATTTAATAAGTATTTAATGAGCCTATTTAAGAAGTCTATATAATAAGCCTTTTTAATAAGCCTATTTAATAAGTCTATTTAATAAGCCTATTTAATGAGTCTATTTAATAAGTCTATTTAATAAGCCTATTTAATAAGTATTTAATGAGCCTATTTAATAAGCCTATTTATTGAGCCTAATTAATAAGCCTATTTATTGAGCCTATTTAAAAAGCCTATTTAACAAGCCTATTTATTGAGCCTATTTCATATGCCTATTTAATTAGCCTATTTAATTAGTCTATTTAATAAGCCTATTTAATAAGCCTATTTAATAAGTCTATTTAATAAGTCTATTTAATAAGCCTACATAATAAGTATTTAATGAGCCTATTTAATAAGCCTATTTATTGAGCCTATTTAATAAGCCTATTTATTGAGCCTATTTAATAAGCCTATTTAATGAGCCTATTTAATGAGCCTATTTATTAAGCCTATTTATTGAGCCTATTTAATAAGCCTATTTATTGAGCCTATTTATTGAGCCTATTTAATAAGTCTATTTAATGAGCCTATTTAATAAGCCTATTTAATAAGCCTATTTAATAAGCCTATTTAATAAGCCTATCTAATATGCCTATTTATTGAGTCTATGTAATACGCCTATTTAATAAACCTATTTAATAAGCCTATTTAATAAGCCTATTTAATACGCCTATATAATAAACCTATTTAATAAGTATTTAATGAGCCTATTTAAGAAGTCTATATAATAAGCCTTTTTAATAAGCCTATTTAATAAGTCTATTTAATAAGCCTATTTAATGAGTCTATTTAATAAGTCTATTTAATAAGCCTATTTAATAAGTATTTAATGAGCCTATTTAATAAGCCTATTTATTGAGCCTAATTAATAAGCCTATTTATTGAGCCTATTTAAAAAGCCTATTTATTGAGCCTATTTAACAAGCCTATTTATTGAGCCTATTTCATATGCCTATTTAATTAGCCTATTTAATTAGTCTATTTAATAAGCCTATGTAATAAGCCTATTTAATAAGCCTATTTAATAAGTCTATTTAATAAGCCTACATAATAAGTATTTAATGAGCCTATTTAATAAGCCTAATTATTGAGCCTATTTAATAAGCCTATTTATTGAGCCTATTTAATAAGCCTATTTAATGAGCCTATTTAATGAGCCTATTTATTAAGCCTATTTATTGAGCCTATTTAATAAGCCTATTTATTGAGCCTATTTATTGAGCCTATTTAATAAGTCTATTTAATGAGCCTATTTAATAAGCCTATTTAATAAGCCTATTTAATAAGCCTATTTAATAAGCCTATCTAATATGCCTATTTATTGAGTCTATTTAAAATGTCTATTTAATAAGCCTATTTAATACGCCTATTTAATAAGTATTTAATGAGCCTATTTAATAAGTATATTTAATAGGCCTATTTAATAAGTCTAAGTTGCTGAAATAAGCCTATTTAATAAGCCTAAGTTGCTGAAATAAGCCTATTTAATAAGGCTATTTAATAAGTCTAAGTTGCTGAAATAAACCTATTTAATAAGCCTAAGTTGCTAAAATAAGCCTATTTAATGAGGCTATTTAATAAGTCTATTTAATAAGCCTATTTAATAAACCTATTTAATAAGCCTATTTAATAAACCTATTTAATATGCCTAATTAATAAACCTATTTAATAAGTATTTAATGAGCCTATTTAATAAGTCTATTTAATAAGCCTTTTTAATAAGCCTATTTAATAAGTCTATTTAATAAGCCTATTTAATGAGTCTATTTAATAAGTATATTTAATAAGCCTATTTAATAAGTATTTAATGAGCCTATTTAATACGCCTATTTATTGAGCCTATTTAATAAGCCTATTTATTGAGCCTATTTAATAAGCCTATTTATTGAGCCTATTTCATAAGCCTATTTAATTGGTCTATTTAATAAGCCTATTTAATAAGCCTATTTAATAAGCCTATTTAATAAGCCTATTTAATACGCCTATTTAATAAACGTATTTAATAAGTATTTAATGAGCCTATGTATTAAGTCTATTTAATAAGCCTTTTTAATAAGCCTATTTAATAAGTCTATTTAATAAGCCTATTTAATAAGTCTATTTAATAAGTCTATTTAATAAGCCTACTTAATAAGTATTTAATGAGCCTATTTAATAAGCCTATTTATTGAGCCTATTTAATAAGCCTATTTATTGAGCCTATTTAATAAGCCTATTTATTGAGCCTATTTAATAAGCCTATTTATTGAACCTATTTAAAAAGTCTATTTAATAAGCCTATTTAATAAGCCTATTTAATAAGCCTTTTTAATAAGCCTATTTAATAAGCCTATTTAATATGCCTATTTAATAAGCCTATTTATTGAGCCTATTTAATAAATCTATGTAATAAGCCTATTTAATAAAGCCTATTTAATAAGTATTCAATGAGCCTATTTAATAAGTCTATTTAATAAGCCTATTTAATAGGCCTATTTAATAAGTCTAAGTTGCTGAAATAAGCCTATTTAATAAGCCTAAGTTGCTGAAATAAGTTTATTTAATAATTTAATAAGCATACATTGCTGAAATAAGACTATTTAATAAGCCTAAGTTGCTGAAATAAGCCTATTTAGTAAGGCTATTTAATAAGTCTAAGTTGCTGAAATAAACCTATTTAATAAGCCTAAGTTGCTAAAATAAGCCTATTTAATAAACGTATTAAATACGTATTTAATGAGCCTATTTAATAAGCCTATTTATTGAGCCTATTTAATAAGCTTATTTATTGAGCCTGTTTAATAAGCCTATTTATTGAGCCTATTTCATATGCCTATTTAATTAGTCTATTTAATAAGCCTATTTAATAAGCCTATTTAATAAGCCTATTTAATAAGCCTATTTATTGAGCCTATTTAATGAACCTATTTAATAAGCCTATTTAATAAGCCTATTTAATAAGTATTTAATGAGCCTATTTAATAAGTCTATTTAATAAGCCTATTTAATAGGCCTATTTAATAAGTCTAAGTTGCTGAAATAAGCCTATTTAATAAGCCTAAGTTGCTGAAATAAGCCTATTTAATAATTTAATAAGCATAAGTTGCTGAAATAAGACTATTTAATAAGCCTAAGTTGCTGAAATAAGCCTATTTAGTAAGGCTATTTAATAAGTCTAAGTTGCTGAAATAAACCTATTTAATAAGCCTAAGTTGCTAAAATAAGCCTATTTAATAAACCTATTAAATAAGTATTTAATGAGCCTATTTAATAAGCCTATTTATTGAGCCTATTTAATAAGCTTATTTATTGAGCCTATTTAATAAGCCTATTTATTGAGCCTATTTCATACGCCTATTTAATTAGTCTATTTAATAAGCCTATTTAATAAGCCTATTTATTGAGCCTATTTAATGAGCCTATTTAATAAGCCTATTTAATAATCCTATTTAATAAACCTATTTATTGAGCCTGTTTAATAAGTCTATTTAATAAGCCTATTTAATAAGCCTATTTAATAGTATTTAATGCGCCTATTTAATAAGTCTATTTAATAAGCCTATTTAATAGGCCTATTTAATAAGTCTAAGTTGCTGAAATAAGCCTATTTAATAAGCCTAAGTTGCTGATAAGCCTATTTCATAAGCCTAAGTTGCTGAAATAAGCCTTTTTAAGATCTCTAAGTTGCTGAAATAAGCCTATTTAATAAGCCTAAGTTGCTAAAATAAGCCTATTTAATACGCCTATTTAATAAACCTATTTAATAAGTATTTAATGAGCATATTTAATAGGCCTATTTATTGAGCCTATTTAATAAGCCTATTTAATGAGCCTATTTCATACGCCTATTTAATTAGTCTATTTAATAAGCCTATTTAATAAGCCTATTTAATAAGCCTATTTAATAAGCCTATTTATTGAGCCTATTTAATGAGCCTATTTAATAAGTCTATTTAATAAGCCTATTTAATAAGCCTATTTAATAAGCCTGTTTAATAAGCCTATTTAATAAGCCTATTTATTGAGCCTGTATAATAAGTCTATTTAATAAGCCTATTTAAAAGTCTATTTAATAAGTATTTAATGAGCCTATTTAATAAGTCTATTTAATAAGCCTATTTAATAGGCCTATTTAATAAGTCTAAGTTGCTGAAATAAGCCTATTTAATAAGCCTAAGTTGCTGAATAAGCCTATTTCATAAGCCTAAGTTGCTGAAATAAGCCTTTTTAATATGTCTAAGTTGCTGAAATAAGCCTATTTAATAAGCCTAAGTTGCTGAAATAAGCCTATTTAATAAGGCAATTTAATAAGCCTAAGTTGCTGAATAAGCCTATTTAATAAGCCTAAGTTGCTAAAATAAGCCTATTTAATGAGGCTATTTAATAAGTCTATTTAATAAGCCTATTTAATACGCCTATTTAATAAGTCTATTTAATAAGCCTATTTAATAAGCCTTTTTAATAAGCCTATTTAATAAGTCTATTTAACAAGCCGATTTGATAAGCCTATTTAATAAGCCTATTTAATAAGCCTATTTCTTAATCCTATTTAATGAGCCTATTTAATAAGCCTATTTAATAAGCCTATTTATTGAGCCTATTTGATAAGTATATTTAATAAGCCTATTTAATAAGCCTATTTAATTCGTATTTAATGAGCCTATTTAATAAGCCTAAGTTGCTGAATAAGCCTATTTAATAAGGCTAAGTTGCTGAAAAAGGCCTATTTAATAAGCCTAAGTTGCTGAAATAAGCCTATTTAATTAGCCCAAGTTGCTGAAATAAGCCTATTTAATAAGGCTATTTAATAAGTCTAAGTTGCTGAAATAAGGCTATTTAATAAGTTTAAGTTGCTGAAATAAGCCTATTTAATCAGCGTAAGTTGCTGAAATAAGCCTATTTAATCAGCCCAAGTTTCTGAAATAAGCCTATTTAATAAGGCTATTTAATAAGCCTAAGTTGCTGAAATAAGCCTTTTTAATAAGGCTATTTAATGAGCCTAAGTTGCTGAAATAAGCCCATTTAATAAGCCTAAGTTTCTGAACTAAGCCTATTTAAAAAGGTATATTTAATAAGTCTAAGTTGCTGAAATAAACCTATTTAAAATGCTATTTAATAAGCCTAAGTTGCTGAAATAAACCTGTTTAATAAGGCTATTTAATAAGCATAAGTTGCTGAAATAAGCCTATTGAATAAGCCTAAGTTGCTGAATAAGCCTATTTCATAGGCCTAAGTTGCTGAAATAAGCCTTTTTAATATGTCTAAGTTGCTGAAATAAGCCTATTTAATAAGCCTAAGTTGCTGAAATAAGTCTATTTAATAATTTAATAAGCATACGTTGCTGAAATAAGACTATTTAATAAGCCTAAGTTGCTGAAATAAGCCTATTTAGTAAGGCTATTTAATAAGTCTAAGTTGCTGAAATAAACCTATTTAATAAGCCTAAGTTGCTAAAATAAGCCTATTTAATAAACGTATTAAATACGTATTTAATGAGCCTATTTAATAAGCCTATTTATTGAGCCTATTTAATAAGCTTATTTATTGAGCCTATTTAATAAGCCTATTTATTGAGCCTATTTCATATGCCTATTTAATTAGTCTATTTAATAAGCCTATTTAATAAGCCTATTTAATAAGCCTATTTAATGAACCTATTTAATAAGTCTATTTAATAAGCCTATTTAATAAGCCTATTTAATAAGCCTATTTAATAAACCTATTTATTGAGCCTATTTAATAAGTCTATTTAATAAGCCTATTTAATAAGCCTATTTAATAGTATTTAATGCGCCTATTTAATAAGTCTATTTAATAAGCCTATTTAATAGGCTTATTTAATAAGTCTAAGTTGCTGAAATAAGCCTATTTAATAAGCCTAAGTTGCTGAATAAGCCTATTTCATAAGCCTAAGTTGCTGAAATAAGCCTTTTTAATATCTCTAAGTTGCTGAAATAAGCCTATTTAATAAGCCTAAGTTGCTAAAATAAGCCTATTTAATACGCCTATTTAATAAACCTATTTAATAAGTATTTAATGAGCCTATTTAATAAGCCTATTTATTGAGCCTATTTAATAAGCCTATTTATTGAGCCTATTTCATACACCTATTTAATTAGTCTATTTAATAAGCCTATTTAATAAGCCTATTTAATAAGCCTATTTAATAAGCCTATTTATTGAGCCTATTTAATGACCCTATTTAATAAGTCTATTTAATAAGCCTATTTAATAAGCCTATTTAATAAGCCTGTTTAATAAGCCTATTTAATAAGCCTATTTATTGGACCTGTATAATAAGTCTATGTAATAAGCCTATTTAAAAGCCTATTTATTAAGTATTTAATGAGCCTATTTAATAAGTCTATTTAATAAGCCTATTTAATAGGCCTATTTAATAAGTCTAAGTTGCTGAAATAAGCCTATTTAATAAGCCTAAGTTGCTGAATAAGCCTATTTCATAAGCCTAAGTTGCAGAAATAAGCCTATTTAATAAGGCAATTTAATAAGCCTATTTAATAAGCCTATCTAATATGCCTATTTATTGAGCCTATTTAATAAGTCTATTTAATAAGCCTATTTAATACGCCTATTTAATAAGTATTTAATGAGCCTATTTAATAAGTCTATTCAATAAGTCTATTTAATAGGCCTATTTAATAAGTCTAAGTTGCTGAAATAAGCCTATTTAATAAGCCTAATTTGCTGAAATAAGCCCTTTTAATAAGCCTATTTAGTAAGTCTATTTAATAAGCCTATTTAATGAGTCTATTTAATAAGTCTATTTAATAAGCCTATTTAATAAGTATTTAATGAGCCTATTTAATAAGCCTATTTATTGAGCCTATTTAATAAGCCTATTTATTGAGCCTATTTAATAAACCTATTTATTGAGCCTATTTAATAAGCCTATTTATTGAGCCTATTTAATAAGCCTATTTATTGAGCCTATTTAATAAGCCTATTTAATAAGCCTATTTAATAAGCTTATCTAATATGCCTATTTATTGAGCCTATTTAATAAGTCTATTTAATAAGCCTATTTAATACGCCTATTTAATAAGTATTTAATGAGCCTATTTAATAAGTCTATTTAATAATTATATTTAATAGGCCTATTTAATAAGTCTAAGTTGCTGAAATAAGCCTATTTAATAAGCCTAAGTTGCGGATAAAAGCCTATTTAATAAGGCTATTTAATAAGTCTAAGTTGCTGAAATAAACCTATTTAATAAGCCTAAGTTGCTAAAATAAGCCTATTTAATGAGGCTATTTAATAAGTCTATTTAATAAGCCTATTTAATAAACCTATTTAATAAGCCTATTTAATAAGCCTATTTAATACGCCTAATTAATAAACCTATTTAATAAGTATTTAATGAGCCTATTTAATAAGTCTATTTAATAAGCCTTTTTAATAAGCCTATTTAATAAGTCTATTTAATAAGCCTATTTAATGAGTCTATTTAATAAGTCTATTTAATAAGCCTATTTAATAAGTATTTAATGAGCCTATTTAATAAGCCTATTTATTGAGCCTATTTCATAAGCCTATTTATTGAGCCTATTTAATAAGCCTATTTATTGAGCCTATTTAATAAGCCTATTTATTGAGCCTATTTCATACGCCTATTTAATTAGTCTATTTAATAAGCCTATTTAATAAGCCTATTTAATAAGCCTATTTAATAAGCCTATTTAATAAGCCTATTTAATACGCCTATTTAATAAACCTATTTAATAAGTATTTAATGAGCCTATGTATTAAGTCTATTTAATAAGCCTTTTAAATAAGCCTATTTAATAAGTCTATTTAATAAGCCTATTTAATAAGTCTATTTAATAAGTCTATTTAATAAGCCTACTTAATAAGTATTTAATGAGCTTATTTAAAGAGCCTATTTATTGAGCCTATTTAATAAGCCTATTTATTGAGCCTATTTAATAAGCCTATTTATTGAGCCTATTTAATAAGCCTATTTATTGAGCCTATTTAATAAGTCTATTTAATAAGCCTATTTAATAAGCCTATTTAATAAGCCTTTTTAATAAGCCTATTTAATAAGCCTATTTAATAAGCCTATTTAATAAGCCTATTTATTGAGCCTATTTAATAAGTCTATTTAATAAGCCTATTTAATAAGCCTATTTAATAAGTATTTAATGAGCCTATTTAATAAGTCTATTTAATAAGCCTATTCAATAGGCCTATTTAATAAGTCTAAGTTGCTGAAATAAGCCTATTTAATAAGCCTAAGTTGCTGAAATAAGCCTATTTAATAATTTAATAAGCATAAGTTGCTGAAATAAGACTATTTAATAAGCCTAAGTTGCTGAAATAAGCCTATTTAGTAAGGCTATTTAATAAGTCTAAGTTGCTGAAATAAACCTATTTAATAAGCCTAAGTTGCTAAAATAAGCCTATTTAATAAACCTATTAAATAAGTATTTAATGAGCCTATTTAATAAGCCTATTTATTGAGCCTATTTAATAAGCTTATTTATTGAGCCTATTTAATAAGCCTATTTATTGAGCCTATTTCATACACCTATTTAATTAGTCTATTTAATAAGCCTATTTAATAAGCCTATTTAATAAGCCTATTTATTGAGCCTATTTATTGAGTCTATTTAATAAGCCTATTTAATAAGCCTATTTAATAGTATTTAATGCGCCTATTTAATAAGTCTATTTAATAAGCCTATTTAATAGGCCTATTTAATAAGTCTAAGTTGCTGAAATAAGCCTATTTAATAAGCCTAAGTTGCTGATAAGCCTATTTCATAAGCCTAAGTTGCTGAAATAAGCCTTTTAAAGATCTCTAAGTTGCTGAAATAAGCCTATTTAATAAGCCTAAGTTGCTAAAATAAGCCTGTTTAATACGCCTATTTAATAAACCTATTTAATAAGTATTTAATGAGCCTATTTAATAAGCCTATTTATTGAGCCTATTTAATAAGCCTATTTATTGAGCCTATTTCATACGCCTATTTAATTAGTCTATTTAATAAGCCTATTTAATAAGCCTATTTAATAAGCCTATTTAATAAGCCTATTTATTGAGCCTATTTAATGAGCCTATTTAATAAGTCTATTTAATAAGCATATTTAATAAGCCTATTTAATAAGCCTGTTTAATAAGCCTATTTAATAAGCCTATTTATTGAGCCTGTATAATAAGTCTATTTAATAAGCCTATTTAAAAGCCTATTTAATAAGTATTTAATGAGCCTATTTAATAAGTCTATTTAATAAGCCTATTTAATAGGCCTATTTAATAAGTCTAAGTTGCTGAAATAAGCCTATTTAATAAGCCTAAGTTGCTGAATAAGCCTATTTCATAAGCCTAAGTTGCTGAAATAAGCCTTTTTAATATGTCTAAGTTGCTGAAATAAGCCTATTTAATAAGCCTAAGTTGCTGAAATAAGCCTATTTAATAAGGCAATTTAATAAGCCTAAGTTGCTGAATAAGCCTATTTAATAAGCCTAAGTTGCTAAAATAAGCCTATTTAATGAGGCTATTTAATAAGCCTATTTAATAAGCCTATTTAATACGCCTATTTAATAAGTCTATTTAATAAGCCTATTTAATAAGCCTTTTTAATAAGCCTATTTAATAAGCCTATTTAATACGCCTATTTAATAAACCTATTTAATAAGTATTTAATGAGCCTATGTATTAAGTCTATTTAATACGCCTTTTTAATAAGCCTATTTAATAAGTCTATTTAATAAGCCTATTTAATAAGCCTATTTAATACGCCTATTTAATAAACCTAATTAATAAGTATTTAATGAGCCTATGTATTGTCTATTTAATACGCCTTTTTAATAAGCCTATTTAATAAGTCTATTTAATAAGCCTATTTAATGAGCCTATTTAATAAGCCTATTTATTGCGCCTATTTAATAAGCCTATTATTGAGCCTATTTAAAAAGCCTATTTATTGAGCCTATTTAATAAGCCTATTTATTGAGCCTATTTAATAAGCCTATTTAATACGCCTATTTAATAAGCCTATTTAATAAGCCTATTTAATAAGCCTATTTAATAGGCCTATTTAATAAGCCTATCTAATAAGCCTATTTATTGAGCCTATTTAATAAGTCTATTTAATAAGCCTATTTAATACGCCTGTTTAATGAGTATTTAATGAGCCTATTTAATAAGTCTATTTAATAAGCCTATTTAATAGGCCTATTTAATAAGTCTAAGTTGCTGATATAAGCCTATTTAATAAGCCTAAGTTGCTGAAATAAGCCTATTTAATAAGGCTATTTAATGAGCATAAGTTGCTGAAATAAGCCTATTTAATAAGCCTAAGTTGCTGAAATAAGCCTATTTAATAAGGCTATTTAATAAGTCTAAGTTGCTGAAATAAACCTATTTAATAAGCCTAAGTTGCTAAAATAAGCCTATTTAATGAGGCTATTTAATAAGTCTATGTAATACGCCTATTTAATAAACCTATTTAATAAGCCTATTTAATAAGCCTATTTAATACGCCTATATAATAAACCTATTTAATAAGTATTTAATGAGCCTATTTAAGAAGTCTATATAATAAGCCTTTTTAATAAGCCTATTTAATAAGTCTATTTAATAAGCCTATTTAATGAGTCTATTTAATAAGTCTATTTAATAAGCCTATTTAATAAGTATTTAATGAGCCTATTTAATAAGCCTATTTATTGAGTCTAATTAATAAGCCTATTTATTGAGCCTATTTAAAAAGCCTATTTATTGAGCCTATTTAACAAGCCTATTTATTGAGCCTATTTCATATGCCTATTTAATTAGCCTATTTAATTAGTCTATTTAATAAGCCTATTTATTGAGCCTATTTCATACGCCTATTTAATAAGCCTATTTATTGAGCCTATTTAATAAGCCTATTTAATAAGCCTATTTAATAAGCCTATCTAATATGCCTATTTATTGAGCCTATTTAATAAGTCTATTTAATAAGCCTATTTAATACGCCTATTTAATAAGTATTTAATGAGCCTATTTAATAAGTCTATTTAATAATTATATTTAATAGGCCTATTTAATAAGTCTAAGTTGCTGAAATAAGCCTATTTAATAAGCCTAAGTTGCGGATAAAAGCCTATTTAATAAGGCTATTTAATAAGTCTAAGTTGCTGAAATAAACCTATTTAATAAGCCTAAGTTGCTAAAATAAGCCTATTTAATGAGGCTATTTAATAAGTCTATTTAATAAGCCTATTTAATAAACCTATTTAATAAGCCTATTTAATAAGCCTATTTAATACGCCTAATTAATAAACCTATTTAATAAGTATTTAATGAGCCTATTTAATAAGTCTATTTAATAAGCCTTTTTAATAAGCCTATTTAATAAGTCTATTTAATAAGCCTATTTAATGAGTCTATTTAATAAGTCTATTTAATAAGCCTATTTAATAAGTATTTAATGAGCCTATTTAATAAGCCTATTTATTGAGCCTATTTCATAAGCCTATTTATTGAGCCTATTTAATAAGCCTATTTATTGAGCCTATTTAATAAGCCTATTTATTGAGCCTATTTCATACGCCTATTTAATTAGTCTATTTAATAAGCCTATTTAATAAGCCTATTTAATAAGCCTATTTAATAAGCCTATTTAATAAGCCTATTTAATACGCCTATTTAATAAACCTATTTAATAAGTATTTAATGAGCCTATGTATTAAGTCTATTTAATAAGCCTTTTAAATAAGCCTATTTAATAAGTCTATTTAATAAGCCTATTTAATAAGTCTATTTAATAAGTCTATTTAATAAGCCTACTTAATAAGTATTTAATGAGCTTATTTAAAGAGCCTATTTATTGAGCCTATTTAATAAGCCTATTTATTGAGCCTATTTAATAAGCCTATTTATTGAGCCTATTTAATAAGCCTATTTATTGAGCCTATTTAATAAGTCTATTTAATAAGCCTATTTAATAAGCCTATTTAATAAGCCTTTTTAATAAGCCTATTTAATAAGCCTATTTAATAAGCCTATTTAATAAGCCTATTTATTGAGCCTATTTAATAAGTCTATTTAATAAGCCTATTTAATAAGCCTATTTAATAAGTATTTAATGAGCCTATTTAATAAGTCTATTTAATAAGCCTATTCAATAGGCCTATTTAATAAGTCTAAGTTGCTGAAATAAGCCTATTTAATAAGCCTAAGTTGCTGAAATAAGCCTATTTAATAATTTAATAAGCATAAGTTGCTGAAATAAGACTATTTAATAAGCCTAAGTTGCTGAAATAAGCCTATTTAGTAAGGCTATTTAATAAGTCTAAGTTGCTGAAATAAACCTATTTAATAAGCCTAAGTTGCTAAAATAAGCCTATTTAATAAACCTATTAAATAAGTATTTAATGAGCCTATTTAATAAGCCTATTTATTGAGCCTATTTAATAAGCTTATTTATTGAGCCTATTTAATAAGCCTATTTATTGAGCCTATTTCATACACCTATTTAATTAGTCTATTTAATAAGCCTATTTAATAAGCCTATTTAATAAGCCTATTTATTGAGCCTGTATAATAAGTCTATTTAATAAGCCTATTTAAAAGCCTATTTAATAAGTATTTAATGAGCCTATTTAATAAGTCTATTTAATAAGCCTATTTAATAGGCCTATTTAATAAGTCTAAGTTGCTGAAATAAGCCTATTTAATAAGCCTAAGTTGCTGAATAAGCCTATTTCATAAGCCTAAGTTGCTGAAATAAGCCTTTTTAATATGTCTAAGTTGCTGAAATAAGCCTATTTAATAAGCCTAAGTTGCTGAAATAAGCCTATTTAATAAGGCAATTTAATAAGCCTAAGTTGCTGAATAAGCCTATTTAATAAGCCTAAGTTGCTAAAATAAGCCTATTTAATGAGGCTATTTAATAAGCCTATTTAATAAGCCTATTTAATAAGCCTATTTAATAAGCCTATTTAATACGCCTATTTAATAAACCTATTTAATAAGTATTTAATGAGCCTATGTATTAAGTCTATTTAATACGCCTTTTTAATAAGCCTATTTAATAAGTCTATTTAATAAGCCTATTTAATAAGCCTATTTAATACGCCTATTTAATAAACCTAATTAATAAGTATTTAATGAGCCTATGTATTGTCTATTTAATACGCCTTTTTAATAAGCCTATTTAATAAGTCTATTTAATAAGCCTATTTAATGAGCCTATTTAATAAGCCTATTTATTGCGCCTATTTAATAAGCCTATTATTGAGCCTATTTAAAAAGCCTATTTATTGAGCCTATTTAATAAGCCTATTTATTGAGCCTATTTAATAAGCCTATTTAATACGCCTATTTAATAAGCCTATTTAATAAGCCTATTTAATAAGCCTATTTAATAGGCCTATTTAATAAGCCTATCTAATAAGCCTATTTATTGAGCCTATTTAATAAGTCTATTTAATAAGCCTATTTAATACGCCTGTTTAATGAGTATTTAATGAGCCTATTTAATAAGTCTATTTAATAAGCCTATTTAATAGGCCTATTTAATAAGTCTAAGTTGCTGATATAAGCCTATTTAATAAGCCTAAGTTGCTGAAATAAGCCTATTTAATAAGGCTATTTAATGAGCATAAGTTGCTGAAATAAGCCTATTTAATAAGCCTAAGTTGCTGAAATAAGCCTATTTAATAAGGCTATTTAATAAGTCTAAGTTGCTGAAATAAACCTATTTAATAAGCCTAAGTTGCTAAAATAAGCCTATGTAATGAGGCTATTTAATAAGTCTATGTAATACGCCTATTTAATAAACCTATTTAATAAGCCTATTTAATAAGCCTATTTAATACGCCTATATAATAAACCTATTTAATAAGTATTTAATGAGCCTATTTAAGAAGTCTATATAATAAGCCTTTTTAATAAGCCTATTTAATAAGTCTATTTAATAAGCCTATTTAATGAGTCTATTTAATAAGTCTATTTAATAAGCCTATTTAATAAGTATTTAATGAGCCTATTTAATAAGCCTATTTATTGAGTCTAATTAATAAGCCTATTTATTGAGCCTATTTAAAAAGCCTATTTATTGAGCCTATTTAACAAGCCTATTTATTGAGCCTATTTCATATGCCTATTTAATTAGCCTATTTAATTAGTCTATTTAATAAGCCTATTTATTGAGCCTATTTCATACGCCTATTTAATAAGCCTATTTATTGAGCCTATTTAATAAGCCTATTTAATAAGCCTATTTAATAAGCCTATCTAATATGCCTATTTATTGAGCCTATTTAATAAGTCTATTTAATAAGCCTATTTAATACGCCTATTTAATAAGTATTTAATGAGCCTATTTAATAAGTCTATTTAATAATTATATTTAATAGGCCTATTTAATAAGTCTAAGTTGCTGAAATAAGCCTATTTAATAAGCCTAAGTTGCGGATAAAAGCCTATTTAATAAGGCTATTTAATAAGTCTAAGTTGCTGAAATAAACCTATTTAATAAGCCTAAGTTGCTAAAATAAGCCTATTTAATGAGGCTATTTAATAAGTCTATTTAATAAGCCTATTTAATAAACCTATTTAATAAGCCTATTTAAAAAGCCTATTTAATACGCCTAATTAATAAACCTATTTAATAAGTATTTAATGAGCCTATTTAATAAGTCTATTTAATAAGCCTTTTTAATAAGCCTATTTAATAAGTCTATTTAATAAGCCTATTTAATGAGTCTATTTAATAAGTCTATTTAATAAGCCTATTTAATAAGTATTTAATGAGCCTATTTAATAAGCCTATTTATTGAGCCTATTTCATAAGCCTATTTATTGAGCCTATTTAATAAGCCTATTTATTGAGCCTATTTAATAAGCCTATTTATTGAGCCTATTTCATACGCCTATTTAATTAGTCTATTTAATAAGCCTATTTAATAAGCCTATTTAATAAGCCTATTTAATAAGCCTATTTAATAAGCCTATTTAATACGCCTATTTAATAAACCTATTTAATAAGTATTTAATGAGCCTATGTATTAAGTCTATTTAATAAGCCTTTTAAATAAGCCTATTTAATAAGTCTATTTAATAAGCCTATTTAATAAGTCTATTTAATAAGTCTATTTAATAAGCCTACTTAATAAGTATTTAATGAGCTTATTTAAAGAGCCTATTTATTGAGCCTATTTAATAAGCCTATTTATTGAGCCTATTTAATAAGCCTATTTATTGAGCCTATTTAATAAGCCTATTTATTGAGCCTATTTAATAAGTCTATTTAATAAGCCTATTTAATAAGCCTATTTAATAAGCCTTTTTAATAAGCCTATTTAATAAGCCTATTTAATAAGCCTATTTAATAAGCCTATTTATTGAGCCTATTTAATAAGTCTATTTAATAAGCCTATTTAATAAGCCTATTTAATAAGTATTTAATGAGCCTATTTAATAAGTCTATTTAATAAGCCTATTCAATAGGCCTATTTAATAAGTCTAAGTTGCTGAAATAAGCCTATTTAATAAGCCTAAGTTGCTGAAATAAGCCTATTTAATAATTTAATAAGCATAAGTTGCTGAAATAAGACTATTTAATAAGCCTAAGTTGCTGAAATAAGCCTATTTAGTAAGGCTATTTAATAAGTCTAAGTTGCTGAAATAAACCTATTTAATAAGCCTAAGTTGCTAAAATAAGCCTATTTAATAAACCTATTAAATAAGTATTTAATGAGCCTATTTAATAAGCCTATTTATTGAGCCTATTTAATAAGCTTATTTATTGAGCCTATTTAATAAGCCTATTTATTGAGCCTATTTCATACACCTATTTAATTAGTCTATTTAATAAGCCTATTTAATAAGCCTATTTAATAAGCCTATTTATTGAGCCTATTTATTGAGTCTATTTAATAAGCCTATTTAATAAGCCTATTTAATAGTATTTAATGCGCCTATTTAATAAGTCTATTTAATAAGCCTATTTAATAGGCCTATTTAATAAGTCTAAGTTGCTGAAATAAGCCTATTTAATAAGCCTAAGTTGCTGATAAGCCTATTTCATAAGCCTAAGTTGCTGAAATAAGCCTTTTAAAGATCTCTAAGTTGCTGAAATAAGCCTATTTAATAAGCCTAAGTTGCTAAAATAAGCCTGTTTAATACGCCTATTTAATAAACCTATTTAATAAGTATTTAATGAGCCTATTTAATAAGCCTATTTATTGAGCCTATTTAATAAGCCTATTTATTGAGCCTATTTCATACGCCTATTTAATTAGTCTATTTAATAAGCCTATTTAATAAGCCTATTTAATAAGCCTATTTAATAAGCCTATTTATTGAGCCTATTTAATGAGCCTATTTAATAAGTCTATTTAATAAGCATATTTAATAAGCCTATTTAATAAGCCTGTTTAATAAGCCTATTTAATAAGCCTATTTATTGAGCCTGTATAATAAGTCTATTTAATAAGCCTATTTAAAAGCCTATTTAATAAGTATTTAATGAGCCTATTTAATAAGTCTATTTAATAAGCCTATTTAATAGGCCTATTTAATAAGTCTAAGTTGCTGAAATAAGCCTATTTAATAAGCCTAAGTTGCTGAATAAGCCTATTTCATAAGCCTAAGTTGCTGAAATAAGCCTTTTTAATATGTCTAAGTTGCTGAAATAAGCCTATTTAATAAGCCTAAGTTGCTGAAATAAGCCTATTTAATAAGGCAATTTAATAAGCCTAAGTTGCTGAATAAGCCTATTTAATAAGCCTAAGTTGCTAAAATAAGCCTATTTAATGAGGCTATTTAATAAGCCTATTTAATAAGCCTATTTAATACGCCTATTTAATAAGTCTATTTAATAAGCCTATTTAATAAGCCTTTTTAATAAGCCTATTTAATAAGCCTATTTAATACGCCTATTTAATAAACCTATTTAATAAGTATTTAATGAGCCTATGTATTAAGTCTATTTAATACGCCTTTTTAATAAGCCTATTTAATAAGTCTATTTAATAAGCCTATTTAATAAGCCTATTTAATACGCCTATTTAATAAACCTAATTAATAAGTATTTAATGAGCCTATGTATTGTCTATTTAATACGCCTTTTTAATAAGCCTATTTAATAAGTCTATTTAATAAGCCTATTTAATGAGCCTATTTAATAAGCCTATTTATTGCGCCTATTTAATAAGCCTATTATTGAGCCTATTTAAAAAGCCTATTTATTGAGCCTATTTAATAAGCCTATTTATTGAGCCTATTTAATAAGCCTATTTAATACGCCTATTTAATAAGCCTATTTAATAAGCCTATTTAATAAGCCTATTTAATAAGCCTATTTAATAGGCCTATTTAATAAGCCTATCTAATAAGCCTATTTATTGAGCCTATTTAATAAGTCTATTTAATAAGCCTATTTAATACGCCTGTTTAATGAGTATTTAATGAGCCTATTTAATAAGTCTATTTAATAAGCCTATTTAATAGGCCTATTTAATAAGTCTAAGTTGCTGATATAAGCCTATTTAATAAGCCTAAGTTGCTGAAATAAGCCTATTTAATAAGGCTATTTAATGAGCATAAGTTGCTGAAATAAGCCTATTTAATAAGCCTAAGTTGCTGAAATAAGCCTATTTAATAAGGCTATTTAATAAGTCTAAGTTGCTGAAATAAACCTATTTAATAAGCCTAAGTTGCTAAAATAAGCCTATTTAATGAGGCTATTTAATAAGTCTATGTAATACGCCTATTTAATAAACCTATTTAATAAGCCTATTTAATAAGCCTATTTAATACGCCTATATAATAAACCTATTTAATAAGTATTTAATGAGCCTATTTAAGAAGTCTATATAATAAGCCTTTTTAATAAGCCTATTTAATAAGTCTATTTAATAAGCCTATTTAATGAGTCTATTTAATAAGTCTATTTAATAAGCCTATTTAATAAGTATTTAATGAGCCTATTTAATAAGCCTATTTATTGAGTCTAATTAATAAGCCTATTTATTGAGCCTAGTTAAAAAGCCTATTTATTGAGCCTATTTAACAAGCCTATTTATTGAGCCTATTTCATCTGCCTATTTAATTAGCCTATTTAATTAGTCTATTTAATAAGCCTATTTAATAAGCCTATTTAATAAGCCTATTTAATAAGTCTATTTAATAAGCCTACATAATAAGTATTTAATGAGCCTATTTAATAAGCCTATTTATTGAGCCTATTTAATAAGCCTATTTATTGAGCCTATTTAATAAGCCTATTTAATGAGCCTATTTAATGAGCCTATTTATTAAGCCTATTTATTGAGCCTATTTAATAAGCCTATTTATTGAGCCTATTTATTGAGCCTATTTAATAAGTCTATTTAATGAGCCTATTTAATAAGCCTATTTAATAAGCCTATTTAATAAGCCTATTTAATAAGCCTATCTAATATGCCTATTTATTGAGTCTATGTAATACGCCTATTTAATAAACCTATTTAATAAGCCTATTTAATAAGCCGATTTAATACGCCTATATAATAAACCTATTTAATAAGTATTTAATGAGCCTATTTAAGAAGTCTATATAATAAGCCTTTTTAATAAGCCTATTTAATAAGTCTATTTAATAAGCCTATTTAATGAGTCTATTTAATAAGTCTATTTAATAAGCCTATTTAATAAGTATTTAATGAGCCTATTTAATAAGCCTATTTATTGAACCTAATTAATAAGCCTATTTATTGAGCCTATTTAAAAAGCCTATTTATTGAGCCTATTTAACAAGCCTATTTATTGAGCCTATTTCATATGCCTATTTAATTAGCCTATTTAATTAGTCTATTTAATAAGCCTATGTAATAAGCCTATTTAATAAGCCTATTTAATAAGTCTATTTAATAAGCCTACATAATAAGTATTTAATGAGCCTATTTAATAAACCTATTTATTGAGCCTATTTAATAAGCCTATTTATTGAGCCTATTTAATAAGCCTATTTAATGAGCCTATTTAATGAGCCTATTTATTAAGCCTATTTATTGAGCCTATTTAATAAGCCTATTTATTGAGCCTATTTATTGAGCCTATTTAATAAGTCTATTTAATGAGCCTATTTAATAAGCCTATTTAATAAGCCTATTTAATAAGCCTATTTAATAAGCCTATCTAATATGCCTATTTATTGAGTCTATTTAATATGTCTATTTAATAAGCCTATTTAATACGCCTATTTAATAAGTATTTAATGAGCCTATTTAATAAGTCTATTTAATAAGTATATTTAATAGGCCTATTTAATAAGTCTAAGTTGCTGAAATAAGCCTATTTAATAAGCCTAAGTTGCTGAAATAAGCCTATTTAATAAGGCTATTTAATAAGTCTAAGTTGCTGAAATAAACCTATTTAATAAGCCTAAGTTGCTAAAATAAGCCTATTTAATGAGGCTATTTAATAAGTCTATTTAATAAGCCTATTTAATAAGCCTATTTAATAAGCCTATTTAATAAGCCTATTTAATAAGCCTATCTAATATGCCTATTTATTGAGTCTATTTAATATGTCTATTTAATAAGCCTATTTAATACGCCTATTTAATAAGTATTTAATGAGCCTATTTAATAAGTCTATTTAATAAGTATATTTAATAGGCCTATTTAATAAGTCTAAGTTGCTGAAATAAGCCTATTTAATAAGCCTAAGTTGCTGAAATAAGCCTATTTAATAAGGCTATTTAATAAGTCTAAGTTGCTGAAATAAACCTATTTAATAAGCCTAAGTTGCTAAAATAAGCCTATTTAATGAGGCTATTTAATAAGTCTATTTAATAAGCCTATTTAATAAACCTATTTAATAAGCCTATTTAATAAACCTATTTAATACGCCTAATTAATAAACCTATTTAATAAGTATTTAATGAGCCTATTTAATAAGTCTATTTAATAAGCCTTTTTAATAAGCCTATTTAATAAGTCTATTTAATAAGCCTATTTAATGAGTCTATTTAATAAGTATATTTAATAAGCCTATTTAATAAGTATTTAATGAGCCTATTTAATACGCCTATTTATTGAGCCTATTTAATAAGCCTATTTATTGAGCCTATTTAATAAGCCTATTTATTGAGCCTATTTCATAAGCCTATTTAATTGGTCTATTTAATAAGCCTATTTAATAAGCCTATTTAATAAGCCTATTTAATAAGCCTATTTAATACGCCTATTTAATAAACGTATTTAATAAGTATTTAATGAGCCTATGTATTAAGTCTATTTAATAAGCCTTTTTAATAAGCCTATTTAATAAGTCTATTTAATAAGCCTATTTAATAAGTCTATTTAATAAGTCTATTTAATAAGCCTACTTAATAAGTATTTAATGAGCCTATTTAATAAGCCTATTTATTGAGCCTATTTAATAAGCCTATTTATTGAGCCTATTTAATAAGCCTATTTATTGAGCCTATTTAATAAGCCTATTTATTGAACCTATTTAAAAAGTCTATTTAATAAGCCTATTTAATAAGCCTTTTTAATAAGCCTATTTAATAAGCCTATTTAATATGCCTATTTAATAAGCCTATTTATTGAGCCTATTTAATAAGTCTATGTAATAAGCCTATTTAATAAAGCCTATTTAATAAGTATTCAATGAGCCTATTTAATAAGTCTATTTAATAAGCCTATTTAATAGGCCTATTTAATAAGTCTAAGTTGCTGAAATAAGCCTATTTAATAAGCCTAAGTTGCTGAAATAAGTTTATTTAATAATTTAATAAGCATACGTTGCTGAAATAAGACTATTTAATAAGCCTAAGTTGCTGAAATAAGCCTATTTAGTAAGGCTATTTAATAAGTCTAAGTTGCTGAAATAAACCTATTTAATAAGCCTAAGTTGCTAAAATAAGCCTATTTAATAAACGTATTAAATACGTATTTAATGAGCCTATTTAATAAGCCTATTTATTGAGCCTATTTAATAAGCTTATTTATTGAGCCTGTTTAATAAGCCTATTTATTGAGCCTATTTCATATGCCTATTTAATTAGTCTATTTAATAAGCCTATTTAATAAGCCTATTTAATAAGCCTATTTAATAAGCCTATTTATTGAGCCTATTTAATGAACCTATTTAATAAGCCTATTTAATAAGCCTATTTAATAAGTATTTAATGAGCCTATTTAATAAGTCTATTTAATAAGCCTATTTAATAGGCCTATTTAATAAGTCTAAGTTGCTGAAATAAGCCTATTTAATAAGCCTAAGTTGCTGAAATAAGCCTATTTAATAATTTAATAAGCATAAGTTGCTGAAATAAGACTATTTAATAAGCCTAAGTTGCTGAAATAAGCCTATTTAGTAAGGCTATTTAATAAGTCTAAGTTGCTGAAATAAACCTATTTAATAAGCCTAAGTTGCTAAAATAAGCCTATTTAATAAACCTATTAAATAAGTATTTAATGAGCCTATTTAATAAGCCTATTTATTGAGCCTATTTAATAAGCTTATTTATTGAGCCTATTTAATAAGCCTATTTATTGAGCCTATTTCATACGCCTATTTAATTAGTCTATTTAATAAGCCTATTTAATAAGCCTATTTATTGAGCCTATTTAATGAGCCTATTTAATAAGCCTATTTAATAATCCTATTTAATAAACCTATTTATTGAGCCTGTTTAATAAGTCTATTTAATAAGCCTATTTAATAAGCCTATTTAATAGTATTTAATGCGCCTATTTAATAAGTCTATTTAATAAGCCTATTTAATAGGCCTATTTAATAAGTCTAAGTTGCTGAAATAAGCCTATTTAATAAGCCTAAGTTGCTGATAAGCCTATTTCATAAGCCTAAGTTGCTGAAATAAGCCTTTTTAAGATCTCTAAGTTGCTGAAATAAGCCTATTTAATAAGCCTAAGTTGCTAAAATAAGCCTATTTAATACGCCTATTTAATAAACCTATTTAATAAGTATTTAATGAGCATATTTAATAGGCCTATTTATTGAGCCTATTTAATAAGCCTATTTAATGAGCCTATTTCATACGCCTATTTAATTAGTCTATTTAATAAGCCTATTTAATAAGCCTATTTAATAAGCCTATTTAATAAGCCTATTTATTGAGCCTATTTAATGAGCCTATTTAATAAGTCTATTTAATAAGCCTATTTAATAAGCCTATTTAATAAGCCTGTTTAATAAGCCTATTTAATAAGCCTATTTATTGAGCCTGTATAATAAGTCTATTTAATAAGCCTATTTAAAAGTCTATTTAATAAGTATTTAATGAGCCTATTTAATAAGTCTATTTAATAAGCCTATTTAATAGGCCTATTTAATAAGTCTAAGTTGCTGAAATAAGCCTATTTAATAAGCCTAAGTTGCTGAATAAGCCTATTTCATAAGCCTAAGTTGCTGAAATAAGCCTTTTTAATATGTCTAAGTTGCTGAAATAAGCCTATTTAATAAGCCTAAGTTGCTGAAATAAGCCTATTTAATAAGGCAATTTAATAAGCCTAAGTTGCTGAATAAGCCTATTTAATAAGCCTAAGTTGCTAAAATAAGCCTATTTAATGAGGCTATTTAATAAGTCTATTTAATAAGCCTATTTAATACGCCTATTTAATAAGTCTATTTAATAAGCCTATTTAATAAGCCTTTTTAATAAGCCTATTTAATAAGTCTATTTAACAAGCCGATTTGATAAGCCTATTTAATAAGCCTATTTAATAAGCCTATTTCTTAATCCTATTTAATGAGCCTATTTAATAAGCCTATTTAATAAGCCTATTTATTGAGCCTATTTGATAAGTATATTTAATAAGCCTATTTAATAAGCCTATTTAATTCGTATTTAATGAGCCTATTTAATAAGCCTAAGTTGCTGAATAAGCCTATTTAATAAGGCTAAGTTGCTGAAAAAGGCCTATTTAATAAGCCTAAGTTGCTGAAATAAGCCTATTTAATTAGCCCAAGTTGCTGAAATAAGCCTATTTAATAAGGCTATTTAATAAGTCTAAGTTGCTGAAATAAGGCTATTTAATAAGTTTAAGTTGCTGAAATAAGCCTATTTAATCAGCGTAAGTTGCTGAAATAAGCCTATTTAATTAGCCCAAGTTTCTGAAATAAGCCTATTTAATAAGGCTATTTAATAAGCCTAAGTTGCTGAAATAAGCCTTTTTAATAAGGCTATTTAATGAGCCTAAGTTGCTGAAATAATCCCATTTAATAAGCCTAAGTTTCTGAACTAAGCCTATTTAAAAAGGTATATTTAATAAGTCTAAGTTGCTGAAATAAACCTATTTAAAATGCTATTTAATAAGCCTAAGTTGCTGAAATAAACCTGTTTAATAAGGCTATTTAATAAGCATAAGTTGCTGAAATAAGCCTATTGAATAAGCCTAAGTTGCTGAATAAGCCTATTTCATAGGCCTAAGTTGCTGAAATAAGCCTTTTTAATATGTCTAAGTTGCTGAAATAAGCCTATTTAATAAGCCTAAGTTGCTGAAATAAGTCTATTTAATAATTTAATAAGCATACGTTGCTGAAATAAGACTATTTAATAAGCCTAAGTTGCTGAAATAAGCCTATTTAGTAAGGCTATTTAATAAGTCTAAGTTGCTGAAATAAACCTATTTAATAAGCCTAAGTTGCTAAAATAAGCCTATTTAATAAACGTATTAAATACGTATTTAATGAGCCTATTTAATAAGCCTATTTATTGAGCCTATTTAATAAGCTTATTTATTGAGCCTATTTAATAAGCCTATTTATTGAGCCTATTTCATATGCCTATTTAATTAGTCTATTTAATAAGCCTATTTAATAAGCCTATTTAATAAGCCTATTTAATGAACCTATTTAATAAGTCTATTTAATAAGCCTATTTAATAAGCCTATTTAATAAGCCTATTTAATAAACCTATTTATTGAGCCTATTTAATAAGTCTATTTAATAAGCCTATTTAATAAGCCTATTTAATAGTATTTAATGCGCCTATTTAATAAGTCTATTTAATAAGCCTATTTAATAGGCTTATTTAATAAGTCTAAGTTGCTGAAATAAGCCTATTTAATAAGCCTAAGTTGCTGAATAAGCCTATTTCATAAGCCTAAGTTGCTGAAATAAGCCTTTTTAATATCTCTAAGTTGCTGAAATAAGCCTATTTAATAAGCCTAAGTTGCTAAAATAAGCCTATTTAATACGCCTATTTAATAAACCTATTTAATAAGTATTTAATGAGCCTATTTAATAAGCCTATTTATTGAGCCTATTTAATAAGCCTATTTATTGAGCCTATTTCATACACCTATTTAATTGGTCTATTTAATAAGCCTATTTAATAAGCCTATTTAATAAGCCTATTTAATAAGCCTATTTATTGAGCCTATTTAATGACCCTATTTAATAAGTCTATTTAATAAGCCTATTTAATAAGCCTATTTAATAAGCCTGTTTAATAAGCCTATTTAATAAGCCTATTTATTGGACCTGTATAATAAGTCTATGTAATAAGCCTATTTAAAAGCCTATTTATTAAGTATTTAATGAGCCTATTTAATAAGTCTATTTAATAAGCCTATTTAATAGGCCTATTTAATAAGTCTAAGTTGCTGAAATAAGCCTATTTAATAAGCCTAAGTTGCTGAATAAGCCTATTTCATAAGCCTAAGTTGCAGAAATAAGCCTATTTAATAAGGCAATTTAATAAGCCTATTTAATAAGCCTATCTAATATGCCTATTTATTGAGCCTATTTAATAAGTCTATTTAATAAGCCTATTTAATACGCCTATTTAATAAGTATTTAATGAGCCTATTTAATAAGTCTATTCAATAAGTCTATTTAATAGGCCTATTTAATAAGTCTAAGTTGCTGAAATAAGCCTATTTAATAAGCCTAATTTGCTGAAATAAGCCTATTTAATAAGGCTATTTAATAAGTCTAAGTTGCTGAAATAAACCTATTTAATAAGCCTAAGTTGCTAAAATAAGCCTATTTAATTAGGCTATTTAATAAGTCTATTTAATAAGCCTATTTAATAAACCTATTTAATAAGCCTATTTAATAAGCCTATTTAATACGCCTAATTAATAAACCTATTTAATAAGTATTTAATGAGCCTATTTAATAAGTTTATTTAATAAGCCCTTTTAATAAGCCTATTTAGTAAGTCTATTTAATAAGCCTATTTAATGAGTCTATTTAATAAGTCTATTTAATAAGCCTATTTAATAAGTATTTAATGAGCCTATTTAATAAGCCTATTTATTGAGCCTATTTAATAAGCCTATTTATTGAGCCTATTTAATAAGCCTATTTATTGAGCCTATTTAATAAGCCTATTTATTGAGCCTATTTAATAAGCCTATTTATTGAGCCTATTTAATAAGCCTATTTAATAAGCCTATTTAATAAGCCTATTTAATAAGCCTATCTAATATGCCTATTTATTGAGCCTATTTAATAAGTCTATTTAATAAGCCTATTTAATACGCCTATTTAATAAGTATTTAATGAGCCTATTTAATAAGTCTATTTAATAATTATATTTAATAGGCCTATTTAATAAGTCTAAGTTGCTGAAATAAGCCTATTTAATAAGCCTAAGTTGCGGATAAAAGCCTATTTAATAAGGCTATTTAATAAGTCTAAGTTGCTGAAATAAACCTATTTAATAAGCCTAAGTTGCTAAAATAAGCCTATTTAATGAGGCTATTTAATAAGTCTATTTAATAAGCCTATTTAATAAACCTATTTAATAAGCCTATTTAATAAGCCTATTTAATACGCCTAATTAATAAACCTATTTAATAAGTATTTAATGAGCCTATTTAATAAGTCTATTTAATAAGCCTTTTTAATAAGCCTATTTAATAAGTCTATTTAATAAGCCTATTTAATGAGTCTATTTAATAAGTCTATTTAATAAGCCTATTTAATAAGTATTTAATGAGCCTATTTAATAAGCCTATTTATTGAGCCTATTTCATAAGCCTATTTATTGAGCCTATTTAATAAGCCTATTTATTGAGCCTATTTAATAAGCCTATTTATTGAGCCTATTTCATACGCCTATTTAATTAGTCTATTTAATAAGCCTATTTAATAAGCCTATTTAATAAGCCTATTTAATAAGCCTATTTAATAAGCCTATTTAATACGCCTATTTAATAAACCTATTTAATAAGTATTTAATGAGCCTATGTATTAAGTCTATTTAATAAGCCTTTTAAATAAGCCTATTTAATAAGTCTATTTAATAAGCCTATTTAATAAGTCTATTTAATAAGTCTATTTAATAAGCCTACTTAATAAGTATTTAATGAGCTTATTTAAAGAGCCTATTTATTGAGCCTATTTAATAAGCCTATTTATTGAGCCTATTTAATAAGCCTATTTATTGAGCCTATTTAATAAGCCTATTTATTGAGCCTATTTAATAAGTCTATTTAATAAGCCTATTTAATAAGCCTATTTAATAAGCCTTTTTAATAAGCCTATTTAATAAGCCTATTTAATAAGCCTATTTAATAAGCCTATTTATTGAGCCTATTTAATAAGTCTATTTAATAAGCCTATTTAATAAGCCTATTTAATAAGTATTTAATGAGCCTATTTAATAAGTCTATTTAATAAGCCTATTTAATAGGCCTATTTAATAAGTCTAAGTTGCTGAAATAAGCCTATTTAATAAGCCTAAGTTGCTGAAATAAGCCTATTTAATAATTTAATAAGCATAAGTTGCTGAAATAAGACTATTTAATAAGCCTAAGTTGCTGAAATAAGCCTATTTAGTAAGGCTATTTAATAAGTCTAAGTTGCTGAAATAAACCTATTTAATAAGCCTAAGTTGCTAAAATAAGCCTATTTAATAAACCTATTAAATAAGTATTTAATGAGCCTATTTAATAAGCCTATTTATTGAGCCTATTTAATAAGCTTATTTATTGAGCCTATTTAATAAGCCTATTTATTGAGCCTATTTCATACACCTATTTAATTAGTCTATTTAATAAGCCTATTTAATAAGCCTATTTAATAAGCCTATTTATTGAGCCTATTTATTGAGTCTATTTAATAAGCCTATTTAATAAGCCTATTTAATAGTATTTAATGCGCCTATTTAATAAGTCTATTTAATAAGCCTATTTAATAGGCCTATTTAATAAGTCTAAGTTGCTGAAATAAGCCTATTTAATAAGCCTAAGTTGCTGATAAGCCTATTTCATAAGCCTAAGTTGCTGAAATAAGCCTTTTAAAGATCTCTAAGTTGCTGAAATAAGCCTATTTAATAAGCCTAAGTTGCTAAAATAAGCCTGTTTAATACGCCTATTTAATAAACCTATTTAATAAGTATTTAATGAGCCTATTTAATAAGCCTATTTATTGAGCCTATTTAATAAGCCTATTTATTGAGCCTATTTCATACGCCTATTTAATAAGTCTATTTAATAAGCATATTTAATAAGCCTATTTAATAAGCCTGTTTAATAAGCCTATTTAATAAGCCTATTTATTGAGCCTGTATAATAAGTCTATTTAATAAGCCTATTTAAAAGCCTATTTAATAAGTATTTAATGAGCCTATTTAATAAGTCTATTTAATAAGCCTATTTAATAGGCCTATTTAATAAGTCTAAGTTGCTGAAATAAGCCTATTTAATAAGCCTAAGTTGCTGAATAAGCCTATTTCATAAGCCTAAGTTGCTGAAATAAGCCTTTTTAATATGTCTAAGTTGCTGAAATAAGCCTATTTAATAAGCCTAAGTTGCTGAAATAAGCCTATTTAATAAGGCAATTTAATAAGCCTAAGTTGCTGAATAAGCCTATTTAATAAGCCTAAGTTGCTAAAATAAGCCTATTTAATGAGGCTATTTAATAAGCCTATTTAATAAGCCTATTTAATACGCCTATTTAATAAGTCTATTTAATAAGCCTATTTAATAAGCCTTTTTAATAAGCCTATTTAATAAGTCTATTTAACAAGCCGATTTGATAAGCCTATTTAATAAGCCTATTTAATAAGCCTATTTATTAATCCTATTTAATGAGCCTAATTAATAAGCCTATTTAATAAGCCTATTTATTGAGCCTATTTGATAAGTATATTTAATAAGCCTATTTAATAAGCCTATTTAATTAGTATTTAATGAGCCTATTTAATAAGCCTAAGTTGCTGAATAAGCCTATTTAATAAGCCTAAGTTGCTGAAAAAGGCCTATTTAATAAGCCTAAGTTGCTGAATAAGCCTATTTAATAAGCCTAAGTTACTGAAATAAGCCTATTTAATAAGTCTAAGTTGCTGAAATAAGGCTATTTAATAAGTTTAAGTTGCTGAAATAAGCCTATTTAATCAGCGTAAGTTGCTGAAATAAGCCTATTTAATTAGCCCAAGTTGCTGAAATAAGCCTATTTAATAAGGCTATTTAATAAGCCTAAGTTGCTGAAATAAGGCTTTTTAATAAGGCTATTTAATGAGCCTAAGTTGCTGAAATAAGCCCATTAAATAAGCCTAAGTTTCTGAACTAAGCCTATTTAAAAAGGTATATTTAAAAAGTCTAAGTTGCTGAAATAAACCTATTTAAAAATGCTATTTAATAAGCCTAAGTTGCTGAAATAAACCTGTTTAATAAGCTATTTAATAAGCATAAATTGCTGTAATAAGCCTATTTAATAAGCCTAAGTTGCTGAATAAGCCTATTTCATAAGCCTAAGTTGCTGAAATAAGCCTTTTTAATATGTCTAAGTTGCTGAAATAAGCCTATTTAATAAGCCTATTTAATAAGCCTAAGTTGCTGAAATAAGCCTATTTAATAAGGCTATTTAATAAGCCTAAGTTGCTGAAATAAGCCTATTTAATAAGGCTATTTAATGAGCCTAAGTTGCTGAAATAAGCCTATTTAATAAGCCTAAGTTTCTGAACTAAGCCTATTTAAAAATGATATTTAATAAGCCTAAGTTGCTAAAATAAGCCTATTTAATGAGGCTATTTAATAAGTCTATTTAATAAGCCTATTTAATATGCCTATTTAATAAGCCTATTTAATATGCCTATTTAATAAACCTATTTAATAAGTATTTAATGAGCCTATGTATTAAGTCTATTTAATACGCCTTTTTAATAAGCCTATTTAATAAGTCTATTTAATAAGCCTATTTAATAAGCCTATTTAATACGCCTATTTAATAAACCTATTTAATAAATATTTAATGAGCCTATGTATTGTCTATTTAATACGCCTTTTTAATAAGCCTATTTAATAAGTCTATTTAATAAGCCTATTTATTGAGCCTATTTCATACGCCTATTTAATTAGTCTATTTAATGAGCCTATTTAATAAGTCTATTTAATAAGCCTATTTAATAAGCCTATTTAATAAGCCTGTTTAATAAGCCTATTTAATAAGCCTATTTATTGAGCCTGTATAATACGTCTATTTAATAAGCCTATTTAAAAGCCTATTTAATAGGCATATTTAATAAGTCTAAGTTGCTGAAATAAGCCTATTTAATAAGCCTAAGTTGCTGAATAAGCCTATTTCATAAGCCTAAGTTGCTGAAATAAGCCTTTTTAATATGTCTAAGTTGCTGAAATAAGCCTATTTAATGAGGCTATTTAATAAGTCTATTTAATAAGCCTATTTAATAGGCTTATTTAATAAGTCTAAGTTGCTGAAATAAGCCTATTTAATAAGCCTAAGTTGCTGAATAAGCCTATTTCATAAGCCTAAGTTGCTGAAATAAGCCTATTTAATAAGCCTAAGTTGCTGAAATAAGCCTATTTAATAAGGCAATTTAATAAGCCTAAGTTGCTGAATAAGCCTATTTAATAAGCCTAAGTTGCTAAAATAAGCCTATTTAATGAGGCTATTTAATAAGTCTATTTAATAAGCCTATTTAATACGCCTATTTAATAAGTCTATTTAATAAGCCTATTTATTAATCCTATTTAATGAGCCTATTTAATAAGCCTATTTAATAAGCCTATTTATTGAGCCTATTTGATAAGTCTATTTAATAAGCCTATTTAATAAGCCTATTTAATTAGGATTTAATGAGCCTATTTAATAAGCCTAAGTTGCTGAATAAGCCTATTTAATAAGCCTAAGTTGCTGAAAAAGGCATATTTAATAAGCCTAAGTTGCTGAATAAGCCTATTTAATAAGCCTAAGTTACTGAAATAAGCCTATTTAATAAGTCTAAGTTGCTGAAATAAGGCTATTTAATAAGCCTAAGTTGCTGAAATAAGCCTATTTAATAAGCCTAAGTTACTGAAATAAGCCTATTTAATAAGTCTAAGTTGCTGAAATAAGGCTATTTAATAAGTTTAAGTCGCTGAAATAAGCCTATTCAATTAGCCCAAGTTGCTAAAATAAGCCTATTTAATAAGGCTATTTAGTAAGCCTAAGTTGCTGAAATAAGCCTTTTTAATTAGGCTATTTAATGAGCCTAAGTTGCTGAAATAAGCCAATTTAATAAGCCTAAGTTTCTGAACTAAGCCTATTTAAAAAGGTATATTTAATAAGTCTAAGTTGCTGAAATAAACCTATTTAAAAATGCTATTTAATAAGCCTAAGTTGCTGAAATAAACCTGTTTAATAAGGCTATTTAATAAGCATAAGTTGCTGAATAAGCCTATTTCATAAGCCTAAGTTGCTGAAATAAGCCTTTTTAATATGTCTAAGTTGCTGAAATAAGCCTATTTAATAAGCCTATTTAATAAGCCTAAGTTGCTGAAATAAGCCTATTTAATGAGGCTATTTAATAAGCCTAAGTTGCTGAAATAAGCCTATTTAATAAGGCTATTTAATGAGCCTAAGTTGCTGAAATAAGCCTATTTAATAAGCCTAAGTTTCTGAACAAAGCCTATTTAAAAATGCTATTTAATAAGCCTAAGTTGCTGAAATAAGCCTTTTTAATATGTCTAAGTTGCTGAAATAAGCCTATTTAATAAGCCTAAGTTGCTGAAATAAGCCTATTTAATAAGGCAATTTAATAAGCCTAAGTTGCTGAATAAGCCTATTTAATAAGCCTAAGTTGCTAAAATAAGCCTATTTAATGAGGCTATTTAATAAGTCTATTTAATAAGCCTATTTAATACGCCTATTTAATAAGTCTATTTAATAAGCCTATTTAATAAGCCTTTTTAATAAGCCTATTTAATAAGTCTATTTAACAGCCTACTTGATAAGCCTATTTAATAAGCCTATTTAATAAGGCTATTTATTAATCCTATTTATTGAGCCTATTTGATAAGTCTATTTAATAAGCCTATTTAATAAGCCTATTTAATTAGTATTTAATGAGCCTATTTAATAAGCCTAAGTTGCTGAATAAGCCTATTTAATAAGCCTAAGTTGCTGAAAAAGGCATATTTAATAAGCCTAAGTTGCTGAATAAGCCTATTTAATAAGCCTAAGTTACTGAAATAAGCCTATTTAATTAGCCCAAGTTGCTGAAATAAGCCTATTTAATAAGGCTATTTAATAAGCCTAAGTTGCTGAAATAAGGCTTTTTAATAAGGCTATTTAATGAGCCTAAGTTGCTGAAATAAGCCCATTTAATAAGCCTAAGTTTCTGAACTAAGCCTATTTAAAAAGGTATATTTAATAAGTCTAAGTTGCTGAAATAAACCTATTTAAAAATGCTATTTAATAAGCCTAAGTTGCTGAAATAAACCTGTTTAATAAGCTATTTAATAAGCATAAATTGCTGTAATAAGCCTATTTAATAAGCCTAAGTTGCTGAATAAGCCTATTTCATAAGCCTAAGTTGCTGAAATAAGCCTTTTTAATATGTCTAAGTTGCTGAAATAAGCCTATTTAATAAGCCTATTTAATAAGCCTAAGTTGCTGAAATAAGCCTATTTAATAAGGCTATTTAATAAGCCTAATTTGCTGAAATAAGCCTATTTAATAAGGCTATTTAATGAGCCTAAGTTGCTGAAATAAGCCTATTTAATAAGCCTAAGTTTCTGAACTAAGCCTATTTAAAAATGATATTTAATAAGCCTAAGTTGCTAAAATAAGCCTATTTAATGAGGCTATTTAATAAGTCTATTTAATAAGCCTATTTAATTTGCCTATTTAATAAGCCTATTTAATATGCCTATTTAATAAACCTATTTAATAAGTATTTAATGAGCCTATGTATTAAGTATATTTAATACGCCTTTTTAATAAGCCTATTTAATAAGTCTATTTAATAAGCCTATTTAATAAGCCTATTTAATACGCCTATTTAATAAACCTATTTAATAAGTATTTAATGAGCCTATGTATTGTCTATTTAATACGCCTTTTTAATAAGCCTATTTAATAAGTCTATTTAATAAGCCTATTTATTGAGCCTATTTCATACGCCTATTTAATTAGTCTATTTAATAAGCCTATTTAATAAGCCTATTTAATAAGCCTATTTAATAAGCCTATTTATTGAGCCTATTTAATGAGCCTATTTAATAAGTCTATTTAATAAGCCTATTTAATAAGCCTATTTAATAAGCCTGTTTAATAAGCCTATTTAATAAGCCTATTTATTGAGCCTGTATAATACGTCTATTTAATAAGCCTATTTAAAAGCCTATTTAATAAGTATTTAGTGAGCCTATTTAATAAGTCTATTTAATAAGCCTATTTAATAGGCATATTTAATAATTCTAAGTTGCTGAAATAAGCCTATTTAATAAGCCTAAGTTGCTGAATAAGCCTATTTCATAAGCCTAAGTTGCTGAAATAAGCCTTTTTAATATGTCTAAGTTGCTGAAATAAGCCTATTTAATAAGCCTAAGTTGCTGAAATAAGCCTATTTAATAAGGCAATTTAATAAGCCTAAGTTGCTGAATAAGCCTATTTAATAAGCCTAAGTTGCTAAAATAAGCCTATTTAATGAGGCTATTTAATAAGTCTATTTAATAAGCCTATTTAATACGCCTATTTAATAAGTCTATTTAATAAGCCTATTTATTGAGCCTATTTGATAAGTCTATTTAATAAGCCTAATTAATAAGCCTATTTAATTAGTATTTAATGAGCCTATTTAATAAGCCTAAGTTGCTGAATAAGCCTATTTAATAAGCCTAAGTTGCTGAAAAGGCATATTTAATAAGCCTAAGTTGCTGAATAAGCCTATTTAATAAGCCTAAGTTACTGAAATAAGCCTATTTAATAAGTCTAAGTTGCTGAAATAAGGCTATTTAATAAGCCTAAGTTGCTGAAATAAGCCTATTTAATAAGCCTAAGTTACTGAAATAAGCCTATTTAATAAGTCTAAGTTGCTGAAATAAGGCTATTTAATAAGTTTAAGTCGCTGAAATAAGCCTATTTAATCAGCGTAAGTTGCTGAAATAAGCCTATTTAATTAGCCCAAGTTGCTAAAATAAGCCTATTTAATAAGGCTATTTAGTAAGCCTAAGTTGCTGAAATAAGCCTTTTTAATTAGGCTATTTAATGAGCCTAAGTTGCTGAAATAAGCTAATTTGATAAGCCTAAGTTTCTGAACTAAGCCTATTTAAAAAGGTATATTTAATAAGTCTAAGTTGCTGAAATAAACCTATTTAAAAATGCTATTTAATAAGCCTAAGTTGCTGAAATAAACCTGTTTAATAAGGCTATTTAATAAGCATAAGTTGCTGAATAAGCCTATTTCATAAGCCTAAGTTGCTGAAATAAGCCTTTTTAATATGTCTAAGTTGCTGAAATAAGCCTATTTAATAAGCCTATTTAATAAGCCTAAGTTGCTGAAATAAGCCTATTTAATGAGGCTATTTAATAAGCCTAAGTTGCTGAAATAAGCCTATTTAATAAGGCTATTTAATGAGCCTAAGTTGCTGAAATAAGCCTATTTAATAAGCCTAAGTTTCTGAACAAAGCCTATTTAAAAATGCTATTTAATAAGCCTAAGTTGCTGAAATAAGCCTTTTTAATATGTCTAAGTTGCTGAAATAAGCCTATTTAATAAGCCTAAGTTGCTGAAATAAGCCTATTTAATAAGGCAATTTAATAAGCCTAAGTTGCTGAATAAGCCTATTTAATAAGCCTAAGTTGCTAAAATAAGCCTATTTAATGAGGCTATTTAATAAGTCTATTTAATAAGCCTATTTAATACGCCTATTTAATAAGTCTATTTAATAAGCCTATTTAATAAGCCTTTTTAATAAGCCTATTTAATAAGTCTATTTAACAAGCCTATTTGATAAGCCTATTTAATAAGCCTATTTAATAAGCCTATTTATTAATCCTATTTAATGAGCCTATTTAATAAGCCTATTTAATAAGCCTATTTAATAAGCCTAAGTTGCTGAAATAAGCCTATTTAATGAGGCTATTTAATAAGCCTAAGTTGCTGAAATAAGCCTATTTAATAAGGCTATTTAATGAGCCTAAGTTGCTGAAATAAGCATATTTAATAAGCCTAAGTTTCTGAACAAAGCCTATTTAATAAGCCTATTTAATAAGCCTATTTATTAATCCTATTTAATGAGCCTATTTAATAAGCCTATTTAATAAGCCTATTTATTGAGCCTATTTGATAAGTCTATTTAATAAGCCTATTTAATAAGCCTATTTAATTAGTATTTAATGAGCCTATTTAATAAGCCTAAGTTGCTGAATAAGCCTATTTAATAAGCCTAAGTTGCTGAAAAAGGCATATTTAATAAGCCTAAGTTGCTGAATAAGCCTATTTAATAAGCCTAAGTTACTGAAATAAGCCTATTTAATAAGTCTAAGTTGCTGAAATAAGGCTATTTAATAAGCCTAAATTGCTGAAATAAGCCTATTTAATAAGCCTAAGTTACTGAAATAAGCCTATTTAATAAGTCTAAGTTGCTGAAATAAGGCTATTTAATAAGTCTAAGTTGCTGAAATAAGCCTATTTAATTAGCCCAAGTTGCTGAAATAAGCCTATTTAATAAGGCTATTTAATAAGCCTAAGTTGCTGAAATAAGCCTTTTTAATTAGGCTATTTAATGAGCCTAAGTTGCTGAAATAAGCCAATTTAATAAGCCTAAGTTTCTGAACTAAGCCTATTTAAAAAGGTATATTTAATAAGTCTAAGTTGCTGAAATAAACCTATTTATAAATGCTATTTAATAAGCCTAAGTTGCTGAAATAAACCTGTTTAATAAGGCTATTTAATAAGCATAAGTTGCTGAATAAGCCTATTTCATAAGCCTAAGTTGCTGAAATAAGCCTTTTTAATATGTCTAAGTTGCTGAAATAAGCCTATTTAATAAGCCTATTTAATAAGCCTAAGTTGCTGAAATAAGCCTATTTAATAAGGCTATTTAATAAGCCTAAGTTGCTGAAATAAGCCTATTTAATAAGGCTATTTAATGAGCCTAAGTTGCTGAAATAAGCCTATTTAATAAGCCTAAGTTTCTGAACAAAGCCTATTTAAAAATGCTATTTAATAAGCCTAAGTTTCTGAAATAAACCTGTTTAATAAGGCTATTTAATAAGCATAAGTTGCTGAAATAAGCCTATTTAATAAGCCTAAGTTGCTGAAATAAGCCTATTTAATAAGGCTATTTAATAAGTCTAAGTTGCTGAAATAAACCTATTTAATAAGCCTAAGTTGCTAAAATAAGCCTATTTAATGAGGCTATTTAATAAGTCTATTTAATAAGCCTATTTAATATGCCTATTTAATAAGCCTATTTAATAAGCCTATTTAATACGCCTATTTAATAAACCTATTTAATAGGTATTTAATGAGCCTATGTATTAAGTCTATTTAATACGCCTTTTTAATAAGCCTATTTAATAAGTCTATTTAATAAGCCTATTTAATAAGCCTATTTAATACGCCTATTTAATAAACCTATTTAATAAGTATTTAATGAGCCTATGTATTGTCTATTTAATACGCCTTTTTAATAAGCCTATTTAATAAGTCTATTTAATAAGCCTATTTAATGAGCCTATTTAATAAGCCTATTTATTGAGCCTATTTAATAAGCCTATTTATTGAGCCTATTTAATAAGCCTATTTATTGAGCCTATTTAATAAGCCTATTTATTGAGCCTATTTAATAAGCCTTTTTAATGAGCCTATTTAATAAGCCTATTTAATAAGCCTATCTAATAAGCCTATTTATTGAGCCTATTTAATAAGTCTATTTAATACGCCTATTTAATACGCCTATTTAATAAGTATTTAATGAGCCTATTTAATAAGTCTATTTAATAAGCCTATTTAATAGGCCTATTTAATAAGTCTAAGTTGCTGAATAAGCCTATTTAATAAGCCTAAGTTGCTGAAATAAGCCTATTTAATAAGGCTATTTAATGAGCATAAGTTGCTTAAATAAGCCTATTTAATAAGCCTAAGTTGCTAAAATAAGCCTATTTAATGAGGCTATTTAATAAGTCTATGTAATACGCCTATTTAATAAACCTATTTAATAAGCCTATTTAATAAGTCTATTTAATAAGCCTATTTAATAAGCCTATTTAATACGCCTATTTAATAAACCTATTTAATAAGCCTATTTAATAAGCCTATTTAATAAGCCTATCTAATAAGCCTATTTATTGAGCCTATTTAATGAGTCTATTTAATAAGCCTATTAAATACGCCTATTTAATAAGTATTTAATGAGCCTATGTATTGTCTATTTAATACGCCTTTTTAATAAGCCTATTTAATAAGTCTATTTAATAAGCACGTTTAATGAGCCTATTTAATAAGCCTATTTATTGAGCCTATTTAATAAGCCTATTTATTGAGCCTATTTAATAAGCCTATTTATTGAGCCTATTTAATAAGCCTATTTATTGAGCCTATTTAATAAGCCTATTTAATAAGCCTATTTAATAAGCCTATTTAATAAGCCTATTTAATAAGCCTATTTAATAAGCCTATCTAATAAGCCTATTTATTGAGCCTATTTAATAAGTCTATTTAATAAGCCTATTAAATACGCCTATTTAATAAGTATTTAATGAGCCTATTTAATAAGTCTATTTAATAAGCCTATTTAATAGGCCTATTTAATAAGTCTAAGTTGCTGAAATAAGCCTATTTAATAAGCCTAAGTTGCTGAAATAAGCCTATTTAATAAGGCTATTTAATGAGCATAAGTTGCTTAAATAAGCCTATTTAATAAGCCTAAGTTGCTGAAATAAGCCTATTTAATAAGGCTATTTAATAAGTCTAAGTTGCTGAAATAAACCTATTTAATAAGACTAAGTTGCTAAAATAAGCCTATTTAATGAGGCTATTTAATAAGTCTATGTAATACGCCTATTTAATAAACCTATTTAATAAGCCTATTTAATAAGCCTATTTAATACGCCTATATAATAAACCTATTTAATAAGTATTTAATGAGCCTATTTAAAAAGTCTATTTAATAAGCCTTTTTAATAAGCCTATTTAATAAGTCTATTTAATAAGCCTATTTAATGAGTCTATTTAATAAGTCTATTTAATAAGCCTATTTAATAAGTATTTAATGAGCCTATTTAATAAGCCTATTTATTGAGCCTAATTAATAAGCCTATTTATTGAGCCTATTTAATAAGCCTATTTATTGAGCCTATTTAACAAGCCTATTTATTGAGCCTATTTCATACGCCTATTTAATTAGTCTATTTAATAAGCCTATTTAATAAGCCTATTTAATAAGCCTATTTAATAAGCCTATTTAATAAGTCTATTTAATAAGCCTACTTAATAAGTATTTAATGAGCCTATTTAATAAGCCTATTTATTGAGCCTATTTAATAAGCCTATTTACTGAGCCTATTTAATAAGCCTATTTAATGAGCCTATTTAATAAGCCTATTTATTGTGCCTATTTAATAAGCCTACTTAATAAGTATTTAATGAGCCTATTTAATAAGCCTATTTATTGAGCCTATTTAATAAGCCTATTTATTGAGCCTATTTAATAAGCCTATTTAATAAGCCTATCTAATAAGCCTATTTGTTGAGCCTATTTAATAAGTCTATTTAATAAGCCTATTTAATAAGCCTATTTAATAAGTATTAATGAGCCTATTTAATAAGTCTATTTAATAAGTCTATTTAATAGGCCTATTTAATAAGTCTAAGTTGCTGAAATAAGCCTATTTAATAAGCCTAAGTTGCTGAAATAAGCCTATTTAATAAGTCTATTTAATAAGTCTAAGTTGCTGAAATAAACCTATTTAATAAGCCTAAGTTGCTAAAATAAGCCTATTTAATGAGGCTATTTAATACGCCTAATTAATAAACCTATTTAATAAGTATTTAATGAGCCTATTTAATAAGTCTATTTAATAAGCCTTTTTAATAAGCCTATTTAATAAGTCTATTTAATAAGCCTATTTAATGAGTCTATTTAATAAGTCTATTTAATAAGCCTATTTAATAAGTATTTAATGAGCCTATTTAATAAGCCTATTTATTGAGCCTATTTAATAAGCCTATTTATTGAGCCTATTTAATAAGCCTATTTATTGAGCCTATTTAATACGCCTATTTATTGAGCCTATTTCATACGCCTATTTAATTAGTCTATTTAATAAGCCTATTTAATAAGCCTATTTAATAAGCCTATTTAATAAGCCTATTTAATAAGCCTATTTAATAAGCCTATTTAATACGCCTATTTAATAAACCTATTTAATAAGTATTTAATAAGCCTATGTATTAAGTCTATTTAATAAACCTTTTTAATAAGCCTATTTAATAAGTCTATTTAATAAGCCTATTTAATGAGTCTATTTAATAAGCCTATTTATTGAGCCTATTTAATAAGCCTATTTATTGAGCCTATTTAATAAGCCTATTTATTGAGCCTATTTAATAAGCCTATTTATTGAGCCTATTTAATAAGTCTATTTAATAAGCCTATTCAATAAGCCTATTTAATAAGCCTTTTTAATAAGCCTATTTAATAAGCCTATTTAATAAGCCTATTTATTGAGCCTATTTAATAAGTCTATTTAATAAGCCTATTTAATAAGCCTATTTAATAAATATTTAATGAGCCTATTTAATAAGTCTATTTAATAAGCCTATTTAATAGGCCTATTTAATAAGTCTAAGTTGCTGAAATAAGCCTATTTAATAAGCCTAAGTTGCTGAAATAAGCCTATTTAATAATTTAATAAGCATAAGTTGCTGAAATAAGCCTATTTAATAAGCCTAAGTTGCTGAAATAAGCCTATTTAGTAAGGCTATTTAATAAGTCTAAGTTGCTTAAATAAACCTATTTAATAAGCCTAAGTTGCTCAAATAAGCCTATTTAATAAACCTATTAAATAAGTATTGAATGGGCCTATTTATTAAGCCTATTTATTGAGCCTATTTAATAAGCCTATTTATTGAGCCTATTTCATACGCCTATTTAATTAGTCTATTTAATAAGCCTATTTAATAAGCCTATTTAATAAGTCTATTTAATAAGCCTATTTAATAAGTATTTAATGAGCCTATTTAATAAGCCTATTTATTGAGCCTAATTAATAAGCCTATTTATTGAGCCTATTTAATAAGCCTATTTATTGAGCCTATTTAACAAGCCTATTTATTGAGCCTATTTCATACGCCTATTTAATTAGTCTATTTAATAAGCCTATTTAATAAGCCTATTTAATAAGCCTATTTAATAAGCCTATTTAATAAGCCTATTTAATAAGTCTATTTAATAAGTCTATTTAATAAGCCTACTTAATAAGTATTTAATGAGCCTATTTAATAAGCCTATTTATTGAGCCTATTTAATAAGCCTATTTACTGAGCCTATTTAATAAGCCTATTTAATGAGCCTATTTAATAAGCCTATTTAATGTGCCTATTTAATAAGCCTACTTAATAAGTATTTAATGAGCCTATTTAATAAGCCTATTTATTGAGCCTATTTAATAAGCCTATTTATTGAGCCTATTTAATAAGCCTATTTAATAAGCCTATCTAATAAGCCTATTTGTTGAGCCTATTTAATAAGTCTATTTAATAAGCCTATTTAATACGCCTATTTAATAAGTATTAATGAGCCTATTTAATAAGTCTATTTAATAGGCCTATTTAATAAGTCTAAGTTGCTGAAATAAGCCTATTTAATAAGCCTAAGTTGCTGAAATAAGCCTATTTAATAAGTCTATTTAATAAGTCTAAGTTGCTGAAATAAACCTATTTAATAAGCCTAAGTTGCTAAAATAAGCCTATTTAATGAGGCTATTTAATAAGTCTATTTAATAAGCCTATTTAATAAACCTATTTAATAAGCCTATTTAATAAGCTTATTTAATACGCCTAATTAATAAACCTATTTAATAAGTATTTAATGAGCCTATTTAATAAGTCTATTTAATAAGCCTTTTTAATAAGCCTATTTAATAAGTCTATTTAATAAGCCTATTTAATGAGTCTATTTAATAAGTCTATTTAATAAGCCTATTTAATAAGTATTTAATGAGCCTATTTAATAAGCCTATTTATTGAGCCTATTTAATAAGCCTATTTATTGAGCCTATTTAATAAGCCTATTTATTGAGCCTATTTAATAAGCCTATTTATTGAGCCTATTTCATACGCCTATTTAATTAGTCTATTTAATAAGCCTATTTAATAAGCCTATTTAATAAGCCTATTTAATAAGCCTATTTAATAAGCCTATTTAATACGCCTATTTAATACGCCTATTTAATAAACCTATTTAATAAGTATTTAATGAGCCTATGTATTAAGTCTATTTAATAAACCTTTTTAATAAGCCTATTTAATAAGTCTATTTAATAAGCCTATTTAATGAGTCTATTTAATAAGCCTATTTATTGAGCCTATTTAATAAGCCTATTTATTGAGCCTATTTAATAAGCCTATTTATTGAGCCTATTTAATAAGCCTATTTATTGAGCCTATTTAATAAGTCTATTTAATAGGCCTATTCAATAAGCCTATTTAATAAGCCTTTTTAATAAGCCTATTTAATAAGCCTATTTAATAAGCCTATTTAATAAGCCTATTTATTGAGCCTATTTAATAAGTCTATTTAATAAGCCTATTTAATAAGCCTATTTAATAAATATTTAATGAGCCTATTTAATAAGTCTATTTAATAAGCCTATTTAATAGGCCTATTTAATAAGTCTAAGTTGCTGAAATAAGCCTATTTAATAAGCCTAAGTTGCTGAAATAAACCTATTTAATAATTTAATAAGCATAAGTTGCTGAAATAAGCCTATTTAATAAGCCTAAGTTGCTGAAATAAGCCTATTTAGTAAGGCTATTTAATAAGTCTAAGTTGCTTAAATAAACCTATTTAATAAGCCTAAGTTGCTAAAATAAGCCTATTTAATAAACCTATTAAATAAGTATTGAATGGGCCTATTTATTAAGCCTATTTATTGAGCCTATTTAATAAGCTTATTTATTGAGCCTATTTAATAAGCCTATTTATTGAGCCTATTTCATTCGCCTATTTAATTAGTCTATTTAATAAGCCTATTTAATAAGCCTATTTAATAAGCCTATTTATTGAGCCTATTTAATGAGCCTATTTAATAAGTCTATTTAATAAGCCTATTTAATAATCCTATTTAATTATCCTGTTTAATAAGCCTATTTAATAAGCCTATTTATTGAGCCTGTATAATAAGTCTATTTAATAAGCCTATTTAATAAACCTATTTAATAAGTATTTAATGAGCCTATTTAATAAGTCTATTTAATAAGCCTATTTAATAGGCCTATTTAATAAGTCTAAGTTGCTGAAATAAGCCTATTTAATAAGCCTAAGTTGCTGAATAAGCCTATTTCATAAGCCTAAGTTGCTGAAATAAGCCTTTTTAATATGTCTAAGTTGCTCAAATAAGCCTATTTAATAAGCCTAAGTTGCTAAAATAAGCCTATTTAATATGCCTATTTAATAAACCTATTTAATAAGTATTTAATTAGCCTATTTAATAAGCCTATTTATTGAGCCTATTTAATAAGCCTATTTATTGAGCCTATTTCATACGCCTATTTAATTAGTCTATTTAATAAGCCTATTTAATAAGCCTATTTAATAAGCCTATTTAATAAGCCTATTTATTGAGCCTATTTAATGAGCCTATTTAATAAGTCTATTTAATAAGCCTATTTAATAAGCCTATTTAATAAGCCTGTTTAATAAGCCTATTTAATAAGCCTATTTATTGAGCCTGTATAATAAGTCTATTTAATAAGCCTATTTAATAAGCCTATTTAATAAGTATTTAATGAGCCTATTTAATAAGTCTTTTTAATAAGCCTATTTAATAGGCCTATTTAATAAGTCTAAGTTGCTGAAATAAGCCTATTTAATAAGCCTAAGTTGCTGAATAAGCCTATTTCATAAGCCTAAGTTGCTGAAATAAGCCTTTTTAATAAGGCAATTTAATAAGCCTAAGTTGCTGAATAAGCCTATTTAATAAGCCTCAGTTGCTAAAATAAGCCTATTTAATGAGGCTATTTAATAAGTCTATTTAATAAGCCTATATAATACGCCTATTTAATAAGTATATTTAATAAGCCTATTTAATAAGCCTATTTAATAAGCCTATTTAATAAGTCTATTTAACAAGCCTATTTTATAAGCCTATTTAATAAGCCTATTTAATAAGCCTATTTATTAATCCTATTTAATGAGCCTATTTAATAAGCTATTTAATAAGCCTATTTATTGAGCCTTTTTGATAAGTCTATTTAATAAGCCTATTTAATAAACCTATTTAATTAGTATTTAATGAGCCTATTTAATAAGCCTAAGTTGCTGAATAAGCCTATTTAATAAGCCTAAGTTGCTAAAATAAGCCTATTTAATGAGGCTATTTAATAAGTCTATTTAATAAGCCTATATAATACGCCTATTTAATAAGTCTATTTAATAAGCCTATTTAATAAGACTATTTAATAAGCCTATTTATTGAGCCTAATTAATAAGCCTATTTATTGGGCCAATTTAATAAGCCTATTTATTGAGCCTATTTAACAAGCCTATTTATTGAGCCTATTTCATACGCCTATTTAATTAGTCTATTTAATAAGCCTATTTAATAAGCCTATTTAATAAATCTATTTAATAAGTCTATTTAATAAGCCTACTTAATAAGTATTTAATGAGCCTATTTAATAAGCCTATTTATTGAGACTATTTAATAAGCCTATTTACTGAGCCTATTTAATAAGCCTATTTAATGAGCCTATTTAATAAGCCTATTTATTGAGCCTATTTAATAAGCCTACTTAATAAGTATTTAATTAGCCTATTTAATAAGCCTATTTATTGAGCCTATTTAATAAGCCTATTTATTGAGCCTATTTAATAAGCCTATTTAATAAGCCTATCTAATAAGCCTATTTGTTGAGCCTATTTAATAAGTCTATTTAATAAGCCTATTTAATACGCCTATTTAATAAGTATTTAATGAGCCTATTTAATAAGTCTATTTAATAAGTCTATTTAATAGGCCTATTTAATAAGTCTAATTTGCTGAAATAAGCCTATTTAATAAGCCTAAGTTGCTGAAATAAGCCTATTTAATAAGTCTGTTTAATAAGTCTAAGTTGCTGAAATAAACCTATTTAATAAGCCTAAGTTGCTCAAATAAGCCTATTTAATAAGTCTATTTAATAAGTCTAAGTTGCTGAAATAAACCTATTTAATAAGCCTAAGTTGCTGAATAAGCCTATTTCATAAGCCTAAGTTGCTGAAATAAGCCTTTTTAATATGTCTAAGTTGCTGAAATAAGCCTATTTAATAAGCCTATTTAATAAGCCTAAGTTGCTGAAATAAGCCTATTTAATAAGGCTATTTAATAAGCCTAATTTGCTGAAATAAGCCTATTTAATAAGCCTAAGTTGCTGAAATAAGCCTATTTAATAAGTCTATTTAATAAGTCTAAGTTGCTGAAATAAACCTATTTAATAAGCCTAAGTTGCTGAATAAGCCTATTTCATAAGCCTAAGTTGCTAAAATAAGCCTTTTTAATATGTCTAAGTTGCTGAAATAAGCCTATTTAATAAGCCTATTTAATAAGCCTAAGTTGCTGAAATAAGCCTATTTAATAAGGCTATTTAATAAGCCTAAGTTGCTGAAATAAGCCTATTTAATAAGGCTATTTAATGAGCCTAAGTTGCTGAAATAAGCCTATTTAATAAGCCTAAGTTTCTGAACAAAGCCTATTTAAAAATGCTATTTAATAAGCCTAAGTTGCTGAAATAAACCTGTTTAATAAGGCTATTTAATAAGCATAAGTTGCTGAAATAAGCCTATTTAATAAGCCTAAGTTGCTAAAATAAGCCTATTTAATGAGGCTATTTAATAAGTCTATTTAATAAGCCTATTTAATATGCCTATTTAATAAGCCTATTTAATAAGCCTATTTAATACGCCTATTTAATAAACCTATTTAATAGGTATTTAATGAGCCTATGTATTAAGTCTATTTAATACGCCTTTTTAATAAGCCTATTTAATAAGTCTATTTAATAAGCCTATTTAATAAGCCTATTTAATACGCCTATTTAATAAACCTATTTAATAAGTATTTAATGAGCCTATGTATTGTCTATTTAATACGCCTTTTTAATAAGCCTATTTAATAAGTCTATTTAATAAGCCTATTTAATGAGCCTATTTAATAAGCCTATTTATTGAGCCTATTTAATAAGCCTATTTATTGAGCCTATTTAATAAGCCTATTTATTGAGCCTATTTAATAAGCCTATTTATTGAGCCTATTTAATAAGCCTTTTTAATGAGCCTATTTAATAAGCCTATTTAATAAGCCTATCTAATAAGCCTATTTATTGAGCCTATTTAATAAGTCTATTTAATACGCCTATTTAATACGCCTATTTAATAAGTATTTAATGAGCCTATTTAATAAGTCTATTTAATAAGCCTATTTAATAGGCCTATTTAATAAGTCTAAGTTGCTGAATAAGCCTATTTAATAAGCCTAAGTTGCTGAAATAAGCCTATTTAATAAGGCTATTTAATGAGCATAAGTTGCTTAAATAAGCCTATTTAATAAGCCTAAGTTGCTAAAATAAGCCTATTTAATGAGGCTATTTAATAAGTCTATGTAATACGCCTATTTAATAAACCTATTTAATAAGCCTATTTAATAAGTCTATTTAATAAGCCTATTTAATAAGCCTATTTAATACGCCTATTTAATAAACCTATTTAATAAGCCTATTTAATAAGCCTATTTAATAAGCCTATCTAATAAGCCTATTTATTAAGCCTATTTAATAAGTGTATTTAATAAGCCTATTAAATACGCCTATTTAATAAGTATTTAATGAGCCTATGTATTGTCTATTTAATACGCCTTTTTAATAAGCCTATTTAATAAGTCTATTTAATAAGCACGTTTAATGAGCCTATTTAATAAGCCTATTTAATAAGCCTATTTAATAAGCCTATTTAATAAGCCTATTTAATAAGCCTATTTAATAAGCCTATCTAATAAGCCTATTTATTGAGCCTATTTAATAAGTCTATTTAATAAGCCTATTAAATACGCCTATTTAATAAGTATTTAATGAGCCTATTTAATAAGTCTATTTAATAAGCCTATTTAATAGGCCTATTTAATAAGTCTAAGTTGCTGAAATAAGCCTATTTAATAAGCCTAAGTTGCTGAAATAAGCCTATTTAATAAGGCTATTTAATGAGCATAAGTTGCTTAAATAAGCCTATTTAATAAGCCTAAGTTGCTGAAATAAGCCTATTTAATAAGGCTATTTAATAAGTCTAAGTTGCTGAAATAAACCTATTTAATAAGACTAAGTTGCTAAAATAAGCCTATTTAATGAGGCTATTTAATAAGTCTATGTAATACGCCTATTTAATAAACCTATTTAATAAGCCTATTTAATAAGCCTATTTAATACGCCTATATAATAAACCTATTTAATAAGTATTTAATGAGCCTATTTAAGAAGTCTATTTAATAAGCCTTTTTAATAAGCCTATTTAATAAGTCTATTTAATAAGCCTATTTAATGAGTCTATTTAATAAGTCTATTTAATAAGCCTATTTAATAAGTATTTAATGAGCCTATTTAATAAGCCTATTTATTGAGCCTAATTAATAAGCCTATTTATTGAGCCTATTTAATAAGCCTATTTATTGAGCCTATTTAACAAGCCTATTTATTGAGCCTATTTCATACGCCTATTTAATTAGTCTATTTAATAAGCCTATTTAATAAGCCTATTTAATAAGTCTATTTAATAAGTCTATTTAATAAGCCTACTTAATAAGTATTTAATGAGCCTATTTAATAAGCCTATTTATTGAGCCTATTTAATAAGCCTATTTACTGAGCCTATTTAATAAGCCTATTTTATGAGCCTATTTAATAAGCCTATTTATTGTGCCTATTTAATAAGCCTACTTAATAAGTATTTAATGAGCCTATTTAATAAGCCTATTTATTGAGCCTATTTAATAAGCCTATTTATTGAGCCTATTTAATAAGCCTATTTAATAAGCCTATCTAATAAGCCTATTTGTTGAGCCTATTTAATAAGTCTATTTAATAAGCCTATTTAATACGCCTATTTAATAAGTATTAATGAGCCTATTTAATAAGTCTATTTAAAAAGTCTATTTAATAGGCCTATTTAATAAGTCTAAGTTGCTGAAATAAGCCTATTTAATAAGCCTAAGTTGCTGAAATAAGCCTATTTAATAAGTCTATTTAATAAGTCTAAGTTGCTGAAATAAACCTATTTAATAAGCCTAAGTTGCTAAAATAAGCCTATTTAATGAGGCTATTTAATAAGTCTATTTAATAAGCCTATTTAATAAACATATTTAATAAGCCTATTTAATAAGCCTATTTAATACGCCTAATTAATAAACCTATTTAATAAGTATTTAATGAGCCTATTTAATAAGTCTATTTAATAAGCCTTTTTAATAAGCCTATTTAATAAGTCTATTTAATAAGCCTATTTAATGAGTCTATTTAATAAGTCTATTTAATAAGCCTATTTAATAAGTATTTAATGAGCCTATTTAATAAGCCTATTTATTGAGCCTATTTAATAAGCCTATTTATTGAGCCTATTTAAGAAGCCTATTTATTGAGCCTATTTAATACGCCTATTTATTGAGCCTATTTCATACGCCTATTTAATTAGTCTATTTAATAAGCCTATTTAATAAGCCTATTTAATAAGCCTATTTAATAAACCTTTTTAATAAGCCTATTTAATAAGTCTATTTAATAAGCCTATTTAATGAGTCTATTTAATAAGCCTATTTATTGAGCCTATTTAATAAGCCTATTTATTGAGCCTATTTAATAAACCTATTTATTGAGCCTATTTAATAAGCCTATTTATTGAGCCTATTTAATAAGTCTATTTAATAAGCCTATTCAATAAGCCTATTTAATAAGCCTTTTTAATAAGCCTATTTAATAAGCCTATTTAATAAGCCTATTTATTGAGCCTATTTAATAAGTCTATTTAATAAGCCTATTTAATAAGCCTATTTAATAAATATTTAATGAGCCTATTTAATAAGTCTATTTAATAAGCCTATTTAATACGCCTATTTAATAAGTCTAAGTTGCTGAAATAAGCCTATTTAATAAGCCTAAGTTGCTGAAATAAGCCTATTTAATAATTTAATAAGCATAAGTTGCTGAAATAAGCCTATTTAATAAGCCTAAGTTGCTGAAATAAGCCTATTTAGTAAGGCTATTTAATAAGTCTAAGTTGCTTAAATAAACCTATTTAATAAGCCTAAGTTGCTAAAATAAGCCTATTTAATAAACCTATTAAATAAGTATTGAATGGGCCTATTTATTAAGCCTATTTATTGAGCCTATTTAATAAGCCTATTTATTGAGCCTATTTCATACGCCTATTTAATTAGTCTATTTAATAAGCCTATTTAATAAGCCTATTTAATAAGTCTATTTAATAAGCCTATTTAATAAGTATTTAATGAGCCTATTTAATAAGCCTATTTATTGAGCCTAATTAATAAGCCTATTTATTGAGCCTATTTAATAAGCCTATTTATTGAGCCTATTTAACAAGCCTATTTATTGAGCCTATTTCATACGCCTATTTAATTAGTCTATTTAATAAGCCTATTTAATAAGCCTATTTAATAAGCCTATTTAATAAGCCTATTTAATAAGTCTATTTAATAAGTCTATTTAATAAGCCTACTTAATAAGTATTTAATGAGCCTATTTAATAAGCCTATTTATTGAGCCTATTTAATAAGCCTATTTACTGAGCCTATTTAATAAGCCTATTTAATGAGCCTATTTAATGAGCCTATTTAATAAGCCTATTTATTGTGCCTATTTAATAAGCCTACTTAATAAGTATTTAATGAGCCTATTTAATAAGCCTATTTATTGAGACTATTTAATAAGCCTATTTATTGAGCCTATTTAATAAGCCTATTTAATAAGCCTATCTAATTAGCCTATTTATTGAGCCTATTTAATAAGTCTATTTAATAAGCCTATTTAATACGCCTATTTAATAAGTATTAATGAGCCTATTTAATAAGTCTATTTAATAAGTCTATTTAATAGGCCTATTTAATAAGTCTATGTTGCTGAAATAAGCCTATTTAATAAGCCTAAGTTGCTGAAATAAGCCTATTTAATAAGTCTATTTAATAAGTCTAAGTTGATGAAATAAACCTATTTAATAAGCCTAAGTTGCTAAAATAAGCCTATTTAATGAGGCTATTTAATAAGTCTATTTAATAAGCCTATTTAATAAACCTATTTAATAAGCCTATTTAATAAGCTTATTTAATACGCCTAATTAATAAACCTATTTAATAAGTATTTAATGAGCCTATTTAATAAGTCTATTTAATAAGCCTTTTTAATAAGCCTATTTAATAAGTCTATTTAATAAGCCTATTTAATGAGTCTATTTAATAAGTCTATTTAATAAGCCTATTTAATAAGTATTTAATGAGCCTATTTAATAAGCCTATTTATTGAGCCTATTTAATAAGCCTATTTATTGAGCCTATTTAATAAGCCTATTTATTGAGCCTATTTAATAAGCCTATTTATTGAGCCTATTTCATACGCCTATTTAATTAGTCTATTTAATAAGCCTATTTAATAAGCCTATTTAATAAGCCTATTTAATAAGCCTATTTAATAAGCCTATTTAATAAGCCTATTTAATACGCCTATTTAATAAACCTATTTAATAGGTATTTAATGAGCCTATGTATTAAGTCTATTTAATAAACCTTTTTAATAAGCCTATTTAATAAGTCTATTTAATAAGCCTATTTAATGAGTCTATTTAATAAGCCTATTTATTGAGCCTATTTAATAAGCCTATTTATTGAGCCTATTTAATAAGCCTATTTATTGAGCCTATTTAATAAGCCTATTTATTGAGCCTATTTAATAAGTCTATTTAATAAGCCTATTCAATAAGCCTATTTAATAAGCCTTTTTAATAAGCCTATTTAATAAGCCTATTTAATAAGCCTATTTAATAAGCCTATTTATTGAGCCTATTTAATAAGTCTATTTAATAAGCCTATTTAATAAGCCTATTTAATAAATATTTAATGAGCCTATTTAATAAGTCTATTTAATAAGCCTATTTAATAGGCCTATTTAATAAGTCTAAGTTGCTGAAATAAGCCTATTTAATAAGCCTAAGTTGCTGAAATAAGCCTATTTAATAATTTAATAAGCATAAGTTGCTGAAATAAGCCTATTTAATAAGCCTAAGTTGCTGAAATAAGCCTATTTAGTAAGGCTATTTAATAAGTCTAAGTTGCTTAAATAAACCTATTTAATAAGCCTAAGTTGCTAAAATAAGCCTATTTAATAAACCTATTAAATAAGTATTGAATGGGCCTATTTATTAAGCCTATTTATTGAGCCTATTTAATAAGCCTATTTATTGAGCCTATTTCATACGCCTATTTAATTAGTCTATTTAATAAGCCTATTTAATAAGCCTATTTAATAAGTCTATTTAATAAGCCTATTTAATAAGTATTTAATGAGCCTATTTAATAAGCCTATTTATTGAGCCTAATTAATAAGCCTATTTATTGAGCCTATTTAATAAGCCTATTTATTGAGCCTATTTAACAAGCCTATTTATTGAGCCTATTTCATACGCCTATTTAATTAGTCTATTTAATAAGCCTATTTAATAAGCCTATTTAATAAGCCTATTTAATAAGCCTATTTAATAAGTCTATTTAATAAGTCTATTTAATAAGCCTACTTAATAAGTATTTAATGAGCCTATTTAATAAGCCTATTTATTGAGCCTATTTAATAAGCCTATTTACTGAGCCTATTTAATGAGCCTATTTAATAAGCCTATTTATTGTGCCTATTTAATAAGCCTACTTAATAAGTATTTAATGAGCCTATTTAATAAGCCTATTTATTGAGCCTATTTTATAAGCCTATTTATTGAGCCTATTTAATAAGCCTATTTAATAAGCCTATCTAATAAGCCTATTTATTGAGCCTATTTAATAAGTCTATTTAATAAGCCTATTTAATACGCCTATTTAATAAGTATTAATGAGCCTATTTAATAAGTCTATTTAATAAGTCTATTTAATAGGCCTATTTAATAAGTCTAAGTTGCTGAAATAAGCCTATTTAATAAGCCTAAGTTGCTGAAATAAGCCTATTTAATAAGTCTATTTAATAAGTCTAAGTTGATGAAATAAACCTATTTAATAAGCCTAAGTTGCTAAAATAAGCCTATTTAATGAGGCTATTTAATAAGTCTATTTAATAAGCCTATTTAATAAACCTATTTAATAAGCCTATTTAATAAGCTTATTTAATACGCCTAATTAATAAACCTATTTAATAAGTATTTAATGAGCCTATTTAATAAGTCTATTTAATAAGCCTTTTTAATAAGCCTATTTAATAAGTCTATTTAATAAGCCTATTTAATGAGTCTATTTAATAAGTCTATTTAATAAGCCTATTTAATAAGTATTTAATGAGCCTATTTAATAAGCCTATTTATTGAGCTTATTTAATAAGCCTATTTATTGAGCCTATTTAATAAGCCTATTTATTGAGCCTATTTAATAAGCCTATTTATTGAGCCTATTTCATACGCCTATTTAATTAGTCTATTTAATAAGCCTATTTAATAAGCCTATTTAATAAGCCTATTTAATAAGCCTATTTAATACGCCTATTTAATAAACCTATTTAATAAGTATTTAATGAGCCTATGTATTAAGTCTATTTAATAAACCTTTTTAATAAGCCTATTTAATAAGTCTATTTAATAAGCCTATTTAATGAGTATATTTAAAAAGCCTATTTATTGAGCCTATTTAATAAGCCTATTTATTGAGCCTATTTAATAAGCCTATTTATTGAGCTTATTTAATAAGCCTATTTATTGAGCCTATTTAATAAGTCTATTTAATAAGCCTATTCAATAAGCCTATTTAATAAGCCTTTTTAATAAGCCTATTTAATAAGCCTATTTAATAAGCCTATTTAATAAGCCTATTTATTGAGCCTATTTAATAAGTCTATTTAATAAGCCTATTTAATAAGCCTATTTAATAAATATTTAATGAGCCTATTTAATAAGTCTATTTAATAAGCCTATTTAATAGGCCTATTTAATAAGTCTAAGTTGCTGAAATAAGCCTATTTAATAAGCCTAAGTTGCTGAAATAAGCCTATTTAATAATTTAATAAGCATAAGTTGCTGAAATAAGCCTATTTAATAAGCCTAAGTTGCTGAAATAAGCCTATTTATTAAGGCTATTTAATAAGTCTAAGTTGCTTAAATAAACCTATTTAATAAGCCTAAGTTGCTAAAATAAGCCTATTTAATAAACCTATTAAATAAGTATTGAATGGGCCTATTTATTAAGCTTATTTATTGAGCCTATTTAATAAGCTTATTTATTGAGCCTATTTAATAAGCCTATTTATTGAGCCTATTTCATTTGCCTATTTAAATAGTCTATTTAATAAGCCTATTTAATAAGCCTATTTAATAAGCCTATTTATTGAGCCTATTTAATGAGCCTATTTAATAAGCCTATTTAATAAGCCTATTTATTGAGCCTGTATAATAAGTCTATTTAATAAGCCTATTTAATAAGCCTATTTAATAAGTATTTAATGAGCCTATTTAATAAGTCTATTTAATAAGCCTATTTAATAGGCCTATTTAATAAGTCTAAGTTGCTGAAATAAGCCTATTTAATAAGCCTAAGTTGCTGAATAAGCCTATTTCATAAGCCTAAGTTGCTGAAATAAGCCTTTTTAATATGTCTAAGTTGCTAAAATAAGCCTATTTAATAAGCCTAAGTTGCTAAAATAAGCCTATTTAATATGCCTATTTAATAAACCTATTTAATAAGTATTTAATTAGCCTATTTAATAAGCCTATTTATTGAGCCTATTTAATAAGCCTATTTATTGAGCCTATTTCATACGCCTATTTAATTAGTCTATTTAATAAGCCTATTTAATAAGCCTATTTAATAAGCCTATTTCATAAGCCTAAGTTGCTGAAATAAGCCTTTTTAATATGTCTAAGTTGCTAAAATAAGCCTATTTAATAAGCCTAAGTTGCTGAAATAAGCCTATTTAATAAGGCAATTTAATAAGCCTAAGTTGCTGAATAAGCCTATTTAATAAGCCTCAGTTGCTAAAATAAGCCTATTTAATGAGGCTATTTAATAAGTCTATTTAATAAGCCTATATAATACGCCTATTTAATAAGTATATTTAATAAGCCTATTTAATAAGCCTATTTAATAAGCCTATTTAATAAGTCTATTTAACAAGCCTATTTAATAAGCCTATTTAATAAGCCTATTTAATAAGCCTATTTATTGAGCCTATTTAATAAGCCTATTTAATAAGCCTATTTAATAAGCCTATTTATTGAGCCTTTTTGATAAGTCTATTTAATAAGCCTATTTAATAAACCTATTTAATTAGTATTTAATGAGCCTATTTAATAAGCCTAAGTTGCTGAATAAGCCTATTTAATAAGCCTAAGTTGCTAAAATAAGCCTATTTAATGAGGCTATTTAATAAGTCTATTTAATAAGCCTACATAATACGCCTATTTAATAAGTCTATTTAATAAGCCTATTTAATAAGACTATTTAATAAGCCTATTTATTGAGCCTATTTAATAAGCCTATTTATTGAGCCTATTTAATAAGCCTATTTATTGAGCCTATTTAATAAGCCTATTTATTGAGCCTATTTAATAAGTCTATTTAATAAGCCTATTCAATAAGCCTATTTAATAAGCCTTTTTAATAAGCCTATTTAATAAGCCTATTTAATAAGCCTATTTAATAAGCCTATTTATTGAGCCTATTTAATAAGTCTATTTAATAAGCCTATTTAATAAGCCTATTTAATAAATATTTAATGAGCCTATATAATAAGTCTATTTAATAAGCCTATTTAATAGGCCTATTTAATAAGTCTAAGTTGCTGAAATAAGCCTATTTAATAATTTAATAAGCATAAGTTGCTGAAATAAGCCTATTTAATAAGCCTAAGTTGCTGAAATAAGCCTATTTAGTAAGGCTATTTAATAAGTCTAAGTTGCTTAAATAAACCTATTTAATAAGCCTAAGTTGCTAAAATAAGCCTATTTAATAAACCTATTAAATAAGTATTGAATGGGCCTATTTATTAAGCCTATTTATTGAGCCTATTTAATAAGCCTATTTATTGAGCCTATTTCATACGCCTATTTAATTAGTCTATTTAATAAGCCTATTTAATAAGCCTATTTAATAAGTCTATTTAATAAGCCTATTTAATAAGTATTTAATGAGCCTATTTAATAAGCCTATTTATTGAGCCTAATTAATAAGCCTATTTAATAAGCCTACTTAATAAGTATTTAATGAGCCTATTTAATAAGCCTATTTATTGTGCCTATTTAATAAGCCTATTTACTGAGCCTATTTAATAAGCCTATTTAATGAGCCTATTTAATAAGCCTATTTATTGTGCCTATTTAATAAGCCTACTTAATAAGTATTTAATGAGCCTATTTAATAAGCCTATTTATTGAGCCTATTTTATAAGCCTATTTATTGAGCCTATTTAATAAGCCTATTTAATAAGCCTATCTAATAAGCCTATTTATTGAGCCTATTTAATAAGTCTATTTAATAAGCCTATTTAATACGCCTATTTAATAAGTATTAATGAGCCTATTTAATAAGTCTATTTAATAAGTCTATTTAATAGGCCTATTTAATAAGTCTAAGTTGCTGAAATAAGCCTATTTAATAAGCCTATTTAAGCCTAACCTATTTAAGCCTAAGTTGCTGAAATAAGCCTATTTAATAAGTCTATTTAATAAGTCTAAGTTGATGAAATAAACCTATTTAATAAGCCTAAGTTGCTAAAATAAGCCTATTTAATGAGGCTATTTAATAAGTCTATTTAATAAGCCTATTTAATAAACCTATTTAATAAGCCTATTTAATAAGCTTATTTAATACGCCTAATTAATAAACCTATTTAATAAGTATTTAATGAGCCTATTTAATAAGTCTATTTAATAAGCCTTTTTAATAAGCCTATTTAATAAGTCTATTTAATAAGCCTATTTAATGAGTCTATTTAATAAGTCTATTTAATAAGCCTATTTAATAAGTATTTAATGAGCCTATTTAATAAGCCTATTTATTGAGCTTATTTAATAAGCCTATTTATTGAGCCTATTTAATAAGCCTATTTATTGAGCCTATTTAATAAGCCTATTTATTGAGCCTATTTCATACGCCTATTTAATTAGTCTATTTAATAAGCCTATTTAATAAGCCTATTTAATAAGCCTATTTAATAAGCCTATTTAATACGCCTATTTAATAAACCTATTTAATAAGTATTTAATGAGCCTATGTATTAAGTCTATTTAATAAACCTTTTTAATAAGCCTATTTAATAAGTCTATTTAATAAGCCTATTTAATGAGTATATTTAAAAAGCCTATTTATTGAGCCTATTTAATAAGCCTATTTATTGAGCCTATTTAATAAGCCTATTTATTGAGCTTATTTAATAAGCCTATTTATTGAGCCTATTTAATAAGTCTATTTAATAAGCCTATTCAATAAGCCTATTTAATAAGCCTTTTTAATAAGCCTATTTAATAAGCCTATTTAATAAGCCTATTTAATAAGCCTATTTATTGAGCCTATTTAATAAGTCTATTTAATAAGCCTATTTAATAAGCCTATTTAATGAATATTTAATGAGCCTATTTTATAAGTCTATTTAATAAGCCTATTTAATAGGCCTATTTAATAAGTCTAAGTTGCTGAAATAAGCCTATTTAATAAGCCTAAGTTGCTGAAATAAGCCTATTTAATAATTTAATAAGCATAAGTTGCTGAAATAAGCCTATTTAATAAGCCTAAGTTGCTGAAATAAGCCTATTTATTAAGGCTATTTAATAAGTCTAAGTTGCTTAAATAAACCTATTTAATAAGCCTAAGTTGCTAAAATAAGCCTATTTAATAAACCTATTAAATAAGTATTGAATGGGCCTATTTATTAAGCTTATTTATTGAGCCTATTTAATAAGCTTATTTATTGAGCCTATTTAATAAGCCTATTTATTGAGCCTATTTCATTCGCCTATTTAAATAGTCTATTTAATAAGCCTATTTAATAAGCCTATTTAATAAGCCTATTTATTGAGCCTATTTAATGAGCCTATTTAATAAGCCTATTTAATAAGCCTATTTATTGAGCCTGTATAATAAGTCTATTTAATAAGCCTATTTAATAAGCCTATTTAATAAGTATTTAATGAGCCTATTTAATAAGTCTATTTAATAAGCCTATTTAATAGGCCTATTTAATAAGTCTAAGTTGCTGAAATAAGCCTATTTAATAAGCCTAAGTTGCTGAATAAGCCTATTTCATAAGCCTAAGTTGCTGAAATAAGCCTTTTAAATATGTCTAAGTTGCTAAAATAAGCCTATTTAATAAGCCTAAGTTGCTAAAATAAGCCTATTTAATATGCCTATTTAATAAACCTATTTAATAAGTATTTAATTAGCCTATTTAATAAGCCTATTTATTGAGCCTATTTAATAAGCCTATTTATTGAGCCTATTTCATACGCCTATTTAATTAGTCTATTTAATAAGCCTATTTAATAAGCCTATTTCATAAGCCTAAGTTGCTGAAATAAGCCTTTTTAATATGTCTAAGTTGCTAAAATAAGCCTATTTAATAAGCCTAAGTTTCTGAAATAAGCCTATTTAATAAGGCAATTTAATAAGCCTAAGTTGCTGAATAAGCCTATTTAATAAGCCTCAGTTGCTAAAATAAGCCTATTTAATGAGGCTATTTAATAAGTCTATTTAATAAGCCTATATAATACGCCTATTTAATAAGTATATTTAATAAGCCTATTTAATAAGCCTATTTAATAAGCCTATTTAATAAGTCTATTTAACAAGCCTATTTAATAAGCCTATTTAATAAGCCTATTTAATAAGCCTATTTATTGAGCCTATTTAATAAGCCTATTTAATAAGCCTATTTAATAAGCCTATTTATTGAGCCTTTTTGATAAGTCTATTTAATAAGCCTATTTAATAAACCTATTTATTTAGTATTTAATGAGCCTATTTAATAAGCCTAAGTTGCTGAATAAGCCTATTTAATAAGCCTAAGTTGCTAAAATAAGCCTATTTAATGAGGCTATTTAATAAGTCTATTTAATAAGCCTATATAATACGCCTATTTAATAAGTCTATTTAATAAGCCTATTTAATAAGACTATTTAATAAGCCTATTTATTGAGCCTAATTAATAAGCCTATTTATTGAGCCAATTTAATAAGCCTATTTATTGAGCCTATTTAACAAGCCTATTTATTGAGCCTATTTCATACGCCTATTTAATTAGTCTATTTAATAAGCCTATTTAATAAGCCTATTTAATAAGCCTATTTAATAAGCCTATTTAATAAGCCTATTTAATAAGCCTATTTAATAAATCTATTTAATAAGTCTATTTAATAAGCCTACTTAATAAGTATTTAATGAGCCTATTTAATAAGCCTATTTATTGAGACTATTTAATAAGCCTATTTACTGAGCCTATTTAATAAGCCTATTTAATGAGCCTATTTAATAAGCCTATTTATTGAGCCTATTTAATAAGCCTACTTAATAAGTATTTAATTAGCCTATTTAATAAGCCTATTTATTGAGCCTATTTAATAAGCCTATTTATTGAGCCTATTTAATAAGCCTATTTAATAAGCCTATCTAATAAGCCTATTTGTTGAGCCTATTTAATAAGTCTATTTAATAAGCCTATTTAATACGCCTATTTAATAAGTATTTAATGAGCCTATTTAATAAGTCTATTTAATAAGTATATTTAATAGGCCTATTTAATAAGTCTAATTTGCTGAAATAAGCCTATTTAATAAGCCTAAGTTGCTGAAATAAGCCTATTTAATAAGTCTATTTAATAAGTCTAAGTTGCTGAAATAAACCTATTTAATAAGCCTAAGTTGCTCAAATAAGCCTATTTAATGAGGCTATTTAATAAGTCTATTTAATAAGCCTATTTAATAAACCTATTTAATAAGCCTATTTAATAAGCCTATTTTATACGCCTAATTAATAAACCTATTTAATAATATTTAATGAGCCTATTTAATAAGTCTATTTAATAAGCCTTTTTAATAAGCCTATTTAATAAGTCTATTTAATAAGCCTATTTAATGAGTCTATTTAATAAGTCTATTTAATAAGCCTATTTAATAAGTATTTAATGTGCCTATTTAATAAGCCTATTTATTGAGCCTATTTAATAAGCCTATTTATTGAGCCTATTTAATAAGCCTATTTATTGAGCCTATTTAATAAGCCTATTTATTGAGCCTATTTCATACGCCTATTTAATTAGTCTATTTAATAAGCCTATTTAATAAGCCTATTTAATAAGCCTATTTAATAAGCCTATTTAATACGCCTATTTAATAAACCTATTTAATAAGTATTTAATGAGCCTATGTATTAAGTCTATTTAATAAGCCTTTTTAATAAGCCTATTTAATAAGTCTATTTAATAAGCCTATTTAATGAGTCTATTTAATAAGCCTATTTATTGAGCCTATTTAATAAGCCTATTTATTGAGCCTATTTAATAAGCCTATTTATTGAGCCTATTTAATAAGCCTATTTATTGAGCCTATTTAATAAGTCTATTTAATAAGCCTATTCAATAAGCCTATTTAATAAGCCTTTTTAATAAGCCTATTTAATAAGCCTATTTAATAAGCCTATTTAATAAGCCTATTTATTGAGCCTATTTAATAAGTCTATTTAATAAGCCTATTTAATAAGCCTATTTAATAAATATTTAATGAGCCTATTTAATAAGTCTATTTAATAAGCCTATTTAATAGGCCTATTTAATAAGTCTAAGTTGCTGAAATAAGCCTATTTAATAAGCCTAAGTTGCTGAAATAAGCCTATTTAATAATTTAATAAGCATAAGTTGCTGAAATAAGCCTATTTAATAAGCCTAAGTTGCTGAAATAAGCCTATTTAGTAAGGCTATTTAATAAGTCTAAGTTGCTTAAATAAACCTATTTAATAAGCCTAAGTTGCTAAAATAAGCCTATTTAATAAACCTATTAAATAAGTATTGAATGGGCCTATTTATTAAGCCTATTTATTGAGCCTATTTAATAAGCCTATTTATTGAGCCTATTTCATACGCCTATTTAATTAGTCTATTTAATAAGCCTATTTAATAAGCCTATTTAATAAGTCTATTTAATAAGCCTATTTAATAAGTATTTAATGAGCCTATTTAATAAGCCTATTTATTGAGCCTAATTAATAAGCCTATTTATTGAGCCTATTTAATAAGCCTATTTATTGAGCCTATTTAACAAGCCTATTTATTGAGCCTATTTCATACGCCTATTTAATTAGTCTATTTAATAAGCCTATTTAATAAGCCTATTTAATAAGCCTATTTAATAAGCCTATTTAATAAGTCTATTTAATAAGTCTATTTAATAAGCCTACTTAATAAGTATTTAATGAGCCTATTTAATAAGCCTATTTATTGAGCCTATTTAATAAGCCTATTTACTGAGCCTATTTAATGAGCCTATTTAATAAGCCTATTTATTGTGCCTATTTAATAAGCCTACTTAATAAGTATTTAATGAGCCTATTTAATAAGCCTATTTATTGAGCCTATTTTATAAGCCTATTTATTGAGCCTATTTAATAAGCCTATTTAATAAGCCTATCTAATAAGCCTATTTATTGAGCCTATTTAATAAGTCTATTTAATAAGCCTATTTAATACGCCTATTTAATAAGTATTAATGAGCCTATTTAATAAGTCTATTTAATAAGTCTATTTAATAGGCCTATTTAATAAGTCTAAGTTGCTGAAATAAGCCTATTTAATAAGCCTAAGTTGCTGAAATAAGCCTATTTAATAAGTCTATTTAATAAGTCTAAGTTGATGAAATAAACCTATTTAATAAGCCTAAGTTGCTAAAATAAGCCTATTTAATGAGGCTATTTAATAAGTCTATTTAATAAGCCTATTTAATAAACCTATTTAATAAGCCTATTTAATAAGCTTATTTAATACGCCTAATTAATAAACCTATTTAATAAGTATTTAATGAGCCTATTTAATAAGTCTATTTAATAAGCCTTTTTAATAAGCCTATTTAATAAGTCTATTTAATAAGCCTATTTAATGAGTCTATTTAATAAGTCTATTTAATAAGCCTATTTAATAAGTATTTAATGAGCCTATTTAATAAGCCTATTTATTGAGCTTATTTAATAAGCCTATTTATTGAGCCTATTTAATAAGCCTATTTATTGAGCCTATTTAATAAGCCTATTTATTGAGCCTATTTCATACGCCTATTTAATTAGTCTATTTAATAAGCCTATTTAATAAGCCTATTTAATAAGCCTATTTAATAAGCCTATTTAATACGCCTATTTAATAAACCTATTTAATAAGTATTTAATGAGCCTATGTATTAAGTCTATTTAATAAACCTTTTTAATAAGCCTATTTAATAAGTCTATTTAATAAGCCTATTTAATGAGTATATTTAAAAAGCCTATTTATTGAGCCTATTTAATAAGCCTATTTATTGAGCCTATTTAATAAGCCTATTTATTGAGCTTATTTAATAAGCCTATTTATTGAGCCTATTTAATAAGTCTATTTAATAAGCCTATTCAATAAGCCTATTTAATAAGCCTTTTTAATAAGCCTATTTAATAAGCCTATTTAATAAGCCTATTTAATAAGCCTATTTATTGAGCCTATTTAATAAGTCTATTTAATAAGCCTATTTAATAAGCCTATTTAATAAATATTTAATGAGCCTATTTAATAAGTCTATTTAATAAGCCTATTTAATAGGCCTATTTAATAAGTCTAAGTTGCTGAAATAAGCCTATTTAATAAGCCTAAGTTGCTGAAATAAGCCTATTTAATAATTTAATAAGCATAAGTTGCTGAAATAAGCCTATTTAATAAGCCTAAGTTGCTGAAATAAGCCTATTTATTAAGGCTATTTAATAAGTCTAAGTTGCTTAAATAAACCTATTTAATAAGCCTAAGTTGCTAAAATAAGCCTATTTAATAAACCTATTAAATAAGTATTGAATGGGCCTATTTATTAAGCTTATTTATTGAGCCTATTTAATAAGCTTATTTATTGAGCCTATTTAATAAGCCTATTTATTGAGCCTATTTCATTTGCCTATTTAAATAGTCTATTTAATAAGCCTATTTAATAAGCCTATTTAATAAGCCTATTTATTGAGCCTATTTAATGAGCCTATTTAATAAGCCTATTTAATAAGCCTATTTATTGAGCCTGTATAATAAGTCTATTTAATAAGCCTATTTAATAAGCCTATTTAATAAGTATTTAATGAGCCTATTTAATAAGTCTATTTAATAAGCCTATTTAATAGGCCTATTTAATAAGTCTAAGTTGCTGAAATAAGCCTATTTAATAAGCCTAAGTTGCTGAATAAGCCTATTTCATAAGCCTAAGTTGCTGAAATAAGCCTTTTTAATATGTCTAAGTTGCTAAAATAAGCCTATTTAATAAGCCTAAGTTGCTAAAATAAGCCTATTTAATATGCCTATTTAATAAACCTATTTAATAAGTATTTAATTAGCCTATTTAATAAGCCTATTTATTGAGCCTATTTAATAAGCCTATTTATTGAGCCTATTTCATACGCCTATTTAATTAGTCTATTTAATAAGCCTATTTAATAAGCCTATTTAATAAGCCTATTTCATAAGCCTAAGTTGCTGAAATAAGCCTTTTTAATATGTCTAAGTTGCTAAAATAAGCCTATTTAATAAGCCTAAGTTGCTGAAATAAGCCTATTTAATAAGGCAATTTAATAAGCCTAAGTTGCTGAATAAGCCTATTTAATAAGCCTCAGTTGCTAAAATAAGCCTATTTAATGAGGCTATTTAATAAGTCTATTTAATAAGCCTATATAATACGCCTATTTAATAAGTATATTTAATAAGCCTATTTAATAAGCCTATTTAATAAGCCTATTTAATAAGTCTATTTAACAAGCCTATTTAATAAGCCTATTTAATAAGCCTATTTAATAAGCCTATTTATTGAGCCTATTTAATAAGCCTATTTAATAAGCCTATTTAATAAGCCTATTTATTGAGCCTTTTTGATAAGTCTATTTAATAAGCCTATTTAATAAACCTATTTAATTAGTATTTAATGAGCCTATTTAATAAGCCTAAGTTGCTGAATAAGCCTATTTAATAAGCCTAAGTTGCTAAAATAAGCCTATTTAATGAGGCTATTTAATAAGTCTATTTAATAAGCCTACATAATACGCCTATTTAATAAGTCTATTTAATAAGCCTATTTAATAAGACTATTTAATAAGCCTATTTATTGAGCCTATTTAATAAGCCTATTTATTGAGCCTATTTAATAAGCCTATTTATTGAGCCTATTTAATAAGCCTATTTATTGAGCCTATTTAATAAGTCTATTTAATAAGCCTATTCAATAAGCCTATTTAATAAGCCTTTTTAATAAGCCTATTTAATAAGCCTATTTAATAAGCCTATTTAATAAGCCTATTTATTGAGCCTATTTAATAAGTCTATTTAATAAGCCTATTTAATAAGCCTATTTAATAAATATTTAATGAGCCTATATAATAAGTCTATTTAATAAGCCTATTTAATAGGCCTATTTAATAAGTCTAAGTTGCTGAAATAAGCCTATTTAATAATTTAATAAGCATAAGTTGCTGAAATAAGCCTATTTAATAAGCCTAAGTTGCTGAAATAAGCCTATTTAGTAAGGCTATTTAATAAGTCTAAGTTGCTTAAATAAACCTATTTAATAAGCCTAAGTTGCTAAAATAAGCCTATTTAATAAACCTATTAAATAAGTATTGAATGGGCCTATTTATTAAGCCTATTTATTGAGCCTATTTAATAAGCCTATTTATTGAGCCTATTTCATACGCCTATTTAATTAGTCTATTTAATAAGCCTATTTAATAAGCCTATTTAATAAGTCTATTTAATAAGCCTATTTAATAAGTATTTAATGAGCCTATTTAATAAGCCTATTTATTGAGCCTAATTAATAAGCCTATTTAATAAGCCTACTTAATAAGTATTTAATGAGCCTATTTAATAAGCCTATTTATTGTGCCTATTTAATAAGCCTATTTACTGAGCCTATTTAATAAGCCTATTTAATGAGCCTATTTAATAAGCCTATTTATTGTGCCTATTTAATAAGCCTACTTAATAAGTATTTAATGAGCCTATTTAATAAGCCTATTTATTGAGCCTATTTTATAAGCCTATTTATTGAGCCTATTTAATAAGCCTATTTAATAAGCCTATCTAATAAGCCTATTTATTGAGCCTATTTAATAAGTCTATTTAATAAGCCTATTTAATACGCCTATTTAATAAGTATTAATGAGCCTATTTAATAAGTCTATTTAATAAGTCTATTTAATAGGCCTATTTAATAAGTCTAAGTTGCTGAAATAAGCCTATTTAATAAGCCTATTTAAGCCTAACCTATTTAAGCCTAAGTTGCTGAAATAAGCCTATTTAATAAGTCTATTTAATAAGTCTAAGTTGATGAAATAAACCTATTTAATAAGCCTAAGTTGCTAAAATAAGCCTATTTAATGAGGCTATTTAATAAGTCTATTTAATAAGCCTATTTAATAAACCTATTTAATAAGCCTATTTAATAAGCTTATTTAATACGCCTAATTAATAAACCTATTTAATAAGTATTTAATGAGCCTATTTAATAAGTCTATTTAATAAGCCTTTTTAATAAGCCTATTTAATAAGTCTATTTAATAAGCCTATTTAATGAGTCTATTTAATAAGTCTATTTAATAAGCCTATTTAATAAGTATTTAATGAGCCTATTTAATAAGCCTATTTATTGAGCTTATTTAATAAGCCTATTTATTGAGCCTATTTAATAAGCCTATTTATTGAGCCTATTTAATAAGCCTATTTATTGAGCCTATTTCATACGCCTATTTAATTAGTCTATTTAATAAGCCTATTTAATAAGCCTATTTAATAAGCCTATTTAATAAGCCTATTTAATACGCCTATTTAATAAACCTATTTAATAAGTATTTAATGAGCCTATGTATTAAGTCTATTTAATAAACCTTTTTAATAAGCCTATTTAATAAGTCTATTTAATAAGCCTATTTAATGAGTATATTTAAAAAGCCTATTTATTGAGCCTATTTAATAAGCCTATTTATTGAGCCTATTTAATAAGCCTATTTATTGAGCTTATTTAATAAGCCTATTTATTGAGCCTATTTAATAAGTCTATTTAATAAGCCTATTCAATAAGCCTATTTAATAAGCCTTTTTAATAAGCCTATTTAATAAGCCTATTTAATAAGCCTATTTAATAAGCCTATTTATTGAGCCTATTTAATAAGTCTATTTAATAAGCCTATTTAATAAGCCTATTTAATGAATATTTAATGAGCCTATTTTATAAGTCTATTTAATAAGCCTATTTAATAGGCCTATTTAATAAGTCTAAGTTGCTGAAATAAGCCTATTTAATAAGCCTAAGTTGCTGAAATAAGCCTATTTAATAATTTAATAAGCATAAGTTGCTGAAATAAGCCTATTTAATAAGCCTAAGTTGCTGAAATAAGCCTATTTATTAAGGCTATTTAATAAGTCTAAGTTGCTGAAATAAACCTATTTAATAAGCCTAAGTTGCTAAAATAATTCTATTTAATAAACCTATTAAATAAGTATTTAATGAGCCTATTTAATAAGCCTATTTATTGAGCCTATTTAATAAGCTTATTTATTGAGCCTATTTAATAAGCCTATTTATTGAGCCTATTTCATACGCCTATTTAATTAGTCTATTTAATAAGCCTATTTAATAAGCCTATTTAATAAGCCTATTTAATACGCCTATTTATTGAGCCTATTTAATAAGCCTATTTAATAAGTCTGTTTATTGAGCCTATTTAATAAGCTTATTTATTGAGCCTATTTAATAAGCCTATTTATTGAGCCTATTTAATAAGCCTATTTATTGAGCCTATTTCATACGCCTATTTAATAAGCCTATTTAATAAGCCTATTTAATAAGCCTGTTTAATAAGCCTATTTAATAAGCCTATTTAATAAGCCTGTTTAATAAGCCTATTTAATAAGCCTATTTATTGAGCCTGTATAATAAGTCTATTTAATAAGCCTATTTAATAAGCCTATTTAATAAGTATTTAATGAGCCTATTTAATAAGTCTATTTAATAAGACTATTTAATAGGCCTATTTAATAAGTCTAAGTTGCTGAAATAAGCCTATTTAATAAGCCTAAGTTGCTGAATAAGCCTATTTCATAAGCCTAAGTTGCTGAAATAAGCCTTTTTAATATGTCTAAGTTGCTGAAATAAGCCTATTTAATAAGTCTATTTAATAAGTCTAAGTTGCTGAAATAAACCTATTTAATAAGCCTAAGTTGCTCAAATAAGCCTATTTAATGAGGCTATTTAATAAGTCTATTTAATAAGCCTATTTAATAAACCTATTTAATAAGCCTATTTAATAAGCCCATTTAATACGCCTAATTAATAAACCTATTTAATAATATTTAATGAGCCTATTTAATAAGTCTATTTAATAAGCCTTTTTAATAAACCTATTTAATAAGTCTATTTAATAAGCCTATTTAATGAGTCTATTTAATAAGTCTATTTAATAAGCCTATTTAATAAGTATTTAATGTGCCTATTTAATGAGCCTATTTAATAAGCCTATTTATTGAGCCTATTTAATAAGCCTATTTATTGAGCCTATTTAATAAGCCTATTTATTGAGCCTATTTCATACGCCTATTTAATTAGTCTATTTAATAAGCCTATTTAATAAGCCTATTTAATAAGCCTATTTAATAAGCCTATTTAATAAGCCTATTTAATACGCCTATTTAATAAACCTATTTAATAAGTATTTAATGAGCCTATGTATTAAGTCTATTTAATAAGCCTTTTTAATAAGCCTATTTAATAAGTCTATTTAATAAGCCTATTTAATGAGTCTATTTAATAAGCCTATTTATTGAGCCTATTTAATAAGCCTATTTATTGAGCCTATTTAATAAGCCTATTTATTGAGCCTATTTAATAAGCCTATTTATTGAGCCTATTTAATAAGTCTATTTAATAAGCCTATTTAATAAGCCTATTTAATAAGCCTTTTTAATAAGCCTATTTAATAAGCCTATCTAATAAGCCTATTTATTGAGCCTATTTAATAAGTCTATTTAATAAGCCTATTTAATAAGCCTATTTAATAAGTATTTAATGAGCCTATTTAATAAGTCTATTTAATAAGCCTATTTAATAGGCCTATTTAATAAGTCTAAGTTGCTGAAATAAGCCTATTAATAAGCCTAAGTTGCTGAAATAAGCCTATTTAATAATTTAATAAGCATAAGTTGCTGAAATAAGCCTATTTAATAAGCCTAAGTTGCTGAAATAAGCCTATTTAGTAAGGCTATTTAATAAGTCTAAGTTGCTGAAATAAACCTATTTAATAAGCCTAAGTTGCTAAAATAATTCTATTTAATAAACCTATTAAATAAGTATTTAATGAGCCTATTTAATAAGCCTATTTATTGAGCCTATTTAATAAGCTTATTTATTGAGCCTATTTAATAAGCCTATTTATTGAGCCTATTTCATACGCCTATTTAATTAGTCTATTTAATAAGCCTATTTAATAAGCCTATTTAATAAGCCTATTTAATACGCCTATTTATTGAGCCTATTTAATGAGCCTATTTAATAAGTCTGTTTATTGAGCCTATTTAATAAGCTTATTTATTGAGCCTATTTAATAAGCCTATTTATTGAGCCTATTTAATAAGCCTATTTATTGAGCCTATTTCATACGCCTATTTAATAAGCCTATTTAATAAGCCTATTTAATAAGCCTGTTTAATAAGCCTATTTAATAAGCCTATTTAATAAGCCTGTTTAATAAGCCTATTTAATAAGCCTATTTATTGAGCCTGTATAATAAGTCTATTTAATAAGCCTATTTAATAAGCCTATTTAATAAGTATTTAATGAGCCTATTTAATAAGTCTATTTAATAAGACTATTTAATAGGCCTATTTAATAAGTCTAAGTTGCTGAAATAAGCCTATTTAATAAGCCTAAGTTGCTGAATAAGCCTATTTCATAAGCCTAAGTTGCTGAAATAAGCCTTTTTAATATGTCTAAGTTGCTAAAATAAGCCTATTTAATAAGCCTAAGTTGCTAAAATAAGCCTATTTAATACGCCTATTTAATAAACCTATTTAATAAGTATTTAATGAGCCTATTTAATAAGCCTATTTATTGAGCCTATTTAATAAGCCTATTTATTGAGCCTATTTCATACGCCTATTTAATTAGTCTATTTAATAAGCCTATTTAATAAGCCTATTTAATAAGCCTATTTATTGAGCCTATTTAATGAGCCTATTTAATAAGTATATTTAATAAGCCTATTTAATAAGCCTATTTAATAAGCCTGTTTAATAAGCCTATTTAATAAGCCTATTTATTGAGCCTGTATAATAAGTCTATTAAATAAGCCTATTTAATAATCCTATTTAATAAGTATTTAATGAGCCTATTTAATAAGTCTATTTAATAAGCCTATTTAATAGGCCTATTTAATAAGTCTAAGTTGCTGAAATAAGCCTATTTAATAAGCCTAAGTTGCTGAATAAGCCTATTTCATAAGCCTAAGTTGCTGAAATAAGCCTTTTTAATATGTCTAAGTTGCTAAAATAAGCCTATTTAATAAGCCTAAGTTGCTGAAATAAGCCTATTTAATAAGGCAATTTAATAAGCCTAAGTTGCTGAATAAGCCTATTTAATAAGCCTAAGTTGCTAAAATAAGCCTATTTAATGAGGCTATTTAATAAATCTATTTAATAAGCCGATATAATACGCCTATTTAATAAGTCTATTTAATAAGCCTATTTAATAAGCCTATTTAATAAGTCTATTTAACAAGCCTATTTAATAAGCCTATTTAATAAGCCTATTTAATAAGCCTATTTATTAATCCTATTTAATGAGCCTATTTAATAAGCCTATTTAATACGCCTATTTATTGAGCCTTTTTGATAAGTCTATTTAATAAGCCTATTTAATAAGCCTATTTAATTAGTATTTAATGAGCCTATTTAATAAGCCTAAGTTGCTGAATAAGCCTATTTAATAAGCCTAAGTTGCTGAAAAAGGCCTATTTAATAAGCCTAAGTTGCTGAATAAGCCTATTTAATAAGCCTAAGTTACTGAAATAAGCCTATTTAATAAGTCTAAGTTGCTGAAATAAGGCTATTTAATAAGCCTAAGTTGCTGAAATAAGCCTATTTAATAAGCCTAAGTTACTGAAATAAGCCTATTTAATAAGTCTAAGTTGCTGAAATAAGGCTATTTAATAAGTTTAAGTTGCTGAAATAAGCCTATTTAATCAGCGTAAGTTGCTGAAATAAGCCTATTTAATACACCTATTTAATAAACCTATTTAATAAGTATTTAATGAGCCTATTTAATAAGCCTATTTATTGAGCCTATTTAATAAGCCTATTTATTGAGCCTATTTCATACGCCTATTTAATTAGTCTATTTAATAAGCCTATTTAATAAGCCTATTTAATAAGCCTATTTAATAAGCCTATTTATTGAGCCTATTTAATGAGCCTATTTAATAAGTCTATTTAATAAGCCTATTTAATAAGCCTATTTAATAAGCCTGTTTAATAAGCCTATTTAATAAGCCTATTTATTGAGCCTGTATAATAAGTCTATTTAATAAGCCTATTTAATAAGCCTATTTAATAAGTATTTAATGAGCCTATTTAATAAGTCTATTTAATAAGCCTATTTAATAGGCCTATTTAATAAGTCTAAGTTGCTGAAATAAGCCTATTTAATAAGCCTAAGTTGCTGAATAAGCCTATTTCATAAGCCTAAGTTGCTGAAATAAGCCTTTTTAATATGTCTAAGTTGCTAAAATAAGCCTATTTAATAAGCCTAAGTTGCTGAAATAAGCCTATTTAATAAGGCAATTTAATAAGCCTAAGTTGCTGAATAAGCCTATTTAATAAGCCTAAGTTGCTAAAATAAGCCTATTTAATGAGGCTATTTAATAAATCTATTTAATAAGCCGATATAATACGCCTATTTAATAAGTCTATTTAATAAGCCTATTTAATAAGCCTATTTAATAAGTCTATTTAACAAGCCTATTTAATAAGCCTATTTAATAAGCCTATTTAATAAGCCTATTTATTAATCCTATTTAATGAGCCTATTTAATAAGCCTATTTAATACGCCTATTTATTGAGCCTTTTTGATAAGTCTATTTAATAAGCCTATTTAATAAGCCTATTTAATTAGTATTTAATGAGCCTATTTAATAAGCCTAAGTTGCTGAATAAGCCTATTTAATAAGCCTAAGTTGCTGAAAAAGGCCTATTTAATAAGCCTAAGTTGCTGAATAAGCCTATTTAATAAGCCTAAGTTACTGAAATAAGCCTATTTAATAAGTCTAAGTTGCTGAAATAAGGCTATTTAATAAGCCTAAGTTGCTGAAATAAGCCTATTTAATAAGCCTAAGTTACTGAAATAAGCCTATTTAATAAGTCTAAGTTGCTGAAATAAGGCTATTTAATAAGTTTAAGTTGCTGAAATAAGCCTATTTAATCAGCGTAAGTTGCTGAAATAAGCCTATTTAATACACCTATTTAATAAACCTATTTAATAAGTATTTAATGAGCCTATTTAATAAGCCTATTTATTGAGCCTATTTAATAAGCCTATTTATTGAGCCTATTTCATACGCCTATTTAATTAGTCTATTTAATAAGCCTATTTAATAAGCCTATTTAATAAGCCTATTTAATAAGCCTATTTATTGAGCCTATTTAATGAGCCTATTTAATAAGTCTATTTAATAAGCCTATTTAATAAGCCTATTTAATAAGCCTGTTTAATAAGCCTATTTAATAAGCCTATTTATTGAGCCTGTATAATAAGTCTATTTAATAAGCCTATTTAATAAGCCTATTTAATAAGTATTTAATGAGCCTATTTAATAAGTCTATTTAATAAGCCTATTTAATAGGCCTATTTAATAAGTCTAAGTTGCTGAAATAAGCCTATTTAATAAGCCTAAGTTGCTGAAATAAGCCTTTTTAATATGTCTAAGTTGCTAAAATAAGCCTATTTAATAAGCCTAAGTTGCTGAAATAAGCCTATTTAATAAGGCAATTTAATAAGCCTATTTAATAAGCCTATTTAATAAGCCTATTTAATAAGTATTTAATGAGCCTATGTATTAAGTCTATTTAATAAGCCTTTTTAATAAGCCTATTTAATAAGTCTATTTAATAAGCCTATTTAATGAGTCTATTTAATAAGCCTATTTATTGAGCCTATTTAATAAGCCTATTTATTGAGCCTATTTAATAAGCCTATTTATTGAGCCTATTTAATAAGCCTATTTATTGAGCCTATTTAATAAGTCTATTTAATAAGCCTATTTAATAAGCCTATTTAATAAGCCTTTTTAATAAGCCTATTTAATAAGCCTATCTAATAAGCCTATTTATTGAGCCTATTTAATAAGTCTATTTAATAAGCCTATTTAATAAGCCTATTTAATAAGTATTTAATGAGCCTATTTAATAAGTCTATTTAATAAGCCTATTTAATAGGCCTATTTAATAAGTCTAAGTTGCTGAAATAAGCCTATTAATAAGCCTAAGTTGCTGAAATAAGCCTATTTAATAATTTAATAAGCATAAGTTGCTGAAATAAGCCTATTTAATAAGCCTAAGTTGCTGAAATAAGCCTATTTAGTAAGGCTATTTAATAAGTCTAAGTTGCTGAAATAAACCTATTTAATAAGCCTAAGTTGCTAAAATAATTCTATTTAATAAACCTATTAAATAAGTATTTAATGAGCCTATTTAATAAGCCTATTTATTGAGCCTATTTAATAAGCTTATTTATTGAGCCTATTTAATAAGCCTATTTATTGAGCCTATTTCATACGCCTATTTAATTAGTCTATTTAATAAGCCTATTTAATAAGCCTATTTAATAAGCCTATTTAATACGCCTATTTATTGAGCCTATTTAATGAGCCTATTTAATAAGTCTGTTTATTGAGCCTATTTAATAAGCTTATTTATTGAGCCTATTTAATAAGCCTATTTATTGAGCCTATTTAATAAGCCTATTTATTGAGCCTATTTCATACGCCTATTTAATAAGCCTATTTAATAAGCCTATTTAATAAGCCTGTTTAATAAGCCTATTTAATAAGCCTATTTAATAAGCCTGTTTAATAAGCCTATTTAATAAGCCTATTTATTGAGCCTGTATAATAAGTCTATTTAATAAGCCTATTTAATAAGCCTATTTAATAAGTATTTAATGAGCCTATTTAATAAGTCTATTTAATAAGACTATTTAATAGGCCTATTTAATAAGTCTAAGTTGCTGAAATAAGCCTATTTAATAAGCCTAAGTTGCTGAATAAGCCTATTTCATAAGCCTAAGTTGCTGAAATAAGCCTTTTTAATATGTCTAAGTTGCTAAAATAAGCCTATTTAATAAGCCTAAGTTGCTAAAATAAGCCTATTTAATACGCCTATTTAATAAACCTATTTAATAAGTATTTAATGAGCCTATTTAATAAGCCTATTTATTGAGCCTATTTAATAAGCCTATTTATTGAGCCTATTTCATACGCCTATTTAATTAGTCTATTTAATAAGCCTATTTAATAAGCCTATTTAATAAGCCTATTTATTGAGCCTATTTAATGAGCCTATTTAATAAGTATATTTAATAAGCCTATTTAATAAGCCTATTTAATAAGCCTGTTTAATAAGCCTATTTAATAAGCCTATTTATTGAGCCTGTATAATAAGTCTATTAAATAAGCCTATTTAATAATCCTATTTAATAAGTATTTAATGAGCCTATTTAATAAGTCTATTTAATAAGCCTATTTAATAGGCCTATTTAATAAGTCTAAGTTGCTGAAATAAGCCTATTTAATAAGCCTAAGTTGCTGAATAAGCCTATTTCATAAGCCTAAGTTGCTGAAATAAGCCTTTTTAATATGTCTAAGTTGCTAAAATAAGCCTATTTAATAAGCCTAAGTTGCTGAAATAAGCCTATTTAATAAGGCAATTTAATAAGCCTAAGTTGCTGAATAAGCCTATTTAATAAGCCTAAGTTGCTAAAATAAGCCTATTTAATGAGGCTATTTAATAAATCTATTTAATAAGCCGATATAATACGCCTATTTAATAAGTCTATTTAATAAGCCTATTTAATAAGCCTATTTAATAAGTCTATTTAACAAGCCTATTTAATAAGCCTATTTAATAAGCCTATTTAATAAGCCTATTTATTAATCCTATTTAATGAGCCTATTTAATAAGCCTATTTAATACGCCTATTTATTGAGCCTTTTTGATAAGTCTATTTAATAAGCCTATTTAATAAGCCTATTTAATTAGTATTTAATGAGCCTATTTAATAAGCCTAAGTTGCTGAATAAGCCTATTTAATAAGCCTAAGTTGCTGAAAAAGGCCTATTTAATAAGCCTAAGTTGCTGAATAAGCCTATTTAATAAGCCTAAGTTACTGAAATAAGCCTATTTAATAAGTCTAAGTTGCTGAAATAAGGCTATTTAATAAGCCTAAGTTGCTGAAATAAGCCTATTTAATAAGCCTAAGTTACTGAAATAAGCCTATTTAATAAGTCTAAGTTGCTGAAATAAGGCTATTTAATAAGTTTAAGTTGCTGAAATAAGCCTATTTAATCAGCGTAAGTTGCTGAAATAAGCCTATTTAATACACCTATTTAATAAACCTATTTAATAAGTATTTAATGAGCCTATTTAATAAGCCTATTTATTGAGCCTATTTAATAAGCCTATTTATTGAGCCTATTTCATACGCCTATTTAATTAGTCTATTTAATAAGCCTATTTAATAAGCCTATTTAATAAGCCTATTTAATAAGCCTATTTATTGAGCCTATTTAATGAGCCTATTTAATAAGTCTATTTAATAAGCCTATTTAATAAGCCTATTTAATAAGCCTGTTTAATAAGCCTATTTAATAAGCCTATTTATTGAGCCTGTATAATAAGTCTATTTAATAAGCCTATTTAATAAGCCTATTTAATAAGTATTTAATGAGCCTATTTAATAAGTCTATTTAATAAGCCTATTTAATAGGCCTATTTAATAAGTCTAAGTTGCTGAAATAAGCCTATTTAATAAGCCTAAGTTGCTGAATAAGCCTATTTCATAAGCCTAAGTTGCTGAAATAAGCCTTTTTAATATGTCTAAGTTGCTAAAATAAGCCTATTTAATAAGCCTAAGTTGCTGAAATAAGCCTATTTAATAAGGCAATTTAATAAGCCTAAGTTGCTGAATAAGCCTATTTAATAAGCCTAAGTTGCTAAAATAAGCCTATTTAATGAGGCTATTTAATAAGTCTATTTAATAAGCCTATATAATACGCCTATTTAATAAGTCTATTTAATAAGCCTATTTAATAAGCCTATTTAATAAGTCTATTTAATAAGCCTATTTAATAAGCCTATTTATTGAGCCTATTTAATGAGCCTATTTAATAAGTCTATTTAATAAGCCTATTTAATAAGCCTATTTAATAAGTCTATTTAACAAGCCTATTTAATAAGCCTATTTAATAAGCCTATTTAATAAGCCTATTTATTAATCCTATTTAATGAGCCTATTTAATAAGCCTATTTAATAAGCCTATTTATTGAGCCTTTTTGATAAGTCTATTTAATAAGCCTATTTAATAAACCTATTTAATTAGTATTTAATGAGCCTATTTAATAAGCCTAAGTTGCTGAATAAGCCTATTTAATAAGCCTAAGTTGCTAAAATAAGCCTATTTAATGAGGCTATTTAATAAGTCTATTTAATAAGCCTATATAATACGCCTATTTAATAAGTCTATTTAATAAGCCTATTTAATAAGACTATTTAATAAGCCTATTTATTGAGCCTAATTAATAAGCCTATTTATTGAGCCAATTTAATAAGCCTATTTATTGAGCCTATTTAACAAGCCTATTTATTGAGCCTATTTCATACGCCTATTTAATAAGCCTATTTAATAAGCCTATTTAATAAGCCTATTTAATAAGCCTATTTAATAAGCCTATTTAATAAGTCTATTTAATAAGCCTACTTAATAAGTATTTAATGAGCCTATTTAATAAGCCTATTTATTGAGACTATTTAATAAGCCTATTTACTGAGCCTATTTAATAAGCCTATTTAATGAGCCTATTTAATAAGCCTATTTATTGAGCCTATTTAATAAGCCTACTTAATAAGTATTTAATTAGCCTATTTAATAAGCCTATTTATTGAGCCTATTTAATAAGCCTATTTATTGAGCCTATTTAATAAGCCTATTTAATAAGCCTATCTAATAAGCCTATTTGTTGAGCCTATTTAATAAGTCTATTTAATAAGCCTATTTAATACGCCTATTTAATAAGTATTTAATGAGCCTATTTAATAAGTCTATTTAATAAGTATATTTAATAGGCCTATTTAATAAGTCTAAGTTGCTGAAATAAGCCTATTTAATAAGCCTAAGTTGCTGAAATAAGCCTATTTAATAAGTCTATTTAATAAGTCTATTTAATAACCCTATTTAATAAACCTATTTAATAAGCCTATTTAATAAGCCTATTTAATACGCCTAATTAATAAACCTATTTAATAGTATTTAGTGTGCCTATTTAATAAGTCTATTTAATAAGCCTTTTTAATAAGCCTATTTAATAAGTCTATTTAATAAGCCTATTTAATGAGTCTATTTAATAAGTCTATTTAATAAGCCTATTTAATAAGTATTTAATATGCCTATTTAATAAGCCTATTTATTGAGCCTATTTAATAAGCCTATTTATTGAGCCTATTTAATAAGCCTATTTATTGAGCCTATTTAATAAGCCTATTTAATAAGCCTATTTAATACGCCTATTTAATAAACCTATTTAATAAGTATTTAATGAGCCTATGTATTAAGTCTATTTAATAAGCCTTTTTAATAAGCCTATTTAATAAGTCTATTTAATAAGCCTATTTAATGAGTCTATTTAATAAGCCTATTTATTGAGCCTATTTATTAAGCCTATTTATTGAGCCTATTTAATAAGCCTATTTATTGAGCCTATTTAATAAGCCTTTTTATTGAGCCTATTTAATAAGTCTATTTAATAAGCCTATTTAATAAGCCTATTTAATAAGCCTTTTTAATAAGCCTATTTAATAAGCCTATTTAATAAGCCTATCTAATAAGCCTATTTATTGAGCCTATTTAATAAGTCTATTTAATAAGCCTATTTAATAAGCCTATTTAATAAGTATTTAATGAGCCTATTTAATAAGCCTATTTAATATGCCTATTTATTGAGCCTTTTTGATAAGTCTATTTAATAAGCCTATTTAATAAGCCTATTTAATTAGTATTTAATGAGCCTATTTAATAAGCCTAAGTTGCTGAATAAACCTATTTAATAAGCCTAAGTTGCTGAAAAAGGCCTATTTAATAAGCCTAAGTTGCTGAATAAGCCTATTTAATAAGCCTAAGTTACTGAAATAAGCCTATTTAATAAGTCTAAGTTGCTGAAATAAGGCTATTTAATAAGCCTAAGTTGCTGAAATAAGCCTATTTAATAAGCCTAAGTTACTGAAATAAGCCTATTTAATAAGTCTAAGTTGCTGAAATAAGGCTATTTAATAAGTTTAAGTTGCTGAAATAAGCCTATTTAATCAGCGTAAGTTGCTGAAATAAGCCTATTTAATACACCTATTTAATAAACCTATTTAATAAGTATTTAATGAGCCTATTTAATAAGCCTATTTATTGAGCCTATTTAATAAGCCTATTTATTGAGCCTATTTCATACGCCTATTTAATTAGTCTATTTAATAAGCCTATTTAATAAGCCTATTTAATAAGCCTATTTAATAAGCCTATTTATTGAGCCTATTTAATGAGCCTATTTAATAAGTCTATTTAATAAGCCTATTTAATAAGCCTATTTAATAAGCCTGTTTAATAAGCCTATTTAATAAGCCTATTTATTGAGCCTGTATAATAAGTCTATTTAATAAGCCTATTTAATAAGCCTATTTAATAAGTATTTAATGAGCCTATTTAATAAGTCTATTTAATAAGCCTATTTAATAGGCCTATTTAATAAGTCTAAGTTGCTGAAATAAGCCTATTTAATAAGCCTAAGTTGCTGAATAAGCCTATTTCATAAGCCTAAGTTGCTGAAATAAGCCTTTTTAATATGTCTAAGTTGCTAAAATAAGCCTATTTAATAAGCCTAAGTTGCTGAAATAATCCTATTTAATAAGGCAATTTAATAAGCCTAAGTTGCTGAATAAGCCTATTTAATAAGCCTAAGTTGCTAAAATAAGCCTATTTAATGAGGCTATTTAATAAGTCTATTTAATAAGCCTATATAATACGCCTATTTAATAAGTCTATTTAATAAGCCTATTTAATAAGCCTATTTAATAAGTCTATTTAATAAGCCTATTTAATAAGCCTATTTATTGAGCCTATTTAATGAGCCTATTTAATAAGTCTATTTAATAAGCCTATTTAATAAGCCTATTTAATAAGTCTATTTAACAAGCCTATTTAATAAGCCTATTTAATAAGCCTATTTAATAAGCCTATTTATTAATCCTATTTAATGAGCCTATTTAATAAGCCTATTTAATAAGCCTATTTATTGAGCCTTTTTGATAAGTCTATTTAATAAGCCTATTTAATAAACCTATTTAATTAGTATTTAATGAGCCTATTTAATAAGCCTAAGTTGCTGAATAAGCCTATTTAATAAGCCTAAGTTGCTAAAATAAGCCTATTTAATGAGGCTATTTAATAAGTCTATTTAATAAGCCTATATAATACGCCTATTTAATAAGTCTATTTAATAAGCCTATTTAATAAGACTATTTAATAAGCCTATTTATTGAGCCTAATTAATAAGCCTATTTATTGAGCCAATTTAATAAGCCTATTTATTGAGCCTATTTAACAAGCCTATTTATTGAGCCTATTTCATACGCCTATTTAATTAGTCTATTTAATAAGCCTATTTAATAAGCCTATTTAATAAGCCTATTTAATAAGCATATTTAATAAGCCTATTTAATAAGCCTATTTAATAAATCTATTTAATAAGTCTATTTAATAAGCCTACTTAATAAGTATTTAATGAGCCTATTTAATAAGCCTATTTATTGAGACTATTTAATAAGCCTATTTACTGAGCCTATTTAATAAGCCTATTTAATGAGCCTATTTAATAAGCCTATTTATTGAGCCTATTTAATAAGCCTACTTAATAAGTATTTAATTAGCCTATTTAATAAGCCTATTTATTGAGCCTATTTAATAAGCCTATTTATTGAGCCTATTTAATAAGCCTATTTAATAAGCCTATCTAATAAGCCTATTTGTTGAGCCTATTTAATAAGTCTATTTAATAAGCCTATTTAATACGCCTATTTAATAAGTATTTAATGAGCCTATTTAATAAGTCTATTTAATAAGTCTATTTAATAGGCCTATTTAATAAGTCTAATTTGCTGAAATAAGCCTATTTAATAAGCCTAAGTTGCTGAAATAAGCCTATTTAATAAGTCTATTTAATAAGTCTAAGTTGCTGAAATAAACCTATTTAATAAGCCTAAGTTGCTAAAATAAGCCTATTTAATGAGGCTATTTAATAAGTCTATTTAATAAGCCTATTTAATAAACCTATTTAATAAGCCTATTTAATAAGCCTATTTAATACGCCTAATTAATAAACCTATTTAATAATATTTAATGTGCCTATTTAATAAGTCTATTTAATAAGCCTTTTTAATAAGCCTATTTAATAAGTCTATTTAATAAGCCTATTTAATGAGTCTATTTAATAAGTCTATTTAATAAGCCTATTTAATAAGTATTTAATGTGCCTATTTAATAAGCCTATTTATTGAGCCTATTTAATAAGCCTATTTATTGAGCCTATTTAATAAGCCTATTTATTGAGCCTATTTAATAAGCCTATTTAATAAGCCTATTTAATACGCCTATTTAATAAACCTATTTAATAAGTATTTAATGAGCCTATGTATTAAGTCTATTTAATAAGCCTTTTTAATAAGCCTATTTAATAAGTCTATTTAATAAGCCTATTTAATGAGTCTATTTAATAAGCCTATTTATTGAGCCTATTTAATAAGCCTATTTATCGAGCCTATTTAATAAGCCTATTTATTGAGCCTATTTAATAAGCCTATTTATTGAGCCTATTTAATAAGTCTATTTAATAAGCCTATTTAATAAGCCTATTTAATAAGCCTTTTTAATAAGCCTATTTAATAAGCCTATTTAATAAGCCTATCTAATAAGCCTATTTATTGAGCCTATTTAATAAGTCTATTTAATAAGCCTATTTAATAAGCCTATTTAATAAGTATTTAATGAGCCTATTTAATAAGTCTATTTAATAAGCCTATTTAATAGACCGATTTAATAAGTCTAAGTTGCTGAAATAAGCCTATTAATAAGCCTAAGTTGCTGAAATAAGCCTATTTAATAAGCCTAAGTTGCTGAAATAAGCCTATTTAATAAGTCTATTTAATAAGTCTAAGTTGCTGAAATAAACCTATTTAATAAGCCTAAGTTGCTAAAATAAGCCTATTTAATGAGGCTATTTAATAAGTCTATTTAATAAGCCTATTTAATAAACCTATTTAATAAGCCTATTTAATAAGCCTATTTAATACGCCTAATTAATAAACCTATTTAATAATATTTAATGTGCCTATTTAATAAGTCTATTTAATAAGCCTTTTTAATAAGCCTATTTAATAAGTCTATTTAATAAGCCTATTTAATGAGTCTATTTAATAAGTCTATTTAATAAGCCTATTTAATAAGTATTTAATGTGCCTATTTAATAAGCCTATTTATTGAGCCTATTTAATAAGCCTATTTATTGAGCCTATTTAATAAGCCTATTTATTGAGCCTATTTAATAAGCCTATTTAATAAGCCTATTTAATACGCCTATTTAATAAACCTATTTAATAAGTATTTAATGAGCCTATGTATTAAGTCTATTTAATAAGCCTTTTTAATAAGCCTATTTAATAAGTCTATTTAATAAGCCTATTTAATGAGCCTATTTAATGAGCCTATTTAATAAGCCTATTTATTGAGCCTATTTAATAAGCCTATTTATTGAGCCTATTTAATAAGCCTATTTATTGAGCCTATTTAATAAGCCTATTTATTGAGCCTATTTAATAAGTCTATTTAATAAGCCTATTTAATAAGCCTATTTAATAAGCCTTTTTAATAAGCCTATTTAATAAGCCTATTTAATAAGCCTATCTAATAAGCCTATTTATTGAGCCTATTTAATAAGTCTATTTAATAAGCCTATTTAATAAGCCTATTTAATAAGTATTTAATGAGCCTATTTAATAAGTCTATTTAATAAGCCTATTTAATAGGCCGATTTAATAAGTCTAAGTTGCTGAAATAAGCCTATTAATAAGCCTAAGTTGCTGAAATAAGCCTATTTAATAATTTAATAAGCATAAGTTGCTGAAATAAGCCTATTTAATAAGCCTAAGTTGCTGAAATAAGCCTATTTAGTAAGGCTATTTAATAAGTCTAAGTTGCTGAAATAAACCTATTTAATAAGCCTAAGTTGCTAAAATAATTCTATTTAATAAACCTATTAAATAAGTATTTAATGAGCCTATTTAATAAGCCTATTTATTGAGCCTATTTAATAAGCTTCTTTATTGAGCCTATTTAATAAGCCTATTTATTGAGCCTATTTCATACGCCTATTTAATTAGTCTATTTAATAAGCCTATTTAATAAGCCTATTTAATAAGCCTATTTAATACGCCTATTTATTGAGCCTATTTAATGAGCCTATTTAATAAGTCTGTTTATTGAGCCTATTTAATAAGCTTATTTATTGAGCCTATTTAATAAGCCTATTTATTGAGCCTATTTCATACGCCTATTTAATAAGCCTATTTAATAAGCCTATTTAATAAGCCTGTTTAATAAGCCTATTTAATAAGCCTATTTAATAAGCCTGTTTAATAAGCCTATTTAATAAGCCTATTTATTGAGCCTGTATAATAAGTCTATTTAATAAGCCTATTTAATAAGCCTATTTAATAAGTATTTAATGAGCCTATTTAATAAGTCTATTTAATAAGACTATTTAATAGGCCTATTTAATAAGTCTAAGTTGCTGAAATAAGCCTATTTAATAAGCCTAAGTTGCTGAATAAGCCTATTTCATAAGCCTAAGTTGCTGAAATAAGCCTTTTTAATATGTCTAAGTTGCTGAAATAAGCCTATTTAATAAGTCTATTTAATAAGTCTAAGTTGCTGAAATAAACCTATTTAATAAGCCTAAGTTGCTCAAATAAGCCTATTTAATGAGGCTATTTAATAAGTCTATTTAATAAGCCTATTTAATAAACCTATTTAATAAGCCTATTTAATAAGCCTATTTAATACGCCTAATTAATAAACCTATTTAATAATATTTAATGAGCCTATTTAATAAGTCTATTTAATAAGCCTTTTTAATAAGCCTATTTAATAAGTCTATTTAATAAGCCTATTTAATGAGTCTATTTAATAAGTCTATTTAATAAGCCTATTTAATAAGTATTTAATGTGCCTATTTAATAAGCCTATTTATTGAGCCTATTTAATAAGCCTATTTATTGAGCCTATTTAATAAGCCTATTTATTGAGCCTATTTAATAAGCCTATTTATTGAGCCTATTTCATACGCCTATTTAATTAGTCTATTTAATAAGCCTATTTAATAAGCCTATTTAATAAGCCTATTTAATAAGCCTATTTAATAAGCCTATTTAATAAGCCTATTTAATACGCCTATTTAATAAACCTATTTAATAAGTATTTAATGAGCCTATGTATTAAGTCTATTTAATAAGCCTTTTTAATAAGCCTATTTAATAAGTCTATTTAATAAGCCTATTTAATGAGTCTATTTAATAAGCCTATTTATTGAGCCTATTTAATAGGCCTATTTATTGAGCCTATTTAATAAGCCTATTTATTGAGCCTATTTAATAAGCCTATTTATTGAGCCTATTTAATAAGTCTATTTAATAAGCCTATTTAATAAGCCTATTTAATAAGCCTTTTTAATAAGCCTATTTAATAAGCCTATTTAATAAGCCTATCTAATAAGCCTATTTATTGAGCCTATTTAATAAGTCTATTTAATAAGCCTATTTAATAAGCCTATTTAATAAGTATTTAATGAGCCTATTTAATAAGTCTATTTAATAAGCCTATTTAATAGGCCTATTTAATAAGTCTAAGTTGCTGAAATAAGCCTATTAATAAGCCTAAGTTGCTGAAATAAGCCTATTTAATAATTTAATAAGCATAAGTTGCTGAAATAAGCCTATTTAATAAGCCTAAGTTGCTGAAATAAGCCTATTTAGTAAGGCTATTTAATAAGTCTAAGTTGCTGAAATAAACCTATTTAATAAGCCTAAGTTGCTAAAATAATTATATTTAATAAACCTATTAAATAAGTATTTAATGAGCCTATTTAATAAGCCTATTTATTGAGCCTATTTAATAAGCTTATTTATTGAGCCTATTTAATAAGCCTATTTATTGAGCCTATTTCATATGCCTATTTAATTAGTCTATTTAATAAGCCTATTTAATAAGCCTATTTAATAAGCCTATTTAATACGCCTATTTATTGAGCCTATTTAATGAGCCTATTTAATAAGTCTGTTTATTGAGCCTATTTAATAAGCTTATTTATTGAGCCTATTTAATAAGCCTATTTATTGAGCCTATTTAATAAGCCTATTTATTGAGCCTATTTCATACGCCTATTTAATAAGCCTATTTAATAAGCCTATTTAATAAGCCTGTTTAATAAGCCTATTTAATAAGCCTATTTAATAAGCCTGTTTAATAAGCCTATTTAATAAGCCTATTTATTGAGCCTGTATAATAAGTCTATTTAATAAGCCTATTTAATAAGCCTATTTAATAAGTATTTAATGAGCCTATTTAATAAGTCTATTTAATAAGACTATTTAATAGGCCTATTTAATAAGTCTAAGTTGCTGAAATAAGCCTATTTAATAAGCCTAAGTTGCTGAATAAGCCTATTTCATAAGCCTAAGTTGCTGAAATAAGCCTTTTTAATATGTCTAAGTTGCTAAAATAAGCCTATTTAATAAGCCTAAGTTGCTAAAATAAGCCTATTTAATACGCCTATTTAATAAACCTATTTAATAAGTATTTAATGAGCCTATTTAATAAGCCTATTTATTGAGCCTATTTAATAAGCCTATTTATTGAGCCTATTTCATACGCCTATTTAATTAGTCTATTTAATAAGCCTATTTAATAAGCCTATTTATTGAGCCTATTTAATGAGCCTATTTAATAAGTATATTTAATAAGCCTATTTAATAAGCCTATTTAATAAGCCTATTTAATAAGTATTTAATGAGCCTATTTAATAAGTCTATTTAATAAGCCTATTTAATAGGCCTATTTAATAAGTCTAAGTTGCTGAAATAAGCCTATTAGTAAGCCTAAGTTGCTGAAAAAGCCTATTTCATAAGCCTAAGTTGCTGAAATAAGCCTTTTTAATATGTCTAAGTTGCTAAAATAAGCCTATTTAATAAGCCTAAGTTGCTGAAATAAGCCTATTTAATACACCTATTTAATAAGTCTATTTAATAAGCCTATTTAATACGCCTATTTAATAAGTATTTAATGAGCCTATTTAATAAGTCTATTTAATAAGTATATTTAATAGGCCTATTTAATAAGTCTAAGTTGCTGAAATAAGCCTATTTAATAAGCCTAAGTTGCTGAAATAAGCCTATTTAATAAGTCTATTTAATAAGTCTATTTAATAAGCCTATTTAATAAACCTATTTAATAAGCCTATTTAATAAGCCTATTTAATACGCCTAATTAATAAACCTATTTAATAATATTTAATGTGCCTATTTAATAAGTCTATTTAATAAGCCTTTTTAATAAGCCTATTTAATAAGTCTATTTAATAAGCCTATTTAATGAGTCTATTTAATAAGTCTATTTAATAAGCCTATTTAATAAGTATTTAATATGCCTATTTAATAAGCCTATTTATTGAGCCTATTTAATAAGCCTATTTATTGAGCCTATTTAATAAGCCTATTTATTGAGCCTATTTAATAAGCCTATTTAATAAGCCTATTTAATACGCCTATTTAATAAACCTATTTAATAAGTATTTAATGAGCCTATGTATTAAGTCTATTTAATAAGCCTTTTTAATAAGCCTATTTAATAAGTCTATTTAATAAGCCTATTTAATGAGTCTATTTAATAAGCCTATTTATTGAGCCTATTTATTAAGCCTATTTATTGAGCCTATTTAATAAGCCTATTTATTGAGCCTATTTAATAAGCCTTTTTATTGAGCCTATTTAATAAGTCTATTTAATAAGCCTATTTAATAAGCCTATTTAATAAGCCTTTTTAATAAGCCTATTTAATAAGCCTATTTAATAAGCCTATCTAATAAGCCTATTTATTGAGCCTATTTAATAAGTCTATTTAATAAGCCTATTTAATAAGCCTATTTAATAAGTATTTAATGAGCCTATTTAATAAGCCTATTTAATACGCCTATTTATTGAGCCTTTTTGATAAGTCTATTTAATAAGCCTATTTAATAAGCCTATTTAATTAGTATTTAATGAGCCTATTTAATAAGCCTAAGTTGCTGAATAAGCCTATTTAATAAGCCTAAGTTGCTGAAAAAGGCCTATTTAATAAGCCTAAGTTGCTGAATAAGCCTATTTAATAAGCCTAAGTTACTGAAATAAGCCTATTTAATAAGTCTAAGTTGCTGAAATAAGGCTATTTAATAAGCCTAAGTTGCTGAAATAAGCCTATTTAATAAGCCTAAGTTACTGAAATAAGCCTATTTAATAAGTCTAAGTTGCTGAAATAAGGCTATTTAATAAGTTTAAGTTGCTGAAATAAGCCTATTTAATCAGCGTAAGTTGCTGAAATAAGCCTATTTAATACACCTATTTAATAAACCTATTTAATAAGTATTTAATGAGCCTATTTAATAAGCCTATTTATTGAGCCTATTTAATAAGCCTATTTATTGAGCCTATTTCATACGCCTATTTAATTAGTCTATTTAATAAGCCTATTTAATAAGCCTATTTAATAAGCCTATTTATTGAGCCTATTTAATGAGCCTATTTAATAAGTCTATTTAATAAGCCTATTTAATAAGCCTATTTAATAAGCCTGTTTAATAAGCCTATTTAATAAGCCTATTTATTGAGCCTGTATAATAAGTCTATTTAATAAGCCTATTTAATAACCCTATTTAATAAGTATTTAATGAGCCTATTTAATAAGTCTATTTAATAAGCCTATTTAATAGGCCTATTTAATAAGTCTAAGTTGCTGAAATAAGCCTATTTAATAAGCCTAAGTTGCTGAATAAGCCTATTTCATAAGCCTAAGTTGCTGAAATAAGCCTTTTTAATATGTCTAAGTTGCTAAAATAAGCCTATTTAATAAGCCTAAGTTGCTGAAATAATCCTATTTAATAAGGCAATTTAATAGGCCTAAGTTGCTGAATAAGCCTATTTAATAAGCCTAAGTTGCTAAAATAAGCCTATTTAATGAGGCTATTTAATAAGTCTATTTAATAAGCCTATATAATACGCCTATTTAATAAGTCTATTTAATAAGCCTATTTAATAAGCCTATTTAATAAGTCTATTTAATAAGCCTATTTAATAAGCCTATTTATTGAGCCTATTTAATGAGCCTATTTAATAAGTCTATTTAATAAGCCTATTTAATAAGCCTATTTAATAAGTCTATTTAACAAGCCTATTTAATAAGCCTATTTAATAAGCCTATTTAATAAGCCTATTTATTAATCCTATTTAATGAGCCTATTTAACAAGCCTATTTAATAAGCCTATTTATTGAGCCTTTTTGATAAGTCTATTTAATAAGCCTATTTAATAAACCTATTTAATTAGTATTTAATGAGCCTATTTAAGAAGCCTAAGTTGCTGAATAAGCCTATTTAATAAGCCTAAGTTGCTAAAATAAGCCTATTTAATGAGGCTATTTAATAAGTCTATTTAATAAGCCTATATAATACGCCTATTTAATAAGTCTATTTAATAAGCCTATTTAATAAGACTATTTAATAAGCCTATTTATTGAGCCTAATTAATAAGCCTATTTATTGAGCCAATTTAATAAGCCTATTTATTGAGCCTATTTAACAAGCCTATTTATTGAGCCTATTTCATACGCCTATTTAATTAGTCTATTTAATAAGCCTATTTAATAAGCCTATTTAATAAGCCTATTTAATAAGCCTATTTAATAAGCCTATTTAATAAGCCTATTTAATAAATCTATTTAATAAGTCTATTTAATAAGCCTACTTAATAAGTATTTAATGAGCCTATTTAATAAGCCTATTTATTGAGACTATTTAATAAGCCTATTTACTGAGCCTATTTAATAAGCCTATTTAATGAGCCTATTTAATAAGCCTATTTATTGAGCCTATTTAATAAGCCTACTTAATAAGTATTTAATTAGCCTATTTAATAAGCCTATTTATTGAGCCTATTTAATAAGCCTATTTATTGAGCCTATTTAATAAGCCTATTTAATAAGCCTATCTAATAAGCCTATTTGTTGAGCCTATTTAATAAGTCTATTTAATAAGCCTATTTAATACGCCTATTTAATAAGTATTTAATGAGCCTATTTAATAAGTCTATTTAATAAGTCTATTTAATAGGCCTATTTAATAAGTCTAATTTGCTGAAATAAGCCTATTTAATAAGCCTAAGTTGCTGAAATAAGCCTATTTAATAAGTCTATTTAATAAGTCTAAGTTGCTGAAATAAACCTATTTAATAAGCCTAAGTTGCTAAAATAAGCCTATTTAATGAGGCTATTTAATAAGTCTATTTAATAAGCCTATTTAATAAACCTATTTAATAAGCCTATTTAATAAGCCTATTTAATATGCCTAATTAATAAACCTATTTAATAATATTTAATGTGCCTATTTAATAAGTCTATTTAATAAGCCTTTTTAATAAGCCTATTTAATAAGTCTATTTAATAAGCCTATTTAATGAGTCTATTTAATAAGTCTATTTAATAAGCCTATTTAATAAGTATTTAATGTGCCTATTTAATAAGCCTATTTATTGAGCCTATTTAATAAGCCTATTTATTGAGCCTATTTAATAAGCCTATTTATTGAGCCTATTTAATAAGCCTATTTAATAAGCCTATTTAATACGCCTATTTAATAAACCTATTTAATAAGTATTTAATGAGCCTATGTATTAAGTCTATTTAATAAGCCTTTTTAATAAGCCTATTTAATAAGTCTATTTAATAAGCCTATTTAATGAGTCTATTTAATAAGCCTATTTATTGAGCCTATTTAATAAGCCTATTTATTGAGCCTATTTAATAAGCCTATTTATTGAGCCTATTTAATAAGCCTATTTATTGAGCCTATTTAATAAGTCTATTTAATAAGCCTATTTAATAAGCCTATTTAATAAGCCTTTTTAATAAGCCTATTTAATAAGCCTATTTAATAAGCCTATCTAATAAGCCTATTTATTGAGCCTATTTAATAAGTCTATTTAATAAGCCTATTTAATAAGCCTATTTAATAAGTATTTAATGAGCCTATTTAATAAGTCTATTTAATAAGCCAATTTAATAGGCCTATTTAATAAGTCTAAGTTGCTGAAATAAGCCTATTTAATAAGCCTAAGTTGCTGAAATAAGCCTATTTAATAATTTAATAAGCATAAGTTGCTGAAATAAGCCTATTTAATAAGCCTAAGTTGCTGAAATAAGCCTATTTAGTAAGGCTATTTAATAAGTCTAAGTTGCTGAAATAAACCTATTTAATAAGCCTAAGTTGCTAAAATAATTATATTTAATAAACCTATTAAATAAGTATTTAATGAGCCTATTTAATAAGCCTATTTATTGAGCCTATTTAATAAGCTTATTTATTGAGCCTATTTAATAAGCCTATTTATTGAGCCTATTTCATACGCCTATTTAATTAGTCTATTTAATAAGCCTATTTAATAAGCCTATTTAATAAGCCTATTTAATACGCCTATTTATTGAGCCTATTTAATGAGCCTATTTAATAAGTCTGTTTATTGAGCCTATTTAATAAGCTTATTTATTGAGCCTATTTAATAAGCCTATTTATTGAGCCTATTTCATACGCCTATTTAATAAGCCTATTTAATAAGCCTATTTAATAAGCCTGTTTAATAAGCCTATTTAATAAGCCTATTTAATAAGCCTGTTTAATAAGCCTATTTAATAAGCCTATTTATTGAGCCTGTATAATAAGTCTATTTAATAAGCCTATTTAATAAGCCTATTTAATAAGTATTTAATGAGCCTATTTAATAAGTCTATTTAATAAGACTATTTAATAGGCCTATTTAATAAGTCTAAGTTGCTGAAATAAGCCTATTTAATAAGCCTAAGTTGCTGAATAAGCCTATTTCATAAGCCTAAGTTGCTGAAATAAGCCTTTTTAATATGTCTAAGTTGCTGAAATAAGCCTATTTAATAAGTCTATTTAATAAGTCTAAGTTGCTGAAATAAACCTATTTAATAAGCCTAAGTTGCTCAAATAAGCCTATTTAATGAGGCTATTTAATAAGTCTATTTAATAAGCCTATTTAATAAACCTATTTAATAAGCCTATTTAATAAGCCTATTTAATACGCCTAATTAATAAACCTATTTAATAATATTTAATGAGCCTATTTAATAAGTCTATTTAATAAGCCTTTTTAATAAGCCTATTTAATAAGTCTATTTAATAAGCCTATTTAATGAGTCTATTTAATAAGTCTATTTAATAAGCCTATTTAATAAGTATTTAATGTGCCTATTTAATAAGCCTATTTATTGAGCCTATTTAATAAGCCTATTTATTGAGCCTATTTAATAAGCCTATTTATTGAGCCTATTTAATAAGCCTATTTATTGAGCCTATTTCATACGCCTATTTAATTAGTCTATTTAATAAGCCTATTTAATAAGCCTATTTAATAAGCCTATTTAATAAGCCTATTTAATAAGCCTATTTAATACGCCTATTTAATAAACCTATTTAATAAGTATTTAATGAGCCTATGTATTAAGTCTATTTAATAAGCCTTTTTAATAAGCCTATTTAATAAGTCTATTTAATAAGCCTATTTAATGAGTCTATTTAATAAGCCTATTTATTGAGCCTATTTAATAGGCCTATTTATTGAGCCTATTTAATAAGCCTATTTATTGAGCCTATTTAATAAGCCTATTTATTGAGCCTATTTAATAAGTCTATTTAATAAGCCTATTTAATAAGCCTATTTAATAAGCCTTTTTAATAAGCCTATTTAATAAGCCTATTTAATAAGCCTATCTAATAAGCCTATTTATTGAGCCTATTTAATAAGTCTATTTAATAAGCCTATTTAATAAGCCTATTTAATAAGTATTTAATGAGCCTATTTAATAAGTCTATTTAATAAGCCTATTTAATAGGCCTATTTAATAAGTCTAAGTTGCTGAAATAAGCCTATTAATAAGCCTAAGTTGCTGAAATAAGCCTATTTAATAATTTAATAAGCATAAGTTGCTGAAATAAGCCTATTTAATAAGCCTAAGTTGCTGAAATAAGCCTATTTAGTAAGGCTATTTAATAAGTCTAAGTTGCTGAAATAAACCTATTTAATAATCCTAAGTTGCTAAAATAATTATATTTAATAAACCTATTAAATAAGTATTTAATGAGCCTATTTAATAAGCCTATTTATTGAGCCTATTTAATAAGCTTATTTATTGAGCCTATTTAATAAGCCTATTTATTGAGCCTATTTCATACGCCTATTTAATTAGTCTATTTAATAAGCCTATTTAATAAGCCTATTTAATAAGCCTATTTAATACGCCTATTTATTGAGCCTATTTAATGAGCCTATTTAATAAGTCTGTTTATTGAGCCTATTTAATAAGCTTATTTATTGAGCCTATTTAATAAGCCTATTTATTGAGCCTATTTAATAAGCCTATTTATTGAGCCTATTTCATACGCCTATTTAATAAGCCTATTTAATAAGCCTATTTAATAAGCCTGTTTAATAAGCCTATTTAATAAGCCTATTTAATAAGCCTGTTTAATAAGCCTATTTAATAAGCCTATTTATTGAGCCTGTATAATAAGTCTATTTAATAAGCCTATTTAATAAGCCTATTTAATAAGTATTTAATGAGCCTATTTAATAAGTCTATTTAATAAGACTATTTAATAGGCCTATTTAATAAGTCTAAGTTGCTGAAATAAGCCTATTTAATAAGCCTAAGTTGCTGAATAAGCCTATTTCATAAGCCTAAGTTGCTGAAATAAGCCTTTTTAATATGTCTAAGTTGCTAAAATAAGCCTATTTAATAAGCCTAAGTTGCTAAAATAAGCCTATTTAATACGCCTATTTAATAAACCTATTTAATAAGTATTTAATGAGCCTATTTAATAAGCCTATTTATTGAGCCTATTTAATAAGCCTATTTATTGAGCCTATTTCATACGCCTATTTAATTAGTCTATTTAATAAGCCTATTTAATAAGCCTATTTAATAAGCCTATTTAATAAGCCTATTTATTGAGCCTATTTAATGAGCCTATTTAATAAGTATATTTAATAAGCCTATTTAATAAGCCTATTTAATAAGCCTATTTAATAAGTATTTAATGAGCCTATTTAATAAGTCTATTTAATAAGCCTATTTAATAGGCCTATTTAATAAGTCTAAGTTGCTGAAATAAGCCTATTAGTAAGCCTAAGTTGCTGAAAAAGCCTATTTCATAAGCCTAAGTTGCTGAAATAAGCCTTTTTAATATGTCTAAGTTGCTAAAATAAGCCTATTTAATAAGCCTAAGTTGCTGAAATAAGCCTATTTAATAAGGCAATTTAATAAGCCTAAGTTGCTGAATAAGCCTATTTAATAAGCCTAAGTTGCTAAAATAAGCCTATTTAATAAGGCTATTTAATAAATCTATTTAATAAGCCGATATAATACGCCTATTTAATAAGTCTATTTAATAAGCCTATTTAATAAGCCTATTTAATAAGCCTATTTAATAAGTCTATTTAACAAGCCTATTTAATAAGCCTATTTAATAAGCGTATTTAATAAGCCTATTTATTAATCCTATTTAATGAGCCTATTTAATAAGCCTATTTAATACGCCTATTTATTGAGCCTTTTTGATAAGTCTATTTAATAAGCCTATTTAATAAGCCTATTTAATTAGTATTTAATGAGCCTATTTAATAAGCCTAAGTTGCTGAATAAGCCTATTTAATAAGCCTAAGTTGCTGAAAAAGGCCTATTTAATAAGCCTAAGTTGCTGAATAAGCCTATTTAATAAGCCTAAGTTACTGAAATAAGCCTATTTAATAAGTCTAAGTTGCTGAAATAAGGCTATTTAATAAGCCTAAGTTGCTGAAATAAGCCTATTTAATAAGCCTAAGTTACTGAAATAAGCCTATTTAATAAGTCTAAGTTGCTGAAATAAGGCTATTTAATAAGTTTAAGTTGCTGAAATAAGCCTATTTAATCAGCGTAAGTTGCTGAAATAAGCCTATTTAATACGCCTATTTAATAAACCTATTTAATAAGTATTTAATGAGCCTATTTAATAAGCCTATTTATTGAGCCTATTTAATAAGCCTATTTATTGAGCCTATTTCATACGCCTATTTAATTAGTCTATTTAATAAGCCTATTTAATAAGCCTATTTAATAAGCCTATTTAATAAGCCTATTTATTGAGCCTATTTCATGAGCCTATTTAATAAGTCTATTTAATAAGCCTATTTAATAAGCCTATTTAATATGCCTGTTTAATAAGCCTATTTAATAAGCCTATTTATTGAGCCTGTATAATAAGTCTATTTAATAAGCCTATTTAATAAGCCTATTTAATAAGTATTTAATGAGCCTATTTAATAAGTCTATTTAATAAGCCTATTTAATAGGCCTATTTAATAAGTCTAAGTTGCTGAAATAAGCCTATTTAATAAGCCTAAGTTGCTGAATAAGCCTATTTCATAAGCCTAAGTTGCTGAAATAAGCCTTTTTAATATGTCTAAGTTGCTAAAATAAGCCTATTTAATAAGCCTAAGTTGCTGAAATAAGCCTATTTAATAAGGCAATTTAATAAGCCTAAGTTGCTGAATAAGCCTATTTAATAAGCCTAAGTTGCTAAAATAAGCCTATTTAATGAGGCTATTTAATAAGTCTATTTAATAAGCCTATATAATACGCCTATTCAATAAGTCTATTTAATAAGCCTATTTAATAAGCCTATTTAATAAGTCTATTTAATAAGCCTATTTAATAAGCCTATTTATTGAGCCTATTTAATGAGCCTATTTAATAAGTCTATTTAATGAGCCTATTTAATAAGCCTATTTAATAAGTCTATTTAACAAGCCTATTTAATAAGCCTATTTAATAAGCCTATTTAATAAGCCTATTTATTAATCCTATTTAATGAGCCTATTTAATAAGCCTATTTAATAAGCCTATTTATTGAGCCTTTTTGATAAGTCTATTTAATAAGCCTATTTAATAAACCTATTTAATTAGTATTTAATGAGCCTATTCAATAAGCCTAAGTTGCTGAATAAGCCTATTTAATAAGCCTAAGTTGCTAAAATAAGCCTATTTAATGAGGCTATTTAATAAGTCTATTTAATAAACCTATATAATACGCCTATTTAATAAGTCTATTTAATAAGCCTATTTAATAAGACTATTTAATAAGCCTATTTATTGAGCCTAATTAATAAGCCTATTTATTGAGCCAATTTAATAAGCCTATTTATTGAGCCTATTTAACAAGCCTATTTATTGAGCCTATTTCATACGCCTATTTAATAAGCCTATTTAATAAGCCTATTTAATAAGCCTATTTAATAAGCCTATTTAATAAGCCTATTTAATAAGCCTATTTAATAAATCTATTTAATAAGTCTATTTAATAAGCCTACTTAATAAGTATTTAATGAGCCTATTTAATAAGCCTATTTATTGAGACTATTTAATAAGCCTATTTACTGAGCCTATTTAATAAGCCTATTTAATGAGCCTATTTAATAAGCCTATTTATTGAGCCTATTTAATAAGCCTACTTAATAAGTATTTAATTAGCCTATTTAATAAGCCTATTTATTGAGCCTATTTAATAAGCCTATTTATTGAGCCTATTTAATAAGCCTATTTAATAAGCCTATCTAATAAGCCTATTTGTTGAGCCTATTTAATAAGTCTATTTAATAAGCCTATTTCATACGCCTATTTAATAAGTATTTAATGAGCCTATTTAATAAGTCTATTTAATAAGTCTATTTAATAGGCCTATTTAATAAGTCTAATTTGCTGAAATAAGCCTATTTAATAAGCCTAAGTTGCTGAAATAAGCCTATTTAATAAGTCTATTTAATAAGTCTAAGTTGCTGAAATAAACCTATTTAATAAGCCTAAGTTGCTAAAATAAGCCTATTTAATGAGGCTATTTAATAAGTCTATTTAATAAGCCTATTTAATAAACCTATTTAATAAGCCTATTTAATAAGCCTATTTAATACGCCTAATTAATAAACCTATTTAATAATATTTAATGTGCCTATTTAATAAGTCTATTTAATAAGCCTTTTTAATAAGCCTATTTAATAAGTCTATTTAATAAGCCTATTTAATGAGTCTATTTAATAAGTCTATTTAATAAGCCTATTTAATAAGTATTTAATGTGCCTATTTAATAAGCCTATTTATTGAGCCTATTTAATAAGCCTATTTATTGAGCCTATTTAATAAGCCTATTTATTGAGCCTATTTAATAAGCCTATTTATTGAGCCTATTTAATAAGCCTATTTATTGAGCCTATTTAATAAGTCTATTTAATAAGCCTATTTAATAAGCCTATTTAATAAGCCTTTTTAATAAGCCTATTTAATAAGCCTATTTAATAAGCCTATCTAATAAGCCTATTTATTGAGCCTATTTAATAAGTCTATTTAATAAGCCTATTTAATAAGCCTATTTAATAAGTATTTCATGAGCCTATTTAATAAGTCTATTTATAAGCCTATTTAATAGGCCTATTTAATAAGTCTAAGTTGCTGAAATAAGCCTATTAATAAGCCTAAGTTGCTGAAATAAGCCTATTTAATAATTTAATAAGCATAAGTTGCTGAAATAAGCCTATTTAATAAGCCTAAGTTGCTGAAATAAGCCTATTTAGTAAGGCTATTTAATAAGTCTAAGTTGCTGAAATAAACCTATTTAATAAGCCTAAGTTGCTAAAATAATTCTAATTAATAAACCTATTAAATAAGTATTTAATGAGCCTATTTAATAAGCCTATTTATTGAGCCTATTTAATAAGCTTATTTATTGAGCCTATTTAATAAGCCTATTTATTGAGCCTATTTCATACGCCTATTTAATTAGTCTATTTAATAAGCCTATTTAATAAGCCTATTTAATAAGCCTATTTAATACGCCTATTTATTGAGCCTATTTATTGAGCCTATTTAATAAGCTTATTTATTGAGCCTATTTAATAAGCCTATTTATTGAGCCTATTTAATAAGCCTATTTATTGAGCCTATTTCATACGCCTATTTAATAAGCCTATTTAATAAGCCTATTTAATAAGCCTGTTTAATAAGCCTATTTAATAAGCCTATTTAATAAGCCTGTTTAATAAGCCTATTTAATAAGCCTATTTATTGAGCCTGTATAATAAGTCTATTTAATAAGCCTATTTAATAAGCCTATTTAATAAGTATTTAATGAGCCTATTTAATAAGTCTATTTAATAAGACTATTTAATAGGCCTATTTAATAAGTCTAAGTTGCTGAAATAAGCCTATTTAATAAGCCTAAGTTGCTGAATAAGCCTATTTCATAAGCCTAAGTTGCTGAAATAAGCCTTTTTAATATGTCTAAGTTGCTAAAATAAGCCTATTTAATAAGCCTAAGTTGCTAAAATAAGCCTATTTAATACGCCTATTTAATAAACCTATTTAATAAGTATTTAATGAGCCTATTTAATAAGCCTATTTATTGAGCCTACTTAATAAGCCTATTTATTGAGCCTATTTCATACGCCTATTTAATTAGTCTATTTAATAAGCCTATTTAATAAGCCTATTTAATAAGCCTATTTATTGAGCCTATTTAATGAGCCTATTTAATAAGTCTATTTAATAAGCCTATTTAATAAGCCAATTTAATAAGCCTGTTTAATAAGCCTATTTAATAAGCCTATTTATTGAGCCTGTATAATAAGTCTATTTAATAAGCCTATTTAATAAGTATTTAATGAGCCTATTTAATAAGTCTATTTAATAAGCCTATTTAATAGGCCTATTTAATAAGTCTAAGTTGCTGAAATAAGCCTATTTAATAAGCCTAAGTTGCTAAAATAAGCCTATTTAATAAGCCTAAGTTGCTGAAATAAGCCTATTTAATAAGGCAATTTAATAAGCCTAAGTTGCTGAATAAGCCTATTTAATAAGCCTAAGTTGCTAAAATAAGCCTATTTAATGAGTCTATTTAATAAGTCTATTTAATAAGCCTATTTAATAAGTATTTAATGTGCCTATTTAATAAGCCTATTTATTGAGCCTATTTAATAAGCCTATTTATTGAGCCTATTTAATAAGCCTATTTATTGAGCCTTTTTAATAAGCCTATTTAATAAGCCTATTTAATACGCCTATTTAATAAACCTATTTAATAAGTATTTAATGAGCCTATGTATTAAGTCTATTTAATAAGCCTTTTTAATAAGCCTATTTAATAAGTCTATTTAATAAGCCTATTTAATGAGTCTATTTAATAAGCCTATTTATTGAGCCTATTTAATAAGCCTATTTATTGAGCCTATTTAATAAGCCTATTTATTGAGCCTATTTAATAAGCCTATTTATTGAGCCTATTTAATAAGTCTATTTAATAAGCCTATTTAATAAGCCTATTTAATAAGCCTTTTTAATAAGCCTATTTAATAAGCCTATTTAATAAGCCTATCTAATAAGCCTATTTATTGAGCCTATTTAATAAGTCTATTTAATAAGCCTATTTAATAAGCCTATTTAATAAGTATTTAATGAGCCTATTTAATAAGTCTATTTAATAAGCCTATTTAATAGGCCTATTTAATAAGTCTAAGTTGCTGAAATAAGCCTATTAATAAGCCTAAGTTGCTGAAATAAGCCTATTTAATAATTTAATAAGCATAAGTTGCTGAAATAAGCCTATTTAATAAGCCTAAGTTGCTGAAATAAGCCTATTTAGTAAGGCTATTTAATAAGTCTAAGTTGCTGAAATAAACCTATTTAATAAGCCTAAGTTGCTAAAATAATTATATTTAATAAACCTATTAAATAAGTATTTAATGAGCCTATTTAATAAGCCTATTTATTGAGCCTATTTAATAAGCTTATTTATTGAGCCTATTTAATAAGCCTATTTATTGAGCCTATTTCATACGCCTATTTAATTAGTCTATTTAATAAGCCTATTTAATAAGCCTATTTAATAAGCCTATTTAATACGCCTATTTATTGAGCCTATTTAATGAGCCTATTTAATAAGTCTGTTTATTGAGCCTATTTAATAAGCTTATTTATTGAGTCTATTTAATAAGCCTATTTATTGAGCCTATTTCATACGCCTATTTAATAAGCCTATTTAATAAGCCTATTTAATAAGCCTGTTTAATAAGCCTATTTAATAAGCCTATTTAATAAGCCTGTTTAATAAGCCTATTTAATAAGCCTATTTATTGAGCCTGTATAATAAGTCTATTTAATAAGCCTATTTAATAAGCCTATTTAATAAGTATTTAATGAGCCTATTTAATAAGTCTATTTAATAAGACTATTTAATAGGCCTATTTAATAAGTCTAAGTTGCTGAAATAAGCCTATTTAATAAGCCTAAGTTGCTGAATAAGCCTATTTCATAAGCCTAAGTTGCTGAAATAAGCCTTTTTAATATGTCTAAGTTGCTGAAATAAGCCTATTTAATAAGTCTATTTAATAAGTCTAAGTTGCTGAAATAAACCTATTTAATAAGCCTAAGTTGCTCAAATAAGCCTATTTAATGAGGCTATTTAATAAGTCTATTTAATAAGCCTATTTAATAAACCTATTTAATAAGCCTATTTAATAAGCCTATTTAATACGCCTAATTAATAAACCTATTTAATAATATTTAATGAGCCTATTTAATAAGTCTATTTAATAAGCCTTTTTAATAAGCCTATTTAATAAGTCTATTTAATAAGCCTATTTAATGAGTCTATTTAATAAGTCTATTTAATAAGCCTATTTAATAAGTATTTAATGTGCCTATTTAATAAGCCTATTTATTGAGCCTATTTAATAAGCCTATTTATTGAGCCTATTTAATAAGCCTATTTATTGAGCCTATTTAATAAGCCTATTTATTGAGCCTATTTCATACGCCTATTTAATTAGTCTATTTAATAAGCCTATTTAATAAGCCTATTTAATAAGCCTATTTAATAAGCCTATTTAATAAGCCTATTTAATACGCCTATTTAATAAACCTATTTAATAAGTATTTAATGAGCCTATGTATTAAGTCTATTTAATAAGCCTTTTTAATAAGCCTATTTAATAAGTCTATTTAATAAGCCTATTTAATGAGTCTATTTAATAAGCCTATTTATTGAGCCTATTTAATAGGCCTATTTATTGAGCCTATTTAATAAGCCTATTTATTGAGCCTATTTAATAAGCCTATTTATTGAGCCTATTTAATAAGTCTATTTAATAAGCCTATTTAATAAGCCTATTTAATAAGCCTTTTTAATAAGCCTATTTAATAAGCCTATTTAATAAGCCTATCTAATAAGCCTATTTATTGAGCCTATTTAATAAGTCTATTTAATAAGCCTATTTAATAAGCCTATTTAATAAGTATTTAATGAGCCTATTTAATAAGTCTATTTAATAAGCCTATTTAATAGGCCTATTTAATAAGTCTAAGTTGCTGAAATAAGCCTATTAATAAGCCTAAGTTGCTGAAATAAGCCTATTTAATAATTTAATAAGCATAAGTTGCTGAAATAAGCCTATTTAATAAGCCTAAGTTGCTGAAATAAGCCTATTTAGTAAGGCTATTTAATAAGTCTAAGTTGCTGAAATAAACCTATTTAATAAGCCTAAGTTGCTAAAATAATTCTATTTAATAAACTTATTAAATAAGTATTTAATGAGCCTATTTAATAAGCCTATTTATTGAGCCTATTTAATAAGCTTATTTATTGAGCCTATTTAATAAGCCTATTTATTGAGCCTATTTCATACGCCTATTTAATTAGTCTATTTAATAAGCCTATTTAATAAGCCTATTTAATAAGCCTATTTAATACGCCTATTTATTGAGCCTATTTAATGAGCCTATTTAATAAGTCTGTTTATTGAGCCTATTTAATAAGCTTATTTATTGAGCCTATTTAATAAGCCTATTTATTGAGCCTATTTAATAAGCCTATTTATTGAGCCTATTTCATACGCCTATTTAATAAGCCTATTTAATAAGCCTATTTAATAAGCCTGTTTAATAAGCCTATTTAATAAGCCTATTTAATAAGCCTGTTTAATAAGCCTATTTAATAAGCCTATTTATTGAGCCTGTATAATAAGTCTATTTAATAAGCCTATTTAATAAGCCTATTTAATAAGTATTTAATGAGGCTATTTAATAAGTCTATTTAATAAGACTATTTAATAGGCCTATTTAATAAGTCTAAGTTGCTGAAATAAGCCTATTTAATAAGCCTAAGTTGCTGAATAAGCCTATTTCATAAGCTTAAGTTGCTGAAATAAGCCTTTTTAATATGTCTAAGTTGCTAAAATAAGCCTATTTAATAAGCCTAAGTTGCTAAAATAAGCCTATTTAATACGCCTATTTAATAAACCTATTTAATAAGTATTTAATGAGCCTATTTAATAAGCCTATTTATTGAGCCTATTTAATAAGCCTATTTATTGAGCCTATTTCATACGCCTATTTAATTAGTCTATTTAATAAGCCTATTTAATAAGCCTATTTAATAAGCCTATTTAATAAGCCTATTTATTGAGCCTATTTAATGAGCCTATTTAATAAGTATATTTAATAAGCCTATTTAATAAGCCTATTTAATAAGCCTATTTAATAAGTATTTAATGAGCCTATTTAATAAGTCTATTTAATAAGCCTATTTAATAGGCCTATTTAATAAGTCTAAGTTGCTGAAATAAGCCTATTAGTAAGCCTAAGTTGCTGAAAAAGCCTATTTCATAAGCCTAAGTTGCTGAAATAAGCCTTTTTAATATGTCTAAGTTGCTAAAATAAGCCTATTTAATAAGCCTAAGTTGCTGAAATAAGCCTATTTAATAAGGCAATTTAATAAGCCTAAGTTGCTGAATAAGCCTATTTAATAAGCCTAAGTTGCTAAAATAAGCCTATTTAATAAGGCTATTTAATAAATCTATTTAATAAGCCGATATAATACGCCTATTTAATAAGTCTATTTAATAAGCCTATTTAATAAGCCTATTTAATAAGCCTATTTAATAAGCGTATTTAATAAGCCTATTTATTAATCCTATTTAATGAGCCTATTTAATAAGCCTATTTAATACGCCTATTTATTGAGCCTTTTTGATAAGTCTATTTAATAAGCCTATTTAATAAGCCTATTTAATTAGTATTTAATGAGCCTATTTAATAAGCCTAAGTTGCTGAATAAGCCTATTTAATAAGCCTAAGTTGCTGAAAAAGGCCTATTTAATAAGCCTAAGTTGCTGAATAAGCCTATTTAATAAGCCTAAGTTACTGAAATAAGCCTATTTAATAAGTCTAAGTTGCTGAAATAAGGCTATTTAATAAGCCTAAGTTGCTGAAATAAGCCTATTTAATAAGCCTAAGTTACTGAAATAAGCCTATTTAATAAGTCTAAGTTGCTGAAATAAGGCTATTTAATAAGTTTAAGTTGCTGAAATAAGCCTATTTAATCAGCGTAAGTTGCTGAAATAAGCCTATTTAATACGCCTATTTAATAAACCTATTTAATAAGTATTTAATGAGCCTATTTAATAAGCCTATTTATTGAGCCTATTTAATAAGCCTATTTATTGAGCCTATTTCATACGCCTATTTAATTAGTCTATTTAATAAGCCTATTTAATAAGCCTATTTAATAAGCCTATTTAATAAGCCTATTTATTGAGCCTATTTCATGAGCCTATTTAATAAGTCTATTTAATAAGCCTATTTAATAAGCCTATTTAATAAGCCTGTTTAATAAGCCTATTTAATAAGCCTATTTATTGAGCCTGTATAATAAGTCTATTTAATAAGCCTATTTAATAAGCCTATTTAATAAGTATTTAATGAGCCTATTTAATAAGTCTATTTAATAAGCCTATTTAATAGGCCTATTTAATAAGTCTAAGTTGCTGAAATAAGCCTATTTAATAAGCCTAAGTTGCTGAATAAGCCTATTTCATAAGCCTAAGTTGCTGAAATAAGCCTTTTTAATATGTCTAAGTTGCTAAAATAAGCCTATTTAATAAGCCTAAGTTGCTGAAATAAGCCTATTTAATAAGGCAATTTAATAAGCCTAAGTTGCTGAATAAGCCTATTTAATAAGCCTAAGTTGCTAAAATAAGCCTATTTAATGAGGCTATTTAATAAGTCTATTTAATAAGCCTATATAATACGCCTATTTAATAAGTCTATTTAATAAGCCTATTTAATAAGCCTATTTAATAAGTCTATTTAATAAGCCTATTTAATAAGCCTATTTATTGAGCCTATTTAATGAGCCTATTTAATAAGTCTATTTAATGAGCCTATTTAATAAGCCTATTTAATAAGTCTATTTAACAAGCCTATTTAATAAGCCTATTTAATAAGCCTATTTAATAAGCCTATTTATTAATCCTATTTAATGAGCCTATTTAATAAGCCTATTTAATAAGCCTATTTATTGAGCCTTTTTGATAAGTCTATTTAATAAGCCTATTTAATAAACCTATTTAATTAGTATTTAATGAGCCTATTCAATAAGCCTAAGTTGCTGAATAAGCCTATTTAATAAGCCTAAGTTGCTAAAATAAGCCTATTTAATGAGGCTATTTAATAAGTCTATTTAATAAACCTATATAATACGCCTATTTAATAAGTCTATTTAATAAGCCTATTTAATAAGACTATTTAATAAGCCTATTTATTGAGCCTAATTAATAAGCCTATTTATTGAGCCAATTTAATAAGCCTATTTATTGAGCCTATTTAACAAGCCTATTTATTGAGCCTATTTCATACGCCTATTTAATAAGCCTATTTAATAAGCCTATTTAATAAGCCTATTTAATAAGCCTATTTAATAAGCCTATTTAATAAGCCTATTTAATAAATCTATTTAATAAGTCTATTTAATAAGCCTACTTAATAAGTATTTAATGAGCCTATTTATTAAGCCTATTTATTGAGACTATTTAATAAGCCTATTTACTGAGCCTATTTAATAAGCCTATTTAATGAGCCTATTTAATAAGCCTATTTATTGAGCCTATTTAATAAGCCTACTTAATAAGTATTTAATTAGCCTATTTAATAAGCCTATTTATTGAGCCTATTTAATAAGCCTATTTATTGAGCCTATTTAATAAGCCTATTTAATAAGCCTATCTAATAAGCCTATTTGTTGAGCCTATTTAATAAGTCTATTTAATAAGCCTATTTCATACGCCTATTTAATAAGTATTTAATGAGCCTATTTAATAAGTCTATTTAATAAGTCTATTTAATAGGCCTATTTAATAAGTCTAATTTGCTGAAATAAGCCTATTTAATAAGCCTAAGTTGCTGAAATAAGCCTATTTAATAAGTCTATTTAATAAGTCTAAGTTGCTGAAATAAACCTATTTAATAAGCCTAAGTTGCTAAAATAAGCCTATTTAATGAGGCTATTTAATAAGTCTATTTAATAAGCCTATTTAATAAACCTATTTAATAAGCCTATTTAATAAGCCTATTTAATACGCCTAATTAATAAACCTATTTAATAATATTTAATGTGCCTATTTAATAAGTCTATTTAATAAGCCTTTTTAATAAGCCTATTTAATAAGTCTATTTAATAAGCCTATTTAATGAGTCTATTTAATAAGTCTATTTAATAAGCCTATTTAATAAGTATTTAATGTGCCTATTTAATAAGCCTATTTATTGAGCCTATTTAATAAGCCTATTTATTGTGCCTATTTAATAAGCCTATTTATTGAGCCTATTTAATAAGCCTATTTATTGAGCCTATTTCATACGCCTATTTAATTAGTCTATTTAATAAGCCTATTTAATAAGCCTATTTAATAAGCCTATTAAATAAGCCTATTTAATAAGCCTATTTAATACGCCTATTTAATAAACCTATTTAATAAGTATTTAATGAGCCTATGTATTAAGTCTATTTAATAAGCCTTTTTAATAAGCCTATTTAATAAGTCTATTTAATAAGCCTATTTAATGAGTCTATTTAATAAGCCTATTTATTGAGCCTATTTAATAAGCCTATTTATTGAGCCTATTTAATAAGCCTATTTATTGAGCCTATTTAATAAGCCTATTTATTGAGCCTATTTAATAAGTCTATTTAATAAGCCTATTTAATAAGCCTATTTAATAAGCCTTTTTAATAAGCCTATTTAATAAGCCTATTTAATAAGCCTATCTAATAAGCCTATTTATTGAGCCTATTTAATAAGTCTATTTAATAAGCCTATTTAATAAGCCTATTTAATAAGTATTTAATGAGCCTATTTAATAAGTCTATTTAATAAGCCTATTTAATAGGCCTATTTAATAAGTCTAAGTTGCTGAAATAAGCCTATTAATAAGCCTAAGTTGCTGAAATAAGCCTATTTAATAATTTAATAAGCATAAGTTGCTGAAATAAGCCTATTTAATAAGCCTAAGTTGCTGAAATAAGCCTATTTAGTAAGGCTATTTAATAAGTCTAAGTTGCTGAAATAAACCTATTTAATAAGCCTAAGTTGCTAAAATAATTCTATTTAATAAACCTATTAAATAAGTATTTAATGAGCCTATTTAATAAGCCTATTTATTGAGCCTATTTAATAAGCTTATTTATTGAGCCTATTTAATAAGCCTATTTATTGAGCCTATTTCATACGCCTATTTAATTAGTCTATTTAATAAGCCTATTTAATAAGCCTATTTAATAAGCCTATTTAATACGCCTATTTATTGAGCCTATTTAATGAGCCTATTTAATAAGTCTGTTTATTGAGCCTATTTAATAAGCTTATTTATTGAGCCTATTTAATAAGCGTATTTATTGAGCCTATTTAATAAGCCTATTTATTGAGCCTATTTCATACGCCTATTTAATAAGCCTATTTAATAAGCCTATTTAATAAGCCTGTTTAATAAGCCTATTTAATAAGCCTATTTAATAAGCCTGTTTAATAAGCCTATTTAATAAGCCTATTTATTGAGCCTGTATAATAAGTCTATTTAATAAGCCTATTTAATAAGCCTATTTAATAAGTATTTAATGAGCCTATTTAATAAGTCTATTTAATAAGACTATTTAATAGGCCTATTTAATAAGTCTAAGTTGCTGAAATAAGCCTATTTAATAAGCCTAAGTTGCTGAATAAGCCTATTTCATAAGCCTAAGTTGCTGAAATAAGCCTTTTTAATATGTCTAAGTTGCTAAAATAAGCCTATTTAATAAGCCTAAGTTGCTAAAATAAGCCTATTTAATACGCCTATTTAATAAACCTATTTAATAAGTATTTAATGAGCCTATTTAATAAGCCTATTTATTGAGCCTACTTAATAAGCCTATTTATTGAGCCTATTTCATACGCCTATTTAATTAGTCTATTTAATAAGCCTATTTAATAAGCCTATTTAATAAGCCTATTTATTGAGCCTATTTAATGAGCCTATTTAATAAGTCTATTTAATAAGCCTATTTAATAAGCCAATTTAATAAGCCTGTTTAATAAGCCTATTTAATAAGCCTATTTATTGAGCCTGTATAATAAGTCTATTTAATAAGCCTATTTAATAAGTATTTAATGAGCCTATTTAATAAGTCTATTTAATAAGCCTATTTAATAGGCCTATTTAATAAGTCTAAGTTGCTGAAATAAGCCTATTTAATAAGCCTAAGTTGCTAAAATAAGCCTATTTAATAAGCCTAAGTTGCTGAAATAAGCCTATTTAATAAGGCAATTTAATAAGCCTAAGTTGCTGAATAAGCCTATTTAATAAGCCTAAGTTGCTAAAATAAGCCTATTTAATGAGGCTATTTAATAAATCTATTTAATAAGCCGATATAATACGCCTATTTAATAAGTCTATTTAATAAGCCTATTTAATAAGCCTATTTAATAAGCCTATTTAATAAGTCTATTTAACAAGCCTATTTAATAAGCCTATTTAATAAGCCTATTTAATAAGCCTATTTATTAATCCTATTTAATGAGCCTATTTAATAAGCCTATTTAATACGCCTATTTATTGAGCCTTTTTGATAAGTCTATTTAATAAGCCTATTTAATAAGCCTATTTAATTAGTATTTAATGAGCCTATTTAATAAGCCTAAGTTGCTGAATAAGCCTATTTAATAAGCCTAAGTTGCTGAAAAAGGCCTATTTAATAAGCCTAAGTTGCTGAATAAGCCTATTTAATAAGCCTAAGTTACTGAAATAAGCCTATTTAATAAGTCTAAGTTGCTGAAATAAGGCTATTTAATAAGCCTAAGTTGCTGAAATAAGCCTATTTAATAAGCCTAAGTTACTGAAATAAGCCTATTTAATAAGTCTAAGTTGCTGAAATAAGGCTATTTAATAAGTTTAAGTTGCTGAAATAAGCCTATTTAATCAGCATAACTTGCTGAAATAAGCCTATTTAATTTGCCCAAGTTGCTGAAATAAGCCTATTTAATAAGGCTATTTAATAAGCCTAAGTTGCTGAAATAAGCCTTTTAAATAAGGCTATTTAATGAGCCTAAGTTGCTGAAATAAGCCCATTTAATAAGCCTAAGTTTCTGAACTAAGCCTATTTAAAAAGGTATATTTAATAAGTCTAAGTTGCTGAAATAAACCTATTTAAAAATGCTATTTAATAAGCCTAAGTTGCTGAAATAAGCCTATTTAATAAGTCTAAGTTGCTGAAATAAGCCTATTGAATAAGCCTAAGTTGCTGAATAAGCCTATTTCATAGGCCTAAGTTGCTGAAATAAGCCTTTTTAATATGTCTAAGTTGCTGAAATAAGCCTATTTAATAAGGCTATTTAATAAGCCTAAGTTGCTGAATAAGCCTATTTAATAAGCCTAAGTTGCTGAAATAAGGCTATTTAATAAGCCTAAGTTGATGAAATAAGCCTATTTAATAAGCCTAAGTTGCTGAACTAAGCCAATATGAAAAGGTCTATTTAATAAGTCTAAGTTGCTGAAAAAAACCTATTTAAAATGCTATTTAATAAGCCCAAATTGCTGAAATAAACCTGTTTAATAAGGCTATTTAATAAGCATAAGTTGCTGAAATAAGCCTATTTAATGAGCCTAAGTTGCTGAAATAAGCCTATTTAATAAGGCTATTTAATAAGTCTAAGTTGCAGAAATAAACCTATTTAATAATGCTATTTAATACGCCTAAGTTGCTGAAATAAGCATATTTAATAAGCCTAAGTTGCTAAAATAAGCCTATTTAATAGGCCTATCTAAAAAGTCTAAGTTGCAGAAATAAGCATATTTCATAAGCATATTTAATGAGCCTAAGTTGCTGAAATGTCTATTTAATAAGTCGATTTAATAAGTCTAAGTTGCTAAAATAAGCCTTTTTAATAAGGCTATTTAATAAGCCTAAGTTGCTGAAATAAGCCTATTTAACAAGGCTATTTAATGAGCCTAAGTTGCTGAAATAAGCCTATTTAATAAGCCTAAGTTTCTGAACTAAGCCTATTTAAAAATGCTATTTAATAAGCCTAAGTTGCTGAAATAAACCTGTTTAATAAGGCTATTTAATAAGCATAAGTTGCTGAAATAAGCCTATTTAATAAGCCTAAGTTGCTGAAATAAGCCTATTTAATAGGCCTATTTAATAAGTCTAAGTTGCTGAAATAAACCTATTTAATAAGCATAAGTTGCTAAAATAAGCCTATTTAATAATCCTATTTAATAAGCCTATTTAATACGCCTATTTAATAAACCTATTTAATAAGTATTTAATGAGCATATGTATTAAGTCTATTTAATACGCCTTTTTAATAAGCCTATTTAATAAGTCTATTTAATAAGCCTATTTAATAAGTCTATTTAATAAGTCTATTTAATAAGCCTACTTAATAAGTATTTAATGAGCCTATTTAATAAGCCTATTTATTGAGCCTATTTAATAAGCCTATTTATTGAGCCTATTTAATAAGCCTATTTAATAAGCCTATCTAATAAGCCTATTTGTTGAGCCTATTTAATAAGTCTATTTAATAAGCCTATTTAATACGCCTATTTAATAAGTCTAAGTTGCTGAAATAAGCCTATTTAATAAGCCTAAGTTGCTGAAATAAGCCTATTTAATAAGTCTATTTAATAAGTCTAAGTTGCTGAAATAAACCTATTTAATAAGCCTAAGTTGCTAAAATAAGCCTATTTAATGAGGCTATTTAATAAGTCTATTTAATAAGCCTATTTAATAAACCTATTTAATAAGCCTATTTAATAAGCCTATTTAATACGCCTAATTAATACACCTATTTAATAAGTATTTAATGAGCCTATTTAATAAGTCTATTTAATAAGCCTTTTTAATAAGCCTATTTAATAAGTCTATTTAATAAGCCTATTTAATGAGTCTATTTAATAAGTCTATTTAATAAGCCTATTTAATAAGTATTTAATGAGCCTATTTCATAAGCCTATTTATTGAGCCTATTTAATAAGCCTATTTATTGAGCCTATTTAATAAGCCTATTTATTGAGCCTATTTAATAAGCCTATTTATTGAGCCTATTTCATACGCCTATTTAATTAGTCTATTTAATAAGCCTATTTAATAAGCCTATTTAATAAGCCTATTTAATACGCCTATTTAATAAGCCTATTTAATAAGCCTATTTAATACGCCTATTTAATAAACCTATTTAATAAGTATTTAATGAGACTATGTATTAAGTCTATTTAATAAGCCTTTTTAATAAGCCTATTTAATGAGTCTATTTAATAAGCCTATTTAATGAGTCTATTTAATAAGCCTATTTATTGAGCCTATTTAATAAGCCTATTTATTGAGCCTATTTAATAAGCCTATTTATTGAGCCTATTTAATAAGCCTATTTATTGAGCCTATTTAATAAGTCTATTTAATAAGCCTATTTAATAAGCCTATTTAATAAGCCTTTTTAATAAGCCTATTTAATAAGCCTATTTAATAAGTCTATTTAATAAGCCTATTTAATAAGCCTATTTAATAAGTATTTAATGAGCCTATTTAATAAGTCTATTTAATAAGCCTATTTAATAGACCTATTTAATAAGTCTAAGTTGCTGAAATAAGCCTATTTAATAAGCCTAAGTTGCTGAAATAAGCCTATTTAATAATTTAATAAGCATAAGTTGCTGAAATAAGCCTATTTAATAAGCCTAAGTTGCTGAAATAAGCCTATTTAGTAAGGCTATTTAATAAGTCTAAGTTGCTGAAATAAACCTATTTAATAAGCCTAAGTTGCTAAAATAAGCTTATTTAATAAACCTATTAAATAAGTATTTAATGAGCCTATTTAATAAGCCTATTTATTGAGCCTATTTAATAAGCTTATTTATTGAGCCTATTTAATAAGCCTATTTATTGAGCCTATTTCATACGCCTTTTTAATTAGTCTATTTAATAAGCCTATTTAATAAGCCTATTTAATAAGCCTATTTAATACGCCTATTTATTGAGCCTATTTAATGAGCCTATTTAATAAGCCTATTTAATAAGCCTATTTAATAAGCCTAATTAATATGCCTATTTCATAAACCTATTTATTGAGCCTATTTAATAAGTCTATTTAAAAAGCCTATTTAATGAGCCTATTTAATAGTATTTAATGAGCCTATTTAATAAGTCTATTTAATAAGCCTATTTAATAGGCCTATTTAATAAGTCTAAGTTGCTGAAATAAGCCTATTTAATAAGCCTAAGTTGCTGAATACGCCTATTTCATAAGCCTAAGTTGCTGAAATAAGCCTATTTAATAAGTCTAAGTTGCTGAAATAAGGCTATTTAATAAGCCTAAGTTGATGAAATAAGCCTATTTAATAAGCCTAAGTTGCTGAACTAAGCCTATATGAAAAGGTCTATTTAATAAGTCTAAGTTGCTGAAAAAAACATATTTAAAATGCTATTTAATAAGCCCAAATTGCTGAAATAAACCTGTTTAATAAGGCTATTTAATAAGTCTAAGTTGCAGAAATAAACCTATTTAATAATGCTATTTAATACGCCTAAGTTGCTGAAATAAGCATATTTAATAAGCCTAAGTTGCTAAAATAAGCCTATTTAATAGGCCTATCTAAAAAGTCTAAGTTGCAGAAATAAGCATATTTCATAAGCATATTTAATGAGCCTAAGTTGCTGAAATGTCTATTTAATAAGTCGATTTAATAAGTCTAAGTTGCTAAAATAAGCCTTTTTAATAAGGCTATTTAATAAGCCTAAGTTGCTGAAATAAGACTATTTAACAAGGCTATTTAATGAGCCTAAGTTGCTGAAATAAGCCTATTTAATAAGCCTAAGTTTCTGAACTAAGCCTATTTAAAAATGCTATTTAATAAGCCTAAGTTGCTGAAATAAACCTGTTTAATAAGGCTATTTAATAAGCATAAGTTGCTGAAATAAGCCTATTTAATAAGCCTAAGTTGCTGAAATAAGCCTATTTAATAGGCCTATTTAATAAGTCTAAGTTGCTGAAATAAACCTATTTAATAAGCATAAGTTGCTAAAATAAGCCTATTTAATAATCCTATTTAATAAGCCTATTTAATACGCCTATTTAATAAACCTATTTAATAAGTATTTAATGAGCATATGTATTACGTCTATTTAATACGCCTTTTTAATAAGCCTATTTAATAAGTCTATTTAATAAGCCTATTTAATAAGTCTATTTAATAAGTCTATTTAATAAGCCTACTTAATAAGTATTTAATGAGCCTATTTAATAAGCCTATTTATTGAGCCTATTTAATAAGCCTATTTATTGAGCCTATTTAATAAGCCTATTTAATAAGCCTATCTAATAAGCCTATTTAATAAGCCTATTTAATAAGCCTAATTAATATGCCTATTTCATAAACCTATTTATTGAGCCTATTTAATAAGTCTATTTAATAAGCCTATTTAATGAGCCTATTTAATAGTATTTAATGAGCCTATTTAATAAGTCTATTTAATAAGCCTATTTAATAGGCCTATTTAATAAGTCTAAGTTGCTGAAATAAGCCTATTTAATAAGCCTAAGTTGCTGAATACGCCTATTTCATAAGCCTAAGTTGCTGAAATAAGCCTATTTAATAAGTCTAAGTTGCTGAAATAAGGCTATTTAATAAGCCTAAGTTGATGAAATAAGCCTATTTAATAAGCCTAAGTTGCTGAACTAAGCCTATATGAAAAGGTCTATTTAATAAGTCTAAGTTGCTGAAAAAAACATATTTAAAATGCTATTTAATAAGCCCAAATTGCTGAAATAAACCTGTTTAATAAGGCTATTTAATAAGTCTAAGTTGCAGAAATAAACCTATTTAATAATGCTATTTAATACGCCTAAGTTGCTGAAATAAGCATATTTAATAAGCCTAAGTTGCTAAAATAAGCCTATTTAATAGGCCTATCTAAAAAGTCTAAGTTGCAGAAATAAGCATATTTCATAAGCATATTTAATGAGCCTAAGTTGCTGAAATGTCTATTTAATAAGTCGATTTAATAAGTCTAAGTTGCTAAAATAAGCCTTTTTAATAAGGCTATTTAATAAGCCTAAGTTGCTGAAATAAGACTATTTAACAAGGCTATTTAATGAGCCTAAGTTGCTGAAATAAGCCTATTTAATAAGCCTAAGTTTCTGAACTAAGCCTATTTAAAAATGCTATTTAATAAGCCTAAGTTGCTGAAATAAACCTGTTTAATAAGGCTATTTAATAAGCATAAGTTGCTGAAATAAGCCTATTTAATAAGCCTAAGTTGCTGAAATAAGCCTATTTAATAGGCCTATTTAATAAGTCTAAGTTGCTGAAATAAACCTATTTAATAAGCATAAGTTGCTAAAATAAGCCTATTTAATAATCCTATTTAATAAGCCTATTTAATACGCCTATTTAATAAACCTATTTAATAAGTATTTAATGAGCATATGTATTAAGTCTATTTAATACGCCTTTTTAATAAGCCTATTTAATAAGTCTATTTAATAAGCCTATTTAATACGTCTATTTAATAAGTCTATTTAATAAGCCTACTTAATAAGTATTTAATGAGCCTATTTAATAAGCCTATTTATTGAGCCTATTTAATAAGCCTATTTATTGAGCCTATTTAATAAGCCTATTTAATAAGCCTATCTAATAAGCCTATTTGTTGAGCCTATTTAATAAGTCTATTTAATAAGCCTATTTAATACGCCTATTTAATAAGTCTAAGTTGCTGAAATAAGCCTATTTAATAAGCCTAAGTTGCTGAAATAAGCCTATTTAATAAGTCTATTTAATAAGTCTAAGTTGCTGAAATAAACCTATTTAATAAGCCTAAGTTGCTAAAATAAGCCTATTTAATGAGGCTATTTAATAAGTCTATTTAATAAGCCTATTTAATAAACCTATTTAATAAGCCTATTTAATAAGCCTATTTAATACACCTAATTAATACACCTATTTAATAAGTATTTAATGAGCCTATTTAATAAGTCTATTTAATACGCCTTTTTAATAAGCCTATTTAATAAGTCTATTTAATAAGCCTATTTAATGAGTCTATTTAATAAGTCTATTTAATAAGCCTATTTAATAAGTATTTAATGAGCCTATTTCATAAGCCTATTTATTGAGCCTATTTAATAAGCCTATTTATTGAGCCTATTTAATAAGCCTATTTATTGAGCCTATTTAATAAGCCTATTTATTGAGCCTATTTCATACGCCTATTTAATTAGTCTATTTAATAAGCCTATTTAATAAGCCTATTTAATAAGCCTATTTAATACGCCTATTTAATAAGCCTATTTAATAAGCCTATTTAATACGCCTATTTAATAAACCTATTTAATAAGTATTTAATGAGCCTATGTATTAAGTCTATTTAATAAGCCTTTTTAATAAGCCTATTTAATGAGTCTATTTAATAAGCCTATTTAATGAGTCTATTTAATAAGCCTATTTATTGAGCCTATTTAATAAGCCTATTTATTGAGCCTATTTAATAAGCCTAATTATTGAGCCTATTTAATAAACCTATTTATTGAGCCTATTTAATAAGTCTATTTAATAAGCCTATTTAATAAGCCTATTTAATAAGCCTTTTTAATAAGCCTATTTAATAAGCCTATTTAATAAGTCTATTTAATAAGCCTATTTAATAAGCCTATTTAATAAGTATTTAATGAGCCTATTTAATAAGTCTATTTAATAAGCCTATTTAATAGACCTATTTAATAAGTCTAAGTTGCTGAAATAAGCCTATTTAATAAGCCTAAGTTGCTGAAATAAGGCTATTTAATAATTTAATAAGCATAAGTTGCTGAAATAAGCCTATTTAATAAGCCTAAGTTGCTGAAATAAGCCTATTTAGTAAGGCTATTTAATAAGTCTAAGTTGCTGAAATAAACCTATTTAATAAGCCTAAGTTGCTAAAATAAGCTTATTTAATAAACCTATTAAATAAGTATTTAATGAGCCTATTTAATAAGCCTATTTATTGAGCCTATTTAATAAGCTTATTTATTGAACCTATTTAATAAGCCTATTTATTGAGCCTATTTCATACGCCTATTTAATTAGTCTATTTAATAAGCCTATTTAATAAGCCTATTTAATAAGCCTATTTAATACGCCTATTTATTGAGCCTATTTAATGAGCCTATTTAATAAGCCTATTTAATAAGCCTATTTAATAAGCCTATTTAATAAGCCTAATTAATATGCCTATGTCATAAACCTATTTATTGAGCCTATTTAATAAGTCTATTTAATAAGCCTATTTAATGAGCCTATTTAATAGTATTTAATGAGCCTATTTAATAAGTCTATTTAATAAGCCTATTTAATAGGCCTATTTAATAAGTCTAAGTTGCTGAAATAAGCCTATTTAATAAGCCTAAGTTGCTGAATACGCCTATTTCATAAGCCTAAGTTGCTGAAATAAGCCTTTTTAATATGTCTAAGTTGCTGAAATAAGCCTATTTAATAAGCCTAAGTTGCTAAAATAAGCCTATTTAATACGCCTATTTAATAAACCTATTTAATAAGTATTTAATGAGCCTATTTAATAAGCCTATTTATTGAGCCTATTTAATAAGCCTATTTATTGAGCCTATTTCATACGCCTATTTAATTAGTCTATTTAATAAGCCTATTTAATAAGCCTATTTAATAAGCCTATTTATTGAGCCTATTTAATGAGCCTATTTAATAAGTCTATTTAATAAGCCTATTTAATAAGCCTATTTAATAAGCCTGTTTAATAAGCCTATTTAATAAGCCTATTTATTGAGCCTGTATAATAAGTCTATTTAATAAGCCTATTTAATAAGCCTATTTAATAAGTATTTAATGAGCCTATTTAATAAGTCTATTTAATAAGCCTATTTAATAGGCCTATTTAATAAGTCTAAGTTGCTGAAATAAGCCTATTTAATAAGCCTAAGTTGCTGAATAAGCCTATTTCATAAGCCTAAGTTGCTGAAATAAGCCTTTTTAATATGTCTAAGTTGCTAAAATAAGCCTATTTAATAAGCCTAAGTTGCTGAAATAAGCCTATTTAATAAGGCAATTTAATAAACCTAAGTTGCTGAATAAGCCTATTTAATAAGCCTAAGTTGCTAAAATAAGCCTATTTAATGAGGCTATTTAATAAGTCTATTTAATAAGCCTATATAATACGCCTATTTAATAAGTCTATTTAATAAGCCTATTTAATAAGCCTATTTAATAAGTCTATTTAACAAGCCTATTTAATAAGCCTATTTAATAAGCCTATTTAATAAGCCTATTTATTAATCCTATTTAATGAACCTATTTAATAAGCCTATTTAATAAGCCTATTTATTGAGCCTTTTTGATAAGTCTATTTAATAAGCCTATTTAATAAGCCTATTTAATTAGTATTTAATGAGCCTATTTAATAAGTCTAAGTTGCTGAAATAAGGCTATTTAATAAGCCTAAGTTGCTGACATAAGCCTATTTAATAAGCCTAAGTTACTGAAATAAGCCTATTTAATAAGTCTAAGTTGCTGAAATAAGGCTATTTAATAAGTTTAAGTTGCTGAAATAAGCCTATTTAATCAGCGTAAGTTGCTGAAATAAGCCTATTTAATTAGCCCAAGTTGCTGAAATAAGCCTATTTAATAAGGCTATTTAATAAGCCTAAGTTGCTGAAATAAGCCTTTTTAATAAGGCTATTTAATGAGCCTAAGTTGCTGAAATAAGCCCATTTAATAAGCCTAAGTTTCTGAACTATGCCTATTTAAAAAGGTATATTTAATAAGTCTAAGTTGCTGAAATAAACCTATTTAAAAATGCTATTTAATAAGCCTAAGTTGCTGAAATAAACCTGTTTAATAAGGCTATTTAATAAGCATAAGTTGCTGAAATAAGCCTATTGAATAAGCCTAAGTTGCTGAATAAGCCTATTTCATAAGCCTAAGTTGCTGAAATAAGCCTTTTTAATGTCTAAGTTGCTGAAATAAGCCTATTTAATAAGCCTAAGTTGCTGAAATAAGCCTATTTAATAAGGCTATTTAATAAGCCTAAGTTGCTGAATAAGCCTATTTAATAAGTCTAAGTTGCTGAAATAAGGCTATTTAATAAGACTAAGTTGCTGAAATAAGCCTATTTAATAAGCCTAAGTTGCTGAACTAAGCCTATATGAAAAGGTCTATTTAATAAGTCTAAGTTGCTGAAAAAAACCTATTTAAAAATGCTATTTAATAAGCCTAAATTGCTGAAATAAACCTGTTTAATAAGGCTATTTAATAAGCATAAGTTGCTGAAATAAGCTTATTTAATAAGCCTAAGTTGCTGAAATAAGCCTATTTAATAAGGCTATTTAATAAGTCTAAGTTGCAGAAATAAACCTATTTAATAATGCTATTTAATACGCCTAAGTTGCTGAAATAAGCATATTTAATAAGCCTAAGTTGCTAAAATAAGCCTATTTAATAGGCCTATCTAAAAAGTCTAAGTTGCAGAAATAAGCATATTTCATAAGCATATTTAATGAGCCTAAGTTGCTGAAATAAGCCTATTTAATAATCCTAAGTTTATGAACTAAGCCAATTTAAAAATGCCATTTAATAAGCCTAAGTTGCTGAAATAAACCTGTTTAATAAGGCTATTTAATAAGCATAAGTTGCTGAAATAAGCCTATTTAATAAGCCTAAGTTGCTGAAATAAGCCTATTTAATAAGCCTATTTAATAAGTCTAAGTTGCTGAAATAAACCTATTTAATAAGCATAAGTTGCTAAAATAAGCCTATTTAATAAGCCTATTTAATAAGCCTATTTAATACGCCTATTTAATAAACCTATTTAATAAGTATTTAATGAGCCTATGTATTAAGCCTATTTAATACGCCTTTTTAATAAGCCTATTTAATAAGTCTATTTAATAAGCCTATTTAATAAGTCTATTTAATAAGTCTATTTAATAAGCCTACTTAATAAGTATTTAATGAGCCTATTTAATAAGCCTATTTATTGAGCCTATTTAATAAGCCTATTCATTGAGCCTATTTAATAAGCCTATTTATTGAGCCTATTTAATAAGCCTATTTATTGAGCCTATTTAATAAGCCTATTTATTGAGCCTATTTAATAAGCCTATGTATTGAGCCTATTTAATAAGCCTCTTTATTGTGCCTATTTAATAAGCCTATTTAACAAGCTTATTTATTAAGCCTATTTAATAAGCCTATTTAATAAGCCTATTTAATGAGCCTATTTAATAAGCCTATCTAATAAGCCTATTTAATACGCCTATTTAATTAGTCTATTTAATAAGCCTATTTAATACGCCTATTTAATAAGTATTTAATGAGCCTATTTAATAAGTCTATTTAATAAGCCTATTTAATAGGCCTATTTAATAAGTCTAAGTTGCTGAAATAAGCCTATTTAATAAACCTAAGTTGCTGAAATAAGCCTATTTAATACGCCTAAGTTGCTGAAATAAGCCTATTTAATAAGGCTATTTAATAAGCCTAAGTTGCTGAAATAAGCCTATTTAAAAAGGCAATTTAATAAGCCTAAGTTGCTGAATAAGCCTATTTAATAAGCCTAAGTTGCTAAAATAAGCCTATTTAATTAGGCTATTTAATAAGTCTATTTAATAAGCCTTTTTAATAAGCCTATTTAATAAGTCTATTTAATAAGCCTATTTAATGAGTCTATTTAATAAGCCTATTTATTGAGCCTATTTAATAAGCCTATTTATTGAGCCTATTTAATAAGCCTATTTATTGAGCCTATTTAATAAGCCTATTTATTGAGCCTATTTAATAAGCCTATTTATTGAGCCTATTTAATAAATCTATTTAATAAGCCTATTTAATAAGCCTATTTAATAAGCCTTTTTAATAAGCCTATTTAATAAGCCTATTTAATAAGCCTATTTAATAAGCCTATTTATTGAGCCTATTTAATAAGTCTATTTAATAAGCCTATTTAATAAGCCTATTTAATAAGTATTTAATGAGCCTATTTAATAAGTCTATTTAATAAGCCTATTTAATAGGCCTATTTAATAAGTCTAAGTTGCTGAAATAAGCCTATTAATAAGCCTAAGTTGCTGAAATAAGCCTATTTAATAATTTAATAAGCATAAGTTGCTGAAATAAGCCTATTAATAAGCCTAAGTTGCTGAAATAAGCCTATTTAATAATTTAATAAGCATAAGTTGCTGAAATAAGCCTATTTAATAAGCCTAAGTTGCTGAAATAAGCCTATTTAATAAACCTATTAAATAAGTATTTAATTAGCCTATTTAATAAGCCTATTTATTGAGCCTATTTAATAAGCTTATTTATTGAGCCTATTTAATAAGCCTATTTATTGAGCCTATTTCATACGCCTAATTAATTAGTCTATTTAATAAGCCTATTTAATAAGCCTATTTAATAAGCCTATTTAATAAGCCTATTTATTGAGCCTATTTAATGAGCCTATTTAATAAGTCTATTTAATAAGCCTATTTAATAAGCCTATTTAATAAGCCTGTTTAATAAGCCTATTTAATAAGCCTATTTAATAAGCCTGTTTAATAAGCCTATTTAATAAGCCTATTTATTGAGCCTGTATAATAAGTCTATTTAATAAGCCTATTTAATAAGCCTATTTAATAAGTATTTAATGAGCCTATTTAATAAGTCCATTTAATAAGACTATTTAATAGGCCTATTTAATAAGTCTAAGTTGCTGAAATAAGCCTATTTAATAAGCCTAAGTTGCTGAATAAGCCTATTTCATAAGCCTAAGTTGCTGAAATAAGCCTTTTTAATAAGCCTAAGTTGCTAAAAAAAGCCTATTTAATACGCCTATTTAATAAACCTATTTAATAAGTATTTAATGAGCCTATTTAGTAAGCCTATTTATTGAGCCTATTTAATAAGCCTATTTAATAAGCCTATTTAATAAGCCTATTTATTGAGCCTATTTAATGAGCCTATTTAATAAGTCTATTTAATAAGCCTATTTAATAAGCCTATTTAATAAGCCTGTTTAATAAGCCTATTTAATAAGCCTATTTATTGAGCCTGTATAATAAGTCTATTTAATAAGCCTATTTAATAAGCCTATTTAATAAGTATTTAATGAGCCTATTTAATAAGTCTATTTAATAAGCCTATTTAATAGGCCTATTTAATAAGTCTAAGTTGCTGAAATAAGCCTATTTAATAAGCCTAAGTTGCTGAATAAGCCTATTTCATAAGCCTAAGTTGCTGAAATAAGCCTTTTTAATATGTCTAAGTTGCTAAAATAAGCCTATTTAATAAGCCTAAGTTGCTGAAATAAGCCTATTTAATAAGGCAATTTAATAAGCCTAAGTTGCTGAATAAGCCTATTTAATGAGCCTAAGTTGCTAAAATAAGCTTATTTAATGAAGCTATTTAATAAGTCTATTTAATAAGCCTATATAATATGCCTATTTAATGAGTCTATTTAATAAGCCTATTTAATAAGCCTATTTAATAAGCCTATTTAATAAGTATATTTAACAAGCCTATTTAATAAGCCTATTTAATAAGCCTATTTAATAAGCCTATTTATTAATCCTATTTAATGAACCTATTTAATAAGCCTATTTAATAAGCCTATTTATTGAGCCTTTTTGATAAGTCTATTTAATAAGCCTATTTAATAAGCCTATTTAATTAGTATTTAATGAGCCTATTTAATAAGCCTAAGTTGCTGAATAAGCCTATTTAATAAGCCCAAGTTGCTGAAAAAGGCCTATTTAATAAGCCTAAGTTGCTGAAGAAGCCTATTTAATAAGCCTAAGTTACTGAAATAAGCCTATTTAATAAGTCTAAGTTGCTGAAATAAGGCTATTTAATAAGCCTAAGTTGCTGAAATAAGCCTATTTAATAAGCCTAAGTTACTGAAATAAGCCTATTTAATAAGTCTAAGTTGCTGAAATAAGGCTATTTAATAAGCCTAAGTTGCTGAAATAAGCCTATTTAATAAGCCTAAGTTACTGAAATAAGCCTATTTAATAAGTCTAAGTTGCTGAAATAAGGCTATTTAATAAGTTTAAGTTGCTGAAATAAGCCTATTTAATCAGCGTAAGTTGCTGAAATAAGCCTATTTAATTAGCACAAGTTGCTGAAATAAGTCTATTTAATAAGCCTATTTAATAAGCCTATTTAATAAGCCTGTTTAATAAGCCTATTTAATAAGCCTATTTATTGAGCCTGTATAATAAGTCTATTTAATAAGCCTATTTAATAGGCCTATTTAATAAGTATTTAATGAGCCTATTTAATAAGTCTATTTAATAAGCCTATTTAATAGGCCTATTTAATAAGTCTAAGTTGCTGAAATAAGCCTATTTAATAAGCCTAAGTTGCTGAATAAGCCTATTTCATAAGCCTAAGTTGCTGAAATAAGCCTTTTTAATATGTCTAAGTTGCTAAAATAAGCCTATTTTATAAGCCTAAGTTGCTGAAATAAGCCTATTTAATAAGGCAATTTAATAAGCCTAAGTTGCTGAATAAGCCTATTTAATAAGCCTAAGTTGCTAAAATAAACCTATTTAATGAGGCTATTTAATAAGTCTATTTAATAAGCCTATATAATACGCCTATTTAATAAGTCTATTTAATAAGCCTATTTAATAAGCCTATTTAATAAATCTATTTAACAAGCCTATTTAATAAGCCTATTTAATAAGCCTATTTAATAAGCCTATTTATTAATCCTATTTAATGAACCTATTTAATAAGCCTATTTAATAAGCCTATTTATTGAGCCTTTTTGATAAGTCTATTTAATAAGCCTATTTAATTAGTATTTAATGAGCCTATTTAATAAGCCTAAGTTGCTGAATAAGCCTATTTAATAAGCCTAAGTTGCTGAAAAAGGCCTATTTAATAAGCCTAAGTTGCTGAATAAGCCTATTTAATAAGCCTAAGTTACTGAAATAAGCCTATTTAATAAGTCTAAGTTGCTGAAATAAGGCTATTTAATAAGTTTAAGTTGCTGAAATAAGCCTATTTAATCAGCGTAAGTTGCTGAAATAAGCCTATTTAATTAGCACAAGTTGCTGAAATAAGCCTATTTAATAAGGCTATTTAATAAGCCTAAGTTGCTGAAATAAGCCTTTTTAATAAGGCTATTTAATGAGCCTAAGTTGCTGAAATAAGCCCATTTAATAAGCCTAAGTTTCTGAACTATGCCTATTTAAAAAGGTATATTTAATAAGTCTAAGTTGCTAAAATAACCCTATTTAAAAATGCTATTTAATAAGCCTAAGTTGCTGAAATAAACCTGTTTAATAAGGCTATTTAATAAGCATAAGTTGCTGAAATAAGCCTATTGAATAAGCCTAAGTTGCTGAATAAGCCTATTTCATAAGTCTAAGTTGCTGAAATAAGCCTTTTTAATATGTCTAAGTTGCTGAAATAAGCCTATTTAATAAGCCTAAGTTGCTGAACTAAGCCTATATGAAAAGGTCTATTTAATAAGTCTAAGTTGCTGAAAAAAACCTATTTAAAAATGCTATTTAATAAGCCTAAATTGCTGAAATAAACCTGTTTAATAAGGCTATTTAATAAGCATAAGTTGCTGAAATAAGCTTATTTAATAAGCCTAAGTTGCTGAAATAAGCCTATTTAATAAGGCTATTTAATAAGTCTAAGTTGCAGAAATAAACCTATTTAATAATGCTATTTCATACGCCTAAGTTGCTGAAATAAGCATATTTAATAAGCCTAAGTTGCTAAAATAAGCCTATTTAATAGGCCTATCTAAAAAGTCTAAGTTGCAGAAATAAGCATATTTCATAAGCATATTTAATGAGCCTAAGTTGCTGAAATGTCTATTTAATAAGTCGATTTAATAAGTCTAAGTTGCTAAAATAAGCCTTTTTAATAAGGCTATTTAATAAGCCTAAGTTGCTGAAATAAGCCTATTTAACAAGGCTATTTAATGAGCCTAAGTTGCTGAAATAAGCCTATTTAATAAGCCTAAGTTTCTGAACTAAGCCTATTTAAAAATGCTATTTAATAAGCCTAAGTTGCTGAAATAAACCTGTTTAATAAGGCTATTTAATAAGCATAAGTTGCTGAAATAAGCCTATTTAATAAGCCTAAGTTGCTGAAATAAGCCTATTTAATAAGCCTATTTAATAAGTCTGAGTTGCTGAAATAAACCTATTTAATAAGCATAAGTTGCTAAAATAAGCCTATTTAATAAGCCTATTTAATAAGCCTATTTAATAAGCTTATTTAATAAGCCTATTTAATAAGCCTATTTAATAAGCCCATTTAATAAGCCTATCTAATAAGCCTATTTAATACGCCTATTTAATTAGTCTATTTAATAAGCCTATTTAATACGCCTATTTAATAAGTATTTAATGAGCCTATTTAATAAGTCTATTTAATAAGCCTATTTAATAGGCCTATTTAATAAGTCTAAGTTGCTGAAATAAGCCTATTTAATAAACCTAAGTTGCTGAAATAAGCCTATTTAATATGTCTAAGTTGCTGAAATAAGCCTATTTAATAAGGCTATTTAATAAGCCTAAGTTGCTGAAATAAGCCTATTTAATAAGGCAATTTAATAAGCCTAAGTTGCTGAATAAGCCTATTTAATAAGCCTAAGTTGCTAAAATAAGCCTATTTAATGAGGCTATTTAATAAGTCTATTTAATAAGCCTATATAATACGCCTATTTAATAAGTCTATTTAATAAGCCTATTTAATAAGCCTATTTAATAAGCCTATTTAATAAGTCTATTTAACAAGCCTATTTAATAAGCCTATTTAATAAGCCTATTTAATAAGCCTATTTATTAATCCTATTTAATGAGCCTATTTAATAAGCCTATTTATTGAGCCTTTTTGATAAGTCTATTTAATAAGCCTATTTAATAGGCCTATTTAATAAGTCTAAGTTGCTGAAATAAGCCTATTTAATAAGCCTAAGTTGCTGAATAAGCCTATTTCATAAGCCTAAGTTGCTGAAATAAGCCTTTTTAATATGTCTAAGTTGCTAAAATAAGCCTATTTAATAAGCCTAAGTTGCTGAAATAAGCCTATTTAATAAGGCAATTTAATAAGCCTAAGTTGCTGAATAAGCCTATTTAATAAGCCTAAGTTGCTAAAATAAGCCTATTTAATAAGCCTATTTAATAAGTCTATTTAACAAGCCTATTTAATACGCCTATTTAATAAGCCTATTTAATAAGCCTATTTATTAATCCTATTTAATGAACCTATTTAATAAGCCTATTTAATAAGTCTATTTATTGAGCCTTTTTGATAAGTCTATTTAATAAGCCTATTTAATAAGCCTATTTAATTAGTATTTAATGAGCCTATTTAATAAGCGTAAGTTGCTGAATAAGCCTATTTAATAAGCCTAAGTTGCTGAAAAAGGCCTATTTAATAAGCCTAAGTTGCTGAATAAGCCTATTTAATAAGCCTAAGTTACTGAAATAAGCCTATTTAATAAGTCTAAGTTGCTGAAATAAGGCTATTTAATAAGCCTAAGTTGCTGAAATAAGCCTATTTAATAAGTCTAAGTTGCTGAAATAAGGCTATTTAATAAGTTTAAGTTGCTGAAATAAGCCTATTTAATCAGCGTAAGTTGCTGAAATAAGCCTATTTAATTAGCACAAGTTGCTGAAATAAGCCTATTTAATAAGGCTATTTAATAAGCCTAAGTTGCTGAAATAAGCCTTTTTAATAAGGCTATTTAATGAGCCTAAGTTGCTGAAATAAGCCCACTTAATAAGCCTAAGTTTCTGAACTATGCCTATTTAAAAAGGTATATTTAATAAGTCTAAGTTGCTGAAATAAACCTATTTAAAAATGCTATTTAATAAGCCTAAGTTGCTGAAATAAACCTGTTTAATAAGGCTATTTAATAAGCATAAGTTGCTGAAATAAGCCTATTGAATAAGCTTAAGTTGCTGAATAAGCCTATTTCATAAGTCTAAGTTGCTGAAATAAGCCTTTTTAATATGTCTAAGTTGCTGAAATAAGCCTATTTAATAAGCCTAAGTTGCTGAAATAAGCCTATTTAATAAGGCTATTTAATAAGCCTAAGTTGCTGAATAAACCTATTTAATAAGTCTAAGTTGCTGAAATAAGGCTATTTAATAAGACTAAGTTGCTGAAATAAGCCTATTTAATAAGCCTAAGTTGCTGAACTAAGCCCATATGAAAAGGTCTATTTAATAAGTCTAAGTTGCTGAAAAAACCTATTTAAAAATGCTATTTAATAAGCCTAAATTGCTGAAATAAACCTGTTTAATAAGGCTATTTAATAAGCATAAGTTGCTGAAATAAGCTTATTTAATAAGCCTAAGTTGCTGAAATAAGCCTATTTAATAAGGCTATTTAATAAGTCTAAGTTGCAGAAATAAACCTATTTAATAATGCTATTTAATACGCCTAAGTTGCTGAAATAAGCATATTTAATAAGCCTAAGTTGCTAAAATAAGCCTATTTAATAGGCCTATCTAAAAAGTCTAAGTTGCAGAAATAAGCATATTTCATAAGCATATTTAATGAGCCTAAGTTGCTGAAATGTCTATTTAATAAGTCGATTTAATAAGTCTAAGTTGCTAAAATAAGCCTTTTTAATAAGGCTATTTAATAAGCCTAAGTTGCTGAAATAAGCCTATTTAACAAGGCTATTTAATGAGCCTAAGTTGCTGAAATAAGCCTATTTAATAAGCCTAAGTTTCTGAACTAAGCCTATTTAAAAATGCTATTTAATAAGCCTAAGTTGCTGAAATAAACCTGTTTAATAAGGCTATTTAATAAGCATAAGTTGCTGAAATAAGCCTATTTAATAAGCCTAAGTTGCTGAAATAAGCCTATTTAATAAGCCTATTTAATAAGTCTGAGTTGCTGAAATAAACCTATTTAATAAGCATAAGTTGCTAAAATAAGCCTATTTAATAAGCCTATTTAATAAGCCTATTTAATAAGCCTATTTAATAAGCCTATTTAATAAGCCTAATTAATATGCCTATTTCATAAACCTATTTATTGAGCCTATTTAATAAGTCTATTTAATAAGCCTATTTAATGAGCCTATTTAATAGTATTTAATGAGCCTATTTAATAAGCCTCTTCATTGTGCCTATTTAATAAGCCTATTTAACAAGCTTATTTAATAAGCCTATTTAATAAGCCTATTTAATAAGCCCATTTAATAAGCCTATCTAATAAGCCTATTTAATACGCCTATTTAATTAGTCTATTTAATAAGCCTATTTAATACGCCTATTTAATAAGTATTTAATGAGCCTATTTAATAAGTCTATTTAATAAGCCTATTTAATAGGCCTATTTAATAAGTCTAAGTTGCTGAAATAAGCCTATTTAATAAACCTAAGTTGCTGAAATAAGCCTATTTAATATGTCTAAGTTGCTGAAATAAGCCTATTTAATAAGGCTATTTAATAAGCCTAAGTTGCTGAAATAAGCCTATTTAATAAGGCAATTTAATAAGCCTAAGTTGCTGAATAAGCCTATTTAATAAGCCTAAGTTGCTAAAATAAGCCTATTTAATGAGGCTATTTAATAAGTCTATTTAATAAGCCTATATAATACGCCTATTTAATAAGTCTATTTAATAAGCCTATTTAATAAGCCTATTTAATAAGCCTATTTAATAAGTCTATTTAACAAGCCTATTTAATAAGCCTATTTAATAAGCCTATTTAATAAGCCTATTTATTAATCCTATTTAATGAGCCTATTTAATAAGCCTATTTATTGAGCCTTTTTGATAAGTCTATTTAATAAGCCTATTTAATAGGCCTATTTAATAAGTCTAAGTTGCTGAAATAAGCCTATTTAATAAGCCTAAGTTGCTGAATAAGCCTATTTCATAAGCCTAAGTTGCTGAAATAAGCCTTTTTAATATGTCTAAGTTGCTAAAATAAGCCTATTTAATAAGCCTAAGTTGCTGAAATAAGCCTATTTAATAAGGCAATTTAATAAGCCTAAGTTGCTGAATAAGCCTATTTAATAAGCCTAAGTTGCTAAAATAAGCCTATTTAATAAGCCTATTTAATAAGTCTATTTAACAAGCCTATTTAATACGCCTATTTAATAAGCCTATTTAATAAGCCTATTTATTAATCCTATTTAATGAACCTATTTAATAAGCCTATTTAATAAGCCTATTTATTGAGCCTTTTTGATAAGTCTATTTAATAAGCCTATTTAATAAGCCTATTTAATTAGTATTTAATGAGCCTATTTAATAAGCGTAAGTTGCTGAATAAGCCTATTTAATAAGCCTAAGTTGCTGAAAAAGGCCTATTTAATAAGCCTAAGTTGCTGAATAAGCCTATTTAATAAGCCTAAGTTACTGAAATAAGCCTATTTAATAAGTCTAAGTTGCTGAAATAAGGCTATTTAATAAGCCTAAGTTACTGAAATAAGCCTATTTAATAAGTCTAAGTTGCTGAAATAAGGCTATTTAATAAGTTTAAGTTGCTGAAATAAGCCTATTTAATCAGCGTAAGTTGCTGAAATAAGCCTATTTAATTAGCACAAGTTGCTGAAATAAGCCTATTTAATAAGGCTATTTAATAAGCCTAAGTTGCTGAAATAAGCCTTTTTAATAAGGCTATTTAATGAGCCTAAGTTGCTGAAATAAGCCCACTTAATAAGCCTAAGTTTCTGAACTATGCCTATTTAAAAAGGTATATTTAATAAGTCTAAGTTGCTGAAATAAACCTATTTAAAAATGCTATTTAATAAGCCTAAGTTGCTGAAATAAACCTGTTTAATAAGGCTATTTAATAAGCATAAGTTGCTGAAATAAGCCTATTGAATAAGCTTAAGTTGCTGAATAAGCCTATTTCATAAGTCTAAGTTGCTGAAATAAGCCTTTTTAATATGTCTAAGTTGCTGAAATAAGCCTATTTAATAAGCCTAAGTTGCTGAAATAAGCCTATTTAATAAGGCTATTTAATAAGCCTAAGTTGCTGAATAAACCTATTTAATAAGTCTAAGTTGCTGAAATAAGGCTATTTAATAAGACTAAGTTGCTGAAATAAGCCTATTTAATAAGCCTAAGTTGCTGAACTAAGCCTATATGAAAAGGTCTATTTAATAAGTCTAAGTTGCTGAAAAAACCTATTTAAAAATGCTATTTAATAAGCCTAAATTGCTGAAATAAACCTGTTTAATAAGGCTATTTAATAAGCATAAGTTGCTGAAATAAGCTTATTTAATAAGCCTAAGTTGCTGAAATAAGCCTATTTAATAAGGCTATTTAATAAGTCTAAGTTGCAGAAATAAACCTATTTAATAATGCTATTTAATACGCCTAAGTTGCTGAAATAAGCATATTTAATAAGCCTAAGTTGCTAAAATAAGCCTATTTAATAGGCCTATCTAAAAAGTCTAAGTTGCAGAAATAAGCATATTTCATAAGCATATTTAATGAGCCTAAGTTGCTGAAATGTCTATTTAATAAGTCGATTTAATAAGTCTAAGTTGCTAAAATAAGCCTTTTTAATAAGGCTATTTAATAAGCCTAAGTTGCTGAAATAAGCCTATTTAACAAGGCTATTTAATGAGCTTAAGTTGCTGAAATAAGCCTATTTAATAAGCCTAAGTTTCTGAACTAAGCCTATTTAAAAATGCTATTTAATAAGCCTAAGTTGCTGAAATAAACCTGTTTAATAAGGCTATTTAATAAGCATAAGTTGCTGAAATAAGCCTATTTAATCAGCCTAAGTTGCTGAAATAAGCCTATTTAATAAGCCTATTTAATAAGTCTAAGTTGCTGAAATAAACCTATTTAATAAGCATAAGTTGCTAAAATAAGCCTATTTAATAAGCCTATTTAATAAGCCTATTTAATACGCCTATTTAATAAACCTATTTAATAAGTATTTAATGAGCCTATGTATTAAGTCTATTTAATACGCCTTTTTAATAAGCCTATTTGATAAGTCTATTTAATAAGCCTATTTAATAAGTCTATTTAATAAGTCTATTTAATAAGCCTACTTAATAAGTATTTAATGAGCCTATTTAATAAGCCTATTTATTGAGCCTATTTAATAAGCCTATTCATTGAGCCTATTTAATAAGCCTATTTATTGAGCCTATTTAATAAGCCTATTTATTGAGCCTATTTAATAAGCCTATTTATTGAGCCTATTTAATAAGCCTATTTATTGAGCCTATTTAATAAGCCTCTTTATTGAGCCTATTTAATAAGCCTATTTAATAAGCCTATTTAATAAGCCTATTTAATAAGCCTATCTAATAAGCCTATTTAATACGCCTATTCAATAAGTCTATTTAATAAGCCTATTTAATACGCCTATTTAATAAGTATTTAATGAGCCTATTTAATAAGTCTATTTAATAAGCCTATTTAATAGGCCTATTTAATAAGTCTAAGTTGCTGAAATAAGCCTATTTAATAAACCTAAGTTGCTGAAATATGCCTATTTAATACGCCTAAGTTGCTGAAATAAGCCTATTTAATAAGGCTATTTAATAAGCCTAAGTTGCTGAAATAAGACTATTTAATAAGGCTATTTAATAAGTCTAAGTTGCAGAAATAAACCTATTTAATAATCCTATTTAATACGCCTAAGTTGCTGAAATAAGCATATTTAATAAGCATAAGTTGCTAAAATAAGCCTATTTAATAGGCCTATCTAAAAAGTCTAAGTTGCAGAAATAAGCATATTTCATAAGCATATTTAATGAGCCTAAGTTGCTGAAATGTCTATTTAATAAGTCGATTTAATAAGTCTAAGTTGCTAAAATAAGCCTATTTAATAAGGCTATTTAATAAGCCTAAGTTGCTGAAATAAACCTGTTTAATAAGGCTATTTAATAAGCATAAGTTGCTGAAAGAAGCCAATTTAATAAGCCTAAGTTGCTGAAATAAGCCTATTTAATAAGGCTATTTAATAAGTCTAAGTTGCTGAAATAAACCTATTTAATAAGCCTAAGTTGCTAAAATAAGCCTATTTAATGAGGCTATTTAATAAGTCTATTTAATAAGCCTATTTAATGAGCCTATTTAATAAGCCTATTTAATAAGCCTATTTAATACGCCTATTTAATAAACCTATTTAATAAGTATTTAATGAGCCTATGTATTAAGTCTATTTAATACGCCTTTTTAAAAAGCCTATTTTATAAGTCTATTTAATAAGCCTATTTAATAAGTCTATTTAATAAGTCTATTTAATAAGCCTACTTAATAAGTGTTTAATTAGCCTATTTCATAAGCCTATTTATTGAGCCTATTTAATAAGCCTATTTATTGAGCCTATTTAATAAGCCTATTTATTGAGCCTATTTAATAAGCCTATTTAATATGCCTAGTTAATAAGCCTATTTAATAAGCCTATTTAATAAGCCTATCTAATAAGCCTATTTATTGAGCCTATTTAATAAGTTTATTTAATAAGCCTATTTAATACGCCTATTTAATAAGTATTCAATGAGCTTATTTAATAAGCCTATTTAATAAGCCTATTTAATAAGCCTATTTAATAAGGCTATCTAATAAGCCTATTTATTGAGCCTATTTAAGAAGTCTATTTAATAAGCCTATTTAATAAGCCTATTTAATAAGTATTTAATGAGCCTATTTAATAAGTCTATTTAATAAGCCTATTTAATACGCCTATTTAATAAGTATTTAATGAGCCTATTTAATAAGTCTATTTAATAAGCCTATTTAATAGGCCTATTTAATAAGTCTAAGTTGCTGAAATAAGCCTATTTAATAAGGCTATTTAATAAGCCTAAGTTGCTGAAATAAGCCTATTTAATAAGGCTATTTAATAAGTCTAAGTTGCAGAAATAAACCTATTTAATAATGCTATTTAATACGCCTAAGTTGCTGAAATAAGCATATTTAATAAGCCTAAGTTGCTAAAATAAGCCTATTTAATAGGCCTATCTAAAAAGTCTAAGTTGCAGAAATAAGCATATTTCATAAGCATATTTAATGAGCCTAAGTTGCTGAAATGTCTATTTAATAAGTCGATTTAATAAGTCTAAGTTGCTAAAATAAGCCTATTTAATAAGGCTATTTAATAAGCCTAAGTTGCTGAAATAAACCTGTTTAATAAGGCTATTAAATAAGCATAAGTTGCTGAAAGAAGCCAATTTAATAAGCCTAAGTTGCTGAAATAAGCCTATTTAATAAGGCTATTTAATAAGTCTAAGTTGCTGAAATAAGGCTATTTAATAAGCCTAAGTTGCTGAAATAAGCCTATTTAATAAGCCTAAGTTACTGAAATAAGCCTATTTAATAAGTCTAAGTTGCTGAAATAAGCCTATTAATAAGCCTAAGTTGCTGAAATAAGCCTATTTAATAATTTAATAAGCATAAGTTGCTGAAATAAGCCTATTTAATAAGCCTAAGTTGCTGAAATAAGCCTATTTAGTAAGGCTATTTAATAAGTCTAAGTTGCTGAAATATACCTATTTAATAAGCCTAAGTTGCTAAAATAAGCCTATTTAATAAACCTATTAAATAAGTATTTAATTAGCCTATTTAATAAGCCTATTTATTGAGCCTATTTAATAAGCTTATTTATTGAGCCTATTTAATAAGCCTATTTATTGAGCCTATTTCATACGCCTATTTAATTAGTCTATTTAATAAGCCTATTTAATAAGCCTATTTAATAAGCCTATTTAATAAGCCTATTTATTGAGCCTATTTAATGAGCCTATTTAATAAGTCTATTTAATAAGCCTATTTAATAAGCCTATTTAATAAGCCTGTTTAATAAGCCTATTTAATAAGCCTATTTAATAAGCCTGTTTAATAAGCCTATTTAATAAGCCTATTTATTGAGCCTGTATAATAAGTCTATTTAATAAGCCTATTTAATAAGCCTATTTAATAAGTATTTAATGAGCCTATTTAATAAGTCTATTTAATAAGACTATTTAATAGGCCTATTTAATAAGTCTAAGTTGCTGAAATAAGCCTATTTAATAAGCCTAAGTTGCTGAATAAGCCTATTTCATAAGCCTAAGTTGCTGAAATAAGCCTTTTTAATATGTCTAAGTTGCTAAAATAAGCCTATTTAATAAGCCTAAGTTGCTAAAAAAAGCCTATTTAATACGCCTATTTAATAAACCTATTTAATAAGTATTTAATGAGCCTATTTAGTAAGCCTATTTATTGAGCCTATTTAATAAGCCTATTTATTGAGCCTATTTCATACGCCTATTTAATTAGTCTATTTAATAAGCCTATTTAATAAGCCTATTTAATAAGCCTATTTATTGAGCCTATTTAATGAGCCTATTTAATAAGTCTATTTAATAAGCCTATTTAATAAGCCTATTTAATAAGCCTGTTTAATAAGCCTATTTAATAAGCCTATTTATTGAGCCTGTATAATAAGTCTATTTAATAAGCCTATTTAATAAGCCTATTTAATAAGTATTTAATGAGCCTATTTAATAAGTCTATTTAATAAGCCTATTTAATAGGCCTATTTAATAAGTCTAAGTTGCTGAAATAAGCCTATTTAATAAGCCTAAGTTGCTGAATAAGCCTATTTCATAAGCCTAAGTTGCTGAAATAAGCCTTTTTAATATGTCTAAGTTGCTAAAATAAGCCTATTTAATAAGCCTAAGTTGCTGAAATAAGCCTATTTAATAAGGCAATTTAATAAGCCTAAGTTGCTGAATAAGCCTATTTAATGAGCCTAAGTTGCTAAAATAAGCCTATTTAATGAAGCTATTTAATAAGTCTATTTAATAAGCCTATATAATATGCCTATTTAATAAGTCTATTTAATAAGCCTATTTAATAAGCCTATTTAATAAGCCTATTTAATAAGTCTATTTAACAAGCCTATTTAATAAGCCTATTTAATAAGCCTATTTAATAAGCCTATTTATTAATCCTATTTAATGAACCTATTTAATAAGCCTATTTAATAAGCCTATTTATTGAGCCTTTTTGATAAGTCTATTTAATAAGCCTATTTAATAAGCCTATTTAATTAGTATTTAATGAGCCTATTTAATAAGCCTAAGTTGCTGAATAAGCCTATTTAATAAGCCTAAGTTGCTGAAAAAGGCCTATTTAATAAGCCTAAGTTGCTGAAGAAGCCTATTTAATAAGCCTAAGTTACTGAAATAAGCCTATTTAATAAGTCTAAGTTGCTGAAATAAGGCTATTTAATAAGCCTAAGTTGCTGAAATAAGCCTATTTAATAAGCCTAAGTTACTGAAATAAGCCTATTTAATAAGTCTAAGTTGCTGAAATAAGGCTATTTAATAAGCCTAAGTTGCTGAAATAAGCCTATTTAATAAGCCTAAGTTACTGAAATAAGCCTATTTAATAAGTCTAAGTTGCTGAAATAAGGCTATTTAATAAGTTTAAGTTGCTGAAATAAGCCTATTTAATCAGCGTAAGTTGCTGAAATAAGCCTATTTAATTAGCACAAGTTGCTGAAATAAGTCTATTTAATAAGCCTATTTAATAAGCCTATTTAATAAGCCTGTTTAATAAGCCTATTTAATAAGCCTATTTATTGAGCCTGTATAATAAGTCTATTTAATAAGCCTATTTAATAGGCCTATTTAATAAGTATTTAATGAGCCTATTTAATAAGTCTATTTAATAAGCCTATTTAATAGGCCTATTTAATAAGTCTAAGTTGCTGAAATAAGCCTATTTAATAAGCCTAAGTTGCTGAATAAGCCTATTTCATAAGCCTAAGTTGCTGAAATAAGCCTTTTTAATATGTCTAAGTTGCTAAAATAAGCCTATTTTATAAGCCTAAGTTGCTGAAATAAGCCTATTTAATAAGGCAATTTAATAAGCCTAAGTTGCTGAATAAGCCTATTTAATAAGCCTAAGTTGCTAAAATAAGCCTATTTAATGAGGCTATTTAATAAGTCTATTTAATAAGCCTATATAATACGCCTATTTAATAAGTCTATTTAATAAGCCTATTTAATAAGCCTATTTAATAAGCCTATTTAATAAGTCTATTTAACAAGCCTATTTAATAAGCCTATTTAATAAGCCTATTTAATAAGCCTATTTATTAATCCTATTTAATGAACCTATTTAATAAGCCTATTTAATAAGCCTATTTATTGAGCCTTTTTGATAAGACTATTTAATAAGCCTATTTAATTAGTATTTAATGAGCCTATTTAATAAGCCTAAGTTGCTGAATAAGCCTATTTAATAAGCCTAAGTTGCTGAAAAAGGCCTATTTAATAAGCCTAAGTTACTGAAATAAGCCTATTTAATAAGTCTAAGTTGCTGAAATAAGGCTATTTAATAAGCCTAAGTTGCTGAAATAAGCCTATTTAATAAGCCTAAGTTACTGAAATAAGCCTATTTAATAAGTCTAAGTTGCTGAAATAAGGCTATTTAATAAGTTTAAGTTGCTGAAATAAGCCTATTTAATCAGCGTAAGTTGCTGAAATAAGCCTATTTAATTAGCACAAGTTGCTGAAATAAGCCTATTTAATAAGGCTATTTAATAAGCCTAAGTTGCTGAAATAAGCCTTTTTAATAAGGCTATTTAATGAGCCTAAGTTGCTGAAATAAGCCCATTTAATAAGCCTAAGTTTCTGAACTATGCCTATTTAAAAAGGTATATTTAATAAGTCTAAGTTGCTGAAATAACCCTATTTAAAAATGCTATTTAATAAGCCTAAGTTGCTGAAATAAACCTGTTTAATAAGGCTATTTAATAAGCATAAGTTGCTGAAATAAGCCTATTGAATAAGCCTAAGTTGCTGAATAAGCCTATTTCATAAGTCTAAGTTGCTGAAATAAGCCTTTTTAATATGTCTAAGTTGCTGAAATAAGCCTATTTAATAAGCCTAAGTTGCTGAAATAAGCCTATTTAATAAGGCTATTTAATAAGCCTAAGTTGCTGAATAAGCCTATTTAATAAGTCTAAGTTGCTGAAATAAGGCTATTTAATAAGACTAAGTTGCTGAAATAAGCCTATTTAATAAGCCTAAGTTGCTGAACTAAGCCTATATGAAAAGGTCTATTTAATAAGTCTAAGTTGCTGAAAAAAACCTATTTAAAAATGCTATTTAATAAGCCTAAATTGCTGAAATAAACCTGTTTAATAAGGCAATTTAATAAGCATAAGTTGCTGAAATAAGCTTATTTAATAAGCCTAAGTTGCTGAAATAAGCCTATTTAATAAGGCTATTTAATAAGTCTAAGTTGCAGAAATAAACCTATTTAATAATGCTATTTAATACGCCTAAGTTGCTGAAATAAGCATATTTAATAAGCCTAAGTTGCTAAAATAAGCCTATTTAATAGGCCTATCTAAAAAGTCTAAGTTGCAGAAATAAGCATATTTCATAAGCATATTTAATGAGCCTAAGTTGCTGAAATGTCTATTTAATAAGTCGATTTTATAAGTCTAAGTTGCTAAAATAAGCCTTTTTAATAAGGCTATTTAATAAGCCTAAGTTGCTGAAATAAGCCTATTTAACAAGGCTATTTAATGAGCCTAAGTTGCTGAAATAAGCCTATTTAATAAGCCTAAGTTTCTGAACTAAGCCTATTTAAAAATGCTATTTAATAAGCCTAAGTTGCTGAAATAAACCTGTTTAATAAGGCTATTTAATAAGCATAAGTTGCTGAAATAAGCCTATTTAATAAGCCTAAGTTGCTGAAATAAGCCTATTTAATAAGCCTATTTAATAAGTCTGAGTTGCTGAAATAAACCTATTTAATAAGCATAAGTTGCTAAAATAAGCCTATTTAATAAGCCTATTTAATAAGCCTATTTAATAAGCCTATTTAATAAGCCTATTTAATAAGCCTAATTAATATGCCTATTTCATAAACCTATTTATTGAGCCTATTTAATAAGTCTATTTAATAAGCCTATTTAATGAGCCTATTTAATAGTATTTAATGAGCCTATTTAATAAGCCTCTTCATTGTGCCTATTTAATAAGCCTCTTCATTGTGCCTATTTAATAACAAGCTTATTTAATAAGCCTATTTAATAAGCCTATTTAATAAGCCCATTTAATAAGCCTATCTAATAAGCCTATTTAATACGCCTATTTAATTAGTCTATTTAATAAGCCTATTTAATACGCCTATTTAATAAGTATTTAATGAGCCTATTTAATAAGTCTATTTAATAAGCCTATTTAATAGGCCTATTTAATAAGTCTAAGTTGCTGAAATAAGCCTATTTAATAAACCTAAGTTGCTGAAATAAGCCTATTTAATATGTCTAAGTTGCTGAAATAAGCCTATTTAATAAGGCTATTTAATAAGCCTAAGTGGCTGAAATAAGCCTATTTAATAAGGCAATTTAATAAGCCTAAGTTGCTGAATAAGCCTATTTAATAAGCCTAAGTTGCTAAAATAAGCCTATTTAATGAGGCTATTTAATAAGTCTATTTAATAAGCCTATATAATACGCCTATTTAATAAGTCTATTTAATAAGCCTATTTAATAAGCCTATTTAATAAGTCTATTTAACAAGCCTATTTAATAAGCCTATTTAATAAGCCTATTTAATAAGCCTATTTATTAATCCTATTTAATGAGCCTATTTAATAAGCCTATTTATTGAGCCTTTTTGATAAGTCTATTTAATAAGCCTATTTAATAGGCCTATTTAATAAGTCTAAGTTGCTGAAATAAGGCTATTTAATAAGCCTAAGTTGCTGAATAAGCCTATTTCATAAGCCTAAGTTGCTGAAATAAGCCTTTTTAATATGTCTAAGTTGCTAAAATAAGCCTATTTAATAAGCCTAAGTTGCTGAAATAAGCCTATTTAATAAGGCAATTTAATAAGCCTAAGTTGCTGAATAAGCCTATTTAATAAACCTAAGTTGCTAAAATAAGCCTATTTAATGAGGCTATTTAATAAGTCTATTTAATAAGCCTATATAATACGCCTATTTAATATGTCTATTTAATAAGCCTATTTAATAAGCCTATTTAATAAGCCTATTTAATAAGTCTATTTAACAAGCCTATTTAATAAGCCTATTTAATAAGCCTATTTAATAAGCCTATTTATTAATCCTATTTAATGAACCTATTTAATAAGCCTATTTAATAAGCCTATTTATTGAGCCTTTTTGATAAGTCTATTTAATAAGCCTATTTAATAAGCCTATTTAATTAGTATTTAATGAGCCTATTTAATAAGCCTAAGTTGCTGAATAAGCCTATTTAATAAGCCTAAGTTGCTGAAAAAGGCCTATTTAATAAGCCTAAGTTGCTGAATAAGCCTATTTAATAAGCCTAAGTTACTGAAATAAGCCTATTTAATAAGTCTAAGTTGCTGAAATAAGGCTATTTAATAAGCCTAAGTTACTGAAATAAGCCTATTTAATAAGTCTAAGTTGCTGAAATAAGGCTATTTAATAAGTTTAAGTTGCTGAAATAAGCCTATTTAATCAGCATAAGTTGCTGAAATAAGCCTATTTAATTAGCACAAGTTGCTGAAATAAGCCTATTTAATAAGGCTATTTAATAAGCCTAAGTTGCTGAAATAAGCCTTTTTAATAAGGCTATTTAATGAGCCTAAGTTGCTGAAATAAGCCCATTTAATAAGCCTAAGTTTCTGAACTATGCCTATTTAAAAGGTATATTTAATAAGTCTAAGTTGCTGAAATAAACCTATTTAAAAATGCTATTTAATAAGCCTAAGTTGCTGAAATAAACCTGTTTAATAAGGCTATTTAATAAGCATAAGTTGCTGAAATAAGCCTATTGAATAAGCTTAAGTTGCTGAATAAGCCTATTTCATAAGTCTAAGTTGCTGAAATAAGCCTTTTTAATATGTCTAAGTTGCTGAAATAAGCCTATTTAATAAGCCTAAGTTGCTGAAATAAGCCTATTTAATAAGGCTATTTAATAAGCCTAAGTTGCTGAATAAACCTATTTAATAAGTCTAAGTTGCTGAAATAAGGCTATTTAATAAGACTAAGTTGCTGAAATAAGCCTATTTAATAAGCCTAAGTTGCTGAACTAAGCCTATATGAAAAGGTCTATTTAATAAGTCTAAGTTGCTGAAAAAAACCTATTTAAAAATGCTATTTAATAAGCCTAAATTGCTGAAATAAACCTGTTTAATAAGGCTATTTAATAAGCATAAGTTGCTGAAATAAGCTTATTTAATAAGCCTAAGTTGCTGAAATAAGCCTATTTAATAAGGCTATTTAATAAGTCTAAGTTGCAGAAATAAACCTATTTAATAATGCTATTTAATACGCCTAAGTTGCTGAAATAAGCATATTTAATAAGCCTAAGTTGCTAACATAAGCCTATTTAATAGGCCTATCTAAAAAGTCTAAGTTGCAGAAATAAGCATATTTCATAAGCATATTTAATGAGCCTAAGTTGCTGAAATGTCTATTTAATAAGTCGATTTAATAAGTCTAAGTTGCTAAAATAAGCCTATTTAATAAGGCTATTTAATAAGCCTAAGTTGCTGAAATAAACCTGTTTAATAAGGCTATTTAATAAGCATAAGTTGCTGAAAGAAGCCAATTTAATAAGCCTAAGTTGCTGAAATAAGCCTATTTAATAAGGCTATTTAATAAGTCTAAGTTGCTGAAATAAACCTATTTAATAAGCCTAAGTTGCTAAAATAAGCCTATTTAATGAGGCTATTTAATAAGTCTATTTAATAAGCCTATTTAATGAGCCTATTTAATAAGCCTATTTAATAAGCCTATTTAATACGCCTATTTAATAAACCTATTTGATAAGTATTTAATGAGCCTATGTATTAAGTCTATTTAATACGCCTTTTTAAAAAGCCTATTTTATAAGTCTATTTAATAAGCCTATTTAATAAGTCTATTTAATAAGTCTATTTAATAAGCCTACTTAATAAGTGTTTAATTAGCCTATTTAATAAGCCTATTTATTGAGCCTATCTAATAAGCCTATTTATTGAGCCTATTTAATAAGCCTATTTATTGAGCCTATTTAATAAGCCTATTTAATATGCCTAGTTAATAAGCCTATTTAATAAGCCTATTTAATAAGCCTATCTAATAAGCCTATTTATTGAGCCTATTTAATAAGTCTATTTAATAAGCCTATTTAATACGCCTATTTAATAAGTATTCAATGAGCTTATTTAATAAGCCTATTTAATAAGCCTATTTAATAAGCCTATTTAATAAGCCTATCTAATAAGCCTATTTATTGAGCCTATTTAAGAAGTCTATTTAATAAGCCTATTTAATAAGCCTATTTAATAAGTATTTAATGAGCCTATTTAATAAGTCTATTTAATAAGCCTATTTAATACGCCTATTTAATAAGTATTTAATGAGCCTATTTAATAAGTCTATTTAATACGCCTATTTAATAGGCCTATTTAATAAGTCTAAGTTGCTGAAATAAGCCTATTTAATAAGGCTATTTAATAAGCCTAAGTTGCTGAAATAAGCCTATTTAATAAGGCTATTTAATAAGTCTAAGTTGCAGAAATAAACCTATTTAATAATGCTATTTAATACGCCTAAGTTGCTGAAATAAGCATATTTAATAAGCCTAAGTTGCTAAAATAAGCCTATTTAATAGGCCTATCTAAAAAGTCTAAGTTGCAGAAATAAGCATATTTCATAAGCATATTTAATGAGCCTAAGTTGCTGAAATGTCTATTTAATAAGTCGATTTAATAAGTCTAAGTTGCTAAAATAAGCCTATTTAATAAGGCTATTTAATAAGCCTAAGTTGCTGAAATAAACCTGTTTAATAAGGCTATTTAATAAGCATAAGTTGCTGAAAGAAGCCAATTTAATAAGCCTAAGTTGCTGAAATAAGCCTATTTAATAAGGCTATTTAATAAGTCTAAGTTGCTGAAATAAACCTATTTAATAAGCCTAAGTTGCTAAAATAAGCCTATTTAATGAGGCTATTTAATAAGTCTATTTAATAAGCCTATTTAATAAGCCTATTTAATAAGCCTATTTAATAAGCCTATTTATACACCTATTTAATAAACCTATTTAATAAGTATTTAATGAGCCTATGTATTAAGTCTATTTAATACGCCTTTTTAAAAAGCCTATTTTATAAGTCTATTTAATAAGCCTATTTAATAAGTCTATTTAATAAGTCTATTTAATAAGCCTACTTAATAAGTATTTAATTAGCCTATTTAATAAGCCTATTTATTGAGCCTATTTAATAAGCCTATTTATTGAGCCTATTTAATAAGCCTATTTATTCAGCCTATTTAATAAGCCTATTTAATATGCCTAGTTAATAAGCCTATTTAATAAGCCTATTTAATAAGCCTATCTAATAAGCCTATTTATTGAGCCTATTTAAGAAGTCTATTTAATAAGCCTATTTAATAAGCCTATTTAATAAGTATTTAATGAGCCTATTTAATAAGTCTATTTAATAAGCCTATTTAATAGGCCTATTTAATAAGTCTAAGTTGCTGAAATAAGCCTATTTAATGAGCCTAAGTTGCTGAAATAAGCCTATTTAATAAGGCAATTTAATAAGCCTAAGTTGCTGAATAAGCCTATTTAATAAGCCTAAGTTGCTAAAATAAGCCTATTTAATGAGGCTATTTAATAAGTCTATTTAATAAGCCTATATAATACGCCTATTTAATAAGTCTATTTAATAAGCCTATTTAATAAACCTATTTAATAAGCCTATTTAATAAGTCTATTTAACAAGCCTATTTAATAAGCCTATTTAATAAGCCTATTTAATAAGCCTATTTATTAATCCTATTTAATGAGCCTATTTAATAAGCCTATTTAATAAGCCTATTTATTGAGCCTTTTTGATAAGTCTATTTAATAAGCCTATTTAATAGGCCTATTTAATAAGTCTAAGTTGCTGAAATAAGCCTATTTAATAAGCCTAAGTTGCTGAATAAGCCTATTTCATAAGCCTAAGTTGCTGAAATAAGACTTTTTAATATGTCTAAGTTGCTAAAATAAGCCTATTTAATAAGCCTAAGTTGCTGAAATAAGCCTATTTAATAAGGCAATTTAATAAGCCTAAGTTGCTGAATAAGCCTATTTAATAAGCCTAAGTTGCTAAAATAAGCCTATTTAATGAGGCTATTTAATAAGTCTATTTAATAAGCCTATATAATACGCCTATTTAATAAGCCTATTTAATAAGCCTATTTATTAATCCTATTTAATAAGCCTATTTAATAAGCCTATTTAATAAGCCTATTTAATAAGTCTATTTAACAAGCCTATTTAATAAGCCTATTTAATAAGCCTATTTAATAAGCCTATTTATTAATCCTATTTAATGAACCTATTTAATAAGCCTATTTAATAAGCCTATTTATTGAGCCTTTTTGATAAGTCTATTTAATAAGCCTATTTAATAAGCCTATTTAATTAGTATTTAATGAGCCTATTTAATAAGCCTAAGTTGCTGAATAGGCCTATTTAATAAGCCTAAGTTGCTGAAAAAGGCCTATTTAATAAGCCTAAGTTGCTGAATAAGCCTATTTAATAAGCCTAAGTTACTGAAATAAGCCTATTTAATAAGTCTAAGTTGCTGAAATAAGGCTATTTAATAAGCCTAAGTTGCTGAAATAAGCCTATTTAATAAGCCTAAGTTACTGAAATAAGCCTATTTAATAAGTCTAAGTTGCTGAAATAAGGCTATTTAATAAGTTTAAGTTGCTGAAATAAGCCTATTTAATCAGCGTAAGTTGCTGAAATAAGCCTATTTAATTAGCACAAGTTGCTGAAATAAGCCTATTTAATAAGGCTATTTAATAAGCCTAAGTTGCTGAAATAAGCCTTTTTAATAAGGCTATTTAATGAGCCTAAGTTGCTGAAATAAGCCTATTTAATAAGCCTAAGTTTCTGAACTATGCCTATTTAAAAAGGTATATTTAATAAGTCTAAGTTGCTGAAATAAACCTATTTAAAAATGCTATTTAATAAGCCTAAGTTGCTGAAATAAACCTGTTTAATAAGGCTATTTAATAAGCATAAGTTGCTGAAATAAGCCTATTGAATAAGCCTAAGTTGCTGAATAAGCCTATTTCATAAGTCTAAGTTGCTGAAATAAGCCTTTTTAATATGTCTAAGTTGCTGAAATAAGCCTATTTAATAAGCCTAAGTTGCTGAAATAAGCCTATTTAATAAGGCTATTTAATAAGCCTAAGTTGCTGAATAAACCTATTTAATAAGTCTAAGTTGCTGAAATAAGGCTATTTAATAAGACTAAGTTGCTGAAATAAGCCTATTTAATAAGCCTAAGTTGCTGAACTAAGCCTATATGAAAAGGTCTATTTAATAAGTCTAAGTTGCTGAAAAAACCTATTTAAAAATGCTATTTAATAAGCCTAAATTGCTGAAATAAACCTGTTTAATAAGGCTATTTAATAAGCATAAGTTGCTGAAATAAGCTTATTTAATAAGCCTAAGTTGCTGAAATAAGCCTATTTAATAAGCCTATTTAATAAGTCTAAGTTGCAGAAATAAACCTATTTAATAATGCTATTTAATACGCCTAAGTTGCTGAAATAAGCATATTTAATAAGCCTAAGTTGCTAAAATAAGCCTATTTAATAGGCCTTTCTAAAAAGTCTAAGTTGCAGAAATAAGCATACTTCATAAGCATATTTAATGAGCCTAAGTTGCTGAAATGTCTATTTAATAAGTCGATTTAATAAGTCTAAGTTGCTAAAATAAGCCTTTTAAAAAGGCTATTTAATAAGCCTAAGTTGCTGAAATAAGCCTATTTAACAAGGCTATTTAATGAGCCTAAGTTGCTGAAATAAGCCTATTTAATAAGCCTAAGTTTCTGAACTAAGCCTATTTAAAAATGCTATTTAATAAGCCTAAGTTGCTGAAATAAACCTGTTTAATAAGGCTATTTAATAAGCATAAGTTGCTGAAATAAGCCTATTTAATAAGCCTAAGTTGCTGAAATAAGCCTATTTAATAAGCCTATTTAATAAGTCTAAGTTGCTGAAATAAACCTATTTAATAAGCATAAGTTGCTAAAATAAGCCTATTTAATAAGCCTATTTAATAAGCCTATTTAATACGCCTATTTAATAAACCTATTTAATAAGTATTTAATGAGCCTATGTATTAAGTCTATTTAATATGCCTTTTTAATAAGCCTATTTAATAAGTCTATTTAATAAGCCTATTTAATAAGTCTATTTAATAAGTCTATTTAATAAGCCTACTTAATAAGTATTTAATGAGCCTATTTAATAAGCCTATTTATTGAGCCTATTTAATAAGCCTATTCATTGAGCCTATTTAATAAGCCTATTTATTGAGCCTATTTAATAAGCCTATTTATTGAGCCTATTTAATAAGCCTATTTATTGAGCCTATTTAATCAGCCTATTTATTGAGCCTATTTAATAAGCCTCTTTATTGAGCCTATTTAATAAGCCTATTTAATAAGCCTATTTAATAAGCCTATCTAATAAGCCTATTTAATACGCCTATTTAATAAGTCTATTTAATAAGCCTATTTAATACGCCTATTTAGTAAGTATTTAATGAGCCTATTTAATAAGTCTATTTAATAAGCCTATTTAATAGGCCTATTTAATAAGTCTAAGTTGCTGAAATAAGCCTATTTAATAAACCTAAGTTGCTGAAATAAGCCTATTTAATAAGCCTAAGTTGCTGAAATAAGCCTATTTAATAAGCCTATTTAATAAGTCTAAGTTGCTGAAATAAACCTATTTAATAAGCATAAGTTGCTAAAATAAGCCTATTTAATAAGCCTATTTAATAAGCCTATTTAATACGCCTATTTAATAAACCTATTTAATAAGTATTTAATGAGCCTATGTATTAAGTCTATTTAATACGCCTTTTTAATAAGCCTATTTAATAAGTCTATTTAATAAGTCTATTTAATAAGTCTATTTAATAAGCCTACTTAATAAGTATTTAATGAGCCTATTTAATAAGCCTATTTATTGAGCCTATTTAATAAGACTATTCATTGAGCCTATTTAATAAGCCTATTTATTGAGCCTATTTAATAAGCCTATTTATTGAGCCTATTTAATAAGCCTATTTATTGAGCCTATTTAATAAGCCTATTTATTGAGCCTATTTAATAAGCCTCTTTATTGAGCCTATTTAATAAGCCTATTTAATAAGCCTATTTAATAAGCCTATTTAATAAGCCTATTTAATAAGCCTATCTAATAAGCCTATTTAATACGCCTATTTAATAAGTCTATTTAATAAGCCTATTTAATACGCCTATTTAATAAGTATTTAATGAGCCTATTTAATAAGTCTATTTAATAAGCCTATTTAATAGGCCTATTTAATAAGTCTAAGTTGCTGAAATAAGCCTATTTAATAAACCTAAGTTGCTGAAATAAGCCTATTTAATACGCCTAAGTTGCTGAAATAAGCCTATTTAATAAGGCTATTTAATAAGCCTAAGTTGCTGAAATAAGCCTATTTAATAAGGCTATTTAATAAGTCTAAGTTGCAGAAATAAACCTATTTAATAATGCTATTTAATACGCCTAAGTTGCTGAAATAAACCTGTTTAATAAGGCTATTTAATAAGCATAAGTTGCTGAAAGAAGCCAATTTAATAAGCCTAAGTTGCTGAAATAAGCCTATTTAATAAGGCTATTTAATAAGTCTAAGTTGCTGAAATAAACCTATTTAATAAGCCTAAGTTGCTAAAATAAGCCTATTTAATGAGGCTATTTAATAAGTCTATTTAATAAGCCTATTTAATAAGCCTATTTAATAAGCCTATTTAATAAGCCTATTTAATACGCCTATTTAATAAACCTATTTAATAAGTATTTAATGAGCCTATGTATTAAGTCTATTTAATACGCCTTTTTAAAAAGCCTATTTTATAAGTCTATTTAATAAGCCTATTTAATAAGTCTATTTAATAAGTCTATTTAATAAGCCTACTTAATAAGTGTTTAATTAGCCTATTTAATAAGCCTATTTATTGAGCCTATTTAATAAGCCTATTTATTGAGCCTATTTAATAAGCCTATTTATTGAGCCTATTTAACAAGCCTATTTAATATGCCTAGTTAATAAGCCTATTTAATAAGCCTATTTAATAAGCCTATCTAATAAGCCTATTTATTGAGCCTATTTAATAAGTCTATTTAATAAGCCTATTTAATACGCCTATTTAATAAGTATTCAATGAGCTTATTTAATAAGCCTATTTAATAAGCCTATTTAATAAGCCTATTTAATAAGCCTATCTAATAAGCCTATTTATTGAGCCTATTTAAGAAGTCTATTTAATAAGCCTATTTAATAAGCCTATTTAATAAGTATTTAATGAGCCTATTTAATAAGTCTATTTAATAAGCCTATTTAATACGCCTATTTAATAAGTATTTAATGAGCCTATTTAATAAGTCTATTTAATAAGCCTATTTAATAGGCCTATTTAATAAGTCTAAGTTGCTGAAATAAGCCTATTTAATAAGGCTATTTAATAAGCCTAAGTTGCTGAAATAAGCCTATTTAATAAGGCTATTTAATAAGTCTAAGTTGCAGAAATAAACCTATTTAATAATGCTATTTAATACGCCTAAGTTGCTGAAATAAGCATATTTAATAAGCCTAAGTTGCTAAAATAAGCCTAGTTAATAGGCCTATCTAAAAAGTCTAAGTTGCAGAAATAAGCATATTTCATAAGCATATTTAATGAGCCTAAGTTGCTGAAATGTCTATTTAATAAGTCGATTTAATAAGTCTAAGTTGCTAAAATAAGCCTATTTAATAAGGCTATTTAATAAGCCTAAGTTGCTGAAATAAACCTGTTTAATAAGGCTATTTAATAAGCATAAGTTGCTGAAAGAAGCCAATTTAATAAGCCTAAGTTGCTGAAATAAGCCTATTTAATAAGGCTATTTAATAAGTCTAAGTTGCTAAAATAAACCTATTTAATAAGCCTAAGTTGCTAAAATAAGCCTATTTAATGAGGCTATTTTAATAAGTCTATTTATTGCATGGGGGACATTGTGCTGGTTGCCATGTTGTATAGGTGACTTCCAAGTCAGCCATATTGCATGGGGGACATTGTGCTGGTGGCCATGTTCTATAGGTGACTTCCAAGTCAGCCATATTGCATGGGGGACATTGTGCTGGTTGTCTTGTATAGGTGACTTCCAAGTCAGCCATATTGCATGGGGGACATTGTGCTGGTTGTGTTGTATAGGTGACTTCCAAATCAGCCATATTGCATGGGGGACATTGTGCTGGTTGTATTGTATAGGTGACTTCCAAGTCAGCCATATTGCATGGGGGACATTGTGCTGGTTGTATTGTATAGGTGACTTCCAAGTCAGCCATATTGCATGGGGGACATTGTGCTGGTGGCCATGTCCTATAGGTGACTTCCAAGTCAGCCATATTGCATGGGGGACATTGTGCTGGTTGTCTTGTATAGGTGACTTCCAAGTCAGCCATATTGCTTGGGGGACATTGTGCTGGTTGTATTGTATAGGTGACTTCCAAGTCAGCCATATTGCATGGGGGACATTGTGCTGGTGGCCATGTTCTATAGGTGACTTCCAAGTCAGCCACATTGCATGGGGGACATTGTGCTGGTTTCTTGTATAGGTGACTTCCAAGTCAGCCATATTGCATGGGGGACATTGTGCTGGTTGCCATGTTGTATAGGTGACTTCCAAGTCAGCCATATTGCATGGGGGACATTGTGCTGGTTGCCATGTTGTATAGGTGACTTCCAAGTCAGCCATATTGCATGGGGGACATTGTGCTGGATGCCATGTTGTATAGGTGACTTCCAAGTGAGCCATATTGCATGGGGGACATTGTGCTGGTTGTGTTGTATAGGTGACTTCCAAGTCAGCCATATTGCATGGGGGACATTGTGCTGGTTGTGTTGTATAGGTGACTTCCAAGTCAGCCATATTGCATGGGGGACATTGTGCTGGTTGTATTGTATAGGTGACTTCCAAGTCAGCCATATTGCATGGGGGGCATTGTGCTGGTTGTATTGTATAGGTGACTTCCAAGTGAGCCATATTGCTTGGGGGACATTGTGCTGGTGGCCATGTTCTATAGGTGACTTCCAAGTCAGCCATATTGCATGGGGGACATTGTGCTGGTTGCCATGTCCCATAGGTGACTTCCAAGTCAGCCATATTGCATGGGGGACATTGTGCTGGTTGCCATGTTGTATAGGTGACTTCCAAGTGAGCCATATTGCTTGGGGGACATTGTGCTGGTTGTGTTGTATAGGTGACTTCCAAGTCAGCCGTGTTGCATGGGGGACATTGTGCTGGTTGTATTGTATAGGTGACTTCCAAGTCAGTCATATTGCATGGGGGACATTGTGCTGGTGGCCATGTTGTAAAGGTGACTTCCAAGTCAGCCATATTGCATGAGGGACATTGTGCTGGTTGCCATGTTGTATAAGTGACTTCCAAGTCAGCCATATTGCATGGGGGACATTGTGCTGGTTGCCATGTTGTATAGGTGACTTACAAGTCAGCCATATTGCATGGGGGACATTGTGCTGGTTGCCATGTCCTATAGGTGACTTCCAAGTCAGCCATATTGCATGGGGGAAATTGTGCTGGTTGTCTTGTATAGGTGACTTTTAAGTCAGCCATATTGCTTGGGGGACATTGTGCTGATTGCCATGTTCTATAGGTGACTTCCAAGTCAGCCATATTACTTGGGGGACATTGTGCTGGTTACCATGTTGTATAGGTGACTTCCAAGTCAGCCATATTGCTTGGGGGACATTGTGTTGGTTGCCATGTTGTATAGGTGACTTCCAAGTCAGCCATATTGCATGGGGGACATTGTGCTGGTGGCCATGTTCTATAGGTGACTTCCAAGTCAGCCATATTGCATGGGGGACATTGTGCTGGTTGTCTTGTATAGGTGACTTCCAAGTCAGCCATATTGCATGGGGGACATTGTGCTGGTTGCCATGTTGTATAGGTGACTTCCAAGTCAGCCATATTGCATGTGGGACATTGTGCTGGTTGTGTTGTATAGGTGACTTCCAAGTCAGCCATATTGCATGGGGGACATTGTGCTGGTTGTATTGTATAGGTGACTTCCAAGTCAGCCATATTGCATGGGGGGCATTGTGCTGGTTGTATTGTATAGGTGACTTCCAAGTGAGCCATATTGCTTGGGGGACATTGTGCTGGTGGCCATGTTCTATAGGTGACTTCCAAGTCAGCCATATTGCATGGGGGACATTGTGCTGGTTGCCATGTCCCATAGGTGACTTCCAAGTCAGCCATATTGCATGGGGGACATTGTGCTGGTTGCCATGTTGTATAGGTGACTTCCAAGTGAGCCATATTGCTTGGGGGACATTGTGCTGGTTGTGTTGTATAGGTGACTTCCAAGTCAGCCGTGTTGCATGGGGGACATTGTGCTGGTTGTATTGTATAGGTGACTTCCAAGTCAGCCATATTGCATGGGGGACATTGTGCTGGTTGCCATGTTGTATAGGTGACTTCCAAGTCAGCCATATTGCATGGGGGACATTGTGCTGGTTGCCATGTTGTATAGGTGACTTCCAAGTCAGCCATATTGCATGGGGGACATTGTGCTGGATGCCATGTTGTATAGGTGACTTCCAAGTGAGCCATATTGCATGGGGGACATTGTGCTGGTTGTGTTGTATAGGTGACTTCCAAGTCAGCCATATTGCATGGGGGACATTGTGCTGGTTGTGTTGTATAGGTGACTTCCAAGTCAGCCATATTGCATGGGGGACATTGTGCTGGTTGTATTGTATAGGTGACTTCCAAGTCAGCCATATTGCATGGGGGGCATTGTGCTGGTTGTATTGTATAGGTGACTTCCAAGTGAGCCATATTGCTTGGGGGACATTGTGCTGGTGGCCATGTTCTATAGGTGACTTCCAAGTCAGCCATATTGCATGGGGGACATTGTGCTGGTTGCCATGTCCCATAGGTGACTTCCAAGTCAGCCATATTGCATGGGGGACATTGTGCTGGTTGCCATGTTGTATAGGTGACTTCCAAGTGAGCCATATTGCTTGGGGGACATTGTGCTGGTTGTGTTGTATAGGTGACTTCCAAGTCAGCCGTGTTGCATGGGGGACATTGTGCTGGTTGTATTGTATAGGTGACTTCCAAGTCAGCCATATTGCATGGGGGACATTGTGCTGGTGGCCATGTTGTAAAGGTGACTTCCAAGTCAGCCATATTGCATGAGGGACATTGTGCTGGTTGCCATGTTGTATAAGTGACTTCCAAGTCAGCCATATTGCATGGGGGACATTGTGCTGGTTGCCATGTTGTATAGGTGACTTACAAGTCAGCCATATTGCATGGGGGACATTGTGCTGGTGGCCATGTTCTATAGGTGACTTCCAAGTCAGCCATATTGCATGGGGGACATTGTGCTGGTTGTCTTGTATAGGTGACTTCCAAGTGAGCCATATTGCTTGGGGGACATTGTGCTGGTTGTCTTGTATAGGTGACTTTTAAGTCAGCCATATTGCTTGGGGGACATTGTGCTGATTGCCATGTTCTATAGGTGACTTCCAAGTCAGCCATATTGCATGGGGGAAATTGTGCTGGTTGTCTTGTATAGGTGACTTTTAAGTCAGCCATATTGCTTGGGGGACATTGTGCTGATTGCCATGTTCTATAGGTGACTTCCAAGTCAGCCATATTACTTGGGGGACATTGTGCTGGTTACCATGTTGTATAGGTGACTTCCAAGTCAGCCATATTGCTTGGGGGACATTGTGTTGGTTGCCATGTTGTATAGGTGACTTCCAAGTCAGCCATATTGCATGGGGGACATTGTGCTGGTGGCCATGTTCTATAGGTGACTTCCAAGTCAGCCATATTGCATGGGGGACATTGTGCTGGTTGTCTTGTATAGGTGACTTCCAAGTCAGCCATATTGCATGGGGGACATTGTGCTGGTTGTGTTGTATAGGTGACTTCCAAGTCAGCCATATTGCATGGGGGACATTGTGCTGGTTGTGTTGTATAGGTGACTTCCAAGTCAGCCATATTGCATGGGGGACATTGTGCTGGTTGTATTGTATAGGTGACTTCCAAGTCAGCCATATTGCATGGGGGGCATTGTGCTGGTTGTATTGTATAGGTGACTTCCAAGTGAGCCATATTGCTTGGGGGACATTGTGCTGGTGGCCATGTTCTATAGGTGACTTCCAAGTCAGCCATATTGCATGGGGGACATTGTGCTGGTTGCCATGTCCCATAGGTGACTTCCAAGTCAGCCATATTGCATGGGGGACATTGTGCTGGTTGCCATGTTGTATAGGTGACTTCCAAGTGAGCCATATTGCTTGGGGGACATTGTGCTGGTTGTGTTGTATAGGTGACTTCCAAGTCAGCCGTGTTGCATGGGGGACATTGTGCTGGTTGTATTGTATAGGTGACTTCCAAGTCAGCCATATTGCATGGGGGACATTGTGCTGGTTGCCATGTTGTATAGGTGACTTCCAAGTCAGCCATATTGCATGGGGGACATTGTGCTGGTTGCCATGTTGTATAGGTGACTTCCAAGTCAGCCATATTGCATGGGGGACATTGTGCTGGATGCCATGTTGTATAGGTGACTTCCAAGTGAGCCATATTGCATGGGGGACATTGTGCTGGTTGTGTTGTATAGGTGACTTCCAAGTCAGCCATATTGCATGGGGGACATTGTGCTGGTTGTGTTGTATAGGTGACTTCCAAGTCAGCCATATTGCATGGGGGACATTGTGCTGGTTGTATTGTATAGGTGACTTCCAAGTCAGCCATATTGCATGGGGGGCATTGTGCTGGTTGTATTGTATAGGTGACTTCCAAGTGAGCCATATTGCTTGGGGGACATTGTGCTGGTGGCCATGTTCTATAGGTGACTTCCAAGTCAGCCATATTGCATGGGGGACATTGTGCTGGTTGCCATGTCCCATAGGTGACTTCCAAGTCAGCCATATTGCATGGGGGACATTGTGCTGGTTGCCATGTTGTATAGGTGACTTCCAAGTGAGCCATATTGCTTGGGGGACATTGTGCTGGTTGTGTTGTATAGGTGACTTCCAAGTCAGCCGTGTTGCATGGGGGACATTGTGCTGGTTGTATTGTATAGGTGACTTCCAAGTCAGCCATATTGCATGGGGGACATTGTGCTGGTGGCCATGTTGTAAAGGTGACTTCCAAGTCAGCCATATTGCATGAGGGACATTGTGCTGGTTGCCATGTTGTATAAGTGACTTCCAAGTCAGCCATATTGCATGGGGGACATTGTGCTGGTTGCCATGTTGTATAGGTGACTTACAAGTCAGCCATATTGCATGGGGGACATTGTGCTGGTGGCCATGTTCTATAGGTGACTTCCAAGTCAGCCATATTGCATGGGGGACATTGTGCTGGTTGTCTTGTATAGGTGACTTCCAAGTGAGCCATATTGCTTGGGGGACATTGTGCTGGTTGTCTTGTATAGGTGACTTTTAAGTCAGCCATATTGCTTGGGGGACATTGTGCTGATTGCCATGTTCTATAGGTGACTTCCAAGTCAGCCATATTGCATGGGGGAAATTGTGCTGGTTGTCTTGTATAGGTGACTTTTAAGTCAGCCATATTGCTTGGGGGACATTGTGCTGATTGCCATGTTCTATAGGTGACTTCCAAGTCAGCCATATTACTTGGGGGACATTGTGCTGGTTACCATGTTGTATAGGTGACTTCCAAGTCAGCCATATTGCTTGGGGGACATTGTGTTGGTTGCCATGTTGTATAGGTGACTTCCAAGTCAGCCATATTGCATGGGGGACATTGTGCTGGTGGCCATGTTCTATAGGTGACTTCCAAGTCAGCCATATTGCATGGGGGACATTGTGCTGGTTGTCTTGTATAGGTGACTTCCAAGTCAGCCATATTGCATGGGGGACATTGTGCTGGTTGTGTTGTATAGGTGACTTCCAAGTCAGCCATATTGCATGGGGGACATTGTGCTGGTTGTGTTGTATAGGTGACTTCCAAGTCAGCCATATTGCATGGGGGACATTGTGCTGGTTGTATTGTATAGGTGACTTCCAAGTCAGCCATATTGCATGGGGGGCATTGTGCTGGTTGTATTGTATAGGTGACTTCCAAGTGAGCCATATTGCTTGGGGGACATTGTGCTGGTGGCCATGTTCTATAGGTGACTTCCAAGTCAGCCATATTGCATGGGGGACATTGTGCTGGTTGCCATGTCCCATAGGTGACTTCCAAGTCAGCCATATTGCATGGGGGACATTGTGCTGGTTGCCATGTTGTATAGGTGACTTCCAAGTGAGCCATATTGCTTGGGGGACATTGTGCTGGTTGTGTTGTATAGGTGACTTCCAAGTCAGCCGTGTTGCATGGGGGACATTGTGCTGGTTGTATTGTATAGGTGACTTCCAAGTCAGCCATATTGCATGGGGGACATTGTGCTGGTTGCCATGTTGTATAGGTGACTTCCAAGTCAGCCATATTGCATGGGGGACATTGTGCTGGTTGCCATGTTGTATAGGTGACTTCCAAGTCAGCCATATTGCATGGGGGACATTGTGCTGGATGCCATGTTGTATAGGTGACTTCCAAGTGAGCCATATTGCATGGGGGACATTGTGCTGGTTGTGTTGTATAGGTGACTTCCAAGTCAGCCATATTGCATGGGGGACATTGTGCTGGTTGTGTTGTATAGGTGACTTCCAAGTCAGCCATATTGCATGGGGGACATTGTGCTGGTTGTATTGTATAGGTGACTTCCAAGTCAGCCATATTGCATGGGGGGCATTGTGCTGGTTGTATTGTATAGGTGACTTCCAAGTGAGCCATATTGCTTGGGGGACATTGTGCTGGTGGCCATGTTCTATAGGTGACTTCCAAGTCAGCCATATTGCATGGGGGACATTGTGCTGGTTGCCATGTCCCATAGGTGACTTCCAAGTCAGCCATATTGCATGGGGGACATTGTGCTGGTTGCCATGTTGTATAGGTGACTTCCAAGTGAGCCATATTGCTTGGGGGACATTGTGCTGGTTGTGTTGTATAGGTGACTTCCAAGTCAGCCGTGTTGCATGGGGGACATTGTGCTGGTTGTATTGTATAGGTGACTTCCAAGTCAGCCATATTGCATGGGGGACATTGTGCTGGTGGCCATGTTGTAAAGGTGACTTCCAAGTCAGCCATATTGCATGAGGGACATTGTGCTGGTTGCCATGTTGTATAAGTGACTTCCAAGTCAGCCATATTGCATGGGGGACATTGTGCTGGTTGCCATGTTGTATAGGTGACTTACAAGTCAGCCATATTGCATGGGGGACATTGTGCTGGTGGCCATGTTCTATAGGTGACTTCCAAGTCAGCCATATTGCATGGGGGACATTGTGCTGGTTGTCTTGTATAGGTGACTTCCAAGTCAGCCATATTGCATGGGGGACATTGTGCTGGTTGTGTTGTATAGGTGACTTCCAAGTCAGCCATATTGCATGGGGGACATTGTGCTGGTTGTGTTGTATAGGTGACTTCCAAGTCAGCCATATTGCATGGGGGACATTGTGCTGGTTGTATTGTATAGGTGACTTCCAAGTCAGCCATATTGCATGGGGGGCATTGTGCTGGTTGTATTGTATAGGTGACTTCCAAGTGAGCCATATTGCTTGGGGGACATTGTGCTGGTGGCCATGTTCTATAGGTGACTTCCAAGTCAGCCATATTGCATGGGGGACATTGTGCTGGTTGCCATGTCCCATAGGTGACTTCCAAGTCAGCCATATTGCATGGGGGACATTGTGCTGGTTGCCATGTTGTATAGGTGACTTCCAAGTGAGCCATATTGCTTGGGGGACATTGTGCTGGTTGTGTTGTATAGGTGACTTCCAAGTCAGCCGTGTTGCATGGGGGACATTGTGCTGGTTGTATTGTATAGGTGACTTCCAAGTCAGCCATATTGCATGGGGGACATTGTGCTGGTGGCCATGTTGTAAAGGTGACTTCCAAGTCAGCCATATTGCATGAGGGACATTGTGCTGGTTGCCATGTTGTATAAGTGACTTCCAAGTCAGCCATATTGCATGGGGGACATTGTGCTGGTTGCCATGTTGTATAGGTGACTTACAAGTCAGCCATATTGCATGGGGGACATTGTGCTGGTTGCCATGTCCTATAGGTGACTTCCAAGTCAGCCATATTGCATGGGGGAAATTGTGCTGGTTGTCTTGTATAGGTGACTTTTAAGTCAGCCATATTGCTTGGGGGACATTGTGCTGATTGCCATGTTCTATAGGTGACTTCCAAGTCAGCCATATTGCTTGGGGGACATTGTGCTGGTTACCATGTTGTATAGGTGACTTCCAAGTCAGCCATATTGCTTGGGGGACATTGTGTTGGTTGCCATGTTGTATAGGTGACTTCCAAGTCAGCCATATTGCATGGGGGACATTGTGCTGGTGGCCTTGTTCTATAGGTGACTTCCAAGTCAGCCATATTGCATGGGGGACATTGTGCTGGTTGTCTTGTATAGGTGACTTCCAAGTCAGCCATATTGCATGGGGGACATTGTGCTGGTTGTTTTATATAGGTGACTTCCAAATCAGCCATATTGCATGGGGGACATTGTGCTGGTTGTATTGTATAGGTGACTTCCAAGTCAGCCATATTGCATGGGGGACATTGTGCTGGTTGTATTGTATAGGTGACTTCCAAGTCAGCCATATTGCATGGGGGACATTGTGCTGGTGGCCATGTCCTATAGGTGACTTCCAAGTCAGCCATATTGCATGGGGGACATTGTGCTGGTTGTCTTGTATAGGTGACTTCCAAGTCAGCCATATTGCTTGGGGGACATTGTGCTGGTTGTATTGTATAGGTGACTTCCAAGTCAGCCATATTGCTTGGGGGACATTGTGCTGGTTGCCATGTTGTATAGGTGACTTCCAGGTCAGCCATATTGCTTGGGGGACATTGTGTTGGTTGCCATGTTGTATAGGTGACTTCCAAGTCAGCCATATTGCATGGGGGACATTGTGCTGGTGGCCATGTTCTATAGGTGACTTCCAAGTCAGCCATATTGCATGGGGGACATTGTGCTGGTTGTCTTGTATAGGTGACTTCCAAGTCAGCCATATTGCATGGGGGACATTGTGCTGGTTGTTTTATATAGGTGACTTCCAAATCAGCCATATTGCATGGGGGACATTGTGCTGGTTGTATTGTATAGGTGACTTCCAAGTCAGCCATATTGCATGGGGGACATTGTGCTGGTTGTATTGTATAGGTGACTTCCAAGTCAGCCATATTGCATGGTGGACATTGTGCTGGTGGCCATGTCCTATAGGTGACTTCCAAGTCAGCCATATTGCATGGGGGACATTGTGCTGGTTGTCTTGTATAGGTGACTTCCAAGTCAGCCATATTGCTTGGGGGACATTGTGCTGGTTGTATTGTATAGGTGACTTCCAAGTCAGCCATATTGCATGGGGGACATTGTGCTGGTTGCCATGTTGTATAGGTGACTTCCAAGTCAGCCATATTGCATGGGGGACATTGTGCTGGTGGCCATGTTCTATAGGTGACTTTCAAGTCAGCCATATTGCATTTGGGACATTGTGCTGGTTGTCTTGTATAGGTGACTTCCAAGTCAGCCATATTGCATGGGGGACATTGTGCTGGTTGTGTTGTATAGGTGACTTCCAAATCAGCCATATTGCATGGGGGACATTGTGCTGGTTGTATTGTATAGGTGACTTCCAAGTCAGCCATATTGCATGGGGGACATTGTGCTGGTTGTCTTGTATAGGTGACTTCCAAGTCAGCCATATTGCTTGGGGGACATTGTGCTGGTTGTATTGTATAGGTGACTTCCAAGTCAGCCATATTGCATGGGGGACATTGTGCTGGTTGCCATGTTGTATAGGTGACTTCCAAGTCAGCCATATTGCATGGGGGACATTGTGCTGGTGGCCATGTTCTATAGGTGACTTCCAAGTCAGCCATATTGCATTTGGGACATTGTGCTGGTTGTATTGTATAGGTGACTTCCAAGTCAGCCATATTGCATGGGGGACATTGTGCTGGTTGTATTGTATAGGTGACTTCCAAGTGAGCCATATTGCTTGGGGGACATTGTGCTGGTGGCCATGTTCTATAGGTGACTTCCAAGTCAGCCATATTGCATGGGGGACATTGTGCTGGTTGCCATGTTCTATAGGTGACTTCCAAGTCAGCCATATTGCATGGGGGACATTGTGCTGGTTGTCTTGTATAGGTGACTTCCAAGTCAGCCATATTGCTTGGGGGACAATGTGCTGGTTGCCATGTTCTATAGGTGACTTCCAAGTCAGCCATATTGCTTGGGGGACATTGTGCTGGTGGCCATGTTCTATAGGTGACTTCCAAGTCAGCCATATTGCTTGGGGGACATTGTGCTGGTTGCCATGTTGTATAGGTGACTTCCAAGTCAGCCATATTGCATGGGGGACATTGTGCTGGTGGCCATGTTCTATAGGTGACTTCCAAGTCAGCCATATTGCATGGGGGACATTGTGCTGGTTGCCATGTTGTATAGGTGACTTCCAAGTCAGCCATATTGCATGGGGGACATTGTGCTGGTTGCCATGTCCTATAGGTGACTTCCAAGTCAGCCATATTGCATGGGGGACATTGTGCTGGTGGCCATGTTGTAAAGGTGACTTCCAAGTCAGCCATATTGCATGGGGGACATTGTGCTGGTTGCCATGTTGTATAGGTGACTTCCAAGTTAGCCATATTGCATGGGGGAAATTGTGCTGGTTGTCTTGTATAGGTGACTTTTAAGTCAGCCATATTGCTTGGGGGACATTGTGCTGGTTGCCATGTTCTATAGGTGACTTCCAAGTCAGCCATATTGCTTGGGGGACATTGTGCTGGTTGCCATGTTGTATAGGTGACTTCCAAGTCAGCCATATTGCTTGGGGGACATTGTGCTGGTTGCCATGTTGTATAGGTGACTTCCAAGTCAGCCATATTGCATGGGGGACATTGTGCTGGTGGCCATGTTCTATAGGTGACTTCCAAGTCAGCCATATTGCATGGGGGACATTGTGCTGGTTGTCTTGTATAGGTGACTTCCAAGTCAGCCATATTGCATGGGGGACATTGTGCTAGTTGTGTTGTATAGGTGACTTCCAAATCAGCCATATTGCATGGGGGACATTGTGCTGGTTGTATTGTATAGGTGACTTCCAAGTCAGCCATATTGCATTGGGGACATTGTGCTGGTTGTATTGTATAGGTGACTTCCAAGTCAGCCATATTGCATGGGGGACATTGTGCTGGTGGCCATGTCCTATAGGTGACTTCCAAGTCAGCCATATTGCATGGGGGACATTGTGCTGGTTGTCTTGTATAGGTGACTTCCAAGTCAGCCATATTGCTTGGGGGACATTGTGCTGGTTGTATTGTATAGGTGTCTTCCAAGTCAGCCATATTGCATGGGGGACATTGTGCTGGTAGCCATGTTGTATAGGTGACTTCCAAGTCAGCCATATTGCATGGGGGACATTGTGCTGGTGGCCATGTTCTATAGGTGACTTCCAAGTCAGCCATATTGCATTTGGGACATTGTGCTGGTTGTCTTGTATAGGTGACTTCCAAGTCAGCCATATTGCATGGGGGACATTGTGCTGGTTGTGTTGTATAGGTGACTTCCAAATCAGCCATATTGCATGGGGGACATTGTGCTGGTTGTATTGTATAGGTGACTTCCAAGTCAGCCATATTGCATGGGGGACATTGTGCTGGTTGTCTTGTATAGGTGACTTCCAAGTCAGCCAAATTGCTTGGGGGACATTGTGCTGGTTGTATTGTATAGGTGACTTCCAAGTCAGCCATATTGCATGGGGGACATTGTGCTGGTTGCCATGTTGTATAGGTGACTTCCAAGTCAGCCATATTGCATGGGGGACATTGTGCTGGTGGCCATGTTCTATAGGTGACTTCCAAGTCAGCCATATTGCATTTGGGACATTGTGCTGGTTGTATTGTATAGGTGACTTCCAAGTCAGCCATATTGCATGGGGGACATTGTGCTGGTTGAATTGTATAGGTGACTTCCAAGTGAGCCATATTGCTTGGGGGACATTGTGCTGGTGGCCATGTTCTATAGGTGACTTCCAAGTCAGCCATATTGCATGGGGGACATTGTGCTGGTTGCCATGTCCTGTAGGTGACTTCCAAGTCAGCCATATTCCATGGGGGACATTGTGCTGGTTGTCTTGTATAGGTGACTTCCAAGTCAGCCATATTGCTTGGGGGACATTGTGCTGGTTGCCATGTTCTATAGGTGCCTTCCAAGTCAGCCATATTGCTTGGGGGACATTGTGCTGGTGGCCATGTTCTATAGGTGACTTCCAAGTCAGCCATATTGCTTGGGGGACATTGTGCTGGTTGCCATGTTGTATAGGTGACTTCCAAGTCAGCCATATTGCATGGGGGACATTGTGCTGGTGGCCATGTTCTATAGGTGACTTCCAAGTCAGCCATATTGCATGGGGGACATTGTGCTGGTTGCCATGTTGTATAGGTGACTTCCAAGTCAGCCATATTGCATGGGGGACATTGTGCTGGTGGCCATGTTCTATAGGTGACTTCCAAGTCAGCCATATTGCATGGGGGACATTGTGCTGGTTGTGTTGTATAGGTGACTTCCAAATCAGCCATATTGCATGGGGGACATTGTGCTGGTTGTATTGTATAGGTGACTTCCAAGTCAGCCATATTGCATGGGGGACATTGTGCTGGTTGTATTGTATAGGTGACTTCCAAGTCAGCCATATTGCATGGGGGACATTGTGCTGGTGGCCATGTCCTATAGGTGACTTCCAAGTCAGCCATATTGCATGGGGGACATTGTGCTGGTTGTCTTGTATAGGTGACTTCCAAGTCAGCCATATTGCTTGGGGGACATTGTGCTGGTTGTATTGTATAGGTGACTTCCAAGTCAGCCATATTGCATGGGGGACATTGTGCTGGTTGCCATGTTGTATAGGTGACTTCCAAGTCAGCCATATTGCATGGGGGACATTGTGCTGGTGGCCATGTTCTATAGGTGACTTCCAAGTCAGCCACATTGCATGGGGGACATTGTGCTGGTTTCTTGTATAGGTGACTTCCAAGTCAGCCATATTGCATGGGGGACATTGTGCTGGTTGCCATGTTGTATAGGTGACTTCCAAGTCAGCCATATTGCATGGGGGACATTGTGCTGGTTGCCATGTTGTATAGGTGACTTCCAAGTCAGCCATATTGCATGGGGGACATTGTGCTGGATGCCATGTTGTATAGGTGACTTCCAAGTGAGCCATATTGCATGGGGGACATTGTGCTGGTTGCCATGTTCTATAGGTGACTTCCAAGTCAGCCATATTGCATGGGGGACATTGTGCTGGTTGTCTTGTATAGGTGACTTCCAAGTCAGCCATATTGCTTGGGGGACAATGTGCTGGTTGCCATGTTCTATAGGTGACTTCCAAGTCAGCCATATTGCTTGGGGGACATTGTGCTGGTGGCCATGTTCTATAGGTGACTTCCAAGTCAGCCATATTGCTTGGGGGACATTGTGCTGGTTGCCATGTTGTATAGGTGACTTCCAAGTCAGCCATATTGCATGGGGGACATTGTGCTGGTGGCCATGTTCTATAGGTGACTTCCAAGTCAGCCATATTGCATGGGGGACATTGTGCTGGTTGCCATGTTGTATAGGTGACTTCCAAGTCAGCCATATTGCATGGGGGACATTGTGCTGGTTGCCATGTCCTATAGGTGACTTCCAAGTCAGCCATATTGCATGGGGGACATTGTGCTGGTGGCCATGTTGTAAAGGTGACTTCCAAGTCAGCCATATTGCATGGGGGACATTGTGCTGGTTGTCTTGTATAGGTGACTTTTAAGTCAGCCATATTGCTTGGGGGACATTGTGCTGGTTGCCATGTTCTATAGGTGACTTCCAAGTCAGCCATATTGCTTGGGGGACATTGTGCTGGTTGCCATGTTGTATAGGTGACTTCCAAGTCAGCCATATTGCTTGGGGGACATTGTGCTGGTTGCCATGTTGTATAGGTGACTTCCAAGTCAGCCATATTGCATGGGGGACATTGTGCTGGTGGCCATGTTCTATAGGTGACTTCCAAGTCAGCCATATTGCATGGGGGACATTGTGCTGGTTGTCTTGTATAGGTGACTTCCAAGTCAGCCATATTGCATGGGGGACATTGTGCTAGTTGTGTTGTATAGGTGACTTCCAAATCAGCCATATTGCATGGGGGACATTGTGCTGGTTGTATTGTATAGGTGACTTCCAAGTCAGCCATATTGCATTGGGGACATTGTGCTGGTTGTATTGTATAGGTGACTTCCAAGTCAGCCATATTGCATGGGGGACATTGTGCTGGTGGCCATGTCCTATAGGTGACTTCCAAGTCAGCCATATTGCATGGGGGACATTGTGCTGGTTGTCTTGTATAGGTGACTTCCAAGTCAGCCATATTGCTTGGGGGACATTGTGCTGGTTGTATTGTATAGGTGTCTTCCAAGTCAGCCATATTGCATGGGGGACATTGTGCTGGTAGCCATGTTGTATAGGTGACTTCCAAGTCAGCCATATTGCATGGGGGACATTGTGCTGGTGGCCATGTTCTATAGGTGACTTCCAAGTCAGCCATATTGCATTTGGGACATTGTGCTGGTTGTCTTGTATAGGTGACTTCCAAGTCAGCCATATTGCATGGGGGACATTGTGCTGGTTGTGTTGTATAGGTGACTTCCAAATCAGCCATATTGCATGGGGGACATTGTGCTGGTTGTATTGTATAGGTGACTTCCAAGTCAGCCATATTGCATGGGGGACATTGTGCTGGTTGTCTTGTATAGGTGACTTCCAAGTCAGCCAAATTGCTTGGGGGACATTGTGCTGGTTGTATTGTATAGGTGACTTCCAAGTCAGCCATATTGCATGGGGGACATTGTGCTGGTTGCCATGTTGTATAGGTGACTTCCAAGTCAGCCATATTGCATGGGGGACATTGTGCTGGTGGCCATGTTCTATAGGTGACTTCCAAGTCAGCCATATTGCATTTGGGACATTGTGCTGGTTGTATTGTATAGGTGACTTCCAAGTCAGCCATATTGCATGGGGGACATTGTGCTGGTTGAATTGTATAGGTGACTTCCAAGTGAGCCATATTGCTTGGGGGACATTGTGCTGGTGGCCATGTTCTATAGGTGACTTCCAAGTCAGCCATATTGCATGGGGGACATTGTGCTGGTTGCCATGTCCTGTAGGTGACTTCCAAGTCAGCCATATTCCATGGGGGACATTGTGCTGGTTGTCTTGTATAGGTGACTTCCAAGTCAGCCATATTGCTTGGGGGACATTGTGCTGGTTGCCATGTTCTATAGGTGCCTTCCAAGTCAGCCATATTGCTTGGGGGACATTGTGCTGGTGGCCATGTTCTATAGGTGACTTCCAAGTCAGCCATATTGCTTGGGGGACATTGTGCTGGTTGCCATGTTGTATAGGTGACTTCCAAGTCAGCCATATTGCATGGGGGACATTGTGCTGGTGGCCATGTTCTATAGGTGACTTCCAAGTCAGCCATATTGCATGGGGGACATTGTGCTGGTTGCCATGTTGTATAGGTGACTTCCAAGTCAGCCATATTGCATGGGGGACATTGTGCTGGTGGCCATGTTCTATAGGTGACTTCCAAGTCAGCCATATTGCATGGGGGACATTGTGCTGGTTGTGTTGTATAGGTGACTTCCAAATCAGCCATATTGCATGGGGGACATTGTGCTGGTTGTATTGTATAGGTGACTTCCAAGTCAGCCATATTGCATGGGGGACATTGTGCTGGTTGTATTGTATAGGTGACTTCCAAGTCAGCCATATTGCATGGGGGACATTGTGCTGGTGGCCATGTCCTATAGGTGACTTCCAAGTCAGCCATATTGCATGGGGGACATTGTGCTGGTTGTCTTGTATAGGTGACTTCCAAGTCAGCCATATTGCTTGGGGGACATTGTGCTGGTTGTATTGTATAGGTGACTTCCAAGTCAGCCATATTGCATGGGGGACATTGTGCTGGTTGCCATGTTGTATAGGTGACTTCCAAGTCAGCCATATTGCATGGGGGACATTGTGCTGGTGGCCATGTTCTATAGGTGACTTCCAAGTCAGCCACATTGCATGGGGGACATTGTGCTGGTTTCTTGTATAGGTGACTTCCAAGTCAGCCATATTGCATGGGGGACATTGTGCTGGTTGCCATGTTGTATAGGTGACTTCCAAGTCAGCCATATTGCATGGGGGACATTGTGCTGGTTGCCATGTTGTATAGGTGACTTCCAAGTCAGCCATATTGCATGGGGGACATTGTGCTGGATGCGATGTTGTATAGGTGACTTCCAAGTGAGCCATATTGCATGGGGGACATTGTGCTGGTTGTGTTGTATAGGTGACTTCCAAGTCAGCCATATTGCATGGGGGACATTGTGCTGGTTGTGTTCTATAGGTGACTTCCAAGTCAGCCATATTGCATGGGGGACATTGTGCTGGTTGTATTGTATAGGTGACTTCCAAGTCAGCCATATTGCATGGGGGGCATTGTGCTGGTTGTATTGTATAGGTGACTTCCAAGTGAGCCATATTGCTTGGGGGACATTGTGCTGGTGGCCATGTTCTATAGGTGACTTCCAAGTCAGCCATATTGCATGGGGGACATTGTGCTGGTTGCCATGTCCCATAGGTGACTTCCAAGTCAGCCATATTGCATGGGGGACATTGTGCTGGTTGCCATGTTGTATAGGTGACTTCCAAGTGAGCCATATTGCTTGGGGGACATTGTGCTGGTTGTGTTGTATAGGTGACTTCCAAGTCAGCCGTGTTGCATGGGGGACATTGTGCTGGTTGTATTGTATAGGTGACTTCCAAGTCAGCCATATTGCATGGGGGACATTGTGCTGGTGGCCATGTTGTAAAGGTGACTTCCAAGTCAGCCATATTGCATGAGGGACATTGTGCTGGTTGCCATGTTGTATAAGTGACTTCCAAGTCAGCCATATTGCATGGGGGACATTGTGCTGGTTGCCATGTTGTATAGGTGACTTACAAGTCAGCCATATTGCATGGGGGACATTGTGCTGGTTGCCATGTCCTATAGGTGACTTCCAAGTCAGCCATATTGCATGGGGGAAATTGTGCTGGTTGTCTTGTATAGGTGACTTTTAAGTCAGCCATATTGCTTGGGGGACATTGTGCTGATTGCCATGTTCTATAGGTGACTTCCAAGTCAGCCACATTGCTTGGGGGACATTGTGCTGGTTACCATGTTGTATAGGTGACTTCCAAGTCAGCCATATTGCTTGGGGGACATTGTGTTGGTTGCCATGTTGTATAGGTGACTTCCAAGTCAGCCATATTGCATGGGGGACATTGTGCTGGTGGCCATGTTCTATAGGTGACTTCCAAGTCAGCCATATTGCATGGGGGACATTGTGCTGGTTGTCTTGTATAGGTGACTTCCAAGTCAGCCATATTGCATGGGGGACATTGTGCTGGTTGTTTTATATAGGTGACTTCCAAATCAGCCATATTGCATGGGGGACATTGTGCTGGTTGTATTGTATAGGTGACTTCCAAGTCAGCCATATTGCATGGGGGACATTGTGCTGGTTGTATTGTATAGGTGACTTCCAAGTCAGCCATATTGCATGGGGGACATTGTGCTGGTGGCCATGTCCTATAGGTGACTTCCAAGTCAGCCATATTGCATGGGGGACATTGTGCTGGTTGTCTTGTATAGGTGACTTCCAAGTCAGCCATATTGCTTGGGGGACATTGTGCTGGTTGTATTGTATAGGTGACTTCCAAGTCAGCCATATTGCTTGGGGGACATTGTGCTGGTTGCCATGTTGTATAGGTGACTTACAAGTCAGCCATATTGCTTGGGGGACATTGTGTTGGTTGCCATGTTGTATAGGTGACTTCCAAGTCAGCCATATTGCATGGGGGACATTGTGCTGGTGGCCATGTTCTATAGGTGACTTCCAAGTCAGCCATATTGCATGGGGGACATTGTGCTGGTTGTCTTGTATAGGTGACTTCCAAGTCAGCCATATTGCATGGGGGACATTGTGCTGGTTGTTTTATATAGGTGACTTCCAAATCAGCCATATTGCATGGGGGACATTGTGCTGGTTGTATTGTATAGGTGACTTCCAAGTCAGCCATATTGCATGGGGGACATTGTGCTGGTTGTATTGTATAGGTGACTTCCAAGTCAGCCATATTGCATGGGGGACATTGTGCTGGTGGCCATGTCCTATAGGTGACTTCCAAGTCAGCCATATTGCATGGGGGACATTGTGCTGGTTGTCTTGTATAGGTGACTTCCAAGTCAGCCATATTGCTTGGGGGACATTGTGCTGGTTGTATTGTATAGGTGACTTCCAAGTCAGCCATATTGCATGGGGGACATTGTGCTGGTTGCCATGTTGTATAGGTGACTTCCAAGTCAGCCATATTGCATGGGGGACATTGTGCTGGTGGCCATGTTCTATAGGTGACTTCCAAGTCAGCCATATTGCATTTGGGACATTGTGCTGGTTGTCTTGTATAGGTGACTTCCAAGTCAGCCATATTGCATGGGGGACATTGTGCTGGTTGTGTTGTATAGGTGACTTCCAAATCAGCCATATTGCATGGGGGACATTGTGCTGGTTGTATTGTATAGGTGACTTCCAAGTCAGCCATATTGCATGGGGGACATTGTGCTGGTTGTCTTGTATAGGTGACTTCCAAGTCAGCCATATTGCTTGGGGGACATTGTGCTGGTTGTATTGTATAGGTGACTTCCAAGTCAGCCATATTGCATGGGGGACATTGTGCTGGTTGCCATTTTGTATAGGTGACTTCCAAGTCAGCCATATTGCATGGGGGACATTGTGCTGGTGGCCATGTTCTATAGGTGACTTCCAAGTCAGCCATATTGCATTTGGGACATTGTGCTGGTTGTATTGTATAGGTGACTTCCAAGTCAGCCATATTGCATGGGGGACATTGTGCTGGTTGTATTGTATAGGTGACTTCCAAGTGAGCCATATTGCTTGGGGGACATTGTGCTGGTGGCCATGTTCTATAGGTGACTTCCAAGTCAGCCATATTGCATGGGGGACATTGTGCTGGTTGCCATGTTCTATAGGTGACTTCCAAGTCAGCCATATTGCATGGGGGACATTGTGCTGGTTGTCTTGTATAGGTGACTTCCAAGTCAGCCACATTGCTTGGGGGACAATGTGCTGGTTGCCATGTTCTATAGGGGACTTCCAAGTCAGCCATATTGCTTGGGGGACATTGTGCTGGTGGCCATGTTCTATAGGTGACTTCCAAGTCAGCCATATTGCTTGGGGGACATTGTGCTGGTTGCCATGTTGTATAGGTGACTTCCAAGTCAGCCATATTGCATGGGGGACATTGTGCTGGTGGCCATGTTCTATAGGTGACTTCCAAGTCAGCCATATTGCATGGGGGACATTGTGCTGGTTGCCATGTTGTATAGGTGACTTCCAAGTCAGCCATATTGCATGGGGGACATTGTGCTGGTGGCCATGTTCTATAGGTGACTTCCAAGTCAGCCATATTGCATGGGGGACATTGTGCTGGTTGTCTTGTATAGGTGACTTCCAAGTCAGCCATATTGCATGGGGGACATTGTGCTGGTTGTGTTGTATAGGTGACTTCCAAATCAGCCATATTGCATGGGGGACATTGTGCTGGTTGTATTGTATAGGTGACTTCCAAGTCAGCCATATTGCATGGGGGACATTGTGCTGGTTGTATTGTATAGGTGACTTCCAAGTCAGCCATATTGCATGGGGGACATTGTGCTGGTGGCCATGTCCTATAGGTGACTTCCAAGTCAGCCATATTGCATGGGGGACATTGTGCTGGTTGTCTTGTATAGGTGACTTCCAAGTCAGCCATATTGCTTGGGGGACATTGTGCTGGTTGTATTGTATAGGTGACTTCCAAGTCAGCCATATTGCATAGGGGACATTGTGCTGGTTGCCATGTTGTATAGGTGACTTCCAAGTCAGCCATATTGCATGGGGGACATTGTGCTGGTGGCCATGTTCTATTGGTGACTTCCAAGTCAGCCATATTGCATTTGGGACATTGTGCTGGTTGTCTTGTATAGGTGACTTCCAAGTCAGCCATATTGCATGGGGGACATTGTGCTGGTTGTGTTGTATAGGTGACTTCCAAATCAGCCATATTGCATGGGGGACATTGTGCTGGTTGTATTGTATAGGTGACTTCCAAGTCAGCCATATTGCATGGGGGACATTGTGCTGGTTGTCTTGTATAGGTGACTTCCAAGTCAGCCATATTGCTTGGGGGACATTGTGCTGGTTGTGTTGTATAGGTGACTTCCAAATCAGCCATATTGCATGGGGGACATTGTGCTGGTTGTATTGTATAGGTGACTTCCAAGTCAGCCATATTGCATTGGGGACATTGTGCTGGTTGTATTGTATAGGTGACTTCCAAGTCAGCCATATTGCATGGGGGACATTGTGCTGGTGGCCATGTCCTATAGGTGACTTCCAAGTCAGCCATATTGCATGGGGGACATTGTGCTGGTTGTCTTGTATAGGTGACTTCCAAGTCAGCCATATTGCTTGGGGGACATTGTGCTGGTTGTATTGTATAGGTGTCTTCCAAGTCAGCCATATTGCATGGGGGACATTGTGCTGGTAGCCATGTTGTATAGGTGACTTCCAAGTCAGCCATATTGCATGGGGGACATTGTGCTGGTGGCCATGTTCTATAGGTGACTTCCAAGTCAGCCATATTGCATTTGGGACATTGTGCTGGTTGTCTTGTATAGGTGACTTCCAAGTCAGCCATATTGCATGGGGGACATTGTGCTGGTTGTGTTGTATAGGTGACTTCCAAATCAGCCATATTGCATGGGGGACATTGTGCTGGTTGTATTGTATAGGTGACTTCCAAGTCAGCCATATTGCATGGGGGACATTGTGCTGGTTGTCTTGTATAGGTGACTTCCAAGTCAGCCATATTGCTTGGGGGACATTGTGCTGGTTGTATTGTATAGGTGACTTCCAAGTCAGCCATATTGCATGGGGGACATTGTGCTGGTTGCCATGTTGTATAGGTGACTTCCAAGTCAGCCATATTGCATGGGGGACATTGTGCTGGTGGCCATGTTCTATAGGTGACTTCCAAGTCAGCCATATTGCATTTGGGACATTGTGCTGGTTGTATTGTATAGGTGACTTCCAAGTCAGCCATATTGCATGGGGGACATTGTGCTGGTTGAATTGTATAGGTGACTTCCAAGTGAGCCATATTGCTTGGGGGACATTGTGCTGGTGGCCATGTTCTATTGTGACTTCCAAGTCAGCCATATTGCATGGGGGACATTGTGCTAGTTGCCATGTCCTGTAGGTGACTTCCAAGTCAGCCATATTCCATGGGGGACATTGTGCTGGTTGTCTTGTATAGGTGACTTCCAAGTCAGCCATATTGCTTGGGGGACATTGTGCTGGTTGCCATGTTCTATAGGTGACTTCCAAGTCAGCCATATTGCTTGGGGGACATTGTGCTGGTGGCCATGTTCTATAGGTGACTTCCAAGTCAGCCATATTGCTTGGGGGACATTGTGCTGGTTGCCATGTTGTATAGGTGACTTCCAAGTCAGCCATATTGCATGGGGGACATTGTGCTGGTGGCCATGTTCTATAGGTGACTTTCAAGTCAGCCATATTGCATGGGGGACATTGTGCTGGTTGCCATGTTGTATAGGTGACTTCCAAGTCAGCCATATTGCATGGGGGACATTGTGCTGGTGGCCATGTTCTATAGGTGACTTCCAAGTCAGCCATATTGCATGGGGGACATTGTGCTGGTTGTCTTGTATAGGTGACTTCCAAGTCAGCCATATTGCATGGGGGACATTGTGCTGGTTGTGTTGTATAGGTGACTTCCAAATCAGCCATATTGCATGGGGGACATTGTGCTGGTTGTATTGTATAGGTGACTTCCAAGTCAGCCATATTGCATGGGGAACATTGTGCTGGTTGTATTGTATAGGTGACTTCCAAGTCAGCCATATTGCATGGGGGACATTGTGCTGGTGGCCATGTCCTTTAGGTGACTTCCAAGTCAGCCATATTGCATGGGGGACATTGTGCTGGTTGTCTTGTATAGGTGACTTCCAAGTCAGCCATATTGCTTGGGGGACATTGTGCTGGTTGTATGGTATAGGTGACTTCCAAGTCAGTCATATTGCATGGGGGACATTGTGCTGGTTGCCATGTTGTATAGGTGACTTCCAAGTCAGCCATATTGCATGGGGGACATTGTGCTGGTGGCCATGTTCTATAGGTGACTTCCAAGTCAGCCACATTGCATGGGGGACATTGTGCTGGTTTCTTGTATAGGTGACTTCCAAGTCAGCCATATTGCATGGGGGACATTGTGCTGGTTGCCATGTTGTATAGGTGACTTCCAAGTCAGCCATATTGCATGGGGGACATTGTGCTGGTTGCCATGTTGTATAGGTGACTTCCAAGTCAGCCATATTGCATGGGGGACATTGTGCTGGTTGTATTGTATAGGTGACTTCCAAGTCAGCCATATTGCATGGGGGACATTGTGCTGGTGGCCATGTCCTTTAGGTGACTTCCAAGTCAGCCATATTGCATGGGGGACATTGTGCTGGTTGTCTTGTATAGGTGACTTCCAAGTCAGCCATATTGCTTGGGGGACATTGTGCTGGTTGTATGGTATAGGTGACTTCCAAGTCAGTCATATTGCATGGGGGACATTGTGCTGGTTGCCATGTTGTATAGGTGACTTCCAAGTCAGCCATATTGCATGGGGGACATTGTGCTGGTGGCCATGTTCTATAGGTGACTTCCAAGTCAGCCACATTGCATGGGGGACATTGTGCTGGTTTCTTGTATAGGTGACTTCCAAGTCAGCCATATTGCATGGGGGACATTGTGCTGGTTGCCATGTTGTATAGGTGACTTCCAAGTCAGCCATATTGCATGGGGGACATTGTGCTGGTTGCCATGTTGTATAGGTGACTTCCAAGTCAGCCATATTGCATGGGGGACATTGTGCTGGATGCCATGTTGTATAGGTGACTTCCAAGTCAGCCATATTGCATGGGGGACATTGTGCTGGTTGTCTTGTATAGGTGACTTCCAAGTCAGCCATATTGCATGGGGGACATTGTGCTGGTTGTGTTATATAGGTGACTTCCAAGTCAGCCATATTGCATGGGGGACATTGTGCTGGTTGTCTTGTATAGGTGACTTCCAAGTCAGGCATATTGCTTGGGGGACATTGTGCTGGTTGTATTGTATAGGTGACTTCCAAGTCAGCCATATTGCATGGGGGACATTGTGCTGGTTGCCATGTTGTATAGGTGACTTCCAAGTCAGCCATATTGCATGGGGGACATTGTGCTGGTGGCCATGTTCTATAGGTGACTTCCAAGTCAGCCATATTGCATTTGGGACATTGTGCTGGTTGTCTTGTATAGGTGACTTCCAAGTCAGCCATATTGCATGGGGGACATTGTGCTGATTGTGTTGTATAGGTGACTTCCAAATCAGCCATATTGCATGGGGGACATTGTGCTGGTTGTATTGTATAGGTGACTTCCAAGTCAGCCATATTGCATGGGGGACATTGTGCTGGTTGTCTTGTATAGGTGACTTCCAAGTCAGCCATATTGCTTGGGGGACATTGTGCTGGTTGTATTGTATAGGTGACTTCCAAGTCAGCCATATTGCATGGGGGACATTGTGCTGGTGGCCATGTTGTATAGGTGACTTCCAAGTCAGCCATATTGCATGGGGGACATTGTGCTGGTGGCCATGTTCTATAGGTGACTTCCAAGTCAGCCATATTGCGTTTGGGACATTGTGCTGTTTGTATTGTATAGGTGACTTCCAAGTCAGCCATATTGCATGGGGGACATTGTGCTGGTTGTATTGTATAGGTGACTTCCAAGTGAGCCATATTGCTTGGGGGACATTGTGCTGGTGGCCATGTTCTATAGGTGACTTCCAAGTCAGCCATATTGCATGGGGGACATTGTGCTGGTTGCCATGTTCTATAGGTGACTTCCAAGTCAGCCATATTGCATGGGGGACATTGTGCTGGTTGTCTTGTATAGGTGACTTCCAAGTCAGCCATATTGCTTGGGGGACATTGTGCTGGTTGCCGTTTTCTATAGGTGATTTCCAAGTCAGCCATATTGCTTGGGGGACATTGTGCTGGTGGCCATGTTCTATAGGTGACTTCCAAGTCAGCCATATTGCTTGGGGGACATTGTGCTGGTTGCCATGTTGTATAGTTGACTTCCAAGTCAGCCATATTGCATGGGGGACATTGTGCTGGTTGCCATGTTGTATAGGTGACTTCCAAGTCAGCAATATTGCTTGGGGGACATTGTGTTGGTTGCCATGTTGTATAGGTGACTTCCAAGTCAGCCATATTGCATGGGGGACATTGTGCTGGTGGCCATGTTCTATAGGTGACTTCCAAGTCAGCCATATTGCATGGGGGACATTGTGCTGGTTGTCTTGTATAGGTGACTTCCAAGTCAGCCATATTGCATGGGGGACATTGTGCTGGTTGTGTTATATAGGTGACTTCCAAGTCAGCCATATTGCATGGGGGACATTGTGCTGGTTGTCTTGTATAGGTGACTTCCAAGTCAGGCATATTGCTTGGGGGACATTGTGCTGGTTGTATTGTATAGGTGACTTCCAAGTCAGCCATATTGCATGGGGGACATTGTGCTGGTTGCCATGTTGTATAGGTGACTTCCAAGTCAGCCATATTGCATGGGGGACATTGTGCTGGTGGCCATGTTCTATAGGTGACTTCCAAGTCAGCCATATTGCATTTGGGACATTGTGCTGGTTGTCTTGTATAGGTGACTTCCAAGTCAGCCATATTGCATGGGGGATATTGTGCTGATTGTGTTGTATAGGTGACTTCCAAATCAGCCATATTGCATGGGGGACATTGTGCTGGTTGTATTGTATAGGTGACTTCCAAGTCAGCCATATTGCATGGGGGACATTGTGCTGGTTGTCTTGTATAGGTGACTTCCAAGTCAGCCATATTGCTTGGGGGACATTGTGCTGGTTGTATTGTATAGGTGACTTCCAAGTCAGCCATATTGCATGGGGGACATTGTGCTGGTGGCCATGTTGTATAGGTGACTTCCAAGTCAGCCATATTGCATGGGGGACATTGTGCTGGTGGCCATGTTCTATAGGTGACTTCCAAGTCAGCCATATTGCATTTGGGACATTGTGCTGTTTGTATTGTATAGGTGACTTCCAAGTCAGCCATATTGCATGGGGGACATTGTGCTGGTTGTATTGTATAGGTGACTTCCAAGTGAGCCATATTGCTTGGGGGACATTGTGCTGGTGGCCATGTTCTATAGGTGACTTCCAAGTCAGCCATATTGCATGGGGGACATTGTGCTGGTTGCCATGTTCTATAGGTGACTTCCAAGTCAGCCATATTGCATGGGGGACATTGTGCTGGTTGTCTTGTATAGGTGACTTCCAAGTCAGCCATATTGCTTGGGGGACATTGTGCTGGTTGCCGTTTTCTATAGGTGACTTCCAAGTCAGCCATATTGCTTGGGGGACATTGTGCTGGTGGCCATGTTCTATAGGTGACTTCCAAGTCAGCCATATTGCTTGGGGGACATTGTGCTGGTTGCCATGTTGTATAGTTGACTTCCAAGTCAGCCATATTGCATGGGGGACATTGTGCTGGTGGCCATGTTCTATAGGTGACTTCCAAGTCAGCCATATTGCATGGGGGACATTGTGCTGGTTGCCATGTTGTATAGGTGACTTCCAAGTCAGCAATATTGCTTGGGGGACATTGTGTTGGTTGCCATGTTGTATAGGTGACTTCCAAGTCAGCCATATTGCATGGGGGACATTGTGCTGGTGGCCATGTTCTATAGGTGACTTCCAAGTCAGCCATATTGCATGGGGGACATTGTGCTGGTTGTCTTGTATAGGTGACTTCCAAGTCAGCCATATTGCATGGGGGACATTGTGCTGGTTGTGTTATATAGGTGACTTCCAAGTCAGCCATATTGCATGGGGGACATTGTGCTGGTTGTCTTGTATAGGTGACTTCCAAGTCAGGCATATTGCTTGGGGGACATTGTGCTGGTTGTATTGTATAGGTGACTTCCAAGTCAGCCATATTGCATGGGGGACATTGTGCTGGTTGCCATGTTGTATAGGTGACTTCCAAGTCAGCCATATTGCATGGGGGACATTGTGCTGGTGGCCATGTTCTATAGGTGACTTCCAAGTCAGCCATATTGCATTTGGGACATTGTGCTGGTTGTCTTGTATAGGTGACTTCCAAGTCAGCCATATTGCATGGGGGACATTGTGCTGATTGTGTTGTATAGGTGACTTCCAAATCAGCCATATTGCATGGGGGACATTGTGCTGGTTGTATTGTATAGGTGACTTCCAAGTCAGCCATATTGCATGGGGGACATTGTGCTGGTTGTCTTGTATAGGTGACTTCCAAGTCAGCCATATTGCTTGGGGGACATTGTGCTGGTTGTATTGTATAGGTGACTTCCAAGTCAGCCATATTGCATGGGGGACATTGTGCTGGTGGCCATGTTGTATAGGTGACTTCCAAGTCAGCCATATTGCATGGGGGACATTGTGCTGGTGGCCATGTTCTATAGGTGACTTCCAAGTCAGCCATATTGCATTTGGGACATTGTGCTGTTTGTATTGTATAGGTGACTTCCAAGTCAGCCATATTGCATGGGGGACATTGTGCTGGTTGTATTGTATAGGTGACTTCCAAGTGAGCCATATTGCTTGGGGGACATTGTGCTGGTGGCCATGTTCTATAGGTGACTTCCAAGTCAGCCATATTGCTTGGGGGACATTGTGCTGGTTGCCATGTTGTATAGTTGACTTCCAAGTCAGCCATATTGCATGGGGGACATTGTGCTGGTGGCCATGTTCTATAGGTGACTTCCAAGTCAGCCATATTGCATGGGGGACATTGTGCTGGTTGCCATGTTGTATAGGTGACTTCCAAGTCAGCCATATTGCATGGGGGACATTGTGCTGGTGGCCATGTTCTATAGGTGACTTCCAAGTCAGCCATATTGCATGGGGGACATTGTGCTGGTTGTATTGTATAGGTGACTTCCAAGTCAGCCATATTGCTTGGGGGACATTGTGCTGGTGGCCATGTTCTATAGGTGACTTCCAAGTCAGCCATATTGCTTGGGGGACATTGTGCTGGTTGCCATGTTGTATAGTTGACTTCCAAGTCAGCCATATTGCATGGGGGACATTGTGCTGGTGGCCATGTTCTATAGGTGACTTCCAAGTCAGCCATATTGCATGGGGGACATTGTGCTGGTTGCCATGTTGTATAGGTGACTTCCAAGTCAGCCATATTGCATGGGGGACATTGTGCTGGTGGCCATGTTCTATAGGTGACTTCCAAGTCAGCCATATTGCATGGGGGACATTGTGCTGGTTGTATTGTATAGGTGACTTCCAAGTGAGCCATATTGCTTGGGGGACATTGTGCTGGTGGCCATGTTCTATAGGTGACTTCCAAGTCAGCCATATTGCATTTGGGACATTGTGCTGGTTGTCTTGTTTAGGTGACTTCCAAGTCAGCCATATTGCATGGGGGACATTGTGCTGGTTGTGTTGTATAGGTGACTTCCAAATCAGCCATATTGCATGGGGGACATTGTGCTGGTTGTATTGTATAGGTGACTTCCAAGTCAGCCATATTGCATGGGGGACATTGTGCTGGTTGTCTTGTATAGGTGACTTCCAAGTCAGCCATATTGCTTGGGGGACATTGTGCTGGTTGTATTGTATAGGTGACTTCCAAGTCAGCCATATTGCAGGGGGGACATTGTGCTGGTTGCCATGTTGTATAGGTGACTTCCAAGTCAGCCATATTGCATGGGGGACATTGTGCTGGTGGCCATGTTCTATAGGTGACTTCCAAGTCAGCCATATTGCATTTGGGACATTGTGCTGGTTGTATTGTATAGGTGACTTCCAAGTCAGCCATATTGCATGGGGGACATTGTGCTGGTTGAATTGTATAGGTGACTTCCAAGTGAGCCATATTGCATGGGGGACATTGTGCTAGTTGCCATGTCCTGTAGGTGACTTCCAAGTCAGCCATATTCCATGGGGGACATTGTGCTGGTTGTCTTGTATAGGTGACTTCCAAGTCAGCCATATTGCTTGGGGGACATTGTGCTGGTTGCCATGTTCTATAGGTGACTTCCAAGTCAGCCATATTGCTTGGGGGACATTGTGCTGGTGGCCATGTTCTATAGGTGACTTCCAAGTCAGCCATATTGCTTGGGGGACATTGTGCTGGTTGCCATGTTGTATAGGTGACTTCCAAGTCAGCCATATTGCATGGGGGACATTGTGCTGGTGGCCATGTTCTATAGGTGACTTTCAAGTCAGCCATATTGCATGGGGGACATTGTGCTGGTTGCCATGTTGTATAGGTGACTTCCAAGTCAGCCATATTGCATGGGGGACATTGTGCTGGTGGCCATGTTCTATAGGTGACTTCCAAGTCAGCCATATTGCATGGGGGACATTGTGCTGGTTGTCTTGTATAGGTGACTTCCAAGTCAGCCATATTGCATGGGGGACATTGTGCTGGTTGTGTTGTATAGGTGACTTCCAAATCAGCCATATTGCATGGGGGACATTGTGCTGGTTGTATTGTATAGGTGACTTCCAAGTCAGCCATATTGCATGGGGGACATTGTGCTGGTTGTATTGTATAGGTGACTTCCAAGTCAGCCATATTGCATGGGGGACATTGTGCTGGTGGCCATGTCCTATAGGTGACTTCCAAGTCAGCCATATTGCATGGGGGACATTGTGCTGGTTGTATTGTATAGGTGACTTCCAAGTCAGCCATATTGCATGGGGGACATTGTGCTGGTTGCCATGTTGTATAGGTGACTTCCAAGTCAGCCATATTGCATGGGGGACATTGTGCTGGTGGCCATGTTCTATAGGTGACTTCCAAGTCAGCCACATTGCATGGGGGACATTGTGCTGGTTTCTTGTATAGGTGACTTCCAAGTCAGCCATATTGCATGGGGGACATTGTGCTGGTTGCCATGTTGTATAGGTGACTTCCAAGTGAGCCATATTGCTTGGGGGACATTGTGCTGGTTGTGTTGTATAGGTGACTTCCAAGTCAGCCGTGTTGCATGGGGGACATTGTGCTGGTTGTATTGTATAGGTGACTTCCAAGTCAGCCATATTGCATGGGGGACATTGTGCTGGTGGCCATGTTGTAAAGGTGACTTCCAAGTCAGCCATATTGCATGAGGGACATTGTGCTGGTTGCCATGTTGTATAGGTGACTTCCAAGTCAGCCATATTGCATGGAGGACATTGTGCTGGTTGCCATGTTGTATAGGTGACTTACAAGTCAGCCATATTGCATGGGGGACATTGTGCTGGTTGCCATGTCCTATAGGTGACTTCCAAGTCAGCCATATTGCATGGGGGAAATTGTGCTGGTTGCCATGTTGTATAGGTGACTTCCAAGTGAGCCATATTGCTTGGGGGACATTGTGCTGGTTGTGTTGTATAGGTGACTTCCAAGTCAGCCGTGTTGCATGGGGGACATTGTGCTGGTTGTATTGTATAGGTGACTTCCAAGTCAGCCATATTGCATGGGGGACATTGTGCTGGTGGCCATGTTGTAAAGGTGACTTCCAAGTCAGCCATATTGCATGAGGGACATTGTGCTGGTTGCCATGTTGTATAGGTGACTTCCAAGTCAGCCATATTGCATGGAGGACATTGTGCTGGTTGCCATGTTGTATAGGTGACTTACAAGTCAGCCATATTGCATGGGGGACATTGTGCTGGTTGCCATGTCCTATAGGTGACTTCCAAGTCAGCCATATTGCATGGGGGAAATTGTGCTGGTTGTCTTGTATAGGTGACTTTTAAGTCAGCCATATTGCTTGGGGGACATTGTGCTGATTGCCATGTTCTATAGGTGACTTCCAAGTCAGCCATATTGCATGGGGGACATTGTGCTGGTTGCCATGTTGTATAGGTGACTTCCAAGTCAGCCATATTGCATGGGGGACATTGTGCTGGTGGCCATGTTCTATAGGTGACTTCCAAGTCAGCCACATTGCATGGGGGACATTGTGCTGGTTTCTTGTATAGGTGACTTCCAAGTCAGCCATATTGCATGGGGGACATTGTGCTGGTTGCCATGTTGTATAGGTGACTTCCAAGTGAGCCATATTGCTTGGGGGACATTGTGCTGGTTGTGTTGTATAGGTGACTTCCAAGTCAGCCGTGTTGCATGGGGGACATTGTGCTGGTTGTATTGTATAGGTGACTTCCAAGTCAGCCATATTGCATGGGGGACATTGTGCTGGTGGCCATGTTGTAAAGGTGACTTCCAAGTCAGCCATATTGCATGAGGGACATTGTGCTGGTTGCCATGTTGTATAGGTGACTTCCAAGTCAGCCATATTGCATGGAGGACATTGTGCTGGTTGCCATGTTGTATAGGTGACTTACAAGTCAGCCATATTGCATGGGGGACATTGTGCTGGTTGCCATGTCCTATAGGTGACTTCCAAGTCAGCCATATTGCATGGGGGAAATTGTGCTGGTTGTCTTGTATAGGTGACTTTTAAGTCAGCCATATTGATTGGGGGACATTGTGCTGATTGCCATGTTCTATAGGTGACTTCCAAGTCAGCCATATTGCTTGGGGGACATTGTGCTGGTTGCCATGTTGTATAGGTGACTTCCAAGTGAGCCATATTGCTTGGGGGACATTGTGCTGGTGGCCATGTTCTATAGGTGACTTCCAAGTCAGCCATATTGCATGGGGGACATTGTGCTGGTTGCCATGTTCTATAGGTGACTTCCAAGTCAGCCATATTGCATGGGGGACATTGTGCTGGTTGTCTTGTATAGGTGACTTCCAAGTCAGCCATATTGCTTGGGGGACATTGTGCTGGTTGCCATGTTCTATAGGTGACTTCCAAGTCAGCCATATTGCTTGGGGGACATTGTGCTGGTGGCCATGTTCTATAGGTGACTTCCAAGTCAGCCATATTGCTTGGGGGACATTGTGCTGGTTGCCATGTTGTATAGGTGACTTCCAAGTCAGCCATATTGCATGGGGGACATTGTGCTGGTGGCCATGTTCTATAGGTGACTTCCAAGTCAGCCATATTGCATGGGGGACATTGTGCTGGTTGCCATGTTGTATAGGTGACTTCCAAGTCAGCCATATTGCATGGGGGACATTGTGCTGGTGGCCATGTTCTATAGGTGACTTCCAAGTCAGCCATATTGCATGGGGGACATTGTGCTGGTTGTATTGTATAGGTGACTTCCAAGTGAGCCATATTGCTTGGGGGACATTGTGCTGGTGGCCATGTTCTATAGGTGACTTCCAAGTCAGCCATATTGCATTTGGGACATTGTGCTGGTTGTCTTGTATAGGTGACTTCCAAGTCAGCCATATTGCATGGGGGACATTGTGCTGGTTGTGTTGTATAGGTGACTTCCAAATCAGCCATATTGCATGGGGGACATTGTGCTGGTTGCCATGTTGTATAGGTGACTTCCAAGTCAGCCATATTGCATGGGGGACATTGTGCTGGTGGCCATGTTCTATAGGTGACTTCCAAGTCAGCCATATTGCATTTGGGACATTGTGCTGGTTGTATTTTATAGGTGACTTCCAAGTCAGCCATATTGCATGGGGGACATTGTGCTGGTTGAATTGTATAGGTGACTTCCAAGTGAGCCATATTGCTTGGGGGACATTGTGCTGGTGGCCATGTTCTATTGTGACTTCCAAGTCAGCCATATTGCATGGGGGACATTGTGCTAGTTGCCATGTCCTGTAGGTGACTTCCAAGTCAGCCATATTGCTTGGGGGACATTGTGCTGGTTGCCATGTTGTATAGGTGACTTCCAAGTCAGCCATATTGCATGGGGGACATTGTGCTGGTGGCCATGTTCTATAGGTGACTTTCAAGTCAGCCATATTGCATGGGGGACATTGTGCTGGTTGCCATGTTGTATAGGTGACTTCCAAGTCAGCCATATTGCATGGGGGACATTGTGCTGGTGGCCATGTTCTATAGATGACTTCCAAGTCAGCCATATTGCATGGGGGACATTGTGCTGGTTGTCTTGTATAGGTGACTTCCAAGTCAGCCATATTGCATGGGGGACATTGTGCTGGTTGTGTTGTATAGGTGACTTCCAAATCAGCCATATTGCATGGGGGACATTGTGCTGGTTGTATTGTATAGGTGACTTCCAAGTCAGCCATATTGCATGGGGGACATTGTGCTGGTTGTAATGTATAGGTGACTTCCAAGTCAGCCATATTGCATGGGGGACATTGTGCTGGTGGCCATGTCCTATAGGTGACTTCCAAGTCAGCCATATTGCATGGGGGACATTGTGCTGGTTGTCTTGTATAGGTGACTTCCAAGTCAGCCATATTGCTTGGGGGACATTGTGCTGGTTGTATTGTATAGGTGACTTCCAAGTCAGCCATATTGCATGGGGGACATTGTGCTGGTTGCCATGTTGTATAGGTGACTTCCAAGTCAGCCATATTGCATGGGGGACATTGTGCTGGTGGCCATGTTCTATAGGTGACTTCCAAGTCAGCCACATTGCATGGGGGACATTGTGCTGGTTTCTTGTATAGGTGACGTCCAAGTCAGCCATATTGCATGGGGGACATTGTGCTGGTTGCCATGTTGTATAGGTGACTTCCAAGTGAGCCATATTGCTTGGGGGACATTGTGCTGGTTGTGTTGTATAGGTGACTTCCAAGTCAGCCGTGTTGCATGGGGGACATTGTGCTGGTTGTATTGTATAGGTGACTTCCAAGTCAGCCATATTGCATGGGGGACATTGTGCTGGTGGCCATGTTGTAAAGGTGACTTCCAAGTCAGCCATATTGCATGAGGGACATTGTGCTGGTTGCCATGTTGTATAGGTGACTTCCAAGTCAGCCATATTGCATGGAGGACATTGTGCTGGTTGCCATGTTGTATAGGTGACTTACAAGTCAGTCATATTGCATGGGGGACATTGTGCTGGTTGCCATGTCCTATAGGTGACTTCCAAGTCAGCCATATTGCATGGGGGAAATTGTGCTGGTTGTCTTGTATAGGTGACTTTTAAGTCAGCCATATTGCTTAGGGGACATTGTGCTGATTGCCATGTTCTATAGGTGACTTCCAAGTCAGCCATATTGCTTGGGGGACATTGTGCTGGTTGCCATGTTGTATAGGTGACTTCCAAGTCAGCCATATTGCATGGGGGACATTGTGCTGGTTGTGTTGTATAGGTGACTTCCAAATCAGCCATATTGCATGGGGGACATTGTGCTGGTTGTATTGTATAGGTGACTTCCAAGTCAGCCATATTGCATGGGGGACATTGTGCTGGTTGTCTTGTATAGGTGACTTCCAAGTCAGCCATATTGCTTGGGGGACATTGTGCTGGTTGTATTGTATAGGTGACTTCCAAGTCAGCCATATTGCATGGGGGACATTGTGCTGGTTGCCATGTTGTATAGGTGACTTCCAAGTCAGCCATATTGCATGGGGGACATTGTGCTGGTGGCCATGTTCTATAGGTGACTTCCAAGTCAGCCATATTGCATTTGGGACATTGTGCTGGTTGTATTGTATAGGTGACTTCCAAGTCAGCCATATTGCATGGGGGACATTGTGCTGGTTGAATTGTATAGGTGACTTCCAAGTGAGCCATATTGCTTGGGGGACATTGTGCTGGTTGCCATGTTCTATTGTGACTTCCAAGTCAGCCATATTGCATGGGGGACATTGTGCTAGTTGCCATGTCCTGTAGGTGACTTCCAAGTCAGCCATATTCCATGGGGGACATTGTGCTGGTTGTCTTGTATAGGTGACTTCCAAGTCAGCCATATTGCTTGGGGGACATTGTGCTGGTTGCCATGTTCTATAGGTGACTTCCAAGTCAGCCATATTGCTTGGGGGACATTGTGCTGGTGGCCATGTTCTATAGGTGACTTCCAAGTCAGCCATATTGCTTGGGGGACATTGTGCTGGTTGCCATGTTGTATAGGTGACTTCCAAGTCAGCCATATTGCATGGGGGACATTGTGCTGGTGGCCATGTTCTATAGGTGACTTCCAAGTCAGCCATATTGCATGGGGGACATTGTGCTGGTTGTCTTGTATAGGTGACTTCCAAGTCAGCCATATTGCATGGGGGACATTGTGCTGGTTGTGTTGTATAGGTGACTTCCAAATCAGCCATATTGCATGGGGGACATTGTGCTGGTTGTATTGTATAGGTGACTTCCAAGTCAGCCATATTGCATGGGGGACATTGTGCTGGTTGTATTGTATAGGTGACTTCCAAGTCAGCCATATTGCATGGGGGACATTGTGCTGGTGGCCATGTCCTATAGGTGACTTCCAAGTCAGCCATATTGCATGGGGGACATTGTGCTGGTTGTCTTGTATAGGTGACTTCCAAGTCAGCCATATTGCTTGGGGGACATTGTGCTGGTTGTATTGTATAGGTGACTTCCAAGTCAGCCATATTGCATGGGGGACATTGTGCTGGTTGCCATGTTGTATAGGTGACTTCCAAGTCAGCCATATTGCATGGGGGACATTGTGCTGGTGGCCATGTTCTATAGGTGACTTCCAAGTCAGCCACATTGCATGGGGGACATTGTGCTGGTTTCTTGTATAGGTGACTTCCAAGTCAGCCATATTGCATGGGGGACATTGTGCTGTTGGCCATGTTCTATAGGTGACTTCCAAGTCAGCCATATTGCATTTGGGACATTGTGCTGGTTGTCTTGTATAGGTGACTTCCAAGTCAGCCATATTGCATGGGGGACATTGTGCTGGTTGTGTTGTATAGGTGACTTCCAAATCAGCCATATTGCATGGGGGACATTGTGCTGGTTGCCATGTTGTATAGGTGACTTCCAAGTCAGCCATATTGCATGGGGGACATTGTGCTGGTGGCCATGTTCTATAGGTGACTTCCAAGTCAGCCATATTGCATTTGGGACATTGTGCTGGTTGTATTTTATAGGTGACTTCCAAGTCAGCCATATTGCATGGGGGACATTGTGCTGGTTGAATTGTATAGGTGACTTCCAAGTGAGCCATATTGCTTGGGGGACATTGTGCTGGTGGCCATGTTCTATTGTGACTTCCAAGTCAGCCATATTGCATGGGGGACATTGTGCTAGTTGCCATGTCCTGTAGGTGACTTCCAAGTCAGCCATATTCCATGGGGGACATTGTGCTGGTTGTCTTGTATAGGTGACTTCCAAGTCAGCCATATTGCTTGGGGGACATTGTGCTGGTTGCCATGTTCTATAGGTGACTTCCAAGTCAGCCATATTGCTTGGGGGACATTGTGCTGGTGGCCATGTTCTATAGGTGACTTCCAAGTCAGCCATATTGCTTGGGGGACATTGTGCTGGTTGCCATGTTGTATAGGTGACTTCCAAGTCAGCCATATTGCATGGGGGACATTGTGCTGGTGGTCATGTTCTATAGGTGACTTTCAAGTCAGCCATATTGCATGGGGGACATTGTGCTGGTTGCCATGTTGTATAGGTGACTTCCAAGTCAGCCATATTGCATGGGGGACATTGTGCTGGTGGCCATGTTCTATAGGTGACTTCCAAGTCAGCCATATTGCATGGGGGACATTGTGCTGGTTGTCTTGTATAGGTGACTTCCAAGTCAGCCATATTGCATGGGGGACATTGTGCTGGTTGTGTTGTATAGGTGACTTCCAAATCAGCCATATTGCATGGGGGACATTGTGCTGGTTGTATTGTATAGGTGACTTCCAAGTCAGCCATATTGCATGGGGGACATTGTGCTGGTTGTATTGTATAGGTGACTTCCAAGTCAGCCATATTGCATGGGGGACATTGTGCTGGTGGCCATGTCCTATAGGTGACTTCCAAGTCAGCCATATTGCATGGGGGACATTGTGCTGGTTGTCTTGTATAGGTGACTTCCAAGTCAGCCATATTGCTTGGGGGACATTGTGCTGGTTGTATTGTATAGGTGACTTCCAAGTCAGCCATATTGCATGGGGGACATTGTGCTGGTTGCCATGTTGTATAGGTGACTTCCAAGTCAGCCATATTGCATGGGGGACATTGTGCTGGTGGCCATGTTCTATAGGTGACTTCCAAGTCAGCCACATTGCATGGGGGACATTGTGCTGGTTTCTTGTATAGGTGACTTCCAAGTCAGCCATATTGCATGGGGGACATTGTGCTGGTTGCCATGTTGTATAGGTGACTTCCAAGTGAGCCATATTGCTTGGGGGACATTGTGCTGGTTGTGTTGTATAGGTGACTTCCAAGTCAGCCGTGTTGCATGGGGGACATTGTGCTGGTTGTATTGTATAGGTGACTTCCAAGTCAGCCATATTGCATGGGGGACATTGTGCTGGTGGCCATGTTGTAAAGGTGACTTCCAAGTCAGCCATATTGCATGAGGGACATTGTGCTGGTTGCCATGTTGTATAGGTGACTTCCAAGTCAGCCATATTGCATGGAGGACATTGTGCTGGTTTGCATGTTGTATAGGTGACTTACAAGTCAGCCATATTGCATGGGGGACATTGTGCTGGTTGCCATGTCCTATAGGTGACTTCCAAGTCAGCCATATTGCATGGGGGAAATTGTGCTGGTTGTCTTGTATAGGTGACTTTTAAGTCAGCCATATTGCTTGGGGGACATTGTGCTGATTGCCATGTTCTATAGGTGACTTCCAAGTCAGCCATATTGCTTGGGGGACATTGTGCTGGTTGCCATGTTGTATAGGTGACTTCCAAGTCAGCCATATTGCATGGGGGACATTGTGCTGGTTGTGTTGTATAGGTGACTTCCAAATCAGCCATATTGCATGGGGGACATTGTGCTGGTTGTATTGTATAGGTGACTTCCAAGTCAGCCATATTGCATGGGGGACATTGTGCTGGTTGTCTTGTATAGGTGACTTCCAAGTCAGCCATATTGCTTGGGGGACATTGTGCTGGTTGTATTGTATAGGTGACTTCCAAGTCAGCCATATTGCATGGGGGACATTGTGCTGGTTGCCATGTTGTATAGGTGACTTCCAAGTCAGCCATATTGCATGGGGGACATTGTGCTGGTGGCCATGTTCTATAGGTGACTTCCAAGTCAGCCATATTGCATTTGGGACATTGTGCTGGTTGTATTGTATAGGTGACTTCCAAGTCAGCCATATTGCATGGGGGACATTGTGCTGGTTGAATTGTATAGGTGACTTCCAAGTGAGCCATATTGCTTGGGGGACATTGTGCTGGTGGCCATGTTCTATTGTGACTTCCAAGTCAGCCATATTGCATGGGGGACATTGTGCTAGTTGCCATGTCCTGTAGGTGACTTCCAAGTCAGCCATATTCCATGGGGGACATTGTGCTGGTTGTCTTGTATAGGTGACTTCCAAGTCAGCCATATTGCTTGGGGGACATTGTGCTGGTTGCCATGTTCTATAGGTGACTTCCAAGTCAGCCATATTGCTTGGGGGACATTGTGCTGGTGGCCATGTTCTATAGGTGACTTCCAAGTCAGCCATATTGCTTGGGGGACATTGTGCTGGTTGCCATGTTGTATAGGTGACTTCCAAGTCAGCCATATTGCATGGGGGACATTGTGCTGGTGGCCATGTTCTATAGGTGACTTTCAAGTCAGCCATATTGCATGGGGGACATTGTGCTGGTTGCCATGTTGTATAGGTGACTTTCAAGTCAGCCATATTGCATGGGGGACATTGTGCTGGTGGCCATGTTCTATAGGTGACTTCCAAGTCAGCCATATTGCATGGGGGACATTGTGCTGGTTGTCTTGTATAGGTGACTTCCAAGTCAGCCATATTGCATGGGGGACATTGTGCTGGTTGTGTTGTATAGGTGACTTCCAAATCAGCCATATTGCATGGGGGACATTGTGCTGGTTGTATTGTATAGGTGACTTCCAAGTCAGCCATATTGCATGGGGGACATTGTGCTGGTTGTATTGTATAGGTGACTTCCAAGTCAGCCATATTGCATGGGGGACATTGTGCTGGTGGCCATGTCCTATAGGTGACTTCCAAGTCAGCCATATTGCATGGGGGACATTGTGCTGGTTGTCTTGTATAGGTGACTTCCAAGTCAGCCATATTGCTTGGGGGACATTGTGCTGGTTGTATTGTATAGGTGACTTCCAAGTCAGCCATATTGCATGAGGGACATTGTGCTGGTTGCCATGTTGTATAGGTGACTTCCAAGTCAGCCATATTGCATGGGGGACATTGTGCTGGTGACCATGTTCTATAGGTGACTTCCAAGTCAGCCACATAGCATGGGGGACATTGTGCTGGTTTCTTGTATAGGTGACATCCAAGTCAGCCATATTGCATGGGGGACATTGTGCTGGTTGCCATGTTGTATAGGTGACTTCCAAGTGAGCCATATTGCTTGGGGGACATTGTGCTGGTTGTGTTGTATAGGTGACTTCCAAGTCAGCCGTGTTGCATGGGGGACATTGTGCTGGTTGTATTGTATAGGTGACTTCCAAGTCAGCCATATTGCATGGGGGACATTGTGCTGGTGGCCATGTTGTAAAGGTGACTTCCAAGTCAGCCATATTGCATGAGGGACATTGTGCTGGTTGCCATGTTGTATAGGTGACTTCCAAGTCAGCCATATTGCATGGAGGACATTGTGCTGGTTGCCATGTTGTATAGGTGACTTACAAGTCAGCCATATTGCATGGAGGACATTGTGCTGGTTGCCATGTCCTATAGGTGACTTCCAAGTCAGCCATATTGCATGGGGGAAATTGTGCTGGTTGTCTTGTATAGGTGACTTTTAAGTCAGCCATATTGCTTGGGGGACATTGTGCTGATTGCCATGTTCTATAGGTGACTTCCAAGTCAGCCATATTGCTTGGGGGACATTGTGCTGGTTGCCATGTTGTATAGGTGACTTCCAAGTCAGCCATATTGCTTGGGGGACATTGTGTTGGTTGCCATGTTGTATAGGTGACTTCCAAGTCAGCCATATTGCATGGGGGACATTGTGCTGGTGGCCATGTTCTATAGGTGACTTCCAAGTCAGCCATATTGCATGGGGGACATTGTGCTGGTTGTCTTGTATAGGTGACTTCCAAGTCAGCCATATTGCATGGGGGACATTGTGCTGGTTGTGTTATATAGGTGACTTCCAAGTCAGCCATATTGCATGGGGGACATTGTGCTGGTTGTCTTGTATAGGTGACTTCCAAGTCAGCCATATTGCTTGGGGGACATTGTGCTGGTTGTATTGTATAGGTGACTTCCAAGTCAGCCATATTGCATGGGGGACATTGTGCTGGTTGCCATGTTGTATAGGTGACTTCCAAGTCAGCCATATTGCATGGGGGACATTGTGCTGGTGGCCATGTTCTATAGGTGACTTCCAAGTCAGCCATATTGCATTTGGGACATTGTGCTGGTTGTCTTGTATAGGTGACTTCCAAGTCAGCCATATTGCATGGGGGACATTGTGCTGATTGTGTTGTATAGGTGACTTCCAAATCAGCCATATTGCATGGGGGACATTGTGCTGGTTGTATTGTATAGGTGACTTCCAAGTCAGCCATATTGCATGGGGGACATTGTGCTGGTTGTCTTGTATAGGTGACTTCCAAGTCAGCCATATTGCTTGGGGGACATTGTGCTGGTTGTATTGTATAAGTGACTTCCAAGTCAGCCATATTGCATGGGGGACATTGTGCTGGTTGCCATGTTGTATAGGTGACTTCCAAGTCAGCCATATTGCATGGGGGACATTGTGCTGGTGGCCATGTTCTATAGGTGACTTCCAAGTCAGCCATATTGCATTTGGGACATTGTGCTGGTTGTATTGTATAGGTGACTTCCAAGTCAGCCATATTGCATGGGGGACATTGTGCTGGTTGTATTGTATAGGTGACTTCCAAGTGAGCCATATTGCTTGGGGGACATTGTGCTGGTGGCCATGTTCTATAGGTGACTTCCAAGTCAGCCATATTGCATGGGGGACATTGTGCTGGTTGCCATGTTCTATAGGTGACTTCCAAGTCAGCCATATTGCATGGGGGACATTGTGCTGGTTGTCTTGTATAGGTGACTTCCAAGTCAGCCATATTGCATGGGGGACATTGTGCTGGTGGCCATGTTCTATAGGTGACTTCCAAGTCAGCCATATTGCATGGGGGACATTGTGCTGGTTGCCATGTTGTATAGGTGACTTCCAAGTCAGCCATATTGCATGGGGGACATTGTGCTGGTGGCCATGTTCTATAGGTGACTTCCAAGTCAGCCATATTGCATGGGGGACATTGTGCTGGTTGCCATGTTCTATAGGTGACTTCCAAGTCAGCCATATTGCTTGGGGGACATTGTGCTGGTGGCCATGTTCTATAGGTGACTTCCAAGTCAGCCATATTGCTTGGGGGACATTGTGCTGGTTGCCATGTTGTATAGGTGACTTCCAAGTCAGCCATATTGCATGGGGGACATTGTGCTGGTGGCCATGTTCTATAGGTGACTTCCAAGTCAGCCATATTGCATGGGGGACATTGTGCTGGTTGCCATGTTGTATAGGTGACTTCCAAGTCAGCCATATTGCATGGGGGACATTGTGCTGGTGGCCATGTTCTATAGGTGACTTCCAAGTCAGCCATTTTGCATGGGGGACATTGTTCTGGTTGTCTTGTATAGGTGACTTCCAAGTCAGCCATATTGCATGGGGGACATTGTGCTGGTTGTGTTGTATAGGTGACTTCCAAATCAGCCATATTGCATGGGGGACATTGTGCTGGTTGTCTTGTATAGGTGACTTCCAAGTCAGCCATATTGCTTGGGGGACATTGTGCTGGTTGTATTGTATAGGTGACTTCCAAGTCAGCCATATTGCATAGGGGACATTGTGCTGGTTGCCATGTTGTATAGGTGACTTCCAAGTCAGCCATATTGCATGGGGGACATTGTGCTGGTGGCCATGTTCTATTGGTGACTTCCAAGTCAGCCATATTGCATTTGGGACATTGTGCTGGTTGTCTTGTATAGGTGACTTCCAAGTCAGCCATATTGCATGGGGGACGTTGTGCTGGATGTGTTGTATAGGTGACTTCCAAATCAGCCATATTGCATGGGGGACATTGTGCTGGTTGTATTGTATAGGTGACTTCCAAGTCAGCCATATTGCATGGGGGACATTGTGCTGGTTGTCTTCTATAGGTGACTTCCAAGTCAGCCATATTGCTTGGGGGACATTGTGCTGGTTGTATTGTATAGGTGACTTCCAAGTCAGCCATATTGCATGGGGGACATTGTGCTGGTTGCCATGTTGTATAGGTGACTTCCAAGTCAGCCATATTGCATGGGGGACATTGTGCTGGTGGCCATGTTCTATAGGTGACTTCCAAGTCAGCCATATTGCATTTGGGACATTGTGCTGGTTGTATTGTATAGGTGACTTCCAAGTCAGCCATATTGCATGGGGGACATTGTGCTGGTTGTATTGTATAGGTGACTTCCAAGTGAGCCATATTGCTTGGCGGACATTCTGCTGGTTGCCATGTTGTATAGGTGACTTCCAAGTCAGCCATATTGCTTGGGGGACATTGTGCTGGTTGCCATGTTGTATAGGTGACTTCCAAGTCAGCCATATTGCATGGGGGACATTGTGCTGGTTGTATTGTATAGGTGACTTCCAAGTCAGCCATATTGCATGGGGGACATTGTGCTGGTTGCCATGTCCTATAGGTGACTTCCAAGTCAGCCATATTGCATGGGGGAAATTGTGCTGGTTGTCTTGTATAGGTGACTTCCAAGTCAGCCATATTGCTTGGGGTACATTGTGCTGGTTGCCATGTTCTATAGGTGACTTCCAAGTCAGCCATATTGCATGGGGGACATTGTGCTGGTGGCCATGTTCTATAGGTGACTTTCAAGTCAGCCATATTGCATGGGAGACATTGTGCTGGTTGTCTTGTATAGGTGACTTCCATGTCAGCCATATTGCATGGGGGACATTGTGCTGGTGGCCATGTTCTATAGGTGACTTCCAAGTCAGCCATATTGCTTGGGGGACATTGTGCTGGTTGTATTGTATAGGTGACTTCCAAGTCAGCCATATTGCATGGGGGACATTGTGCTGGTTGCCATGTTGTATAGGTGACTTCCAAGTGAGCCATATTGCTTGGGGGACATTGTGCTGGTTGTGTTGTATAGGTGACTTCCAAGTCAGCCATATTGCATGGGGGACATTGTGCTGGTTGTCTTGTATAGGTGACTTCCAAGTCAGCCGTGTTGCATGGGGGACATTGTGCTGGTTGTCTTGTATAGGTGACTTCCAAGTCAGCCATATTGCTTGGGGGACATTGTGCTGGTTGCCATGTTCTGTAGGTGACTTCCAAGTCAGCCATATTGCTTGGGGGACATTGTGCTGGTGGCCATGTTCTATAGGTGACTTCCAAGTCAGCCATATTGCTTGGGGGACATTGTGCTGGTTGCCATGTTGTACAGGTGACTTCCAAGTCAGCCATATTGCATGGGGGACATTGTGCTGGTGGCCATGTTCTATAGGTGACTTCCAAGTCAGCCATATTGCATTTGGGACATTGTGCTGGTTGTCTTGTATAGGTGACTTCCAAGTCAGCCATATTGCTTGGGGGACATTGTGCTGGTTGCCATGTCCTATAGGTGACTTCCAAGTCAGCCATATTGCATGGGGGACATTGTGCTGGTTGCCATGTTGTATAGGTGACTTCCAAGTCAGCCATATTGCTAAATTCTCCTGTTCATCTTTGCTGGCAACTTAGCGTTTTTGAGGGTTGCAGCGATTTCAGATCTTGCTACGTCTGCAGAGATGTGACTCAAGCCCTTGAGTGCAACGTCGACATGGGCAATGATATCATTAACCGGTAAGTGTCTCGGTGTGACAGCAAAGTTTAGACCTTTAGCTAAAACGGATTTCAGACCATCAGAAATGGAACTGTTACTGCGATTAATTACGACTTTGTTGACGTCTATCTTTTCGGTGTGTGGATCCGATTTTTTGCTGGAGAGGTGATTGAATTTGGAAATCAAATTGTCCCTACATTTGTTCGACATAGTGGCAGCCGAAGAGGTAGTCATATTGTCTACATGTTCCCAATCCGATGTAGACATTGTTGCTGTCAATTTTAAGTGTGATTTGTAGAGTGTCTTGTCTAACTGATCGAGTTCGGTGCGTGTAAGTCTGATTTTTTCCGAGATAAGAGCGAAGCTAGTTCTAGCTAGAATTCGTTTTGCATTGAGAGAAGTTGCAACAGCAGAGGTTAGTGTAAATGCGGTTGGTATTACCTTAGAGTCGCGGCATCTCTTCAGAAAGGTGAGAGACTCGATTAGTTGAGCCTTCTTATCCCGACGTCTGTTGAATGATCTTAAGGATGTGTGGAATCCCTCCCCGTAGAGGCGGTTAAATTTCGATTTAAAGCTTTCGTGACTGCAATGATTCATCTTCTTTGGTTCTTTCGGTAAAGTCACGTAGAATGAGAATAAAATAATAAATTGATAAAATAAAATAACACAATAATATTCTCACGACGTTTCGGCCACAACACAAGCGGCCTTCATCAGGTGAAGGGAGCGAGACTGTCTGGTAGGACAGCGCTGGGGTGAGAGAGCCACGTTCAGATCACGGCTTTTAAAGCTGTGTGAGAGGAACAAAGAGCCTTGACGAAGGAATTAGCATAAAATTTAGCATTGAAAAGGCTGAATGATTAGCTTGTGACTGGTCACAGAAATAGCTATGTTAAAAGTTAAAGCATACACATCCGCAGAGGCACCCATTGTTAAAAGGAATTAGCATAGAATTTAGCATTGAAATAGCTAAATTAAGGCATTCGCTTGTAACTGCTACAGAAATAGTTACGTTGAAGTCAGAGCATACACATTCACCGAGGCACTTAGTACAAATCAAAACAGGAGAATTTAGCATTGTGCTTCCTCACTCCACCAAGTAATTAATCGAGGATCAACGAACACAGCCGAGGCTAACTGGAGTTTGCGCTGTCTCTCTCCGTGGTGAGATGTTAACTACCTCACCTGGTATACAGGAAGTCGTGGGTTCGATCCCGACCCTGACGCCTGCTGTATATTTTGAGTTTGAGCGTTTCTCAGTTTATCGTCTTTGACCGATAGACATTGACACACGTATTCTTGTTTCTTTCTGTAAAGTTACGTAGACAGAAAATAACAATAACAGATAATACAATTACATTAAATAAAGACCACTTGTGTTGCGATCAAAACGTGGGTTTTTTGCTTTATTTACTATTTTTTATGTTTATTATGTTATTGTTATTTTATTTTCTATCTACGTGACTTTACCGAAAGAACCAAGAATATTAATTCCTGCAGTCACCAAAGTTTTAAGTCAAAACATTCACACACGTTGACAAAGCCTCACCTTGTATTGTTGTGGGCAGGTCGCTTCTGATAACAAGAGCGGTATAGCAGCTCAAGCGGGCTTGGCCTGCTAACAAAATAAAATAAAAACTGCGTGAATATTGACAATAAAACAAAGTTACAAAGTGGCGAGCCGGGTGAAGACAAATTAAACTTAAGCGAGATAATTAAAGTGAACGCAATCAGGCGAGGGCAGGAGGCAAGGCCCCGCGTGGCTAAGCCCCGCGTTGTAAAGTTCCAACCTGGACATCGATTCCAATGCTCGCTGCTACTCAACTGAGATCCCTACGAGAGAGAGAGCGAGGCTCTACCTTGGTAAACAACAACCACCACAACCACCACAATGTGTTGGACCATTATTGGTGCACAGCGGCTCAACAACAGCAGTGGGGTTTGCTTCAACCGATAGGTAACGAACATCCAGACGTGAATCAGCAAGGAGCATTTCTAGTCCCAGTGAGACAAAATCTACGTCTACACGTAACACAAAACTAAAATTCGTGTTGCAGAGAATGTACCTCCTCCTATACGTGTAACTTTTAAGTGGTATGCCTTGTAACTGATGAATGATCCGAGTGTGCTACCTATATCAAAGCCAATGAGTTGCTCCAGATGCTTCGTGGAACACAAAAACACCGTTTGACCTGTATCACAAGAACAACGGGTCTCACCTGAGTTCTCTGTACAGGTTACTTCCAAAACACACACACACACACACACTTTGTCCTAACATCACTTATTCAATGTGTGACCCTCAGACAAAATGTTACATGCACGTGCACAATCAGACAAGTATTCATTCTAAATCATTGACGGGCATATTAACAACATTGAATTACTGCAGCGAAATTGACTGCATCACGTTACATCGTATTAACAAGAAGTTATTTTACAAATACGCACCGTCTGCTTAACCGTGTATGTACAACGTACTATTGTTGCGTCATTCAAAACGAGTAGACCGTTGCATGCTGGCGTCTGGGTCAAAATGTAGCAAATTAAAAAAATTACCTACAAATAATAGATCACGGCGTTTCGATGGCAACACAAGCAATCGTCATCAGGTGGGACAAGCACAGCAGCAATAAGAAGAAACTGCTGGAGTCGGCGCCTACTACTTCAGCAGTTTCTCTTGCTGTGGTTGTCCCACCTGATGACGATTGCTTGTGTTGTGATCTAAACGCTGTGATCTGTTATGTTTCTACCCACGTGGTGACTTTACCGAAATAACTCAACAGTGTGGATTCCTGCAGTCACGAAAGCTTCGAATCAAGATTGCCTACAAACTACACAACTGAGATGACGCATCAATCATCGCCCCCTACTGACAGGCTCTTGTCCACATGCAGGCCGGAGCAGGGCCACCACCTTGTGCCACACAGGGGCAGCTGCTACTTGGGGATGCTCTTCGAGTGTTTCAGACGAGACACAAAACTCAGAGATGCCGAGGCGGGTTAAGCAAGCACTGTGTAAATGCAATTATTATAACAGTGAATGCTTGGGAGCTTATTGTCGCTCGCTCCTGGTTAGAGATCTACCCAACCCACAGGTCCACAAAGACTGGCCGCTCTTACTCTGCAGGTTGAACCTAGGAATTGAGTGTTCAACTTTCTTGTCATTAAAGGCCTGTGACAAAGGTGCATCTATTGTAGCGACATCGTCTCTGGCTTACACATCTACCGGGTCTCCACTTGACTTTGTATTGTCTAGGAGCAAGTCCACCCACACCTCCACTTCCACAAACTGCTGGGAGTTGCCTCACTGCCTCAGAATTCTCCTCCTGCTTCACGTTGTGAAGGTCCCATTTTGGAGTTGAATCTTCACCTTCACATTTTACCTTCACTTCTTCGCTCATCACTTCTTCCCTCTTCACCATCACCTCTTCACATTTCACCTCGATAACTTTAAAAGTGTCCAAGCTGGGATTTTCTTCCGGTTCATGTTTCATGAGGGATGGGCTCATTGCGGTACTTTGACTTTCACAAGCTGAATTCAGACTCCACTCCTTGTGGATCTTCTGATGCTTCTGTGTTCTCTGGTGTACTTGAAGATTTGATGAATGTGCAAATGCTTTCACGCACACACTGCACTTGAAGGGTTTCTCTCCTGTGTGTGTTCTCTGGTGTTTTTTAAGAGTAGATAAATCTGAAAATGTCTTCCCACACACACTGCACCTGAAAGGTTTCTCTCCCGTGTGTGTTCTCTGGTGTGTTTTAAGAACAGATGACCATGAAAATGTCTTCCCACACACACTGCACTTGAAGGGTTTCTCTCCCGTGTGTGTTCTCTGGTGTGTTTTAAGAGCAGATAACCATGAAAATGTCTTCCCACACACACTGCACTTGAAGGGTTTCTCTCCTGTGTGTGTTCTCTGGTGTGTTACAAGAGCAGATGAGCATGAAAATGCCTTCACACACACACACTGCACTTGAAAGGTTTCTCTCCCGTGTGTGTTCTCTGGTGTAATACGAGATTATATGACTGTGTAAACGCCATCCCACACATCGTGCACCTGAAGGGTTTCTCTCCCGTGTGTGTTCTCTGGTGTGTTACAAGATCAGATGACTGTGCAAATGCCTTCACGCACACACTGCACTTGAAGGGTTTCTCTCCTGTGTGTGTTCTCTGGTGTTTTTTAAGAGTAGATAAACCTGAAAATAACTTGCCACACACACTGCACTTGAAGGGTTTCTCTCCCGTGTGTGTTCTCTGGTGTGTTACAAGATTGTACACTGTGTATACACTGTGTGTGTACACTGTGTGTGTGTACACTGTGTGTATACACTATGTGTGTACACTGTGTGTGTACACTGTGTGTATAGACTGTTTTTCTACTGTGTGTACACTGTGTGTGTGTACACTGTGTGTATACACTGTGTGTGTGTACACTGTGTATACACTGTGTGTACACTGTGTGTATACATTGTGTGTGTGTACACTATGTGTGTGTACACTGTGTGTGTACACTGTTTGTATGCACTGTGTGTGTGTACACTGTGTGTGTGTACACTGTTTGTGTCCGCATTGAACCGAACCCCCGGCAAGGCCATCTACTTAATGACGAGAGAAAATTCACACGAAATGTTCTTTTCAATGAAGTCTTCCAGATGTAAATTGATACAAGCTTTTAATGAAGAAATAAACTCATCTAATTCAAAACACAACACAATTCAAAGATGCTTCATTTTAAAACTTCAAAATGGAGCATGGGGTACTTGCGTGAATGCGTCCTTCGTGTGCAAATGTTGTGACTTTCCTGGCCTGAAGGCCGTCAATGTGTTGGACCCCAACAGCAGTGGGGTTTGCTTCAACCGATAGGTACAAACATCCAGCCGTCAATCAGCAAGGAGCATTTCTAGTCCCAGTTAGACAAAATCTACGTCAACACGTAAGACAAAACTACAATTCGTGTTGTAGAGAATGTACCTCCTCCTATACGTGTAACTTTCAAGTGGTATGCCTTGTAACTGTTGAATGATCCGAGCGTGCTCCCTATTTCAAAGACAATGAGTTGCTCCAGAGGCAGACGCTTTGTGAAACACAAAACACCCTTTGACCTGTATCACAAGAACAACGGGTCTCACCCGAGTTCTCTGTACAGGTTACATCCAAACACACACACACACTTTGTCCTAACATCACTTATTCAATATTTGACCCTCAGACAAAATGTTACATGCACAATCTGACAAGTATTAATTCTAAATTATTGACGGGCATATTGACGGGCATATTAACAACATTGAATTACTGCAGCGAAATTGACTGCATCACGTTACATCGTATTAACAAGAAGTTATTTTACAAATACGCACCGTCTGCTTAACAGTGTATGTACACCGTAGTATTGTTGCGTCATTCAAAACGAGTAGGCCGTTGCATGCTGGCGCCTGGGTCAAAATGTAGCAAATTCTAAACATTACACTACAAATAATAGATGAGGGCACTTCGATCGCAACACAAGCAATCGTCATCAGGTGGGACAAGCACAGCAGCAATAAGAGGAAACTGCAGGAGTAGGCGCCTACTACTTCAGCAGTTTCTCTTGCTGTGGTTGTCCCACCTGATGACGATTGCTCGTGTTGTGATCTAAACGCCGTGATCTGTTATGTTTCTACCCACGTGGTGACTTTACCGAAAAAACTCAAGAGTGTGGATTCCTGCAGTCACGAAAGCTTCGAATCAAGATTGCCTACAAACTACACAACTGAGATGACGCATCAATCATCGCCCCCTACTGACAGGCTCTTGTCCACATGCAGAACGGTGCAGGGCCACCACCTTGTACCACACAGGGGCAGCTGCTACTTGGGGATGCTCTTCGAGTGTTTCAGACGAGGTACGACACAAAACTCCGAGTTGCTGAGGCGGTTAAGCAAGCACCGTGTAAATGCAATTATTATAACATAGTGAATGCTTGGGAGCTTATTGGCTCTTGCTCCTGGTTAGAGATCTACCCAACCCATGGGCCCACAAAGTGTTCAACTTCACATTATTGTCCTTAAAGGCCTGTGACAAAGGTGCATCTATTGTAGCGACATCGTCTCTGGCTTACACATCTACCGGGTCTCCACTTGACTTTGTATTGTCTAGGAGCAAGTCCACCCACACCTCCACTTCCACAAACTGCTGGGAGTTGCCTCACTGCCTCACAGTCAGAATCCTCCTCCTGCTTCACGATGTGAAGGTCCCATTTTGGAGTTGAATCTTCACATTTTACCTTCACTTCATCGCTCATCACTTCTTCACATTTCACCATCATCTCTTCATATTTCACCTTGATACCTTTAAAAGTGCCCAAGCTGGGATTTTCGTCCGGTTCTTGTTTCATGAGGGATGGGCTCATTGCGGAACTTTGACTTTCACAAGCTGATTTCAGACTCCACTCCTTGTGGATCTTCTGATGCTTTTGTGTTTTCTGGTGTACTTGAAGATGTAGTTTCTGTGCAAACGCCTTCCTGCACAGAGTGCACCTGAAGGGTTTCTCTCCCGTGTGTGTTCTCTGGTGTACTTGAAGATTTGATGAATCTGCAAACGGCTTCCCGCACAGAGTACACTTGAAGGGTTTCTCTCCCGTGTGTGTTCTCTCGTGTACTTGAAGATTTGATGAATCTGCAAACGCCTTCCCGCACAGAGTGCACCTGAAAGGTTTCTCTCCTGTGTGTGTTCTCTGGTGTTTTTTAAGAGCAGATGACCGTGAAAATGCCTTCCCACAAACACTGCACTTGAAGGGTTTCTCTCCCGTGTGTGTTCTCTGGTGTGTTACAAGAGCAGATGACTGTGCAAATGCCTTCATGCACACACTGCACTTGAAGGGTTTCTCTCCCGTGTGTTCTCTGGTGTACTTGAAGATGTGGTGACTGTGCAAACGCGATCCCGCACACAGTGCACCTGAAGGGTTTCTCTCCCGTGTGTGTTCTCTGGTGTGTTTTAAGAGCAGATGAATCTGAAAATGTCTTCCCACACACACTGCACTTGAAGGGTTTCTCTCCCGTGTGTGTTCTCTGGTGTGTTTTAAGACCAGATGAATCAGAAAATGCCTTCCCACACACACTGCACTTGAAGGGTTTCTCTCCCGTGTGTGTTCTCTGGTGTGTTTTAAGAGCAGATGACCATGAAAACGCCATCCCACAAACACTGCACTTGAAGGGTTTCTCTCCCGTGTGTGTTCTCTGGTGTGTTTTAAGAGCAAATGAACCTGAAAATGTCTTCCTACAAACACTGCACTTGAAGGGTTTCTCTCCCGTGTGTGTTCTCTGGTGTGTTACAAGATTACATGACTGTGCAAACGCCATCCCGCACATCGTGCACCTGAAGGGTTTCTCTCCCGTGTGTGTTCTCTGGTGGTTCTGAAAAACTGATGGCCATGCAAATGCCTTGTTACACACAGTACATTTGAAGGGTTTCTCTCCTGTGTGACTTCTCTGGTGCCGTGTCAGATTTCCAGTCCGGTCCGTGCTGTATGCACGCTGGTCGCATTGTTGACTTGTCGTACCGAGCTGCGCTGAGTGCCTTTGCTCCATCAGACCAATTCTGCAGAGGAAGCGTCAGCTGCAGACATAAAAAAAGAATATCCACACCATCTACACGTCAGGCACAGAGGAATGCACACGTGACTTACACGTCTATACTTATTAATATATTCATGATGTAGTGAAAAAGTTTCCCAAATTCATCAGATTTGATGAACGTGCAAATGCCTTCACACACACACTGCAACTTGAAGGGTTTATCTCCCGTGTGTGTTCTCTGGTGTACTTTAAGATGTGGTGACTGTGCAAACGCCTTCACGTACAGAGTGCACCTGAAGGGTTTCTCTCCACGGGCTGTTATGGCACACAATGAGAGGGAAAATGTCATTAATATGGCTGGAAGCCTTCATATCTTCAAGATGAATGTTAACTCAAAACTCTAAGCACACAATTTCGGCTGTCTTACTACAAAATGAATATTTATGAAAGCTAAATTCAGCTGACATAGCAAAGGGTGTTGAAAACAATACTTTTTGTGTTTTGCATAAATGCATAAATTAATGTTCAATCACAACTTAGAGGTGTGAATCCAGGCTAAGATGTCCTTGAATGCTGGGATGAACAGATCCGACTTCAGCTGAATGTGTGTGCTGTGTTCACCTCCTGTTTCCATTCTTATTAAGAGTTCCAGAGGAAAACAAAAATAAACTATTGTTTTGATATAACCTCCGTGTGCAATAGAGTTAACAGACTTTACTGCAAACACAAACTTCACACTGTCACACACTGCCATGGGTAAACAGGTGGTGGTGTGACCAGCACCATGCCTGGCCACCTTCATCTGCTCAGCATTAATTCTTCCTCACTCCACCAAGTAATGAATCGAGGATCAATCAACATAGCCGAGGCTATCCGTGTCTCTGTCTCTCTCTCCCCGTGGTGAAGGTGTTCCCCTCCACACATTCAGAGTCAACAGCGGCACGCGCTTAGCGTCTTTGACCGATAGATACATTGACACACGTATTGTTGGTTCTTTCAGTAAAGTCACGTAGATAGAAAATAAAAATAACAGATTAAATTAAATAAGATAAAGACCACTTGTGTTGCGATCGAAAAGTCGTGGGTTTTTTGCTTTATTTTCAATTTTTTATTTTATTGTTATTTTAATTTTATTTTCTATCTAAGTGACTTTACCGAAAGAACCAAGAATATTAATTCCTGCAGTCACCAAAGTTTCAAGTCGAAACATTCACACACGTTGACAAAGCCTCACCTTGTATTGTTGTGGGCAGGTCGCTTCTGATAACAAGAGCGGTATAGCAGCTCAAGCGGGCTTGGCCTGGTGAAAACAAAAGAAAATAAAAACTGCGTGAATATTTACAATAAAACAAAGTTACAAAGTGGCGAGCCGGGTGAAGACAAATTAAACTTAAGCGAAAAAATTAAAGTAAACGTAATCAGGCGAGGGCAGGAGGCAAGGCCACGCGTGGCTAGGCCCCGCGTTGTAAAGTTCCAACCTGGACATCGATTCCCATGCTCGCTGCACTCAACTGACATCCCTACGAGAGAGAGAGGCTCTACCTTGGTAAACAACAACAACCACCACCACCATCACAACCACCACAACAACAACCACAATCGCAATGAGAATTTCTCACCTCGGATTTCAGTGCAGGAAGCGAAAGCTTCCTGTTACCTCGTGACGTCACGCAGCAGCAGGTGACGTGACGTCACTTCCGGGGTACGAGACATACTCCTCCCACAATGAGCTGCTCCGTAAATAATTAAATTAGAGGATGGATAAATTATGCTAATGTGATACCGTCCCATATGTCGTGGGTACTGAACCCGTCGCAATAAACTCGCGACGGCTTTAACGGAAACATTATGTTAATGAGCCGCCACTGGGCGTAGCTTTGCCCAAATAAGGATTGGCAATGGAACGATATCGGCAGTGACCCAAGCGGAGGTGACGTCATGTTCAAGAGCGCGATGGACGGGGGAGGGATGAATACCTTGGTGACATGACGTCACTAGCGAGGGACACCTTCCCCCGGCGTTTCACGCCGATGAAGTAATGCTGAGTAGTGACGTAACAGAGCGTGATTGGAGTTTAAGTTAATTTAGATTCATTTTCCATTGCTCCCTCCCTTGAACTCAGCAACAACAACAACAACGTGGAACATTGCATCCCACTGGGATTTTTAGCACACAGCATTGGTGTACAGTGCTTTTTTCAGAAATTTTGATGTTTTTTTCATGGATTTTCTGTTTGCAGAGTCACACCAAAGTAGTCACTTTAAGATGTGTTTCTTGTTCGTGTTTGTTGTGGTTGCACTTGATTCAAGAGCCGAATGGCTCACAGGGGTATACCAAAATAAACTGAAACTATTGTGTACACACACACAGTGTGTGTGTACACACATTGTACACAATGTGTGTGTGTACACACTGTGTGTGTACACTGTGTGTGTGTACACTGTGTGTACACGTACACACTTTGTGTGTACACTGTGTGTGTACACTATGTGTGTACACTGTGCGTGCACACAGTGTGTGTACACACTGTGTGTACGTACACTGTGTACGTACACTGTGTACGTACACACTGTGTGTGTACGTACACACTGTATGTACACTATGTGTTTACATTGTGTGTGTTTACACTGTGTTTACACTGTGTGTGTACACTGTGTGTGTGTACAATGTGTGTACACACACACTGTGTGTGTGTGTATACACAGTGTGTACGTACACACTGTGTGTGTGTTTACACTGTCTCTGTGTACACACACACACAGTGTACAGTGTGTGTGTGTGTACACTGTGTGTGTGTGTACACTGTGTGTGTGTACACACACAGACACAGGCCACCACCTGGCAGTCCCGGGGAGTCCCCCCCCCCACCACCCTTCACCACCACCCCCATCACCCTGGTGGTGGTGGTTGTTGTTGTGATGTTCTGACACCAGTCAGATCAACACCTTCACAGCCACTGCTGCTGTTTGCTTATAGGCAGAAGGTGTTCACGCCACGTCCCTTTCTCTCTGTGTGTACACTCTGTGTGTGTGTACACTGAGTGTGTGTAGGTGTTCGTGCCACGTCCCTTTCTCTTTGTGTGTACACTCTGTGTGTGTGTGTACACTGAGTGTGTGTAGGTGTTCACGCCACGTCCCTTTCTCTGTCACCATTTTAATTCTGGGCCAAAGAGGTCCCGCAAACGTAAACATTTTCTGTTTAAAATGTAACACGAACATAACGAACAATGAATTATATTCTTGGTTCTTTCGGTAAAGTCACGTTGAAGGGAAACAATAAAATACAAAATATATAAAACAATAAAATTCTCACGACGTTTCGACTGTAACACAAGCAGTCATCATCAGGTGTGAAAACCAACGGCCAGAAACATTTGAAAGAAGTGGCGGTTTGCATTTATTTATTTTTAAACGGTGTATTTATTTATAAAAACGTTAGCACCACGGAGAGCGATTTGGCAGTTTATTTAGAAGGACTGGTCCATCTATGTTCTGAAAAGAGGGGGGAGACGAAAAATTAATGTATGCTGTCTGAAAGCCACCGTAAGCGTGAACAATCAATTAAGACCCGAAATGGTTTATCAAATCCTTCCAATGATTGCTAAGCCAGAATTCCTTCCTCTCGGTTGAAATTGTCTCTGTGTTTGTATATGTGGATAGCCTCATGAACGAATCTCTCATGGTAGCCCGATGGATTGCAAAGAACCTCCGTCTTGGAGAAGTCAATGTCATGTGAGCCTACTGAATTATAACAGTGATCTGCCACGGCCGAGGTGTTGGTCCTACCGTGTTTCAGGTCTGCTTTGTGTTCACTAATGCGGTCCGAGACATGTCGTTTGGTTTCTCCAATGTAACTACTACCACAGAGGCAACTTAGTTTGTAGACGCCAGGGAACTGTATGTCCGGAATAACATCTTTTACAGACGGAACCAGATCACGGATTTTATGTAATGTGTTGAATCGGACCTGGATCTTGTGTTTATTCAAGATTTTGGAGATTTTTTTTGTGATCCCCGCAATGTAGGGTAAAGTGATGGTTTTGGAAGGCTCAAGAGGGTCCTTCTGCATGGTTGGAGTGATAGCTTTGCGAATTGTAGTCGGAGTAACCATTAGCCTTAAGAGCGTGGTGTACGTGCTTGAGTTCACTGGCTATGTGTTCCTGGTCGGATATGCATTGGGCTCTATGGTGCAGAGGCTTGATGATGGAATTCTTCTGGAATGGATGGTGGTGGGAATCCGTTTCAGGTAAGCATCCGTATGGGTAGCTTTCCCGTAGACAGAGTGGCTCATTGAACCATCAATTGTTTTTACCAATTCCACTTTACAGTAAAATTGTAGACACGGCACAATATATATTTCTGAATATTTTTACCAACATTTCAAAAAATATTCTCCGTTAAGGCAAAATTCTGAAATATTGGATTTTTTACAAACCCTTGTGAATTCACCTTGTATCTGAACAAGTTCAATTTGTGCATATATTTTTTTTCAAACGTATAAATAAAAAAGACTGCTTACAAAAATCAGCTCTATGTTTTCAAGTAAATACATTTTGGGTAGTGAATAAATTATAGTCTAAATAAGCTACACAAGACGAATTGTAGGCATCAAAGACATTTTTAAACAATCACGTGGTCCCTGTAGTCGCCGTTAGAATCACCATCTGCTTGAAACAGTTTATCAACATATATGAATACATTGATTCGAATAAGCAGAGTTAATTTCCTATTTATGGCACGCCAGTTATGTGTCAGTTTTCGATATCAACATCACCTTATAAAAGAATAACATTTAAAATACGCACAGACAAGTATTCATTCGGAATTATTGACAGGCATATTAACAAAATTGAATTACTACAGTGAAATATACTGCATCAGGTTACATCGTATTAACAAGAAGCTATTTTTAAAATACGCACCACCTGCTTAACAGTGTATGTACAACGTACTATTGTAGTGTCATTCAAAACGAGTAGGCCATTGCATGCTGACGTCTGGGTCAAAATGTATCAAATTCTAAACATTACGCTACAAATAATAGATCACGGCGTTTCGATGGCAACACAAGCAATCGTCATCAGGTGGGACAACCACAGCAGCAAGAAGACAAAACTGCTGGAGTAGGCGCCTACTTCAGCGTCTTCTTCTTGCTGTGGTTGTCCCACCTGATGACGATTGCTTGTGTTGTGATCTAAACGCCGTGGTCTGTTATGTTTCTACCCACGTGATGACTTTACCGAAATAACTAGACAGTGTGGATTCCTGCAGTCACAAAAGCTTCGAATCAAGATTGCCTACAAACTACACAACCGAGATGACGCATCAATCATCGCCCCCTACTGACAGGCTCTTGTCCACATGCAAGCTGGTGCAGGGCCACCACCTTGTGTCACACAGGGGCAGCTGCTACTTGGGGATGCTCTTCGAGTGTTTCAGACGAGATACGACACGAAACTCCGAGTTGCTGAGGCGATTAAGCGAGCAACGCGTAAAAGCAATTATCATGAGAACATCGTGAATGCTTGGGAGCTTATTGGCTCTCGCTCCTGGTGAGAGATTGACCCAACCCACAGGTCCACAAAGACTGGCCGCTCTTACTCTGCAGGTTGAACCTAGGAGCTGAGTGTTCAACTTCACATTCTTGTCATTAAAGGCCTGTGACAAAGGTGCATCTATTGTAGCGACATCGTCTCTGGCTTACACATCTACCAGGTCTCCACTTGACTTTGTATTGTCTCGGAAATCCACCCACACTTCCACTTCCACAAACTGCTGGGAGTTGCCTCACTCTGCCTCACAGTCAGAATTCTCCTCCTGCTTCACGATGTGAAGGTCCCATTTTGGAGTTGAATCTTCATCTTCAAATTTTACCTTCACTTCTTCGCTCATCACTTCTTCACATTTCACCTTCACCTCTTCATATTTCACCATCACCTCTTCACATTTCACCTTTATACCTTTAAAAGTGTCCAAGCTGGGATTTTCGTCCGGTTCTTGTTTCATGAGGGATGGGCTCATTGCGGCACTTTGACTTTCACAAGCTGATTTCAGACTCCGACTCCGCTCCTTGTGATGCTTTTGTGTTCTCTGGTGTCTTCGAAGATTTGATGTTTCGGCCAACGGCTTCCCGCACAGAGCACACTTGAAGGGTTTCTCTCCTGTGTGTGTTCTCTGGTGTTTTACAAGATCAGATGACTGTGCAAATGCCTTCACGCACACACTGCACTTGAAAGGTTTCTCTCCCGTGTGGGTTCTCTGGTGTACTTTACGATGTGGTGACTGAGCAAACGCCATCCCGCACACAGTGCACTTGAAGGGTTTATCTCCCGTGTGTGTTCTCTGGTGTGTTACAAGATGACATGAATCTGACAACGCCTTGCCGCACAGAGTACACTTGAAGGGTTTCTCTCCTGTGTGTGTTCTCTGGTGTGTTTTAAGAGCAGATGACCATGAAAATGCCTTCCCACAAACACTGCACTTGAAGGGTTTCTCTCCCGTGTGTGTTCTCTGGTGTGTTTTAAGAACAAATGAACCTGAAAATGTCTTCCCACAAACACTGCACTTGAAGGGGTTCTCTCCCGTGTGTGTTCTCTGGTGTGTTACAAGATTACATGACTGTGTAAACGCAATCCCGCACATCGTGCACCTGAAGGGTTTCTCTCCCGTGTGTGTTCTCTGGTGGGTCTGAAGAACTGATGGCCATGCAAATGCCTTCCCACACACAGTGCACTTGAAGGGTTTCTCTCCTGTGTGAGTTCTCTGGTGCCGTGTCAAATTTCCAGTCTGATCCGTGCTGTATGCACGCTGGTCGCATTGTTGACTTGTCGTACCGAGCTGCGCTGAGTGCCTTTGCTCCATCAGACCAATTCTGCAGAGGAAGCGTCAGCTGCAGACAGAAAAAAAGAATATCCACACCATCTACACGTCAGGCACAGAGGAATGCACACGAGACTTACACGTCTATACTTATTAATATATTCATGATGTAGTGAAAAAGTTTCCCAAATTCATCAGATTTGATGAACGTGCAAACGCCTTCCCGCACAGAGTGCACCTGAAGGGTTTCTCTCCACAGGCTGTTATGGCACACAATGAGAGGGGAAATGTCATTAATATGCCTGGAAGCCCTCATATCTTCAAGAAGAATGTTAACTCAAAACTCTAAGCACACAATTTCGGCTGTCTGACTACAAAAGGAATATTTATGAAAGCTAAATTCAGCTGACAGCAAAGGGTGTTGAAAACAATACTATTTGTGTTCATCTTCTTTGGTTCTTTCGGTAAAGTCACGTAGAATGAGAATAAAATAAATTGATAAAATAAAATAACACAATAATATTCTCACAACGTTTCGGCCACAACACAAGCGGCGAGACTGTCTGTCCTACCAGACAGTCTCGCCCCTTCACCTGATGAAGGCCGCTTGTGTTGTGGCCGAAACGTCGTGAGAATATTATTGTGTTATTTTATTTGATCAATTTATTATTTTATTCTCATTCTACGTGGTGACTTTACCGAAAGAACCAAAGAAGATGAATCATTGCAGTCACGAAAGCTTTAAATAGAAACTATTTGTGTTATGCAGAAATGCATAAATTAATGTTAAATCGCAACTTAGAGGTGTGAATCCAGGCTCAGATGTCCTTGAATGCTGGGATGAACAGATCCGACTTCAGCTGAATGTGTGTGCTGTGTAAACTTCCTGTTTCGATTCTATTAAAGAGTTCCAGAGGAAAACAAAAATAAACTATTGTTTTGATATAACCTGTCGTGTTCAACAGAGTTAATAGACTTTACTGCAAACACAAACTTGACACTCACACACTGCCATGAGTAAACAGGTGGTGGTGTGACCAGAACTATGCCTGGCCACCTTCATCTGCTCAGCATTAATTCTTCCTCACTCCACCAAGTAATTAATCGAGGATCAATCAACATAGCCGAGGCTATCCGTGTCTCTGTCTCTCTCCCCCCATGGTGAAGGTGTTCCCCTCCACACATTCAGAGTCAACAGCGGCACGCGCTTAGCGTCTTTGACCGAGATACATTGACGCACGTATTGTTGGTTCCTTCAGTAAAGTCACGTAGATAGAAAATAAAAATAACAGATTAAATTCAACAAGATAAAGACCACTTGTGTTGCGATCGAAACGTCGTGGGTTTTTTGCTTTATTTTCAATTTTTTTATTTTATTGTTATTTTAATTGTATTTTCTATCTACGTGACTTTACCGAAAGAACCAAGAATATTAATTCCTGCAGTCACCAAAGTTTTAAGTTAAAACATTCACACACGTTGACAAAGCCTCACCTTGTGTTGTTTGGGCAGGTCGCTTCTGATAACAAGAGCGGTATAGCAGCTCAAGCGGGCTTGGCCTGGTGAAAACAAAAGAAAATAAAAACTGCGTGAATATTTACAATAAAACAAAGTTACAAAGTGGCGAGCCGGGTGAAGACAAATTAAACTTTAGCGAGATAATTAAAGTAAACGCAATCAGGCGAGGGCAGGGGGCAAGGCCCCGCGTGGCTAGGCCCCGCGTTGTAAAGTTCCAACCTGGACATCGATTCCCATGCTCGCTGCTACTCAACTGACATCCCTGAGAGAGAGAGGCTCTACCTTGGTAAACAACAACAACCACCACCACAACCACCACCACAACGATGAGAATTTCTCATCTCGGATTTCAGTGCAAGCGCGCACACGGCAGCTTCCTGTTGCCTCGCGACAGCAGGAAGTAGTATGACGTCACTTCCCTCCCACGAGCGGCTCTGTAACTGAATAAATTATATTCTTAGTTTTTTCGGTAAAGTCACGTTGAAGAGAAACAACAAAATAACAAAATATATAAAACAATAAAAAATTCTCACGACGTTTCGACCATAACTCAAACGGTCATCATCAGGTGTGTCGGTTTGCATAAATTTATTTGTAAAACGGCACATTTATTTATTTATATATAAAAAAAACGTTGGCGTCACGCGCAGCGATTGGCAGTTTGCCCAGGACTAGTCCATCTATTTTTTTTAAAAGAGGAGGGGGGAGACGAAATTTTTTATAATGTATGCTGTCTGAAAGCCACTGTAAGCGTGAACAATCAATCAAGAACTGAAATGATTTATCAAATCTTTCCAATGATTGCTAAGATAGAATCCATCTTCTCGGTTGAAATTGTCTCTGTGCTTGTATATGTGGATAGCCTCATGAACGAATCTCTCATGGAAGCCAGATGGCTTACAAAGAACCTCCGTCTTGGAAAAGTCAATGGCATGTGAGCCTACTGAATTAGAACAATGATCTGCTACGGCCGAGGTGTTGGTCCTACCGTGTTTAAGGTCTGCTTTATGTTCACGAATGCGGTCCGAGACATGGGGTTTGGTTTCTCCAATGTAACTACTACCACAGAGGCAACTTAGTTTGTAGACACCAGGGTATTGTATGTCCGGAATCACATCTTTTACAGACGGAACCAGATCACGGATTTTATGTAATGTGTTATATAAATAAATAAATGTGCCGTTTTAAAAATTAATTTATGCAAACCGACACACCTGATGATGACCGTTTGAGTTATGGTCGAAACGTCGTGAGAATTTTTTATTGTTTTATATATTTTGTTATTTTGTTGTTTCTCTTCAACGTGACTTTACCGAAAAAACTAAGAATATGAATTACTGCAGTCACGAAAGCTTTAAATCAAAATTTGAATAAATTATGTTAATGAGGCCGGCCCATATCTCGAGCGATGGAGCCGTGGGCGCTGAACCCGTCGCAATAAACTCGCGACGGCTTTAAAGGATACATTATGTTAACGAACCACCAGTCACTGGGCGTAGCTTTGCCCAAATAAGGATTGCCACTGGAACGATATTGGCAGTGACCCGAGCGGAGGCGACGTCACGCTCAAGAGCGCGGTGGACGGGGGAGGGATGAATACCTTGGTGACACTACGTCACTAGCGAGGTACACCTCACCCTGGCGTTTCACGCCAATGAGGTAATGCAGAGTGGTGACGTCACAGAGTTGAAGTTTAAGTTTATTTAGATTCATTTTCCATTGCTCCTTCCCATGGGTGTGTGAGCTCAGCTACAACGTGGACATTATTGTGTATACACTGTGTGTGTATACACTGTGTGTGTACACTATGTGTACACTATGTGTATAAACTGTGTGTGTACACTGTGTGTATGTACACTATGTGTATACACTGTGTGTCACTGTCAGTGTGTGTCACTGTGTGTCACTGCCTGGCACAAGCTTCGTGGTGACGTCACCACCACTTAGTGGCGAATGGCGATTGTTGTTGTGTCACTGTGTCACTGTGCGCGTGTGTACACTGTGTGTGTGTACACTGTGTGTGTGTACACTGTGTGTACACTGTATCACTGTGTCACTGTGTGTGTACAGTGTGTGCACTGTATGTACAGTGTGTACACTGTGTGTGTGTACACTGTGTGTGTACACTGTGTTTGTGTACACTGTGTATACACTGTGTGTACACTGTGTATACACTATGTGTATAGTGTGTACACTGTGTACACTCTGTGTGTACACTGTGTGTATACACTGTGTGTGTACACTGTGTGTGTACACTGTGTGTGTACAGTGTGTGTGTACATTGTGTGTGTACACTGTGTATACACTGTGTGTACACTGTTTGTGTACACTGTGTGTGTGTACACTGTGTGTACACTGTCTGTGTGTACACTGTGTGTGTACACTGTTTGTGTACACTGTGTGTGTACACTGTGTGTACACTGTGTGTACAGTGTGTGTACACTGTGTGTGTGTACACTGTGTGTATACTGTGTGTGCACACTGTGTGTACACTGTGTGTGTACACTGTGTGTCCGCATTGAACCGAACCCCCGGCAAGGCCATCTACTTAATGACGAGAGAAAATTCACACGAAATGTCCTTTTCAATGAAGTCTTCCAGATGTAAATTGATACAAGCTTTTAATGAAGAAATACAATCATCTAATTCAAAACACAACACAATTCAAAGATGTTCCATTTTAAAACTTCAAAACGGAGCATGGGGTGCTTACGTGAATGCGTCCTTCGTGTGCAAATGTTGTGACTTTCCTGGCCTGAAGGCCGTCAATGTGTTGGACCATTAAATGATGCACAGCGTCTCAACAACAGCAGTGGGGTTTGCTTCAACCGATGGTTACGAACATCCAGACGTGAATCAGCAAGGAGCATTTCTAGTCCCAGTTAGACAAAATCTACGTCAACACGTAAGACAAAACTACAATTCGTGTTGTAGAGAATGTACCTCCTCCTATACGTTTAAGTTTCAAGTGGTATGCCTTGTAACTGATGAATGATCCAAGCGTGCTCCCTATTTCAAAGACAATGAGTTGCTCCAGAGGCAGACGCTTCGTGAAACACAAAAGTACCCTTTGACCTGTATCACAAGAACGGGTCTCAACCGAGTTCTCTGTACAGGTTACTTCCAAAACACACACATTGTCCTAACATCACTTATTCATTGTTTGACCCTCATACAAAATGTTACACGTACGCGCACAATCAGACAAGTATTAATTCTAAATTATTGACGGGCATATTAACATTGATTACTGCAGCGAAATTGACTGCATCACGTTACATCGTATTAACAAGAAGTTATTTTACAAATACGCACCGTCTGCTTAACAGTGTATGTACAACGTACTATTGTTGCGTCATTCAAAACGAGTAGGCCGTTGCATGCTGGCGTCTGGGTCAAAATGTATCAAATTCTAAACATTACGCTACAAATAATAGATCACGGCGCTTCGATGACAACACAAGCAATCATCATCAGGTGGGACAAGCACAGCAGCAAGAAGAAGAAACTGCTGGAGTAGGCGCCTACTACTTCAGCAGTTTCTCTTGCTGTGGTTGTCCCACCTGATGACGATTGCTTGTGTTGTGATCTAAACGCTGTGATCTGTTATGTTTCTACCCACGTGGTGACTTTACCGAAAGAACTCAGGAGTGTGGATTCCTGCAGTCACGAAAGCTTCGAATCAAGATTGCCTACAAACTACACAACTGAGATGACGCATCAATCATTGCCCCCTACTGACAGGCTCTTGTCCACATGCAGGCTGGTGCAGGGCCACCACCTTGTGCCACACAGGGGCAGCTGCTACTTGGGGATGCTCTTCGAGTGTTTCAGACGAGTTACGACACAAAACTCCGAGTTGCTGAGGCGGTTAAGCAAGCACCGTGTAAATGCAAATATTATAACATAGTGAATGCTTGGGAGCTTATTGTCTCTCGCTCCTGGTTAGAGATCTACCCAACCCACAGGTCCACAAAGACTGGCCGCCCTTACTCTGCAGGTTGAACCTAGGAATTGAGTGTTCAACTTCACATTCTAGTCATTAAAGGCCTGTGACAAAGGTGCATCTATTGTAGCGACATCGTCTGAAGCTTACACATCTACCGGGTCTCCACTTGACTTTGTATTGTCTAGGAGCAAGTCCACCCACACCTCCACTTCCACAAACTGCTGGGAGTTGCCTCGCTCTGCCTCACAGTAAGAATTCTCCTCCTGCTTCACGTTGCCTCCATCGATGTGAAGGTCGGATTTTGAAGTTGAATCTTCATCTTCACATTTAACCTGCTCTTCTTTGCTCTTCACCATCACTTCTTCCCTCTTCACCATCACTTTTTCGCTCATCACTTCTTCCCTCTTCACCATCACCTCTTCACATTTCACCTCGATACCTTTAAGTGTCAAAGCTGGGATTTTCCTCCGGTTCTTGTTTCATGAGGGATGGGCTCATTGCGGCACTTTGACTTTCACAAGCTGATTTCAGACCCCACTCCTTGTGGATCTTCTGATGCTTCTGTGTTCTCTGGTGTACTTGAAGATTTGATGAATGTGTAAACGCCTTCCTGCAGAGTGCACCTGAAGAGTTTCTCTCCCGTGTGTGTTCTCTGGTGTACTTTAAGATGTGGTGACTGTGAAAATGCCTTCCCGCACAGAGTGCACTTGAAGGGTTTCTCTCCTGTGTGTGTTCTCTGGTGTTTTTGAAGAACAGATGACTGTGAAAATGCCTTTCCACACACACTGCACTTGAAGGGTTTCTCTCCTGTGTGTGCTCTCTGGTGTCTTTGAAGATGTGACACATGTACAAACGCCATCCTGCACAGAATGCACCTGAAGGGTTTCTCTCCCGTGTGTGTTCTCTCGTGTCTTTGAAGATGTGACACATGTACAAACGCCATCCTGCACAGAATGCACCTGAAGGGTTTCTCTCCTGTGTGTGTTCTCTGGTGTACTTTAAGATGTGATGAATCTGCAAACGCCATCCCGCACAGAGTGCACCTGAAGGGTTCCTCTCCCGTGTGTGTTCTCTCGTGTCTTTGAAGATGTGACACATGTACAAACGCCATCCTGCACAGAATGCACCTGAAGGGTTTCTCTCCTGTGTGTGTTCTCTGGTGTGTTACAAGATGCCATGAATCTGAAAACGCCTTCCCACACAGAGTACACTTGAAGGGTTTCTCTCCCGTGTGTGTTCTCTGGTGTTTTTTAAGAACAGATGACAGTGAAAATGCCTTCCCACACACACTGCACTTGAAGGGTTTCTCTCCCGTGTGTGTTCTCTGGTGGGTCTCAAGAACTGATGGCCATGCAAATGCCTTGTCACACACAGTGCACTTGAAGGGTTTCTCTCCTGTGCGAGTTCTCTGGTGCTGTGTCAAATTTCCAGTCCGATCCGTGCTGTATGCACGCTGGTCGCAATGTTGACTTGTCGTACCAAGCTGCGCTGACTGCCTTTGCTCCATCAGACCAGCGTCAGCTGCATACAGAAAATAAGAATATACACACCATCTACACGTTAGTATCGAGGCACAGAGGAATGCATATATACAGTCACATGTGACTTACACGTCTACACTTATTCATATATTCATGATGTAGTGAAAAAGTGTCCCAAATTCATCACACGGGCTGTGATGGCACACAATGAGAGGGCAAATGGTTATAAACATGCCTGGAAGCCCTCGTATTTTCAAAATGAATGTTCACCAAAAACTCTAAGCACACAATTTCGGCTGTCTGGCTACAAAAGGAATATTTATGAGAGCTAAATTCAGCTGACATAGCAAAGGGTGTTGAAAACAATACTATTTGTGTTATGCAGAAATGCATGAATTAATGTTCAATCGCAACTCAGATGTCCTTGAATGCTGGGATGAACAGTTCCGACTTCAGCTGCATGTGTGTGCTGTGTTCACATCCTGTTTCCATTCTTAGTAAGAGTTCCAGACGAAAACAAAAATAAACTATTGTTTTGATATAACCTCCGTGTTCAATAGAGTTGATAGACTTCACTGCAAATACAAACTTGACACTGTCACACACTGGCGGTGGCGTGTCTAGAATCATGCCTGGCCACCTTCATCTGCTCAGCATTAGTGCTTACTCACTACACCAAGTAATTAATCGAGGATCAATGAACATAGCCGAGGCTAACTGGTGAGATGTTAACTACCTCACCTGGTATACAGGAAGTCGTGGGTTCGATCCCGACCCTGACGCCTGCTGTATATTTTGAGTTTGCGTGTCACTCCGTTTAGCGTCTTTGACCGATAGACATTGACACGTGTATTCTTGGTTCTTTCTGTAAAGTTACGTAGACAGACAATAACAATAACAGATAATACAATTACATTAAATAAAGACCACTTGTGTTGCAATCAAAACGTATTTTTTTGCTTTATTTACTATTTTTTATGTTTATTATGTTATTGTTATTTTATTTTCTATCTACGTGACTTTACCGAAAGAACCACGAATATTAATTCCTGCAGTCACCAAAGTTTTAAGTCAAAACATTCACACACGTTGACAAAGGCTCACCTTGTGTTGTTGTGGGCAGGTCGCTTCTGATAACAAGAGCGGTATAGCAGCTCAAGCGGGCTTGGCCTGGTAACAAAAGAACGAAAATCAAAACTGCGTGAATATTGACAATAAAACAAAGTTACAAAGTGACGAGCCGGGTGAAGACAAATTAAACTTAAGCGAGATAATTAAAGTGAACGCAATCAGGCGAGGGCAGGAGGCAAGGCCACGCGTGGCTAGGCCCCGCGTTGTAAAGTTCCAACCTGGACATCGATTCCCATGCTCGCTGCTACTCAACTGACATCCCTACGAGAGAGAGGCTCTACCTTGGTAAACAACCACCACCACCATGAGAATTTCTCACCTCGGATTTCAGTGCAAGCGCGGATCGGCAGCCTCCTGTTACCTCGCGACATCACGCGGGTAAGCAGGTAACATGACATCACTTCCGGGGTAAGGGACACACCCCTTCCACAATGAGCCACTCTGTAACTGAATAAATTATGTTAATGAACCCAGCCCATATGTCGAGGGATGGGGCGTGGCTGCTGAACCCGTCGCAATAAACACTCCACGGCTTCAAATACATTATGTTAATGAACCGCCAGTCACTGGGCGTAGCTTTGCCCAAATAAGGATTGCCACTGGATTGATATCGGCAGTGACCCAAGCGGAGGTGACGTCACGCTTAAGAGCGCCGTGGACGGGGTTGGGGGAGTGTGAATACCTTGGTGACATGACGTCACTAGCGAGGTACACCTCCAGCTGGCACTTCATGCCGATGAGGTCATGGGGATGGAGTTTAAGTTGATTTAGATTCATTGTCCATTGCCTCTTCCCTTGAGTGCGTGAACTCAGCAACAACAACGTGGACATTATTGTGTATACGTACACACTGTGTACACTTTGAGGCCACGTGAAGCGTCAAAGGCTCGCTGGAAGGAGGAAGTCGCGTGACAGACTCAGCAGTTGCGATGGGTTAACCGACGGATGGCTATCGATAAGAAATCACATATCCCCGAGTCTCACCTGTTAGTGGCACCGCCTCACGCTGTTGTGGATCCCCACGTGGCTCGGAGCCTCAAAAGCTCCGTGACTCCTGGGTGGTGATACAAAGACCCCCCGTGTAGCCTTAACAGACTGTTGGGGCAAGTGCTGTTAGCAAGTATCAGCTACACCTATGAAGGCCGGCGCGGCACGCGAAGGGAATGGGTGGCCAGCACCGTGCCCGACCGCCTTTGTCTCCCCAGTAATGATGTTTGCACACCACACCGGGTACTCACTTGAGGCTGAGTCGACCTAGGGGAGGCCCAGAACCGGTTCAAATAATCGTCACTGGGTGTTGGCTGTGAGCGGGAATCAAACTCGGGTCGTTATGTTCGTAGAGCAGCGCACTAACCGCTAGACTACCGCCACACACGTTACACACACACACGCACAGTACACACACACACGCACAGTACACACACACACAGTACACACACACACGCACAGTGCACACACACACAGTACACACACACAGTACACACACACAGCACACACACACGGTGCACACACACGCACGACACATACGCACAGTACACACACACACGCATGACACACACGCACAGTACATACACACACACACAGTACACACACACGGTGCACACACACGCACAGTACACACACACACAGTACACACACACACGCACAGTACACACACACAGTATACACACACACACGCACAGTACACACACACACACACAGTACACACACACGCACAGTACACACACACGCACGACACACACACACGCACAGTACACACACACGCATGACACGCACACACGCACAGTACACACACACACGCACAATACACACACACGGTGCACAAATAGTGTCACCGTGTGTGTGTCATCACGTCACCGTGTGTGTGTGTCACCGTACGTGTCACAGCGTCACCGTGTGTGTGTGTCACCTGCGTGGCCAGAACGAGCGACGGCGTCCCCCGGCACCTCGCTCCCTGCACAGCGACAGCGGAGAGTCACCGTGGTGAGTAGGAGAGAGTCACCGTGGTGAGTAGGAGAGAGTCACCGTGGTGAGTAGGAGAGTCACCGTGGTGAGTAGGAGAGGGTCACCGTGGTGAGTAGGAGAGTGTTACCGTGGTGAGTAGGAGAGAGTCACCGTGGTGAGTAGGAGAGTGTTACCGTGGTGAGTAGGAGAGAGTCACCGTGGTGAGTAGGAGAGTCACCGTGGTGAGTAGGAGAGAGTCACCGTGGTGAGTAGGAGAGAGTCACCGTGGTGAGTAGGAGAGAGTCACCGTGGTGAGTAGGAGAGAGTCACCGTGGTGAGTAGGAGAGAGTCACCGTGGTGAGTAGGAGAGAGTCACCGTGATGAGTAGGAGAGTCACCGTGGTGAGTAGGAGAGAGTCACCGTGGTGAGTAGGAGAGTGTTACCGTGGTGAGTAGGAGAGAGTCACCGTGGTGAGTAGGAGAGAGTCACCGTGGTGAGTAGGAGAGAGTCACCGTGGTGAGTAGGACAGTGTTACCGTGGTGAGTAGGAGAGAGTCACCGTGGTGAGTAGGACAGTGTTACCGTGGTGAGTAGGAGAGTCACCGTGGTGAGTAGGAGAGAGTCACCGTGGTGAGTAGGAGAGAGTCACCGTGGTGAGTAGGAAAGAGTCACCGTGGTGAGTAGGAGAGAGTCACCGTGGTGAGTAGGAGAGAGTCACCGTGGTGAGTAGGAGAGAGTCACCGTGTTGAGTAGGAGAGCGAACATTACCGTGGTGAGTAGGAGCGCGAGCGTCGACCCTGCTCGTCGTACCGTGGGGAACCGTGGTGTTGCTCCTTCGTCGCCATCTGCTTGGGGGCTGGGACACACACACACAGAGATACACATACACACACACATACACACACACATACACACATACACACACATACAACAACAACAACCGCCATTCGCCACTAAGTGGCGGTGACATCACCACGACGCTTGTGCCAGGCCATGTGCACCTTGAGGCCACGTGAAATGTCGAACGCCCGCTGGCAGGAGGTCACGGGGCAGACCCAGGTGCCACGGGTCGACTGACTGAGATGACTGGCTGATGCACCACCTGTGCCCCCTACTGTGCCAACTTGCTGTGCTTCAGCCACCCGGCGCTCCGCTCGTTGTTGTGAGCGTCGCTCCTCCGCCCTCCGTTGTTGTTGGAAGGCGACTGCCTCCAACTGCCCAGTGGCGTCCTTCACGAGCCTCTTCCACAGAGGCCGATCTTGACACCGCTGGTACCAGTCACCGGCAAGCCCACTCAGCTCCACGTCCTCCTGTACCACATCACTCCATCTCTTCTCTAGCCCGTGCCGCGCCCGTTCGATCCGGCTGAACAAAAGCTGTTTCGGCATGCGGTGGCTGGGCATGCGGGCTACATGACCCAGCCAACACAGCCTTGCCTGCCGGAGGAGCTCAGCAATGGGACTTTGCCCAGATTTTTCACACACAGATACACACACATATACATACAGATACACACGTAGAGATACATACACACAGATACACGCACAGATACATACACACAGACACACATTTAGATAGAGACGCACAGATACATATACACACAGAGAGATACATACACACATAAATACACACACAGACACACACACCACCACACTCACCACACTAACCACCACCACACAATGACACTCACCATCACACTAAGCACACTCACCACCACCAGACCACCGTGGTACTCACTCTTGCGGTCCCCCTCAGCTAACTGGATCTTGATCTGCTTCCCATGCACCCACGTGCAGCCCATGTTGAACACGGCGTACTCGGCGTCATGGACATTGAAAAACCTGGAGCCGCACCGCTAAGGACAATTCACTTTGCCAGCAGCAGCAGCAACAACAGCAACAGTGGTAGCAGCAGTAGTAGCAGCAGTGGGGGTAGCAGTAGTAGCAGCAGTGGTGGTAGCAGTACACTACACTATACACTAAACACTAGTAACTAATTGGCATGTTGTTTACATGAAATACCTTACTGGCTGTGTCGGGTGGTGGAGGGTTACGACACAACATTTATACTTAACGCGATCTAACCCAAAAACCTTTTATCATGAATATTGGACGTGAAAGCCTGCTAGGTGTTAAACAAAACTGTCAATGTCATAGTGGGTTTACTCTCTAACACACCGGTTGGTGCTGGACTAGTATACTAAAAACACACTACACTATACACTACTACACTATATACTACTACACTATACACTACTACATTATACACTACACTATACACAAGATACTTTGATGAATAAAATGCAATAACTACACTATACACTACTACACTACACTATACACTACACTATACACTACTACACTATACACTACTACACTATACACTACTACACTACACTATAGACTACTACACTACACTATACAGTACTACACTATACACTACTACACTACACTATACACTACTACACTATACACTACTACACTATACACTACTACTCTATACACTACACTATACACTAGTAGTGATTACACTATACACTATACACTACTACATTATACATTACTACACTATACACTACTATACAGTACTACACTATACACTACTACACTCTACACTACTACACTACACTATACAGTACTACACTATACACTACTACACTATACACTACTACACTACACTATACACTACACTATACAGTACTACACTACACTATATAGTACTACACTATACACTACTACACGATACACTCACTCACCACTTACTCACTCACCACTCACTCACTCACCACTTACTCACTCACCACTCAGTCCTCACCACTCACTCATCAACGCGCGCACAGCGCAGTAAACATCCCACACACTCACCACTCACTCACTCACCACTCAGTCCTCACCACTTACTCACTCAGCACAGGGCAGTCAACATCCCACACACTCACCACTCACTCACCACTCACTCAGTCCTCACCACTCAGCACAGGGCAGTCAACATCTCACACACTCACCACTCACTCACCACTCACTCACCACTCACTCACTCACCACTCAGTCCTCACCACTCACTCATCAACGCGCGCACAGGGCAGTAAACATCCCACACACTCACCACTCACTCACTCACCACTCACTCACCACTCACTCACTCACCATTCACTCACCACTCACTCAGCACAGGGCATTTCCTAGCCGCGGTGGATAGGCAGATGTTAACTACCTCGCCTGGTATGCTGGAGTTTGTGGGTTTGATCCTAGACCTTGACGATGCCTCCTGCTGCTGTGTATTTAGAGTCTGTGTCTCGGTGATTTGATGTTAACTACCTCCTCCACATTGAGAATCAACGTCTCCACGAGTTTAGAGTATTTGGCCGCCGCTCTAAATTCCCACACTGTGATGATGGTGATGTCAGCCACTTGGTTGAGCTGTTATCGTTTGTGATCGCCAGGTAGCGATCCTGAACAAAGAGCTACACAGCAGCTGAGTCGGGCGTTACACCTGGTCACATAAACATCGTTTAGTTTACATTCTTGGTTCTTTCGGTAAAGTCACCACGTAGAAGGGGAACATAAAAAATGATAAAAATATAAAACAATAAAATTCTCACGTTTCGACTGCAACACAAGAAGCAATCATCATCAGGTGTGAAAACCACAGCAAGAAAATTTGAAAAAAGTGGCGTTTTTTTTTACTACTACACCTGATGATGATTGCTTGTGTTGCAGTCGAAACATGAGAATTTTATTGTTTTATATTTTTATTATTTTATTGTTTCCCTTCTACGTGGTGACTTTACCGGAAGAACCAAGAATATGAATCCCTGCAGTCACGAAAGCTTTAAATGAAGATTTATAGTTTAGTTTAGATCTCTGTGGGTCTCTATGAGTATGGGTCTCAGTGGGTCTATGGGTCTCTATGAGCTTGTGTCTCTATAGGTGTCTCTCTATGTGTATGTTTGTATCTCTATGGGTCTGTGTATCTCTATGGGTCTGTGTATCTCTATGGGTCTCTATGTATCTCTATGGGTCTCTATGTATCTCTATGTATCTCTATGGGTCTCTGTGTATCTCTATGGGTCTCTGTGTATCTCTATGGGTCTCTATGTATCTCTATGGGTCTCTGTGTATCTCTATGCGTCTCTATGGGTCTCTGTGTATCTCTATGGGTCTCTATGTATGAACATCCCCACGTGATAAGATGGCCCAGCTGTTCGCTCGCGAACCAAAACAAACCCTTCCACCAGGTATAACAACTTAGAAGTAACGAGTAAACAATAACGAGTTTACAACAACAACCTAGCACCAAGTTAATTAAGTTTTAATCGTGAGCCGAGTTCGTTGAGGCCAATCGAGGCAAGTGGGGTGGGGTGGTGGAGCAGCCGAAGCCTGCGTGACTAGGCCGCAGCCTCGGCCTACTCGTCACCATACTCGCCCCTCCCTCCCCCTCGGCGTGGTCGTCCTCAGACGCCGCCGCCGCTGCTAGCGCCTCACTCACCGCGTGCTGGGAGGCAGCTCACTCACGTAGACGGAGCAGGAAGAGGAGCAGGAGGCGTTGACGGGGCGGTCGTACTGCTGGGACATGATCACGGTGACCACGTCGCCTGGATGATGGGGGGCGGGGCAGGGCGGGGGGGGGCGGAGCCTCTCACTACTGAAGTGGTGGGAGGAGTCTGTTGGTGGTGGGGTGACGTCACGGAGGGGGAGGTGCGAAGTGGTGACGTCACTAGGGTGGGTGGTAGGGTGACGTCACGGAGGCGGAGGTGCGAAGTGGTGACGTCACGGGGGTGGGTGAGGATTGTCACAGACTCATTGGTTTTTAACGGTAAAGTCACGTACGTAGGAATACCATAACATTATATTAAAACAAATCAATCATGACGTTTCGACCGCAACACAAGCGATCTTCCATCAGGCGTAAGAAACAAATCACGGAGGTAAATACAACAAGAAGATGAGAGACGAGAATTCAACACACCTAAGGAAAAAAACATTATGTGATGCAAAACTAGTCAGGCCAACAACACAGTTAGACACTTACCTGGCGGACCACGAATTTCAGAAGAGTGTTACATTTCGTGTTCAACCTCTGGATTGAATATACCAGTATAGACAGAGTGAACAAATACGAGGCACAAGTCAGAAATACATATACAGAGACACCAAGAGGCACGGACGGACAGAGAAGTGAGGTCGGATGAAACGGAAGCCTTAAATAAGAAGTGAAGGTGGGGGGAGGGGCCAGAAAAAAAGGACAGGGCAGGAGGAAACGTCGTGATTGATTTGTTTTAATATAATTTTATGGTATTCCTACATACGTGAATTTACCGAAAAAAACAATGAGTAATTTATGCAGTCACGAAAGCTTTAATTCTTTATTAACACGCTTCTACGGGGAAGTTACCTTCACGCCGTGATTGATTTATTTTAATATAATTTCATGGTATTCCTACATACGTGACTTTACCGAAAAAAACCAGTGAGTAATTAATTTATGCAGTCACGAAAGCTTTAATTCTTTATTAAATAATCCATTCTTCTGGAATCTTCTCGACACGATCGGATCGTGGTGGTGGTGGGGGGGGGAAGGACGGGGATCTTGGGACATTGAGGGGATACGGGGAATGTTTGGTGGGGAGTGCGAGGTTGCATGCCGAGTGGATCACCACATCCTGCCGCACAGAGACACATCAGCAGGGGACTCAAGTCCCAAGCCTGGGACAGTGTCGCGAGCGACTTCGGCATTCCTCGGCCAAACGCTACAATCACGCATTCCAATCATGGCTCCAACTCTTTATCAATCGCACGATTTGTAATAATAGTAGGGGTTTTTTCCCCTTTTTTTCTGGCAACAAAACTGAAACATTTTTACAAGGATTCATGTTACTGCATTAGCCACAATACCTGCAGTCAAATTGCAAAAAAAAGAAACACACTATGATAATATATGTGGCATTGTCCTTGAAACTGATTGGTCCACACCAAGGGACGGCTTTCTTTTGAGCCTCGACCCAATTGGTGCTCGACCACATGACACCAAAAGACGTCACACAGCTCAAAGACAATGCCGCTATCAAAGTAATGAGGGCTCGGGCTGAGCATCTACATCATTAGACCTCCTTTGCCAGTACCAAAATATAACAATAGGGTTTTTCCCCTTTTTTCTGGCAACAAAACTGAAACCTTTTTTACAAGGATTCATGTTACTGCATTAACCACAATACCTGCAGTCAAAATGCAAACAAAACACAAATACTATGATAATATTTACGTGGCATTGTACTTTAGAAAGAAAGCCGTCCCTTGGTGTGGACCAATCAGTTTCAATGACAATGCATCAAATATTATCATAGTATGTTTTTTGTTTACATTTTGACTGCAGGTATTGTGGTTAATGCAGTAACATGAATCCTTGTGAAAAAGGTTTCAGTTTTGTTGCCAGAAAAAAGGGGAAAACCCTATTATTACATTTTGGTACTGGCAAAGGAGGTCTAATGAAGCAATCTCACGATTCCTGTTGACGTCTCAAGAAGTGTCGCCACTCGTCTTATCGGTGTGAAGGCCGAGTTGAGCCGACTGGTGCTTCTTCTTTGGTTCTTTCGGTAAAGTCACCACCACATAGAATGAGAATAAAATAATAAATTGATAAAATAAAATAACAATAAAAATTCTCACGACGTTCCGGCCACAACACAAGCGGCCTTCATCAGGTGAAGGGACGAGACTGTCTGGAGGACAGCGCTGGAGCGAACAAAACCACGCTCAGATCGCGACCTTTAAGCTGTGTGAGAAGAAACAAAGCGCCTTGACAAAGGAATTAGCATATAATTTAGCCTTGAAATGGCTGAGTGATTAGCTTGTGACTGGTCACAGAAATGGCTATGTTAAAGTCAAAGCATACACATCCACAGAGGCACCCCTTGACAAAGGAATTTGCATAGAATTTAGCATTGAAATGGCTTGTGTTGTGACCGAAACGTCGTGAGATTTTTTTGCGTTATTTTATTTTATCAATTTATTATTTTATTCTCATTCTACGTGTTGGTGACTTTACCTAAGGAACCAAAGAAGATGAATCCTTGCAGTCATGAAAGCTTTAAGTCGAAATTCCGACTGGTGCTTTTTAATCGATTTGTGTACACGCCACGAGGCTCTCTCCGCTCGTGGCATTCACCTCGGCAGGGAGTCAAACTGGGGCCCCCCACTGTCTCAGGTCATGCTCGATGCACCCAAAGACAAAGATCCCCCGGGTAGCCTCCGGCAAGACCGCCGGGGGCAAAGCGCTGCCGGCGAGCAGGGCCGCGAAGGCCGGGGAAAGGTTGCACGAGGCGGGAGGGCGGACCAAGCGCCAGGGCCGCACCCGACGAGGAGCTCACTCGAGGCCGAGTCGACCACCGGGGAGCACGGCCAGGAACGGCGCGGGCGTCCCCACCGCTCCATCCTCGCCGCGTCCCGTCTCTTACCTCGGGGGGCGTGGAGGCGGTGCGGAGCCCCGGGCGACTGTGAGTGGAGTCGCCCTTCGGATGTGCCGCTCGCCACTCGCTCGCTTCTCGTCGACTTGTGGGAAACTCCCCACCACCACCCCCACCCCACCCCCACCCCACCCACGTGCTCAGCCACCGAACAGCAGAGCCAAGGGGCGTGGGCGGAAGTGACGGGCGTGGGCAGGAAGTGAGGCGTGGGCAGGAAGTGAGGCGTGGACAGGAAGTGAGGCGTGGGCGGAAGTGAGGTGTGGGCGGAAGTGAGGTGTGGGCAGGAAGTGAGGCGTGGGCAGAAAGTGAGGCGTGGGCAGGAAGTGAGGCGTGGGCGGAAGTGAGGCGTGGGCAGGAAGTGAAAGTGACGGGCATGGGCGGAAGTGACGTGAATGGGCGGAAGTGAGGTGTGGGCAGGAAGTGACGGGCGTGGGCAGGAAGTGAAAGTGAGGGGCGTGGGCGGAAGTGACGTGCGTGAGCGGAAGTGTGTGTGGGGTGGGGGGGACAGGGGGGGTGATGCTCATTGCTGTGGCTTGTCACGTGTTCCGTAATGTAAGGACCAAGTCAGTCCTTACGCTTTGGTTCTTTTGGAAAAGCCACGTGACTTTATCGAAAGAACATTTTATTTTATGCGTAGGTATAAAATAAAATATATTTTTTTATTTTATACCTACTACGTGACTTTACCGAATGAACATTTTATTTTATACGTACGTATACGTACGTACGTATACGTACGTATAAAATAAAATATGTTTTTTTTTTATTTTCTACCTACTACGTATGGATTCCTGCAGTCACAAAATCTTTAAATAAAGATTGAAGTCAGTCCTTGATTGACCCACTGCTGGATGATGGTCACGGTCACTTCACCCCTTCCGCACGCCGTTGTTGTCGGTCGTGATGGTGGTGATGGTGGTGGTGGGGTGATTCACCATATTTGACCACTCTGGCCAGTGGGGGCTGGTGAAGTGTGGGGAGGGAGGGGTGGGTGGGCATGTCCAGGACCGGTTCGAATATTGCCACTGATGCGCGCCGCCGTGGGCGGGGAATCGAACCCGGGCGGTGTGCTAACCACTGCGCCACCGCTCCACTCGGCTCATGCGGCAATAAACATTTTAAATGTCAAACTCGCAACCTGATGACGGTTATAATTATCCATGACAGCAAAACGTTTAACAACACCGTGGCCTTAGAATGTTTAAACGTATATATTCTTAGCTCTTTCGGTAAAGTCACGTTGAAGGGAAACAAAATAATAAAATATATGAGAATAATATTGCGTTGTTTTATTAATTTATTATTTTATTCTCATTCTACGTGACTTTACCGAAAGAACCAAAGAAGATATATTATTTTATATATGTTATTATTTTATTGTTTCCCTTCTATGTGACTACCGAAAGAGCTAAGAATATGAATCACTGCAGTCACGAAAGCTTTAAATCAAAATGTTTAAACGTGTATGCAGTCGGCGGCGTTTCGGGCAATGACTCTTTTAATTGTGCGTACAAATAAAAGAGGCGAGCGATGGGAGTTGGGGTACGAAGGGAAACGCCAGCGGTGTTGACAATCTCTCTGCCGCTTGTGTTGAGGGAAGTTCGTCTGGCTGCTTTGACATTTACTGATGACGTCCGGCTGCATCAGAGGCTCAAATGGCATACATTGTCCTTGACAACAACAAAATCCATTTCAACTTACACGTAATTATATTAATATTTCCTCCCTTGCAGGTTTGCACTCATTTTATAAAGAGACGTATATACGCACACACGTACGTGTGGGGTGAAACGTTCCCCGGGGGAATACAGGAATGCCTTCAGATGCGTCAGCTGTGATTTCACTCCATTCCGGTGTTCCACATTAAAGAGAGAGACGTCCCTGTAGGATCTTGGTGTGTGGCTGTGGACCAATCTTAGCACGCAAACTCGACAACAAAATAACACAATGAAAGTCTCACGACGTTTCGGCCACAACGCAAGCGGTCGTCTTCAGGTGAAAGGTACAGACCTAACGGGATGACAGACATTGAAGCTCTGTTGTCCGGACAGGTCTGTACCTTTCACCTGAAGACGGCCGCTTGCGTTCTGGCCGAAACGTCGTGATAATTTTATTGTTTTTTTATTATTTTATTCTCATTCTACGTGACCTTACCGAAAGAACCAAAGAAGATGAATCCTTGCAGTCACGAAAGCTTTAAAGCGAAATTTAAACTCGACGTTTTAATTTAGGCAGGAATTCTGGAAAGGCTGCAACAACCGGGGGAGAGTAAACCACCCCAGGTGGCTGTGGTTGCAGGCCGGTTTGATCGCCTACGCCCAACGTTACGAGAGAGATTAAAAAAACAGCGTTGAACATTAATTCACCCGATTCCAATCGCACGCTCGAGAACCCAAATTCAAACGGCCGTGGCGAACGTCGCGCCCGCTAGCGGCACCTGGGCCCTGCGGCACGATGAGACAGATTACTTGTGGGGAGACAGCCGTCGTGTGAAACCAATCTTAGAAAGCCTCGCAAAGAGGGCACCGCCACAACGCGCCCCGCCGAGGCATTCACGAGCGGCTTCGCGTCGCGACGCGCGTTGCTGTTGTTGATTGTGCGGTTGTTGTTGTTTGTGCGGTTGTTGTTGATTGTGCGGTTGTTGTTGTTGTTTGTGCGGCTATGGTTGGAGTGGTGACGTCGCCGTGCTCCTGGCGAAGGGGAGCGGTGGTGTAGCGGTCAGCGCGCTGCGCTACGAACCTGCCAACCCGAGTTCGATTCCCGCTCGCGGCCAACGCCAGTGAATATTATTATTATTATCCGAACCGGGGACCTGCGCATTCCCCAGGTCCCGGTTCGGATTAAAAAAAAGGGCTTAAGGCCATCCTCTTAAAACGCCTAACTTGGCGATCGTGGTATTGTTGTATATCTGAAGGTGAGTTGCCCTGAACCGCCCATGTGCACGGCGAAGGCTTATTATTATTACGTAACACATTTTCTGCATTTAGCAAGGCAGGGTACTGCTGTTGTACGACGGGCAAATTCTTCAACGGGACACCTGTTAGGTGATTTTTTTCTTTTTTTAGGCCGGCATACATACGGGCACATGCACAACGCTATTTAAGACGTGCAGTTCGGGGCGAATTACCTCCTGATATCCACAATAGCATGATCGCCAAGTTAGGCGTTTTAAGAGGATGGCCTTAAGCCCTTTTTACAAACAGAAAATGTTTCCATAAAATACAGGCACCACACTGTGAATATGCAAAGCGCGGCCTATACCACACGTACAATTGACATACTTTGCAGTTGCTTATTTAGTGATTTAAAATATAATCAGTTGAGCGTAGTGGCGTATACGCAGCTTACACAGAGTGATGCCAGAGTTTCATGTGAAATTCTCTGCGGTCTTCGCCAAAGGTGGAGGCAGTTCACGACTGCACCGGCCACAGCTGAAAGGCTACAGCTGGGTGACCCTATTACGTGTAAGATTGCCCTGCGATTAAATTTAAACATCGTAAATAAATCAACGATCAAATTCACTGCTGGATGAAGGCCTCAAGCCACCGCCACCGCCACCACTTCTCACAATTGTGCCGATGCAACGATCAACCCACAGCACGTGAGCTGATTTCATCATTTTCTTTGGTTCTTTCGGTAAAGTCACTTAGAATGAGAATAAAATAATAAAATAAAACAATAAAATTCTCACGACGTTTCGGCCACAACACAAGTGGCCTTCTTCAGGTGAAAGGAACAAATCTGTCGGGACGACAGAGCTACAATGAACGCTGCTAAGCTTCGCAGCGTCTTTTAAGCCGGTTGAGAGAAGTGAGGCAACTTGACAAAGGGGTTTACATATCAAACAGGAGAGTTTAGCATTGAAGCAGTTGAGGGATTAGCTTGTGACTGGTCACAGAAGTAGCTATGTTGAAGTGATTTCATCACCTTTATTATGAATGATTTCATCACCTTTATTATGAATGATTTCATAACCTTTATTATGAATGATTTCATCACCTTTATTACGAATGATTTCATCACTTCGTCTCCATTCGGAGGAATCTCGTTTCTTGGCTTCCACTCCATCGAGTGTCCTTGAATGTTGGTCATGAAACCCTTCCAGTGATGTGTCCTGCCCAAGCCCGCTCACTTTTGAATGTTTTCATCAACCTACTGGTTTTCTGATCCACGTGTTCTTCTTCCTGTCTCTCGGCGCAATTTACAAGTGTGCGTCTCGACAAGCCTATTTACGTTATTTCCAGTTTTCGTTCAGTGTTGTTGTCGGTTGATGGCTGTGTCTCTAAACCGTATATCACAGCAGGCAGTACGCACCAATTCAACATTTTAGTCTTCAGGCCACGTTGCTATGTTACCTTTATTTATCAACCGTGAGGTTTTTTTTGGGTTAGCTCATGTAAATGTGTCGTTAAATCCACCACCACCCCCCCAACACAGCCAATCAGCAAGGTTTGTCACGTAAACAAAGCATGCCAATTCATACTCTTTGGTTCTATTCGGTAAAGTCACGTAGGTAAAAAATAAAACAAAAATCACGACGTTGTTTTATTTTTTACCTACGTGGTGACTTTACCGAATAGAACCAAAGAGTATGGATCCATGCAGTCACGAAATCTTCAAATCTAGAATTCATGCCAATTCAGCACACCGGTTGGTTGTGTGTTGGATAATAAACCCCCACACAACATTTACAATTCGAGTACTGTGATGTTTTGCCATTAATTACAGCCAGCCTCATCAGGCAGCAGCAGCCAGAGCTATGGAGAAATCCTCCTGTTTCCATATACATATAAAAACCTATGGATATTGGTCACGAAAGCCTAAGTGTTGAATTGTCAAGTTCAGCGTTCTAAACTCCAACTTGCTCACATCTACCTTTTTACGTAAATATTTTGATCCTGGTCCATCTTAAAAAGCTGTCCCAGGTGAGCATTAATCTGCTGTTTCCAGTTGTGTGTTTGTTTTAATGTAAAATGAGCACAGTACTTCCCCATGTGTTTGCACAGTTACCCTGTGCATGAACGTACGGCCGACACTAAACACGTAACACCAGAGTGAAACTCGGTCATCTGAAATGTAAGCAATAGTGTCCCCCTGCTCGACATTGACATTGTGGTTGGTGATATTCTTTGTTCTTTCGGTAAAGTCACGTTGAAGGGAAACAATAAAACAATAAAATATATATAAAACAATACAATTCTCACGACGTTTCGACTGTAATACAGTCATCATCTTGCTGTTGGTTTTTTCACACCTGATGATGAATGTTTGTGTTACTGTCGAAACGTGAGAATTTTATTGTTTCATATATATTTTTATTATTTTATTGTTTCCCTTCTACGTGGTGACTTTACCGAAAGAACCAAGAATATGAATCACTGTAGTCACGAAAGCTTTAAATCGAAATTGGGTTGGCGCTCAACTTTGTTGGTGGATCTGAGTTACAGGTGGACATTCCACATTCATATGGCCAGGATTGGATTATGTGGAGCATAACCGCGAGTGACCTGGCCACAAAAGCGACGCGTTAGCAATCACCAGAGAGACCATGAGCTGACTTCATTCCTGACCAAGGATTTTAACTTTTAACCCATCCAAATGCGAGTTGTGCTGTCTAACAACAGCACTGCGTAAGCTAGAAACCGAATCTTCTCACAGTACAGCCATAATCCTAGCCCGGGTCCAAATCCCACGGTATTTGTACTTTTGGGGGTAGTCACTTTTTCAAGCCCTGTAGGCCTCCTCTTTCACGTCGGCATATTATCCGCAAATCTTCCAATATCCGCTGCTGGCAGCGGATTTACAATTGCTGTTGTCGCTACCTTCGGACCACTGATATATTTTAATTTGAGTTGATTTGTAGATTTCCCACAAAAAATGTACATCTACCCTGATAAAGACCTTGCTGGAGTGGCCATCGTGCAGCGTGTCCACGTGTCACGTGCTTGTTCTTGCCGCACGGCTGCTGATGTAGACGCAGGGCAATGACCACAATGTCACATTCGGGTGGTCAAGTCAGACAACCGCGTCAGGAGCGGCGAAGCGCGTCACCGCCGTGACGATGTCACCTTCGTATATATTTGTAAACTTTTTAGGCATAAGCGATTAGGCAGTAACACCGACGATCCAGGAAACAAAAAAGATTGTGTTACGTAGCGCAATCAGTGGCTGGCGAACGTTCCAACGCAACCGTACGTGACTCGCGAGAATGAAGGAACGGAAACGCTGAGAAATTAAAAACGTAAATGACACAACGGTGTCTAAAAGATGTGGATTACTTCACCTGGTTATAGAGGAGGTCGTGAGTTTGATCCTAACGCCTGCTGCACATTCGGAGTTTGCCTGTCTCTCCCCAACTCATCGCGTGGATTTTTATCTGGGTTCTCTGTTTTTCCACCCTCCAGATTCTAAATCAACGTCACGATTTCAGACTATCTGGCTGCCATAAAGTTTCACGTTATGATGGGCCACTTCGTTGAGCTGTCATTTGTGGCCAGGTTGCTTCTGATCAAAAGCTTTACTTGAGAAAATGTTAATAATACGGTTACAAAGACAAAGACCCCCCCCACCACGGAACCTACACAGACTGTCGGGGCAAGCGCTGTCAGCGAGCACCTATGAAGGCCGGTACTGTGGCACACGAGGGGGTGGGTGGCCAACACCACGCCCGTCCGCCTTTGTCTCCCCAGTGATGATGTTTAAACATTGCACCAGGTACTCATTTGAGGCTGAATCGACATAGGGGAAACCCAGGACAGGTTCAGATAATACTGGTAGGAACGAAGTTGTAAACTGAGTGTACCAGCCTGCAATAGATTAATGTGTCCGTCCGTCGGTCCCCTTTCAATACTTTAACGAAGTGAAATCTCGTGCTGTTGGGTGTAAAATCAGCAATAATCTCTCTGTGTGTGTGGCGTTTGAATGTGATCGCTGCATTGCGTGTGATGTTAATCCTCTTCATAATTTATCCGTTTATTTATTTACGTGATATAATTTTTTTCATAATTTAACCGTTTATTTATTACGTGATATATATTTTTTTAAGTGCAAAATAAAACACGCAGGCACACATCCCTCGTGTCCTGGCGGGCCCCGGGCCCAAGCGCAAGCGCAGGGCCTGCCTTGCCTGATTTCGCTGCCGGACAAAAGCCCTCGTCGTCCCGGCGCTCCCCGGGCCCGTGCCAGGGCCTGCCTTGCCTGATTTCGCTGCCGGAGAACTCGCGCACCTTGCCGCGCGACGGAGTCCGGGTGAGACCGTGGTAGGTCCAATACGGTTATGTGGCCGATGTGATTTGTTGGTGAGCTAATTAAATCCACGCGTGTTCGTCATTCTGCCGCTTAAGTTTTAATTGTACCCCGTCTCTCAATGCAATCGTAAGCACGCGCGTTGATTTAAATTGTTAAGGTTGACGCTTCTCGAACGTATGACACACACTGCCGTGTACTGTATTATTATTTTACATTGATATTACAATACGTAGCGTGGACACAATACATGTTGTTGCTACGGTATTACTATTTTTTTAACTATGTTAAGTTTACCAGGAGTAAGGCCCTCCCCAACTGAGCTGCTTTGTACCTTTTTTTGAGAAGGTGACCTGATCATCACAGATGATAGCTCAACCAAAGAGTATCATCATCATCATCGCGTGGAAATGTATAGCAGCAGTCAAATACTCTATAGCAGGGACTGGTGGAATGCACAATTATTGCATACCGTGATCATAACAATATTAACTTGACCGGGCATGGTCGAGTTATAACTATAAAACTACTGTAAAAACTTTTTATTTAAAGCTTTCGTCACTGCAGGGATTCATATTCTTGGTTCTTTCGGTAAAGTCACGTAGGTAGAAAAAAAATATATCACGACGTTTCGATCGCAACACAAGTAACCGTCTTCAGGTGAATAATATTAAAATATTTTTTAACACGCTTTTAAGAAACGTACAAGTAATGAAAGAACTCCACGACTCCAGGAAGTGGCCCGAAGCTTGGCCACGACGCAAGGGACCGTGGTCCATTACAGCCAACATCAGTTGAGCGTGGACAATTAGACCCAAGCCGAAACATAACATGTAAAAAAAGAGTGTTTAAAAATATATTTCTTTTTTAATGATAGAATATAGTAATTGTCATCAGTATGCCATAAGTATACCAAGTTTGCAGTCGATACCACATTGGGAAGTGGGTTCAAATTGAGTTACAAGATTTGAGGATACGATAAGGACAACAGACAGTGAGCTAAATAAAAGCTTGTAGTAAAAAGAGGAGGAATCTTTTATTCTTTGTTTTTTTCGGTAAAGTCGCGTAGAAATAATAAAATAACATAATAGTGTACGTCGTTTCGATTGCAACACAAGCAATCATCACCAGGTACAGAAGAGCTAAATTTACGAGAGAGAGGAGACACACAACCGCAGATATATACAGACACAGATACAACAGGGGATACAGAGAGAGAGACACGTGGGAGCACACTAAACCAAACAGGTTTTAGCAAGATTTGGAAATCATATAACGCAACACAGACGGTCAAAACACAATTAACGCAAGGTCAGGTTGATTATTACGTTTTACTGGTAGGAACGAAGTTGTAAACTGAGTGTACCAGCCTGCAATAGATTAATGTGTCAGTCCGTCCGTCCGTCCCCTTTCAATACTTTAACGAAGTGAAATCTCGTGCTTTTGGGTGTAAAATCAGCAATAATCTCTCTGTGTGGCGTCTGAATGTGCTCGCTGCATTGCATGTGATGTTAATCCTCTTCATAATTTAACCGTTTATTTATTACGTGATATATATTTTTTTAAGTGCAAAATAAAACACGCAGGCACACATCCCTCGTGTCCTGGCGGGCCCCGGGCCCAAGCGCAAGCGCAGGGCCTGCCTTGCCTGATTTCGCTGCCGGACAAAAGCCCTCGTCGTCCCGGCGCTCCCCGGGCCCGTGCCAGGGCCTGCCTTGCCTGATTTCGCTGCCGGAGAACTCGCGCGCCTTGCCGCGCGACGGAGTCCGGGTGAGACCGTGGTAGGTCCAATACGGCTTCGACGTCGGAGCCTCTCACGCTCGGCCCTCATTCACACCATACACACTGCAACGCACCATAAGAAGGGCTCGCGATTCGGCGTGTGATGGGGGTATTCTGGCGTTTGTTCGCGGCCACTCGGACCTGGGCAGTGGTCTGAGTTGGCCCATAGGGTAGTCGCGGCAACGGCAGGTTCGTCCGTGGTTGTCGGATCAATCGAGGGTGTGGAATTTCGCGTGTTGGTCGATACTGGTGCGTCGGCGACGATCATTTCGGATTTGATTTACAATATACTGCCCGTACGATGCCGCCACTTGGAACGGGTTTCTATCCCGTGTTTCGCCGCTAATGGCAGTTCACTGGGCTTTATTGGGCAAATTCGGGCGCAAATTTCGATTGGAGACATTAAATTGGCAGGGCCTATTTTGGTCTCTTCTTCCCTCGCCGTGCCGTGTTTGTTAGGCACTGATTTTCTCGCGAAAATGCCTATTAAGATCCTTGTAGATCAAGGCTGCATCGAACTCCCGTCGGGTCGACGGATGGCGTTCTTGCCCACACCCTCACATCCGCGCATGGCTAGTGCCTCGGTGCAGGCGTTTGTCGCGAGCACAGTCCGCATTCCGCCAGGGACACAAATGCTCGTGCCCTTGCAACTTAAAAAACCGCTAGCCCCGGAGGCTTCGGCACATGGCATTTTGCTGGGGCCTTCAAACGCAGCTGCTAAGGGGTTAGATTTGGTGGCTGCACAGACCCTCGTAGCAGCCGACAGGGAGCCGTTCTTGCAGGTTTTGAATGTCGGATTGTCCACAACCGTCATTCCGCAAGGAACTGTGCTCGCTCACGCGACCCCGGTGTCGTTGGGGACCGGAGTCGCGGGACACGTGCATGACACGCCGCAGGTCCCACCTCCTTCCGAATCGGATGAGAGATGGTTGGACGCGCTCTGCACAGACACGGGTGATCTGTCTCATTCACAGCGAATTAAATAGCGCGCTGTTCTGCGAGAATTTTCCGATGTCTTCAGTAAATCTAAATTTGATATTGGCTGCACCAAGCTGCTGCGTCACCACATTGATACGGTTGACGCTGCCCCGAATCGACAAAACCCATTTCGGCTTAGCCCGGCGGAGAAACAGCATGTTAAATCGGCTGTGGATGACATGCTGAAGGCCGATATAATTTCTCCCTCCACTAGTCCCTGGGGTGCTCCAATAGTGCTGGTCAAAAAGCACGATGGCAGTCTCCGTTTTTGCGTTGATTTTCGGCGCCTAAATAAAATCTCGGTAGCGGACGCCTACCCTCTCCCTCGTATGGACGAGTCATTGGATGCCCTGGCAGGGGCGCACTATTTCTCCACCTTGGACCTTCTGTCGGGGTTTTGGCAACTCCCCCTCGACGAATCGTCAAAACCTGAGACTGCTTTTCGGACACCACAGGGCCTTTTCGAGTTTAATAGATTGCCCATGGGTCTCCACTCGGCCCCAGCGATGTTCCAGAGGCTCATGGAGCTGGTCCTCACTGGGCTCCAGTGGGACTCATGTCTCATTTATCTTGACGAGGTCATCGTCTTTAGCCGCACGTTCGGCGAACACATCGAACAGTTTCGTGCTGTCTTCTTGAAATTCAAGCCGCAGAAGTGTCACCTTCTGCATGAGTCTGTGCGCTATCTGGGCCACATAGTTAGCCGCTCGGGCATCTCTACCGACCCTGAAAAAACCAAATGTGTTCAACATTGGCCGACCCCTACATCTGCGGGTGATGTTCGTAGTTTTATTGGTTTTGCGTCGTACTACCGCCGGTTTGTTGTTGGCTTCACGACAATTGCCAAGCCGCTCCACGCCCTTACGTCAAAAGGGGTGGCGTTTCATTGGGGGGACGCAGAACAGGCTGCGTTCGACTCCTTGCGGAACGCGCTCGTGACGGCACCGTCCCTTGCGTACCCCGATTTTTCCGTGCCATTCGTGTTGGACACCGACGCTAGCAATACGGGGATTGGGGGTGTTCTGTCCCAAAAAGTTGATGGCATTGAAAGGGTTGTTGCCTATGGTAGCAGAGTCTTGTCTCTTGCTGAACAAAGATACTGTGTGACCAGACGTGAGCTGCTGGCCATTGTTTTTTTTATTCAGCAATACAGGCCGTACCTGTATGGTCAGCATTTTACCGTGCGATCTGATCATTCGGCTTTACAGTACGCTCTGCGGGTTGACCAACCGTCCGGGCAGCTTTCTCGGTGGCTCGAAGTCCTTCAGGACTACGATTTCAATGTCACTTACCGTAGGGCTGCACAACACATGAATGCCGATGCGTTGTCTCGCCTTCCGCCGGCTCAAAAATGTGCGTGTTTTTTGGGCTCGGGCCGTTGTAAGCCGCCACTGCCTGCACAGGTCGCGCCTCTCACAACGGTGTCAGCCGCACTTCCCGCCGCCTCAGCGCCGATGTTGGATCATGCAGATCCAATGGCCAGTGACGATTTGCTGGGGCTAACTTTGGCCGAATGGGGTCGGCACCAGGGCGAGGACATGTCGTTATTGAGGTTGCGTCGCCACGCGAATAATGCGGTTCCAAGACAGGGCAAATTTAATTCATTTGTCATGAAGCACGGCTTGTTGATGCATTGGGATGCTGACTCGTGTCAACATAAAATCGTCGTGCCATCCGCCTTGCGATGCAAGGCCGTATGGGCGGCGCATGAGCGTTTATTGCACCTGGGTGTTCATAAGACCATTGGGTTGTTGCGGTTGCAATTTTTCTGGCCGGGCATGCTGCGCGACGTCACTGACATTTTGCTGGGATGCACCCATTGTGCGCAACGTAAACCGCCGGCTAAACTGGCATGTCCACCCCTGCAACCCATTTCTGTCTCTCGTATAAATGAGTTGGTGGCTCTCGATATTTTGGGCCCTTTTCCTACTATGCCACGGGGTAATAAGTACCTTCTGGTTGGGGTAGAGTATTTTACACGGTGGCCTATGGCCTGGGCCCTCCCCAACCAGTCGGCGGCGGCCGTTGTGGACGCCTTTGTTCAGGGCTACGTCCTGGACAAGGGCGCACCAGAACGGTTGCTGACCGATCAGGGAGCCTTGGTGAATGATGTGTGCCGCCTGTTGGGCACTAAGAAGGTGCGCACTTCGCCCTACCATCCCCAGACTGACGGCATGGTGGAGCGCCTTCATAGAACTCTCACCGCTATGTTATGCCATCAGGTCGATGAATCCCACCTCAATTGGGACTTGCAGGTTCCGGGGGTCCTCGCCGCATACCGTATGGCACCTCACGCGGCGACGGGATTTTCCCCGTTCTTTCTAATGTATGGCAGGGATGCCTTTCCTCCCGCCGACGTTCGGCTGGAAATCGAACAGCCACCGCAAAAGTCAAAGCTCGTTGACCACTTGCGATTCAACCTCCGTAAGTTGGCCGAGGCACAGGAGGCCGACATTGAAAATTCGGCTTCCCGCCAACGGGCAAATTTGCGACTGCGTGACCCTCGGACGCACACGCATCAGTGGGCACCGGGAGACAGGGCATGGCTCCACTGCCCCCAGGTGCCGGTGTCCACGTCGGCCAAACTCCTCAGACCATGGCGAGGCCCGGTTGAGGTAGTGGAAGTCCTGCATCCCCAATGTGTTAAAATTCGCTGGGGACGGCGTCGCTGGTGCGTTCACCCCTCTCGGTTGAAACCCTTCGTCACGCCACGCATCCCTCCACAACACACACGACACGGGGGCCGAGTGTGCGACGCGTCCGACGAGCCGGATGTTGCCCCGTTGGTGCCTAACCCACAGCGCAGGTGTGTCATTCCTCCTGCAGATGACGCGGGAGTGACGGCTCCATACAGGCCACGTTCGGCCTCAATGGACCGTGGAGCAGCAGGTGTCCCCGTGGAGATGCCTAAAGGCCCACCGGATGCTCTGGCTCATCCTCCTCCTTCCCTTGTGCCGCCGACGAAGCCTGCCATCCCCTACGATGGTCCCGCGAAACACACTCGCGCGAAATCTCGCCGGTTATAATGTTTTTTTGGCATGTCTAGTGCCTTGTACATATGTTATGTTGTTAAGGGGGGTATTTATAGGGGTTTTATTGTTCTTGTTCTTGTTGTTCGTGAGGCACACTCACAATTCTTCTACCGTTGGTAATTTCGGAGTTTCCCATTGTTGCAGCCGGGACGGATGGAGCTTCCGAAGGAGGGGGTGATGTAGAGGTGTTAACTACGCGCTGTTGCGTAACCTGCATTGCCACCAGGGCAGTGCAGCATTACCCCTGGGTACAACGGTTGGGGTCAGTCGAGGTGAAACGGATCGTGGCCAGGGTTTGGTACGAACCAATCAGACAGTTCCACGTGGGAATGTATGATTGGTTCTACCTGGCCACGAAGGAGTATAAGACAGGTGACCCAACGGACCTCAGGGAGTTCTCTCCCTGCACGAAGATAGAAGACTGGGCTGAAGCCTAGCTAGGACCCTGGACCAGCCTTTCAGCCCTTCTAAGGGCTAAGGTTCGGCATACCCAGTGGTCAGGACCCACCGGGCCAGCGGTGCGTCAGATAGCCTCCCCTAGTCCTAGCCGGAGGACTAGGATAGTGGTAGACGTGTGAGTCCCGCCAAGTCCGGAGGTTGTACCTCCTTAGGTATCAAGGAGGTTAGCGGTAGACGTGTGAGTCCCGCCAGGTCCGGAGGCTGTACCTCTCTAGGGTATCGGGTGAGGGGACCGAATATCCCTCTGTGTGTGTTAAGCGTTGTATAAGGAAATAATACAATAAACAGAGTGTGCCTCTTAAAGAAGTCTGCTCGTCCTTACAACACTACACAAGTGTTGAGGCGTAAATGACGACTCGGAGGCAGATCTTCGTGTAGGGGCTTGCGCCAGTTGTTTTATTAAAGACTTCTCTTCACACACCACGACTCCGTGTACTGCACGCTCACTGCCTACACTCCACACCCCAGGGGAAGGGTACTGGGGAGGTCCCTAGCACACCCACAGGCTCCCCTAGCCCGGTGCCAATCTCCCCCTACCCTGGGTCCCAACTCCCAACTTCACACGTTCCTGGCTCCCCGCCAACGGCCTCGGACGCGTCATGGGGTCCCAACCTAAATACCCCAGGGGGGACATGACGTCACCGTCCCGGCCCCCTGTCCGTGACGTCACCGCACGTGACGTCATTGTACCGGAGTGCTAGCGTGACGTGACGTCACCAACTACCACCCTGCACAAGGACGGCGGGGCGAGGGGGTCCAGGGTCCTACCCGGCCGCCGCCGCCGCCGGTCTTCGTTCTTGGGCCGCAGCTGGCTCCAGATCGGCCGGGGAGGTCCCCTCTGGTGCCTCCTGCCCATCGAGGGGTGGGGCTGTCAGGGGTCCTGAGCCCCCAGCAGCCCCTCCCCTCTAGGGCTGCCGCTGCAGCCCCTCCCCTGACAGCACGAGGCACCACCGTCACATCTACGGCGCTACATCTGTACCAGATGGAAATTCCTCTGGTCTGATACAGCCATCGAAGGCTTCACGAACTGCGTGGTCAAAATAGATGTTAAATAAAGTGGGAGCCAGAGGACGTCCCTGTCGCACCCCAAGGTGTACAGGGAATGGCTCCGACTCCTGGCCAACGTAGTTTTACCCGGGCCTGCTCACCATCATGAAGGTCCTTAATGATCGTGAGCAGAGGGTCAGGGACTGCAAACGCACGAACAATGACTCAAAGCCCATGCCAACTGATGGTATCAAAGGCCTTGACGAGGTCAATAAAGCAGAGATGTAGGTCTTGCTGGAATTCCCTACACCTCCGCTGTAGCAGACGGACAGAAAATATGGCATCTGTGCAGGACCGCCCTTTCCTGAAACCGCATTGGGGCTCCGCAAGCCTCTCCTCAGCATGCCTGGCAAGGCGGTGTTGAATAGACACAGAAAGACACACAGACACAGACAAACAGCCACACACAGACAACAACAACAACCGCCATTCGCCACTAAGTGGCGGTGACGTCACCACGACGCTTGTGCCAGCCCATGTGCACCTTGAGGCCACGTGGAGTGTCGAACGCCCGCTGGCAGGAGGTCACGGGGCAGACCCAGGTGCCACGGGTCGACTGACTGAGATGACTGGCTGATGCACCACCTGTGCCCCCTACTATGCCAACCTGCTGTGCTTTAGCCACCCGGCGCTCCGCTCATTGTTCTGAGCATCGCTCCTCCACCCTCCGTTGTTGTTGGAGGGCGACTGCCTCCAACTGCCCAGTAGCATCCTTCACGAGCCTCCTCCACAGAGGCCGATCTTGACACTGCTGGTACCAGTCATCGGCAAGTCCACTCAGCTCCACGTCCTTCTGTACCATGTCACTCCATCTCTTCTCCAGTCCATGCCACGCCCGTTTAGCCCCCTCGATCCGGCCGAACAAAAGCTGTTTCGGCATGCGGTGGCTGGGCATGCGGGCTACATGACTCAGCCAGCCCAGCATACAGACACACACACAGACATACACACACACATACACAGAGAAGTGATTAAGACCAAAACCTCCTCCTCACTAACCTCATCCAACAACACTGCTCAGCATCCCACTCTGTCTGTGTCTCTCTGTCTCTCTGTCAGTCTCTCTCTGTCTGTTTCTCTGTCTGTATCTGTCTCTCTGTCTGTATCTGTCTCATTGTGTCTCTCTGTTTCCCCGTGTCTCTGCCTCCCAATGTCTACCCGTATCTCCCCGTTATCTCCCTGCGACTCACCGAATCTCCTCGTGTGTCCCCAATCCCGTAGCCACCACCGCCACCACCACCACCACCACCGCCGCCACCACCACCGCCGCCACCACCACCACCACCGCCACCACCGCCACCACCACCGCCACCACCACCACCACCAATGCCACCGCCGCCGCCACCACCACCGCCACCACCACCCCATCCACCTCCCCACCCTCGTCCGCGGTGTCTACGGGAGACGAGGCGACGCTCCCCGCCAGCAGCAGCACTATCTACCCCATCAGCTTGACGGTGGCCATGACGGTGCTGATGGTGCTGGTGCTGCTCCCCTTCCTGGTGTGCAACGTGCGGGGCAGACGGAACGCCGGCGAGCATCCCGGTGGGCGGCGGTGGCGTTGCGATGGCTACGTAGATGCGGACTGCCTCGCTTGGTCCACGGGAGGGCGTGGGATACTTCCCCGCCCCTGACACCCATGTATTTGGAGTTTGCGGTGTCTCCCTCATCATCATCGTCATCATCACGGTGGCTATGAGATGTTAACTATCTCGCCTGGATCATCTACATCATTAGACCTCGTTTGCCAGTACCAAAAAGGGGAAAAACCCTATTATTATTACCTCGCCTCGTACGCAGGAGGTCGTGGGTCCTATCCCGACCCTGACACTTCCTGCGTCTCTACGCGTTCAGAGCCATTTGGATGCTGCTCTATATTTGCCACCCGACAATGATGATGATGACGATGATGACGATGACGATGATAATGATGACGATGATGATGACGATGATGACGATGACAACGATGATGACGATGATGATGATGATGACAACGATGGCGATAACGATGACGACGATGATAACGATGATGACCATGACGACGATGATAATGACGATGATGACGATGATGACGATAATGATGATGATGATGATAAGCCACTGAGTTGAGCTGTCACTTGTGGTAGCCGGTGTAGCTTCTACTAAACAAGTGACGTAGTAGCACAGCGGGGGGCTTACCTGGTAAGATACACAAAATATTTGTGTCTATATATTTATTTTTATTGATTTGTTAACCTTTGCTATACCTGGCATGTACCGACGGCGCGTGTCGTGTTTGCGTGTCATGTCTGCGTGTCGTGTTTGCGTGACGTGTCTGCGTGTCGTGTTAGCGTGTCGTGTCTGCGTGTCGTGTCTGCTTGTCATGTTTGCGTGACGTGTTAGCGTGTCGTGTCTGCGTGTCGTGTTTGCATGTCGTGTTTGCTGTTGTAACGTTCTGACCCCCGTACCCCCAACCGTACATTTGTGGATTCCTCCTCCTCCTGCTGCTACAATATGAACACAATATTCCCGTTGTGTCCAAAGTCGAATTTGTTTGTGTTAAGTGGCGTCAATATATAAACGCTGTGTCGTAAAACCCGCCACCACCTGACGCAGCCAATTAGTCAGGTTTAGTGTCACGTAAAGAAAACGTGCCAATTAGTTACTAGTTTATAGTGTACTGTACAGTGTAGTGTATAGTGTAGTGGACAGTGCAGTGTACTGTACAGTGTGGTGTGTAGTGTACAGTGTAGTATGCTTGTTCAGTACGAACCGGTAGTGTGTTGTAGAGTAAACCCACAACAACCTTCACAATTCAAGTACCTGGTGACACCTCACCGCTAATTACAATGACCACCACCGGCATCATCATCATCGTGCCTGATGATGCTGCTGCTGGCTGTTGTTTCGAGTTCCGTGCCTTGTGAGTTTTTCTCCCCACCCTGCGTGATCTTCTCGTTCCCCGGCGAACGAGCGAGGGGGGAACGCCCCAGGCCTGGTCCCCAAGCCTGATATTGTCTCTGCCGAGTGCAGGTAGCCACCGCCGCTGCTGCCACCACCGCCGACACCACCGCCGCCACCGCCGCCGCCACCGCCGCCGCCACAACCGCGGTGGAGCAGAAATCGGAACTTTAGGACCTCGTCCCCGCCCCCGGTTGACACCGCCGGATGAAAGCCGCTCCCCAAGTCGTCGCCACACCAATCACACCGCGCGGTGGTTAGGAGATTTCGACCACCTCGCCTGGCACGCGGGAGGTCGTGGGTTCCATCCCGACCCCTGACGATGCCTGCCGCCGCTGGATATTTCTGAGTTTGACCCATAGACTCACCACACAGAGACCCATAGACTCATCACACAGAGACCCACAGACTCATCACACAGAGACCCATAGACTCATCACACAGAGACCCATAGACTCATCACACAGAAACCCATAGACTCATCACACAGAGACCCACAGACTCACCACACAGAGACCCATAGACTCATCACACAGAAACCCATAGACTCATCACACAGAGACCCACAGACTCATCACACAGAGACCCAGACTCATCACACAGAGACCCATAGACTCACCACACAGAGACCCAGACTCACCACACAGAGACCCATAGACTCATCACACAGAGACCCATAGACTCATCACACAGAGACCCACAGACTCATCACACAGAGACCCATAGACTCATCACACAGAGACCCACAGACTCACCACACAGAGACCCAAAGACTCACCACAGAGAGACCCATAGACTCACCACACAGAGACCCAAAGACTCATCACACAGAGACCCACAGACTCACCACACAGAGACCCACAGACTCATCACACAGAGACCCACAGACTCACCACACAGAGACCCAAAGACTCACCACACAGAGACCCACAGACTCATCACACAGAGACCCACAGACTCACCACACAGAGACCCACAGACTCACCACACAGAGACCCAAAGACTCACCAGACTCGCACAACTTTATCGATGGCCCGGTGGGTGGTGAGGCTGTGCGTGCGTTGTTGGGGCGCGTCCACAATGCATCTTCCAGAATGATCCGAGAGAGTCGACAGAGAATCGTCGTCCGTTCGACTCGCCCCCACCCAGGGGGGGGTGGGGTGGGGGCGCTTTGCGCGTCACGGTTCTGTTTGATGTCGCCACGTGCCCCGGCGTTGGTTGTGGGTCACGTGGTCTGTCGTGGCCTCGTCCCCTCTCTCCCTGCCTGCCCCCAGACTGAAGGGGGCCTGGCAGCTGTTTCGTTGTTTGCTGGAGACATCGCGGTGGTGGTGGTGGTGACGATAATAAAGGTGGCGAGTTCACTTACCTGGGCTGGAACTCCTCCTCCTCCTCTTAACAGGTGGACGCGTGATGTTGTGCACGGGACTTGAACTAAAAACAAAACGTTTTATTTTTACCGGGTAAGGCCCTCGTTGAGATGCGGCGTAGCTCTTTCAGAAGGCTCTGACCTGACCATTACAAATGATAGCTCTAGCAATTCGGTTTATTATCATCATCGTCATCATCACATGGACCTTTAGAGCAGTTGACAAATACTCGACAAATCACGTTTTTCTTCTTCTTTGGTTCTTTCGGTAAAGTCACGTAGAATGATAATAAAAGAATAAATTGATAAAATAAAATAACACAATAATATTCTCACGACGTTTCGGCCACAACACAAGCGGCCTTCATCAGGTGAAGGGGGCGAGACAGTCTGGTAGGACAGCGCTGTCCTACCAGACAGTCTGTCGTACCAGACAGTCTCGCCCCCTTCACCTGATGAAGGCCGCTTGTGTTGTGGCCGAAACGTCGTGAGAATATTATTGTGTTATTTTATTTTATCAATTTATTATTTTATTATCATTCTACGTGACTTTACCGAAAGAACCAAAGAAGATGAATCATTGCAGTCACGAAAGCTTTAAATCGAAACTCACGTTTCTCAAATGTGGAGGGGAAAACCAGAGGGCCCGGAAAAAAATCCACACGACAAAAGGGACAGAGACAAAGTCTATACAGCAGCAGCGGGCATCAGGGTCGGCATGGAACCCACGACACCCAGACCCAGGGCTTGAACGCAGGGTGTCAGTGTCTCTGACACGGCCATTATGAACCCACTGAGAGAGAGACACCCAGACCCAGGGCTTGAACCCAGGGTCTCAGTGTCTCTGACACGGCCATTATGAACCCACTGAGACACCCAGACCCAGGGCTTGAACCCAGGGTGTCAGTGTCTCTGACACGGCCATTATGAACCCACTGAGAGAGAGAGACACCCAGACCCAGGGCTTGAACCCAGGGTGTCAGTGTCTCTGACACGGCCATTATGAACCCACTGAGAGAGAGAGACACCCAGACCCAGGGCTTGAACCCAGGGTGTCAGTGTCTCTGACACGGCCATTATGGACCCACTGAGAGACACCCAGACCCAGGGCTTGAACCCAGGGTGTCAGTGTCTCTGACACGGCCATTATGAACCCACTGAGAGAGAAAGATACCCAGACCCAGGGCTTGAACCCAGGGTGTCAGTGTCTCTGATACGGCCATTATGAACCCACTGACTGATGTATTTATTAGAGATGTTTACATCTCTCATCTATGAACTCCCAAAGTGAAAACACCAAAAACTCCCCAACAACAACAACGCTTTGTTTTAATCATCCCAACAAACACACGCCTGTCTCTGCGTGTGTCTATGTGTGTGTCTGTGTGTGTCTGTATCAGTGTGTGTGTATCTCTGCGTGTGTCTGTGTGTATCTGTGTTCATGTGTCTGTATCAGTGTCTGTCTCTGCATGTGTCTGTGTGTGTGTCTATGTCTCTGCGTGTGTGTTTATGTCTCTGCGTGTGTCTGTGTCTCTGCATGTGTGTCTGTCTCTGCGCATGTGTGTCACTGTGTCTGTGTGACTGCCAAGTTGTCCTTATTTTCGTTGCTTTCTGATACGCCCAGCAGAGACACTTGCTGCACACACTCACCGGGTCGCAAAAAGACAAAGATCCCCCGTGTAGCCTTAACAGACCGTTGGGGCAAGTGCTGTTAGCGAGCACCTATGAAGGCCGGCATGGCACACGAAGGGGGTGGGTGGCCAACACCACGCCCGGCCGCCTTTGTCTCCCCAGTGGCGATGTTTACACACCGCACCAGGAACTCATTTGAGGCGGAGTCGACCTAGGGGAGGCCCTGGACCGGTTCAAATAATCGTGACCAATGTTGGATGCGAGTGAGAATCGAACTTGGGTCGTCAGGTTCGTGGTGCAGCGTAGCGCTAACTGCTACACTTCAGATCTCCAAACACAACCGCCATTCGCTACTAAGTGGTCGTGACGTTACCACGGCGATTGTGCCAGGCTGTGTGCACGTTAAGGCCACGTGAAGTGCCGAACGAAAGTTACGGAGGGCGCCTGCCTCCAACTGCCCAGTAGCAGATTCCTACACGAGCCTCCTCCACAGAGACCGATTGAGACACTCAGCTCCAAATCCAACAGCACTCCGTCTCTTCTCGTAATGCCGGTCGACCGATTCTGAGCGAGACCTCTGCTGTCAAACCAGAGCCGGTCATGAGCACACTGCCCAGGTATGGAAAACGCTCCACTCTCTCAACATCTGCTTCATCAACAACGGGGGGTGGAGTGTTTGGTGGCACAAAATACCCATGCAGGTTTTGATTTAAAGCTTTCGTGACTGCAAGGATTAATCTTCTTTGGTTCTTTCGGTAAAGTCACGTAGAATGAGAACAAAATAATAAATTGATAAAATAAAATAACACAATAAAATTCTCACGACGTTTCGGCCACAACACAAGCGGCCTTCATCAGGTGAAGGGACGAGACTGTCTGGAGGACAGTGCTGGAGCGAACACTGCCAAGCTCAGACCGCGACCTTTAAGCTGTGTGAGAAGAAACAGAGTGCCTTGACAAAGGAATTAGCATAGAATTTAGCATTGAAATAGGTGAGTGATTAGCTTGTGACTGGTCACAGAAATGGCTATGTTAAAGTCAAAGCATACACATCCACAGAGGCACCCCTTGACAAAGGAATTAGCATAGAATTTAGCATTGAAATAGCTGAGTGATTAGCTTGTGACTGGTCACAGAAATGGCTATGTTAAAGTTAAAGCATACACATTCAGAGAGGCACCTAGTACAAATCAAACAGGAGAATTTAGCATCGAAATAACTGAGGGATTAGCTTGTGACTGGTCATAGAAATAGTTATGTTAAAGCCTACACATCTACAGAGGCACCTAGTACAAATCAAACAGGAGAATTAAGCATTGAAATAACTGAGTGATTAGCTTGTGACTGGTCACAGAAATGGCTATGTTAAAGTCAAAGCATACACATCTGAGCTATTAACAGTAACTTGGTATACACTACACTATATAATGAATACTACATAGTAAACCAATAAAAAACTAAAATATAAATTACCTCAATGTTATCAATAAACTCTATATATTCTCCAATCAGCTAAACTACCAACAATAAGTCGTTATATATCACAATGCTATATGGCTAAAAAATGGGTGGATTCTTACCCTCAACTTTAGCACCACGCATAGCTACGAGCCCCGTTCAGACGGACGAGTTCATCCATGGTCGGAATGGAGGAGGGGGAGAGAGACAGCTGCGAGGTGCTGTTATACTCCATGTTGTAAACCATACCATTAACCGTGGTGTGAGAGGTATTAAGAGTCAATGCCAGTGAAAGAGCTGCGGTCTGAAGGTCATCATAAAATACAATTAATTAAGAACGGAAATGGTTTAAAACATCTTTCCAATGGATACTAAGCCAGAATCCATCTTCTCGGTTGAAATTGTCTCTGTGCTTGTATATGTGAATGGCCTCATGAACGAATCTCTCATGGTAGCTGGTTGGTTTGCAAAGAACCTCCGTCTTCGAGAAGTCAATGTCATGTGAGCCCACTGAATTATAACAGTGATATGCCACGGCAGAGGAGTTCGTTCTACCGTGTTTGAAGTCTGCTTTATGTTCGTGGATGCGGTCCGAGATATGTCGTTTGGTTTCTCCAATGTAGCTACTACCACAGAGGCACTTTAGTTTGTAAACGCCCGGGTACTGTATGTCTGGAACAGCAACTTTTACAGATGGAACCAGATCATGGATTTTATGTACTGTGTTGAATCGGACCTGGATCTTGTGTTTATTCAGGATTTTGGAGATCTTTTTAGTGACCCCTGCAATGTAGGGTAAGGTGATGGTTTTGAGTGGCTCCACAAGAGGATCCTTCTTCATGACTGGAGTGATGGCTTTGCGGATTGTGTAGTCGGAGCAATCATTAGCCCTGCGAGCCTGGTGTACGTGCTTGAGTTCACTGGTAATGTGTTCCTGGACGGAAATGCAAACAGAACATCTAAGAATGGTAGCTTGCCATCTTTCTCCACTTCCATGGTGAATTTGATGGCGGGATGTCTGGAATTGATGTGGTGTAGGAAAAGGTTCAGAGCTGGGAGGCCATGTGGCCAAATGACGAAAATGTCATCCACATATCTCTGTCTCTCCCTCCATACAGAAACAACCACTTGAGACTCCGGTCAAAACCATCACACTTCCATATATAGCAGGCGTTACTAAAAAGATTTCCAAAATTCTAAACAAACACAAGATCCAGGTCCGGTTAAATACAGTACACAAAATTCGTGATCTGATCCCATCAGTGAAGGATGTCATTCCTTATTTACAGTACCCCGGGGTTTACAAATTGAGTTGTACCTGCGGTAATTGCTATATCGGTGAAACAAAGCGACATGTCTCTGACCGAATTCGCGAGCACAAATCAGATTTGAAACACGGCAAAACGAATTCTTCTGCCGTGGCTGATCACTGTTACAACGCTGTGGGGGATCACGATATAATTTTCTCCGATACCAAGGTTCTTTGCAAACCCACGGGCTTTTATCAGAGATTTGTTCATGAAGCAATTCAGATCTACAAACACAGACACAATTTCAACCGAGAGGATGGTTTCAAATTAAGCAACCATTGGAAAGATGTTCTAAACCGAACTAAACATTAAACTAATTTCAATAGTACAGTATATTTTTCAAGTAGTGGTACCCCAAACTTTTGCAGCTCTTATAAATTCCCTTTTCACACCATCAATAGGTAAACTCCCCCTCCCCCCCTTCCCCCCCACGCCAAACGGCACGTACACCACCTCTTTCCTAAAATCCGCCAATCAAATGCTAATTTTTATGCTAATTTTTTCGTCAGAACACCTTGTTTGCTCGCACACAGTTTAAAGCTCCGCTGTCTGAGCATGGTTGTGTTTCGCTAAATTCTCCTGTTTGATGAGTACTAGGTGCCTCGGTGAATGTATATGCTCTGACTTTAACATAGCTATTTCTGTGACCAGTTACAAGCTAATCACTCAGCTATTTCAATGCTAAATTCTATGCTAATTCCTTTGTCAAGGGGTACCTCTGCGGATGTGTATACTTTAACTTAGCTATTTCAATCAGCCCTTTCAATGCTAAATTATATGCTAATTCCTTTGACAAGGCGCTTTGTGTTTTTCTTCTCACACAGCTTAAAGGTCGTGATCTTAGCGTGGCTTCTCCCACTCCAGCGCTGTCCTCCAGCCAGTCTCGTCCCTTCACCTGATGAAGGCCGCTTGTGTTGTGGCCGAAACGTCGTGATTTTTTGTTATTTTATTTTCACCTACGTGACTTTACCCAATAGAACCAAAGAGTATGGATCCTAGCAGTCACGAAAGCTTTAAATCTAGAATTGATAACCTCTATGGGGAGGGCTTTCACCTATCTGTTAGAGCTTTTAACAGACAACGGGACAAAAAGTCGCAACTCATCGAGACGCTGACCTTCCTCAAAAGATGCCGCGATCACAAAGTAATACCCATCGCTTTCACACTCACTTCTGCTGCTGTATCTTCTCCGAATTCTAAACAGTTTCTGCTTAAGGCCAGCCTATCTTTAATCTCAGAGAGGATAAGGCTACTCCGATTTGAACTCGATACTTTAGACAGGACTCTCCTACAAGCCCATTTAATGTTAACACAAAAAATGTCACCTTCTGATTGGAATCACGTAGACAACATGACTGCTTCTTCTGCTGAGTCACTGTCAGTCAAATGTAAAGCTAACCTGATTTCTAAATTCAACCACCTATCAAAGAACAACCCAGTTACACATATAACAAAACTAGATGTTAACAAAATCGTCATTAATCAGAGTAGCACCCCGATTTCGGACAATCTGAAAACAGTACTGGCTAGGGGACTAAATTTTGCTGTCACCCCAAAACACATACCAATAGATGATATCATCTCTCAGGTCGATGTAGCCCTCAAAAGTGTAGGACACATCCAAGCAGACGTTGCGAGAGCTGAAATAGCCACAATTCTTAAGAATGCTAAGAAACCCATTAGTAACATCAGCAAAAATGAACGCTCTGAGCTCGCGAATTTAAAAAACAGAAGTGATATAGTCATCCTCTCAGCCGATAAAGGCAACGCTACTGTTATTATGGATAAAGATTCATACAACAAAATCCAGAATCTGCTCAACAATGGAAGTTACTAAAAAATAAAAAATGACCCTACTAATAGCCTAGCGATAAAAACCAACAAGATCATCACAAGTTCAACCTCACTAATCGACCCAACTAAACGTCCCTCCCTAAAACCTTCTGCTGCAAGACCCCCTAGATTCTATGGTCTTCCCAAGATTCATAAAGAAGGCACCCCACTTCGACCCATCGTATCCAGGATCAACTCCCCTACCTATAGACTAGCCCGTTTTCTGTCAGATACCTTGCTGCCTTTCACTGGCAAGACCGCCTCAGCAGTACTTAACTCAGCCCAATTGGTCTCTATGGTCAAAGACGTTGTACTGTCCCCTGACGATATCCTTGTCAGCTTCGATGTGGTCTCTTTGTTCACCAAGGTCCCAGTACCTGATACCATTGAAATAATTGAAAATTTGGTCCAACATGGACTAGACCCCGACACACCTGCACTGGTTAGGCACTGCCTCAACAATACCTACTTTACTTGGAATGGCTCCTTCTACAAACAAAATGAGGGTACCCCCATGGCATCCCCCTTATCACCAGTGATAGCCAATATTTTCATGGATAAATTTGAATCAGACGCCATCCAGACTTCCACCCTCAGACCTTTCCTGTGGAAGAGATATGTGGATGACACTTTCGTCATTTGGCCACATGGCCTCCCAGCTCTGAACCTTTTCCTACACCACATCAATTCCAGACATCCCGCCATCAAATTCACCATGGAAGTGGAGAAAGATGGCAAGCTACCATTCTTAGATGTTCTGTTTGAGAGGAGACCTGATGGCTCATTGGGGCATTCTGTCTACAGGAAACCCACCCACACAGATTCCTACTTGAAACCTGATTCCCACCACCACCCAGCCCAAAAGAATTCTCTCATCAAAACTTTATACCATAGGGCTCATTACATTTCAGACCAACACCACCTGACCAGTGAATTAAAACATGTACACCTGGCCCTCAAAAGGAATGGCTACTCTGACCGTACCATCCGCCAAGCTGTCTCTCCCTCCATACAGAAACAACCACTTGATACTCCGGTCAAAACCATCACACTTCCATATATAGCAGGCGTTACTAAAAAGATTTCCAAAATTCTAAACAAACACAAGATCCAGGTCCGGTTCAATACAGTACACAAAATTCGTGATCTGATCCCATCCGTGAAGGATGTCATTCCTGATTTACAGTACCCCGGGGTTTACAAATTGAGTTGTACCTGCGGTGATTGCTATAGCGGTGAGACAAAGCGACATGTCTCTGACCGAATTCGCGAGCACAAATCAGATTTGAAACACGGCAAAACGAATTCTTCTGCCGTGGATGATCACTGTTACAACGCTGTGGGGGATCACGATATAATTTTCTCCGATACCAAGGTTCTTTGCAAACCCACGGGCTTTGATCAGAGATTTGTTCATGAAGCAATTCAGATCTACAAACACAGACACAATTTCAACCGAGGATGGTTTCAAATTAAGCAACCATTGGAAAGATGTTCTAAATCGAACTAAACATTAAACTAATTTCAATGGTACAGTATATTTTTCAAGTATTGGTACCCCAAACTTTCGCAGCTCTTATAAATTCCCTTTTCACACCATCAATAGGTAAACTCCCCTTCCCCCCCTTCCCCCCGCGCCAAACGGCACGTACACCACCTCTTTCCTAAAATCCGCCAATCAAATGCTAATTTTTATGCTAATTTCTTTGTCAGAACACCTTGTTTGCTCGCACACAGTTTAAAGGTCCGCTGTCTGAGCGTGGTTGTGTTTCGCTAACTTCTCCTGTTTGATGAGTACTAGGTGCCTCGGTGAATGTATATGCTCTGACTTTAACATAGCTATTTCTGTGACCAGTTACAAGCTAATCACTCAGCTATTTCAAAGCTAAATTCTATGCTAATTCCTTTGTCAAGGGGTACCTCTGCGGATGTGTATACTTTAACTTAGCTATTTCAATGAGCCATTTCAATGCTAATTCCTTTGTCAAGGCGCTTTGTGTTTTTCTTCTCACACAGCTTAAAGGTCGTGATCTAAGCGTGGCTTCTCCCACTCCAGCGCTGTCCTCCAGACAGTCTCGTCCCTTCACCTGATGAAGGCCGCTTGTGTTGTGGCCGAAACGTCGTGATTTTTTGTTATTTTATTTTCACCTACGTGACTTTACCCAATAGAACCAAAGAGTATGGATCCTAGCAGTCACGAAAGCTTTAAATATGAAATTGATTTGTTTTGGATTTTTTCTTTCTTGCAAGCATCAATTTTTTCCAGGGTTTTTCAGTGAAATAGAAGGGAATGCGAAGTTAACCAAAGACAAGAATCCAAGTCCCGGGCGAAGCTGGGTAGTGAAGCTCGTTACTAATAAACCCCAATGATCCTATCAAAATGAGGGATTTCGATTGGATCGTTGGGGGGGCACGTGCCACTCCACCCCCACTGGCTCCACCACTGTCACACACTGGCATGGTTCATAATTGGTGGTGTGTCCAGACCCACGCCTGGCCACCTTCACCTGCTCAGTATTAATGCTTCCTCACTCCACCAAGTAGTTAATTGAGGATCAATCAACACAGCCGAGGCTGCGTTTCTCTCTCTCTCCCCGTGGTCGTGTGGATTCCCTTCCCGACCCCCCGGTCTCCCCTCTACATGTAGAGAATGAACACCACCAAGCGTCTAGAGTGAACACCGCCACACGTCTAGAGTGAACACCACCACGTGTCTAGAGTGAACACCACCCCGAGTCTAGAATGAACACCACCAAGCGTCTAGAGTGAACACCACCACGTGTCTAGAGTGAACACCACTACACATGTAGAGTGAACACCACCACGTGTCTAGAGTGAATACCACCACGTGTCTACAGTGAATACCACTATGTGTCTAGACTCTAGAGTGAACACCGCCAAGCGTCTAGAATGAACACCACCACGTGTCTAGAGTGAACACTGCCACGCGTTTAGAGTGAACACCACCACGTGTCTAGAGTGAACACTGCCACGCGTTTAGAGTGAACACCACCACGTGTCTAGAGTGAACACCACCACGTGTCTAGAGTGAACACCACCACGTGTCTAGAGTGAATACCACCACGTGTCTAGAGTGAACACCACCACACGTCTAGAGTGAACACCACCACGTGTCTAGAGTGAACACCACTACACATGTAGAGTGAACACCACCACGGGTCTAGAGTGAATACCACCACGTGTCTAGAGTGAATACCACTATGTGTCTAGACTCTAGAGTGAACACCGCCAAGCGTCTAGAATGAACACCACCACACATCTAGAGTGAACACCACCACGTGTATAGAGTGAACACCACCAAGCGTCTAGAGTGAACACCACCACGTGTCTAGAGTGAACACCACTAAGCGTCTAGAGTGAACACCACCACGTGTATAGAGTGAACACCACCACGTGTCTAGAGTGAACACCACCACGTGTCTAGAGTGAACACCACCACGTGTCTAGAGTGAACACCACCAAGCATCTAGAGTGAACACCACCACGCGTCTAGAGTGAACACCACCAAGCATCTAGAGTGAACACCACCACGCATCTAGAGTGAACACCACCACGTGTCTAGAGTGAACACCACCACGTGTCTAGAGTGAACACCACCACGTGTCTAGAGTGAACACCACCACGCGTCTAGAGTGAACACCACCACACGTCTAGAGTGAACACCACCACGTGTCTAGAGTGAACACCACCACGTGTCTAGAGTGAACACCACCACGTGTCTAGAGTGAACACCACCACGTGTCTAGAGTGAACACCACCACGCTGTTGACAAGCCCCACCTTACACCATTGGAAACCTCATTTGCCAGTAACAAAATATGATAATTGGTTTTTTTACCCTTTTATCTGGCAACAAAACTGACACCTTTTTTACAAGGAGTCATGTTTACATTGACCACAATACCTGCGGTCGGAACGCAAACACAAAACAACAACTCTGATAATGTATGTGGCACTGTCCTTGAAATTGATTGGTCCACACCCGAGACAGCTTTCTTTAGAGCCTCGTCTCACGTTGGTGTTGGACCATAGACAATGCACCACAGTGCCACATACATTATCAGAGTTGTTGTTTTGTGTTTGCGTTCCAACCGCAGGCATTGTGGTCAATGTAAACATGACTCCATGTAAAAAAGGTGTCAGTTTTGTTTCCAGATAAAAAAAACAATTATCAAGTCCCACCTTGTTGTTATTGTTGTTGTGGGCAGGTCGCTTCTGATAACAAGAGCGGTATAGCAGCTCAAGCGGGCTTGGCCTGGTGAAAAAAATAAAAACTGCGTGAATATTTACAATAAAACAAAGTTACAAAGTGGGGAGCCGGGTGAAGACAAATTAAACTTTAGCGAGATTATTAAAGTAAACGCAATCAGGCGAGGGCAGGAGGCAAGGCCCCGCGTGGCTAGGCCCCGCGCTGTAAAGTTCCAACCTGGACATCGATTCCCATGCTCGCTGCTACTCAACTGACATCCCTACGAGAGAGCGAGGCTCTACCTTGGTAAACAACAACAACCACCACCACAACAACAACCACAATCGCAATGAGAAGTTCTCACCTCGGATTTCAGTGCAGTGTTACCTCGTGACATCACGCGACAGCAGGTGACATGACGTCACATCCGGGGAACGATACACGCTCCTCCCACAATGAGCGGCTCCGTAACTAGAGAATAATGTTAATGTAACTCGTCCCATGTGTCGTGGGCAATGAACTCGTCGGCTTTAACGAATAAATTATGTTAATGAGTTGCCGTCACTGGGCGTAGCTTTGCCCAAATAAGGATTGGCACTGGAACGCAATCGGCAGTGACACAGGCGGAGGTGACGTCAAGCTCAAGAGCGCGGTGTAATACCTTGGTGACATGACGTCACTAGCGAGGTACACCTCCCCCTGGCGTTTCACGCCGATGAAGTAATGCTGAGTGGTGACGTCACAGGGCGGGATTGGAGTTTAAGTTGATTTAGATTCATTTTCATTGCTTCCTCCCTTGGGTGCATGGGCTCAGCTACAACAACAACGTGGACATTATTGTGTGTACACTGTGTGTGTACACTGTGTGTGTGTACACTGTGTGTACACTCTGTGTGTGTACAATCTGTGTGTTTACACTGTGTGTGTACAATGTGTGTGTGTGCACACTGTGTGTGTTTACACTGTGTGTGTACAATGTGTGTGTGTGTACACACACAGACACAACCTCTACCGTCAGCAGTGGATGGGTGTAGCGAGGTGCAAGGCCCCCCCCATCTCTGTGATTAAAACACACAAACACCACTAGCCTATAATAATAAAGTGACCAAAAAGGACAAAGAGTACGTTTGACCTGTCAACTGATATAAATTCCACATTTATATGGCGTAGCCCAGTCTCTCCATTGGATGACTCCTGTTAACCTCACACAGAGTAGTACTCAATTTATTGAGCTCTGATGCCCAAACTGTATTTTGAAATTGCAACCTTTAAAACTGCGAGACAAACGTTTTAACCACATCACTTTCCAGCCAGAAATCTGTCCAAGTTGGAGCACTCTACCAATGAATCCAGTCATCTGAAATTAACGTTATTGTAACATGCATCCGGAATTCCTTTGGTCGCCCAAATGAGCCTCCGCACCTTGGCATGGATAGCGAGTCCTGCACTCACGTCAGAAGCAATAACGTCCAGCTATTTTATTTCAGCATGGCAGATTTTAAGCCATGTTGACTTGGAATAAACCTCCCCAGGTACTTGGTCCGATTGAAACTGTAAAAATAAAATTGTACCCTTAGGGGTTAGCCTGAATTGAACCCATGAGATCGGATCCAAGCGTAATGCATCAAAGCAGCACTCCCATCTCACTGGGTTTGTACAAAATATCTGTGCTATACACCATACTACTTTACAGTAATATACTACTATACTTTAGCTGGAATGTAGCATGTTTATGGTAGAGTGGATTATTTGTAAATTTTGATTGAAAATCCAAAGTGTCTTCAGTTATAAGACTCCGTCATTCTTCAAGCTGCATAGCAATGTTGAACAAACATTTACATTGCTAAAGGACATTTGCAGATGATACATTATTAATGTTTGAGACAGAGGGACATGCCAATGCACGTGAATGTTTTTCAATAAAACATATCAAAACTATACAGTTGCAATGATATTAAAATTAAATCCAAGCAACATTACCATTTTCCCTGCTCCTTGAGTTTGTGCTCAATACTTTAACGTGTACAGGGCCATGGCGGTGTGGGGGCCGACGTCCACCCCACCGCCCTCGCTGGGCAGGTGGGGCGCGACGTCCGCCCCTTCCGCCGCCTCCTCCACCGCGTCGGTCGGCTCCCGCCGGGCCCCCGCCGACCGAGCGATCGGGGCCCCCCGCGCTAGCGCCCTCTCCGAGGGACAGACTCGTGCTGCTGGCTCACGGCCGCACGGAGTAAACCCACGCACCCCCGCGCGCACCGCGGCTATCGCTAACGCAGCGGACAGCGGCACGCTAGCGCCTACACCGGCGAGCGATTACCTCCACGAGCATCCGCGCGCACCGCAGTTGTCGTTAACACGGGGCCCGAACGGTCTCGCACCTGCGGGCGATTATCTCAATGCGCGTCCGTGCACGCCGCGCGCCCACTACGGCTGATGCTGACGCAGCACGCGGCAGCCCACTCGCGTCCACGCCGACGAGCGATGATCTCAACGCGCGAGCTCCGGCCGCGGCTCCGCCCTCGCTCTCGCCGCGCATCCGCCCACGGAGCCGCTCCGCACGGGAATCACACGCGCACCACACCGATGCTCTCTGCTAACTTTTATTCGTGGCGCAAACCCCGCACCGCCCGGAGGGAATATTCTACGAGCCGACCCTAGGCCTACCGCTACCCAAGTCCGCAAATGCTCGCACGCCCCATCACGTACCTCGCGGCCGTGCTCACGGCGTCGCGCGGATGCCGTGAGAGTCGGAGGGACGAAGACGAAAGGGAACTTTGCCTATCGCCGCCTCGTAGCGGCGCTCGCCGGTGTCGCACGGATGCCGCGAGCGGCTCGAGAAGGCGGGGAGCGTCGCGTGCGACTCGTCGCCGCCGACCCGGCGAAACTTCGCGCGCCCAAACAATTTGAAGCCAACTCAGGAGCGCCGCAATGTGACTCGCTCTGCGAGGGTCGGCCATTCTCCTGGCACCGGGAAACCGCGGGACTTTCATCCCAGAGACCCTTCGGATGAAAATCCGTCGTGCCGGGCAATCCCCCGCCAGGACACTACGTGCGCGCGCTGCAGGTGCGTGCTCGGTGTGGGGGGGCACGGGGGAGTCGAGGCGATGGCAGAGTTGCTCCGAGACCGTGGCACCACAGCGGATCGGGAATTGCGTTGAAATCCGGCTCACGCAAAAGCACAAAAGGGGCGACCCAACGGGGCCCGAAATCAAGTCGATTCGCCGAGTCGACAAATGTGCATATTGCCCCGGAGATGGCAACTGACAGTCGAGTACGGAAACTCGTGATGTGAACAGATTCTGTTTATGTGCGACACAACTTCACGCACATGGTCCCACGGGGAAAGACGGTGGCATAAGTAAATACAAAAACGAACCAGTAAACCATTGGTGATTGATCAAAGCTATGAAGGCGATGATCCAGGAAAATTATATTATGATGCTGTGGTAAAAGGTAATAAGTTACTCTAAAGTGCATGGCCATGGAAACGTTGGTAATGATTAGGAAAAAGTCTGAAATATGTTGACGTGTAAATCAGCAAATCAAATTAAATCCACAGAGGAGGGAGAGAAGGATCCCAAGCATGCGACACTCAGAACCAAAAGTGGCAGAGACTCGGCCCAGAGAGTGGAGAGAGAGAGAGAGGAATAGACTTTTCAGGACTTTATTTCCACTAAAAAAGTAACAAAAAAACATTACAGCAAAAAAACACCAAAATTGAAAATCAATAAAACATCAAACTCTTAACAGCGGTATGTGCATGAAATACAAATGGCACCGGGATAGAGGCTGTGGAAACGAGGCGGTGCACAGACATCTCCATGTGCAGCAAAGTTGTTCAAGGGTTTTTCAATTTTATAAAGAATCAAATGTTTTGACATCAGAATGCGATGTCAACAATATATATTTTTCTCCCCTACATTTTCAAAACGAAATGGCGTTGACATGTCAAACACCTGAATTCGTTTTTTCAAGGATTCTGTTGTCGTAGCTACGTATGCAGTCTGCAAGTTTTTTATGTGGGCACGTGCAAATATTGTCTGGGTACATGAAAATATTCCTTTGAAAATGTGTCCTATATTTGTAAGTTAATAGAAGTAGAATTGAAACATTAGCACAATGTAGATTTGTATATTGTAGGGTAGAAATATATTTATCATAGCGATGATTTAACATTGGTTTAATACAATTTATATTTTTACTTAGAATACTTTAGCCATGCAATAGACTAAATATAATGCTTGTGTTTTAAAAGAAAAAAATATATTTACTAGGATTAAAGTTGCGCGAAAGATTTTATAAAATCTGAGGCTTGGAGAATTGCATGCTGGGAATTAAATTGAGACAGAAAGGCGTTAATGCATGGCTTGCAGAGCAGTCGCACGTTACAGAGATCATTGACAAAACAGAATGCGATGTGAACAATATATATTTTTCTCCGCTACATTTTCAAAACGAAATGGCGTCGACATGTCAAACACCTGAACTAGTTTTTTCTTCAAGGATTCTGTTGTCGTAGCTACGTATGCAGTCTGCAAGTTTTTTATGCGGCCACGTGCAAATATTGTCTGGGTACATGAAAATATTTCTTTAAAAATGTGTCCTAGACACTATATTTGTAAGTTAATAAAAGTAGAATTGAAACATTAGCACAATGTAGATTTGTATATTGTAGGGTAGAAATATATTTATCATAGCGATGATCTAACATTGGTTTAATACAATTTATATTTTTACTTAGAATACTTTAGCCATGCAATAGACTAAATATAATGCTTGTGTTTTAAAAGAAAAAAATATATTTACTAGGATTAAAGTTGCGCGAAAGATTTTATAAAATCTGAGGCTTGGAGAATTGCATGCTGGGAATTAAATTGAGACAGAAAGGGGTTAATGCATGGCTTGCAGAGCAGGTGCAGGTTACAGAGATTATTGACAAAACAGAATGCGATGTGAACAATATATATTTTTCTCCCCTACATTTTCAAAACGAAATGGCGTCGACATGTCAAACACCTGAATTCGTTTTTTCTTCAAGGATTCTGTTGTCGGTTTTCATTAAAGTGCAATGACAGGGTGACACCTGCTGACATCACAGGGTGACACCTGCTGACATCACAGGGTGACACCTGATGACATGACAGGGTGACACCTGCTGACATGACAGGGTGACACCTGCTGACATGACAGGGTGACACCTGCAGACATGACAGGGTGACACCTGCTGACATGACAGGGTGATACCTGCTGACATGACAGGGTGACACCTGCTGACATCACAGGGTAACACCTGCTGACATCACAGGGTGACACCTGCTGACATCACAGGGTGACACCTGCTGACAGGGTAACACCTGCTGACATCACAGGGTGACACCTGCTGACATCACAGGGTGACACCTGCTGACATGACAGGGTAACACCTGCTGACATCACAGGGTGACACCTGCTGACATCACAGGGTGACACCTGCTGACATGACAGGGTGACACCTGCTGACATGACAGGGTGACACCTGCTGACATGACAGGGTGACACCTGCTGACATGACAGGGTGACACCTGCTGACATCACAGGGTAACACCTGCTGACATGACATGGGGTAACACCTGCTGACATCACAGGGTGACACCTGCTGACATCACAGGGTGACACCTGCTGACATGACAGGGTGACACCTGCTGACATGACAGGGTGACACCTGCTGACATGACATGGGGTAACACCTGCTGACATCACAGGGTGACACCTGCTGACATCACAGGGTGACACCTGCTGACATCACAGGGTGACACCTGATGACATCACAGGGTGACACCTGCTGACATCACAGGGTGACACCTGCTGACATCACAGGGTGACACCTGCTGACATCACAGGGTAACACCTGGTGACATGACAGGGTGACACCTGCTGACATCACAGGGTGACACCTGCTGACATGACAAGGGGTAACACCTGCTGACATCACAGGGTGACACCTGCTGACATCACAGGGTGACACCTGCTGACATCACAGGGTGACACCTGCTGACATCACAGGGTGACACCTGCTGACATCACAGGGTGACACCTGCTTGCATGACAGGGTGACACCTGCTGACATCACAGGGTGACACCTGCTGACATCACAGGGTGACACCTGCTGACATCACAGGGTGACACCTGCTGACATCACAGGGTGACACCTGCTGACATGACAGGGTGACACCTGCTGACATGACAGGGTGACACCTGCTGGCCTGGCAAGGGCTTAACAGGTACAGCCACAGAGGTAACAACCAATCAGGGAAGGAGGCGCATTTGGGGCAAAGGCAACAGGTGGGGCTAGCCGAGTTACTCCGGTAACCTGCTCAAAAGGTTCCACGAGAGGGCGTGGCCGGAGGCGGGGCCTAGCCACGCCTCTGGCCACGCCCTCTCGTGTAACCTGCTCCAAGGTTTCACGAGAGGGCGTGGCCGGAGGCGGGGCCTAGCCACGCCTCTGGCCACGCCCAGTCCACCTTGATGGTCCGGCCCCATAGCTGCAAGTTGATTCGAAGGAGCTTCCGCCGGGCCATGGCGGCCGCATGATGGCTCCGGTACTCGATGAACGCGTAGCCTCGGTTGAGGGTTTTGTCCCGGTAACAGACGCTCATCGTGACGTCCACCACGCCCTCCGTGGCACCGCTCATCGCCATCATCACCTCCGCTCGCTTCTTGTCCTTTGGCAGCCCCCCAATGAAGAGGTGGCGATTGTCCACGCTGAAGTGGACTCCAATGCGGCGTCCGGGACGGATCTCGAATTTGTTGAGTTTCTTGACGGCATCCATGGCTTGGGCGAGCGTCGCGTAGGTAGCGAACGCATAGCCGCGGGTCTCTCCGCTATAATCCATCATGAGGCGGAGCTGGTAGAGCTTCCCCACCATCTCCAGCACGGGCACCAGCTCATCCTCGTAGAGGTCGCGCGGGATCCCCCCCAGAAACACCTCGCAGCCACGGGCGGGAGGGGGCCCCTGCCAGTCGGGCGGCGGTCCGAACTTCCTCTGTCTGCTCTCCTGGACGATGCTGTACCCCGTGCGCAACATGAGGTCCAGCAGGACCTTCATGCAGGCCATGTCGAGCACCGATGGTTTGGCTACTACGGTGGTGCTGGGGCAGCGCCTTGGGGCCCGGTGGAGCCCTTGACACTCCGCGCGGTCGCCTCGTGCCGACAAAGCCACGGGGGGAATCAGCTCCTGAAAAGCCAAATCCCCGGCAGGAACTCGCTCGGCCCAAACCTACAGGCCAGCAGTGAAGAGAGGAAGAGAGAGTGGAGACGGATGGAGAAAGAGAGACGCGTTTGTTCTGTCCATGGGCCTAAATGTGACGTTAGCGTAGCCTGTGCAGTATGCATACAGCGCTTTTGTCAATCCACTGCTCGATGAAGCCCTCCCCCACAATGCGCAGAGGAAACAAGAAACACAAACTCACACGGTTCCCGGCATGCGTTTGTTTGTCCTCGGAAATGTTCACCGAGCGATGATTTTGCGTTTCGAGCGGCGTTTGACTTCGCGCGGTGAACTTCGCCCGTGATGACATCACTGGGCATGACAGGAGAGGTCGGCACTGACTTTTAGCGCCGGTTTTTTTCTCCCCATCCAATAGTCCATGAGACGCTTCAAAATGAGACCGTTTTGCCGGTATCAAAGTATGACAAAATAAGAATAGATTTGATCCTTTTTTGGCAATAAACCGGGTGTTTAGATGTTAAAACACCAAACAGAAACCTTCTTCAATGAATCTTAAGATCTGTTTTATTGCCAGAAAGGATACAACCTATTCATATTTTTTCATAGCCCATGAGATGTCTCCTTTGTCGGTACCACGTGAGGTGGCCTAAATTGAGCAGTTTCAATTTCTCTACGTGGCCAGTGATAAACAAATGCAATAAGTGAGACTATCAAGTAATTTACTTTCATTTTCCATCCAAATAAATGGGTACGACTTAAGTTTTGCTACCTTAGGTGGTACCGAGTTCTGCTCTGGACCATGAGTGGGCCGTTTAATCAATTTTGGCCAGTTTTCAACATTGTTAGGTCCCTAACAGCAACAGAGCTGTTGTACTACAATTGTGTTCATATTGGATCATCTTTACAACAGAGCAGACATGCAGACAGAGCTAATGCTTAATGCTTTCAAACCCTCATTGTTGAAATGTGAGTTTACTTGCAAATGGAAGCACAGTCCCAAATCATGACCGCAGAATGGTTGGAGCGAGTTGTTGGGGAGGGTGGTGGGTCTGGGGTTGAATTGCCATCATCAAAGCAGCACACGCCCCCCACCTTATGAACCACACAGAGTAATCACGCGAGCCAGACGTTGTATAGAAATGATTATTGTTGTTAGTGTAGCGTTCACCAAAACGATCCAGCATATGTTTTATTTGGTCACGCCATTCATATTCAGATATTCATTTTGCTTGTGTTTCAGAGTCGGCCGATTCATCTTTGATCTCATGAAGATGCCAAATCGCAAATAGGTTTTGATCAAGTTGCTAAAAGGATACAATTTTTAAATGGATATTTTAAATCAATGGAGTGCATGTTTTACAATTCACGTAGCTCAATAACGAAATAAATAATATCGCATGGTTTTAATTAAGTAAAATATTTTATATATATGAATTTATAAATGTGTCATGAATTATGGTGATGAATTTTGATTTGACCATCTCTTAAATAACCGCAGTTATAATTAGAGCTGGGATATCATCATATTTCTCAAGTCGTCGATCACTCAACCAAATATATCGGTTTCATTACTCGACAAATTGGAAAATAATAAGTTTTTTTTTTAAATTTGTCCGCATATGTGCCACTGGATGGGAGGTTATGGGCGCGGCATAATCAGTTGTATCATGCTGGGCGTGGCTTGTAGGGGGTTTCCTACCTTCGGGAAGCGTGACGCTGAAACGGTCCCTGTTTTTTAATCCACCCGAGTTACTGACCACGCGTTCCTCTGGTTAAGGAACCTTCACGCAAACTGCGGTCATCCTCGCAGTGCCTTTTGGCTCAGCCACCGAACAAAGACGGTCACGGTGTCGCACGCTGTCAGGTGTGTTTCTGCAGCCGCCTGGAATACTTTTTATTACTATATTAGGAAGCCACTGGAGCTATGCACATTCACATCTAGATTTAAAACTCATTTCTTTAGAACTGCTTTTTGTGTTCTAAGCTCTTTCGGTAAAGTCATGTTGAAGGGAAACAATAAAATAATAAAATATATAAAACACAATAAAAATTCTCACGACGTTTCGACCATAACACAAACGGTCATCATGATTTTTATTGTTTTATATATATTTTATTACTTTATTGTTTCCCTTCAACGTGACTTTACCGAAAGAGCTAAGAATATGAATTACTGCAGTCACGAAAGCTTTAAATCAAAATGTAACTGCTTTGTGTTTAGTCTTTCGTCCTTCCCCCACATCTCTGATTGGCACGGTTAACTACCGTACAGCGTGAAAGAAGTTCAACAACATACATGCACACAAAAGTTATAAGTCAATTCACTTAATCGACTAATCATATCAGCTCCTAGCTATATTGCACTCTTTGTAGGTGAGTAGGTCGGTAGCTGCGCTACTGTTGTGACATTGCCTACACGATTAACTCTGCGGTGGCGAATAGCGTGAATGGTGTGTGTGTGTGATAATTATACATGACGACAGTGGTGTAGCTTGTACAGAATAAGTTAACACGATTTTTTATTTAGAGAGCATCTACATGCAACCGAATCTCACGACGCTATACCACAACAGACGCGTGCACCTAACCGGTAACAACGAGGCGTGATATTTGTCCGGTATTTTAAGAGAGAGACGGCCATAGGCAGAGAAGAGGAGGAAATGTATTTAGCTTGGACGTGGACAGATGGTTGAGGGAAGTAAGTTCCAGATCTTGGAGGCAGCAAGAGGAGAAGGCGAAGCAAAAGACGAACCGAGGGTTGACCTCTACACAAGGAGAAGGTCAACTCGCTGCTTCGATCAGAAACCTTCGGCTCCTGCGGCGCAGAGCGCACGGAGGCGGTGCCTGGTGTAAGAGGGGAGATGAGGCTTGCACGTTGGAACCGGCGACAGTTGAATCCATATTCAGAGACGTTCGATTTGTGTACAGGATACATCACGTGAGAGCCCGGAGTGCAGCGGAGGGGGGCGAGGCTGATTCATTCGGCCTCAGAGGAACGCCGTGACCCTCAACCGGTCCGTCATCAGTCTCAGCCGTGGTCTATCCGCTGCGGGGTGAAGGGCACCCCCCTTGTCAGTCGCTCTCGGTACTGCAAGGGCCACGTTACACTTCACTCCTGCGTCACGAAGCGATCCCGTAGCGCCGTCTCTACACGGGTTGGGCCAGACGTGGGCAAAGGACGGCCCGTTGGGCTTTTTAATCCGGCCTGCCGAACTTGTCCAAATATTATTATTGTTTTTGTTGTTAAATTAAATTTTACCTTTCTCCTGTAATGCCCCCGTTTCCCAGATTAGACGGCGCACTTTGACCGGGAGTGCGGTAATTGTTTTGGGCGCAGGCCTCAGACGTTTTCGTGATGTTTGATCAGTCACGTTACGACACGTTTTTGTGTCGTTCATGTTCATGCAATTTGTTAAAATTGCCTTGCAAATGAACGCTTTGCTACCTGTTAAAGGCCAAATCCTTCCACATAATGATTTTTAACGCCGTCATTTATATTTAGTTCACACAAACGCTCCGTCCGTCTGTTCCTGGCCCGGCACCCTCTTGTCAAATTTTAGAACCCATTGGTGGCACCGTGAGTCAAGAAATCTGCCCACCCCTGGGTTGGACTCTCGGGCGCGTTCTGCGTTCCTCTGGCTGCCACTCGGACTGGAAGAGTCACACTCCGACTCGGTGCATCACACAGCCTTGAGAACAACGTTTAAACTATATTCTTAGCTCTTTCGCTAAAGTCACGTTGAAGGAGAAACAATAAAATAATATTGTTTTATAAATATTATGAGACCTCCTTTGCCAGTAACAAGATATAGGAATAGGTTTTACCCTTTTAACTGGCACAAAAACTGACACCTTTATTCAAGGCATCATGTTTGCAATAACCACAACACAAGCAGTCAAAATGCAAACAAAAAAGACAACTCTGATAATAATATTGGCACTGTCCTTGAATTTGATTGGTCCACACCCGAGACGGCTTTTCTTAGAGCCCAGTCTCCACTGGTGTTGGACCAGAAGACGCCAAAATTCAAGGACAGTGCATATTATTATCAGAGTTGTCTTTTTTGTTTGCATTTTGACTGCTTGTGTTGTGGTTATTGCAAACATGATGCCTTGAATAAAGGTGTCAGTTTTTGTGTCAGTAAAAAGGGTAAAACCTATTCCTATATGTTTTATATATATGTTATTATTTTATTGTTTCTCTTCAACGTGACTTTACCTGAAAGAGCTGAGAATATGAATTACTGCAGTCACGAAAGCTTTAAATCAAAATGTAACGTTTAAACTATTTCGTGGAAGTAAGTTGTTTTTGCTCTTGTCAGTAGGCGCATCTCTACACCTTGCAATGTCCTGCAACTGGCGGCGGCCTTGGGCTGCGGTCGTCTTTGCAACAGAGCTGCACTAAGCTCAGTGGGCCTCTTCAGCAGCTGCTGAGACTCAAGTCTGTAACGTGGATGAAGCAGCGGTGCAGTGGTTAGAACACTGAGCCATGACCCTATCCACCTGAGTTTAACTCCCACAATGGATAACATCAGTGGCCAATTACATAGGAACCTTGCCCTGTTCTGTCCCACCCACATCCCCACCACCACCACCATCACAACATCACCGCCACCACCAACATCATCACCACCACCGCCATCTCACTCACCACCACTCACCAACATCACCACCACCAACATCTCCACCACCGCCAACATCACCACCACCAACATCACCACCACCAACATCACCACCAACATCACCATCACCACCACCACCAACATCACCACCACCAACATCACCACCACCACATCACCACCACCACCAACATCACCATCACCACCACCACCAACATCACCACCACCAACATCACCACCACCAACATCACCACCATCAACATCATCACCACCAACATCACCACCACCACCAACATCACCACCACCACCAACATCACCACCACCAACATCACCACCACCATCAACATCACCACCAACATCACCACCACCAACACCATCACCACCACCACCACCAACATCACCACCAACATCACCACCACCAACATTACCACCACCAACATTACCACCACTAACATCACCACCAACATCACCACCACCACCACCAACATCACCACCACCAACATCACCACCACCACCACCAACATCACCACCACCACCAACATCACCACCACCAACACCACCACCACCACAACATCACCACCACCAACATCCCCACCACCACCAACATCACCACCACCACCACCACCAACATCACCACCACCAACATCACCACCACCACCACCATCACCACCACCACCAACATCACCACCACCAACATCACCACCACCAACAACACCACCACCAACAACACCACCAACACCACCAACATCACCACCAACATCACCACCACCAACATCACCACCACCATCATCACCACCACCACCACCAACATCCCCACGACCACCAACATCACCACCATCACCACCAACATCACCACCACCACCACCAACATCACGACCACCACCAACATCACCACCACCACCATCACCACCATCACCACCACCATCACCACCAACATCACCACCACCATCACCACCAACATCATCACCACCAACATCACCACCACCAACATCACCACCACCAACATCACCACCAACACCACCACCATCACCACCACCACCAACATCACCACCACCACCACCATCAACACCACCACCACCACCACCAACATCACCAACATCACCACATCACCACCACTAACATCACCATCACCACCACCAACATCACCACCACCACCACCATCACCACCACCAACATCACCACCACCATCACCACCACCAACATCACCACCATCACCATCACCACCACCATCACCACCATCACCAACACCAACATCACCACCAACACCACCACCATCACCAACATCACCACCACCACCATCACCACCACCACCAACATCACCACATCACCACCACTAACATCACCATCACCACCACCAACATCACCACCACCATCACCACCACCAACATCACCACCATCACCACCACCACCATCACCACCACCAACATAACCACCAACACCAACATCACCACACCATCACCACCACCAACATCACCACCAACATCCCCACCACCCCATCACCACCAACATCACCACCACCAACATCACCACCACCAACACCACCACCACCAACATCACCACCACCATCACCACCACCAACATCACCACCATCATCCCCACCACACCATCATCACCACCACCATCACCACCACCAACATCACCACCAAAATCACAATCACCACCATCATCACCATCATCACCACCACCATCACCACCACCACCACCATCAACATCACCACCATCACCACCACCATCACCACCACCACCACCATCACCACCAACATCACCACCACCATCACCATCATCACAATCACCACCATCACCACCACCACCAACAACACCACCACCAACATCACCACCACCACCACCAACATCACCACCACCAACATCACCACCATCACCATCACCACCATAACCACCACCACCAACAACACCACCACCAACATCACCACCACCACCATCACCACCATCACCACCACCACCAACAACATCACCACCAACACCACCACCATCACCACCAACATCACCACCACCACCACCATCAACACCACCACCACCACCAACATCACCAACATCACCACCACTAACATCACCATCACCACCACCAACATCACCACCACCACCACCACCATCACCACCACCATCATCACCACCACCATCACCACCACCAACATCACCACCATCACCATCACCACCACCATCACCACCATCACCAACACCAACATCACCACCAACACCACCACCATCACCAACATCACCACCACCACCATCACCACCACCACCAACATCACCAACATCACCACCACTAACATCACCATCACCACCACCAACATCACCACCACCATCACCACCACCAACATCACCACCACCATCACCACCACCACCATCACCACCACCAACATCACCACCACCACCACCACCACATCACCACCACCATCACCACCACCAACATCACCACCACCATCACCACCAACATCACCACCACCAACATCACCACCACCAACACCACCACCACCAACATCACCACCACCATCACCACCACCAACATCACCACCAACATCCCCACCACCACCAACATCACCACCACCATCACCACCACCAACATCACCACCAAAATCACAATCACCACCAACATCACCATCATCACCACCACCATCACCACCACCACCACCATCAACATCACCACCATCACCACCACCATCACCACCACCACCACCATCACCACCAACATCACCACCACCATCACCACCATCACCATCACCACCACCACCACCAACAACACCACCACCAACATCACCACCACCACCACCAACATCACCACCACCAACATCACCACCATCACCATCACCACCATAACCACCACCACCAACAACACCACCACCAACATCACCACCACCACCATCACCACCATCACCACCACCACCAACAACATCACCACCAACACCACCACCATCACCACCAACATCACCACCACCACCACCATCAACACCACCACCACCACCAACATCACCAACATCACCACCACTAACATCACCATCACCACCACCAACATCACCACCACCACCATCACCACCACCAACATCACCACCACCATCACCACCACCAACATCACCACCATCACCATCACCACCACCATCACCACCATCACCAACACCAACATCACCACCAACACCACCACCATCACCAACATCACCACCACCACCATCACCACCACCACCAACATCACCAACATCACCACCACTAACATCACCATCACCACCACCAACATCACCACCACCATCACCACCACCAACATCACCACCACCATCACCACCACCACCATCACCACCACCAACATCACCACCACCACCACCAACATCACCACCACCATCACCACCACCAACATCACCACCAACATCCCCACCACCACCATCACCACCAACATCACCACCACCAACATCACCACCACCAACACCACCACCACCAACATCACCACCACCATCACCACCACCAACATCACCACCAACATCCCCACCACCACCAACATCACCACCACCATCACCACCACCAACATCACCACCAAAATCACAATCACCACCAACATCACCATCATCACCACCACCATCACCACCACCATCACCACCACCACCACCATTAACATCACCACCATCACCACCACCATCACCACCACCACCACCATCACCACCAACATCACCACCATCACCATCACCACCATCACCACCACCACCAACAACACCACCACCAACATCACCACCACCAACATCACCACCACCAACATCACCACCATCACCACCATAACCACCACCACCACCAACAACACCACCACCAACATCACCACCACCACCATCACCACCACCACCAACAACATCACCACCAACACCACCAACATCACCACCACCAACACCACCACCATCACCACCACCACCATCAAAGACAAACTATAGAGATGCCCCCCCCCCCCCACCGTACGAGCCCTGGAACGAGACCCTTGGGGGGCGAGCCGCTGTTCAGTCTCCAGCAGCAGCAGCTGCCGCCGTGTGGCGCACGATGGGGTGACCAAGCGCCTGAGCGCGCGCCCGCCTTTGTCTCCCCAGCGAGCCCCATGCGGCCAACATCGCCACCCTGGGCCGGGTGAGCAATCTAGCCGAGACCGGCGACACTCCCGGGGACCAGGCCTCACTACGGCACTTACCGGCGCAAAGCTCCGTAGGTGTCTGGGGGAGGGGTCTTGATGAGGTTACACACGAAACTGTTTCCTAGTGCGCTGGTGGAAGAGGAGGTCGCTTATGTCCGACGTTCCGTGTCACTACCACGGACGGGTGACTTGCGCGCGTGCCTGTGATCGCGTCAGAGGCCTTAGCTTGACGCTTTCAGAAAACGTAGCGCGGATAGGCGATCACGTGTTTAGCGAGGCTGAGATTCCGTAGAACTGATAAGCACTGCCCGTAGACTCAGCACTGCCCATAGACTCATCACTGCCCATTCACTAGGAGACAGAAAACCCCAATAAGCTGAAATAGAAACCGAATAAACTTAGAGAGAAACCCGCGAAACGTAAAAAGCTATTGAATGCATGGCTGTGTGTGCTGCTTTGCATTGTCGTAGCTACGTATGCAGTCTGCAAGTTTTTTTTTTTATGTGGGCACGTGCAAATATTGTCTGGGTACATGAAAATATTTCTTTGAAAATGTGTCCTAGACAGTATATTTGAAAGTTTGTGAGTTAATAAAAGTAGAATTAAAACATTAGCACAATGTAGATTTGTATATTGTCGGGTAGAAATGTATTTATGATCTAATATTGGTTTAATAAAATTTATATTTTTACTTAGAATACTTTGCAATGCAATAGACTTAATACAATCACAACTTTGTCTTTTATATATATTTGGAGATGCAGTGAAAAACTTTCCCAAAATTCATCACACGGTTTCAGTTTTTTGATTTTCAGTTTTATTTATTTTGGTTATAGTCCCGTGAGCCATTCGGCTCTTGAATCGGGTGCAACCACAACAAGCAAAAAAACAAAAACACGACCAAGAAAAACATCTTACAGTGACTCTGTGTGACTGTGCAAACAGCACTGTCATGGCACGCAATGAGAGGGCAAATGTCATAAATATTCCTGTAAGCCCTCGCATCTTCAACATTAATGTTGCCATAGAAACGTTGTGGGGTGTTTTGCTTAATTTAAAAAAAAGAAAAATTATTATCTGTTATTTTTATTTTATTTTCTATCTTCGTGACTTTACCGAAATAACCAAGAATATTAATTCCTGCAGTCACCAAAGTTTTAAGTCAAAACATTCACACACGTTGACAAAGCCTCACCTTGTGTTGTTGTGGGCAGGTCGCTTCTGATAACAAGAGCGGTATAGGAACTCAAGCGGGCTTGGCCTGCTAACAAAAGAAAATAAAAACTGCGTGAATATTTACAATAAAACAAAGTTACAAAGTAACCAGCCGGGTGAAGACAAATTATACTTAAGCGAGATAATTAAAGTGAATGCAATCAGGCGAGGGCAGGAGGCAAGGCCCCGCGTGGCTAGGCCCCGCGATGTAAAGTTCCAACCTGGACATCGATTCCCATGCTCGCTGCTACTCAACTGACATCACTACGAGAGAGAGAGGCTCTACCTTGGTAAACAACAACAACAACCACCACCACCATGAGAATTTCTCACCTCGGATTTCAGTGCAAGCGCGGATCGGCAGCCTCCTGTTACCTAGCGACGTCACGCGGGTAAGCAAGTAACATGACGCCACTTCTGGGGTAAGAGACACGCCCCTCCCACAATGAGCGGCTCTGTAACTGAATAAATTATGTTAATGAGCCCGGCCCAATGTCGAGGGAAGGGGCGTGGCTGCTGAACCCGTCGCAATAAACTCGCGACGGCTTCAACGAACACATTATGTTAATGAACCGCCAGTCACTGGGCGTAGCTTTGCCCAAATAAGGATTGCCACTGGAACGATATCGGCAGTGACCCAAGCGGAGGTGACGTCACGATCAAGTAGCGCGGTGGACGGGTTGGGGGAGTGTGAATACCTTGGTGACACGACGTCACTAGCGAGGTACACCTCCCGCTGGCACTTCATGCCAATGAGGTCATGGGGATGGAGTTTAAGTTGATTTAGATTCATTTTCCATTGCCCCCTCCCTTGAGTGCGTGAACTCAGCAACAACAACGTGGACATTATTGTGTATACGTACACACTGTGTACACTTTGAGGCCACGTGAAGCGTCAAAGGCTCGCTGGAAGGAGGAAGTCGCGTGACAGACTCAGCAGTTGCGATGGGTTAACTGACGGATGGCTATCGATTAGAAATCACATATCCCCGAGTCTCACCTGTGAGTGGCACCGCCTCACGCTGTTGTGGATCCCCACGTGGCTCGGAGCCTCAAAAACTTCGTGACTCCTGGGTGGTGATACAAAGACAAAGATCCCCTGTGTAGCCTTAACAGACTGTTGGGGCAAGTGCTGTTAGCAAGTAGCAGCACCACCTATGAAGGCCGGAATGGTACACGAAGGGAGTGGGTGGCCAGCACCGCGCCCGACCGCCTTTGTCTCCCCAGTAATGATGTTTGCACACCACACCGGGTACTCACTTGAGGCTGAGTCGACCTAGGGGAGGCCCAGAACCGGTTCAAATAATTGTCACTGGGTGTTGGCTGTCGCTATGTTCGTAGAGCAGCGTACTAACCGCTGGACTACCGCCGAACACGTTACACACACACAGTACACACACACACGGTGCACACACACACATGGTACACACACACGGTACACACACACGGTGCACACACACACACACAGTACACACACACGCACAGTACACACACGCACAGTACACACACACGCACAAACACACGGTACACACACACACAGTACACACACACACAGTACACACACACACACACAGTACACACACACACACACAGTACACACACACACACAGTACACACACGGTGCACACACACGCACGACACACACGCACAGTACACACACACGCACAGTACACACACAGTACACACACGTACGCACGGCACGCCCACACTCCTTCAGTCACGTGACTAAGGTTGACGCGCCGCCCCGTCTCCCGAGGTGACCTCTTGGCTCTCTCATCTCTCCTCGACACGTAGATTCATTTCTTACTCTTACCTAGAAACGTCATTGTCTGTCTGTCTCTGTGGACGCAACTTGCGAGGAATTGTACTCACACACTGTGGGGTTTACGTTTCAAATAAAGTGCCCAGATACCACGCGATAAGCCCCGTGGTGAGCCAGTGCTATTCCTATTTCCAATCCGTCAACGTGAAAGTAGTAAAATTAACAATTTATTACCAATCTCCACATATATTAAAGGCAAAGTTGTGAATGTGTGTCTGTTCAAAATGTTTAGCGTACTTCCCGACACGCACCAAGCTTGAAATTTGCCATGTGGGTAATTTCCAGACTGTACACCATGCAAACATAAAAATACACTTTTGTATATTTTTTGGGGGGGCGCGCAATGGATAAGCATGAAAACACCAAGATACATAGGACTTTCTTTGATTAGAATCTTTTTTAATAAATGTTCATGATTCTGAGAATATAAGTGTAATTCTGAGCATCATAATGACCATATTGGAATTATCATGAATGGGGGTTCAATTATTTTCATAATAGGAATGCGGTTTTGAGCATGACTATTGATATTTCGGACTCATTTATGACAAGAGATTCACGATTAAATTGCAATTTTGTTTTGCTCATCAATCAGGATACTGTTAATGATGCGCATGCCCATAAATTGTTGAAATTACTAGAAATGCAAGTTGTGTATACTCTCCAACCCCATTCCTCTACCTACCCATTCCCTTGACGGGCTCCGTGCCCACTTAAACCCATGACGATGGCGGTGATGATTCCACCTCTCGCTGTAACAATCAAAGCACCTCCAACTTCTGAATGCAAAGGTGCTGGGTTGGTGCAACGCCAAAACACATCGTCAACGCCGCTCCCAAGCCCGCCCTATGTCAGTTACATCGTTAGAATCAACCAAATAAAAAATTCCAGAGGAAACTAAAATGACATTACGCAATCCCCAAAGTCGCACGCGGTAGGCTACACAACTCGGAGAACGTCAGACTTCAAGACTTGCATCATCATCATCATTCTTCCTCTCCACAAGTCATCGCACGTCAATATTCAACAAGCTGCACACACGTGCAAGTCACCTCTCGACCCGCCACCTGCACAGTTAACGCGATCAGACCCGGTGGTCAAATTAAAATTGTGTCGTCTTTGGTGACGTATTACAATCGGTGTAATTTTAATGATGTACGTACAGCAACTAGTCTAGGCAAGGCCTCAGGGTGTACCGGGCCTTTCACAACAGCAGCAACAACAACGGTTCTCTTGAGAAAATGCTTTAAAAAATAAAGTCAACATAGCTTACCTTGACACTCGCGAACTTTAATGATTAAAATAATTAAAACACAACTAAACACTCACACGCACATGGGCACGCGGCGTTCAGCGTGTGGGGCATTAAAAATGGTAGCGTCCTCCCGCGATCTGATTGGTCGCCGCGTGCCAAAGTGGGGAGGGGGGGAGGGCCAGCGATCCGATTGGTCGAGAGGCAAACCTGGGCGCGTCTCCGGCGATGGTGCGCAGCGATTGGTCAATGGTTGTCCTATGCTAATTTTGGTATGCTAATTAATTTGAATCTGTATGCTAATGTAGTTTATTTATCCATACTCATTAAGTTTATTATGTTTATCCTCAATTAGTTAAAAATTTATGCTCGTTTAGTTAACATTCTATGATAGTATCGTTATATTTTTTTATGCTATAACAGCAGTGCATACTGACTGTGGTGGTACCTGCTATTACAGTAGTACATACTGTGGTGGTACCTGTTATAATTACAGCAGTGCATACTGCTGTGGTGGTACCTGCTATGTTTACAGCAGGCATACTGACTAGTGGTACCTGCTATGATAACAGCAGGCATACTGACTAGTGGTACCTGCTATAATTACATCAGTGCATACTGACTAGTGGTACCTGCTTTCACTACAACAGTGCATACTGACTGTGGTGGGACCTGCTAAGGTTACAGCAGTGCATACTGTGGTGGTACCTGCTTTCACTACAGCAGTGCATACTGTGGTGGGTACCTGCTAAGGTTACAGCAGTGCATACTGCTTAAATGCTTTATCACGTGTCGTGAATGTGATAGTTTCATCCCAGAAATGGTGCCCTTGACCAGCCCAGAGCAGACATTTCCCTTTGCCTTAGAACCTGAGGTGGCACAGCATTAGCAATTCCAAGTTCTTTATGTGACCAATAACAACGAATTATGTGGCAAGCATTTGAAATGAGTGGGTTATGACGTACTGTACTTCACTCTTATCGACCACTAACATAAGTCTGTGTTACTGGCGTTGTGCTGCCTTGGCTGGTACCAACTTCTTCTTTGACCACGTGGACCACGCGGATGAATGGTCTACGCGAGTCGAGCGACCGATGGAGAAGACTTATGGGGGCACGCGGCGGGAGACTCTCAGGCGAAATCGTGGAAGTAGCGTGACAGAGGCCACGAGTGGAGGATAGATGCATGCTGGCGAGACGTCGTCTTCAGTTTAATTTAAGTTTCACGTGTCAGGTGTAGAGCCCTGTGAGCCGTGCGGCCCTTGACTCGGGTGCAACCGCAACAAACAAAAACGTGAACATATTCATGTTGTGGGTCACTGTTGACGATGTGGGTCCCTACTGATGAGGTGAGTGTCCATATTCATGTTTTGGGTCACTGTTGACGATGTGGGTCCCGATTGAAGATATGGGTCCAGATTAAAGAGGTGAGCGTCCCTTTTGATGTGGGTCTCTATTGACGAGACGAGCATCCCTGTTGGCGATGTGGGTCCCTGATGACGATGTGGGTCCGTGTTAACGATGTTAGTACTGAATTGGTCCTCGTCTAATAGCCTATATGTTCTACCATATGTAAACCCATACGACAATAAATGTTACAATACATAGCATGTATAAGAATTCAAATTCATGTCAACCACCACTCACCCTCCCCTCGACTCACTCCCATGCTCAGCCCTCCACTAGGGTACCCCCCCCCCCCCCCGCCCACACCGGTGGCAGAGGGCCTTGTTGGACCCAAGACACCTCTCCTTCTTTCCACAGAGCTACAAGACAATCAGAGTTTAGTCGTCCTTCACATCGTCAGCAAGATGGATGAGGTGAGCTAGGTCTGGCTGTGTGTGGCGCCGAGCGTGAAGATTTTCTTCTCTTCTGCAGCATGCGTCCACGTCAACTTTCACCACCAAGCGCGCCCAGACTCCTCCACGGCTCCGCTGTCTCTCCTGCCCTCATCCTCCTGCTTCCGCTCCGTCCGATCGCCCCCCTCTCCTCCCGCCCCTTGCCGTCTCTCTTCACACGCGCACTCCGACCTCCCTCGCCTTCCACGTCAGGAGGTACGCCCGAGATCATTCGTCCTGCCTGCACCAGCGGCGAGTGAGCGGGCTTATTCGTGCACCCACGGCCAATACCAGTGACAATTAGGGGCCGTCTGTGAATGACGTCACGCACCTAGGGGGGGCGGGGTCAGACATTTGTGACGATGTGACGAGGGGGGGGGGGGTTTGAGAAATGTGACGTCACATCAAATTGCACAACTTTAAATATAAACACGTTCTAGTTAATTAAATATACTTTGTAATAAGTTTTCTACCTACAACATCAGAGTGCAGCGCCACATTAACTACGCACTACAACAATAGTTGAAAGCGATTTGAAGCATGTTTTATATATTTTTTTGGGGGGGGGGGGGGCAGAGCTTTGTGACGTCATATTTGAGGGGGAGGGGTCTGCCTTTAGTGTGACGTCGTGTGACGATGGGGGGGTCAAAAATCCTCTAAAATCACGTGACGTCATTTAAGGTCGGCCCCTTACCTGAAGCAGCCCTGAGCGTCACTTAGGTGGACTCAGCCATAATTAAGGAGGTGGTGAGGTGGGTGGGGGTGCTAACATCAGAATTTGAGAGACGAGCGGCCAGCCGTGGTTCTGTCCACACCAGCCCCTGGTGTTGTTCCATTGCGACCCTCACCGGTGCTCGCTAACAGCGCACGCCCAGTGGGAGTCGATGAGTCCGTGGGTTTCTGTGCGAGTCCGTGGGTCCATGTGTGGGTCTGTGGATGCGTCAGTCTACATTGGGGAGCCTTTGTCTTTGCAGTTTGGGGACTAGTGCAGCACTAGTGTGTAGTAGTGTATAGTGTAGTGTATAGTAGTGTAGTGTATAGTGTAATGTACAGTAGTGTATAGTGTAGTGTATAGTGTAGTGTATAGTAGTGTATGGTGTAGTGTATAGCTTAGTGTACAGTGTAGTGTATAGTGTAGTGTATAGTAGTGTAGTGTATAGTGTAGTGTATAGTAGTGTGTAGTGTATAGTAGTGTATATTGTAGTGTATAAGTGTAGTGTATAGTGTAGTGTATAATAGTGTGTTGTATAGTAGTGTAGTGTATAGTAGTGTATAGTGTAGTGTATAAGTGTATAGTGTGGTGTATAATAGTGTATATTGTAGTGTATAGTAGTGAATATTGTAGTGTATAAGTGTATATAGTGTAGTGTATAATAGTGTAGTGTATAGTGTAGTGTATAGTGTAGTATAAAGTAGTGCATATTGCAGTGTATAAGTGTATAGTGTAGTGTATAATAGTGTATTGTATAGTAGTGTTTAGTGTAGTGTATAGTGTAGTGTATAAGTGTTAAGTATAGTGTAGTGTATAGTAGTGCAGTGTATAGTGTAGTGTATAGTTTAGTATACTAGTTATCACGTGACTAGTGTAGCTAGCCAGGTGGTGACCACACTCGTGCGTGCATCTCCACTCGTCCGTGTCTGCAAGTAAGCGCTCGTGTGTGTATGTGCACCCGCGTGTTTGTTCGTGTTTGTATGTACGCACACTGTTGCACATGGTTCGCTCGTGTGGGTGTGTAGTGGAACGCACTGCTCATGAAAACATTGCCTCGTTACACGGTAAATGCTGCGGCACAACAGGAGGGAACTGCAGTGATGAGGCTCTCCACTCTTGGTGCCGTGAATTAAAACAGCGCCAGGGTGGAGAATCCCGTCCCTACAGCTCGTAGCTGTGACGGAGCGAGAGTGATCAGCGGACAGCCACCATGGTTGCCAGGTAAGGGGAGACTTCACCCGGAACTCTCCTCCACACGTGTTCCCCTTGAACATTGTCGCAATAAACGTCGCAATAAACGTACGGTCAGGAATCTTTAAAATATCCGACCTTTGTTGTTCCGCAAGAATATTAACGCTCAAACTCGTATCGAACTCTTCATGAATTCACTTGGTCAAACAGTTCAGGTACTCGGCAAAGCATTTCACCACCCGGTATGCAACAGTTAAACAATCTACTCCAAATCAACACCGAAGTGTCAAATTATCATCCACCATTGACTTCCACATCGATGGAAGCCATTTGCCATGACATCCAAGCCATTAAACACCGGAACAACGAACGTGCCATTCAAGTACATCTTGAAACCCATTATCTGAAGAAGTTTGTATTAAACAATAACTAAATAATAGAAACACGTTTACAATATTGAGCGAAGTTATAGTCACGGACTTTTTCCAACTTTAGCTCAACAGGACCACAAAAGCTCGGATATGTGGTGCAAAATAAATGAATAAATCTGATTGAAATCATCAACTGGCCAAATACTTTCCGATTTCAACATCACCTTATAAAAGAATAACATTTTAAATATAAGCGCACAACTTTATCTATCTGTGATGAGCGCTGCACTTTCCGTTGTTTTCATGCAGGGGGCGCTACAAACCTACGCACCCCCTGCATGGACGACGGAGGTGCAGGGACAGACGTTCGATTACGTTGGAATCAATCTGCAGACGGCGGTCTTCTCGCACGGCCAGCTCAGTGTTGCCTTATCTCGATCCCGCAATCCCAAACAGGTGAAAGTCCGCATCGAACCGAACCCCCGGCAAGGCCATCTATTTAATGACGAGAGAAAATTCACACGAAATGTCCTTTTCAATTAAGTCTTCCACATGTAAATTGATACAAGCTTTTAATGAAGAAATAAAATCATCCAATTCAAAACACAACACAATTCAAAGATGTTTCATTTTAAAACTTCAAAACGGAGCATGGGGTACTTGCGTGAATGCGTCCTTCGTGTGCAAATGTTGTGACTTTCCTGGCCTGAAGGCCGTCAATGTGTTGGACCCTTATTGGTGCACAGCGTCTCAACAACAGCAGTGGGGTTTGCTTCAACCGATGGTTACGAACATCCAGACGTGAATCAGCAAGGAGCATTTCTAGTCCCAGTTAGACAAAATCTACGTCAACACGTAAGACAAAACTACAATTCGTGTTGTAGAGAATGTACCTGCTCCTATACGTGTAACTTTCAAGTGGTATGCCTTGTAACTGATGAATGATCCGAGCGTGCTCCCTATTTCAAAGACGATGAGTTGCTCCAGAAGCAGACGCTTCGTGAAACACAAAAGTACCCTTTGACCTGTATCACAAGAACAACGGGTCTCACCTGAGTTCTCTGTACAGGTTACTTCCAAAACACACACACACACACTTTGTCCTAACATCACTTATTCAATGTTTGACCCTCACAGACAAAATGTTACCTGTACGCGCACAGTCAGACAAGTATTAATTCTAAATTATTGACGGGCATATTAACAACATTTAATTACTGCAGCGAAATATACTGCATCACGTTACATCGTATTAACAAGAAGCTGTTTTAAAAAAATACGCACCGTCTGCTTAACAGTGTATGTACAACGTACTATTGTTGCGTCATTCAAAACGAGTAGACCGTTGCATGCTGGCGTCTGGGTCAAAATGTAGCAAATTCAAAACATTACGCTACAAATAATAAGTCACGGCGCTTCGATGGCAAAACAAGCAATCATCATCAGGTGGGACAAGCAAGCAACAAGAAGAAGAAACTACTGGAGTAGGCGCCTACTTCAGCAGTTTCTCTTGCTGTGGTTGTCCCACCTGATGACGATTGTTCGTGTTGTGATCTAAACGCCGTGATCTGTTATGTTTCTACCCACGTGGTTACTTTACCGAAAGAACTCAAGAGTGTGGATTCCTGCAGTCACAACAGCTTCGAATCAACATTGCCTACAAACTACACAACTGAGATGACGCACCAATCATCGCCCCCTACTGACAGGCTCTTGTCCACATGCAGGCCGGTGCTGGGCCACCACCTTGTGCCACGCAGGGGCAGCTGCTACTTGGGGATGCTCTTCGAGTGTTTCAGACGAGGTACGACACAAAACTCCGAGTTGCTGAGGCGGTTAAGCAAGCACCGTGTAAATGCAAATATTATAACATAGTGAATGCTTGGGAGCTTATTGTCTCTCGCTCCTGGTTAAAGATCAACCCATCCCACGGGCCCACAAATACTGGCCGCTCTTACTCTGCAGGTTGAACCTAGCAACTGAGTGTCCAACTTCACGTTCTTGTCATTAAGGCCTGTGACAAAGGTGCATCTATTGGAGCGACATCGTCTCTGGCTTACACATCTACTGTGTCTCCACTTGACTTTGTATTGTCTCGGAGGAAGTCCACCCACACCTCCACTTCCACAAACTGCTGGGAGTTGCCTCACTCTGCCTCAGAATTCTCCTCCTGCTTCACGTTGTGAAGGTCCCATTTTGGAGTTGAATCTTCACCTTCATATTTTACCTTCACTTCTTCGCTCATCACTGCTTCCCTCTTCACCATCACCTCTTCATATTTCACCTCGATAACTTTAAAAGTGTCCAAGCTGGGATTTTCTTCCGGTTCATGTTTCATGAGGGGTGGGCTCATTGCGGCACTTCGACTTTCACAAGCTGAATTCAGACTCCACTCCGTGTGGATCTTCTGATGCTTCTGTGTTCTCTGGTGTACTTGAAGATTTGATGAATGTGCAAATGCCTTCCCGCACACACTGCACTTGAAGGGTTTATCTCCTGTGTGTGTTCTCTGGTGTGTTTTAAGAGCAGATGACTGTGAAAATGCCTTCCCACACACAATGCACTTGAAGGGTTTCTCTCCCGTGTGTGTTCTCTGGTGTTTTTTAAGAGTAGATAAATCTGAAAATGTCTTCCCACACACACTACATCTGAAAGGTTTCTCTCCTGTGTGTGTTCTCTGGTGTGTTTTAAGAGCAGATGACCATGAAAATGTCTTCCCACACACACTGCACTTGAAGGGTTTCTCTCCCGTGTGTGTTCTCTGGTGTGTTTTAAAAGATGACCATGAAAATGTCTTCCCACACACACTGCACTTGAAGGGTTTCTCTGTGTGTGTTCTCTGGTGTGTTACAAGAGCAGATGAGCGTGAAAATGCCTTCCCACACACACTGCACTTGAAGGGTTTCTCTCCTGTGTGTGTTCTCTGGTGTTTTTTAAGAGTAGATAAAACTGAAAATGCCTTCCCACACACACTGCACTTGAAGGGTTTCTCTCCCGTGTGTGTTCTCTGGTGTGTTACAAGGCTACATGACTGTGTAAACGCCATTCCGCACATCGTGCACCTGAAGGGTTTCTCTCCCGTGTGTGTTCTCTGGTGTTTTACAAGATCAGATGACTGTGCAAATGCCTTCACGCACACACTGCACCTGAAGGGTTTCTCTCCTGTGTGTGTTCTCTGGTGTTTTACAAGATCAGATGACTGTGCAAATGCTTTCACGCACACACTGCACTTGAAGGGTTTCTCTCCTGTGTGTGTTCTCTGGTGTTTTTTAAGAGTAGATAAATCTGAAAATGCCTTCCCACACACACTGCACTTGAAGGGTTTCTCTCCCGTGTGTGTTCTCTGGTGTGTTACAAGATTATATGACTGTGTAAACGCCATCCCGCACATCGTGCACCTGAAGGGTTTCTCTCCCGTGTGTGTTCTCTGGTGTTTTTTAAGAGCAGATGACCATGAAAATGCCTTCCCACACACAGTACATATGAAGGGTTTCTCTCCCGTGTGAGTTCTCTGGTGCCGTGTCAAATTTCCAGTCCGGTCCGTGCTGTATGCACGCCGGTCGCATTGTTGACTTGTCGTACCGAGCTGCGCTGAGTGCCTTTGCTCCATCAGACCAATTCTGCAGAGGAAGCGTCAGCTGCAGACAGAAAAAAAGAATATCCACACCATCTACACGTCAGGTACAGAGGAATGCACACGTGACTTACACGTCTATACTTATTAATATATTCATGATGTAGTGAAAATTTTCCCAAATTCATCAGATTTGATGAATCTGCAAACGCCTTCACGTACAGAGTGCACCTGAAGGGTTTCTCTCCACGGGCTGTTAGGGCACACAATGAGAGGGGAAATGTCATGAATATGCCTGGAAGCCCTCGTATCTTCAAGATGAATGTTAACTCAAAACTCTAAGCACACAATTTCGGCTGTCTGACTACAAAAGGAATATTTATGAAAGCTAAATTCAGCTGACAGCAAAGGGTGTTGAAAACTATACTATTTGTGTTATGCAGAAATGCATAAATTAATGTTAAATCGCAACTTAGAGGTGTGAATCCAGGCTCAGATGTCCTTGAATGCTGGGATGAACAGATCCGACTTCAGCTGAATGTGTGTGCTGTGTAAACTTCCTGTTTCGATTCTTATAAAGAGTTTCAGAGGAAAACAAAAATAAACTATTGTTTTGATATAACCTGTCGTGTTCAACAGAGTTAATAGACTTTACTGCAAACACAAACTTGACACACACTGCCATAAGTAAACAGGTGGTGGTGTGACCAGAACTATGCCTGGCCACCTTCATCTGCTCAGCATTAATTCTTCCTCACTCCACCAAGTAATTAATCGAGGATCAATCAACATAGCCGAGGCTATCCGTGTCTCTGTCTCTCTCTCCCCGTGGTGAAGGTGTTCCCCTCCACACATTCAGAGTCAACAGCGGCACGCACTTAGCGTCTTTGACCGATAGATACATTGACGCACGTATTGTTGGTTCTTTCAGTAAAGTCACGTAGATAGAAAATAAAAATAACAGATTAAATTTAATAAGATAAAGACCACTTGTGTTGCGATCGAAACGTCGTGGGTTTTTTGCTTTATTTTAAAAAAAATATTTTATTTTATTTTCTATCTACGTGACTTTACCGAAAGAACCAAGAATATTAATTCCTGCAGTCACCAAAGTTTTAAGTCAAAACATTCACACACGTTGACAAAGCCTCACCTTGTGTTGTTGTGGGCAGGTCGCTTCTGATAACAAGAGCGGTATAGCAGCTCAAGCGGGCTTGGCCTGCTAACAAAAGAAAATAAAAACTGCGTGAATATTTACAATAAAACAAAGTTACAAAGTGGCGAGCCGGGTGAAGACAAATTAAACTTAAGCGAGATAATTAAAGTAAATGCAATCAGGCGAGGGCAGGAGGCAAGGCCCCGCGTGGCTAGGCCCCGCGTTGTAAAGTTCCAACCTGGACATCGATTCCCATGCTCGCTGCTACTCAACTGACATCCCTACGAGAGAGAGGCTCTACCTTGGTAAACAACAACCACCACCACCATGAGAATTTCTCACCTCGGATTTCAGTGCAAGCGCGGATCGGCAGCCTCCTGTTACCTCGCGACGTCACGCGGGTAAACAGGTAACATGACGTCACTTCCGGGGTAAGAGACACGCCCCTCCCACAATGAGCAGCTCTGTAACTGAATAAATTATATTTTGATTTAAAGCTTTCGTGACTGCAGTAATGCATATTCTTAGTTTTTTCGGTAAAGTCACGTTGAAGAGAAACAAAAAAATAATAAAATATATATTTTATTACTTTGAATATGAATTACTGCAGTCACGAAAGCTTTAAATCAAAATATAATTTATTCAGTTACAGAGCTGCTCATTGTGGGAGGGGCGTGTCTCTTACAAAGTAATAAAAATATATATTTTATTATTTTGTTGTTTCTCTTCAACGTGACTTTACCGAAAAAACTAAGAATATGAATAAATTATGTTAATGAGTCCAGGACATATGTCGAAGGATGGGGCGTGGCTGCTGAACCCGTCACAATAAACTCTCGACCGCTTCAACGAATACATTATGTTAATGACCCGCTAGTCACTGGGCGTACCCTTTGTCCAAATAAGGATTGCCACTGGATTGATATCGGCAGTGACCCAAGCGGAGGTGACGTCACGCTCAAGAGCGCCGTGGACGGGGTTGGGGGAGCGTGAATACCTTGGTGACATGACGTCACGAGCGAGGTACCCCACCCGCTTGCACTTCATGCCGATGAGGTCATGCTGAGTGGTGACATCACAGAGCGGAGATGGAGTTTAAGTTGATTTAGATTCATTTTCCATTGCCCCCTCCCTTGGGTGCGTGAACTCGGCAACAACAACGTGGACATTATTGTGTGTACAGTGTGTGTGTGTACACACTGTGTGTGTGTATGTACGTACAGTGTACGTACATACACACACACAGCGTGTATATACACACACTGTGTGTGTGTACACACACACACACAGTGTGTACACACACACAGTGTGTGTGTGTACACGCTGTGTTTTGTGTGTAGTGGAGGGCAAAGGTGGTGCATTGGCCAGTCATCTGAGTCAGTCGACCCATGGCATCTTATCATCAATTAATTTTTTTAAATGTATTATTTTTACTTGTTATTTGTATTACATTTTTTCATTTTTTAATCTTTTATTTTATTTTTTGTTTTCTATCTACGTGACTTTACCGAAAGAACCAGGAATATGGTAGCGCATTCTCTATTTGTTGCAGAGATTCAAAGTTCAAATCCGACAGGCACTGTTGTATATATAGGTGTTATGAAAATTGATGAAAATAATGAAAATTAAATGAAATTCGAAATTTGCATAATTTATCCGAAATTATGTTAATCAGTGTAATTATGCGCATAAATTATGCTGATTCGAGAGATAATCGTATTAATTTATGCGAGTGGGCGTGGTTATTATAATGCAGGTCGTTATGGATTATAAGGTCGAGCCTCGGTGACGAGGATTGTGTTGTGAATTGGAATAACGCAATTAATCGTATGCAGTGACGCAGGCGTTGTGAGCGTGAATGAGAGAGAGTCGATTCGACTCTCTCTCAGAGCAGAGTCAATTCGACTCTGCTCTTTACTTCCGTATTATCGATAAGGATACGATTACTCTCGATTGAACATTACGAATTATGTGTGTTACCGATTATGTGTGGTGATAGTGTGCTTGTGATAGGTCCCCAGGATTCAGATCTCATACGCAGAACAATATTACGCAGAATTTCAGGAAGAATCACACACAAACCTTCTGCTGTAATCAATTTTATTTCTAGCTAACTTTAATTTTTGGATAATATGAAAACTCAATCTCGGGATTTTGGAATTTCAACACAGCGTTAACATGATACCATCACGATTGCGTTGTTTCACCTCGATAGCGGCACCTGTGGTTAATTCCCGACGCATAACGCAATCGATCGGTTGTTGAGAGAGAGATTAAAAACATGCGAACTATTCTATCAAACCTTAACTTTATAATATGCAAACTCGTATACTTGAATTGTTACACAACACGGCACTTGGTCTTTGATTCGTATCCAATCCTTAATACATTCTGATATGCGAAGTTATTATGCTTGAAATCGTCAGCACAGTACCACGTTGATGTTCGTTCATTGATTCATAACGATTATGAATTTAAAGCGTTCGACTGAAATACTTCTAATTGCCTTATCAACATAACTCAATGGGTGGCGATGTTTTTCGTTATCAGCTAATAGTTGACGCAGTTATCATGAGTCTTGTATGTTTAATGGGAGGGTTGTTGATTTCTTTGGTTGAGCAAACGCCTAGGTTGATTTCCTTGTCAAAAAAAATGTTTGTTGGTTGTGTAGCGGTGGGGGAGTGAGGAGGGGGGGGAGAGTGTGGGGGGCATGCGAACGACTGCCAGTTTCTGTCCACCGCTGGCTGGATGAGTCAGCACGACGCTCGCCGTCGTCGCGCCGATGGGTGTTGAGTGCGGGGCCGCTGCCCTCTCAGCCCTGGTGACGCGAAGTTGCGCGCTGTAGCACGCTGGTGGCACGCTGTTGGCACGCGCTGGTGCTGGTGCTGGTGGCACGCTGGTGGCGCGCTGTTGGCACGCGCTGGTTCTGATGCTGGTGCTGATGGCACGCTGGTGGCGCGCGCTCCCTCTCCTTGAAGCTGCGCGAACGCGCCCGTGCTGGTTCGCTGATAGCAGTTTCTCTCCACTGCTGGCTGAGCTGCTGCACGCTCTTGCTTGGCGTTGCTGGCCGCGCTCTTTCTCCTTGAAGATGCGCGAACGCGCCCGTGCTGGTTCGCTGATAGCAGTTTATCTCCACTGCTGGCTGAGCTGCTGCACGCTCTTGCTTGGCGTTGCTGGCCGCGCTCTTTCTCCTTGAAGATGCGCAAACGCGCCCGTGCTGATTCGCTGACAGCAGTTTCCTCCACTCCTGGATGAGCTGCGCCGGTGCGCGCTCTTTCCGCTGCTGTAGTATCTGACGCTGCGCTCGCGGGCGACAGGTTAAGTTTTTCTTCTGCTGAGTGAGCCGAGTCGCACGCGCTCTTTGTGGAGGTTGTTGGCGGCTCTCTGACAGCAGGTTTCCTCCACTGCTGTATGACTCAAGTGGCACGCGCTTGGTCACTGGTTTGCTGAAGTTGTTGGCGGCTGCTCGTGCTTTTCCGCTGCTGGTTGAGCCACGTTGCACGTGCTTTCTTTGTGGAGATGCTCGAGCGCTCTCAGCGCTGATTCGCTGATACTTTGTTGGCGGTTGGCCAAGCTTTTTCTTCAGTTGAGTGAGTTGAGTCGCACGTGCTCTCTCTGTTGAAGTGCGCGAACGCGCCCGTGCTGGTTCGCTGACAGCAGGTTTCCTCCACTGCTGTATGACTCACTTTTGTTGATACATCGCGACTCAGCGATCCTCGCTACTCAGCGAGGCTCGGAGCCAGCCGCTCCATGCGACTGCTCGTCCTGTGGACGTCTTGACTCGCTGATCTGTCTTGACTCTTGACTTAACTTCACTGACTTTTGAAAATGCGGCTGACCGTTATATGCAAAGACAATTCTCTCTGCGCAGTGGAAAACGACGGGGCGGGGTCTGTGTGTGTGAGTTCGTGTGTGTATGTGTGTACAGATGGCTCCTGCGATAACGATCTGTTTGCCCTGGCGTGAAATTCCTCTCTCGCACTCTTTGGGAGAGACAAAGGTGGTCGGGAGCACCTATCTCTTTATACTTTCGACTTATATTTCTCAAATACCATTTGGTCCCATGTTCGCCACGACTCGTGTTTGTAACTACGTCCTCCCGACACCTCTCGGTTTACCGAGGTTCGAATTGTTATGATGGAATTATTAAAAAGAAAAATAATTTTCATCCTGAGTTTAAGAGGTCCGTTTCCAGATTGTTGGAATCCATATCCCTTGGTGCTGTAAGGTTCTATAATGGAATATCGTTTAAGGTTAACACGTTATTATTAATGTTATATTGCAATTTCTTTAAAACTTGTTTGTCTGGTTGCCGTGTGTGGGGTGGGGTGTGTCTCCTCATCAAACCCGGCTGGCTTTTCCAGATGGCCCCTTGTGATAAGGTGTAATTCCTGCTTCTCCGCGCTGTGAGAGAGACAAAGGTGGTCGGGGTTTCTTGGGATATTGTTTAAACTCTTTCGTAAGTTTGCCCGTTCGCCTCATTCCTTCTCGATAACCTTTGATGTGACTCGGTATTTTGTCTCCAAGCTTTGTTTTAACAGTAAAAGTATTAAAGGTGAAAATCATTTGATAGCGAATTAATTATTGGATAATAATTCACTGATGTATCTGGTGGCCTGGTCTTGATTGGAGTGAGCGCGAGGACCGCTAACTTTAGCTTATTCTTGTCATTGCATTTTAAATTTGAACCGTTGTTTTAAAAAAAAAATAGTTTGACCCGTGGGCGTCCTCATTTCTGGCTTGCGGAGGGCTTCCCTCTGCGTGACCTCCCTTAGGGCACATCAAACTCTTGTTCATCTGGAGATCTTCGCGGATAGCTGCTAACATCCTCGCCTCGAGAGTTTTATTATTTCTTTATTTTTTAATGGTCTGTTTATGATCGACATCTGGTTTTTCGTGTGCCTGGCTTACGGGTTATATTGATTATTTTTTTTGGTTGTTAAAAAAATATATTATATATAACGCAAATATTATTGTTAATATCAATTTTGGAAAAGGCTCATATACAACACACTGCCCTTTTAAAAATGATCGGTGGTCTGCCACGGATTATTTTTAAAAAGAAAAGAAAAATGCCTTTTCCATCTCGAACCATCGACATTACTCGAGTTGACTGATTTTTCCTTACAACGCGCGCGTATGTGTCACAGCATGATTACATTTGAAATAAGAAAATAAAAGAACAGGAAAAATAAAAAAAAATAAAGGCAACATGTTACATCGGTTGTTATCAATTATTGCTACTTTGATTTTTGTTTCAGTTCCTGGGAAACACTGGATAGCGGTTTCGAGCCCGGTGGTACACCGTTTCCCTCCTGGCATCTCTTTGTTTAATGTTTACCAAGTTATTGGCAACCTTACTGCCACGTTTGGTCAAGAGTGCAGAATAATTTTTCTCATGACCAGGTATTTTAGAGTAACCTGTGACCTTTCCATGCAACATCATCACATCGTCGTTTTGGTTCATCGTCGGTATGGCTTTAGCCAAATGAGCACGGTTCCTTGGTTCGTATCGGTAATTTTTTTATCCCTCGCCTTCCCTGTGGGTTTATGTGGCGTGAAGCCATGTCGAGCGCCATCAGGATTAGTACACAACACGAGTTTCCGTGCTTGACTGTTGGGGTCATTTGCCTTCTCCGCAGCCATGTGCAGATTTGCTGACTCCGTACCACGATTCGATTCCGTGCCTCGATTCGATTCCATGTTTTTGCATGTGCTGGATTTCCACACATTCCCCGATCCATCATGGATTTTTGTCTCCGTAACGCGTTTCCCTGGCACTTTTACAGTACTTTCACGCAATTTTGCGACACAATTGATCGTGTTTCCATTTACCAAACAAGCATGTTTCTCCTCCTGATACTGTTGGTTATCATTTCCTGTTGGATCACATTTAATGGTTATTTTTCCCTGTTCAATAGGTGTGTTCACCACGGGAGCGACTCTCGCGTTCTCCACCACATTATCAGAGCGGGTGCATGACGCATTTAGTTTTACACAATCATGGTTCCCCTCCTGGTTCTGTTTGTAACCTCCAACCTGCTTGATTTTTTCAAAGGGCTGTGATTTTTTTTTCAGATCAGCGGACACCTCTTTCCCTGTCATTTTGCTCTCAACCAGTGTGAGCGATTTATCACGTGCCCATGTCACCCTCTTTGTTACAGCCAAGCCATGTGTGCCCCTTGTGTATCGTGGAATGCGGAATCGGCATGATTCTGCTCTTGGCCTATACACGCCGTGATTCTCGCGATTATGTGTCTTTGTGTGTCGTGGCCGCCCATTCTCTATGTGCCACTGTCGACCGTAATTGTTATCTCGCCATCTGTGTGGGTAATTTTGGCCGGCTGTGTGCCGCTGCATTGGGTGAAGATATGGTCCTGCTCTTTGCTTCCACCCGTGGCGATTGTCGCAAATACGCGTCTCTGCACGCTGTGAACGCTCCTGGTCTGTGTGCCATTGTCTCGTGTAATTGTTATTTGACCACCCGTGTATGTAATTATGTTGGTAATCCGTGGGTGCTTTTTGTTTTCTGCACTGTGGGCCTGCGTGCATCAAATGCCTCACATGTGTTTTCTTTTCCTCTGATAGGCTGGTTGCCTTGTCCTGTTCACTGTGTGCTGTGAAATCATTGTTTTTAGCCCGGTACAGTCAAGCCATGTGTGCCCGATCCATTATGTGGTCTAAGGAGGCTGTCTCTGGACTCAAGACCATTCCCACAATTTCTGTAATCTCTGGACTCAAAGATCCAAAAAACATAATTTTGAACCTTTTGTCACCTTCATGATACTGATCCACATCGCCCGCATAGTACGCTCTTTTAAATCGCATGAGGTAATCCCGAGGATCCTCGTCTGCACACTGGGTCATAGATTTTGCAGCGTTAAATCCCTCAGACAGTGTTGGATATTCTCCAAACTTCCGAATCACTGCAAGGCTCAGCTTTTTAAAATCGTTCCGAACCTCGTATGGTAGCGACTTTACCCATGATATGGACTGTCCATGCAAGCTGCGTTTCAGCAAACTCGCTTTTTCATCCATTTTCCTCAGACCCCTGATCATTGCTTCTGCTTCTACTGTTGCGATGTGAGTGTGAATGTCCCTGTTCTTATTGTGTGGATCAAAATAGGAAATTCTGACGAGAGCTTTGTCCATCAATTTCAGAGTGTTACTACTGAACGAGTATTCGGAAAGTTGATCATCGTCATCCGAGTCAGATTCGGATGAGTCATTAACATCACGGTGGCGTTGCTTAACATGATTTTTGTAGTGTATTTTGCGCCTGTAACGTGGGTCAACTTTGCTCGGTGACTCATGTTTGTCCCATGGCTCATACTTATGTGGTTTTTGTGGGGTGTTTGATTTATATTTGTCTGGTGCGTCGTGCCTGTCGCGATGTTTGTGTCGGCCGTCTGTGCGTGGTGTGCGTTTTCCTGGAGAGTTGCCTCGGAGCTTCGGCTCCGCCCTTTCTCGCGTTATCAGTACAGAATCCCCTAGTGACTTGGTTTTAATATTCTGTCTCACTCTGACTTCGGGGTAATCAGCCCCACCCGTTTCTTTTCCGAATTTTTCCTCATTCCGTAATCTCTGTTTATCTGTCTGTGCGAGAGGGTCTGAGTTCAGCGTAGCTATTCCTGAGGTTTTTACATCGTGTTCGCTTTTGTCCCATTTTATCCAGTTATTAAGCAGTGTCCCAATGTCATCAATACAGCTCCCTTTCCATGTGTCTCCCTGATTTGTTTGCTCTGTAGCAGATCGGCCTGACCGTTTTGGTACAAGTTCCCAATATCCCGCAATCCACTCAAAAATTCCTCTTAATACGAGCATCTCTGGAATTTTACTTCAGAGTGCATATCAAAACAGTTGTATCCAGAATGGATCAGTTCGACTCGTGTGACTCTGGTATTCCCTTCAGAGCACGTATAAAAACACTTGTATCACAGGATGTGGTCAGTTTGACTCGAGCAAATAATCTTACTTCAACTGTTACTCTGGAATTTCCCTTCAGAGTGCGTTTTTTTGTTTGTTTTACACCCGTTACAGTCACAGGGTAACGTTAGACCATAAAACCTTGGTTAATACAACAGTGATTTGTTCCTTAATTCAAGCATAAACTGTCTGCGAGAGATCCAGGACGACGCCCCCATTATGTTGTATATATAGGTGTTATGAAAATTGATGAAAATAATGAAAATTAAATGAAATTTGAAATTTGCATAATTTATCCGAAATTATGTTAATCAGTGTAATTATGCACATAAATTATGCTGATTCGAGAGATAATCGTATTAATTTATGCGAGTGGGCGTGGTTATGATAATGCAGGTCGTTATGGATTATAAGGTCGAGCCTCGGTGACGAGGATTGTGTTATGAATTGGAATAACGCAATTAATCGTATGCAGTGACGCAGGCGTTGTGAGCGTGAATGAGAGAGAGTCGATTCGACTGTGCTCTTTACTTCCGTATTATCGATAAGGATACGATTACTCTCGATTGAACATTACGAATTATGTGTGTTACCGATTATGTGTGGTGATAGTGTGCTTGTGATAGGTCCCCAGGATTCAGATCTCATACGCAGAACAATATTACGCAGAATTTCAGGAAGAATCACACACAAACCTTCTGCTTTGATCAATTTTATTTTCTAGCTAACTTTAGTTTTTGGATAATATGAAAACTCAATCTCGGGATGTTGGAATTTCAACACAGCGTTAACATGATACCATCACGATTGCGTTGTTTCACCTCGATAGCGGCACCTGTGGTTAATTCCCGACGCGTAACGCAATCGATCGGTTGTTGAGAGAGAGATTAATAACATGCGAACTATTCTATCAAACCTTAACTTTATAATATGCAAACTCGTATACTTGAATTGTTACACAACACGGCACTTGGTCTTTGATTCGTATCCAATCCTTAATACATTCTGATATGCGAAGTCATTATGCTTGAAATCGTCAGCACAGTACCACGTTGATGTTCGTTCATTGATTCATAATGATTATGAATTTAAAGCGTTCGACTGAAATACTTCTAATTGCCTTATCAACACCAATCGATGGCCGCAATGCTTCGTTACTTGAATTGTCACACAACACAGCATTCGGTCATTGATCATGCGCGGCCCTTAATGCAATTATTGTCACGTTGTTAACAATAGGATGACTGATTATTATGCAACGCTACTCGTTGAAAGGGCACTCCAACCAGTATAATTCTTGGAGGCACAAATATGCGTTTTAATTCGTTATTTCATTCGTGGATACCAGCAAGATTATGCAGAAAGACAAATATTAACGAACGACTCAAGTAGTTCTAATCAACTTCTCAACGCGACTCAATGGGTGGCGATGTTTCCTTTTGAGATCCTTATCTCGGGCCAATCTTTTAATTAATTGTGGCCAGACCCCTGACAGGGAACCGGTTGAACACGCTCTCCACCCCCGCGAGCGGTGCTCCGTGGTGAGGTGCCAAGAATTAATCCTTGTTAATGGGTCAGTTGGTAATTTATGCGGTTAGAAGTACAGCCCCAGCACAATATTACAGAGGAAAATTATGAACACTCTTAAAAACGATGGATTATTCACTCGGTCGTTACGATGTTTCCACAATCACGGATGGTTCAATGGCTTGAGGTTTTAGGCTTTGTTAATGACCCGTGTGTGTGTGTTGAATGGTATGAGTGGTGACAGAGTAGGCCAATGTTCGGAATCGATTCTTTGCGTCAAGCAGACGTCTGGTTTGTCGTGTAGTGGGGGGCAGTGTATCATACGTATCAGTTGATTCTTCTTTCAGTAGTTGGTTCGAACTCGACGGACGTTGGTGAACGAGTAGATACGTTGTTGTAGCTGCGATGACCGTCTGGTTGATGGCGTTAGAAGCACGCCCGCAGCGGCGCGGTTGTACGCGGACGGTAGGTAATGCGCGCAGTGCGTCTGCGAGCAGCTGGCACGCTGGTGCTCCGTCGTCGGTGGTTGTAGATTGCAGGCTCACGATTCGCTCGTGGTGGCGCTGGCCGCTAACAGCGGCAGCGGGTCGCCAATCGGCGAGTTGTAGAGGCGTCTCCAGCGTCGGTGATGGCTGATCTTCTCCTGAGACGAGTTGAGCGGGTCTTCTGCTGACATGAGTTGAGATGAGTCTTCTTCTGTTGAGCTGAGTTGAGATGAGTCTTCTTCTGTTGAGCTGGCCCCGAGGGCTGATGAGTTTTCTTCTGTTGAGCTGGCCCCGAGGGCAGATGAGCTTTCTTCTGTTGAGCTGGCCCCGAGGGCAGATGAGCTTTCTTCTGTTGAGCTGGCCCCGAGGGCAAATGAGCTGATTTCAATGCTGAAACGGCTCCTTTTTATGCCAAAAATCTCTCTCCTTCTCGGCTCCTCCTCACGAGGCGGAGCTATCTTTGATCTGATCGTATGTCGGTGGGGGGGGTTCGTGTGTCGATGGTGAGGGGGGTTCGTGTGTCAGTGTGTATGTTTGTGTGTGTGTCATTTATGACACGGTTCTGTTGGGGTCTTTCCTCAAGCCATAAACATCAAGACAACAGACACCTCGATTCATCTTGGAGGCGTCTGGTTGTCTACTCCATCCATCTAGAGAGAGGGGCGGGTTCCCCCCCTTTTTCGTACACGTTTTCGACGCACAAAGAAATGGTTAATATTTTTAAAGTTTAACATTTCACGTCACGGTTGGTATCTTATCATGCACAGTTATGATCCTGCTTGTGATTCATAGTATTTGATTTATTTCCAAGTGAAGATGCTCTTCCGAGCGTATGCATTTTATCACGTGCTGCAGGGAAAGACAAAGGTGGCCGGGATCTTCCCATCTCTCTATACTTTGCAAATATCATTTCGACTCTACATTCTACCAGCCTAATCCACCCCGTTACCTTGGCTCTTACTTAGTTTATTAATTTTCGTCACTTTGTGTGTTTATAAATGTGTGACAGTTTAACTTTAAGCTCGCTCGCTCTTTTGCTGCCCGTGTGCAGGGTGGGGTGGGGGCCACTACTAAGTCCCGTGTGTGGCAGATGGTCCCCGCGATAACGATCTGTTTGCCCTGGCGTGAAATTCCTCTCTCGCGCTCTTCGGGAGAGACAAAGGTGGTCGGGAGCACCTCTTTATACTTTTGACTTATATTTCTCAAATACCATTTGGTCCCATGTTCGCCAAGACTCGTGTTTGTAACTACGTCTTCCCGACACCTCTCGGTTTACCGAGGTTCGCATTGTTATGATGGAATTATTAAAAAGAAAAATAATTTTCATCCTGAGTTTAAGAGGTCCGTTTCTTGATTGTTGGAATCCATATCCCTTGGTTCTGTAAGGTTCTATAATGGAATATCGTTTAAGGTTAACATGTTATTATTAATGTTATATTGCAATTTCTTTAAAACTTGTTTGCCTGGTTGCCGTGTGTGGGGTGGGGTGTGTCTCCTCATCAAACCCGGCTGGCTTTTCCAGATGGCCCCTTGTGATAAGGTGTAATTCCTGCTTCTCCGCGCTGTGAGAGAGACAAAGGTGGTCGGGGGTTGCTTGGGATATTGTTTAAACTCTTTCGCAAGTTTGCCCGTTGTCTCATTCCTTCTCGATAACCTTTGATGTGACTCGGTATTCCTGCTCCAAGCTTTGTTTTAACAGTAAAAGTATTAAAGGTGAAAATCATTTGATAGCGAATTAATCATTGGATAATAATTCACTGATGTGTCTGGTGGCCTGTTCTTAATTGGAGTGAGCGTTAGGATCGCTAATTTTATCTTATTCTTGTTGTTGCCTTTTAATTTTTTTGTTGTTTTACTGGCAAATAAGGAAAAGAATATGTATACGATTTACCCTGTTGGCGTCTCCGTGTCTGCTCTCTTGGTGTTCTGACCTCGGAGGGACCTTTCCTAAGGGGCCCATCAAACTCTTGTTCATCTGGGGATTTTCGCCGATAGCTGTTACATCCTCGCCTTGAGAGTTTTATTATTTCTTTATATATATGGCCTGTTTATGACCGACATCTGGTTTTTCGTGTTTCTGGCTTACGGGTTTTATTCATTATTAAAAAAATATATATTGTTTGTCACGAAAGAAAGGAAAAATAAATCTATGTGTATGCATCCGTAAATATTATTATGGATATTAATTGTGGAAAAAGGGCCGTATACAACAGGGGGGTGGATGACGTGACCACCCCCTCCCCCCATCCCCAACGGCCAGAGCGCTCCTAACGGCCGCAAAGAGGATTCGATTGGATGCGCAGGATGACGTCACATGACCCGGGGGAGGGGGTGGAGGGGATTCGATTGGATGCGCGGGATGATGTCACATGACCCGTGGGGTGGGGGGGATTCGATTGGATGCACAGGATGACGTCATATGACCCGGGGGGTGGGGGGCGGGGTTAAGGGGCTTGGGACATATATAAGGGTGGTGCAGGAGGGAGAATTTGTGGCAGAGTCCTTCTGGAGCAGCGGCGGGAGACAAACTAGCCGTCCTCAGGGTCCGCGCTCAGGACGCCTGCAGGGTGGAGCTGAGAGCGATCGACGAGACAAAGTCCCCCAAGGCGAGAGAGAGAGAACATCTCCCTCGGCCGCGTCGGGCAGCAGCGGCAGCGGCAGAGGTGAGCGGCGGACACGGACAAGGGAGGCCAGTTCGGTCGGCTCGGGCTTAGGCGGTGGACGCACTCTGAGACGGGTAGGTGAGAGAGGAGGAAGGGCTGCTGCTGGCTGGAGGGAGACATACACGGGAAATAAATCTTAGCGCAGACTGACTTTGTGACGTGTGTGTGCGTGTGTGTGTGTGCGTGTGTGAAGAGCGGTTATGGCCTTCATAGGTGCTCGCTAACAGCACTTGCCCCTACAGTCTGTTAAGGCTATATGGGGGATCTTTGTGAAGAGCGGTGGGACAGCGATCGGCGCACGACGGTGTTTGTGGTGTGTGGGTGGCTTTAATCAGCATAGGCAGCCATAAATAAATAATTAAACAGAGGGACGTTTGACCTTCACCGCGAGCGAGCGCGCAGAGATTAATTAATGAATTGCTTACCCAGCGCGCGCAGAGATTAATTAATAAATTGCTTACCCAGCGCGTGCAGGAATTAATTAATTAATTGCTTACCGAGCGCGTGCAGAGATTAATTAATTGCTTACCGAGCGCGCGCCGCATATTAAACTACCCTACTGCGGCTGCCCGCACCCACGCGCGCGGGGGGGGGGGGTCACGTGGGTGGGGGAGGGGGTCACGTGGGTGGGGGAGGGCCGTCCAGCGCGCCTGTTGGCTGTTGACACAACGACTTAGTATAAATAAATAATTAACTCTGAGCAGCCGCCAGCGGCGAGTGGGGGGGTGGAGGGGTGCTGACGTCACACTCCACCCGCTCGCAGGGGAAGGGAGTGTGACGTCAGCCCCCCCCCACCTAATTGGGAGTGTGGAGGGGGGCACTAGCCCCCCTCAGATGGAGGCAGGGGGGTCGGTGTGTAAATGAGACCGGCGTTCCCTTTGAGAGTGGCTCACATCTCTTCAGGACACGCGAGCGACTCGATCGGGATGGGCTTTCTTGTGCTCGGGAGTTTGTTAAAAGATCTTCACGGCGACGTGGAGACGCTCCCCGTAGAGGCTTCACAGCTCTTGGGATTCTCCTCCTGCAAGCTGAACACAACAGCAGCCTCCATCTGTCACGCACCGGGGCTGTGGGCGGGGCTGTTGGTGGGGCTGTGGGTGGGGCTGTGGGCGGGGCTGTGAGCGGGGCTGTGGGCGGGGCTGTGAGCGGGGCTGTGGGCGGGGCTGTGAGCGGGCTGTGGCTGTGGGCGGGGCTGTGGGCGGGGCTGTGGGGGGGGCGGAGCCTGTGAGGGGCGGGGCTTTGGGGGGTAGTGAGGCAGTGTGTGTGTAGTGTGACCTCTGGAGGAGGAGGAGGCTCGTGAAGGTCGCTGCTGCTGCTGCTGGGTAGTTGGAGGCAGGCGCCCTCCAACAACAACAACGAAGGGTGGAGGAGCGACGCTCACAACAACGAGCGGAGCGCCGGCTGAATAAAGCACAGCAGGTTGGCACAGTAGGGGGCACAGGTGGTGCATCAGCCACTCATCTCGGTCACTCGTGGCACCTGCTGGGTCTGCCCCGTGACCTCCTGCCAGCGGGCGTTCGACACACCACGTGACTGCCTCAATGTGCACCTAGCCTGGCACAAGCGTTGTGGTGACGTCACGTTGTGTAGTGTGAGGCTGTGTGTGTGGTGTGAGGCTGTGTGTGTGTAGTGTGAGGCTGTGTGTGGTGTGAGGCTGTGTGTGGTGTGAGGCTGTGTGTAGTGTGAGGCTGTGTGTGTGTGGTGTGAGGCTGTGTGTGTGGTGTGAGGCTGTGTGTGTAGTGTGAGGCTGTGTGTGTGTAGTGTGAGGCTGTGTGTGTGTAGTGTGAGGCTGTGTGTGTAGTGTGAGGCTGTGTGTAGTGTGAGGCTGTGTGTGTGGTGTGAGGCTGTGAGTGTAGTGTGAGGCTGTGTGGGTGTGGTGTGAGGCTGTGTGTGTGAGGCTGTGTGTGTGTGGTGTGAGGCTGTGTGTGTGTAGTGTGAGGCTGTGTGTGTGTGGTGTGAGGCTGTGTGTGTGTAGTGTGAGTCTGTGTGTAGTGTGAGGCTGTGTGTGGTGTGAGGCTGTGTGTGTAGTGTGAGGCTGTGTGTGTAGTGTGAGGCTGTGTGTGTAGTGTGAGGCTGTGTGTGTGTAGTGTGAGGCTGTGTGTGTGTAGTGTGAGGCTGTGTGTGTGGTGTGAGGCTGTGTGTGTAGTGTGAGGCTGTGTGTGTGTGGTGTGAGGCTGTGTGTGTGTAGTGTGAGGCTGTGTGTAGTGTGAGGCTGTGTGTGTGGTGTGAGGCTGTGTGTGTGTAATGTGAGGCTGAGTGTAGTGTGAGGCTGTGTGTGTGGTGTGAGGCTGTGTGTAGTGTGAGGCTGTGTGTGTGTGGTGTGAGGCTGTGTGTGTGTGGCTGTGTGTGTAGTGTGTAGTGTGAGGCTGTGTGTAGTGTGAGGCTGTGTGTGTGTGTAGTGTGAGGCTGTGTATGTGGTGTGAGGCTGTGTGTGTGTGGTGTGAGGCTGTGTGTGGTGTGAGGCTGTGTGTAGTGTGAGGCTGTGTGTGTGTGGCTGTGTGTGTGAGGCTGTGTGTAGTGTGAGGCTGTGTGTGTGGTGTGAGGCTGTGTGTGTGTGTATTGTGAGGCTGTGTGTGTGTAGTGTGAGGCTGTGTGTGTATAGTGTGAGGCTGTGTGTAGTGTGAGGCTGTGTGTGTGGTATGAGGCTGTGTGTAGTGTGAGGCTGTGTGTGTAGTGTGAGGCTGTGTGTGTACTATGAGGCTGTGTGTGGTGTGAGGCTGTGTGTGTGTAGTGTGAGGCTGTGTGTGTGGTGTGTGGCTGTGTGTGTGAAGTGCGAGGCTGTGTGTAGTGTGAGGCTGTGTGTGTAGTGTGAGGCTGTGTGTACTGTGAGGCTGTGTGTGTGTACTGTAAGGCTGTGTGTTGCCCCGGCTTGCCCCGGCAACGTCACGTGGTGTGCCTCGTCACTGCTGCTGCTGCCACCACAACACGCTTAGGGCTTTAAGGCTTTTCTGTTTATTATTAATCTGTCATTTTCAACGATTAGTCTGTGGTTTTCATTGTTAATCTGTCATTGTTCATTATGAGTCTGTCATTAATCTGTCATTTTTCATGATTAACCTAATTTGTGTTTATTATTAATCTGTCATTTTGCATTATTAACCTAATTTTTGTTTATTATTAATCTGCCATTTTACAACGGCAAAAACGTGGTAGTCACGGCGACATTTGTCATCAGTGTTGTGAGTAGCCCTCAGTGAGTGCACGACTACACACACACAGACACACACACAGACACACATAGACAGACACACACAGACACACACACAGAGACACACACACAGTCACACACAGACACACACACACAGACACACACACAGACACACACAGAGACACACACACAGACACACAGAGACACACACACACACAGACACACACAGACACACACACAGACACACAGAGACACACAGACACACACAGGTTATTGTGTGTGTATGTGTGGGGTAAGGTTGCACCAGAGACACACACAGACACACACACACAGAGACACACACAGACACACATAGACAGACACACACAGACACACAGAGACACACACACAGACACACAGGTTATTGTGTGTGTATGTGTGGGGTAAGGTTGCACCAGAGACACACACAGACACACACAGAGACGCAGGTTGCTGTGTGTGTGTCTGTGTGTGTGTCTGTGTGTGTGTCTGTGTGTGTGTGTCTGTGTGTGTGTCTGTGTGTGTGTGTCTGCGTGTGTCTGTGTGTGTGTCTGTGTGTGTGTGTCTGTGTGTGTCTGTGTGTGTCTCTGTGTGTGTCCGTGTGTGTGTGTCTGTGTGTGTGTCTGTGTGTGTGTCTGTGTGTGTGTCTGTGTGTGTCTGTGTGTGTGTCTGTGTGTGTCTGTGTGTTTGTCTGTGTGTGTGTGTCTGTGTGTGTCTGTGTGTGTGTCTGTGTGTGTGTCTGTGTGTGCGTGTCTGTGTGTCTGTGTCTGTGTGTGTGTCTGTGTGTGTGTCTGTGTGTGTGTGTCTGTGTGTGTGTCTGTGTGTGTGTGTGTGTCTGTGTGTGTGTGTCTGTGTGTGTGTCTGTGTGTGTCTGTGTCTGTGTGTGTCTGTGTGTGTGTCTCTGTGTGTGTATCTCTGTGTGTGTGTGTGTGTCTGTGTGTGTCTGTGTATGTGTGTCTGTGTGTGTGTCTCTGTGTACGTGTCTCTGTGTGTGTGTCTGTGTGTGTGTCTGTGTGTGTGTCTGTGTGTGTATGTGTGTCTGTGTGTGTGCCTGTGTGTGTGTGTCTGTGTGTGTGTGTCTGTGTGTATGTGTGTGTGTGTCTGTGTGTATGTATGTGTGTCTGTGTCTATCTGTGTGTGTGTCTGTGTGTCTGTGTGTGTCTGTGTGTGTCTGTGTGTCTGTGTCTTTGTGTGTCTGTGTGTGTGTGTGTCTCTGTGTGTGTGTCTGTGTGTTAAGGTTGCACCATGTCGAGCCCATTGAAGCTGATCGTGAGCGCCGATTCCAACCGTGGGGGGCGGCGCTACATGGAGGACATCACCGAGGTGGGCGGAGTCTCTGTGTGTGGCTGTGTGTGCGTGTCTGTGTGTCTCTGTGTGTGTGTCTCTGCGTGTGTGTCTGTGTGTGTGTCTCTGTGTGTGTGTCTGTGTGTGTGTCTGTGTGTGTCTGTGTGTGCGTGTCTGTGTGTCTCTGTGTGTGTGTCTCTGTGTGTGTGTCTGTGTGTGTGTCTCTATGTGTGTCTGTGTGTGTGTCTCTGTGTGTGTGTCTGTGTGTGTCTGTGTGTCTCTGTGTGTGTCTGTGTGTGTCTCTGTGTGTGTGTCTCTGTGTGTCTGTGTGTGTCTCTGTGTGTGTATCTGTGTGTCTGTGTGTGTGTCTGTGTGTCTGTGTGTGTGTCTCTGTGTGTCTCTGTGTGTGTCTGTGTGTGTATGTCTGTGTGTCTCTGTGTGTGTATCTGTGTGTCTCTGTGTGTGTCTCTGTGTGTGTCTGTGTGTGTGTGTAGCGGTAGTGTAGCGGTTAGCGCTACGCTGCGCTATGAACCCGGCGACCCCGAGTTCGATTCCCGCTCACGGCCAATACCAGTGACGATTATCTGAACCGGTTCTGGGCCTCCCCCTAGGTCGATTCAGCCTCAAACGAGTACCTGGTGCGGTGCGTGAACATCGCCATCGGGGAGACAAAGGCGGCCGGGCGTTGTGCCGGCCACCCACCCCCTCGTGTGCCCTCGCGGCCATCGCTGGCGCCGCTCGCTAACGGCGCTCGCCTCCACGGTCCGCCAAGGCCTACACGGGAGATCTTTGTCTCTGTCCGGCGGGTCGCCGGTCGAGGCCGAGTCGACCCACAATGCACCGCTCACATCACGTGACGTTCCCCTCGCCGCCCCCCCCCGTGCCCGCAGGTCTCCGCCGAGGGCGACGGGGACGCCATCTTCCTGGCCGTGTTCGACGGCCACGGCGGCTCCCAGGCCGCTCGATTCGCCCGCCGCTGCCTCTGGCCCTCGATCCGCGCCCAGCCCGGGCTGTGGGGCGCCGCCGACCCCGCGGGAGTTTGCCACGCCATCCGTGACGGCTTCCTGGCGTGCCAGCGCGCCATGTGGAAGGAGCTGGGTGGGTCTCACGCGCGCTCCGCTATATACTACACTGTACACTACACTATACACTACACTACTATACACTACACTATACACTACACTATACACTACACTACTATATACTACTATACACTACACTACTATACACTACACTACTATACACTACTATGCACTACACTACTATACACTGCACTATACACTACTATACACTACACTATACACTACACTACTATACACTACACACTACACTATACACTACACTACTATACACTACACTATACATTACTATACACTACACTACTATACACTACACTATACACTACACTACTATACACTACTATACACTACACTATACACTACACTATACACTACTATACACTACACTATACACTACACTATACACTACTATATACACTACACTATACACTACACTATACACTACACTACTATACACTACACTATATACTACTATACACTACGCTATACACTACACTATACACTACACTATACACTACTATACACTATTATATACTACACTATACACTACACTATATACTACACACTACACTATATACTACACACTACACTACACACTACATTACACTATACACTACACTATACACTACTATACACTACACTATACACTACTACACACTACACTATACACTACACTATACACTACACTATACTACATTACACTATACACTACAATATACACTACTATACACTACACTATACACTACACTATACACTACTATACACTACTTTACACTACTATACACTACACTATACACTACACTACTGTACACTACTATATACTACACTATACACTACACTATACACTACACTACTGTACACTACTATACACTACACTATACACTACACTATACACTACACTACTGTACACTACTATACACTACACTATACACTACACTACTATACATTACACCACTATACACTACACTATACACTACACTACTATACACTACACTATACACTACTATATACTACACTATACACTACACTATACACTACTATACACTACACTATACACTACTATATACTACACTATACACTACACTATATACTACACACTACACTATACACTACACATTACACTACACACTACATTACACTATACACTACACTATACACTACACTAAATTGACGTTTTGTTCCACCATTGGAACCTCGTTTGCCTGTAGCACAATATGATTATTGTTTTTTTTTACCCTTTCATCTGGCAACAAAACTGACACCAATGTTTGTTGTGTACAAGGAGTCATTGTTTGTGCATTGAGCACAATACCTGCGGTCGGAATGCAAACACAAAACACGCAACTCTGATAATGCATTGGAGTGGAATTGATAAGTCCACACCCGAGACAGCTTCCCTTAGAGCCTCGTCTCACACTTTGCGGTGTTAGACCAGATGATGATGACGTCTCACACTTGCGTTGTTAGACCAGGTGATGATGACGTCTCACACTTGCGGTGTTAGACCAGGTGATGATGATGACGTCTCACACTTGCGGTGTTAGACCAGGTGATGATGACCCCAAAAGGCGCAACGTTTTGTCGTGTGGTTGGGGCCAAATGTAGCTAATAGAGGCAAAATAAACATTGAAATTGGTTTAATTTGTTGATCAGGGAAGTCTTCTGTATCTTCCACAATAGACGAAGGGGGAACAATCTCTTTGGCTGCTGCGTAATTTGAACAACCCCCCCCCCCCCCCCCGTAACTTCACCTTAGCGCTGTTTTCAATCACCCGAAGCTCTTAACTGACGAATTTTATCTTAGTATAGTAATAGGTTTTACCCTTTTAACTGGCACAAAAACTGACACCTTTATTCACGGCATCATGTTTGCAATAACCACAACACAAGCAGTCAAAATGCAAACAAAAGAGACAACTCTGATAATAAAAATGGTAAAACCTATTACTATATCTTGTTACTGGCAAAGGAGGTATCATAATGTAAATGCTCACCCCGAGCCCTCAATACTCTGATAGTGCGCTGTTTTTGAGTTGTACGCCTTTTGGCGTCTTCTGGTCCAACACCAGTGGAGACTAGTCTCTAAGAAAAGCCGTCTCGGGTGTTGACCAATCAAATTCAAGGACAGTGCATATTATTATCAGAGTTGTCTTTTTTTTTGCATTTTGACTGCTTGTGTTGTGGTTATTGCAAACATGATGCCTTGAATAAAGGTGTCAGTTTTTGTGCCAGTTAAAAGGGTAAAACCTATTACTATATCTTGTTACTGGCAAAGGAGGTCTCATAATGAATTTGATCTTCTCCGATGGATGCTGCTTGATAGCGGAGAGTGAAGAAACGTGTGTGTGGCTGATGCTGTCTGAAGTTACCTAGGAAATCACGAAGAGCAAAGAGAAGCGGTAGAGTTACCAATAAATTGATCAGAGTCTAATTTTATTTTGTCTCAATGTAATGGCAGGGAATATTGACAGAAATAACGTCATCAAACACTTCGCTGCATTTCACTGTAGCACTGCATTAATGGCAGTGAATGTTGCACGATACATTTATTTCACCCATGGCTAATGTGTAAGAGATTCTCGCAACATTTTTCATGTTTGATATATTTTTGTTCAATAACATTGAAAATTGTAAAACGTTTCAAAATACAAAAAAAACTTTTACAATTTTAAATTTTTTAACAATTTAATAACATAAAATTCCGAGCAACAATTGTCCATCTTACCTTCGAGAGGTTTTTTTTGGCACACCCACCCACCCACTCAATCACTCACCCACACACCCACTCACACAGTCACTCACCCACACAGTCATTCACCCACCCACACAGTCACTCACCCACTCAGTCACTCACCCACCCACTCACCCACTCAATCACTCACCCACCTACTCACACAGTCACTCACCCACACAGTCATTCACCCACCCACACAGTCACTCACCCACTCAGTCACTCACCCACCCACTCAGTCACTCACCCACCCACTCAATCACTCACCCATCCACTCACAGTCACTCACCCACTCAGTCACTCACCCACCCACTCAATCACTCACCCACCCACCCACTCACACAGTCACTCACCCACTCAGTCACCCACCCACGCACTCAATCACACAGTCACTCACCCACTCAGTCACTCACCCACATCCCTGTCTAACCCCCCCCCCCCCTACAGGCAGCTGGCCGCGCACACCGCAGGGCCATCCCAGCACGGCAGGCACCACGGCTTGCTGCTGCCTCATCAGGGGCGCTGACGAGCTCTACGTCGCCCACGTGGGGCACTCGCGAGCCGTCATCGCCCAGCGCCACCCCGACGGACCCCCCCCCTTCAATGCACCCCATTTTTTCCATGGGCCCCCCTTCGGCAACGGGCCCCCCTTCTGTGAAGGCCCACCTAGCCTGGGACGGCCCCCCACCTACGCATGGCCAAGTCGCGGCGGACTTCATAGCGGCCATCGGCCAAGCCGTGGCAACACCACCACCACAACCACCAACACCGCCACCACCACCACTGTCACAACCACCAACACTGTCACAACCACCACCACAACCACCACAACCACCACAACCACCACTGTCACAACCACCACCGCCACCGCCCCGACAGGAGGTGGACAACGACGAGGTGGTGGACGAGGTGGAGGTGGACAAGGAGGAGGTGCTGGACGAGGTGGTGGACGAGGTGGAGGTGGAGGTGGACAAGAAGGAGGTGGTGGACGAGGTGGAGGTGGAGGTGGACAAGGAGGAGGTGGTGGACGAGGTGGAGGTGGACAAGGCGGAGGTGGTGGACGAGGTGGAGGTGGACAAGGAGGAGGTGGTGGACGAGGTGGTGGACAAGGAGGAGGTGCTGGACGAGATGGAGGAGGAGGAGGTGGTGGACGAGGTGGTGGACGAGGTGGTGGACGAGGTGGAGGAGGAGGTGGTGGACGAGGTGGTGGACGAGGTGGTGGACGAGGTGGTGGACGAGGTGGTGCCGCTACTTGCCGTGGCGTTGACACGCGACCACAAGCCGGAGGATCCAGTGGAGAGGAAACGCATCGAGAGGCTGGGCGGGCGGTAAGACATTCGTGTGTATGTGTATGTGTGTATGTACACACATACACATCTCTGTCGTGGACAGTGCTGTGGGGGGAGTTCCAATTTTGATTGGCTCCTCCCCTCATGGCATATGTGTCCACCACAGGGGCTAAACGGGGGCTCTGGACGGGTGCGAGGGGCTGGTAACCCCTCCACCTTCAATTAATTACCACAAAACCACGAATTAAAGTGAAATATGTAACAACTAAGCTTGTGCCGGAGGCCCCGGGGGGCCAGGCGTCTATGACGTCTCCTGGCCAAACCCCAATTGGCGGAGCCAGGAGATTGAATACCTACCCTCGGGGCTACTCCAGAAACAACGAAAAGCCACTACGGGTGGCCACGTGGAATGTTCGAACGCTCACTGCAGAGGAGAGGCTGCCACTCCTCTGTCGGGAGCTGGACCGGTACCGCCTGGATCTATGCGGCATTCAGGAGGTCCGGTGGACCGGCTCTGGCTCCTGCCACCATGAGGGGTGGACAGTCCTCTACTCGGGGCAGCAGACTGCCAAACAACAGGGTGTGGGTCTTCTTTTGAACAAAAGAATGAAGGGGGCGTGGGAGCGTGGCGGTGAGGTGTGGGAAGCTGTAAGCCCCAGGCTACTTTGGGCTCGCCTTCCCATCAACCGGAGGCGAGGAATGGTGGTCGTGGTTACTTATGCCCCCACCGAAGATGAACATCCGTGGAGGGATGCAGGCAAAGCCGATGAGTCAGATGCCTTCTATGACCTCCTGTCACAGGTGCTGGCTAAAGTGGCCCCTCGGGATAGAGTCATCATGTTGGGTGACTTCAATGCCCGAGTTGGTCATGATACTGGCACCTGGTCTGGAGTGATTGGAGGGCATGGGCCAGATCAGCTCAATAACAACGGTAGGAGGCTGCTAGATTTTTGTGCAGCCCATGGGCTTGTAATTACCAACACGCTGTTCCGGCATCGGCGCATCCACACAACATCATGGATGCATGCCGGGTCCAAGCAAGAACATCTGCTGGACTACATAGTGACGGACCAGCGAATGCGAGCCCATGTCCTTGACACCAGGACCTACCGTGGAGCTGATCTGCCCTCTGACCATCGACTAGTCATCTGTAAGATGCGCCTGCCATTCTTCCACTCCGGTGGTGGGTGTACACCCAGGACCCCATTCCAACCTAAAGTGGCCTGGTCTCAGTTATCTGATGAAAGTTGCAAGCGAGAATTTCATCATCGCTTGCGGCTGGGATTGGCATCGTCCCCGACTCCTCCTGATGTCGAGGGTAAATGGGCGAGGTTTAGGACGGTGACTCATGCAGCTGCAATGGCTGCTTTGGGTACGCGGTCCAGACCTCCCCAGACACCCTGGATGACAGAGGAGTTGTTCAGGATGGTTGAGAAAAAGCGACAGGCCCACTGTCATCGGCTACAGAATCCCACGTCAGAGAATGAGGAGGCTTACCGCAGCCTTCGCTCGGAGGTTCGGAGAGCCGTGAGGCGCTGCAAGGATGGGTGGTGGTCGCGGGTTGCTGAGGAGATGGAGTCTGCCTCAGTGGCCCGTGATCACAAATCGCTATTTAACTCCATCAAAAAAGTAACCTGCAGCGCCACACCTATTACCATCATTAGGGGAAAAAACGGTGATCCAATTTCCGACCCCCAGGAACAGGTTCGCAGATTTGCTGAGCATTTCTGTGAGATCCTGGGGGAGGGAAAATCCCACAGCCAGGAAAACATCGTGGCACAAAGTGAGGATGACCCTGCTGAGGCTGCGGTGCCTCAAATATTGGATGAAGTCACCCCCTGCGAGTGGCTGGCTGAGGTGCCATCTGCTTAGGAAGTATTGAAGGCGATCCGGAGTCTGAGACCAGGAAAGGCAGCGGGCAGAGATGATCTCCCAAGCGAAATGCTGAGGGAGGGTGGCGTTTGTGCACAGACTGCCCTATATGACATCATAACAACAGTCTGGACCACTGGACGGGTTCCGCAGGATTGGAAGGATGCCCTGGTGGTCCCCCTTTTTAAGAAGGGGGACCGCACAGACTGTAACAACTACAGGGGCATCTCACTCCTCAGTGTGCCGGGAAAGGTCCTGGCAAGGATTATTCAGCATCGCCTTGCCAGGCACGCTGAGGAGAGGCTTGCGGAGCCCCAATGCGGTTTCAGGAAAGGGCGGTCCTGCACAGATGCCATATTTTCTGTCCGTCTGCTACAGCAGAGGTGCAGGGAATTCCAACAAGACCTACATCTCTGCTTTATTGACCTGGTCAAGGCCTATGATACCATCAGTAGGCCTGGGCTCTGGGTCGTTCTTCGTGCTTTTGGAGTACCTGACCCTCTGCTCACGATCATTAAGGACCTTCATGATGGTGAGCGGGCCCGGGTAAAACTACGTGGCCGGGAGTCAGAGCCATTCCCTGTACACCTTGGGGTGCGACAGGGATGTCCTCTGGCTCCCACATTATTTAACATCTATTTTGACCACGTAGTTCGTGAAGCCTTCAATAGCTGTACCGGGGGAATCTCCATATGGTACAGATATAATGGGAGGCTGATCGACGCCCGTGTGCGGTCAAGGGATGGCTCCCTATTGCTCAACCACGTTATGTATGCTGATGATTTGGTAATAGCTGCTCATTCAGAGGAGGATTTGGAGACGCTGCTGCTGAGACTGGAGCGTGCCACTAAGAGGTGGGGCCTTACCATCAGCCCCACCAAAACTAAGCACCTGCCTGGGTATTTTGTACCATCGGACACTCCACCCCCACAACTCCCAATCGGTGATGGGGCAGTTGTGGAGAGAGTGGAGAGTTTCCCATACCTGGGCAGTGTGCTTATGACTGGCTCCAGTTTAACAGCAGAGGTCTCACTCCGAATCAGTCGAGCGGCAATATCTTTTCATCGGTTGCGTAACGCTGTGTGGAAGCTACCTGGTCTGTCGCTCCGCACTAAGCTTCAGGTCTTCTCGGCCACGGTCATTCCCTCCCTTCTCTACGCTTGCGAAACGTGGACCCCCCTAATGGAACATCTTCGCCGGTTAGAAACATTTAGGCTGACCTGCCTACGATCCATCCTGGGTTTAACCAGACTGGATTGTGTGAGGAGCTCACAAATCCTTGAAAGATCTGGGCAAGGTCCCATCGGTGAGCTCCTCCGGCGGGAAAGGCTGCGATGGCTGGGTCATGTAGCCCGCATGCCCAGCCACCGCATGCCGAAACAGCTTTTGTTTGGCCGGATTGAGGGGGCTAAGCGGGCGCGGCACGGGCTAGAGAAGAGATGGAGTGATGTGGTACAGGAGGACGTGGAGCTGAGTGGACTTGCCGATGACTGGTACCAGCGGTGTCAAGATCGGCCTCTGTGGAGGAGGCTCGTGAAGGATGCTACTGGGCAGTTGGAGGCAGTCGCCCTCCAACAACAACGGAGGGCGGAGGAGCGACGCTCACAACAGCGAGCGGAGCGCCGGGTGGCTAAAGCACAGCAGGTTGGCACAGTAGGGGGCACAGGTGGTGCATCAGCCAGTCATCTCAGTCAGTCGACCCGTGGCACCTGGGTCTGCCCCGTGACCTCCTGCCAGCGGGCGTTCGACACTTCACGTGGCCTCAGGGTGCACATAGCCTGGCACAAGCGTCGTGGTGACGTCACCGCCACTTAGTGGCGAATGGCGGTTGTTGTTGTTGTTGTATGTGTGTATGTGCAGCGGGTGTTCGACACTCCACGTGGCCTCAAGGTGCACATGTCCTGGCACAAGCGTCGTGGTGACGTCACCGCCACTTAGTGGCGAATGGCGGTTGTTGTTGTTGTGTGTGTGTGTATGTGTGTGTGTGTGCGGTTTCAGGAAAGGGCGGTCCTGCACAGATGCCATATTTTCTGTCCGTCTGCTACAGCAGAGGTGTAGGGAATTCAAGCAAGACCTACATCTCTACTTTATTGACCTGGTCAAGGCCTATGATACCATCAATAGGCCTGGGCTCTGGGTTGTTCTTCGTGCTTTTGGAGTACCGGACCCTCTGCTCAGGATCATTAAGGACCTTCATGATGGTGAGCGGGCCCGGGTAAAACTACGTGGCCGGGAGTCCGAGCCTTTCCCTGTACACCTTGGGGTGCGACAGGGATGTCCTCTGGCTCCCACATTATTTAACATCTATTTCGACCATGTAGTTCGTGAAGCCTTCAATAGCTGTAGCGGGGGAATCTCCATATGGTACAGATATAATGGGAGGCTGATCGATGCCCGGGTGCGGTCAAGGGATGGCTCCCTATTGCTCAACCACGTTATGTATGCTGATGATTTGGTAATAGCTGCTCATTCGGAGGTGGAGTTGGAGACGCTGCTGCTGAGACTGGAGCGTGCCACTAAGAGGTGGGGCCTTACCATCAGCCCCACCAAAACTAAGCACCTGTCTGGGTATTTTGTACCATCGGACACTCCATCCCCACAACTCCCAATTGGTGATGGGGCAGTTGTGGAGAGAGTGGAGAGTTTCCCATACCTGGGAAGTGTGCTTATGACCGGCTCCAGTTTAGCAGCAGAGGTCTCACTCGGAATCAGTCGAGCAGCAATATCTTTTCATCGGTTGCGTAATGCTGTGTGGAAGCTACTTGGTCTGTCACTCCACACTAAGCTTCAGGTCTTCTCGGCCACGGTCATTCCCTCCCTTCTCTACGCTTGCGAAACGTGGACCCCCATAATGGAACATCTTCGCCGGTTAGAAACATTTAGGCTGGCCTGCCTACGATCTATCCTGAGTTTAACCATACTGGATTGTGTGAGGAGCTCACAAATCCTTGAAAGATCTGGGCAAGGTCCCATCGGTGAGCTCCTCCGGCGGGAAAGGCTGCGATGGCTGGGTCATGTAGCCCGCATGCCCAGCCACCGCATGCCGAAACAGCTTTTGTTCGGCCGGATTGAGGGGGCTAAACGGGCGCGGCACGGGCTAGAGAAGAGATAGAGTGATGTGGTACAGGAGGACGTGGAGCTGAGTGGACTTGCCGATGACTGGTACCAGCGGTGTCAAGATCGGCCTCTGTGGAGGAGGCTCGTGAAGGACGCTACTGGGCAGTTGGAGGTAGTCGCCCTCCAACAACAACGGAGGGCGGAGGAGCGACGCTCACAACAACGAGCGGAGCGCCGGGTGGCTAAAGCACAGCAGCTTGGCACAGTAGGGGGCACAGGTGGTGCATCAGCCAGTCATCTCAGTCAGTCGACCCGTGGCACCTGGGTCTGCCCCGTGACCTCCTGCCAGCGGGCGTTCGACACTCCACGTGGCCTCAAGGTGCACATGTCCTGACACAAGCGTCGTGGTGACGTCACCGCCACTTAGTGGCGAATGGCGGTTGTTGTTGTGTGTGTATGTGTGTATGGGGAGCGGTAGTGTAGCGGTTAGCGCGCTGCGCTACGAACCTGGTGACCCGGGTTCGATTCCCGCTCACAGCCAACACCAGTGACGATTATCTGAACCGGTCCAGGGCCTCCCCTAGGTCAACTCAGCCTCAAATGAATACCTGGTGCGGTGTGTAAACATCGCCACTAGGGAGACAAAGGCAGTCGGGCGTGGTGCTGGCCACCCACCCCATCGTGTGCTGTTCCGGCCTTCATAGGTGCTGCTCGCTAATAGCACTTGCCCCTACAGTCTGTTAAGGCTACACGGGAGATCTTTGTTTTTGTGTGTCTACCCACCACGGTGATGGACAAGCCAGGGAGGCCTTGCCGTGTGGTCTGGAGGAGGCCCCTTGTGGCTCACTGCGGCCCTGAGCAGCAAAGCTCAGCCACGAAGAACATCCCCTTCCTGGCCGTGTCACGCTCCCTCGGTACACACACACACACCTACACACACACCTACACACACACACACCTACACACACACACACCTACACACACAAACACCTATATGCACACACACCTAGATGCACACACACCTACACGCACACACACCTACATGCACACACCTACACAAACACACACCTATACACACCTATACACACACCTACATACACCTAAACACACACCTACACACACACCTATACAAACACTTACACAACCACAACAACAACAACCGCCATTCGCCACCAAGTGGCGGTGACGTCACCACGACGCTTGTGCCAGGACATGTGCACCTTGAGGCCACGTGGAGTGTCGAACGCCCGCTGGCAGGAGGTCCCGGGGCAGACCCAGGTGCCACAGGTCGACTGACTGAGATGACTGGCTGATGCACCACCTGTGCCCCCTACTGTGCCAACCTGCTATGCTTTAGCCACCCGGCGCTCCGCTCGTTGTTGTGAGCGTCGCTCCTCCGCCCTCCGTTGTTGTTGGAGGGCGACTACCTCCAACTGCCCAGTAGCGTCCTTCACGAGCCTCCTCCACAGAGGCCGATCTTGACACCGCTGGTACCAGTCATCGGCAAGTCCACTCAGCTCCACGTCCTCCTGTACCACATCACTCCATCTCTTCTCTAGCCCGTGCCGTGCCCGTTTAGCCCCCTCAATCCAGCCGAACAAAAGCTGTTTCGCCATGCGGTGGCTGGGCATGCGGGCTACATGACCCAGCCATCGCAGCCTTGCCCGCCGGAGTAACTCACCGATGGGACCTTGCCCAGATCTTTCAAGGATTTGTGAGCTCCTCACACAATCCAGTCTGGTTAAACCCAGGATGGATCGTAGGCAGGCCAGCCTAAATGTTTCTAACCGGCGAAGATGTTCCATTAGGGGGGTCCACGTTTCGCAAGCGTAGAGAAGGGAGGGAATGACCGTAGCCGAGAAGACCTGAAGCTTAGTGTGGAGCGACAGACCAGGTAGCTTCCACACAGCATTACGCAACCAATGAAAAGATGTTGCCGCTCGACTGATTCGGAGTGAGACCTCTGCTGTTAAACTGGAGCCGGTCATAAGCACACTGCGCAGGTATGGGAAACGCTCCACTCTCTCCACAACTGCCCCATCACCGATTGGGAGTTGTGGGGGTGGAGTGTCCGATGGTACAAAATACCCAGACAGGTGCTTAGTTTTGGTGGGGCTGATGGTAAGGCCCCATCTCTTAGTGGCACGCTCCAGCCTCAGCAGCAGTGTCTCCAAATCCTCCGAATGAGCAGCTATTACCAAATCATCAGCATACATAACGTGGTTGAGCAATAGGGAGCCATCCCTTGATCGCACCCGGGCATCGATCAGCCTCCCATTATATCTGTACCATATGGAGATTCCCCCGCTACAGATATTGAAGGCTTCACGAACTACGTGGTCGAAATAGATGTTAAATAATGTGGGAGCCAGAGGACATCCCTGTCGCACCCCAAGGTGTACAGGGAAAGGCTCGGACTCTCGGCCACGTAGTTTTACCCGGGCACGCTCACCATCATGAAGGTCTTTAATGATCGTGAGCAGGGGGTCAGGTACTCCAAAAGCACGAAGAACAACCCAGAGCCCAGGCCTATTGATGGTATCATAGGCCTTGACCAGGTCAATAAAGTAGAGATGTAGGTCTTTCTGGAATTCCCTACACCTCTGCTGTAGCAGACGGACAGAAAATATGGCATCTGTGCAGGACCGCCCTTTCCTGAAACCGCACTGGGGCCCCGCAAGCCTCTCCTCAGCGTGCCTTGGCTAGGCGATGTTGAATAATCCTTGCCAGGACACTGAGGAGTGAGATCCCCCTGTAGTTGTTACAGTCTGTGCGGTCCCCCTTCTTAAAGAGGGGGACCACCAGGGCATCCTTCCAATCCTGCGGAACCCGTCCAGTGGTCCAGACTGTTGTTATGATGTCATATAGGGCAGTCTGTGCACAAACTCCACCCTCCCTCAGCATTTCGCTTGGGAGATCATCTCTGCCCGCTGCCTTTCCTGGTCTCAGACTCCGGATCGCCTTCAGTACTTCCTCAACAGATGGCACCTCAGCCAGCCACTCACAGGGGGTGACTTCTTCCAATATTTGAGGCACCGCAGCCTCAGCAGGGTCATCCTCACTTTATGCCACGATGTTTTCCTGGCTGAGGGATTTTCCCTTCCCCAGGACCTCACAGAAATGCTCAGCAAATCTGCAAACCTGTTCCTGGGGGTCGGAGATTGGATCACCGTTTTTTCCCCTAATGATGGTAATAGGTGTGGCGCTGCAGGTTACTTTTTTGATGGAGTTAAATAGAGATTTGTGATCACGGGCCACTGAGGCAGACTCCATCTCCTCAGCAACCCGCCACCACCACCCATCTTTGCAGCGCCTCACGGCTCTCCGAACCTCCGAGCGAAGGTTGCGGTAAGCCTCCTCATTCTCTGACGTGGGATTCTGTAGCCGATGACAGTGGGCCTGTCGCATTTTCTCAACCATCCTGAACACCTCCTCTGTCAGCCAGGGTCTCTGGGGAGGTCCTGACCACGTACCCAAAGCAGACATTGCAGGCGCATGAGTCACAGTTCCAAACCTCGCCCATTTACCCTCGACATCAGGAGGAGTGGTGGACGATGCCAACCCCAGCCGCAGGCGATGATGAAATTCTCGCTTGCAACTTTAATCAGATAACCGAGACCAGGCCACTTTTGGTTGGAATGGGGTCCTGGGTGTACACCCACCACCGGAGTGGAAGAATGGGCGGCGCATCTTGCAGATGACAAGTCGATGGTCAGAGGGCAGATCAGCTCCACGGTAGGTCCTGGTGTCAAGGACATGGGCTCGCATCCGCTGGTCCGTCAATATGTAGTCCAGCAGATGTTCTTGCTTGGACCCGGCATGCATCCATGATGTTGTGTGGATGCGCCGATGCCGGAACAGCGTGTTGGTAATTACAATTCCATGGGCTGCAAAAAAATCTAGCAGCCTCCTACCGTTGTTTTTAAGCTGATCCGGCCCATGCCCTCCAATCACTCCAGGCCAGGTGCCAGCATCATGACCACCTCGGGCATTGAAGTCACCCAACAAGATGACTCTATCCCGAGGGGCCACTTTAGCCAGCACCTATGACAGGAGGTCATAGAAGGCATCTGACTCATCGGCTTTGCCTGCATCCCTCCACGGATGTTCGTCTTCGGTGGGAGCATAAGTAACCACGACCACCAATCCTCGCCTCCGATTGATGGGAAGGCGAGCCCAAAGTAGCCTGGGGCTTACAGCTTCCCACACCTCACCGCCACGCTCCCACGCCCCCTTTATTCTTTTGTTCAAAAGAAGAGCCACACCCTGTTGTTTGACAGTCTCCTGCCCCGAGTAGAGGACTGTCCACCCCTCATGGTGGCAGGAGCCAGAACCGGTCCACTGGACCTGCTGAATGCCACAGAGATCCAGGCAGTACCAGTCCAGCTCCCGACAGAGGAGTGGCAGCCTCTCCTCCGCAGTGAGCGTTCGAACATTCCACGTGGCCATTTGTAATGGCTTTTCGTTGTTTCTGGAGGAGCCCCGAGGGTTGAGATTCAATCTCCTGGCTCTGCCAATTGGGGTTTGGCCAGGAGACGTCATAGACGCCTGTCCCCCTGGGGCCTCTGGCACAAGCTTATTTTAACACGTAGGCTTTCGCGACCAATATTATTCATAATAAAGGTTTTTGGGTTAGATCGCGTTTATTTATAAATGTGTCGTAACCCTCCACCACCCGACACGGCCAATCAGCAAAAAAAGTGTCACGTTGACAAAAGACAAATAATTCACTACTTCAGCCCACCGGTGTGTTGAAGAGTTAATCCACATTTACAGTTTGAGTACGACGTTTCGCTGGTAAATACATCCAGCATCATCGGGCAATTCGCCAGAATGGTAAAGCCCTCGCTTGCTCCCGGTTTTATATAGAGCAGCAGGGTGACGTCATCACTTAACTCATATCAGGTGCAGTGATTAGAGGCAGGGGGGGGGGGGGTATTGTAATTATATAATCGATTAGTAATCAGTCATTGGTTATGATTAGTAATGAGTTGTAGATTAGTAATTCTTTAAATAAAAATGTAATGTGTATTATTTAATAATACGCTTCCAGGCCGCACTAAGCCGGTAGCTGTCAGAGCGATTAAAGTTATTCTTGTTCCTCTCAATTTCAATGGATTCTCTAATTAGTCTTTGCCAGTAATAATTAGTTTTACACACCACTGCAACACAACTGTCGGCAGTGGCAGAACATGCTTGTCAACAAGGACACTCAATTGATTTTGACAATGTTGCAGTGGTGTGTAAAACTAATTATTACTGGCAAAGACTAATTAGAGAATCCATTGAAATTGAGAGGAACAAGAATAACTTTAATCGCTCTGACAGCTACCAGGTTAGTGCGGCCTGGAAGCGTATTATTAAATAATACACATTACATTTTTATTTAAAGAATTACTAATCTACAACTCATTACTAATCATAACCAATGACTGATTACTAATCGATTATATAATTACAATACCCCCCCCCCCTCTGCCTCTAATCACTGCACCTGATATGAGTTAAGTGATGACGTCACCCTGCTGCTCTATATAAAACCGGGAGCAAGCGAGGGCTTTACCATTCTGGCGAATTGCCCGATGACGCTGGATGTATTTACCAGCGAAACGTCGTACTCAAACTGTAAATGTGGATTAACTCTTCAACACACCGGTGGGCTGAAGTAGTGAATTATTTGTCTTTTGTCAACGTGACACTTTTTTTGCTGATTGGCCGTGTCGGGTGGTGGAGGGTTACGACACATTTATAAATAAACGCGATCTAACCCAAAAACCTTAATTATGAACAAGCTTATTTGTTACATATTTAAGTTTAAGTCGTAGTTTCTTGGTAATTTTTTTAAGGTGGAGGGGTTACCAGCCCCTCTATGTGACATCATAACAACAATCTGGACACTGGACGGGTCCCGCAGGATTGGAAGGATGCCCTGGTGGTCCCCCTTTTTTAAGAAGGGGGACCGCACAGACTGTAACAACTACAGGGGCATCTCACTCCTCAGTGTGCCGGGAAAGGTCCTGGCAAGGATTATTCAACATCGCCTTGCCAGGCACGCTGATGAGAGGCTTGCAGAGCCCCAATGCGGTTTCAGGAAAGGGCGGTCCTGCACAGATGCCATATTTTCTGTCCGTCTGCTACAGCAGAGGTGTAGGGAATTCCAACAAGACCTACATGTCTGCTTTATTGACCTGGTCAAGGCCTATGATACCATCAGTAGGCCTGGGCTCTGGGTTGTTCTTCGTGCTTTTGGAGTACCTGACCCTCTGCTCACGATCATTAAGGACCTTCATGATGGTGAGCGGGCCCGGGTAAAACTACGTGGTCGGGAGTCAGAGCCATTCCCTGTTAACCTTGGGGTGCGACAGGGATGTCCTCTGGCTCCCATATTATTTAACATCTATTTTGACCACGTAGTTCGTGAAGCCTTCAATAGCTGTACCGGGGGAATCTCCATATGGTACAGATATAATGGGAGGCTGATCGACGCCCGTGTGCGGTCAAGGGATGGCTCCCTATTGCTCAACCACGTTATGTATGCTGATGATTTGGTAATAGCTGCTCATTCAGAGGAGGATTTGGAGACGCTGCTGCTGAGACTGGAGCGTGCCACTAAGAGGTGGGGCCTTACCATCAGCCCCACCAAAACTAAGCACCTGCCTGGGTATTTTGTACCATCGGACACTCCACCCCCACAACTCCCAATCGGTGATGGGGCAGTTGTGGAGAGAGTGGAGAGTTTCCCATACCTGGGCAGTGTGCTTATGACTGGCTCCAGTTTAACAGCAGATGTCTCACTCCGAATCAGTCGAGCGGCAATATCTTTTCATCGGTTGCGTAACGCTGTGTGGAAGCTACCTAGTCTGTCGCTCCGCACTAAGCTTCAGGTCTTCTCGGCCACGGTCATTCCCTCCCTTCTCTACACTTGCGAAACGTGGACCCCCCCTAATGGAACATCTTCGCCGGTTAGAAACATTTAGGCTGGCCTGCCTATGATCCATCCTGGGTTTAACCAGACTGGATTGTGTGAGGAGCTCACAAATCCTTGAAAGATCTGGGCAAGGTCCCATCGGTGAGCTCCTCCGGCGGGCAAGGCTGCGATGGGTGGGTCATGTAGCCCGCATGCCCAGCCACCGCATGCCGAAACAGCTTTTGTTCGGCCGGATTGAGGGGGCTAAACGGGCGCGGCACGGGCTAGAGAAGAGATAGAGTGATGTGGTACAGGAGGACGTGGAGCTGAGTGGACTTGCCGATGACTGGTACCAGCGGTGTCAAGATCGGCCTCTGTGGAGGAGGCTCGTTAAGGACGCTACTGGGCAGTTGGAGGTAGTCGCCCTCCAACAACAACGGAGGGTCGAGGAGCGACGCTCACAACAACGAGCGGAGCGCCGGGTGGCTAAAGCACAGCAGGTTGGCACAGTAGGGGGCACAGGTGGTGCATCTGCCAGTCATCTCAGTCAGTCGACCCGTGGCACCTGGGTCTGCCCCGTGACCTCCTGCCAGCGGGCGTTCGACACTTCACGTGGCCTCAGGGTGCACATAGCCTGGCACAAGCGTCGTGGTGACGTCACCACCACTTAGTGGCGAATGGCGGTTGTTGTTGTTGTGTACGTGTGTGTACGTGTGTGTGTACGTGTGTGTGTGTACGTGTGTGTGTGTACGTGTGTGTATGTGTGTGTATACGTGTATGTGTGTGTGTACGTGTGTATTTGTGTGTACGTGTGTGTGTGTACGTGTGTGTACGTGTGTGTGTGTGTACGTGTGGGGAGCGATAGTGTAGCGGTTAGCGCGCTGCGCTATGAACCTGGCGACCCGGGTTCGATTCCCGCTCACGGCCAACACCAGTGACGATTATCTGAACCGGTCCCGGGCCTCCCCTAGGTCGACTCAGCCTCAAATGAGTACCTGGTGCGGTGTGTAAACATCGCCACTAGGGAGACAAAGGCGGTCGGGCGTGGTGCTGGCCACCCACCCCCTCGTGTACCATTCCGGCCTTCATAGGTGCTCGCTAACAGCACTTGCCCCTACAGTCTGTTACAGGCTATATGGGGGATCTTTGTCTTTGTCTGTGTACGTGTGTGTGTGTGTGTACATGTGTGTGTGTGTGTGTTGGCGATATCCCGCAGGGGACTTCTGGAGCTACAACTTTGCGAGGTTCCAGTTTGTGGTGTCCCCCGAGCCAGACGTCAGCGCCTACAGGCTGGACCCAGGGCACCACCGCTACCTGGTGCTGGCCACCAACGGAGTCTGGGATGTCCTCACGTCCACAGAGGCCGTGGCGCTCTGTCATCGTGCGGACGCACAGCAGCAGCGAGCACGGGCACGTCTACATACACACACACACACACGTCTACATACACACAAACGTCTACATACACACACACACGTCTACATACATACACACACACGTCTACATACACACACACACACACGTCTACATACACACACACTATACACACACACACGTCTACAGACACACACACGTCTACATACACACACACACCATACACACACACACACGTCTACATACACACACACACGTCTACATACACACACACATGTCTACATACACACACACATCTACATACACACACACACTATACACACACACGTCTACATACACACACACACATCTACACACACACACGTCTACATACACACACACGTCTACATACACACACACACACTATACACACACACACACGTCTACACACACACACACGTCTACATACACACACACACTATACACACACACACACACGTCTACATACACACACACGTCTACATACACACACACACGTCTACATACACTCACACACTATACACACACACACGTCTACAGACACACACACACACACGTCTACATACACACACACGTCTACATACACACACACACCATACACACACGTCTACATACACACACGTCTACACACACACACGTCTACATACACACACGTCTACATACACACACGTCTACATGCACTTACACGTCTCATCCTGCAGGCCAGCGGTGGTGGTGGTGCCGGTGGTTGTGCTGCTGGTGGTGCCGGTGGTTGTGCTGTTGGTGCTGCCGGTGGTTGTGCCGGTGGTTGTGCTGCTGGTGGTGCCGGTGGTTGTGCTGCTGGTGGTGCCGGTGGTTGTGCTGTTGGTGCTGCCGGTGGTTGTGCCGGTGGTGCCAGCAGCAGCAGCAGCAGCGGTGTAGACCTGACGCTGGCGCAGGCGCTGGTGGCGGAGGCGCTGTCCCGCTGGCACCGGCTCGGCACCAAGGCCGACAACGTGAGCGCCGTGGTGGCGTGGCTGTGCCCGTCGGCGGCGTCGCCGGCGTCCCGGCTCGGTGCCGACGGCGCCGCCGGCGCCGAGCTCGTTGCCGGCGGAGGAGGAATGGTCGCTGGTGGTGGTGGTGGTGGCGCCGTCCCTGCGTCAGCCCTGGCCAGGAGTGGAACCGAGGTTCTACGAGGGCCGGGCACCGAGGAGCTACCCAGCGGCAGCAGCAGCAGCAGCAACAACAACAGCAGCAGCAGTGGCAACAGCAGCAGCAACAACAACAGCAGCAGCAGTGGGAAGTTCACTCCACTGCTGGCTGACCTGGTGAGGGCACCGTCACGATGCGTGGTGTGTGTGTGTGTGCGTGTGTGTGCGTGTGTGTGTGTGTGCGTGTGTGTGTGTGTGCGTGTGTGTGTGCATGTGTGTGTGTATGTGTGTGCGTGTGTGTGCGTGTGTGTGTGTACGTGTGTTTGTGTGTATGTGTGTTTGTGTGTACGTGTGCGTGTGTTCGTGTGTCCGGCGAAACGATCGCCTACCTCATTGGTGTCGGACGGTAATGCTGTGACTCTGTGTGTGGTGAGTCTATGGGTCTCTGTGTGTGGTGAGTCTATGGGTCTCTGTGTGTGGTGAGTCTATGGGTCTCTGTGTGAGTGAGTCTATGGGTCTCTGTGTGTGGTGAGTCTATGGGTCTCTGTGTGAGTGAGTCTATGGGTCTCTGTGTGTGGTGAGTCTATGGGTCTCTGTGTGTGGTGAGTCTATGGGTCTCTGTGTGTGATGAGTCTATGGGTCTCTGTGTGTGTTGAGTCTATGGGTCTCTGTGTGTGGTGAGTCTATGGATATCTGTTTGGTGAGTCTATGGGTCTCTATGTGTGGTGAGTCTATGGGTCTCTGTGTGTGGTGAGTCTAAGGGTCTCTGTGTGTGGTGAGTCTATGGGTCTCTGTGTGTGGTGAGTCTATGGGTCTCTGTGTGTGGTGAGTCTATGGGTCTCTGTGTGTGGTGAGTCTATGGGTCTCTGTGTGTGCTGAGTCTATGGGTCTCTGTGTGTGGTGAGTCTATGGGTCTCTGTGTGTGCTGAGTCTATGGGTCTCTGTGTGTGGTGAGTCTATGGGTCTCTGTGTGTGGTGAGTCTATGGGTCTCTGTGTGAGTGAGTCTATGGGTCTCTATGTGGTGAGTCTATGGGTCTCTGTGTGTGGTGAGTCTATGGGTCTCTGTGTGTGGTGAGTCTATGGGTCTCTATGTGTGGTGAGTCTATGAGTCTCTGTGTGTGGTGAGTCTATGGGTCTCTGTGTGTGGTGAGTCTATGGGTCTCTGTGTGAGTGAGTCTATGGGTCTCTATGTGGTGAGTCTATGGGTCTCTGTGTGTGGTGAGTCTATGGGTCTCTGTGTGTGGTGAGTCTATGGGTCTCTGTGTGTGGTGAGTCTATGGGTCTCTGTGTGTGGTGAGTCTATGGGTCTCTGTGTGTGGTGAGTCTATGGGTCTCTGTGGTGAGTCTATGGGTCTCTGTGTGTGGTGAGTCTATGGGTCTCTATGTGGTGAGTCTATGGGTCTCTGTGTGTGGTGAGTCTATGGGTCTCTATATGTGGTGAATCTATGGGTCTCTGTGTGTGGTAAGTCTATGGGTCTCTGTGTGGTGGTGAGTCTATGGGTCTCTGTGTGGTGAGTCTATGGGTCTCTGTGTGTGGTGAGTCTATGGGTCTCTGTGTGTGGTGAGTCTATGGGTCTCTGTGTGTGGTGAGTCTATGAGTCTCTGTGTGTGGTGAGTCTATGAGTCTCTGTGTGTGGTGAGTCTATGGGTCTCTGTGTGTGGTGAGTCTATGGGTCTCTGTGTGTGGTGAGTCTATGGGTCTCTGTGTGTGGTGAGTCTATGGGTCTCTGTGTGAGTGAGTCTATGGGTCTCTATGTGGTGAGTCTATGGGTCTCTGTGTGTGGTGAGTCTATGGGTCTCTGTGTGTGGTGAGTCTATGGGTCTCTATGTGTGGTGAGTCTATGAGTCTCTGTGTGTGGTGAGTCTATGGGTCTCTGTGTGTGGTGAGTCTATGGGTCTCTGTGTGAGTGAGTCTATGGGTCTCTATGTGGTGAGTCTATGGGTCTCTGTGTGTGGTGAGTCTATGGGTCTCTGTGTGTGGTGAGTCTATGGGTCTCTGTGTGTGGTGAGTCTATGGGTCTCTGTGGTGAGTCTATGGGTCTCTGTGTGTGGTGAGTCTATGGGTCTCTATGTGGTGAGTCTATGGGTCTCTGTGTGTGGTGAGTCTATGGGTCTCTATATGTGGTGAATCTATGGGTCTCTGTGTGTGGTAAGTCTATGGGTCTCTGTGTGGTGGTGAGTCTATGGGTCTCTGTGTGGTGAGTCTATGGGTCTCTGTGTGTGGTGAGTCTATGGGTCTCTGTGTGTGGTGAGTCTATGGGTCTCTGTGTGTGGTGAGTCTATGAGTCTCTGTGTGTGGTGAGTCTATGAGTCTCTGTGTGTGGTGAGTCTATGGGTCTCTGTGTGTGGTGAGTCTATGGGTCTCTGTGTGTGGTGAGTCTATGGGTCTCTGTGTGTGGTGAGTCTATGGGTCTCTGTGTGTGGTGAGTCTATGGGTCTCTGTGTGGTGAGTCTATGGGTCTCTGTGTGTGGTGAGTCTATGGGTCTCTGTGTGTGGTGAGTCTATGGGCCTCTGTGTGTGGTGAGTCTATGGGTCTCTGTGTGTGGTGAGTCTATGGGTCTCTGTGTGTGGTGAGTCTATGGGTCTCTATGTGGTGAGTCTATGGGTCTCTGTGTGTGGTGAGTCTATGGGTGTCTATCTGGTGAGTCTATGGGTCTCTGTGTGTGGTGAGTCTATGGGTCTCTGTGTGTGGTGAGTCTATGGGTCTCTGTGTGTGGTGAGTCTACGGGTCTCTATGTGTGGTGAGTCTATGGGTCTCTGTGTGTGGGTAACTCCCCACCCCCTCCCTTCCCAGGGCTGCAGCCAGGAGGACATTCCCAGCAAGCGCAGCCGCAGGAGCAGGCCTCACGAGGGCACCGCCTCAGACTGGCGCCTCAGACTGGCACCTCAGACTGGCGCCTCAGACTAGCGCCTGAGACTAGCGGGGACCCTGGTAGTGGGACCCTGGTAGTGGGACCCTGGTAGAGGGACCCTGGTAGAGGGACCCTGATAGTGGGACCCTGGTAGAGGGACCCTGGTAGAGGGACCCTGGTAGTGGGACCCTGGTAGAGGGACCCTGGTAGAGGGACCCTGGTAGAGGGACCCTGGTAGTGGGACCCTGGTAGAGGGACCCTGGTAGAGGGACCCTGGTAGAGGGACCCCGGTAGAGGGACCCTGGTAGAGGGACCCTGGTAGACGGACCATGGGACCCTGGTAGAGGGACCCGGGTAGAGGGACCCCGGTAGAGGGACCCCGGTAGTGGGACCCTGGTAGAGGGACCCTGGTAGAGGGACCCTGGTAGAAGGACCCTGGTAGAGGGACCCTGGTAGAGGTACCCTGGTAGTGGGACCCTGGTAGAGGGACCCTGGTAGAGGGACCCTGGTAGTGGGACCCTGGTAGAGGGACCCTGGTAGGGGGACCCTGGTAGAGGGACCCCGGTAGAGGGACCCTGGTAGAGGGACCCTGGTAGAGGGACCATGGGACTCGGGTAGAGGGACCCTGGTAGAGGGACCCCGGTAGAGGGACCCCGGTAGTGGGACCCTGGTAGGGGGACCCTGGTAGAGGGACCCTGGTAGAGGGACCCTGGTAGTGGGACCCTGGTAGAGGGACCCTGGTAGAGGGACCCCCCGGTAGAGGGACCCTGGTCGAGGGACCCTGGTAGAGGGACCCTAGTAGAGGGACCCTGGGACCCTGGGACCCTGGTAAAGGGACCCTGGTAGAGGGACCCTGGTAGAGGGACCCTGGTAGAGGGACCCCGGTAGTGGGACCCTGGTAGAGGGACCCTGGTAGAGGGACCCTGGTAGTGGGACCCTGGTAGAGGGACCCTGGTAGAGGGACCCCGGTAGAGGGACCCTGGTAGAGGGACCCTGGTAGTGGGACCCTGGTAGTGGGACCCTGGTAGAGGGACCCTGGTAGAGGGACCCCGGTAGAGGGACCCCGGTAGAGGGACCCCGGTAGAGGGACCCTGGTAGAGGGACCCCGGTAGAGGGACCCTGGTAAAGGGACCCCTTCGTCCGCGTGCCGCTCTCGTCACGTCCCGGTCGTTGGCGGCGATGGCGACGACGTCGCGAGTGAAGGTTTTGTTTTTGGCGTGAGGGAGAGCTGCCCAGGTCCTGGGGGGCTGTCCCCCCCCTCCTCCCCCCCCCCCCCGGTTGCCGTAGCCCCCCACGAAACTCTTTAGTCAGACGCGGCGGCGGTGTGGACGACGACGGTGGCGAAGGTGGCGAAGGTGGCGAAGGTGGCGAAGGTGGCGAAGGTGATTCACGCGAAACACAGAGGAGGGCGACGATGGGTGGCGGCGGCGTCTCTCTCCAGGGTGATGTCTCGTCTCTCTCTGGGCGTGCGATCCGCACGGCTAGCGCATCGATGTTAGGGGTTTGATCGGCGTGTGTGTCTGTGTGTATGTCACTGTGTCTGTGTGTGTGTCTGTGTGTGTGTCTGTGTGTGTGTCTGTGTGTGTGTGTGTGTCTGTGTGTGTGTGTCTGTGTGTTTGTGTGTGTGTCTGTGTGTGTGTATGTGTGTGTGTCTGTGTGTGTGTCTGTGTGTGTGTGTCTGTGTGTCTCTGTGTATGTGTGTGTCTGTGTGTGTCTGTGTGTGTGTCTGTCTGTGTGTGTGTCTGTGTTTGTGTCTGTGTCTGTGTGTGTGTCTGTGTGTGTGTCACTGTGTGTCTGTGTGTGTGTCTGTGTGTGTGTGTCTATGTGTCTGTGTGTGTGTCTGTGTGTGTGTCTGTGTGTGTGTCTGTGTGTGTGTGTCTGTGTGTGTGTCTGTGTGTGTGTCTGTGTGTTTGTGTGTGTGTCTGTGTGTATGTGTGTGTGTGTGTGTGTGTCTGTGTGTGTGTCTGTGTGTGTGTGTCTGTGTGTCTCTGTGTGTGTCTGTGTGTGTGTCTGTGTGTGTCTGTGTGTGTGTCTGTCTGTGTGTGTGTCTGTGTTTGTGTCTATGTGTGTGTCTGTGTGTGTGTCTATGTGTGTGTGTCACTGTGTGTCTGTGTGTGTGTCTGTGTGTGTGTCTGTGTGTTTGTGTGTGTGTCTGTGTGTGTGTATGTGTGTGTGTCTGTGTGTGTGTCTGTGTGTGTGTGTGTGTCTGTGTGTCTCTGTGTATGTGTGTGTCTGTGTGTGTCTGTGTGTGTGTCTGTCTGTGTGTGTGTCTGTGTTTGTGTCTGTGTCTGTGTGTGTGTCTGTGTGTGTGTGTCACTGTGTGTCTGTGTGTGTGTCTGTGTGTGTGTGTCTATGTGTCTGTGTGTGTGTCTGTGTGTGTGTCTGTGTGTGTGTCTGTGTGTGTGTGTCTGTGTGTGTGTCTGTGTGTGTGTCTGTGTGTTTGTGTGTGTGTCTGTGTGTATGTGTGTGTGTCTGTGTGTGTGTCTGTGTGTGTGTGTCTGTGTGTCTCTGTGTGTGTCTGTGTGTGTGTGTCTGTGTGTGTCTGTGTGTGTGTCTGTCTGTGTGTGTGTCTGTGTTTGTGTCTATGTGTGTGTCTGTGTGTGTGTCTGTGTGTGTGTGTCACTGTGTGTCTGTGTGTGTGTCTGTGTGTGTGTCTGTGCATACGCTTGTTTGTTAATTGTTTTAAATAAGTATTAAATAGTTGTTGACGATTTTGCGGCGTTTTAAATTGTTCTATTGTTTGGGCTGCCAGAATTGAGGCCCATTTTGCTTAGTCGTAACGTGTATAAGTTAGACCTTACGTATCGCTTAATTGATGAAAGATTGTGAGCGTTATCGGTTCTAGTTAACGTAAGCTCTGCAGTGATTCTCACAGTGCTAAGATATTCGTATTGTCCATCTCAGTCACGGCGGGGCTGTTTAATGCTTATCATAGACGTGATAAGTCCGGCAATACAAATGATAGCCAGGATAAGATTTAGACTTTGAATCCTAGTCTGGATAGGTTGTATAATGAATATCGTAGATAGGATGAGTATAAGAAAAGGATGAGTATAGTAATACAAATGATAGCTAAAAACATGTGTTAAGGGGCCGTCCATAAATGACGTAACGCAGCTGGGGGTGGGGGAGGGGTCAGACATTTGTGACGATGTGTGACGAGGTGGGGGGGGTGTTTGAGAAATGTGACGTCACGTCAAAATGCGCAACTTTAATTAAACACGTCCTGCTGAATTAAAGAGTAAACAGACTTCTTAATAAACGTTTCCTGATGACAGTGAGCACACACCCGGCATGCACGTGACTTGACACGCACGACAGTCAGTGTGTGTGTGTGTGTACGTGTGTGTGTGTGCGCGTGTGTACGTTTGTGTGTGTGTACGTGTGTGTGTACGTGTGTGTATGTACGTTTGTGTGTACGTGTGTGTGTACGTTTGTGTGTGTGTGCACGTGTGTACGTTTGTGTATACGTGTGTGTGTGTGCGCGTGTGTGTGTACGTGTGTGTACGTGTGTGTGTGTGCGCGTGTGTACGTGTGCGCGTGTGTACGTGTGTGTGTGTACGTGTGTGTGTGTGTGCGCGTGTGTGTACGCATGATGATGCGTAGGCCAATGTACCTGGGGAGCGGTGGCGCAGTGGTTAGCGCACTGCCCATACGAACCCGGTGCCACCGAATCCCGCTTCCCACTTCACGACGGACTCGCGCATCGGTGGCGATCGTGCGGACCGGCGGTAAACTCCCCTAGGTCGGCTCAGACTTAAACGAGCACCTGGGGTAGCGATCTGTGAACAACATCATCAGCAGCAGCATTCGTGGGAGAGACAAAAATGGCCGCTGAGGAAGCTGCCACCTCACCCATCCCCCTCGTGCGTCGTCACGACCTTGGTAGCACTTGCCCCAAGGGTCTGTGCGAGTTATACGGGAACCTTTGTCTTTGTGTGTGCTGCTACGTGAGATTAAAGTTATTATTATAATGAGATGTCTGTGTGTGTGTGACTATAACCTTTGTGTGTGCTGCTACGTGAGATGAAAGTATTATAATGAGATGTCTGTGTGTCTGTGACTATAACCTTTGTATTTGTGTGTGCTGCTACGTGAGATGAAAGTATTATTATTATAATGAGATGTCTGTGTGTGTGTGTGACTATAACCATTGTCTTTGTGTGTGCTGCTACGTGAGATGAAAGTATTATTATAATGAGATGTCTGTGTCTGTCTGTGACTATAACCTTTGTCTTTGTGTGTGCTGCTACGTGAGATGTATTATTATTATGAGATGTCTATGTCTGTGTGTCTGTGACTACAACCTTTGTCTTTGTGTGTGCTGCTACGTGAGATGTATTATTATAATGAGATGTCTGTGTGTGTGTGTGACTGTAACCTTTGTCTTTGTGTGTGCTGCTACGTGAGATGTATTATTATTATAATGAGATGTCTGTGTGTGTGTGACTGTAACGAACCAGGAGGCAGGTTCCATGATGAGATGCGTCTCACTGAAAAGGAGCCACTTGTGTCCACCAGGTTCGTAGCGCGGTGTGCTAACCACTGCGCCACCGCTCCCCACCAGCGGATGTTCGCTGTCGATTGCGTTCCGTGCATTGCCTCGTCCCCACCACGGCAGCAGCAGCAGCAACAACAAAGGAAAAGATCTCCCGGATAGCCGATACAGACACTTGGGGCAATATCAAAGCATTTTTGTTTCCAAGTGTGGTTAATGCAGAGTTGATGCCTTGTGATGGGGTGTCTGTTGTTTGAACAACGTAACACCGGTATTCTTGCCGGAAAGGGTAAAACCTCTCATTTTTTTGCATAGTGTCGTGCAGAGGGAAACCAGAAAACAAAAACCCACATCATGATGAACACGGATTCCCAATAGAAAGAAATGTGTCGCCATTTCCTGAAGGAGTGCATTATGGTTATCTTGTCTTCGATCACCACCGAAGACAAATGTGACATTCCGAAAGCAGAAGTGATGCAGCTGTTGTCAATTGGTCATTTTTATTTGCATGGCGTGCAATGGCCGTGTGCTGTTTACAACACATTTCTGCCTTTTCCAGCCTGCATTGTTATTCTTTTATGTTTTCATTGTTATTGTTAAAAAAAAATTATTGAAGCATTATTTTTGCCTGCACCTCTTGGCACATTCCTATTTCCCGTTACGGATCTTCTTGTTCTGTGCTCGTGCAACACGAATCTCAACTGCATACTAGCTGGGTAACTGGCTAAACAGGACTTTCTGTGTAACAAACATTGATATTTCCAATTATTAACAGGTTTGTATGTATGTATGTTGAACTTCTTTGGTACCGTACGTAGCCAACCATGCTAATGGTCGGTGCAGGGGATGGACAACAAACTAAACACAATAAGTAGTTTTATTAAAGGTTTTAATGAGTGGAAAGACACGATATAGAATGCTGACATTTTAGCCAATCCCCAGCCATCATTAGAACAGAGATATTTGATTACTTACAGTTGCAAGTCGTCATCTGGACGTGCATTGAGCATCCCCGACGTCATCTCGGCATTAAATAAGCACCTGATAGAATTTCGATTTGAAGCTTTCGTGACTGCAAGGATTCATCTTCTTTGGTTCTTTCGGTAAAGTCACCACGTAGAATGAGAATAAAATAATTAATTGATAAAATAAAATAACACAATAATATTCTCACGACGTTTCGGGCCACAACACAAGCGCCCTTCATCAGGTGAAGGGACGAGACTGTCTGGAGGACAGCGCTGGAGTGAAAAAGCCACGCTCAGACAGCGACCTTTAAGCTGTGTGAGAAGAAACAAAGCGCCTTGACAAAGGAATTAGCATAGAATTTAGCATTGAAATGGCTGAGTGATTAGCTTGCGACTGGTCACAGAAATGGCTATGTTAAAGTTAAAGCATACACATCCGCAGAGGTACCCCTTGACAAAGGAATTAGCATAGAATAGAATTTAGCATTGAAATAGCTGAGTGATTAGCTTGTAACTGGTCACAGAAATAGCTATGTTAAAATCAGAGCATACACATTCACAGAGGCATCTAGTACAAATCAAACAGGAGAATTTAGCATTGAAATAACTAGGAGAATTTAGCATTGAAATAACTGAGTGATTAGCTTGTGACTGGTCACAGAAATGGCTATGTTGAAGTCAAGGCCTACACATCTGAGCTATCCACAGCAACTGGGTATACACTACAATATATAATGAATACTATATAGTGAATTTTGATTTAAAGCTTTCGTGACTGCAGTAATTCATATCCTTAGTTATTTCGGTAAAGTCACGTTGAAGGGAAACAATAAAATAATAAAATATATATAAAACAATAAAAATTATTACGACGTTTCGACCATAACACAAACGATCGTCATCAGGTGTGTCGGTTTGCATAAATTTATTTATTTTTAAACGGTTTATTTATTTATAAAAAACGTTAGCGCCACGCGCAGCGATTTGGCAGTTTATTTAGAAGGACGAGTCCATCTATGTTCTGAAAAGAGGAGGGGGGAGACGAAAAATTTAATGTATGCTGTCTAAAAGCCACTGTAAGCGTGAACAATCAATTAAGACCTGAAATGGTTTATCAAATCTTTCCAATGATTGCTAAGCCAGAATCCATCTTCTCGGTTGAAATTGTCTCTGTGCTTGTATATGTGTATAGCCTCATGAACGAATCTCTCATGGTAGCCAGATGGCTTACAAAGAACCTCTGTCTTGGAAAAGTCAATGGCATGTGAGCCTACTGAATTATAATGATCTGTCACGGCCGAGGTGTTGGTCCTACCGTGTTTAAGGTCTGCTTTGTGTTCACGAATGCGGTCCGAGACATGGCGTTTGGTTTCTCCAATGTAACTACTACCACAGAGGCAACTTAGTTTGTAGACACCAGGGTATTGTATGTCCGGAATCACATATTTTACAGACGGAACCAGATCAGGGATTTTATGTAATGTGTTGAAACGGACCTGGATCTTGTGTTTATTTATTATGCATATCCGACCAGGAACACATAGGCAGTGAACTCAAGCACGTACACCAAGCTCTTAAGGCTAATGGTTACTCCGACTACAATCCGCAAAGCTATCACTCAAACCATGAAGAAGGACCCTCTTGAGGAGCCTTTCAAAACCATCACTTTACCCTACATTGTGGGGATCACAAAAAAGATCTCCAAAATCTTGAATAAACACAAGATCCAGGTCCGTTTCAACACATTACATAAAATACGTGATCTGGTTCCGTCTGTAAAAGATGTGATTCCAGACATACAGTACCCTGGTGTGCGGGGCATACAATACATGATATGATACATAACAGAATAGTACATGGGGGAATAGTGCACCACATTAGTACATCACGTATAGGATTCTTGGTATTCAGCATTTATTTCCAAAGCTCATCGAGGCAGACACACGTGGGAATTGTGAATCATGAGGTTCAGTGTTAGCATCAGAGAAATGGTTTCAAGGGTAGCGTAGCAGTGGGTGATCACGTGTGATAAATTATATTGTCCATTATTTAGGGACGCAGCTCATGTCCCTCATGCTCATTTAACAGAAGACGCTGGGCATGTGCACGCCTAATATAAGCACAGTTCTAACGTAAGCACATTTCGCTTATAAGCAACGCATGCCGTATATTACACAGGTGGGCGGAGGCAAAGGGTAACGTCTGATACAGACACACTCTGTTGGATATAAGCAGAACTGGCCGTGCTCCCAAGTGCTGTGCCTGTATCCAGATTCTACGGTGTAAAGGCCACCTTCGTTTTGCAGCAAGAAATACACGTTGCACGCAGTTCTCTTGTTCATTTGGAATTGCAGCTTAACAGTTCAGTTTAGAGCCGCTGTCTTAATGTTAAACTTAACAACGCGGTGAAACTCATCGACGTCAGCGGCTCTAAACCGACGGCTTTAATTGCATATTCCCATGATGGAGCCATTCTCTTCAGAGGACAAACAATGATTTAAAGCCTTCGTGACTGCAGGGATTCATATTCTTGGTTCTTTCGGTAAAGTCACCACCACGTAGAAGGGAAACAATAAAATAATAAAAATATAAAACAAGTGGTACCTGTTTAACCTGAGTTGATCCGGATCTAAGATTTGACATCTTTCTGATTGTAAGCCGTGCGCCTGAACCAGTAATATCCGTTGATATCATCAGCGGTCATGAACAGTTCATTGCTGAATGAAGACCTTCGAAATCTGTCCTTTAGCTGCCAATCCGTCACTAGCCTTGACCACCAGCCATCGTCAATTCTCACATCTTGCTCAATCAAGCCCACTCACTTTTTTTTTACCAGTCATTTTGACATCTCTAACGTCTGGGTGTTCTCTTATCCATAAGAGGTGTCCAATTGTGATATATTCCACTGCACTTTTTCAGTCTCCTAGCACTGAAAGACGATCTTCACATACACACGAACTCGCCCATTACTGTACAAAATAACATACATATCACATTTAAATCACCTGCCTTGTATTCCGTGCAGTCAATATCAAAGGCCAAGTCACACAATTTATCATATTTTAAGTAGATTGGTATTATTTATAAGCTAATCTATGACCTTTCTTTTAATGAAAGTAAGTCTTTATTGATTATCACCATTTTGATAGTAACCCATGCCAGAGGAATACATCACTGTTACGATTATTGATCGTAACACGGAATATGCCCATTCAGCTATATGACTTAGTGATCTGCTCTTTTGGTAGAATTATACATGCATTGGGTCTGGAATGCTCAGCAGCGCATGAATCTCTGGGCCATATCTTGTTAGCAGGAGACATTTAGAGCTGTCTACCTGCCCCAGCAAAATGGAACCCTTGCGTTTGAATTGCATATTCAGGGCAACGCTCTGGATAACAACCTTCACCTGGTCAGAAGCCACTACCTACAGCAGACGAAGGCATGAGTTAAACCCCTGGCCGGGGGTCGACTCAAAGCCCATCATCCCTGCAGGGTCGATCACATTACTCGTGCCGCTGTAGTGGGAAGTCACGTGTTGTTGATGAGCCAATGGAAATGCGGCGTTATCACCGCTTGCGCAGGGCCTTCAGCAGAGACGAGCGCTCATTTGAGCGAGGGAGACGCGGTGCGTTGGCATAGCGGTGGTGTGCTCTCTCGAGCGGTGGTCAAGAGCTCGCTCTCGTCGTACGGCCCCTACAGGCCATACCCCTGACCGCCATATGGCATTGAGATTTTAACAGCGCGGCTTTTAAATTTCGATTTAAAGCTTTCGTGACTGCAGAGATTCGTACACCTACCCGCGGAGATCATTGATAGAGCATCAGGTTTTTCAAAATCTACATAAATATTCTCCACACGCAGACGGAAGAATGTGCATTTACACATTAATATTCCCCACATGCGGGGGCTGCGTTTCAGCAACTGTGCATAAAAAGTGTTGTGCTGTACTATGCTCCTGCGTCTATGCGCCCTGCCTTCACCAACATTCACTGAACAGCGTTGAAGTCAAGTGAAATAAGGCCCCACGACCTGAATGCCGTGAGGAGACCCTCATCCATCATTGGATTGAAACAAGGCGGAACATGCGCATGCTGAGCCTGCCCACGTGCGTAATCGGCGTTTCAGGTCCGTGGACAACTAGATGACAATATTGTTTTAGGCTGGGAACTTCGTATACTGTATATTATATTTTATAAGTGATTTTAAGTTCATTCCAATCAGGCCGAGAGATTCTAAAAGAAATATCAGCTTCAATATTATTCATAATAAAGGTTGTTTTTGGGTTAGATCAACGTTTATTTATAAATGTGTCGTAACCCTCCACCACCCGACACGGCCAATCAGCAAAAAAAGTGTCACGTTGACAAAAGACAAATAATTCACTACTTTAGCCCACCGGTGTGTTGAAGAGTGAATCCACATTTACAGTTTGAGTACGGCGTTTCGCTGGTAAATACATCCAGCATCATCGGGCAATTCGCCAGAATGGTAAAGCCCTCGCGAAACGTCGTACTCAAACTGTAAATGTGGATTCACTCTTCAACACACCGGTGGGCTAAAGTAGTGAATTATTTGTCTTTTGTCAACGTGACACTTTTTTTTGCTGATTGGCCGTGTCGGGTGGTGGAGGGTTACGACACATTTATAAATAAACGCGATCTAACCCAAAAACCTTTATTATGAATAATATTGGTCGCGAAAGCCTACGTGTTAAACTGACTAACCTCTATGGGGAGGATACTTTTCTTAAAACCAGAAAATAGGAGAAGCTTCGCATTAAGCGGATGAGAATTGATATCTTCACTGGCGTTCCTCAAAAGGTGCAGAGATTCAATGGTAATACCAAACGCAGTTAAAATAACACATCACATAAAGTATTCTAAAGCTAACCAAATACTGCACAAAGCTAGCGAATTATTATTAATAGAGAGAATACAGCACAATAGGAGTGAATTATCTTACATTTCGGAATCGCTAAAGCAGTTACACTTAGATATAAGCAATAGTGTATCTATGCATTATTGGAATATAATCGATAACATAACACAACAACCGGCTGATAATGTGTTTAAACTAACAAAAACTAACCAAATTAATAAATTTTCTAGACTACATAATAAACAAATCCCTACTGAAAACCAAAAATTTAAAAACAAAACTGTACTGAACTTGACTAACACTGTATTAACCGGTGACATGGTCTCTATCCTTTCTAAAGGCCTTAACTTTGCCGTTACCCCACGCACAATTCCATTGGATGAGATCATTGCTGAGGTAGAATCAGCAGTTAGACTCCTTCCACATAATGAGGCAGAGATGACTAGACATGAGGTTGCTAAAATAATTGAGAATAGCAAAGTTCCAAAAGTAAATATTAGCTCTAACGAGGCAAAAGCCTTAAGAGAGCTGCGTGTAAATAAGGATATCCAAATCCTAGCAGCTGATAAAGGCCGCACTACTGTAGTGATGTCACGAGCCGATTATGATAATAAAATTAGAAATTTACTAGAGGAAAGTACCTACATTAAAATTAAACGAGATCCAACTAATACTTTAGAACGTAAGACCACTGCAATAATTGCAAATTCATTAATCCCTAAAAATGAGCAATACCTAATTAAGCCAAGGGCCTCAAAACCACCTAGACTCTATGGGCTACCAAAGATTCATAAAATCAGCATCCCATTACGACCCATAGTCAGTACAATTGGCTCTGCCACATATCAATTAGCAAAATATATAACCAAACAAATACAGCCCTACATCGGTAAGACATCTTCATTCATAAAAAAATTCAGAACATCTTGTGAATGTGATTAAAGATATTAAACTTACTCCTGATGATATTCTGGTAAGTTTTGATGTGATTTCTCTATTCACTAAGGTTCCAGTGGACGAATCGCTTAAATTACTTGATACACTAGTAAAGAATACCGGTTTACCAAAAGATATTCCAAAACTTGCTGGCCATTGTTTAAATAACACTTACTTCTTATGGAGAGGGGATTTCTTTAAACAAAAGGAAGGAGCAGCAATGGGTTCTCCTTTATCCCCTGCTATAGCAAATTTGTACATGGAAAACTTTGAAATAAGAGCACTTGCCTCGAGCACATTAAACCCATCCTTTTGGTTTAGGTATGTGGATGACACTTTGGTTGTCTGGCCACATGGTAAAGATACACTTAATGATTTTCTAAATCATCTCAATGCACAAAACCCGGCCATCCAGTTCACCATGGAAATGGAGGTGAATAACACACTCCCATTCCTAGATATTTTGCTTGGACATGGCCTAAACGGTAAAATAACACACAGCGTTTACAGAAAGCAAACGCACACTGATGCCTATCTGAATGCAGAATCACATCATCATCCAGCTCAGAAATCCTCTCTTATCAAGACGCTCATACATCGGGCTAAAACAGTGTCAGATGGTGAGAGTCTAGTGAGAGAGATTAAACACGTTAAAGACGCACTATGACAGAATGGCTACAATAATGCTCAAATTAACAGAGCACTGAATGCCAAATCACGATCGCAAAGCAATACTGCTGAAAGCAACCAGATTGTTAAAACAATCAAAATTCCATATATCTCAGGAGTAACTGACAAATTAGCCCGTGTTTTGCAAAAGCAAAACATTACAGTAAGATTTGGTACAGTACACAATTCAAAAACTAGTATCTTGCACTAAAGACGCATTACCTAAACTATCAACAGAAGGTGTATATCGGATTAATTGTTCATGTGGCAGCTGCTACAATTGGGCAGACAGGACGTAACATCAGCGTAAGACTAAAAAAACATCAGAGAAATATTAAATGATCTCAAACACAACTGTCGGCAGTGGCAGAACATGCTTGTCAACAAGGACACTCAATTGATTTTGACAATGTTGCAGTGGTGTGTAAAACTAATTATTACTGGCAAAGACTAATTAGAGAATCCATTGAAATTGAGAGGAACAAGAATAACTTTAATCGCTCTGACAGCTACCGGCTTAGTGCGGCCTGGAAGCGTATTATTAAATAATACACATTACATTTTGATTTAAAAAATTACTAACCTACAACTCATTACTAATCATAACCAATGACTAATCGATTATATAATTACAATACCCCCCCCTCCGCCTCTAATCACTGCACCTGATATGAGTTAAGTGATGACGTCACCCTGCTGCTCTATATAAAACCGGGAGCAAGCGAGGGCTTTACCATTCTGGCGAATTGCCCGATGATGCTGGATGTATTTACCAGCGAAACGCCGTACTCAAACTGTAAATGTGGATTCACTCTTCAACACACCGGTGGGCTAAAGTAGTCAATTATTTGTCTTTTGTCAACGTGACACTTTTTTTGCTGATTGGCCGTGTCGGGTGGTGGAGGGTTACGACACATTTATAAATAAACGCGATCTAACCCAAAAACCTTTATTATGAATAATATTGGTCGCGAAAGCCTACGTGTTAAAATAATATTAATAATAACGTGTTAACCTTACACGACATTCCATTATAGAACCTTACAGAACCAAGGGATATGGATTCCAACAATCAAGAAACGGACCTCTTAAACTCAGGATGATAATCATTTTTCTTTTTAATAAATCCATTATAACAATTCGAACCTCGGTAAAACCGAGAGGTGTCGGGAGGACGTAGTTACAAACACGAGTCTTGGCGAACATGGGACCAAATGGTATTTGAGAAATATATGTCGAAAGTATAAAGAGGTGCTCCCGACCACCTTTGTCTCTCCTGAAGAGCGCGAGAGAGGAATTTCACGCCAGGGCAAACAGATCGTTATTGCGGGGACCATCTGCCACACACGAAACTTAGTAGTGGCTCCCACCCCACCCTGCACACGGGCAGCAAAAGAGCGAGCGAGCTTTAAGTTAAACTGTCACACATTTACAAACACACAAAGTGACGAAAATTAATAAACTAAGTAAGAGCCAAGGTAACGGGGTGGATTAGGCTGGTAGAATGTGGAGTCGAAATGATATTTGCAAAGAATAGAGAGATGGGAAGATCCCGGCCACCTTTGTATTTCCCTGCAGCACGTGATAAAATGCATACGCTCGGAAGAGCATCTTCACTTGGAAATAGATCAAATACTATGAATCACAAGCAGGATCATAACTGTGTATGATAAGATACCAACTGTGATGTGAAATGTTAAACTTAAAAAAATCTTAACCATTTCTTTGTGCGTCGAAAACGTGTACGAAAAGGGGGGGGGGGGGGAACCCGCCCCTCTCTCTGGGTGGATGGAGTAGACAACCAGACGCCACCAAGATGAATCGAGGTGTCTGTTGTCTTGATGTTCATGGCTTGAGGAAAGACCCGAACAGAACCGTGTCATAAATGACACACACACAAACATACACACTGACACACAAACCCCCCCCACCGACATACGATCAGATCAAAGATAGCTCCGCCTCGTGAGGGGGAGCCGAGAAGGAGAGAGATTTTTGGCATAAAAAGGAGCCGTTTCAGCATTGAAATCAACTCATCAGCCCTCGGGGGCAGCTCAACAGAAGAAGACTCATCTCAACTCAGCTCAACAGAAGAAGACTCATCTCTACTCATCTCAGCAGAAGACCCACTCAACTCATCTCAGCAGAAGACCAGCCATCACCGACGCCGGAGACGCCTCTACAACTCGCCGAATTGGCGAGTGTCGCCGATTGGCGACCCGCTGCCGCTGTTAGCGGCCAGCGCCACCACGAGCGAATCGTGAGCCTGCAATCTACAACCGCCGACGACGGAGCACCAGCGTGCCAGCTGCTCGCAGACGCACTGCGCGCATTACCTACCGTCCGCGTACAACCGCGCCGCTGCAGGCGTGCTTCTATCGCCATCTACCAGACGGTCATCTCAGCTACAACAACGTATCTACTCGTTCACCAACGTCCGTCGAGTCCGAACCAACTACTGAAAGAAGAATCAACTGATATGTATGATACACTGCCTCCCACTACACGACAAACCAGACGTCTGCTTGACGCAAAGAATCGATTCCGAACATTGGCCTACTCTTTTCACCACTCATACCATTCAACACACACACACGGGTCATTAACAAAGCCTAAAACCTCAAGCCATTGAACCATCCGTGATTGTGGAAACATCGCAACGACCGAGTGAATAATCCATCGTTTTTAAGAGTGTTCATAATTTTCCTCTGTAATATTGTGCTGGGGCTGTACTTCTAACCGCATAAATTACCAACTGACCCATTAACAAGGATTAATTCTTGGCACCTCACCACGGAGCGCCGCTCGCGGGGGTGAAGAGCGGGTTCAACCGGTTCCCTGTCAAGGGTCTGGCCACAATTAATTAAAATATTTGCCCGAGATAAGGATCTCAAAAGGAAACATCGCCACCCATTGAGTTGTGTTGAGAAGTCGATTAGAAATACTTGAGTCGTTCGTTAATATTTTTCTTTCTACATAATCTTGCTGGTATCCACGAATGAAATAACGAATTCAAACGCATATTTGTGCCTCCAAGAATAATTCTGGTTGGAGTGCCCTTTCAACGAGTAGCGTTGCATAATAATCAGTCATCCTATTGTTAACAACGTGACAATAATTGCATTAAGGGCCGCGCATGATCAATGACCGAATGCTGTGTTGTGTGACAATTCAAGTAACGAAGCATTGAGTGGTGTTGATAAGGCAATTAGAAGTATTTCAGTCGAACGCTTTAAATTCATAATCGTTATGAATCAATGAACGAACATCAACGTGGTACTGTGCTGACGATTTCAAGCATAATAACTTTGCATATCAGAATGTATTAAGGATTGGATACGAATCAAAGACCAAGTGCCGTGTTGTGTAACAATTCAAGCATACGAGTTTGCATATTATAAAGTTAAGGTTTGATAGAATAGTTCGCATGTTTTTAATCTCTCTCTCAACAACCGATCGATTGCGTTACGCGTCGGGAATTAACCACAGGTGCCGCTATCGAGGTGAAACAACGCAATTGTGATGGTATCATGTTAACGCTGTGTTGAAATTCCAAAATCCCGAGATTGAGTTTTCATATTATCCAAAAATTAAAGTTAGCTAGAAATAAAATTGATTAAAGCAGAAGGTTTGTGTGTGATTCTTCCTGAAATTCTGCATATTGTTCTGCGTATGAGATCTGAATCCTGGGGACCTATCATAAGCACACTATCACCACACATAATCCATAACACACATAATTCATAATGTTCAATCGAGAGCAATCATATCCTTATCGATAATATGGAATTAAAGAGCAGAGTCGAATCGACTCTCTCTCATTCACGATCACAACGCCTGCGTCACTGCATACGATTAATTGCGTCATTCCAATTCATAACACAATCCTAGTCACCGAGGCTCGACCTGATAATCCATAACGACCTGCATTATCCTAACCACGCCCATTCGCATAAATTAATACGATTATCTCTGGAATCAGCATAATTTATGCACATAATTACACTAATTAACATAATTTCGGATAAATTATGCAAATCCCAAATTTCATTTAATTTTCATTATTTTCATCAATTTTCATAACACCTATATATACAACACCCCCCCCCCCCCCACCCCCACCAACGCATGGATCGGGCGAATCGACCAGGACACCGGAACTAGCGGCAGCCACAGCGTTTGGACGTATTGGCGGCACGCCGCTGCAGCGTGCCACACCGGTCCTCACAAAGCAGTCCGATGATGTCGCTATTGCCCCTTGAGGGAGCCGCAGGGCTCTCGGTCAGAAGCTGCACTCAGATTCAGCAGCCGCTTTCCCCGATCGAACGTGACACCACAATTTCAAGCTTTCGCGACTGCGGTGATTCATATTGTTGGTTCTTTTGGTAAAGTCACGTTGAAGGGAAAACAATAAAATAATAAAATATATAAAACAGTAAAATTCTCACGACGTTTCGACTGCAGCAGAAGCAGTCATCGTCAGGTGTGAAAACCAACGGCAAGAACACCTGACGATGACTGCTTGTGTTGCAGTCGAAACGTCGTGAGAATTTTATTGTTCAATATATATTTTATTATGTTATTGTTTTCCCCTCAACGTGACTTTACCGAAAGAACCAAGAATATGTGACACCACGAGTGGCAATCTTTTTGATTCCGTAAACGAGTCAAGGAACCGTCCGACCAAGTCTCGGGCACAAGGAGTCAAAATCTGCCATTTGGAACGTGAAGCAGTCAATCATCATCATCATCATCAGGCCGGGTGCTGTACGGCAACAGACTGTGAAGCTTCGTGTTCAGCTGCTCACGTAAACATTCGTCTTCCGACCGCTTCGACATCACGAGAACTGATTTTGAGGCACCCGCAATACTTTACGACCGGGTGTTTAATGAATAATTATTGCGAAACTTTAGCTTTTTCTTATACCGCACACGACCGATGTACCGCCAATGCTTTCATTTGCTGCTATTCCGGCCGTTGTAGTGGACGCTCTCCTCACCAACCCGCTGAGACAGGTAAGGGTACCAGTCCGTTTACTCCGCCTCCATCACACACAGCTCCCTCCTTCATCCACAGCTCTCTCCTCTCGTCCCTCCTCTGACGTGCCCTCTTATCCCCGCGCTCCCTCTCCCATATCCCTCTCCTTCCCTGTCACATCATTCCCAGCCACCAATCACATCTCGTCACACTTCATCTCCAGCCACCAATCCGCTTGCTCCACACCGCGGGGTTCCTCCGCCGTCAACTCGGCGCAGGGATTGACGTCGGCGTGTCGGGGCTAGGGACTTCCGATGCTGTGGGGACCGCCTTTGTCTCCCCAGTGACGATGTTTACACACCGCACCAGGTACGCATTTGAGGCTGAGTCAACCTAGGGGAGGCCCAGGAACGGTTAAGATCACCCTCACTGGTGTTGGCCGCGGACTTAATACCTTGTAATAAGTGTCCATTAGGTGTTTGAACGGTTTAACGCCTGCATTTGTGCCATTCTATACCTTATTCACCTTCGATTAGCATGTTTGGCTACGTACGGTTTGAAAGAAATGTTAGTCAAACAGAATGTGTATTTGCGTGCGCGTGTTTAAACGTATCTTTGTATGAGCGATAGGGCAGCGGTTAGCGCTACGCTGCGCTACGAACCCGGGTCTCCGGGTTCGTTTCCCGCTCACGGCCAACACCGCCAGTGACGATTATCTGAACCGGTCCTGGGCTTTCCTAGGTCGACTCAGCCTAAAAATGAGTACCCAGTGTGATGTGAGCATCGCCACTCAGGATACAAAGGCGGCCGGGCGCGGTGCTGGCTACCCACCCCCTCGTGTGCCGTGCCAGCCTTCATAGGTGCTCGCTAACAGCACTTGCCCCTAGCGTCTGTTAATGCTCTACCAGGGATCTTTGTCTTTGTGTGAGTGCAATAAGATCAGGCAACATGACTGGCAGAGAAAATTGCTTGAGATGATTTTAAAAGCATGGGTTTAGAAAAGTGAACAAAGCATGTCTCTATTATGTGCATTACCATTGAAGGGTGCATTGGGTTCAAAGCCATCCGCATAGCCTCAAATCTGCATTAATGCCAATTTGTCTCCGTATCTGGTAAGATAATAGTATTACAGGAGGTCCTCTCACGCGCTAACCCAGAGTGATGTGAGTGCACGATCTCTGTATTACAATTGTTTTTTATTGTCCTTAACTCCAATCAAACAATATGCAGTTCAGGTCAAATAAGACATTCCTTTTTAACGCTTTCCAACCAAGGTTGAGATGTTAATGCATTAGCTCTGTTCGTTCATATCTGCCCATCTGTCTGTAGCATGGCATTTCGACAACCCTCTTAAAGATGTATGGACTGATGCTGTACAGAAGGATGTGGAGCTGAGTGGACTTGCCGATGACCGGTACCAGCGGTTTCAAGATTGGCCTCTGTGGAGGAGGCTCGTGAAGCATGCTGCTGGGCAGTTGGAGGCAGTCGCCCTCCAGTAACAACGGAGGGCGGATGAGCGACGCTCACGACAACGAGCGGAGAGTCAGCCACACCAAGTCGGTGCAGTGGTGCCTCTGTCAGTCATCTTATTGAGCACATGGCAACTTGGGTCTGTCCTGTGAGCTGGCAGAGAGCCGTCGACACATCACGTGGCCTCAACACGTAAGACAAAACTACAATTCGTGTTGTAGAGAATGTACCTCCTCCTATACGTGTAACTTTTAAGTGGTATGCCTTGTAACTGATGAATGATCCGAGTGTGCTTCCTATTTCAAAGACAATGAGTTGCTCCAGATGCTTCGTGGAAAACAAAAATACCATTTGACCTGTATCACAAGAACAACGGGTCTCACCCGAGTTCTCTGTACAGGTTACATTCAAACACACACACACACTTTGTCCTAACATCACTTATTCAATGTTTGACCCTTATAGATCATATGTTACAAGTATGCACAAAACCAGACAAGTATACATTCTAAATTATTGACAGGCATATTAACAAAATTGGATTACTGCAGTGAAATATACTGCATCACGTTACATCGTATTAATAAGAAGCTTTTAAAAAAAGTTGCAGTCTGCTTCACAGTGTATGTAAAACATACTATTGTGTCATTCAAAACGAGTAGGCCATTCTCTTTGGTTCTATTCGGTAAAGTCACGTAGGTAAAAAATAAAACAAAAATCAAGACGTTTCTGCCACAACACAAGTGGCCTTCATCAGGTGAAGGGACCAGACTGTCTCGAGGACAGCGCTGGAGTGAACACAGCCAAGCTCAGACCGCGACCTTTAAGCTGTCAGAGGAATTAAGGTGCCTTGACAAAGTCATTAGCATAAAAAATTAGCATTTAATTGGCGGACTTAGCATGATGAACGGTGTAGAGGGGGTGAACATGTGCAGGCCGGCGAGGGGGGGAGGGGGAGTTTACATATTGATGGTGTGAAAAGGGAATTTTAAGAAGCTGCGAAAGTTTAGGGTACCACTTGAAAAAATATACTGTACCATTGAAAATTAGTTTAATGTTTAGTTCGATTTAGAACATCTTTCCAATGGTTGCTTAATTTGAAACCATCTTCTCGGTTGAAATTGTTTGTGTTTGTAAATCTGAATTGCCTCGTGAACAAATCTCTGATAAACACCCGTGGGTTTGCAAAGAACCTTGGTATCGGAGAAAATTATATCGTGATCACCCACAGCGTTGTAACAGTGATCAGCTACGGCAGAAGAATTCGCTTTGCCGTGTTTCAAATCTAATTTGTGCTCATGAATTCGGTCAGAGACATGTCGCTTCGTCTCCCCGATATAGCAATCACCGCAGATACAACTCAATTTGTAGTAGGCCATTGCATGTTGGCGTCTGAGTGAAAATGTAGCAAATTCTAAACATTACCTACAAACTACACAACTGAGATGACGCATCAATCATCGCCCCCTACTGACAGGCTCCGGTCCACATGCAGGCCGGTGCAGGGCCACCACCTTGTGCCACACAGGGGCAGCTGCTACTTGGGGATGCTCTTCGAGTGTTTCAGACGAGATACGACACAAAACTCCGAGTTGCTGAGGCGATTAACCAAGCACCATGTAAAAGCAATTATTATGATAACATAGTGAATGCTTGGGAGCTTATTGTCTCTCGCTCCTGGTTAGAGATCGACCCAACCCACGGGCCCACAAAGTGTTCAACTTCACATTCTTGTCATTAAAGGCCTGTGACAAAGGTGCATCTATTGTAGCGACATCGTCTCTGGCTTACACATCTACCGGGTCTCCACTTGACTTTGTATTGTCTAGGAGCAAGTCCACCCACACCTCCACTTCCACAAACTGCTGGGAGTTGCCTCGCTCTGCCTCAGTCAGAATTCTCCTCCTGCTTCACGATGTGAAGGTCCCATTTTGGAGTTGAATCATCTTCACTTTTTACTTTCACTTCATCGCTCATCACTTCTTCACATTTCACCTTCACCTCTTCATATTTCACCTCGATACCTCTAAAAGTGTCCAAGCTGGGATTTTTGTCCGGTTCTTGTTTCATGAGGGATGGGCTCATGGCGGCACTTTGACTTTCACAAGCTGATTTCAGACTCCGACTCAGCTCCTTGTGGATCTTCTGATGCTTTTGTGTTCTCTGGTGTTTTCGAAGATTTGATGAATCTGCAAACGGCTTCCCGCACAGAGTACACTTGAAGGGTTTCTCTCCTGTGTGTGTTCTCTGGTGTTTTACAAGATCAGATGAATGTGCAAACGCCTTCACGCACACACTGCACTTGAAGGGTTTCTCTCCTGTGTGTGTTCTATGGTGTTTTACCAGATCAGATGAATGTGCAAACGCCTTCACGCACACACTGCACTTGAAGGGTTTCTCTCCTGTGTGTGTTCTCTGGTGTTTTACAAGAGCAGATGACTGTGCAAACGCCTGCATGCACACACTGCACTTGAAGGGTTTCTCTCTGTGTGTTCTCTGGTGTAATACGAGATGATATGACTGTCTAAACACCATCCCGCACATCGTGCACCTGAAGGGTTTTTCTCCCGTGTGTGTTCTCTGGTGTGTTACAAGATTACATGAATCTTAAAATGTCTTCCCACACACACTGCACTTGAAGGGTTTCTCTCCCGTGTGTGTTCTCTGGTGTACTTTAAGATGTGGTGACTGTGCAAACGCGATCCCGCACAGAATGCACCTGAAGGGTTTCTCTCCCGTGTGTGTTCTCTGGTGTGTTACAAGATGCCATGAATCTGAAAACGCCTTCCCGCACAGAGTACACTTGAAGGGTTTCTCTCCTGTGTGTGTTCTCTGGTGGGTCTCAAGAACTGATGGCCATGCAAATGCCTTGTCACACACAGTGCACTTGAAGGGTTTCTCTCCTGTGTGAGTTCTCTGGTGCTGTGTCAAGTTTCCAGTCCGGTCCGTGCTGTATGCACGCTGGTCGCATTGTTGACTTGTCGTACCGAGCTGCTGCCTTTGCTCCATGAAACCAATTCTGCAGAGGAAGCGTCAAAGGAAGCGTCAGCTGCAGACAGAAAATAAGAATATCCACGCCATTTACAAGTCAGTTTCGAGGCACAGAGGAATGCATATATACACAGTAACACGTGACTTACACGTCTATACTTATTACTATATTCATGATGTAGTGAAAACGTTTCCCAAATTCATCACGAGAGGGCAAATGTCATAAATATGCCTGGAAGCCCTCATATCTTCAAAATGAATGTTAACCCCAAATTCCGAGCACACAATTTCTGCTGTCTGACTACAAAAATAATATTTATGAAAGCTAAATTCGACTGACATAGCAAAGGGTGTTGAAAACAATACTATTTGTGTTATGCAGAAATGCATGAATTAATGTTCAATCGCAACTTAGAGGTGTGAATCCAGGCTCAGATGTCCTTGAATGCTGGGGATGAACAGATCCGACTTCAGCTGCATGTGTGTGCTGTGTTCACCTCCTGTTTCCATTCTTATAAAAAGTTCCAGAGGAAAACAAAAATAAACTATTGTTTTGATATAACCTCCGTGTTCAACAGAGTTAATAGACTTTACTTCAAACACAAACTTGACACTGTCACACACTGCCATGAGTAAACAGGTGGTGGTGTGACCAGAACCATGCCTGGCCACCTTCATCTTCTCAGCATTAATTCTTCCTCACTCCACCAAGTAATGAATCGAGGATCAATCAACATAGCCGAGGCTATCCGTGTCTCTGTCTCTCTCTCCCCGTGGTGAAGGTGTTCCCCTCCACACATTCAGAGTCAACAGCGGCACGCGCTTAACGTCTTTGACCGATAGATGCATTGACGCACGTATTGTTGGTTCTTTCAGTAAAGTCACGTAGATAGAAAATAACAGATTAAATTTAATAAGATAAAGACCACTTGTGTTGCGATCGAAACGTCGTGGGTTTTTTGCTTTATTTTCAATTTTTTTTATTTTTCATTTAATTTATAATCTGTTATTTTCATTTAATTTTCTATCTATGTGACTTTACCGAAAGAACCAAGAATATTAATTCCTGCAGTCACCAAAGTTTTAAGTCAAAACATTCACACACGTTGACAAAGCCTCACCTTGTGTTGTTGTGGGCAGGTCACTTCTGATAACAAGAGCGGTATAGCAGCTCAAGCGGGCTTGGCCTGGTGAAAAAAATAACGAAAATAAAAACTGCGTGAATATTTACAATAAAACAAAGTTACAAAGTGGCGAGCCGGGTGAAGACAAATTAAACTTAAGCGAGATAATTAAAGTGAATGCAATCAGGCGAGGGCAGGAGGCTAGGCCCCGCGTTGTAAAGTTCCAACCTGGACATCGATTCCCATGCTCGCTGCTACTCAACTGACATCCCTACGAGAGAGAGGCTCTACCTTGGTAAACAACAACAACAACCACCACCACAACCACCACCACCATGAGAATTTCTCACCTCGGATTTCAGTGCAAGCGCGGATCGGCAGCCTCCTGTTACCTCGCGACATCACGCGGGTAAGCAGGTAACATGACGTCACTTCCGTGGTAATAGACACGCCCCTCCCACAAAGAGCGGCGCTGTAACTGAATAAATTATATTTTGATTTAAAGCTTTCGTGACTGCAGTAATTCATATTCTTAGTTTTTTCGGTAAAGTCACGTTGAAGAGAAACAACAAAATAACAAAATATATATAAAACAATAAAAAATTCTCACGACGTTTTGACCATAACTCAAACGGTCATCATCAGGTGTGTCGGTTTGCATAAATTTATTTTGAAAACGGCATATTTATTTATTTATTTATATAAAAATAACGTTTGCGTCACGCGCAACGATTGGCAGTTTGCCCAGGACTAGTCCATCTATTTTTTGAAAAGAGGAGGGGGGAGACGAAATTTGTTTTTATGTATGCTGTCTGAAAGCCACTGTAAGTGTGAACAATCAATCAAGAACTGAAATGATTTATCAAATCTTTCCAATGATTGCTAAGATAGAATCCATCTTCTCGGTTGAAATTGTCTCTGTGCTTGTATATGTGGATAGCCTCATGAACGAATCTCTCATGGAAGCCAGATGGCTTACAAAGAACCTCCGTCTTGGAAAAGTCAATGGCATGTGAGCCTACTGAATTAGAACAATGATCTGCTACGGCCGAGGTGTTGGTCCTACCGTGTTTAAGGTCTGCTTTATGTTCACGAATGCGGTCCGAGATATGGCGTTTGGTTTCTCCAATGTAACTACTACCACAGAGGCAACTTAGTTTGTAGACACCAGGGTATTGTATGTCCGAAATCACATCTTTTACAGACGGAACCAGATCACGGATTTTATGTAATGTGTTGAAACGGACCTGGATCTTGTGTTTATTCAAGATTTTGGAGATCTTTTTTGTGATCCCAGCAATGTAGGGTAAAGTGATGGTTTTGAAAGGCTCCTCAAGAGGGTTCTTCTTCATGGTTTGAGTGATAGCTTTGCGGATTGTATAGTCGGAGTAACCATTAGCCCTAAGAGCTTGGTGTACGTGCTTGAGTTCACTGCTTATGTGTTCCTGGTCGGATATGCATTGGGCTCTATGATACAGAGTCTTGATGAGAGAATTCTTCTGTGATGGATGGTGGTGGGAATCCGGTTTCAGATAAGCATCCGTATGGGTAGCTTTCCTGTAGACAGAGTGGCTCATTGAACCATCAGGTCTCTTTTTAATTAGGACATCCAAAAAAGGTATCTTGCCATCTATTTCGACTTCCATGGTAAATCTGATGGCTGGGTGTATGGAATTGATGTGGTCGAAGAATTGGTCTAGAGCAGGCCGGCCATGTGGCCAGATGACAAAAGTGTCATCCACGTACCTCTTCCATAAGGTTGGGCGCAGAGTGGCAGTCTGGATGGCGTCAGTCTCAAATTTCTCCATGAAAATGTTAGCTATAACTGGAGAAAGGGGGGAGCCCATTGGGGTGCCCTCAGTTTGTTTGTAGAAAGTTCCATTCCAAGTGAAGTATGTATTGGTTAAACAGTGTCTCACCAGGGGGGGTACCTCAGTGTTTAGTCCTTGATGAACCAAGTCTTCAATGATTGCAATGGTGTCAGGTACAGGAACCTTGGTGAATAAGGAAACTACATCAAAACTGACAAGCAGGTCGTCTGGGGACAGGGAAATACCCTTGATTGTTGATACCAGGTGAGTAGAATTTTGTACCGCAGAGGTGGTCTTTCCAGTGAAAGGACGCAGGATTTCAGACAAAAAACGAGCTAGTTTGTAGGTGGGGGAGCTGATTTTAGAGACTATGGGACGAAGAGGTGTATCAACTTCATGTATTTTTGGTAAGCCGTATAATCTTGGTGGCCTGGCAGCAGAAGGTTTCAACGAAAACTGTTTACAGGAAAGCTACCCATACGGATGCTTATCTGAAACCGGATTCCCACCACCATCCATCACAGAAGAATTCTCTCATCAAGACTCTGTATCATAGAGCCCAATGCATATCCGACCAGGAACACATAAGCAGTGAACTCAAGCACGTACACCAAGCTCTTAGGGCTAATGGTTACTCCGACTATACAATCCGCAAAGCTATCACTCAAACCATGAAGAAGAACCCTCTTGAGGAGCCTTTCAAAACCATCACTTTACCCTACATTGCTGGGATCACAAAAAAGATCTCCAAAATCTTGAATAAACACAAGATCCAGGTCCGTTTCAACACATTACATAAAATCCGTGATCTGGTTCCGTCTGTAAAAGATGTGATTCCGGACATACAATACCCTGGTGTCTACAAACTAAGTTGCCTCTGTGGTAGTAGTTACATTGGAGAAACCAAACGCCATATCTCGGACCGCATTCGTGAACATAAAGCAGACCTTAAACACGGTAGGACCAACACCTCGGCCGTAGCAGATCATTGTTCTAATTCAGTAGGCTCACATGCCATTGACTTTTCCAAGACGGAGGTTCTTTGTAAGCCATCTGGCTTCCATGAGAGATTCGTTCATGAGGCTATCCACATATACAAGCACAGAGACAATTTCAACCGAGAAGATGGATTCTATCTTAGCAATCATTGGAAAGATTTGATAAATCATTTCAGTTCTTGATTGATTGTTCACGCTTACAGTGGCTTTCAGACAGCATACATAAAAACAAATTTCGTCTCCCCCCTCCTCTTTTCAAAAAATAGATGGACTAGTCCTGGGCAAACTGCCAATCGTTGCGCGTGACGCAAACGTTATTTTTTTTATATATAAATAAATAAATATGCCGTTTTCAAAATAAATTTATGCAAACCGACACACCTGATGATGACCGTTTGAGTTATGGTCGAAACGTCGTGAGAATTTTTTATTGTTTTATATATATTTTGTTATTTTGTTGTTTCTCTTCAACGTGACTTTACCGAAAAAACTAAGAATATGAATTACTGCAGTCACGAAAGCTTTAAATCAAAATTTAATCGCCTCTACGGGGAGGGTTTTCACATAACTTTAAGATCCTTCAACAAACTCCGGGATAAGAAAGCTCAGCTGATCGAGTCTCTCACCTTCCTGAAGAGATGCCGCGACTCTGGGGTAATACCAATCGCATTTACACTCACCTCTGCTACTGTAACTTCTTCTAATGCGAAACGAATTCTTTTCAAAACTAGCTTAGCTCTTATCTCAGAAAAAATCAGACTTATACGCACAGAACTAGATCAGTTAGACAAGACACTCTACAAATCACACTTATCATTGACGGCAATAATGTCCACATCGGATTGGGAACATGTAGACAATATGACTGCCTCTTCAGCTGCTACTATGTCGACCAAATGTAAGGAAAACCTGATTTCCAAATTTAACCTCCTCTTCAACAAAAGACCGGACCCACACACCAAAAAGTTAGACGTTAATAAAGTCGTAATTAATCGCAGTAACAGTTCTATTTCCGATGGTCTGAAATCCGTTTTAGCTAAAGGTCTAAACTTTGCAGTCACACCTAAACACATACCAGTTAATGAAATAATTGCCCAAGTAGACGTTGCTCTCAGGGGCCTGGGTCACATCGCTGCAGACGTAGCAAGATCTGAAATCGCTGCAACCCTCAAAAACGCTAAGATGCCAGCTAGCAACCTCAGCAAAGATGAGCGTTTTGAATTATATAAATTAAAAAAGAGGAATGATATTGTAGTTCTCTCAGCTGACAAAGGCAATGCTACTGTCATCATGGATAAAATAGAATACAACAACAAAATTAAAGAATTACTCGACGATGGTAGTTATACAAAAATAAAAAGAGATCCCACCAACAGCCTCGTCACACAAACCAACAAAATAATTTCTGATTCAACCGCATTAATTGATCAATCTAAACAGTTTTCGTTGAAACCTTCTGCTGCCAGGCCACCAAGATTATACGGCTTACCAAAAATACATAAAGTTGATACACCTCTTCGTCCCATAGTCTCTACTATCAGCTCCCCCACCTACAAACTAGCTCGTTTTTTGTCTGAAATCCTGCGTCCTTTCACTGGAAAGACCACCTCTGCGGTACAAAATTCTACTCACCTGGTATCAACAATCAAGGGTATTTCCCTGTCCCCAGACGACCTGCTTGTCAGTTTTGATGTAGTTTCCTTATTCACCAAGGTTCCTGTACCTGACACCATTGCAATCATTGAAGACTTGGTTCATCAAGGACTAAACACTGAGGTACCCCCCCTGGTGAGACACTGTTTAACCAATACATACTTCACTTGGAATGGAACTTTCTACAAACAAACTGAGGGCACCCCAATGGGCTCCCCCCTTTCTCCAGTTATAGCTAACATTTTCATGGAGAAATTTGAGACTGACGCCATCCAGACTGCCACTCTGCGCCCAACCTTATGGAAGAGGTACGTGGATGACACTTTTGTCATCTGGCCACATGGCCGGCCTGCTCTAGACCAATTCTTCGACCACATCAATTCCATACACCCAGCCATCAGATTTACCATGGAAGTCGAAATAGATGGCAAGATACCTTTTTTGGATGTCCTAATTAAAAAGAGACCTGATGGTTCAATGAGCCACTCTGTCTACAGGAAAGCTACCCATACAGATGCTTATCTGAAACCGGATTCCCACCACCATCCATCACAGAAGAATTCTCTCATCAAGACTCTGTATCATAGAGCCCAATGCATATCCGACCAGGAACACATAAGCAGTGAACTCAAGCACGTACACCAAGCTCTTAGGGCTAATGGTTACTCCGACTATACAATCCGCAAAGCTATCACTCAAACCATGAAGAAGAACCCTCTTGAGGAGCCTTTCAAAACCATCACTTTACCCTACATTGCTGGGATCACAAAAAAGATCTCCAAAATCTTGAATAAACACAAGATCCAGGTCCGTTTCAACACATTACATAAAATCCGTGATCTGGTTCCGTCTGTAAAAGATGTGATTTCGGACATACAATACCCTGGTGTCTACAAACTAAGTTGCCTCTGTGGTAGTAGTTACATTGGAGAAACCAAACGCCATATCTCGGACCGCATTCGTGAACATAAAGCAGACCTTAAACACGGTAGGACCAACACCTCGGCCGTAGCAGATCATTGTTCTAATTCAGTAGGCTCACATGCCATTGACTTTTCCAAGACGGAGGTTCTTTGTAAGCCATCTGGCTTCCATGAGAGATTCGTTCATGAGGCTATCCACATATACAAGCACAGAGACAATTTCAACCGAGAAGATGGATTCTATCTTAGCAATCATTGGAAAGATTTGATAAATCATTTCAGTTCTTGATTGATTGTTCACACTTACAGTGGCTTTCAGACAGCATACATAAAAACAAATTTCGTCTCCCCCCTCCTCTTTTCAAAAAATAGATGGACTAGTCCTGGGCAAACTGCCAATCGTTGCGCGTGACGCAAACGTTATTTTTTAAATATATATATAAATAAATAAATATGCCGTTTTCAAAATAAATTTATGCAAACCGACACACCTGATGATGACCGTTTGAGTTATGGTCGAAACGTCGTGAGAATTTTTTATTGTTTTATATATTTTTTGTTATTTTGTTGTTTCTCTTCAACGTGACTTTACCGAAAAAACTAAGAATATGAATAAATTATGTTAATGAGGCCGGCCCATATGTCGAGGGATGGAGCGTGGCTGCTGAACCCATCGCAATAAACTCGCGACGGCTTTAACGGACACATTATGTTAATGAGCCACCAGTCACTGGGCGTACCTTTGCCCAAATAAGGATTGGCACTGGACATCGGCAGTGACCCAAGCGGAGGTGACGTCACGCTCAAGAGCGCCGTGGACGGGGATGGGGGAGTGTGAATACCTTGGTGACATGATGTCACTAGCGAGTTACACCTCCCGCTGGCACTTCATGCCAATGAGGTCATGCTGAGTGGTGACGTCACAGAGCGGGGATGGAGTTTAAGTTGATTTAGATTCATTTTCCATTGCCCCCTCCCTTGGGTGCGTGAACTCAGCAAAAACAACGTGGACATTATCGTGTATACACTGTGTGTGTGTACACACTGTGTGTGTGTACGTACACACTGTGTACGTGTACGTACACACACACAGTGTGTACACACACTGTGTGTAAATACTTTGTGTGTGTACACGTACACAGTGTGTGTGTGTACACAGTGTGTGTGTAGTGGGGGGCAAAGGCGGTGCATTGGCCAGTCATCTGAGTCAGTCGACCCATGGCATCTTATCATCAATTTATTTTTTAAAATGTATTATTTTTATTTGTTATTTGTATTAATATTTTTTATTTTTTAATCTTTTATTATGTTTATTTTTTGTTTTCTATCTACGTGACTTTACCGAAAGAACCAGGAATATGGTAGCGCATTCTCTATTTGTTGCAGAGGTTCAAAGTTCAAATCCGACAGGCACACCTGGCTACCCCAGTAACATTCACCACAATATGCGCTGTTCTGCTTCACGGCGGATGTAAAACAGAGTATTGTGTCACTCACAACGCACAGGTCACTGCATGTTGGTGTCACGGTCAAAATTCTGGTAATTCCAAACATTATCCAGAAACTCCACAAGGGAGATGACGCGTCAATGATCGCCCCCTACCGACAGACTCATGCCCCGTGCAGGCCGGTGCAGGGCCACCTTGTGCCACACAGGGTCAGCTGCCACTAGGGGGCGCCCTTCGATTGTTTGAGATGAGATTCGATACGAAACACCGAGTTGCTGAAGCAATTAGGCAAGCGACTTATGAGTGCAAATATGTTGTTTATAACGTAGTGAATGCTTGGGAGCTTAATTGTCTCTCGTTCCTGCTCACAGATTTACCCAGCACACAGATCTTACATATGAAAAGCTAATGGTCAGTGAGGTCAGCAGCACTGTAGGTTCTGGTGTCAAGGACATGGGCCTGCATTCGCTGGTCCACTGCTCTATAGTCCAGCGGATGTTCTTGCTTGGACCCGGCGTGAATCCATGATGTTGTCTGGATGCACAGATGCCAGAACAGCGTGTTGGCAATGACAAGCCCACAGGCTGCGCAGAAGTCTAACAGCCTCCTACCGTTGTTATTGAGTTGATCTGGCCCATGCCTTCCAATCGCTCCAGACCAGGTGCCAGCATCATCACCAACTCGGGCATTAAAGTTACCCAACAGTATGACTCTATCCCGAGGGGCTACTTTTAGCTAACACCTGTGACAGGATGTCATAGAAGGAATCTGAATCCACGGGCTTGCCTGCATCCCTCCACTGATGTTCATCTTCGGTGGGGGCGTAAGCAGCCACCACCACCACCACCAGTCTCTGCCTCCTGTTGATGGGGAGGCGAGACCAAAGTAGCCTGGGGCTTACAGCTTCTCACACCTCGCCGCCATCTTCCCACGCCGCCTTCATTCTTTTTTTCAGAATAAGAGCCACTCATTGTTGTTTGGCAGTCTCCTGCCCCGAGTGGAGGACTCTGCACCCCTCATGATGATTGGAGTCAGAGCCGGTCCACTGGATCTCCTGAATGCCACAGAGATCCAGGTGGTACCAGTCCAGCTCTGTACAGAGTAGCAGCCTCTCCTCCACGTGGCCATTCTCAGTGGCTTTTTGCCATTTCTAGAGGAACCCCAAGGGTAAGGATTCAGGCATTGCTCCTCACAATGTTATCGTCTGGCATCACAACCACCAACAACACACCTGTATTTGAATTGTAAGTAACTTTAATGAACACAACGCAACCCAAACAACCGTTCGTTTGAAAAACATATCCTAAAGAATCGTCACTGGGTGTTGGCTGTGAGCGGGAATCAAACTCGGGTCGTCATGTTTGTAGAGCAGCGCACTAACCGCTAGACTACCACCACACACGTTACACACACACACGGTACACACACACACAGTGTACACACACACGGTACACACACACACAATACACACACACGCACAGTACACACACACGCACAGTACACACACTCGCACAGTACACACACACTCACGGTACACACACACACAGTACACACACGTACGCACGGCACGCCCACACTCCTTCAGTCACGTGACTAAGGTTGACGCGCCGCCCCGTCTCCCGAGGTGACCTCTTGGCTCTCTCGTCTCTCCTCGACACGTAGATTCATTTCTTACTCTTACCTAGAAACCTCATTGTCTGTCTGTCTCTGTGGACGCAACTTGCGAGGAATTGTGCTCACAAACTGTGGGGTTTACGTTTCAAATAAAGTGCCCAGATACCACGCGATAAGCCCCGTGGTGAGACAGTGCTATTCCTATTTCCAATCCGTCAACTTGAAAGTAGTTAAATTAACAATTTATTACTAATCTCCATATATACCAAAGCCAAAGTTGTGAATGTGTGCGTCTGTTCAAAATGTTTAGCGTACTTCCCGACACGCACCAAGCTTGAAATTTGCCATGTGGGTAATTTCCAGACTGTACACCGTGCAAACATTATAAAAATAGACTTTTGTATATTTTTTGGGGGGGGCGCGCAATAATGTATAAGCTTGAAAACACCACGATACATAGGACTTACTTTGATTAGAATCTTGGAATTGATTGTGTACATGTTGAAATTGTTAAATGAACATTTTGAGTACACTGCTGTTTTAATAAATGTTCATGATTCTGAGAATATAAGTGTAATTCTGAGCATCATAATGACCATATTGGAATTGTCATCATGAATGGGGGTAAAATTATTTTTTATAACAATAGGAATGCATTTCGATTTAAAGCTTTCGTGACTGCAATGATTCATCTTCTTTGGTTCTTTCGGTAAAGTCACGTAGTATGAGAATAAAATAATAAATTGATAAAATAAAATAACACAATAATATTCTCACGACGTTTCGGCCACAACACAAGCGGCCTTCATCAGGTGAAGGGACGAGACTGTCTGGTAGGACAGCGCTGGAGTGAAAGAGCCACGTTCAGATCACGGCCTTTAAGCTGTGTGAGAGGAACAAAGCGCCTTGACAAAGGAATTAGCATATAATTTAGCATTGAAATGGCTGAATGATTAGCTTGTGACTGGTCACAGAAATAGTTATGTTAAAAGTTAAAGCATACACATCCGCAGAGGCACCCCTTGACAATGGAATTAGCATAGAATTTAGCATTGAAATAGCTAAGTTAAAGCATACACATCCGCAGAGGCACCCCTTGACAATGGAATTAGCATAGAATTTAGCATTGAAATAGATGAGTGATTAGCTTGTAACTGCTCACAGAAATAGCTACGTTAAAGTCAGACCATACACATTCACCGAGGCACTTAGTACAAATCAAACAGGAGAATTTAGCATTGAAATAACTAGGCGAATTTAGCATTGAAATAACTGAGTGATTAGCTAGTGACTGGTCACAGAAATGACTATGTTGAAGTCAAGGCCTACACATCTGAGCTATTCACAGTACTATATAGTGAACCAATAAAAACTAAAATATAAATTACCTTAATGTTATCAATAAACTCTATATTCTCCAATCAGCTAAGCTACCAACAATAAGTCGTTATATATCACAATCCTATATGGCGAAAAAATGGGTGGATTCTTACCCTCAACTTTAGCACCACGGATAGCTACGGGCCCCGTTCAGACGGACGAGTTCGTCCATGGTCGGAACAGAGGAGGGGGAGAGAGACAGCTGCGAGGCCCTAGTATACTCCATGTTGTAAAACCATACCATTAACCGTGGTGTGAGAGGTATTAAGAGGCAATGCTGGCGAAAGAGCTGCGGTCTGAAGGTCATCGTAAAAATACAATTAATTAAGAACAGAAATGATTTAAAACATCTTTCCAGTGGTTACTAAGCCAGAATCCATCTTCTCGGTTGAAATTGTCTCTGTGCTTGTATATGTGAATGGCCTCATGAACGAATCTCTCATGGTAGCCGGTTGGTTTGCAAAGAACCTCCGTCTTGGAGAAGTCAATGTCATGTGAGCCCACTGAATTATAACAGTGATCTGCCACGGCAGAGGAGTTCGTCCTACCGTGTTTCAAGTCTGCTTTATGTTCGCGGATGCGGTCCGAGATATGTCTTTTGGTTTCTCCAATGTAGCTACTACCACAGAGGCACTTTAGTTTGTAAATGCCCGGGCACTGTATGTCTGGAACAGCATCTTTTACAGATGGAACTAAATCACGGATTTTATGTACTGTGTTGAATCGGACCTGGATCTTGTGTTTATTCAGGATTTTGGAGATCTTTTTAGTGACCCCTGCAATGTAGGGTAAGGTGATGGTTTTGAGTGGCTCCACAAGAGGATCCTTCTTCATGACTGGAGTGATGGCTTTGCGGATTGTGTAGTCGGAGTAGCCATTAGCCCTGAGAGCCTGGTGTACGTGCTTGAGTTCACTGGTAATGTGTTCCTGGTCGGAAATGCATTGGGCTCTATGGTATAGAGTCTTGATGAGGGAGTTCTTCTGGGATGGATGGTGGTGGGAATCCAGTTTCAAGTAAGCATCTGTATGGGTAGCTTTCCTGTAGACAGAGTGGCTCATTGAACCATCATGTCTCCTTTTAATTAAGACATCCAAAAAGGGTAGTTTGCCATCTTTTTCGACCTCCATGGTAAATCTGATGGCTGGGTGTATGGAATTGATGTGGTCGCGGAATTGGTCTAGAGCAGGCTGGCCATGTGGCCAGATGACAAAGGTGTCATCAACGTACCTCTTCCATAAGGTCGGGCGTAGAGTGGCAGTCTGAATGGTGTCAGTTTCAAATTTTTCCATGAATACGTTGGCTACAACCGGAGATAGGGGGGAGCCCATTGGGGTGCCCTCAGTTTGTTTGTAGAAAGTTCTATTCCAGGTGAAGTATGTGTTCGTTAAGCAATGTCTCATCAGGGGGGGTACATCAGTATGCAGTCCTTGATGAACCAGGTCTTCAATGATAGCGATGGTGTCAGGTACCGGGACTTTGGTGAACAAGGACACCACATCAAAACTGACAAGCAGGTCGTTTGGGGACAGGAAAATGCCTTTGATTGTCGATACAAGGTGAGAAGAATTTAGTACCGCAGAGGTGGTTTTTCCAGTGAAAGGTCGCAGTATATCAGCAAGAAAACGTGCCAGTTTGTAGGTGGGGGAGCTGATAGTAGAGACGATGGGACGAAGGGGTGTATCTTGTTTGTGTATCTTTGGAAGGCCATATAATCTTGGTGGTCTGGCAGCAGAGGGTTTCAACGAGAACTGTTTGATCTCATCAATTAATGCTGTTGAATCAGAGATGATTTTGTTCGTTTTGGTGACCAGGCTGTTGGTGGGATCTTTTTTTATTTTTGTATAGCTGCCATCGTTGAGTAGTTCTTGAATTTTGTTGTTATATTCTGTTTTGTCCATGATGACAGTGGCATTGCCTTTGTCGGCTGAGAGGACGACAATATCATCCCTCTTTTTTAATTGAGATAATTTAAAACGTTTGTCTTTTCTGATGTTGCTGGGTGGCAACTTAGCGTTTTTGAGGGTTGCTCTAGACCAATTCCGCGACCACATCAATTCCATACACCCAGCCATCAGATTTACCATGGAGGTCGAAAAAGATGGCAAACTACCCTTTTTGGATGTCTTAATTAAAAGGAGACATGATGGTTCAATGAGCCACTCTGTCTACAGGAAAGCTACCCATACAGATGCTTACTTGAAACCGTATTCCCACCACCATCCATCCCAGAAGAACTCCCTCATCAAGACTCTATACCATAGAGCCCAATGCATTTCCGACCAGGAACACATTACCAGTGAACTCAAGCACGTACACCAGGCTCTCAGGGCTAATGGCTACTCCGACTACACAATCCGCAAAGCCATCACTCCAGTCATGAAGAAGGATCCTCTTGTGGAGCCACTCAAAACCATCACCTTACCCTACATTGCAGGGGTCACTAAAAAGATCTCCAAAATCCTGAATAAACACAAGATCCAGGTCCGATTCAACACAGTACATAAAATCCGTGATTTAGTTCCATCTGTAAAAGATGATGTTCCAGACATACAGTACCCGGGCATTTACAAACTAAAGTGCCTCTGTGGTAGTAGCTACATTGGAGAAACCAAAAGACATATCTCGGACCGCATCCGCGAACATAAAGCAGACTTGAAACACGGTAGGACGAACTCCTCTGCCGTGGCAGATCACTGTTATAATTCAGTGGGCTCACATGACATTGACTTCTCCAAGACGGAGGTTCTTTGCAAACCAACCGGCTACCATGAGAGATTCGTTCATGAGGCCATTCACATATACAAGCACAGAGACAATTTCAACCGAGAAGATGGATTCTGGCTTAGTAACCACTGGAAAGATGTTTTAAATCATTTCTGTTCTTAATTAATTGTATTTTTACGATGACCTTCAGACCGCAGCTCTTTCGCCAGCATTGCCTCTTAATACCTCTCACACCACGGTTAATGGTATGGTTTTACAACATGGAGTATACTAGGGCCTCGCAGCTGTCTCTCTCCCCCTCCTCTGTTCCGACCATGGACGAACTCGTCCGTCTGAACGGGGCCCGTAGCAATCCGTGGTGCTAAAGTTGAGGGTAAGAATCCACCCATTTTTTCGCCATATAGGATTGTGATATATAACGACTTATTGTTGGTAGCTTAGCTGATTGGAGAATATAGAGTTTATTGATAACATTAAGGTAATTTATATTTTAGTTTTTATTGGTTCACTATATAGTACTGTGAATAGCTCAGATGTGTAGGCCTTGACTTCAACATAGTCATTTCTGTGACCAGTCACTAGCTAATCACTCAGTTATTTCAATGCTAAATTCGCCTAGTTATTTCAATGCTAAATTCTCCTGTTTGATTTGTACTAAGTGCCTCGGTGAATGTGTATGGTCTGACTTTAACGTAGCTATTTCTGTGAGCAGTTACAAGCTAATCACTCATCTATTTCAATGCTAAATTCTATGCTAATTCCATTGTCAAGGGGTGCCTCTGCGGATGTGTATGCTTTAACTTAGCTATTTCAATGCTAAATTTTATGCTAATTCCATTGTCAAGGGGTGCCTCTGCGGATGTGTATGCTTTAACTTTTAACATAACTATTTCTGTGACCAGTCACAAGCTAATCATTCAGCCATTTCAATGCTAAATTATATGCTAATTCCTTTGTCAAGGCGCTTTGTTCCTCTCACACAGCTTAAAGGCCGTGATCTGAACGTGGCTCTTTCACTCCAGCGCTGTCCTACCAGACAGTCTCGTCCCTTCACCTGATGAAGGCCGCTTGTGTTGTGGCCGAAACGTCGTGAGAATATTATTGTGTTATTTTATTTTATCAATTTATTATTTTATTCTCATTCTACGTGACTTTACCGAAAGAACCAAAGAAAATGAATAGGAATGCAGTTTTGAGCATGACTATTCATATTTCAGACTCATTTATGACAATAGATTCACGATTAAATTGCGATTTTGTTTTGCTCATCAATCAAGATACTGTTAATGATGCGCATGCCCATAAATTGTTGAAATTACTAGAAATGCAAGTTGTGTATACTCTCCAACCCCATTCCTCTACCTACCCATTCCCTTGACGGGCTCCGTGCCCACTTAAACCCATGACGATGGCGGTGATGATTCCACCTCTCGCTGTAACAATCAAAGCACCTCCAACTTCTGAATGCAAAGGTGCTGGGTTGGTGCAACGCCAAAACACATCGTCAACGCCGCTCCCAAGCCCGCCCTACGTTAGTTACATCGTGAGAATCAACAAAATAAAAAGTTCCACAGAGGAAACTAAAATGACATTACGCAATCCCCAAAGTCGCACGCGGTAGGCTACACGACTCGGAGAACAACGTCAGACTTCAAGACTTGCATCGCCATCATCATCATCATCATTTTTCGATTTAAAGCTTTCGTGACTGCAATGATTCATCTTCTTTGGTCTTTCGGTAAAGTCACGTAGAATGAGAATAAAATAATAAATTGATAAAATAAAATAACAATTTATTATTTTATTCTCATTCTACCTGACTTTACCGAAAGAACCAAAGAAGATCATCATCATTCTTCCTCTCCACAAGTCATCGCACGTCAATATTCAACAAGCTGCACACACGTGCAAGTCACCTCTCGACCCGCCAACTGCACAGTTAACGCGATCAGACCCGGGGGTCAAATTAAAATTGTGTCGTCTTTGGTGACGTATTACAATCGGTGTAATTTGATGTACGTACAGCAACTGCTGTACGTACATCAAATTATATCATTGACAACGGGGTTCACTTTTGCGATATCTGCATGCGGTCTTTAATTGTATAGATACGTAGTCAGTTCATTAGTATGGGGTTCCTCTATAAGGAATTGTAAAATGTATTACTTAATAATACGCTTCCAGGCCGCACTTAGCTTGTAGCAGTCAGAGCAGTTAAAATGACTGTACATGTGTAGGTATGAAATAAAAGAAATAGTTATTAAAACATTTAATTTAATGTAGGTATAAAATATATTTAAATAAAATATATTTAATTTACTAAAAAATGTTATTTAATTTAACGTAGATATAAAATAAAATAAATTTAATTTAAATAAATTAAATGTATTAAAAAATTAAATTAAATTTAACGTATGTATGAAATAAAATTTTATTTATTATAAATTTAAATTAAATTTAACGTAGGTATAAAATAAAATGTAATTAAATAAAAAAAATTGTTTTCTACCTCCGTGACTTTACCGAAAGACGCAAAGAGTGTGGACCCACGTGACATCAAGGCTGTCCTAGTCTAGGCAAGGCCTCAGGGTGTACCGGGCCTTTCACAACAACAGCCGCAGCAGCAACAACGGTTCTCTTGAGAAAATGCTTTAAAAAATAAAGTCAACGTAGCTTACCTTGACACTCGCGAACTTTAAAGATTAAAATAATTAAAACAAAACTAAACACTCACACGCACATGGGCGCGCGGTGGTCAGCGTGTAGGGCATTAAAAATGGTAGCGTCCTCCCGCGATCTGATTGGTCGCCGCGTGCCAAAGTGGGGAGGGGGGGGAGGGCCAGCGATCCGATTGGTCGAGAGACAAACCTGGGAGCGTCTCCGGTGCGCAGCGATTGGTCAACGGTTGTCCTATGCTAATTTTGGTATGCTAATTAATTTTAATCTGTATGCTAATGCAGTATATTTATCCATACTCATTAAGTTTAATGTTTATCCTAAATTAGTTAAAAATGTATGCTCGTTTAGTTAACATTCTATGATAGTATCGTTACATTTTTTTATGCTATGATTACAGCAGGCATACTGGCTGTGGTGGTACCTGATATGATTACAGCAGGCATACTGACTAGTGGTACCTGCTATAATTACAGCAGTACATACTGACTGTGGTGGGACCTGCTAAGGTGACAGCAGTGCATACTGCTTATATGCTTTATCACATGTCGTAAATGTGATAGTTTCATCCCATAAATGGTGTCCTTGACCGGCCCAGAGCAGACATTTCACCTTGCCTTAGAACCTGAGGTTGGGATAGCATTAGCAATTCCAAGTTCTTTAGGTGACCAATAGCAACGAATTATGTGGCAAAACATTTGAAATGAGTGGGTTATGACGTACTGTACTTCACTCTTATCGACCATTAACATAAGTCTGTGTTACTGGCGTTGTGCTGCCTTGGCTGGTACCAACTTCCTCTTTGACCACGTGGACCACGCGGATGAATGGTCTACGCGAATCGAGCGACCGATGGAGACTCTCAGGCGAAATCGTGGAAGTCGTGTGACAGAAGCCACGCGTGGAGGATAGATGCATGCTGGCGAGACGTCGTCTTCAGTTTAATTTAAGTTTCATGTGTCAGGTGTAGAGCCCTGTGAGCCGTGCGGCCCTTGACTCGGGTGCAACCGCAACAAAACAAAAACGTGAACATATTCATGTTGTGGGTCACTGTTGACGATGTGGGTCCCTACTGACGAGGTGAGTGTCCATATTCATGTTGTGGGTCACTGTTGACGATGTGGGTCCCTACTGACGAGGTGAGTGTCCATATTCATGTTGTGGGTCACTTTTGACGATGTGGGTCCCTACTGACGAGGTGAGTGTCCATATTCATGTTGTGGGTCACTGTTGATGATATGGGTCCCGATTGAAGATATGGGTCCGGATTAAAGAGGTGAGCGTCCCTTTTGATGTGGGTCTCTATTGACGAGGCGAGCATCCCTGTTGACGATGTTGGTCCCTGATGACGATTTGGGTCCGTGTTAACGATGTTAGCACTCAATTGGTCCTCGTCTAATAGCCTATATGTTCTACCATATGTAAACCCATACGACAATAAATGTTACAATACATAGCATGTATGAGAATTCAAATTCATGTCAACCACCACTCACCCTCCCCTCGACTCACTCCCACGCTCAGCCCTCCACTAGGGTACCCCCCCCCCCGCCCACACCGGTGGCAGAGGGCCTTGTTGGACCCAAGACACCTCTCCTTCTTTCCACAGAGCTACAAGACAATCAGAGTCTAGTCGTCCTACACATCGTCAGCAAGACGGATGAGGTGAGCTACGTCTGGCTGTGTGTGGCGCCGAGCGTAAAGATTTTCTTCTCTTCTGCAGCATGCGTCCACGTCAACTTTCACCACCAAGCGCGCCCAGACTCCTCCACGGCTCCGCTGCCTCTCCTGCCCTCGTCCTCCTGCTTCCGCTCCGTCCGATCGCCCCCCTCTCCTCCCGCCCCTTGCCGTCTCTCTTCACACGCGCACTCCGACCTCCCTCGCTTTCCACGTCAGGAGGTACGCCCGAGATCATTCGTCCTGCCCACACCAACGGCTCACCCATTGTCTGACTGTGTCTCCGTTCATGCAGGTAAGGGCACCATCACGGCGTAGCGGTTAGCGGCGCTGCGCCATTCTCGCTCACGGCCAATACCAGCGACAATTAGGGGCCGTCCGTGAATGACGTCACGCACCTAGAGGGGGGCGGGGTCAGACGTTTGTGACGATGTGTGACAAGGTGGGGGGTTTGAGAAATGTGACGTCACATCAAATTGCGCAACATTAAATAGACAACACGTTCTACTTAAATTTTGATTGAAAGCTTTCGTGACTCCAGTAATTCATATTCTTAGCTCTTTCGGTAAGGTCACATTGAAGGGAAACAATAAAATCATATATATTATTTGTTTCCCTTCAACGTGACTTTACTGAAAGAACTAATACGTTCTACTTAATTAAAGACTTTTTAATGTTTTCTCCTACATCAGAGTGCAGCGCCACATTAACAACGCACTACAATGACAATAGTTTAAAGCGATTTGAAGCATGTTTTATTTTTTTTTGGGGGGGGGGGGGCAGAGCTTTGTGACGTCATATTTGAGGGGGAGGGGTCTGACTTTGTGACGTCGTGTGACAATGGGGGCGGGGGGGGGGTCAAAAATCCTCTAAAATCACGTGACGTCATTTAAGGTCGGCCCCTTACCTGAAGCAGTCCTGAGCGTCACTTAGGTGGACTCAGCCATAATTAAGGAGGTGGTGAGGTGGGTGGGGGTGCTAACATCAGAATTTGAGAGCGGCCAGCCGTGGTTCTGTCCACACCAGCCCCTGGTGTTGTTCCATTGCGACCCTCACCGGTGCTCGCTAACAGCGCACGCCCAGTGGGAGTCGATGAGTCCGTGGGTTTCTGTGCGAGTCCGTGGGTCCATGTGTGGGTCTGTGGATGCGTCAGTCTACATTGGGGAGCCTTTGTCTTTGCAGTTTGGGGACAAGTGCAGCACTAGTGTGCAGTAGTGTATAGTGTAGTGTAGTGTGTAGTGTATAGTAGTACATATTGTAGTGTATAGTAGTGTATAGTGTAGTGTATAGTAGTGTATAGTGTAGTGTATAGTAGTGTATTGTGTAGTGTATAGTAGTGTATAGTGTAGTGTATAGTGTAGTGTATAGAAGTGTGTATAGTAGTGTACAGTGTAGTGTATAGTGTAGTGTATAATAGTGTTTAATGTATATTGTAGTGTATAGTGTAGTGTATATTGTAGTTTATAGTAGTGTCTAGTGTAGTGTATAGTAGTGTATAATGTAGTGTATAGTAGTGTATAGAAGTGTGTATAGTAGTGTATAGTGTAGTGTATAATAGTGTTTAATGTATATTGTAGTGTATAGTGTAGTGTATATTGTAGTGTATAGTAGTGTAGTGTATATAGTGTATAGTGTAGTGTATAGTAGTGTATAGTGTAGTGTATAGTAGTGTGTAGTGCATATTGTAGTGTATATTGTAGTGTATAAGTGTAGAGTGTAGAGTATAGTAGTGTAGTGTATTGTATAGTAGTGTATAGTGTAGTGTATAGTAGTGTATATTGTAGTGTATAAGTGTATAGTGTAGTGTATAGTGTATTGTATAGTAGTGTATAGTGTAGTGTATAATAGAGTAGTGTATAGTGTAGTGTATAATAGTGTATTGTATAGTAGTGTATAGTGTAGTGTATAATAGTGTTTATTGTAGTGTATAGTGTAGTGTATAGTGTAGTGTATAGTGTGTAGTGTATAGTGTAGTGTATATAGTAGTGTATAGTGTAGTGTATAGTGTAGTGTATAGTAGTGTATAGCAGTGTAGTGTATAGTAGTGTATAGTGTAGTGTATAGTTTAGTATACTAGTTATCACGTGACTAGTGTAGCTAGCCAGGTGGTGACCACACCCGTGCGTGCATCTCCACTCGTCCGTGTTTGCAAGTAAGCGCTCGTGTGTGTATGTGCACCCGCGTGTTTGTTCGTGTCTGTATGTACGCACACTGTTGCACGTGGTTCACTCGTGTGGGTGTGTAGTGGAACGCACTGCTCATGAAAACATTGCCTCGTTACGCGGTAAAAGATGCGGCACAACGCGAGGGAACTGCAGGGATGAGGCTCTCCGCTCTTGGTGCTGTGAATTAAAACAGCGTCAGAGTGGAGAGTCCCGTCCCTACAGCTGGTAGCTGTGACGGAGTGAGACAGCCACCATGGTTGCCAGGTAAGGGGGGACTTCACCCGGAACTCTCCTCCACACGTGTTCCCCGTGAACATTGTCGCATTAAACGTACGATCAGGAATCTTTAAAATATCAGACCTTTGTTGTTCCGCAAGAATATTAACGCTCAAACTGGTATCGAACTCTTCATGAATTCACTTGGTCAAACAGTTCAGGTACTCGGCAAAGCATTTCACCACCCGGTATGCAACAGTTAAACAATCTACTCCAAATCAACACCGAAATGTCAAATTATCATCCAACATTGACTTCCACATCGATGGAAGCCATTTGCCATGACGTCCAAGCCATTAAACACCGGAACAACGAATGTGCCATTCAAGTACATCTTGAAACCCATTATCTGAAGTAGTTTGTATTAAACAATAACGAAATAATAGAAACACGTTTACAATATTGAGCGAAGTTATAGTCACAGACTTTTTCCAACTTTAGCTCAACAGGACCACAAAAGCTCAGATATGTGGTGCATAATAAATGAATCAATCTGATTGAAATCATCAACTGGCCAAACACTTTTCGATTTCAACATCACCTTATAAAAGAATAACATTTTAAATATAAGCGCACAACTATATCTGTGATGAGCGCTGCACTTTCCGTTGTTTTCATGCAGGGGGCGCTGCAAACCTACGCACCCCTGCATGGACGACGGAGGCGCAGGGACAGACGTTCGATTACGTTGGAATCGATCTGCGGACGGCGGTCTTCTCGCACGGCCAGCAGCTCGATGTCGCCTTATCTCGATCCCGCAATCCCAAACAGGTGAAAGTCCGCATCGAACCGAACCCCCGGCAAGGCCGTCTACTTAACGACGAGAGAAAATTCACACGAAATGTCCTTTTCAATGAAGTCTTCCAGATGTAAATTGATACAAGCTTTTAATGAAGAAATAAAATCATCTAATTCAAAACACAACACAATTCAAAGACGCTTCATTTTAAAACTTCAAAACGGAGCATGGGCTACTTGCGTGAATGCGTCCTTCGTGTGCACATGTTGTGACTTTCCTGGCCTGAAGGCCGTCAATGTGTTGGACCATTAAATGGTGCACAGCGTCTCAACAACAGCAGTGGGGTTTGCTTCAACCGATAGGTAACGAACATCCAGACGTGAATCAGCAAGGAGCATTTCTAGTCCCAGTTAGACAAAATCTACGTCAACACGTAAGACAAAACTACAATTCGTGTTGTAGAGAATGTACCTCCTCCTATACGTGTAACCTTTAAGTGGTATGCCTTGTAACTGATGAATGATCCGAGCGTACTACCTATTTCAAAGACAATGAGTTGCTCCAGATGCTTCGTGGAACACAAAAACACCGTTTGACCTGTATCACAAGAACAACGGGTCTCACCTGAGTTCTCTGTACAGGTTACTTTCAAACACACACACACACTTTGTCCTAACATCACTTGTTCAATGTTTGACCCTTATAGATCAAATGTTACAAGTATGCACAAAACCAGACAAGTATACATTCTAAATTATTGACAGGCATATTAACAAAATTGGATTACTGCAGTGAAATATACTGCATCACGTTACATCGTATTAACAAGCTTTTTAAAAAAGTGGCACAGTCTGCTTCACAGTGTATGTAAAACATACTATTGTGTCATTCAAAACGAGTAGGCCATTGCATGCTGGCGTCTGAGTGAAAATGTAGCAAATTCTAAACATTACCTACAAACTACACAACTGAGATGACACAACAATCATCGCCCCCTACTGACAGGCTCTTTTTTTCGATTTAACGCTTTCGTGACTGCAAGGATTCATCTTCTTTGGTTCTTTCGGTAAAGTCACGTAGAATCTTAGCAGCGTTCATTGTAGCTCTGTCGTCCCGACAGGTTTGTTCCTTTCACCTGAAGGCCACTTGTGTTGTGGCCGAAACGTCGTGAGAATTTTATTGTTTTATTTTATTATTTTATTCTCATTCTACGTGACTTTACCGACAGAACCAAAGAAGATGACAGGCTCTTGTCGACATGCAGGCCGGTGCAGGGCCACCACCTTGTGCCACACAGGGGCAGCTGCTACTTGGGGATGCTCTTCGAGCGTTTGAGATGAGATACAAAACTCCGAGTTGCTGATGCGATTAAGCAAGCACCATGTAAAAGCAATAATTATGATAACATAGTGAATGCTTGGGAGCTTATTGGCTCTTGTTCCTGGTTAGAGATCTACCCAACAAACGGGCCCACAAAGACTGGCCGCTCTTACTCTGCAGGATGAACCTAGAAACTGAAGTTCAACTTCACGTTCTTGTCATTAAAGGCCTGTGACAAAGGTGTATCTATTGTAGCGACATCGTCTCTGGCTTACACATCTACCGGGTCTCCACTTTGTATTGTCTAGGAGCAAGTCCACCCACACCTCCACTTCCACAAACTGCTGGGAGTTGCCTCACTCTGCCTCAGTCAGAATTCTCCTCCTGCTTTACGATGTGAAGCTCCCATTTTGGAGTTGAATCTTCATCTTCACATTTTACCTTCCCTTCTTCGCTCATCACTTCTTCACATTTCACCATCACCTCTTCATATTTCATCTCGATACCTTTAAAAGTGTCCAAGCTGGGATTTTCGTCCGGTTCTTGTTTCATGAGGGATGCGCTCATTGCGGCACTTTGACTTTCACAAGCTGATTTCAGACTCCGACTCCGCTCCTTGTGGATATTCCGATGCTTTTGTGTTCTCTGGTGTCTTCGAAGAGTTGATGAATCTGCAAACGGCTTCCCGCACAGAGTACACTTGAAGGGTTTCTCTCCCGTGTGTGTTCTCTGGTGTACTTTAAGATGTGATGACTGTGCAAACGCCATCCCGCACATAGTGCACTTGAAGGGTTTCTCTCCCGTGTGTTTTCTCTGGTGTGTTACAAGATGCCATGAATCTGAAAACGCCTTGCCACACAGAGTACACTTGAAGGGTTTCTCTCCTGTGTGTGTTCTCTGGTGTTTTTTAAGAGCAGATAACCATGAAAATGCCTTCCCACAAACACTGCACTTGAAGGGTTCCTCTCCCGTGTGTGTTCTCTGGTGTTTTACAAGATTACATGACTGTGTAAACGCCATCCCGCACATCGTGCACCTGAAGGGTTTCTCTCCCGTGTGTGTTCTCTGGTGTTTTACAAGATCAGATGACTGTGCAAATGCCTTCACGCACACACTGCACTTGAAGGGTTTCTCTCCTGTGTGTGTTCTGTGGTGTTTTTTAAGAGTAGATAAATCTGAAAATGGCTTCCCACACACACTGCACCTGAAGGGTTTCTCTCCCGTGTGTGTTCTCTGGTGGTTCTGAAAAACTGATGGCCATGCAAAAGCCTTGTTACACACAGTACATTTGAAGGGTTTCTCTCCTGTGTGACTTCTCTGGTGCCGTGTCAGATTTCCAGTCCGATCCGTGCTGTATGCACGCTGGTCGCATTGTTGACTTGTCGTACCAAGCTGCGCTGAGTGCCTTTGCTCCATCAGAACAATTCTGCAGAGGAAGCATCAGCTGCAGACAGAAAAAAAGAATATCCACACCATCTACACGTCAGGCACAGAGGAATGCACATCTGACTTACACATCTATACTTATTAATATATTCATGATGTAATGAAAAGTTTCTCAAATTCATCAGATTTGATGAACGTGCAAACGCCTTCCCACACAGAGTGCACCTGAGGGGTTTCTCTCCACGGGCTGTTATGGCACACAATGAGAGGGAAAATGTCATTAATATGCCTGGAAGCCTTCATATCTTCCAGATGAATGTTAACTCAAAACTCTAAGCACACAATTTCGGCTGTCTGACTACAAAAGGAATATTTATGAAAGCTAAATTCAGCTGACATAGCAAAGGGTGTTGAAAACAATACTATTTGTGTTTTGCAGAAATGCATGAATTAATGTTCAATCGCACCTTAGAGGTGTGAATCCAGGCTCAGATGTCCTTGAATGCTGGGGATGAACAGTTCCGACTTCAGCTGAATGTGTGTGCTGTGTTCACCTGTTTCCATTCTTATAAAGAGTTCCAGAGTAAAACAAAAATAAACTATTGTTTTGATATAACCTCCGTGTTCAACAGAGTTAAGACTTTACTTCAAACACAAACTTGACACTGTCACACACTGCCATGAGTAAACAGGTGGCAGTGTGACCAGAACCATGCCTGGCAACCTTCATCTGCTCAGCATTAATTCTTCCTCACTCCACCAATGAATCGAGGATCATCAACATAGCCGAGGCTATCCGTGTCTCTGTCTCTCTCTCCCCGTGGTGAAGGTGTTCCCCTCCACACATTCAGAGTCAAAAGCGGCACGCGCTTAGCGTCTTTGACCGATAGACATTGACACACGTATTGTTGGTTCTTTCAGTAAAGTCACGTAGATAGAAAATAAAAATAACAGATTAAATTTAATAAGATAAAGACCACTTGTGTTGCGATCGAAACGTCGTGGGTTTATTACTTTATTTTAAAAAATATATTTTTCATTGATTTTTATTATTTTATTTTCTATCTACGTGACTTTATCGAATAAACCATGAATATGAATTCCTGCAGTCACGACAGTTTTAAGTCAAAACATTCACACACGTTGACAAAGCCTCACCTTGTGCTGTTGTGGGCAGGTCGCTTCTGATAACAAGAGCGGTATAGCAGCTCAAGCGGGCTTGGCCTGGTAACAAAAGAACGAAAATAAAAACTGCGTGAATATTTACAATAAAACAAAGTTACAAAGTGGCGAGCCGGGTGAAGACAAATTAAACTTAAGCGAGATAATTAAAGTGAATGCAATCAGGCGAGGGCAGGAGGCAAGGCCCCGCGTGGCTAGGCCCCGCATTGTAAAGTTCCAACCTGGACATCGATTCCCATGCTCGCTGCTACTCAACTGACATCCCTGAGAGAGAGAGGCTCTACCTTGGTAAACAACAACAACCACCACCACCACCATGAGAATTTCTCACCTCGGATTTCAGTGCAAGCGTGGAACGGCAGCCTCCTGTTACCTTGCGACATCACGCGGGTAAGCAGGTAACATGACGTCACTTCCGGGGTAAGAGACACGCCCCTCCCATAAGGAGCGGCTCTGTAACTGAATAAATTATGTTAATGTTAACTGGCCAATGTCGAGGGATGGGGCGTGGCTGCTGAACCCAACGGCTTCAACGAATTAATTATGTTAATGAACCTCAGTCACTGGGCGTAGCGTTGCCCAAACAAGGATTGCCACTGGATATCGGCAGTGACCCAAGCGGAGGTGACGTCACGCTCAAGAGCGCTGTGGACGGGGTTGGGGGAGTGTTAATACCTTGGTGACATGACGTCACTAGCGAGGTACACCTCCCGCTGGCACTTCATGCCGATGAGGTCATGCTGAGTGGTGACGTCACAGAGCGGGGATAGAGTTTTAAGTTGATTTAGCTTCATTTTCCATTGCCCCCTCCCTTGGGTGTGTGAACTCAGCAACTACAACGTGGACATTATTGTGTGTACGTACATACTGTGTGTGTATACACACTGTGTGTGTGTGTACGCACACACACACAGTGTGTACGTATACACTGTGTATGTGTATGTACGTACACACTGTGTACGTACAGCCACTGTGTGTGTGTGTGTGTACGTACACACTGTGTGTGTGTGTAGTGGGGGGCAAAGGCGGTGCATTGGCCAGTCATCTGAGTCAGTCGACCCATGGCATCTTATCATCAATTATTTTTTTTTTATGTATTATTTTTATTTGTTATTTGTATTACATTTTTTTCATTTTTTATCTTTTATTTTGTTTATTTTTTGTTTTCTATCTACGTTAATCTTTACCGAAAGAACCAGGAATATGGTAGCGCATTCTCTATTTGTTGCAGAGGTTCAAAGTTCAAATCCGACAGGCACACCTGGCTACTCCAGTAACAGTCACCACATTATGTGCTGTTCTGCTTCACGGCGGATGTCAAACAGAGTATTGTGTCACTAACAACGCACAGGTCATTGCATGTTGGTGTCACGGTCAAAATTGTGGTAATTCCGAACATTATCCGGAAACTCCACAACGTAGATGACGCGTCAATGATCGCCCCCTACCGACAGACTCATGCCAGGTGCAGGCCGGTGGAGGGCCACCTTGTGCCACACAGGGGCAGCTGCCACTAAGGGGCACCCTTCGATTGTTTGAGATGAGATTCGATACGAAACACCGAGTTGCTGAGGCAATTAGGCAAGCGACTTATGAGTGCAAATATGTTGTTTATAATGTAGTGAATGCTTGGGAGCATAATTATCTCTCGCTCCTGCTCACAGATTTACCCAGCCCACAGATCTTACATATGAAAAGCTAATGGTCAGTGAGGTCAGCAGCACTGTAGGTTCTGGTGTCAAGCACATGGGCCTGCATTCGCTGGTCCACTGCTATATAGTCCAGCGGATGTTCTTGCTTGGACCCGGCGTGAATCCATGATGTTGTCTGGATGCACAGATGCCAGAACAGCGCATTGGCAATGACAAGCCCACAGGCTGCACAGAAGTCTAACAGCCTCCTACCGTTGTTATTGAGTTGATCTGGCCCATGCCTTCCAATCGCTCCAGACCAGGTGCCAGCATCATGACCAACTCGGGCATTGAAGTCACCCAACAGGATGACTCTATCCCGAGGGGCCACTTTTAGCTAACACCTGTCACAGGAGGTTATAGAAGGAATCTGAATCCACGGGCTTGCCTGCATCCCTCCACTGATGTACATCTTCGGTGGGGGAGTAAGCAGCCACCACCACCACCACCATTCTCTGCCTCCTGTTGATGGGGAGGCGAGCCCAAAGTAGCCTGGAGCTTACAGCTTCCCACACCTCACCTCATGCCAGGTGCAGGCCGGTGGAGGGCCACCTTGTGCCACACAGGGGCAGCTGCCACTTAGGGGCGCCCTTCGATTGTTTGAGATGAGATTCGATACGAAACACCGAGTTGCTGAGGCAATTAGGCAAGCGACTTATGAGTGCAAATATGTTGTTTATAATGTAGTGAATGCTTGGGAGCATAATTATCTCTCGCTCCTGCTCACAGATTTACCCAGCCCACAGATCTTACATATGAAAAGCTAATGGTCAGTGAGGTCAGCAGCACTGTAGGTTCTGGTGTCAAGCACATGGGCCTGCATTCGCTGGTCCACTGCTATATAGTCCAGCGGATGTTCTTGCTTGGACCCGGCATGAATCCATGATGTTGTCTGGATGCACAGATGCCAGAACAGCGCGTTGGCAATGACAAGCCCACAGGCTGCACAGAAGTCTAACAGCCTCCTACCGTTGTTATTGAGTTGATCTGGCCCATGCCTTCCAATCGCTCCAGACCAGGTGCCAGCATCATGACCAACTCGGGCATTGAAGTCACCCAACAGGATGACTCTATCCCGAGGGGCCACTTTTAGCTAACACCTGTCACAGGAGGTTATAGAAGGAATCTGAATCCACGGGCTTGCCTGCATCCCTCCACTGATGTACATCTTCGGTGGGGGAGTAAGCAGCCACCACCAACACCACCATTCTCTGCCTCCTGTTGATGGGGAGGCGAGCCCAAAGTAGCCTGGAGCTTACAGCTTCCCACACCTCGCCGCCACCTTCCCACGCCGCCTTCATTCTTTTATTCAGAATAAGAGCCACTCCTTGTTGTTTGGCAGTCTCCTGCCCCGAGTGGAGGACTCTGCACCCCTCATGATGATTGGAGCCAGAGCCAGTCCACTGGATCTCCTGAATGCCACAGAGATCCAGGCGGTACCGGTCCAGCTCTGTACAGAGTAGCAGCCTCTCCTCCACGTGGCCACTCTCAGTGACTTTTTGCCATTACTAGAGGAACCCCAAGGGTAAGGATTCAGGCATTGCTCCTCACAATGTTATCGTCTGGCATCATAACCACCAACAACACACCTGTATTTGAATTGCAAGTAACTTTAATGAACACAACGCAACCCAAACAACCGTTCGTTTGAAAAACATATCCTAAAGAATCGTCACTGGGTGTTGGCTGTGAGCGGGAATCAAACTCGGGTCGTCATGTTTGTAGAGCAGCGCACTAACCGATAGACTACTGCCACACACGTTACACACACACACGGTACACACACACAGTACACACACACACAGTGTACACACACATGGTACACACACACACAATACACACACGCACAGTACACACACACACAGTACACACGCACGCACAGTACACACACACACACAGTACACACACACACACACACGGTACACACACACACGCACGGTACACACACACATACACATGGTACACACACACGCACAGTACACACGCACAGTACACACACACGGTACACACACACACGCACAGTACACACACACACGCACAGTACACACACCAACACGGTACACACACACACGCACGGCACGCCCTCACTCCTTCAGTCACGTGACTAAGGTTGTCGTGCCGCCCCGTCTCCCGAGGTGACCTCTTGGCTCTCTCGTCTCTCCTCGACACGTAGATTCATTTCTTACTCTTACCTAGAAACGTCATTGTCTGTCTGTGTCTGTGGACGCAACTTGCGAGGAATTGTACTCACACACTGTGGGGTTTACGTTTCAAATAAAGTGCCCAGATACCACACGATAAGCCCCGTGGTGAGCCAGTGCTATTCGTAGTTCCAATCCGTCAACATGAAAGTAGTTAAATTAACAATTTATTACTAATCTCCATATGTATCAAAGGCAAAGTTGTGAATGTGTGTGTCTGTTCAAAATGTTTAGCGTACTTCCCGACACGCACCAAGCTTGAAATTTGCCATGTGGGTAATTTCCAGACTGTACACCGTGCAAACATTATAAAAATACACTTTTGTATATTTTTTGGGGGGGCGTGCAATAATGGATAAGCATTAAAACACCAAGATTCATAGGACTTACTTTGATTAGAATCTTGTAATTGATTGCGTACATGTTGAAATTGTGAAATGAGCATTTTGAGCACACTGCTGTTTTAATAAATGTTCATGATTCTGAGAATATAAGTGTAATTCTGAGCATCATAATGACCACATTGGAATTGTCATCATGAATGGGGGGTGCAATGATTTTTATAATAGGAATGCGGTTTTGAGCATGACTTGATATTTCGGACTCATTTATGACAATAGATTGATGATTAAATTGCGATTTTGTTTTGCTCATCAATCAGGACACTGTTAATGATGCGCATGCCCATAAATTGTTGAAATGACTAGAAATGCAAGTTGTGTATACTCTCCAACCCCATTCCTCTACCTACCCATTCCCTTGACGGGCTCCGTGCCCACTTAAACCCATGACGATGGTGGTGATGATTCCACCTCTCGCTACAATCAAAGCACCTCCAACTTTTCAATGCAAAGGTGCTGGTTGGTATAACTCCAAAACACATCGTCAACGCCACTCCCAAGCCCGCCCTACGTTATTGAAATCTTTAGAATCGACAAAATAAAAAGTTCCACAGAGGAAACTAAAATGACATTACGCAATCCCCAAAGTGGCACGCGGTAGGCTACACGACTCGGAGAACAACGTCAGACTTCAAGACTTGCATCGCCATCATCATCATTCTTCCTCTCCACAAGTCATCGCACGTCAATATTCAACAAGCTGCACACACGTGCAAGTAACCTCTCGACCCGCCACCTGCACAGTTAATGCGATCAGACCCGGGGGTCAAATTAAAATTGTGTCGTCTTTGGTGACGTATTGCAATCGGTGTAATTTTAATGATGTACGTACAGCAACTGCTGTACGTACATCGAATTATATCATTGACAACGGGGTCTGCTTTTGAGATATCTGCGTGCGGTCTTTTAATTATATAGATACTTAGTCAGTTCATTAGTAGGGGGTTCCTCTATAAGGAATTGTAATTGTAAAATGTATTACTTAATAATACGCTTCCAGGCCTCACTTAGCTTGTAGCAGTCAGAGCAGTTAAAATGACTGTACATGTGTAGGTATGAAATAAAATAAATTTAAATAAATTTAATTTAACGTAGGTATAAAATAAAATTAATTTAAATAAATGTAATTAATTTTAAAAATGTAATTAATTTTAAAAATTAAATTGAACGTAGGCATTAAATAAAATAAATGTAATTTGAATTAAATACATTTATTAAAAAATTCAATTTAATTTAACGTAGGTATGAAATAAAATTTAATTAAATTTAACGTAGGTATACAATAAAATAACTTTAATTTAAAGTAAATTTAAATTATTAAAAAATACTCATTCATTTAGAAAAAAAATACGTAAGTATAAAATACATTTCAATTAAATTAATTATAAATGTTAATTAAATGTAGGTATAAAATTAAATTAAATAAAATCATAAATTAAATTAATTTTATTTTCTACCGAAAGCAAAGAGTGTGGACCCACGTGACATCAAGGCTGCCCTAGTCTAGGCAAGGCCTCAGGGTGTACCGGGCCTTTCACAACAACAGCAGCAGCAACAACAACGGTTCTCTTGAGAAAATGCTTTAAAAAAAAAGTCAACGTAGCTTACCTTGACACACGCGAACTTTAATGATTAAAATAATTAAAACAAAACTAAACACTCACACGCACATGGGCGCGCGGCGTTCAGCGTGTCGGGCATTAAAAATGGTAGCGTCCTCCCGCGATCTGATTGGTCGCCGCGTGCCAAAGTGGGGAAGGGGGGAGGGCCAGCGATCCGATTGGTCGAGAGGCAAACCTGGGCGCGTTTCCGGCGATGGTGCACAGCGATTGGTCAACGGTTGTCCTATGCTAATTTTGGTATGCTAATTAATTTTAATCTGTATGCTAATGCAGAATATTTATCCATACTCATTAAGTTGAATGTTTATCCTAAATTAGTTAAAAATGTATGCTCGTTTAGTTAACATTCTATGATAGTATCGTTATATTTTTGTTATGCTATGATAACAGCAGTGCATAGTGGCTGTGGTGGTACCTGCTATGATTACAGCAGTACATACTGACCGTAATGGTATGTTGCACACTCGAAATGAAGGACATGGGTAAGTGCTCCAAATCGAGGGGAAGCACATTTATTGTGGTTAATCTGTAATCTTGTGAAGAACAGCACCGTCACTCTGTAAAATGCACCAACACGTATGTCACACACAGCATTTCTTCCGAGTCGCCATTAACCATGTGACGGGTTTACAAGCGTGGTTAATCATTAACAGTTTTCTCTTACACCCATTTCTACTACTGATAAACCATCTTTGTCTTTGACAATCACATTTGCACATCTTTGTTGTCGCTGCAAGTTTACTCATGCATGGGGTGACTTGGCTTCGCAGTCTCTTGGCGCCATGTGTTGGTGAGCCGTTGAACAGCTGAAAAGTGTAAAACTATTCCTCGTTACTTGTTGTTATGGCATTCATTTGAGTTGTTTAGGCTGCTGCTGCTGCTGCTATTATGGCACAGAGAATCTAAACCAAACAGAAGATCCAGCATCACGCTGTCACGGTTACGGTTGAAGTGCGTCCGTTGACATCATGGATGCATGTGGCAGACGTGAACTCTGAAACCACAATAATCACAGGACGTAATTATTTCACGAAAATATTTTAGACATCTTTAAAATAAATATACACGGTGAGTTTTCTTTTCCCCTCGGAGATCCGAAGTGTAATACTATTGCAGTTGGCTTCTTGATAAAAAAAAACCCAGCCAGAGGAGTCCCACGTATGCAAAAACGGGTCACAGTTTTAGTTTTGTCACGCTTCTAACCCCACGTGTCCAGGAACAGTGTTGATGATGTGGGGGGGGGGGGACCCGCTCGCGTTGGGCTTGTGTGCCCCCCACACTGCCGATTATCAACTCCAGTGAGGCGACTGGTGGTGTCAGTGCCGGATTAAGCTAGTGCGGGGACTGTAGCATATGTTTATAAAGGGGCACTAAACATTTTTTCAAACATTTTTTTACTTGCATAGTAAAGTAATTGTATTTTTTTCATTCGCTATACGACAAATCGCTAACCTTAAACACTCAGTCGTCGTTCATAAAAGTTGAAAGCGGTATAGTACTATAGTAATAGAGCAAGTGCAGAATCAATGAACCGGAATTGTTAGCTTGAAAGGATTTAGCACGGGGTCCTTGAAAGTGCGGGGCCCGTAGCTACTACACGTGTGTGGCTACTACACACGTGTAGTAGCTACTACACACGTGTGTAGCTACTTGTGCTACAAGGAGAATCGGGCACTGGGTGGTGTTCACCCAATCTGACATTGCCCACCATTCTCTGCGAACGATTAATGATTATTGGTGCTGCATCAACAGCATGAACCCTACCCCACCAACTAAACTCCAAATATCGATACTGTGTGTTTTTAGCCCATCAGTCGATTGTCTCGCCAGACCAATATTATTTGGCAGCATTAGTTTAAGCGAGCACACCGCTTGTTTGCGTTATCCTCCAGTGTATTTAAGGCTCTGGTGACATCACGTGGGCCAATTTGGCCAAAATTTCCACGTCTTTCGGGAACGGTAAAACATTTTCAAAGTAACTGCTTTTATTGCACGTGCTGACAGAGGTGTGAAATATGAGACTCGTCAAGTGATTATTCCCGCATCATGTAATGTAACATTGAATTAACGAAACGCCCCACTTGAAGTTATTTGTTACAGAAATGCGAACCTTGAAAACAAACATTCTTAGTCTGAAAAGTGGTGAAGCAACATTACAAAACGGGGGAAAAAAACAGGAACCAGACGTTGCCAAACAATAACCACAGAATGTGACTTTAACGTTTTTTGTTTCCATGAAATGTTACGCCCTAAAATGGTTTATCCAGCAAATACAGCACTTTTGTATAAAAACCTATCCAGTAAAACGGAAGTCTCAAACACGAGTCGGCATGGTTGTATATTCAGTCGTGATTTTTACTACCAAAATGAGGCAAATATGTCGAACGAATCATTGATTACAACTCGCATTGTCCCTCTCCTCTGTCACCTTGGCCCTACATTCAACACGCATTGTTACTACTACTACATGGAGTCTCGTCTTTTAGTATTATACCGATAATCGACTGCTGTTATGCAATAACACAATCTTAAGGCGTCATTTCAAACATTAACAACGTTTATCACGTGCGCACAAACCAAACGCTAGTGGGGTGGGAACGTCAAGAGCATACAAATGCTGATAAAGCTTGGACAATCAACAATTTTTCTTGTGGAGGTGGGTGGATGGGTGGGCCCAACACACGGGCTTTAATAATGTTGATAGCGTTCACATGTCCTTTCGGTGAATTGCGGTTAAATCGACATTTTAGAACATGGCTCGCTTAGAAATTTGACTCTGTTCTAATAATATAATTTTTGCCATCTGTTACCATTTGCAACAATTTTTTTTGGCCATGCAGCGAATGAAACTTGGCCGTTCTCGATGGGTTTTGCTCACGTCGTGCTGCGTGCTTGGATGGGATATCTTACGCGATTGATCTCACTGGAGCAGCCAGGAGCATATGTCGCAACATATAGAAATACAATTAATCATAACTTCCCGTGATCATCAACTTACAATCTGGCCTTCCGGGCTTACGTTATCAAGCACTAAAATGCTGCTGAAACGCTTTTTTTGTAACATGGAAAAACAAACGGAAATGCATTGAAATGCTATTACCCTTATTGCTTCAATAAAGTGAATGCATTTTTTTAATAGCCAATACAACATTAATTTTGCTTGGGAGGACGTTGCGAACTCATTAGCACCGCGTTTGCTTCGTTCTGTCGTACACGCACAGTAGAAAAGCGACCGGGCTTACTCATTTAGAGTCAGCTGATCTTTTGCGCAGCTGCTTCGTCGTTCCGTGATGAGAGGTGCCATTGTAAACTCGTGCAGAAGCCGCCAGCCGTCCGTCGGGAGAGAGTGTGCACATGGTGCCACTTTCAACATGTTGCTTGTTGTATGTCTGAAACAGTTTAAAGACATGCCTTATGTAAAATGTATGAGAGAAAAGACGCTTTTTGCGAGCTTGCACAGCTTTACATTTTTATGCTAATTCCTTTGTCAAGGCGTTTTTTCTGTTTACCCACTCACAGCTTAAAGGAGGCGACCTGCGCTGGACTTGTTTAATGGTACAGTATGTTCATTCAATTAGTGGAATCCCAAACTCTCACGGTGGTGCTAATGTATCTTTGATTCTATTTGCGAGCTTGCACAGCTTTACATTTTATGCTAATTCCTTTGTCAAGGCGTCTTTTCTGTTTACCCACTCACAGCTTAAAGGAGGCGACCTGCGCTTGACTTTTTTTCACTCCCAACGCTGTCCTCCGGACAGGTTGGTCCCTTCACCTGATGAAGGCCACTTGTGTTGTGGTCGAAACGTCGTGATTTTTGTTATTTTATTTTTTACCTACATGACGTTACCCAATAGAACCAAAGAGTATGGATCCTGGCAGTCACCAAAGCTTCAAATCTAGAAGAGTATAGGAGTGTTAATATGAAATTATTGCAATTATATATTTTCTAAGTCTGTGAGAAAATATGGCGATGGTGTACATTTTCTGTAAAGAGAGAAGATCGTCGTCTATCCCAAAAATATCGCCCGTAAATGTAAGTCTGTAAAGGTGAAACGCAAGTAAAACTTTCCCACTGACACACGTGCTTGGAATCGCCTGCGTGGAACAAACACCGAGACAGATATTGACATCGAGAGACAAGTAAGGTCACGCCCGAGACAATGTCAGCCGAAGAGATGGAGTAACAAGATCAGCTGGTGTGCAGGCGCTACATACGGATTGTTACATCGCAAGGCCGTGAATGATTGTGGATGTTTGTGGATGACCTTCATCCCAGCAGTGGATGATGGATTGACAAACTATGTGCGGAGTTTAATTAGCCTGGGTCTGCAAGAGCGGATCAATCCCACTCTTGATTCTAATTGCTATGGCTTCCGCTACGTTCTGCCCCAGTTTTGGTGTTTTTGCAACTTCGTAGCGCCAACAAAATCATCGCCCTTGTTGCTGGAACGTGGTTGTGCACACTACAGTAGTAAGACAAATAACACATTCATCAATAACTCTGCTTTTACAACGATGAAAACACGTGACTTTTCGACCGATGGTTTTTCATCTCGCGCACACTTTAAAATAAATATTGAAAGAAAAATTATTTACGGATGAAAATGTACCGCAGTATAACGATTGTCAGCCCCGTCTCAATTCCAGGGCTGTATTAGTCATGGGAGTTGTTTAGACATACTTCGGTGAAAGGATGTGGCCCAGGACCAGCTAAGATATCACTTCTGATTGATGTCAGCCGTGCCTGGGAATCGAACTGATGTTTCAAGATTCAGTGCAATATACCCATCATTAGCTCGGTTAATAGAGTGGCGTGTTTGTAAGTATACCAACACTAACCATTGCACTACCGTTGGCTATGGAAATAGCCGTTCCCAAAACATAAAGAACCGACATTGGCATGCGGTGTAAACCATTTCAGTGAATGCTGGGTTCGGTAAGACCTCGACAGCCATGAAACACATTCTGTTTTTAGATCTTAGAGGGATAAAATATAACGTAGAATAGAGCTGTGGAGATCAATAACAAAGTCGACATTTCTGCACGCTTTGGGAAGATGTTTTGTTCTGCTTTGATAGGGGGAAAAATACAAAGTACTCATTTCAGTTTCATTTATTTGGTATAGCCCTGTGAGCTCTAACCTCTACACTACGCGAGTGTTGTGTAGTGTAGAGGTTAGTGCAGCGTAGCGCTGACCTCTACACTACGCACACTCGCGTAGCGTAGAGGGGACGCGTCGAGGCCAGTGGGCCACTCGCTACCACCGCCGTCTGCCCACCCGGTGCTAACCGCTTGGCCGCGTGGCCGGGGCCGACAGCGGCGCTCCAGCCAGGCCTCGAGGCAGCGCTGTGCGCAGGCTCGGCACGCTCCACGCTGACGATCCACCGTGGGGGGGTTTAAATCGCGGCGCTCGCGACGTTTGCTCCGTAGACGACCGCCATCGTAACCCCCCCCTACCCCCACCCCCCCATCCCTCCCCGCCCCCCCCCCCGTGCCTCCTTGGTTGACCCGACTCTGTCAGGAGAGAGCTTCACCTCGCACGGACTGCCAGCTGCCGATGTTGCTGCATGCGGCGAGGAGCCGGACGTGTCGGGTGGTGGCGGGTTTAAGGACACACGTTCTAACCCGAACAAACCTGCACCGCGGATGATGTTGGTTGCGAAAGTCTACTGGATTTCGATTTAAAGCTTTCGTGACTGCAAGGATTCATCTTCTTTGGTTCTTTCGGTAAAGTCACCACCACGTAGAATTAGAATAAAATAATAAATTGATAAAATAAAATAACACAATAAAATTTTCACGACGTTTCGGCCACAACACAAGCGGCCTTCATCAGGTGAAGGGACGAGACTGTCTGGAAGACAGTCTGGAGGACAGTCTCGTCCCTTCACCTGATGAAGGCCGCTTGTGTTGTGGCCGAAACGTCGTGAGAATTTTATTGTGTTATTTTATTAATTTATTATTTTATTCTCATTCTACGTGGTGACTTTACCGAAAGAATCAAAGAAGATGAGTCTACCGGATGTTAAACTGAATTGTCACTGTTGCGCGTTGCTATTAAAGTGGCTTTTGGGTGTGGCCGTGCCTTTCTGGATGCTTTTTTTTTAAATGCGCTACAGTTCAAAAACATTTTAAAACAAATTTCAATATTGACGTGAGCTTTTACACACTTAAAACCAAAGTGTGTTCGTCACGATTTCAAGCTTTCGTGACTGCAAGGATTCATCTTCTTTGGTTCTTTCGGTAAAGTCACCACGTAGAAGACAGCGCTGTCTTCTGGACAGTCCTGTTTCTTCACCTGAGGATGGCTACTTGTGTTGTGGCCGAAACGTCGTGAGAATTTTATTTTATTATTTTATTATTTTATTCTCATTCTACGTGACTTTACCGAATGAACCAAAGAATATGTTCGTCACGTAAAAATAATCAAAGTGTCGGCCTACGGGCTGCACTTTTTGTTTTCTTTCAATCCCTTTGTCCCAATTCATTGGTCTTAGCCTGACGCAACTTTATACAAAATGTATAATGGTGCAGCGACTGGAGATGTCACTGTGTGTGGTGCCGGGCCTGCGAGGCCACGGCGGGATGGACACTGTCGTGGGTACACCCCGGACACACGTGGTGTAGCACCAGCCCTAGTGGGGGGCTCGGGTGAGCGCTGGTTAAGCGCCGTGGCTCCCGTTGAGAGAGCGAGAGAGCGTCAGCCCAGCCAGGGTTACGTTGGGGGCGCGATACTCTGGCTGACTTAGGGACGCGTGACCGGATGATACTGGAGGGGGGCCACCGGCGGAGGGGGGCCAATGGGTGGTCACGTGGTCCGGGAAGAACTCTCGAGAACCTTCGGGCAAGGGCGAGAGAGTTCTAGAAGGTGGGTGGGGCGAGAGGCGGAGCCGGCCCCATGTAAGGGGGGGGGGGCCTGGGAGGGGCTGGGGGTTCTTACTGTTGGAGAGGCGGGAGATCCACGTGAAGCTTGAAGAAGCCTCCAGCCACGTGGTCCGGGACCCAGCTTGTGGTCCGGACCGGGATAGTGGAGCCGTGTCTAGTTCTGCCGTAGCGTGGTTAGTTAGGTGGTCACCACCCCAGAGTTTGTTGTGTTAATAGACTGGAGTGTGCTGTGTTAATAGCCTGGAGTGTGTTGTGTTACTAGCCTGGAGTGTGTTGTGTTACTAGCCTGGAGTGTGTTGTGTTACTAGCCTGGAGTGTGTTGTGTTAATAGCCTGGAATGTGTTGTGTTAATAGCCTGTAGTGTGTTGTGTTAATAGCCTGTAGTGTGTTGTGTTAATACCCTGGAGTATGTTGTGTTAATAGCCTGGAGTATGTTGTGTTAATAGCCTGGAGTGTGTTGTGTTAATAGCCTGGAGTGTGTTGTGTTACTAGCCTGGAGTGTGTTGTGTCAATAGCCTGGAGTGTGTTGTGTAAATAGCCTGGAGTATGTTGTGTTAATAGCCTGGAGTGTGTTGTGTTAATAGCCTGGAGTATGTTGCGTTAATAGCCTGGTGTTGTGTTAATAGCCTGGAGTGTGTTGTGTCAATAGCCTGGTGTTGTGTTAATAGCCTGGAGTGTGTTGTGTTAATAGCCTGGAGTGTGTTGTGTTAATAGCCTGGAGTATGTTGTGTTAATAGCCTGGAGTATGTTGTGTTAATAGCCCTGGAGTATGTTGTGTTAATAGCCTGGAGTATGTTGTGTTAATAACCTGGAGTGTGTTGTGTTAATAGCCTGGAGTATGTTGTGTTAATAGCCTGGAGTATGTTGTGTTAATAGCCCTGGAGTGTGTTGTGTTAATAACCTGGAGTGTGTTGTGTTAATAGCCTGGAGTGTGTTGTGTTAATAACCTGGAGTGTGTTGTGTTAATAGCCTGGAGTATGTTGTGTTAACAGCCTGGAGTGTGTTGTGTTAATAGCCTGGAGTGTGTTGTTAATAGCCTGGAGTGTGTTGTGTTAATAGCCTGGAGTGTGTTGTGTTAATAGCTTGGAGTGTGTTGTGTTAATAGCCTGGAGTGTGTTGTGTTAATAGCCTGGAGTGTGTTGTGTTAATAACCTGGAGTGTGTTGTGTTAATAGCCTGGAGTATGTTGTGTTAACAGCCTGGAGTGTGTTGTGTTAATAGCCTGGAGTGTGTTGTTAATAGCCTGGAGTGTGTTGTGTTAATAGCCTGGAGTGTGTTGTGTTAATAGCTTGGAGTGTGTTGTGTTAATAGCCTGGAGTGTGTTGTTTTAATAGCCTGGAGTGTTTTGTGTTAATAGCCTGGAGTGTTTTGTGTTAATAGCCTAGAGTATGTTGTGTTAATAGCCTGGAGTATGTTGTGTTAATAGCCTGGAGTGTGTTGTGTTAATAACCTGGAGTATGTTGTGGTAATAGCCTGGAGTATGTTGTGTTAATAGCCTGGAGTGTGTTGTGTTAATAGCCCTGGAGTGTGCTGTGTTAATAGCCTGGAGTGTGTCGTGTTAATAGCCCTGGAGTGTGTTGTGTTAATAGCCTGGCGTGTGTTGTGTTAATAGCCCTGGAGTGTGTTGTGTTAATAGCCTGGAGTGTGTTGTGTTAATAACCTGGATTGTGTTGTGTTAATAGCCTGGTGTTGTGTTAATAGCCTGGAGTGTGTTGTGTTAATAGCCTGGAGTATGTTGTATTAATAGCCTGGAGTGTGTTGTGTTAATAGCCTGGAGTATGTTGTGTTAATAGCCCTGGAGTATGTTGTGTTAATAGCCTGGAGTGTGTTGTGTTAATAGCCTGGAGTGTGTTGTGTTAATAGCCTGGAGTGTGTTGTGTTAATAGCCCTGGAGTGTGTTGTGTTAATAGCCTGGAGTATGTTGTGTTAATAGCCTGGAGTATGTTGTGTTAATTGTCTGGAGTGTGTTGTGTTAATAGCCTGGAGTGTGTTGTGTTAATAGTCTGGAGTGTGTTGTGTTAATAGCCTCCAGTGTGTTGTGTTAATAGTTAATAATCGTGTTGCTCCTAAGATGTCTGCGACTCAGTTACACCCCACCTGCTGGTCATACACAACAACAACCGCCATTCGCCACAAATGTCGGTGACGTCACCACGGCGCTTGTGCCAGGCTAAGTGCACGTTAACGCAACATGAAGTATCGAACGCCCGTCATTATGTTCGGGCACAGGTATCAGCAGCATTTGCAGCGACTGCGGTCCCTGTTTGCCAAAGTGCAGACAGCCAATCTCAAATTTAAACTTGCAAAAGTGCCACCTCTTGCAAACATCGGTGCAGTATTTGGGCCACATCGTTCGCGAGACCGGGTTAGCCATGGCTCCCGACAAAACGGCGCGCGTGCACACATGGCCAACCCCCAAGTCGGTGGGTGAAGTTCCCAATTTTGTCAGGGTTTCACGTCATATTATCGCCGCTTTGTTCCCCAAGTTCGCGACGATCCCAAAACCGCTCCACACGCTCGCTGCCAAGGGCCAGAGATTTCGGTGGACGGGGGGGGAGGAGGCCGCGATTGTCGTGTCGGGCGATGGCCTCGTCAGCGCGCCGACCCCTCGGCGGCCCCGATTTCTCTCCGCTCCTCTGCGTTGGACACGGACAGCGGCGACGCCGGAATTGATGCTGCGCTGTCCCAGGTCGCGAACGGCACGGATAACGTAGTGGCCCGCGGGAGCCATGCGCTGTCCCGCGCAGAGCGGCGCTGCTGTGCGACGCGCAGAGATTCGCTGGCCACAGTTCGTCTTGTGCAGCGATATAGGCCGTATCTTTACGGACGAGACTCTGTCGTGCGCACGGACCACGTGGCCCTCCGATATTCCCTGCGTATTGACCAGCCTTCCGGCCAACTGTCCCGCCGGTTGGAAAGTTTGCGGGACAACTCCTTCGCGGTAATCTACGGGAAGGGCGCGCGGCACTGCGATGCAGACGTCGCTGTCCCGTTTACCACCGAGTGACCAGCGTGCGTGCTTAATGGGTGCCGGTTGACGTAAGCCATCGTGCGCGAGGTTGCCACGTGCTGTAGTGGCATCTGTCGACGCGCCGCCACCCGCGGCGGATGCACGTAGGTGACGGCACGTTGGGTCTCACGCGCGCTGAATGGGGACGCCTCCAGATGGAGGACGCCTCGCTTTGAAATTGCGGCACCACGTTGGTACGAGAGGCAGTAAAAGCAAGCCATCAGGGATGCATGTCCCTCACAGTCCTCCACGAATGACTTTTGATAAGACGGGTTGAAGAGCTGCAGTGTTATTGCACGGTGGTGCCGAATGCTCTGCGGGGTAAACTCACACGGCGGGTGGTCCCATGAGAAATTCATGCACCTCGGAATCCGTGAAACCTTGCTGACGCTGAAGCGTTGACTTCTATTGGCCTGGGATGACGGACAAAGTATACCACATAGTAAAAGGTTGCACTGATTGCACACCCCGCAAGCCATCATCCAGGCAGGCCCAGCCTCCGTTGCAATCGATCACGGTGTCTCGTATCAATGAGCTCGTCGCTCTGGACATTCTCGGGCCGTTCCCTGCCACTCAGAGGGGAAATCAATGTATCCTGGTCAGGGTAGAATAACTGTTCCGGGGGCCGGCGGCATCGCCTCTGCCAGACCAGCCAGCCGCATCCATTGCGGACACGTTCTTGCACGGCTACGTCATGGACAAGGGGGCTCCTGAAAAACTTCTTGCAGACCAGGGGCGGAATTGTTCTTCTCGATTGTCACGGGAGGTGTGCAACTCCCTGGGTGCAAAAACAAATCAGGACCCTGCCCCACCATCCTCAGACGGACGGGGTGGCGGAGCGCTTCCACAGGACCCTTAGGTCCACGTTGTGCCAACGGGTCAATGAGGTGAAGTCGAACTGGGATTTGCACATTCCCGGTGTCCCGCCCACTATATAGCATGGCCCATTAATGCCTCAACAGGATTCTCCCCGTTTGACCTCGTGTATTGGAGGGAGAATGATCCACCCGTGGAAGCTCAACCGGGCATGGATTTGGGAGGGAACAGAGCCGTCATGCCCATGCAGGCCACACTCGGGCGTTTGACGGAGACGTGGGAGGCGTCTCGGGGGAATTCGGCCAAACGGCAGGCCGCAAAAGAGAAGCCGGTGGGACCACGGGAGGTCCAGGACCCCGTGGACCGCTGGGGCTAAGGCGTGGCCGCAGTTTCCCCGTGTGCCCTTGGGTACGTCGCCTAAATTACACCGAGCGTGGCAGGGCCCTGTCGAGGTGATCGAGGCCAAGGGGCCGCAGCGCGTCCGTACGCAGGTCGCTCGCCGCCGCTGGTTTGTGCACCCGTCATGGTTAAAGCCCCCCCCCTACGTCCCGCCACATGTAGACGGTGCGTCTCCGGCTCCAGAGCGGCGGGTGTCTGATGCGTCCGACGAGCCGGGGCGGGCGAGCCCGGTAGTTGTGCTTCAGGAAGGATTCTGTTGCGTCGCCCGCAGGATCCCAGCGCCCGAAGCCCGGAGATCCATCGCCTCCCTGTGATGGACCACGTGTGGAGGCCGGGTTGCCATCTTCTCCTCCTAGGCAGGGGCTGCGCCCATTAGGCCATCCGCGTAATGTCCCGGTGGTCCCCAGCGCGCAAGTTCCTGCTCGAGATGGGGGGACTGGCGGCGATGGCTCATTCAAAGAGCGCTTCGGTCCGCTGAACCGCTCCCTTCTGTCGTTCAATTGTGTTCCCACGCCGTCTGGCGGGTGGTCGCAGCCGCGAGCCGGGCCGTGGCTTCTGGTTGATCCGTCGGAAATTGTTACGCTTCCCTCGCGGCTCGGGGGTTGATCGTTAAAAGGTTTTTGTTTCGAAGGTTCGGTAGCCCTCCCTGTTAGGTAAATTGCGTTAGCGCACATTCCCTCCTTACGGTGAGGGAAAAAAAGTATTTGATCCCCCTGCTGATTGTGTACGTTTGCCCACTGACAAAGAAATGATCAGTCTATAATTTGAATGGTAGGTTTATTTGAACGGTGAGAGACAGAATAACAACAAAATCCAGAAAAACGCATGCCAAAAATGTATTTGCATTTTAATAAGGGAAATAAGTATTTGACCCCTCTGCAAAACATGACTTAGTACTTGGTGGCAAAACCCTTGTTGGCAATCACAGAGGTCAGACGTTTCTTGTAGTTGGCCACCAGTTTTGCATGTTTGGTCGACCTTTTGAAGACAGAATATTTGAAACTCAAAATAGTTTTTAGCAACCACCAAATAATTTCCTCTGAACCTTAACCTGAACATCAAGTCGAGCGTTGGGGTTATGCTCCCTAGGTTTTACGCCAAACTCCATATCGGCAAATCTAGTTCTACCCTCCACACATTTTGCACCGCTTTTAATCAATGCGCGCCCAGCGACAATCGGCGCGTTCAGCAAAGGCAACTTTAAACGTGACGTTAAAATAATCGCCGTCAACAAATGATAACCGTCTAACGACGATGAAGGGTGCCAGTTCAATCCCCGGTCGGGGGACGACTCGGCCCGCCATTGTCACCGTCGTCGACACCTCCCGGCCGTCGCGAAGCGAGCACCACTTTCTGCGAGTGAAGTCAACCAGCCCCACCGTAAGAACGAGGCGGCCTTCGTGTCCACAACGAACACGGCCGCACGTGTGCACGTCGTTCACCCCTCTCCCGCTCCGGCCCCCTCGCCGGCTCGCAACGGCGGCGACCGCCGACGGCGGCCATGCGACGTTCGAGGCGACCGAACGCAAAGAGGCGGAAACCTCCTCAGGGTTCCACGCGGAGACCTGGGGACACTTGGAGGCATTCAATCAAGATTCTAGGTTTTCGTGACTGCAAGGGAGCCACATCCTTTGGTTCTTTCGGTAAAAGTTATCACGTAGGTATAAAGTCAGGTAGGTATAAAATAAAGTGAATTAAATCACGTGACGTTTCGGGTGCAACACGACAAGCGTCCGTCATCAGGTGGGACAGCCACAGCAAGAGACAATTGCTGAAGTGGGCAAAAGGGTTGCCGTGACAAGAGGCTACGTAGGTAAGAGAGGGGGGAGGAGCCAGGGAGGAGAGATAGAGAGGGGGGTGTGGGGGGTAGGGGGAGTGGAGTGCTGCTAGAGGGATTAGGAAACTAGCAAGGAAATGCCGGGGGGGGGGGGGGTGGGGGGGGGGAGTGAGCGGGTCAGGGAGTGGGAGGCTGAAGAAACTGGAGATGCGGATATGAAGGCAACACCATAAAGCAGTTAAGGGTTTACCTGGTTAATAACATCCTTCCAATGATTGCTCAATTTGTATCCATCTTCTCGGTTGAAGTTATGTCTATGTTTAGATATCTGGATGGCTTCATGAACAAACCTTTGATAGTGGTTTGCAGAGTACCTTGGTCTTGGAAAAAAACTAAATCATGAGAGCCCACAGCGTTATAGCAATGGTCAGCCACGGCGGAGGTATTGGTTCTGCCGTGTTTCAGATCTGACTTGTGCTCGCGAACACGGTCCGAGATATGTCGTTTCGTTTCCCCAATGTAACAGCCACCACAGGTGCAACTTAGTTTGAAGAATCCAGGATATTGCATGTCAGGAATGACATCCTTCACCGATGGGATTAGATCACGGATTTTGTGTACTGTACTGAATCGGACCTGGATCTTGTGTTTGTTTAAGATTTTGGAAATATTTTTGGTAACGCCTGCTATGTATGGTAACGTCATGGTGTTGATCGGCGTCTCAGGGGGTTGTTTCTCCATGGTTGGAGAAACAGCTTTGCGAATAATGCGGTCCGAGTACCCATTCCCTCATCAAAACACTACACCATAGGGCCCACTGTATTTCTGACCAACACCACCTAGCCAGTGAACTGGAACACGTACACCAGGCCCTCAAGATGAATGGGTACTCGCAAAGCTGTTTCTCCAACCGTGTTTCTCCAATCATGTTTCTCCAACCATGGAGCAACAACCCCCTGAGACGCCGATCAAAACCATCACGTTACCATACATAGCAGGCGTTACCAAAACGTTTTCCAAAATCTTAAACAAACACAAGATCCAGGTCCAATTCAGTACAGCACACAAAATCCGTGATCTAATCCCATCGGTAAAGGATGTCATTCCTGACATGCAATATCCTGGAGTCTACAAACGAAGTTGCACCTGTGGTGGCTGTTACATTGGGGAAACGAAACGACATATCTCGGACCGTGTTCGCGAGCACAAGTCAGATCTGAAACACGGCCGTGGCTGACCATTGCTATAACGCTGTGGGCTCTCATGATTTCGTTTAATCCGAGACCAAGGTACTCTGCAAACCTTCAGGCTACTATCAAAGGTTTGTTCATGAAGCCGTCCAGATATATAAACTTAGACGTAACTTCAACCGAGAAGATGGATACAAATTGAGCAATCATTGGAAGGATGTTGCCTTCATATCCGCATCTCCAGTTTCTTCAGCCTCCCACTCCCAGCCCCGCCCACTCCCCCCCCCCCCCGGCATTTCATTGCTAGTTTCTTAATCCCTCTAGCAGCACTCCACTCCCCCTACCCCATGCCCCCCTCTCTCTATCTCTCCTCCCTGGCTCCTCCCCCCCTCTCTTACCTACATAGCCTCTTGTCACGGAAACCCTTTTGCCCACTTCAGCAATTGTCTCTTGCTGTGGTTGTCCCACCTGATGACGGACGCTTGTTGTGTTGCGCCCAAAACGTCACGTGATTTAATTTATTTTATACCTACCTACGTGATGACTTTACCGAAAGAACTTGGAGACATCACGACACCAAACAGCACGGTGCGAAGCCGAGACGCTTGAAGCGAGCCGCACACCTACACCCCCTCCCTCCCTCCCCCCCATGGTGAACTGGCCTCACCAATGTCAGAGTGAACCCCCTCCCTCCCCCCCATGGTGAACTGGCCTCTCCCATGTCAGAGTGAACCCCCTCCCTCACCCAGTGCCCGCCCCTCCTGACCCCCCCCTCCCGGAATGACGATTCCATCTCGGCGTCACGACCTGTCTCAGTCGGCCCATCCACTCACCCACCCTCCCACCCCTCTCCCTGCCCCCTCCTCCCTCGGCCCTCCCTCCTCCCCCCGCTCCCCCCCCCGCCTCCCCCCACGATCTTCTCTGCGCCTCCCCCCTCGCCCGTCCCCCCACCCCTCCCTCCGCTCCCCCCGCCCCTCCTCTCGCCGCCTCCTCTCTCACCCCCCCTCCCCCCGCTCTGCTCCTCCCCCCCCCCTCTCCCCCCCCGCCCCGCCATGCCCCCCCCGGCGGCCGTCCACGCCTCCTCCGCTGGATTGAAGTAAACGTTGACCCCCCGGCTCACGAGCTCCCGTCGCCTCTCGGCGAACCTCTGGTTCATCGCATGCTGCTCCCTCAGGAAGGCGTCGTGCTCCCTCGCCTCCCTCGCCCGCTCCGCCGCGTCCCTCTGCCTCGCTCGTTCGCTCCTCTCCCGCCTCGATTCCCCGCGGCCCGTCGCTCCGCCGGCGCCCTCCGGGTGCCGGCCCTCCCTGGCCAGCGGCCGCCCCCTGTCAGGGACAATCAGCTGCCTCAGCCTGGCCGAGATGTCGGTGATCCTTCTCGGGTCTCCTCCTCCTCCGCCTCCTCCGCCTCCTCCGCCTCCGCCGCCGCCTCGGCCCCTGTCCATGGCCGGCGGTTGTCACCGCTCGGATTCTCGCTCGGCCCTCCTGTGTCACAAGCAGTGGGTCTCTGTGAGTGTGGGTCTCTGTGGGTCTCTGTGAGTGTGGGTCTCGGTGGGTCTCTGTGAGTATGGTTCTCTATGAGGGTTGGTCTCTGTGAGGGTGGGTCTCTGTGGGTCTCTGTGAGTATGGGTCTCTGTCGGTCTCTGTGAGTATGGGTCTCTGTGGGTCTCTGTGAGTGTGGGTCTCTGTGGGTCTCTGTGGGTCTCTGTGAGTGTGGGTCTCTGTGGGTCTCTGTGAGTGTGGGTCTCTGTGGGTCTTTGTGCGTGTGGGTCTCTGTGGGTCTCTGTGGGTCTCTGTGAGTGTGGGTCTCTGTGGGTCTCTGTGAGTAGGGGTCTTTGTGAGTGTGGTTCTCTGTGAGTATGGGTCTCTGTGGGTCTCTGTGAGTGTGGGTCTCTGTGGGTCTCTGTGAGTATGGGTCTCTGTGCGTGTGGGTTTCTGTGGGTCTCTGTGAGTATGGGTCTCTGTGAGTGTGGGTCTCTGTGAGTATGGGTCTCTGTGGGTCTCTGTGAGTGTGGGTCTCTGTGAGTATGGGTCTCTGTGAGTATGGGTCTCTGTGACTATGGGTCTCTGTGGGTCTCTATGAGTATGGGTCTCTGTGAGTATGGGTCTCTGTGAGTGTGGTTCTCTGTGAGTATGGGTCTCTGTGGGTCTCTATGAGTATGGGTCTCTATGAGTGTGGTTCTCTGTGAGTATGGGTTTCTGTGAGTATGGGTCTCTATGAGTATGGGTCTCTGTGAGTATGGGTCTCTATGAGTATGGGTCTCTATAAGTGTGGGTCTCTGTGAGTATGGGTCTCTGTGAGTGTGGTTTTCTCTGAGTCTCTATGAGCATGGGTCTCTATGAGTATGGGTCTCTGTGAGTATGGGTCTCTGTGAGTATGGGTCTCTGTGGGTCTCTATGAGTATGAGTCTCTGTGAGTATGGGTCTCTGTGAGTATGGGTCTCTGTGGGTCTCTGTGAGTATAGGTCTCTGTGGGTGTGGTTCTCTGTGAGTATGGGTCTCTGTGAGTATGGGTCTCTGTGGGTCTCTATGAGTATGAGTCTCTGTGAGTATAGGTCTCTGTGGGTCTCTATGAGTATGGGTCTCTGTGAGTATGGGTCTCTGTGAGTGTGGTTCTCTGTGAGTATGGGTCTCTGTGGGTCTCTATGAGTATGGGTCTCTATGAGTGTGGTTCTCTGTGAGTATGGGTCTCTGTGAGTATGGGTCTCTATGAGTATGGGTCTCTATAAGTGTGGGTCTCTGTGAGTATGGGTCTCTGTGAGTGTGGTTCTCTGTGAGTCTCTATGAGTATGGGTCTCTATGAGTATGGGTCTCTGTGAGTATGGGTCTCTGTGAGTATGGGTCTCTGTGGGTCTCTATGAGTATGGGTCTCTGTGAGTGTGGTTCTCTGTGAGTATGGGTCTCTGTGAGTGTGGTTCTCAGTGAGTCTCTATGAGTATGGGTCTCTATGAGTATGGGTCTCTGTGAGTATGGGTCCCTGTGAGTATGGGTCTCTGTGGGTATCTATGAGTATGGGTCTCTGTGAGTGTGGTTCTCTGTGAGTATGGGTCTCTGTGAGTATGGGTCTCTTTGAGCATGGGTCTCTGTGGGTCTCTGTGAGTATGGGTCTCTGTGGGTGTGGTTCTCTGTGAGTATGGGTCTCTATGGGGCTCACTCAGTGTGGGACCTTACCTGGTCAAATAAAAATGCTTGTGAGGTGATGTGTGATGATGATGGTTGGCTTGGATTACACGGGCTACGCGGAGGGTGGGGGGATGCGTGACGTCATCAGGTGACATCACAGATGTGACGTCACCGCTCACTTGCCGTGACTAATATTAATATATACAAAAGTCTATTTTTCTACTTGTTGCATTGTGTACAGTCTGGAAGCTACCCAGGTGCCAAATTTAAAGTTTGTTGCATGTTGGAAAGTAAGCTAAACATTTCGAACAGACACACATATTCACAAATTTCCCTTTTATACATCATAAACTGTATATTATGTGTGTATATATAAACTGTATATTACGTGTGTATAAACTGTATATTATGTGTGTATATAAACTGTATATTATGTGTATATATAAACTGTATATTATGTGTATGTATAAACTGTATATTATGTGTGTATATATAAACTGTATATTACGGGTGTATAAACTGTATATTATGTGTGTATATAAACTGTATATTATGTGTATATAAACTGTATATTACGTGTGTATATAAACTATATTATGTGTGTATATAAACTGTATATTATGTGTGTATATAAACTGTATATTAAGTGTATATAAACTGTATATTGTGTGTATATAAACTGCATATTACGTGTGTATATAAACTGTATATTACGTGTGTATATAAACTGTAAATTACGTGTGTATATAAACTGTATATTATGTGTGTATATAAACTGTATATTACGTGTATATAAACTGCATATTACGTGTGTATATAAACTGTATATTATGTGTGTATATAAACTGCATATTACGTGTGTAAATAAACTGTATATTATGTGTATGTATAAACTGTATATTATGTGTATATATAAACTGTATATTATGTGTGTGTATATAAACTGTATATTATGTGTATATAAACTGTATATTACGTGTGTATATAAACTGTATATTATGTGTGTATTAAACTGTATATTATGTGTGTATATAAACTGTATATTATGTGTATATAAACTGTATATTACGTGTGTATATAAACTGTATATTATGTGTGTATATAAACTGTATATTATGTGTATATATAAACTGTATATTACGTGTGTATATAAACTGTATATTACGTGTGTGTATGAACTCTATATTATGTGTATATGAACTGTATATTACGTGTGTATATAAACTGTATATTATGTGTATATATAAACTGTATATTATGTGTATATAAACTGTATATTATGTGTATATAAACTGTATATTATGTGTATATAAACTGTATATTATGTGTATATAAACTGTATATTACGTGTATATAAACTGTATATTACGTGTATGTATAAACTGTATATTATGTGTATATATAAACTGTATATTATGTGTGTATATAAACTATATTACGTGTGTATAAAAAACTGTATATTATGTGTATATAAACTGTATATTATGTGTATATAAACTGAATATGTGTATAGAAACTGTATATTACGTGTATATAAACTGTATATTACGTGTATGTATAAACTGTATATTATGTGTATATATAAACTGTATATTACGTGTGTATATAAACTATATTACGTGTGTATATGAACTGTATATTATGTGTATATATAAATTGTATATTATGTGTATGTATAAACTGTATATTATGTGTGTATATATAAACTGTATATTACGTGTGTATAAACTGTATATTATGTGTGTGTATATAAACTGTATATTACGTGTGTATATAAACTGTATATTATGTGTGTATAAAAACTGTATATTACGTGTGTATATAAACTGTATATTATGTGTGTATATAAACTGCATATTACGTGTGTATATAAACTGTATATTATGTGTATGTATAAACTGTATATTATGTGTATATATAAACCGTATATTATGTGTACGTATAAACTGTATATTACGTGTGTATATAAACTGTATATTATGTGTGTGTATATAAACTGTATATTATGTGTATATAAACTGTATATTACGTGTGTATATAAACTATATTATGTGTGTATATAAACTGTATATTATGTGTGTATATAAACTGTATATTAAGTGTATATAAACTGTATATTGTGTATATATAAACTGCATATTACGTGTGTATATAAACTGTATATTACGTGTGTATATAAACTGTAAATTATGTGTGTATATAAACTGTATATTACGTGAGTATATAAACTGCATATTATGTGTGTATATAAACTGTATATTATGTGTATGTATAAACTGTATATTATGTGTGTATATATATAAACTGTATATTATGTGTGTATATAAACTGTATATTATGTGTGTATATAAACTGCATATTACGTGTGTATATAAACTGTATATTATGTGTATGTATAAACTGTATATTATGTGTATATATAAACTGTATATTATGTGTGTGTATATAAACTGTATATTATGTGTATATAAACTGTATATTACGTGTGTATATAAACGGTATATTATGTGTGTATATAAACTGTATATTACGTGTGTATATAAACTGTATATTATGTGTATATAAACTGTATATTACGTGTGTATATAAACTGTATATTATGTGTGTATCTACACTGTATATTATGTGTATATAAACTGTATATTAAGTGTATATAAACTGTATATTATGTGTATATATAAACTGTATATTACGTGTGTATATAAACTGTATATTACGTGTGTGTATGAACTCTATATTATGTGTATATGAACTGTATATTACGTGTGTATATAAACTGTATATTATGTGTATATATAAACTGTATATTACGTGTATATAAACTGTATATTATGTGTATATAAACTGTACATTATGTGTATATAAACTGTATATGTGTATATAAACTGTATATTACGTGTATATAAACTGTATATTACATGTATGTATAAACTGTATATTATGTGTATATATAAACTGTATATTACGTGTGTATATAAACTATATTACGTGTGTATATAAACTGTATATTATGTGTATATATGAACTGTATATTACGTGTGTATATAAACTGTATATTACGTGTATATAAACTGTATATTATGTGTGTATATAAACTGTATAGTATGTGTGTATATAAACTGTATATTACGTGTGTATATAAACTGTATATTACGTGTGTATATAAACTGTATATTATGTGTATATAAACTGTATATTATGTGTGTATATAAACTGCATATTACGTGTGTATATAAACTGTATATTATGTGTATATAAACTGTATATTATGTGTATATAAACTGTATATCATGTGTATATAAACTGTATATTATGTGTATGTATAAACTGTATATTATGTTTGTATATAAGCTGTATATTATGTGTGTATATAAACTATATTACGTGTGTATATAAACTGTATATTATGTGTATATAAACTGTATATTATGTGTGTATATAAACTGTATATTACGTGTATATAAACTGTATATTATGTGTGTATATAAACTGTATATTATGTGTATATAAACTGTATATTATGTGTATATAAACTGTATATTATGTGTATATAAACTGTATATTATGTGTATGTATAAACTGTATATTATGTTTGTATATAAACTGTATATTATGTGTGCATATAAACTATATTACGTGTGTATATAAACTGTATATTATGTGTATATAAACTGTATATTATGTGTGTATATAAACTGTATATTACGTGTATATAAACTGTATATTATGTGTATATAAACTGTATATTACGTGTATATAAACTGTATATTACGTGTGTATATAAACTGTATATTATGTGTGTATATAAACTGTATATTATGTGTGTATATAAACTGTATATTACGTGTATATAAACTGTATATAATGTGTGTATATAAACTGTATATTATGTGTGTATATAAACTGTATATTATGTATGTATATAAACTGTATATTATGTCTGTATATAAACTATATTACGTGTGTATCTAAACTGTATATAATGTGTGTATATAAACTGTATATTATGTGTGTATATAAACTGTATATTACGTGTATATAAACTGTATATTATGTGTATATAAACTGTATATTATGTGTATATAAACTGTATATTATGTGTGTGTATATAAACTGTATATTATGTGTGTATATACACTGTATATTATGTGTGTATATAAACTGTATATTACGTGTATATAAACTGTATATTATGTGTGTATATAAACTGTATATTATGTGTGTATATAAACTGTATGTTATAAACTGTATATTATGTGTGTATATAAACTGTATATTATGTGTGTATATAAACTGTATATTATGTGTGTATATAAACTGCATATTACGTGTGTATATAAACTGTATATTATGTGTATGTATAAACTGTATATTGTGTATATATAAACTGTATATTTTGTGTGTATATAAACTGTATATTATGTGTGTATATAAACTGCATATTACGTGTATATAAACTGTATATTATGTGTATGTATGAACTGTATATTATGTGTATATATAAACTGTATATTATGTGTATATAAACTGTATACTATGTGTATATAAACTGTATATTACGTGTGTATATAAACTGTATATTACGTGTGTATATAAACTGTATATTATGTGTGTATATAAACTGTATATTATGTGTGTATATAAACTGTATATTATGTGTGTATATAAACTGCATATTACGTGTGTATATAAACTGTATATTATGTGTATGTATAAACTGTATATTGTGTATATATAAACTGTATATTATGTGTGTATATAAACTGTATATTATGTGTGTATATAAACTGCATATTACGTGTATATAAACTGTATATTATGTGTATGTATGAACTGTATATTATATGTATATATAAACTGTATATTACGTGTATATAAACTGTATATTATGTGTATATAAACTGTATATTACGTGTGTATATAAACTGTATATTACGTGTGTATATAAACTGTATATTATGTGTGTATATAAACTGTATATTATGTTTATATAAACTGTATATTACGTGTATATAAACTGTATATTATGTGTGTATATAAACTGTATATTATGTGTGTATATAAACTGTATATTAAGTGTATATAAACTGTATATTATGTGTATATATAAACTGTATATTACGTGTGTATATAAACTGTATATTACGTGTGTGTATGAACTCTATATTATGTGTATATGAACTGTATATTACGTGTGTATATAAACTGTATATTACGTGTATATATATAAACTGTATATTATGTGTATATAAACTGTATATTATGTGTATATAAACTGTATATGTGTATATAAACTGTATATTACGTGTATATAAACTGTATATTACGTGTATATAAACTGTATATTACGTGTATGTATAAACTGTATATTATGTGTGTATATAAACTGTATATTACGTGTGTATATAAACGATATTACGTGTGTATATAAACTGTATATTACGTGTATATATAAACTGTATATTATGTGTGTATATAAACTGTATATTACGTGTATATGAACTGTATATTATGTGTGTATATAAACTGTATATTACGTGTGTATATAAACTGTATATTACGTGTGTATATAAACTGTATATTATGTGTGTGTATATAAACTGTATATTATGTGTGTATATAAACTGTATATTATGTGTATATAAACTGTATATTATGTGTATATAAACTGTATATGTGTATATAAACTGTATATTACGTGTATATAAACTGTATATTACGTGTATGTATAAACTGTATATTATGTGTATATATAAACTGTATATTACGTGTGTATATAAACTATATTACGTGTGTATATAAACTGTATATTACGTGTATATATAAACTGTATATTAAGTGTGTATATAAACTGTATATTACGTGTATATGAACTGTATATTATGTGTGTATATAAACTGTATATTACGTGTGTATATAAACTGTATATTACGTGTGTATATAAACTGTATATTATGTGTGTATATAAACTGTATATTATGTGTGTATATAAACTGTTTATTATGTTTGTATATAAACTGCATATTACGTGTGTATATAAACTGTATATTATGTGTATGTATAAACTGTATATTATGTGTATATATAAACTCTATATTATGTGTATGTATACACTGTATATTACGTGTGTATATAAACTGTATATTAAGTGTATATAAACTGTATATTATGAGTATGTATAAACTGTATATTATGTGTATATATAAACTGTATATTATGTGTGTGTATATAAACTGTATATTATGTGTATATAAACTGTATATTACGTGTATACAAACTGTATATTATGTGTATATAAACTGTACATTATGTGTGTATATAAACTGTATATTATGTGTGTATATAAACTGCATATTACGTGTGTATATAAACTGTATATTACGTGTATATATAAACTGTATATTACGTGTGTATATAAACTGTATATTACGTGTGTGTATGAACTCTATATTATGTGTATATGAACTGTATATTACGTGTGTATATAACTTGTATATTATGTGTATATATAAACTGTACAGTATGTGTATATAAACTGTATATTATGTGTACATAAACTGTATATTATGTGTATATAAACTGTATATGTGTATATAAACTGTATATTACGTGTATATAAACTGTATATTACGTGTATGTATAAACTGTATATTATGTGTATATATAAACTGTATATTACGTGTGTATATAAACTATATTACGTGTGTATATAAACTGTATATTATGTGTATATATAAACTGTATATTATGTGTGTATATAAACTGTATATTACATGTATATAAACTGTATATTATGTGTGTATATAAACTGTATATTATGTGTGTATATAAACTGTATATTACGTGTGTATATAAACTGTATATTATGTGTGTATATAAACTGTATATTATGTGTGTATATAAACTGTATATTATGTGTGTATATAAACTGCATATTACGTGTGTATATAAACTGTATATTATGTGTATGTATAAACTGTATATTATGTGTATATATAAACTGTATATTATGTGAATATAAACTGTATATTATGTGTATATAAACTGTATATTATGTGTATATAAACTGTATATTATGTGTATATAAACTGTATATTATGTGTATATAAACTGTATATTACGTGTGTATATAAACTGTATATTATGTGTGTATATAAACTGTATATTATGTGTATATAAACTGTATATTACGTGTGTATATAAACTGTATATTATGTGTGTATATAAACTGTATATTATGTGTGTATATAAACTGTATATTACGTGTATATAAACTGTATATTATGTGTGTATATAAACTGTATATTATGTGTGTATATAAACTGTATATTACGTGTGTATATAAACTGTATATTATGTGTGTATATAAACTGTATATTATGTGTGTATATAAACTGTATATTATGTGTGTATATAAACTGCATATTACGTGTGTATATAAACTGTATATTATGTGTATGTATAAACTGTATATTGTGTATATATATAAACTGTATATTACGTGAGTATATAAACTGTATATTACGTGTGTATATAAACTGCATATTACGTGTATATAAACTGTATATTATGTGTATGTATAAACTGTATATTATGTGTATATATGAACTGTATATTACGTGTGTATATAAACTGTATATTACGTGTGTATATAAACTGCATATTACGTGTATATAAACTGTATATTATGTGTATGTATAAACTGTATATTATGTGTATATATAAACTGTATATTATGTGTATATAAACTGTATATTATGTGTATATAAACTGTATATTACGTGTATATATAAACTGTATATTACGTGTGTATATAAACTGTATATTATGTGTATATAAACTGTATATTACGTGTGTATATATAAACTGTATATTATGTGTGCATATAAACTGTATATATGTGTATATAAACTGTATATTACGTGTGTATATAAACTGTATATTACGTGTGTATAAAAACTGTATATTATGTGTGTATATAAACTGTATATTATGTGTGTATATAAACTGCATATTACGTGTATATAAACTGTATATTATGTGTATGTATAAACTGTATATTATGTGTGTATATAAACTGCATATTACGTGTGTATATAAACTGTATATTATGTGTATGTATAAACTGTATATTATGTGTATATAAACTGTATATGTGTGTATATAAACTGTATATTACGTGTGTATATAAACTGTATATTATGTGTGTATATAAACTGTATATTACGTGTGTATATAAACTGTATATTACGTGTATATAAACTGTATATTACGTGTGTATATAAACTGTATATTGACGATGACAATGACGACGATGCCACGTGTCTACTGATGACGATGCCACGTGTCTACTGATGACGACAATGATGACAATGATGACGATGATGACGATGCCACGTGTCTACTGATGACGATGATGACGATGCCACGTGTCTACTGGTGACGATGATGATGACGATGCCACATGTCTACTGATGATGACGATGCCACGTGTCTACTGATGACGACAATGATGACGATGATGACGATGCCACGTGTCTACTGATGACGACGATGATGATGCCACGTGTCTACTGATGACGACGATGATGACGATGCCACGTGTCTACTGATGATGACGATGCCACGTGTCTACTGACGATGATGATGACGATGCCACGTGTCTACTGATGATGATGATGACAATGCCACGTGCCTACTGATGACGACGATGATGACGATGCCACGTGTCTACTGATGACGACGATGATGACGATGCCACGTGTCTACTGAAGATGACGACGATGTCACGTGTCTACTGATGACGATGATGACGATGCAACGTGTCTACTGATGATGACGATGATGACGATGCCATGTGTCAACTGATGACGATGATGACGATGCCACGTGTCTACTGACGATGATGAAGATGCCATGTGTCAACTGATGACGATGATGACGATGCCACATGTCTACTGATGACGACGATGACGACGATGCCACGTGTCTACTGATGACGACGATGACGATGCCACGTGTCTACCTGATGACGACGATGATGACGATACCACGTGTCTACTGATGACGACGATGATGACGATGATGACGATGCCACGTGTCTACCTGATGACGACGATGATGACGATACCACGTGTCTACTGATGACGACGATGATGACGATGCCACGTGTCTACTGATGACGACGATGATGACGATGCCACGTGTCTACTGATGACGACGATGATGATGCCACGTGTCTACTGATGACGACGATGATGACGATGCCACGTGTCTACTGATGACGACGATGATGACGATGCCACGAGTCTACTGATGATGACGATGCCACGTGTCTACTGACGATGATGATGACGATGCCACGTGTCTACTGATGATGATGATGACAATGCCACGTGCCTACTGATGACGACGATGATGACGATGCCACGTGTCTACTGATGACGACGATGATGGCGATGCCACGTGTCTACTGATGATGACGACGATGCCACGTGTCTACTGATGACGATGATGACGATGCAACGTGTCTACTGATGATGACGATGATGACGATGCCATGTGTCAACTGATGACGATGATGACGATGCCACGTGTCTACTGACGATGATGAAGATGCCATGTGTCAACTGATGACGATGATGACGATGCCACATGTCTACTGATGACGACGATGATGACGATGATGACGATGCCACGTGTCTACTGACGATGATGATGACGATGCCATGTGTCTACTGATGATGATGATGACAATGCCACGTGTCTACTGATGACGACGATGACGATGCCACGTGTCTACCTGATGACGACGATGATGACGATACCACGTGTCTACTGATGACGACGATGATGACGATGATGACGATGCCACGTGTCTACCTGATGACGACGATGATGACGATACCACGTGTCTACTGATGACGACGATGATGACGATGCCACGTGTCTACTGATGACGACGATGATGACGATGCCACGTGTCTACTGATGATGACGATGCCACGTGTCTACTGACGACGATGATGACGATGCCACGTGTCTACTGATGACGACAATGATGACGATGCCACGTTTCTACTGATGATGACGATGACGATACCACGTGTCTACTGATGACGACGATGATGACGATGATGACGATGCTACGTGTCTACTGATGACGACGATGATGACGATGCCACGTGTCTACTGATGACGACGATGCCACGTGTCTACTGATGACGACGATGATGACGATGCCACGTGTCTACTGATGACGACGATGATGACGAACTCCGACGAATGGCGGCAGTCGCCCGACTCGGCACAGGGACTCACCAAACATGGCGGCAGTCTTAGCGACGCTTTGCACGCGGCAACTTCTTCACGCAAACAGCCACCCCGTCTACAACACGCGGCAGGGGCAGCGATCAAGCGGGCAGCAGCAGTCAGTCAGTCTCTCTCTGTGTCTCTCTCTCTGTCTATCCCTGTGTGTCTCTCTGTGTCTCTCTCTCTGTCTATCCCTCTCTCTGTCTCTGTTTCTATCCCTGTCTCTCTCTCTGTCTATCCCCGTCTCTCTCTCTGTGTGTGTCTCTCTCTGTGTCTATCCCTGTGTGTCTCTCTGTGTCTCTCTCTCTCTGTCTATCCCTCTTTCTGTCTGTGTCTCTCTCTGTCTATCCCTGTCTCTCTCTCTCTCTCTCTGTCTATCCCCGTCTCTCTCTCTCTCTGTGTTTCTCTCTCTGTCTATCCCTGTGTGTCTCTCTGTGTCTCTCTCTCTGTCTATCCCTCTCTCTGTCTGTGTCTCTCTCTGTCTCTGTGTCTATCCCTGTCTGTCTGTCTCTCTGTCTATCCCTGTGTGTCTCGGTGTCTCTGTCTCTCTCTGTGTCTCTGTCTGTGTCTTTTGTGTTTTTCTCTGTGTCTCTCTCTGTGTCTCTCTCTGTCTATCTCTCTCTCCGTCTCTGTCTGTCTCTCTGTGTGTCTCTCTGTCTATCTCTGTGTTTCTCTCTCTGTCTATCTCTCTGTTTCTCTCTGTCTATCTCTCTGTGTCTCTCTCTGTCTATCTCTGTCTCTCTCCGTCTCTCTGTTTCTCTGTGTCTGTCTCCCTGTGTCTCTGTCTCTCTCTGTTTCTCTCTGTCTGTCTCCCTGTGTCTCTGTCTCTCGCTGTTTCTCTCTGTCTCTCTGTGTCTCTCTCTTTGTGTCTATCTCTGTGTCTCTGTCTCTCTGTGTCTCTCTGTGTCTCTCTCTCTCTGTCTCTCTCTGTGTGTCTCTCTCTGTGTCTGTGTGTCTCTGTCTCTCTCTGTGTGTCTCTCTCTGTGTGTCTCTCTCTCTGTGTGTCTCTCTCTCTGTGTGTCTCTCTCTGTCTCTCTGTGTGTCTCTCTGTGTCTGTCTGTGTGTCTCTCTGTGTGTCTCTGTCTGTGTGTCTCTCTCTGTGTCTCTGTCTGTGTGTGTCTCTCTCTGTCTCTGTCTGTGTCTCTCTCTGTCTCTCTGTGTGTCTCTCTGTGTCTCTCTGTGTGTCTCTGTGTCTCTCTGTGTGTCTCTCTCTGTCTCTCTCTGTGTCTCTCTCTGTGTGTCTCTCTCTGTCTCTCTCTGTGTCTCTCTCTGTGTCTCTCTCTCTGTGTGTGTCTCTCTGTCTCTCTGTGTGTCTCTCTCTGTGTCTCTCTCTCTGTGTGTCTCTCTCTGTGTCTCTCTGTGTGTCTCTGTGTCTCTCTCTCTGTCTCTCTCTCTGTGTGTCTCTCTCTGTGTCTCTCTGTCTCTCTGTGTCTCTCTCTGTGTGTCTCTCTCTGTGTCTCTCTCTGTGTCTCTCTGTGTCTGTCTGTGTGTCTCTCTGTGTCTCTCTGTCTCTCTCTCTCTCTGTGTTGAACTTCGCACTCAGATCGTCAGCGAGGCGACTGCGACCCGAGCGGTCAGCTCGGGTCGCATTGGGGCGGGGGGAGGGGCCAACCAGCGAGGCAACGCCGCGATTGGACAGAGGGAGGAGGAGGGGGAGGGGCCTCTATCACTTCCCCAACGAGGCAAAGATTGTGAATATTAATTCACGTTTTGGGGAAATGGCAATTCTTCGTACAGCTGAGAGATCTCTCCGGAATTATTTAAGACAATATTTGGGCATTGAGGCTTTATTCATGGCAGAGAGCAATATCCCTTCTTTATTAGAGATGTCTTTGCGGTTAAAGTAAACAATTAAACGAAACTATATATACTTTTTATTTTACCAGGAAAAGCTGTAGTAGTGTACAGGCCCTTTTCACAAGCGGCCTGGCCAGAAATGATAGCTCAGCTAAATGTCTTCTTACGCGGAAATTGACAGAAGCCGAATATCTTCTTTGGTTCTTTCGGTAAAGTCACCACGTAGAATGAGAATAAAATTATAAATTGATAAAATAAAATAACACAATACATTTCTCATGACGTTTCGGCCACAACACAAGCGACCTTCAGGTGAAGGGACGAGACTGTCTGGCAGAAACGTCGTGATAATTTTATTGCGTTATTTTATTTGATCAATTTATTATTTTATTCTCATTCTACGTGGTGGTGACTTTACCGAAAGAACCAAAGAAGATAAATCCTTGCAGTCACGAAAGCTTTAAATCGACAATTTAACCTTTAAAAACCTTCGGCGCAAGCCCTTGAAACTTACCTACAAGCAAGGGGTCCACTGAGCTGTTAGCTTCTCTTCTTTTAGGAGCGACCTGTCCACAAATGATCGCCCCCCCCAAGCAAGCGGCGTGTTGTCGCGTGGACAATGTCGGCAGCCAAACGCCGTGAATGCGCCGTGGTGATGTTGACTTTAAATGTGGGGCGAAAAAACCGGAGGGCCCGGAGCGAAATCCACGCGACCATGGGGAGAGACGCAAACTCTAAATATACAGCAGCAGCAGCAGGCGTCAGGGTCGGGATCGAACCCACAACCTCCTGTAGACCAGGCGACGTAGTTAACATCTCGTGTGTGACACGTGTCTCAACACACACGCAAGTGAGGACACACACACGGAATACACACACACACACACACTGGGGAACAAACACACACATAAAACACACACACACGGAACACACACACGGGACACACACGGAACACACACACAGAACACACACACGGGACACACACACGGGACACACACGTAACACACACACACGGAACACACACATGGAACACACACACGGGACACACACACGACACACACACACAGAACACACACACGGAACACACACACGGGACACACACACGTAACACACACACACGGAACACACACACACGGAACACACACACGGAACACACACACGGAACACACACACGTAACACACACACCGAACACACACACGTAACACACACACCGAACACACACACGTAACACACACACACGTAACACACACACACGGAACACACACACGGAACACACACACGGAACACACACACCGAACACACACACGTAACACACACACGGAACACACACACGGAACACACACACGGAACACACACACACACGGAACACACACACGGAACACACACACGGAACACACACACGGAACACGACTGGGTGAGTGGGTGAGTGTGTGGGTGGGTGAGTGTGTAGGTGAGTATGTGAGCGACTGGGCGAGTGATTGGGTGAGTGAGTGTATGAGTGGTTGGGTGAGTGGGTGGGTGAGTGTGTTCCTGGGTGAGTGTGTGGGTGGGTGAGTGGGTGGGTGAGCAAGTGAGTGAGTGAGCGACTGGGTGAGTGGGTAGTGAGTGTGTGGGTGAGTGTGTGAGCAACTGGGTGAGTATGTGAGCGACTGGGTGAGTGAGTGTGTGTGTGAGTGAGCTACTGGGTGAGTGGGTGGGTGTGTGATGTGTGAGGTGAGTGTGTGAGCGACTGGGTGAGTGTGTGAGTGAGTGAGCGACTGGGTGAGTATATGGGTGGGTGAGTGTGTGGGTGGGTGAGTGTGTAGGTGAGTATGTGAGAGACTGGGCGAGGGATTGGGTGAGTGAGTGTATGAGTGGTTGGGTGAGTGGGTGGGTAGGTTAGTGTGTGAGTTTCTGGGTGAGTGTGTGGGTGGGTGAGTGGCTGAGTGAGTGGGCGAGTAAGTGAGCGAGTGGGTGGGTGAGTGGGTGAGAGTGTGGGTGGGTGAGTGTGTGAGGAACTGGGTAAGTCAATGTGTGTGTGTGAGTGGGTGGGTGAGCGTGTGAGTGAGTGAGCGACTGGGTGAGTGTGTGAGCGAGTGTGTGAGCAACCGGGTGAGTATGTGAGCGATTGGGTGAGTGAGCGACTGGGTGAGTGGGTGGGTGTGTGAGTAAGTGTGTGAGGTGAGTGTGTGAGCGACTGGGTAAGTGAGTGTGTGTGTGTGAGTGGGTAGATGAGCGTGTGAGTGAGTGAGCGACTGGGTGAGTGGGTAGTGAGTGTGAGTGCCGGACGGGTAACTCTGTCGTGGACAGTGCTGTGGGGGGAGGTCCAATTTCAATTGGCTACTCCCCTCATGGCATCTGTGTCCACCACAGGGGCTAAACGGGGGCTCTGGACGGGTGCGAGGGGCTGGTAACCCCTCCACCTTCAATTAATTACCACTAAACCACGAGTTAAACTGAAATATGTAACTAATAAGCTTGTGCCGGAGGCCCCGGGGGCCAGGCGTCTATGACGTCTCCTGGCCAAACCCCAATTGGCGGAGCCAGGAGATTGAATATCTACCCTCGGGGCTCCTCCATAAACAACGAAAAACCACTACGGGTGGCCACGTGGAATGTTCGAACACTCACTGCGGAGGAGAGGCTGCCACTCCTCTGTCGGGAGCTGGACCGGTACCGCCTGGATCTATGTGACATTCAGGAGGTCCGGTGGACCGGTTCTGGCTCCTGCCACCATGAGGGGTGGACAGTCCTCTACTCGGGGCAGCAGACTGCCAAACAACAGGGTGTGGCTCTTTTGAACAAAAGAATGAAGGGGGCGTGGGAGCATGGCGGTGAGGTGTGGGAAGCTGTAAGCCCCAGGCTACTTTGGGCTCGCCTTCCCATCAACCGGAGGCGAGGAATGGTGGTCGTGGTTACTTATGCCCCCACCGAAGATGAACATCCGTGGAGGGATGCAGGCAAAGCCGATGAGTCAGATGCCTTCTATGACCTCCTGTCACAGGTGCTGGCTAAAGTGGCCCCTCAGGATAGAGTCATCATGTTGGGTGACTTCAATGCCCGAGTTGGTCATGATGCTGGCACCTGGTCTGGAGTGATTGGAGGGCATGGACCAGATCAGCTCAATAACCACGGTAGGAGGCTGCTAGATTTTTGTGCAGCCCATGGGCTTGTAATTACCAACACGCTGTTCCGGCATCGGCGCATTCACACAACATCATGGATGCATGCCGGGTCTAAGCAAGAACATCTGCTGGACTACATAGTGACGGACCAGCGGATGCGAGCCCATGTCCTTGACACCAGGACCTACCGTGGAGCTGATCTGCCCTCTGACCATCGACTAGTCATCTGTAAGATGCGCCTGCCATTCTTCTACTCCGGTGGTGGGTGTACACCCAGGACCCCATTCCAACCTAAATTGGCCTGATCTCAGTTATCTGATGAAAGTTGCAAGCGAGAATTTAATCATCGCTTGTGGCTGGGATTGGCATCGTCCCCGACTCCTCCTGATGTCGAGGGTAAATGGGCGAGGTTTAGGACTGTGACTCATGCAGCTGCAATGGCTGCTTTGGGCACGCGGTCCAGACCTCCCCAGAGACCCTGGCTGACAGAGGAGGTGTTCAGGATGGTTGAGAAAAAGCGACAGGCCCACTGTCATCGGCTACAGAATCCCACGTCAGAGAATGAGGAAGCTTACCGCAGCCTTCGCTCGGAGGTTCGGAGAGCCGTGAGGCGCTGCAAGGATGGGTGGTGGTCGCGGGTTGCTGAGGAGATGGAGTCTGCCTCAGTGGCCCGTGATCACAAATCTCTATTTAACTCCATCAAAAAAGTAACCTGCAGCGCCACACCTATTACCATAATTAGGGTAAAAAACGGTGTTCCAATCTCCACCCCCAGGAACAGGTTTGCAGATTTGCTGAACATTTCTGTGAGGTCCTGGGGGAGGGGAAACCCCTCAGCCAAGAAAACATCGTGGCACAAAGTGGGGATGATCCTGCTGAGGCTGCGGTACCTCAAATATTGGAAGCAGTCACCCCCTGTGAGTGGCTGGCTGAGGTGCCATCTGTTGAGGAAGTACTGAAGGCGATCCAGAGTCTGAGACCAGGAAAGGCACCGGGCAGAGATGATCTCCCAAGCGAAATACTGAGGGAGGGTGGCGTTTGTGCACAGACTGCCCTATATGACATCATAACAACAGTCTGGACCACTGGACGGGTTCCGCAGGATTGGAAGGATGCCCTGGTGGTCCTCCTTTTTAAGAAGGGGGACCACCGGCGGGCAAGGCTGCAATGGCTGGGTTATGTAGCCCGCATGCCCAGCCACTGCATGCCGAAACAGCTTTTGTTCGGCCGGATCGAGGGGGCTAAACGGGCGCGGCACGGGCTAGAGAAGAGATGGAGTGATGTGGTACGGGAGGACGTGGAGCTGAGTGGACTTGCCGATGACTGGTACCAGCGGTGTCAAGATCGGCCTCTGTGGAGGAGGCTCGTGAAGGACGCTACTGGGCAGTTGGAGGTAGTCGCCCTCCAACAACAACGGAGGGTGGAGGAACGACGCTCACAACAACGAGCGGAGCGCCGGGTGGCTAAAGCACAGCAGGTTGGCACAGTAGGGGGCACAGGTGGTGCATCAGCCAGTCATCTCAGTCAGTCGACCCATGGCACCTGGGTCTGCCCCGTGACCTGTCAGCGGGCGTTCGACACTTCACGTAGCCTCAGGGTGCACATAGCCTGGCACAAGCGTCGTGGTGACGTCACCGCCACTTAGTGGTGAATGGCGGTTGTTGTTGTTGAGGTGAGTGTGTGAGCGACTGGGTGAGTGTGTAAGTGAGTGAGCGACTGGGTGAGTGTGTGGGTGGGTGAGTGTGTGGGTGAGTGGTTGGGTGAGTGGGTGGGTGAGTGTGTGAGTTTCTGGGTGAGTGTGTGGGTGGGTGAGTGTGTGAGCGACTGGGTGAGTGATTGGGTGAGTCAGTGGGTGGGTGAGAGAGAGTGAGTGGCTGAGTGAGTGGGCATGTGGGTGAGTGAATGGGTGAGTGGGTGAGTGAGTGGGTGGGTGAGTGTGTGAGCGACTCGGTGAGTGAGTGCGTGGGTGGATCAGTGAGTGGATGAGTGAGGAGGGGCACTGCGGGGTGGGGGAGTGTACAGGGGGTGAGGGGTAATGATTATTATACAGGGCGGTACTAAAGTCAGGACACAGTTTCTTGGGTTTATCTTTAAGTTTATTGTGATTTTGCGAGTTTATATAGGTAGCTCTGCTTAAACGCGTCTCTCTCTCCATCCGTCTCCACTCTCTCTCTTCCTCTCTTCACTGCTGGCCTGTAGGTTTGGGCCGAGCGAGTTCCTGCCGGGGATGTGGCTCTTCAGGAGTTGATTCACCCCGTGGCTTTGTCGGCACGAGGCGACTGCGCGGAGTGTTAAGGGCTCCACCGGGCCCCAAGCCGCTGCCCCAGCACCATCGTAGTAGCCAAACCACCGGTGCTCGGCATGGCCTCTATGAAGGTCTTGCTGGACCTCATGTTGAGCACGGGGTACAACATCGTCCAGGAGAGCAGACAGAGGAAGTTCGGACCGCCACCCGACTGGCAGGGGCCCCCTCCCGCCCGTGGCTGCGAGGTGTTTCTGGGGAGGATCTCGCGCGACCTCTACGAGGACGAGCTGGTGCCCGTGCTGGAGACGGTGGGGAAGCTCTACCAGCTCCGCCTCATGATGGAGCATAGCGGACAGACCCGCGGCTATGCGTTCGCTACCTACGCGACGCTCGCCCAAGCCACGGATGCCGTCAAGAAACTCGACAAATTCGAGATCCGTCCCGGACACCGCATTGGAGTCTGCTTCAGCGTGGACAATCGCCGCCTCTTCATTGGGGGGCTGCCAGAGGACAAGAAGCGAGCGGAGGTGATGATGGCGATGAGCGGTGCCACAGAGGGCGTGGCGGATGTCAAGATGAGCGTCTGTCGCTGGGACAAAACCCTCAACCGAGGCTACGCGTTCATCGAGTACGGGAGCCATCGCGCGGCCGCCATGGCCAGGAAGAAGCTCCTTCGAATCAACTTCCGGCCATGGGGCCGGACCATCAAGGTGGGCTGGGCCATCCCGGAGTGGGACACGGCGGCTGCGGCTGCGGCAACGGAAGACGAGGAGGAGGAGGCGGCGGTGCCAGACCTGCCAGAGCCGGAGTGCACGGCCACCGGCAAAGCCGCACACAGCCTGTTTGAGGGCTGGGGGGCACGTACGTGGCTGTGGTGGGTACCTCTCCACCTGCGGCCTATGCCCATTGCTCTCGAGGCGCTGCCGGAGGCGGCCATGCTGTCGTGGGAGGTGCGACTGTGGATGCTGTGCCGGACCGCCGGCGTCAGCTACCCAATCTTCGAGCTGCACGCTCACTCGGAGCCCGGGATACCCGTGGGCCTCCTCTATAAGGTGTCGATTCCCGGGATGGGAGAAGGCACCGGCATCTTCCCCGCATTTCTGAGCTCCAGCGAGGAGGGAGCACGGGAGGTGGCGTGTCAGCACGCCTACAACATCCTCACCAAGGCGAATCCTCTGAGAATGTGCCCAGCCCCTGCCGCGACACCGCCTCCCAGCCGCCTCTTCCAGGATCCTTGAAGAAAAAACTAATTCATGCGTTTGACATGTCAACGCCATTTCGTTTTGAAAATGTAGCGGAGAAAAATATATTTTGTTCACATCGCATTCTGTTTTGTCAATAATCTCTGTAACGTGCGCCTGCTCTGCAAGGCATGCATTAACCCCTTTCTGTCTCAATTTAATTCCCAGCATGCAATTCTCCAAGCCTCAGATTTTATAACATATTTCGCACAACTTTAATCCTGGTAAATATATTATTTTCTTTAAAAACACGAGCATTATATTTAGTCTATTGCATGGCTAAAGTATTCTAAGTAAAAATATAAATTGTATTAAACCAATATTTGATCATCGCTATGATAAATATATTTCTACCCTACAATATACAAATCTACATTGTGCTAATGTTTCAATTCTACTTTTATTAACTTACAAATATAGTGTCTAGGACACATTTTCAAAGAAATATTTTCATGTACCCAGACAATATTTTCAAGTGCCCACATAAAAAAAACTTGCAGACTGCATACGTAGCTACGACAACAGAATCCTTGAAGAAAAAACGAATTCAGGTGTTTGACATTTCGTTTTGTACAGGAGAAAAATATATATTGTGCACATCGCATTCTGATGTCAAAACATTTGATTCTTTATAAAATTGAAAAACCCTTGAACAACTTTGCTGCACACGGAGATGTACGTGCACCGCCTCGTTTCCACAGCTTCTATCCCGGTGCCATTTGTATTTCATGCACATACCGCTGTTAAGAGTTTGATGTTTTATTGATTTTCAATTTAGGTGTTTTTTTCCGGTAATGTTTTTTTGTTATTTTTTTAGTGGAAATAAAGTCCTGAAAAGTCTCTTCCTCTCTCTCTCTCCACTCTCTCGGCCGAGTCTCTGCCACTTCTGGTTCTGAGTGTCGCATGCTTGGGATCCTTCTTTCCCTCCTTTGTGGATTTAATTTGATATGCTGATTTACACGCCAACATATTTCAGACTTCCCTGTTTTGTTAGGGTATTATCCTGATCATTACCAACGTTCCCACGGCCAGGCACTTTCGAGTAACTTATTACCTTTTACCACAGCATCATAATATCATTGTCCTGGATCATCGCCTTCATAGCTTTTATCAATCACCAATGGTTTACTGGTTCGTTTTTGTATTTATTTATGCCACCCTAAACTTGGTTCGAAGCTTTCGTGACTGCAGGAATTAATCTTTGTTTTTTTAGGTAAAGTCACGTATAAATAAGAAATAACAAAACAACATAATCATGTTTTGTTATTTCTTATTTATATGTGACTTTATCGAAAAAACCAAAGATTAATTTATGTCACCCTCTTTCCCCGTGGGACCATGTGGCGTGAAGTTGTGTCGCACATAAACAGAATCTGTTCACATCACGATTTTCCGTACTCGACTGTCAGTTGCCATCCCCGGGGCAATATGCACATTTGTCGACTCGGCGAATCGACATGATTTCGGGTCCCGATGCGTCGCCCCTTTTGTGCTTTTGCGTGAGCCAGATTTCAACGCAATTCCCGATCCGTTGTGGTGCCACGGTCTCGGAGCAACTCTGCCGGCACCTCGACTCCCCCTTGGCCCCCCACACCGAGCACGCACCTGCAGCGCGCGCACGAAGCGTCCTGGCGGGGGATTGCCTGTCACGATGGGTTTTCATCCGAAGGGTCTCTAGGATGAAAGTCCCTCGGTTTCCCGGTGCCAGGAGAATGGCCGACCCTCGCGGAGCGAGTCACATTGCGGTGCCCCTGAGTTGGCTTCAAATTGTTTGGGTGCGCGAAGGTTCGCCGGGTCGGCGGCGACGAGTCGCACGCGACGCTCCCCGCCTTCTCGAGCCGCTCGCGGCATCCGTGCGACGCCGGCGAGCGCCGCTACGAGGCGGCGATAAGCAAAGTTCCCTTACGTCTTCGTCCCTCCGACTCTCACGGCGTCCGCGCGACGCCGTGAGCACGGCCGTGAGGTGCGTGACGGGGCGTGCGAGCATTTGCGGACTTGGGTAGCGGTAGGCCTAGGCTCCGCTCGTAGAATATTCCCTCCGGGCAGTGCGGGGTTTGCGCCACGAATAAAATTTAGCAGAGAGCATCGGTGTGGTGCGCGTGTGATTCCCGTGCGGAGCGGCTCCGTGGGCGGATGCGCGGCGAGAGCGAGGGCGGAGCCGCGGCCGGAGCTCGCGCGTTGAGATCATCGCTCGTCGGCGTGGACGCGAGTGGGCTGCCGCGTGCTGCGTCAGCATCAGCCGTAGTGGGCGCGCGGCGTGCACGGACGCGCGTTGAGATAATCGCCCGCAGGTGCGAGACCGTTCGGGCCCCGTGTTAACGACAACTGCGGTGCGCGCGGATGCTCGTGGAGGTAATCGCTCGCCGGTGTAGGCGCTAGCGTGCCGCTGTCCGCTGCGTTAGCGATAGCCGCGGTGCGCGCGGGGGTGCGTGGGTTTACTCCGTGCGGCCGTGAGCCAGCAGCACGAGTCTGTCCCTCGGAGAGGGCGCTAGCGCGGGGGGCCCCGATCGCTCGGTCGGCGGGGGCCCGGCGGGAGCCGACCGACGCGGTGGAGGAGGCGGCGGAAGGGGCGGACGTCGCGCCCCACCTGCCCAGCGAGGGCGGTGGGGTGGACGTCGGCCCCCACACCGCCATGGCCCTGTACACGTTAAAGTATTGAGCACAAACTCAAGGAGCAGGGAAAATGGAAATGTTGCTTGGATTTAATTTTAATATCATTGCAACTGTATAGTTTTGATATGTTTTATTGAAAAACATTCACGTGCATTGGCATGTCCCTCTGTCTCAAACATTAATAATGTATCATCTGCAAATGTCCTTTAGCAATGTAAATGTTTGTTCAACATTGCTATGCAGCTTGAAGAATGACGGAGTCTTATAACTGAAGACACTTTGGATTTTCAATCAAAATTTACAAATAATCCACTCTACCATAAACATGCTACATTCCAGCTAAAGTATAGTAGTATATTACTGTAAAGTAGTATGGTGTATAGCACAGATATTTTGTACAAACCCAGTGAGATGGGAGTGCTGCTTTGATGCATTACGCTTGGATCCGATCTCATGGGTTCAATTCAGGCTAACCCCTAAGGGTACAATTTTATTTTTACAGTTTCAATCGGACCAAGTACCTGGGGAGGTTTATTCCAAGTCAACATGGCTTAAAATCTGCCATGCTGAAATAAAATAGCTGGACGTTATTGCTTCTGACGTGAGTGCAGGACTCGCTATCCATGCCAAGGTGCGGAGGCTCATTTGGGCGACCAAAGGAATTCCGGATGCATGTTACAATAACGTTAATTTCAGATGACTGGATTCATTGGTAGAGTGCTCCAACTTGGACAGATTTCTGGCTGGAAAGTGATGTGGTTAAAACGTTTGTCTCGCAGTTTTAAAGGTTGCAATTTCAAAATACAGTTTGGGCATCAGAGCTCAATAAATTGAGTACTACTCTGTGTGAGGTTAACAGGAGTCATCCAATGGAGAGACTGGGCTACGCCATATAAATGTGGAATTTATATCAGTTGACAGGTCAAACGTACTCTTTGTCCTTTTTGGTCACTTTATTATTATAGGCTAGTGGTGTTTGTGTGTTTTAATCACAGAGATGGGGGGGGCCTTGCACCTCGCTACACCCATCCACTGCTGACGGTAGAGGTTGTGTCTGTGTGTGTACACACACACATTGTACACACACAGTGTAAACACACACAGTGTGCACACACACACATTGTACACACACAGTGTAAACACACAGATTGTACACACACAGAGTGTACACACAGTGTACACACACACAGTGTACACACACAGTGTACACACAATAATGTCCACGTTGTTGTTGTAGCTGAGCCCATGCACCCAAGGGAGGAAGCAATGAAAATGAATCTAAATCAACTTAAACTCCAATCCCGCCCTGTGACGTCACCACTCAGCATTACTTCATCGGCGTGAAACGCCAGGGGGAGGTGTACCTCGCTAGTGACGTCATGTCACCAAGGTATTACACCGCGCTCTTGAGCTTGACGTCACCTCCGCCTGTGTCACTGCCGATTGCGTTCCAGTGCCAATCCTTATTTGGGCAAAGCTACGCCCAGTGACGGCAACTCATTAACATAATTTATTCGTTAAAGCCGACGAGTTCATTGCCCACGACACATGGGACGAGTTACATTAACATTATTCTCTAGTTACGGAGCCGCTCATTGTGGGAGGAGCGTGTATCGTTCCCCGGATGTGACGTCATGTCACCTGCTGTCGCGTGATGTCACGAGGTAACACTGCACTGAAATCCGAGGTGAGAACTTCTCATTGCGATTGTGGTTGTTGTTGTGGTGGTGGTTGTTGTTGTTTACCAAGGTAGAGCCTCGCTCTCTCGTAGGGATGTCAGTTGAGTAGCAGCGAGCATGGGAATCGATGTCCAGGTTGGAACTTTACAGCGCGGGGCCTAGCCACGCGGGGCCTTGCCTCCTGCCCTCGCCTGATTGCGTTTACTTTAATAATCTCGCTAAAGTTTAATTTGTCTTCACCCGGCTCCCCACTTTGTAACTTTGTTTTATTGTAAATATTCACGCAGTTTTTATTTTTTTCACCAGGCCAAGCCCGCTTGAGCTGCTATACCGCTCTTGTTATCAGAAGCGACCTGCCCACAACAACAATAACAACAAGGTGGGACTTGATAATTGTTTTTTTTATCTGGAAACAAAACTGACACCTTTTTTACATGGAGTCATGTTTACATTGACCACAATGCCTGCGGTTGGAACGCAAACACAAAACAACAACTCTGATAATGTATGTGGCACTGTGGTGCATTGTCTATGGTCCAACACCAACGTGAGACGAGGCTCTAAAGAAAGCTGTCTCGGGTGTGGACCAATCAATTTCAAGGACAGTGCCACATACATTATCAGAGTTGTTGTTTTGTGTTTGCGTTCCGACCGCAGGTATTGTGGTCAATGTAAACATGACTCCTTGTAAAAAAGGTGTCAGTTTTGTTGCCAGATAAAAGGGTAAAAAAACCAATTATCATATTTTGTTACTGGCAAATGAGGTTTCCAATGGTGTAAGGTGGGGCTTGTCAACAGCGTGGTGGTGTTCACTCTAGACACGTGGTGGTGTTCACTCTAGACACGTGGTGGTGTTCACTCTAGACACGTGGTGGTGTTCACTCTAGACACGTGGTGGTGTTCACTCTAGACGTGTGGTGGTGTTCACTCTAGACGCGTGGTGGTGTTCACTCTAGACACGTGGTGGTGTTCACTCTAGACACGTGGTGGTGTTCACTCTAGACACGTGGTGGTGTTCACTCTAGATGCGTGGTGGTGTTCACTCTAGATGCTTGGTGGTGTTCACTCTAGACGCGTGGTGGTGTTCACTCTAGATGCTTGGTGGTGTTCACTCTAGACACGTGGTGGTGTTCACTCTAGACACGTGGTGGTGTTCACTCTAGACACGTGGTGGTGTTCACTCTATACACGTGGTGGTGTTCACTCTAGACGCTTAGTGGTGTTCACTCTAGACACGTGGTGGTGTTCACTCTAGACGCTTGGTGGTGTTCACTCTATACACGTGGTGGTGTTCACTCTAGATGTGTGGTGGTGTTCATTCTAGACGCTTGGCGGTGTTCACTCTAGAGTCTAGACACATAGTGGTATTCACTCTAGACACGTGGTGGTATTCACTCTAGACCCGTGGTGGTGTTCACTCTACATGTGTAGTGGTGTTCACTCTAGACACGTGGTGGTGTTCACTCTAGACGTGTGGTGGTGTTCACTCTAGACACGTGGTGGTATTCACTCTAGACACGTGGTGGTGTTCACTCTAGACACGTGGTGGTGTTCACTCTAGACACGTGGTGGTGTTCACTCTAAACGCGTGGCAGTGTTCACTCTAGACACGTGGTGGTGTTCACTCTAAACGCGTGGCAGTGTTCACTCTAGACACGTGGTGGTGTTCATTCTAGACGCTTGGCGGTGTTCACTCTAGAGTCTAGACACATAGTGGTATTCACTGTAGACACGTGGTGGTATTCACTCTAGACACGTGGTGGTGTTCACTCTACATGTGTAGTGGTGTTCACTCTAGACACGTGGTGGTGTTCACTCTAGACGCTTGGTGGTGTTCATTCTAGACTCGGGGTGGTGTTCACTCTAGACACGTGGTGGTGTTCACTCTAGACGTGTGGCGGTGTTCACTCTAGACGCTTGGTGGTGTTCATTCTCTACATGTAGAGGGGAGACCGGGGGGTCGGGAAGGGAATCCACACGACCACGGGGAGAGAGAGAGAAACGCAGCCTCGGCTGTGTTGATTGATCCTCAATTAACTACTTGGTGGAGTGAGGAAGCATTAATACTGAGCAGGTGAAGGTGGCCAGGCGTGGGTCTGGACACACCACCAATTATGAACCATGCCAGTGTGTGACAGTGGTGGAGCCAGTGGGGGTGGAGTGGCACGTGCCCCCCCAACGATCCAATCGAAATCCCTCATTTTGATAGGATCATTGGGGTTTATTAGTAACGAGCTTCACTACCCAGCTTCGCCCGGGACTTGGATTCTTGTCTTTGGTTAACTTCGCATTCCCTTCTATTTCACTGAAAAACCCTGGAAAAAATTGATGCTTGCAAGAAAGAAAAAATCCAAAACAAATCAATTTCATATTTAAAGCTTTCGTGACTGCTAGGATCCATACTCTTTGGTTCTATTGGGTAAAGTCACGTAGGTGAAAATAAAATAACAAAAAATCACGACGTTTCGGCCACAACACAAGCGGCCTTCATCAGGTGAAGGGACGAGACTGTCTGGAGGACAGCGCTGGAGTGGGAGAAGCCACGCTTAGATCACGACCTTTAAGCTGTGTGAGAAGAAAAACACAAAGCGCCTTGACAAAGGAATTAGCATTGAAATGGCTCATTGAAATAGCTAAGTTAAAGTATACACATCCGCAGAGGTACCCCTTGACAAAGGAATTAGCATAGAATTTAGCTTTGAAATAGCTGAGTGATTAGCTTGTAACTGGTCACAGAAATAGCTATGTTAAAGTCAGAGCATATACATTCACCGAGGCACCTAGTACTCATCAAACAGGAGAAGTTAGCGAAACACAACCACGCTCAGACAGCGGACCTTTAAACTGTGTGCGAGCAAACAAGGTGTTCTGACAAAGAAATTAGCATAAAAATTAGCATTTGATTGGCGGATTTTAGGAAAGAGGTGGTGTACGTGCCGTTTGGCGCGGGGGGAAGGGGGGGAAGGGGAGTTTACCTATTGATGGTGTGAAAAGGGAATTTATAAGAGCTGCGAAAGTTTGGGGTACCAATACTTGAAAAATATACTGTACCATTGAAATTAGTTTAATGTTTAGTTCGATTTAGAACATCTTTCCAATGGTTGCTTAATTTGAAACCATCCTCGGTTGAAATTGTGTCTGTGTTTGTAGATCTGAATTGCTTCATGAACAAATCTCTGATCAAAGCCCGTGGGTTTGCAAAGAACCTTGGTATCGGAGAAAATTATATCGTGATCCCCCACAGCGTTGTAACAGTGATCATCCACGGCAGAAGAATTCGTTTTGCCGTGTTTCAAATCTGATTTGTGCTCGCGAATTCGGTCAGAGACATGTCGCTTTGTCTCACCGCTATAGCAATCACCGCAGGTACAACTCAATTTGTAAACCCCGGGGTACTGTAAATCAGGAATGACATCCTTCACGGATGGGATCAGATCACGAATTTTGTGTACTGTATTGAACCGGACCTGGATCTTGTGTTTGTTTAGAATTTTGGAAATCTTTTTAGTAACGCCTGCTATATATGGAAGTGTGATGGTTTTGACCGGAGTATCAAGTGGTTGTTTCTGTATGGAGGGAGAGACAGCTTGGCGGATGGTACGGTCAGAGTAGCCATTCCTTTTGAGGGCCAGGTGTACATGTTTTAATTCACTGGTCAGGTGGTGTTGGTCTGAAATGTAATGAGCCCTATGGTATAAAGTTTTGATGAGAGAATTCTTTTGGGCTGGGTGGTGGTGGGAATCAGGTTTCAAGTAGGAATCTGTGTGGGTGGGTTTCCTGTAGACAGAATGCCCCAATGAGCCATCAGGTCTCCTCTCAAACAGAACATCTAAGAATGGTAGCTTGCCATCTTTCTCCACTTCCATGGTGAATTTGATGGCGGGATGTCTGGAATTGATGTGGTGTAGGAAAAGGTTCAGAGCTGGGAGGCCATGTGGCCAAATGACGAAAGTGTCATCCACATATCTCTTCCACAGGAAAGGTCTGAGGGTGGAAGTCTGGATGGCGTCTGATTCAAATTTATCCATGAAAATATTGGCTATCACTGGTGATAAGGGGGATGCCATGGGGGTACCCTCATTTTGTTTGTAGAAGGAGCCATTCCAAGTAAAGTAGGTATTGTTGAGGCAGTGCCTAACCAGTGCAGGTGTGTCGGGGTCTAGTCCATGTTGGACCAAATTTTCAATTATTTCAATGGTATCAGGTACTGGGACCTTGGTGAACAAAGAGACCACATCGAAGCTGACAAGGATATCGTCAGGGGACAGTACAACGTCTTTGACCATAGAGACCAATTGGGCTGAGTTAAGTACTGCTGAGGCGGTCTTGCCAGTGAAAGGCAGCAAGGTATCTGACAGAAAACGGGCTAGTCTATAGGTAGGGGAGTTGATCCTGGATACGATGGGTCGAAGTGGGGTGCCTTCTTTATGAATCTTGGGAAGACCATAGAATCTAGGGGGTCTTGCAGCAGAAGGTTTTAGGGAGGGACGTTTAGTTGGGTCGATTAGGGAGGTTGAACTTGTGATGATCTTGTTGGTTTTTATCGCTAGGCTATTAGTAGGGTCATTTTTTATTTTTTAGTAACTTCCATTGTTGAGCAGATTCTGGATTTTGTTGTATGAATCTTTATCCATAATAACAGTAGCGTTGCCTTTATCGGCTGAGAGGATGACTATATCACTTCTGTTTTTTAAATTCGCGAGCTCAGAGCGTTCATTTTTGCTGATGTTACTAATGGGTTTCTTAGCATTCTTAAGAATTGTGGCTATTTCAGCTCTCGCAACGTCTGCTTGGATGTGTCCTACACTTTTGAGGGCTACATCGACCTGAGAGATGATATCATCTATTGGTATGTGTTTTGGGGTGACAGCAAAATTTAGTCCCCTAGCCAGTACTGTTTTCAGATTGTCCGAAATCGGGGTGCTACTCTGATTAATGACGATTTTGTTAACATCTAGTTTTGTTATATGTGTAACTGGGTTGTTCTTTGATAGGTGGTTGAATTTAGAAATCAGGTTAGCTTTACATTTGACTGACAGTGACTCAGCAGAAGAAGCAGTCATGTTGTCTACGTGATTCCAATCAGAAGGTGACATTTTTTGTGTTAACATTAAATGGGCTTGTAGGAGAGTCCTGTCTAAAGTATCGAGTTCAAATCGGAGTAGCCTTATCCTCTCTGAGATTAAAGATAGGCTGGCCTTAAGCAGAAACTGTTTAGAATTCGGAGAAGATACAGCAGCAGAAGTGAGTGTGAAAGCGATGGGTATTACTTTGTGATCGCGGCATCTTTTGAGGAAGGTCAGCGTCTCGATGAGTTGCGACTTTTTGTCCCGTTGTCTGTTAAAAGCTCTAACAGATAGGTGAAAGCCCTCCCCATAGAGGTTATCAATTCTAGATTTAAAGCTTTCGTGACTGCTAGGATCCATACTCTTTGGTTCTATTGGGTAAAGTCACGTAGGTGAAAATAAAATAACAAAAAATCACGACGTTTCGGCCACAACACAAGCGGCCTTCATCAGGTGAAGGGACGAGACTGGCTGGAGGACAGCGCTGGAGTGGGAGAAGCCACGCTAAGATCACGACCTTTAAGCTGTGTGAGAAGAAAAACACAAAGCGCCTTGTCAAAGGAATTAGCATATAATTTAACATTGAAAGGGCTGATTGAAATAGCTAAGTTAAAGTATACACATCCGCAGAGGTACCCCTTGACAAAGGAATTAGCATAGAATTTAGCATTGAAATAGCTGAGTGATTAGCTTGTAACTGGTCACAGAAATAGCTATGTTAAAGTCAGAGCATATACATTCACCGAGGCACCTAGTACTCATCAAACAGGAGAATTTAGCGAAACACAACCATGCTCAGACAGCGGAGCTTTAAACTGTGTGCGAGCAAACAAGGTGTTCTGACGAAAAAATTAGCATAAAAATTAGCATTTGATTGGCGGATTTTAGGAAAGAGGTGGTGTACGTGCCGTTTGGCGTGGGGGGGAAGGGGGGGAGGGGGAGTTTACCTATTGATGGTGTGAAAAGGGAATTTATAAGAGCTGCAAAAGTTTGGGGTACCACTACTTGAAAAATATACTGTACTATTGAAATTAGTTTAATGTTTAGTTCGGTTTAGAACATCTTTCCAATGGTTGCTTAATTTGAAACCATCCTCTCGGTTGAAATTGTGTCTGTGTTTGTAGATCTGAATTGCTTCATGAACAAATCTCTGATAAAAGCCCGTGGGTTTGCAAAGAACCTTGGTATCGGAGAAAATTATATCGTGATCCCCCACAGCGTTGTAACAGTGATCAGCCACGGCAGAAGAATTCGTTTTGCCGTGTTTCAAATCTGATTTGTGCTCGCGAATTCGGTCAGAGACATGTCGCTTTGTTTCACCGATATAGCAATTACCGCAGGTACAACTCAATTTGTAAACCCCGGGGTACTGTAAATAAGGAATGACATCCTTCACTGATGGGATCAGATCACGAATTTTGTGTACTGTATTTAACCGGACCTGGATCTTGTGTTTGTTTAGAATTTTGGAAATCTTTTTAGTAACGCCTGCTATATATGGAAGTGTGATGGTTTTGACCGGAGTCTCAAGTGGTTGTTTCTGTATGGAGGGAGAGACAGAGATATGTGGATGACATTTTCGTCATTTGGCCACATGGCCTCCCAGCTCTGAACCTTTTCCTACACCACATCAATTCCAGACATCCCGCCATCAAATTCACCATGGAAGTGGAGAAAGATGGCAAGCTACCATTCTTAGATGTTCTGTTTGAGAGGAGACCTGATGGCTCATTGGGGCATTCTGTCTACAGGAAACCCACCCACACAGATTCCTACTTGAAACCTGATTCCCACCACCACCCAGCCCAAAAGAATTCTCTCATCAAAACTTTATACCATAGTGCTCATTGCATTTCGGACCAACACCACCTGACCAGTGAATTAAAACATGTACACCTGGCCCTCAAAAGGAATGGTTACTCTGACCGTACCATCCGCCAGCGAGCGCAATGCCTATCACACGCGTCGAATAAAAAGCAAGGGACAAGTCATTACGTACTAACAACTCCTTACTTACTAACAACTCCTTACTAACAACTATCATTTCATTGCTGAAAATCCAGGCTCCGCCTCTGAGTGTGTGACAGTGTCAAGTTTGTGTTTGCAGTAAAGTCTATTAACTCTATTGAGCACGGAGGTTATATCAAAACAGTAGTTTAGTTTTGTTTTCCTCTGCAACTCTTTATAAGAATGGAGTCAGGAAGTTAACACAGCACACACGTGCAGCTGAAGTCAGATCTGTTCATCCCAGCATTCAAGGACATCTGTGCCTGGCTTCACACCTTGAACATTAATTTATGCATTTCTGCCAAACACAAATAGTATTATTTGAAACACCCTTTGCTATGTCAGCTGAATTTAGCATTCATAAATATTCCTTTTGAAGCCAGACAGCTGAAATTGTGTGCTCGGAGTTTTTGGTGAACATTCATTTTGAAGATACGAAGGCTTCCAGGCATGTTTATAACCATTTGCCCTCTCATTGTGTGCCATTTGGGACACTTCCACTACATCCTGAATATATGAATAAGTATAGACGTGTAAGTCACATTTGACTATATATGCATTCCTCTGTGCCTCGATACTGTCGTGTAGATGGTGTGGATATTATTTTTTTCTGTCTGCAGCTGAAGCTTCCTCCGCAGAATTGGTCTGATGGAGCAAATGCACTCAGCGCAGCTCGGTATGACAAGTCAACAATGCGACCAGCGTGCATACAGCACGGATCGGAATGGAAATTTGACACAGCACCAGAGAACTCACACAGGAGAGAAACCCTTCAAGTGCACTGTGTGTGGGAAGGCATTTTCACAGTCATCAAATCTGCAAAGACACCAGAGAACACACACGGGAGAGAAACCCTTCAAGTGTAGTGTGTGTGGGAAGGCATTTTCACGGTCATCTGTTGTTAAAACACACCAGAGAACACACACAGGAGAGAAACCCTTCAAGTGCAGTGTGTGTGGGATGGCGTTCGCACAGTCCCCACATCTTAAAGAACACCAGAGAACACACACGGGAGAGAAACCCTTCAAGTGCAGTGTGTGTGGGAAGGCATTTTCACAGTCATCAAATCTGCAAAGACACCAGAGAACACACACAGGAGAGAAACCCTTCAAGTGCACTGTGTCTGGGAAGGCATTTGCATGGCCATCAGTTCTTCAGACCCACCAGATAACTCACAGAGGAGGGAAACCCTTCAAGTGCACTGTGTGTGGGAAGGCATTTTCACAGTCATCAAATCTGCAAAAACACCAGAGAACACACACGGGAGAGAAACCCTTCAGGTGCACTGTGTGTGGGAAGGCATTTGTATATTCATCAAATCTGCAAAGACACCAGAGAACACACACAGGAGTGAAACCCTTCAGGTGCACTGTGTGTGGGAAGGCGTTTGCACATTCATCAAGTCTGCAAAGACACCAGAATACACACACGGGAGAGAAACCATTCAAGTGCAGTGTGTGTGAGAAGGCATTTTCACAGTCAACTGTTCTTAAAAAACACCAGAGAACACACACAGGAGAGAAACCCTTCAAGTGCAGTGTGTGTGAGAAGGCATTTTCACTGTCATCTGTTCTTAAAAAACACCGGAGAATACACACAGGAGAGAAACCCTTCAGGTGCATTTTGTGCGGGATGATGTTTGCACATTCTGTTATAGCATAAAAAATATAACGATACTATCATAGAATGTTAACTAAACGAGCATACATTTTTAACTAATTTAGGATAAACATTAAACTTAATGAGTATTGATAAATGTACCGCATTAGCATACAGATTAAAACTAATTAGCATACCAAAATTAGCATAGGACAACCGTTGACCAATCGCTGCGCACCATCGCCGGAGACGCGCCCAGGTTTGCCTCTCGACCAATCGGATCGCTGGCCCTCTCCCCCTCCCCACTTTGGCACGCGGCGACCAATCAGATCGCGGGAGGACGCTACCATTTTTAATGCCCTACACGCTGAACACCGCACGCCCATGTGCGTGTGAGTGTTTAGTTTTGTTTTAATTATTTTAATCATTAAAGTTCGCGAGTGTCAAGGTAAGCAACGTTGACTTTATTTTTAAAGCATTTTCTCAAGAGAACCGTTGTTGTTGCTGCTGCTGCTGTTGTTGTGAAAGGCCCGGTACACCCTGAGGCCTTGCCTAGACTAGGACAGCCTTGATGTCACGTGGGTCCACACTCTTTGCGTTATTCGGTAGAAAATAAAATTTATTTAATTTATGATTTAATTAAAATTTATTTTATACCTACGTATATTTTTTTCTAAATGAGTATTTTTTTATAATTTAAATTTATTTTATTTCATACCTACGTTAAATGAAATTGAATTTTTTAATACATTTATTTAAATTACATTTATTTTATTTAATACCTACGTTTAATTAATTTTTTTAAATAAATTACATTATTTGATTTAAATTAATTTTATTTTATACCTACGTTAAATTAAATGTTTTAATAAATAAAATGTATTTAAATTAAATATATCTTATTTCATACCTACATATGTGCAGTCATTTTAACTGCTCTGACTGCTACAAGCTAAGTGCGGCCTGGAAGCGTATTATTAAGTAATACATTTTACAATTACAATTCCTTATAGAGGAACCCCATACTAATGAACTGACTACGTATCTATATAATTAAAAGACCGCACGCAGATGTCGCAAAAGCGGACCCCGTTGTCAATGATATAATTTGATGCACGTACCGCAGTTGCTGTATGTACATCATTAAAATAACACCGATTGTAATACGTCACCAAAGACGACACAATTTTAATTTGACCCCCGGGTCTGATCGCGTTAACTGTGCAGGTGGCGGGGGTCGAGAGGTGACTTGCACGTGTGTGCAGCTTATTGAATATTGACGTGCGATGACTTGTGGAGAGGAAGAATGATGATGCCGATGCAAGTCTTGAAGTCTGACGCTGTTCTCCGAGTCGTGTAGCCTACCGCGTGCAACTTTGGGGATTGCGTAATGTCATTTTAGTTTCCTCTGTGGAACTTTTTATTTTGTTGATTCTAACGCTGTAACTAACATAGGGCGGGCTTGGGAGCGACGTTGTCGATGTGTTTTGGCGTTGCACCAACCAGCACCTTTGAATTCAGAAGTTGGAGGTGCTTTGATTGTTACAGCGAGAGGTGGAATCGTCACCACCATCCCCATGGGTTTAAGTGGGCACGGAGCCCGTCAAGGGAATGGGTAGGTAGAGGAATGGGGTTGGAGAGTATACACAACTTGCATTTCTAGTCATTTCAACAATTTATGGGCATGCGCATCATTAACAGTATCCTGATTGATGAGCAAAACAAAATCGTACTTTAATCATCAATCTATTGTCATAAATGAGTCCGAAATATCAATAGTCATGCTCAAAACCGCATTCCTATTGTTATAAAAATCATTGTACCCCCATTCATGATGACAATTCCAATATGGTCATTATGATGCTCAGAATTACACTTATATTCTCAGAATCATGAACATTTATTAAAACAGCAGTGTGCTCAAAATGCTAATTTAACAATTTCAACATGTACACAATCAATTCCAAGATTCTAATCAAAGTAAGTCCTATGTATCGTGGTGTTTTCATGCTTATCCATTATTTCGCCCCCCCAAAAAATATATATATACAAAAGTCTATTTTTATGTTTGCATGGTGTACAGTCTGGAAATTACCCACATGGCAAATTTCAAGCTTGGTGCGTGTCGGGAAGTACGCTAAACATTTTGAACAGACGCACACATTCACAACTTTGCCTTTGATATATATGGAGATTAGTAATAAATTGTTAATTTAGCTACTTTCATGTTGACGGATCGGAAATAGGAATAGCACTGGCTCACCACGGGGCTTATCGCGTGGTATCTGGGCACTTTATTTGAAACGTAAACCCCACAGTGTGTGAGTACAATTCCTCGCAAGTTACGTCCACAGACACAGACAGACAATGACGTTTCTAGGTAAGAGTAAGAAATGAATCTACGTGTCGAGGAGAGACGAGAGAGCCAAGAGGTCACCTCGGGAGACGGGACGGCGCGTCAACCTTAGTCACGTGACTGAAGGAGTGTGGGCGTGCCGTGCGTACGTGTGTGTACTGTGTGTGTACCGTGAGTGTGTGTGTACTGTGCGTGTGTGTGTGTACTGTGCGTGTGTGTACCGTGTGTGTGTACCGTGTGTGTGTACTGTGTGTGTGTACTGTGCGTGTGTGTGTGTACCGTGCGTGTGTGTACCGTGCATGTGCGTGTACTGTGTGTGTGTGTACCGTGTGTGTGTGAGTACCGTGCGTGTGTATCGTGCGTGTGTGTGCACCGTGTGTGTGTACTGCGTGTGTGTGTACTGTGCATGTGTATCGTGCGTGTGTGTGCACTGTCTGTGCCGTGCGTGTGTGTGTGTGTACTGTGTGGGTGTAGTGTGTGTGCGTGTGTATCGTGCGTGTGTGTGTGTACTGTGCGTGTGTGTGTGCACCGTTTGTGTGTGTGTGTACTGTGTGTGTGTGTACTGTGCGTGTGTGTGTGTAACGTGTGTGTACTGTGTGTGTGTGTACTGTGCTTGTGTGTGTGTACTGTGCGTGTGTGTGCACCGCGTGTGTGTACTGTGCGTGTGTGTGTACTGTGTCTGTACTGTGTGTGTGTACTGTGTGTGTGTACTGTGCGTGTGTGTACCATGCGTGTGTGTGTACCGTGCGTGTGTGTGTACCGTTTGTGTGTGTACTGTGCGTGTGTGTGTACTGTGTGTGTGTGTGTACTGTGCGTGTGTGTGTGTACCATGTGTGTGTACTGTGCGTGTACTGTGTGTACTGTGTGTGTGTACTGTGTGTGTACTGTGTGTGTGTACTGTGTGTGTACTGTGTGTGTGTACCGTGTGTGTGTAACGTGTGTGTGTGTGTACTGTGTGTGTGTGTACTGTGCGTGTGTGTGTGTAACGTGTGTGTGTGTGTAACGTGTGTGGCGGTAGTCTAGCCGTTAGTGCGCTGCTCTACGAACATAACGACCCGAGTTTGATTCCCGCTCACAGCCAACACCCAGTGACGATTATTTGAACCGGTTCTGGGCCTCCCCTATGTCGACTCAGCCTCAAATGAGTACCCAGTGCGGTGTGTAAACATCATTACTGGGGAGACAAAGGCGGTCGGGCACGGTGCTGGCCACCCACCCCCTCGTGTACCGTTCCGGCCTTCATAGGTGGTGCTGCTACTTGCTAACAGCACTTGCCCCAACAGTCTGTTAAGGCTACACGGGGGATCTTTGTATCACCACCCAGGAGTCACGGAGCTTTTGAGGCTCCGAGCCACGTGGGGATCCACAACAGCGCGAGGCGGTGCCACTCACAGGTGAGACTCGGGGATATGTGATTTCTAATCGATAGCCATCCTTCGGTTAACCCATCGCAACTGCTGAGTTTGTCACGCGACTTCCTCCTTCCAGCGAGCCTTTGACGCTTCACGTGGCCTCAAAGTGTACCTGGCCTGGCACGGGTGCCACGGCGATGTCACTGCCACTTACTGGCGAACGGCGGTTGTTGATGTCGGTGTTGACGGCGGCCATTTTCGCGGTACAGGTGCGCGTGGTGCATCGCTACCCCCGGCAAGATGCTGCGGGAGGGGCCAGGAGGAAGAACGCAATCGGAGTACCACGATGGAGAGAGAGGGGAGAGGCGGGGATGGGGGAGGACAGAGAGGACCAGGGGATGAGGGGAATCGACCAGGGGGAGATAGATGGGGTGAGATGAGAGAGCTCCTGAGGCAGAGGGCACAGAGGGAGATGGCCAGAATTGAGAGGGGCGGAGGAGAGGGTGGAGAGAGGCCACGGAGAGTGAGGGAGAATGTGGAGCGGGGGCGGGCGGGAAGAGAGCGTGAGATGCGGGCGAGGGAGGGGGCAGGAGGAGGTGGACGGTTGGAAGAGGGGGTCATGGGGCTAGAGGAGGAGCAGTGGGCTCGGAGAGAGCTTGCTCGACGGAGGGGAGGGAGAGACGTGCGCGGGGAACGGGAGGATGCGGGCAGGGCTTTGGGAGCGAGGGAGAACGTGGACCGGGGGGGGACAAGAGAGGGAGATGCGGGCGAGGGAGGGCGAGAGGGGTGGATGGGGGGGAGAGAGGCGGGGGGAGAGGGACCCGGTCAGGCAGAGGGGAGTGGGAGAAGTGGTTCAGGTGGCAGAGCGGCGTGTGTGGGATATGGAGGGGGACAGATTGAGGGCAATTAGAGAGGTAGATAATAGAGTGGAGAGGATGTTAGTAAACAGGCCTCGATTGGAGAGAGAGGCGGCCAGATCGAGGGCAGAGGGAGAGGTGCGTAGGCCAATGGACAGGGGAAGAGCGGAGGTGGACATTGTCAGAGGGGCCGGTGGCCCGGGTGGAGAGCAGCATATAAGAGAGAGAGCGGGAGAGATGCTAAGGTGGGAGAGAGAGGGAGCACGAAGGAGAGATAACAGAGGGGTAGATCGGGGAGCAGAGAGGGGAAGAGCGGAGGCAGACATTGTCAGAGAGGCCGGTGGCCAGGGTAGAGAGCAGCAGATAAGAGAGAGAGCGGGAGAGATGCTAAGGTGGGAGAGAGAGGGGCTTGGAAGGAGGGGAGGGAGAGAGGTAGAAAGAAGAAATGAGAGAGAGGTGGCACACAGGGGCATGGAGGGGGCTGGAAGGATCAGAGGTGGCAGAGAGGTAGAAGTGTCGATCGAGAGGGTTAGGTGATACTTGGACAGAGCGTGGAGAGTCGTGGAGGCCGAGAGGGGTCGAGACCGGGGGGCGGGGGGGGGAGGCGGTCGCGAGAGACAGAGGAGTCGCGGAGAGAGATAGACGGCAAAGGGAGAGGGGGGAGGGGGGGATGAGAGAAGGGGGAGAGGGGGGAGGGAGGGGACAGTTAATGCACATGATGCGGCATATCGCGAAAGAGAACCGCTTGGTGGGAGTGGCAGATAGGGTGCTGGGTATTGGGAACAGGGGGCGAAGGTGGGTGGACAGAGAGGGAGGGAGAAAGAGAGACAAGAGCCCGGCTTATCGTCGTTGCATCAACGACCGCTGATAGATGATGTTTGCAGGGAGGGGGGACGAGGAGGGGGGTGAGGAGAAAGCAGCGGCGCAGAGATTCAGGCTACACTGCACTACCAACACGGCAGAAACCCCAGTTCGATTCCCGCTCCTGGCCAACAACAACGGTGACGATTATCTCAACCGGTCCTGGGCTACCCTCTTCTAAGCGCCGACTCGGTTTCAAATGACTGACGGTGTGTTTATGAACATGATTTGGAATTTAAATGCAGCGGGTGTGTGTGGCGTGGGACTCACACGGAGAAGAATGGAAATATTAAGATATGTTTTTCAAACGAACGGTTGTTTGGGTTGCGTTGTGTTCATTAAAGTTGCTTGCAATTCAAATACAGGTGTGTTGTTGGTGGTTGTGATGCCAGACGATAACATTGTGAGGAGCAATGCCTGAATCCTTACCCTTGGGGCTCCTCTAGAAATGGCAAAAAGTCACTGAGAATGGCCACGTGGAGGAGAGGCTGCTACTCTGTACAGAGCTGGACCGGTACCGCCTGGATCTCTGTGGCATTCAGGAGATCCAGTGGACCGGCTCTGACTCCAATCATCATGAGGGGTGCAGAGTCCTCCACTCGGGGCAGGAGAATGCCAAACAACAAGGAGTGGCTCTTATTCTGAAAAAAAGAATGAAGGCGGCGTGGGAAGGTGGCGGCGAGGTGTGGAAAGCTGTAAGCCCCAGGCTACTTTGGGCTCGCCTCCCCATCAACAGGAGGCAGAGAATGGTGGTGGTGGCTGCTTACGCCCCCACCGAAGACGAACATCAGTGGAGGGATGCAGGCATTTCCGTGGATTCCGATTCCTTCTATAACCTCCTGTCACAGGTGTTAGCTAAAAGTGGCCCCTCGGGATAGAGTCATCCTGTTGGGTGACTTTAATGCCCGAGTTGGTGATGATGCTGGCACCTGGTCTGGAGCGATTGGAAGGCATGGGCCAGATCAACTCAATAACAACGGTAGGAGGCTGTTAGACTTATGTGCAGCCTGTGGGCTTGTCATTGCCAACACGCTGTTCTGGCATCTGTGCATCCAGACAACATCATGGATTCACGCCGGGTTCAAGCAAGAACATCCGCTGGACTATATAGAAGTGGACCAGCGAATGCAGGCCCATGTCCTTGACACCAGAACCTACAGTGCTGCTGACCTCACTGACCATTAGCTTTTCATATGTAAGATCTGTGGGCTGGGTAAATCTGTGAGCAGGAGCGAGGGACAATTAAGCTCCCAAGCATTCCCTACGTCATAAACAACATATTTTCACTCCTAAGTCGCTTGCCTATTTGCCTCAGCAACTCGGTGTTTCGTATCGAATCTCATCTCAAACAATCGAAGGGCGCCCCCTAGTGGCAGCTGCCCAAGGTGGCCCTCCACCGGCCTGCACATGGACGTGAGTCTGTCGGTAGGGGGCGATCATTGACGCGTCATTTTCTGGATAGTGTTACTGGAATTAACCACAATTTTGACGGTGACACCAACATGCAATGACCTGTGCGTTGTGAGTGACACAATACTCTGTTTGACATCCGCCGTGAAGCAGAACAGCGCATAATGTGGTGAATATTACTGGGGAGCCAGGTGTGCCTGTCGGATTTGAACTTTGAATCTCTGCAACAAAATAAAAGTTTAAAAATGAAAAAATGTAATACAAATAACAAATAAAAATAATACATTTTAAAAAATTAATTGATAAGATGCCATGTATTTACGTACACACTGTGTGTGTACGTACATACACAGTGTGTACACACGTACACACACAGTGTGTACACTGTGTGTGTACGTACACACACAGTGTGTACACACACACACACTGTACACACAATAATGTCCACGTTGTTGCTGAGTTCACGCACCCAAGGGTGGGGGCAATGGAAAATGAATCTAAATCAACTTAAACTCCATCTCCGCTCTGTGACGTCACCACTCAGCATGACCTCAACGGCATGAAGTGCCAGCGGGAGGTGTACCTCGCTAGTGACGTCATGTCACCAAGGTATTCACACTCCCCCAACCCTGTCCACGGCGCTCTTGAGCGTGACGTCACCTCCGCTTGGGTCACTGCCGATATCAATCCAGTGCCAATCCTTATTTGGGCAAAGCTACGCCCAGTGACTGGTGGTTCATTAACATAATGTATTTGTTGAAGCAGTCGAGTGTTTATTGCGACGGGTTCAGCAGCCACGCCCCATTCTTCGACATATGGCCCGGACTCATTAACATAATGTATTCAGTTACAGAGCCGCTCATTGTGGGAGGGGCATGTCTCTTACCACGGAAGTGACGTCATGTTACCTGCTTACCCGCGTGACGTTGCGAGGTAACAGGAGGCTGCCGATCCGCGCTTGCACTGAAATCCGAGGTGAGAAATTCTCATGGTAGTGGTGGTTGTTGTTGTTTACCAAGGTAGAGCCTCGCTCTCTCGTAGGGATGTCAGTTGAGTAGCAGCGAGCATGGGAATCGATGTCCAGGTTGGAACTTTACAACGCGGGGCCTAGCCACGCAGGGCCTTGCCTCCTGCCCTCGCCAGATTGCGTTTACTTTAATTATCTCGCTTAAGTTTAATTTGTCTTCACCCGGCTCGCCACTTTGTAACTTTGTTTTATTGTAAATATTCACGCAGTTTTTATTTTCGTTCTTTTGTTACCAGGCCAAGCCCGCTTGAGCTGCTATACCGCTCTTGTTATCAGAAGCGACCTGCCCACAGCAACACAAGGTGAGGCTTTGTCAACGTGTGAATGTTTTGACTTTAAACTTTGGTGACTGCAGGAATTAATATTCTTGGTTCTTTCGGTAAAGTCACGTAGATAGAAAATAAAATAAAAATAACAGATAATAATTTTTCTTTTTTACAATGAAGCAAAACACCCCACAACGTTTCTATGGCAACATTAATGTTGAAGATGCGAGGGCTTACAGGAATATTTATGACATTTGCCCTCTCATTGCGTGCCATGACAGTGCTGTTTGCACAGTCATACATAGTCACTGTAAGATGTTTCTCTTGGTCGTGTTTTTGTTTTTTTTGCTTGTTATGGTTGCACCCGATTCAAGAGCCGAATGGCTCACGGGACTATAACCAAAATAAATCAAACTGAAAATAAAAAAACTGAAACCACGTGATGAATTTTGGGAAGTTTTTCACTGCATCTCCAAATATATATAAAAGGCAAAGTTGTGATTGTGTGTGTTGTCTGTTCAAAATGTTTAGCGTACTTCCCGACATGCAACAAACTGGAAATTTGGCATGTGGGTACTTTCCAGACTGTACACCGTACAAACATTATACAAATACACTTTTGTGTTTTATTGGGGGGGGGAGGGGAGCTCAATAATGTATAGATTTTTTGCACGGCTAGTGAGCTGTGACGTCAAATCTGTCACGTGACCCTCGCATGTGGAAGCGTCACGCATTGTAGTGTAGCGATTAGCATTGTCTGTGTATGTGTGTGTCTGTGTGTGTGTGTCTGTGTGTGTGTTTGTGTGTGTGTCTGTGTGTGTGTATCTGTGTGTGTCTGTGTGTGTGTCTGTGTGTGTGGAAGCGTAACGCATTGTAGTGTAGCGGTTAGCGCTACGCTACGCTACAAACCCGGCGACCCGAGTTCGATTCCCGCACACGGCAACCACCGGCGACGATTATTTGAACCGCTTCTGGGCCTCCCCTAGGTCGACTCAGCCTCAAACGAGTAACTGTTGCGATGTAAACATCGCCACTGGGGAGACAAAGGCGGCCGGACGTGGTGGATCCAAGTCCCGGGCGAAGCCGGGTAGTACAGCTAGTCGTGAATATATGAATGAATATAGACGTGTAAGTCACGTGTGACTGTATATATTCATTCTTCCATGGCTCGATACTGACGTGTAGATGGTGTGGATATTCTTATTTTCTGTCTGCAGCTGACGCTGGTCTGATGGAGCAAAGGCCCTCAGCGCAGCAGCTCGGTAGGACAAGTCAACAATGCGACCAGCGTGCATACAGCACGGATCGGACTGGAAATTTGACACAGCACCAGAGAACTTGCACAGGAGGGAAACCCTTCAAATGTACTGTGTGTGACAAGGCATTTTCAGATTCATTTGCTCAGAAAACACACCAGAGAACACACACGGGAGAGAAACCCTTCAGGTGCAGTGTGTGTGGGAAGACATTTTCAGATTCATCTACTCTTAAAAAACACCAGAGAACACATACAAGAGAGAAACCCTTCAGGTGCAGTGTGTGTGGGAAGACATTTTCACAGTCATCTCCTCTTGTAACACACCAGAGAACACACACGGGAGAGAAACCCTTCAGGTGCAGTGTGTGTGTGAAGGCATTTTCATGGTCATGTGCTCTTAAAACACACCAGAGAATACACACGGGAGAGAAACCCTTCAGGTGCAGTGTGTGTGGGAAGACATTTTCATGGTCATCTGCTCTTCAAACACACCAGAGAACACACACGGGTGAGAAACCCTTCAAGTGCAGTGTGTGTGGGAAGACATTTTCAGATTTATCTACTCTTAAAACACACCAGAGAACACACACGGGAGAGAAACCCTTCAAGTGCAGTGTGTGTGGGAAGGCATTTCCATATTCATTTAATCTTAAAAGACACCAGAGAACACACACGGGAGAGAAACCCTTCAAGTGCAGTGTGTGTGGGAATGCATTTTCACGGTCATCTCGTCTTAAAACACACCAGAGAACACACACGGGAGAGAAACCCTTCAAGTGCACTGTGTGTTGGAAGGCATTTCCAGATTCATATAATCTTCAAAGACACCAGAAAACACACACGGGAGAGAAACCCTTTAAGTGCAGTGTTTGTAGGAAGGCATTTTCACGGTCATCTGCTCTTAAAAAACACCAGAGAACACACACGGGAGAGAAACCCTTCAAGTGCAGTGTGTGTGGGAAGCCATTTTCACAGTCATCTGCTCTTAAAACACACCAGAGAACACACACGGGAGAGAAACCCTTCAAGTGCACTGTGTGTGGGAAGGCATTTTCACAGTCATCTGCTCTTAAAAAACACCAGAGGACACACACGGGAGAGAAACCCTTCAAGTGCAGTGTTTGCGGGAAGACATTTGCACATTCATCAAATCTTCAAGTACACCAGAGAACACAGAAGCATCAGAAGTTCCACAAGGAGTGCCGTCTGAAATCAGCTTGTGAAAGTCAAAGTGCCGCAATGAGCCCATCCCTCATGAAACACGAACCGGAAGAAAATCCCAGCTTGGACACTTATGAAGGTATCGAGGTGAAATATGAAGAAGTGAAGGTGAAATATGAAGAGGTGATGGTGAAATGTGAAGAGGTGATGGTGAAGAGCGAAGACGTGAAGGTAAAATGTGAAGGTGAAGATTCAACTCCAAAATGGGACCTTCACATCGTGAAGCAGGAGGAGAATTCTGACTGTGAGGCAGAGTGAGGCAACTCCCAGCAGTTTATGGAAGTGGAGGTGTGGGTGGACTTGCTCCTAGACAATACAAAGTCAAGTGGAGACCCGGTAGATGTGTAAGCCAGAGACGATGTCACTCCAATAGATGCACCTTTGTCACAGGCCTTTAATGACAAGAACGTGAAGTTGAACACTTTGTGGGCCCATGGGTTGGGTAGATCTGTAACCAGGAGCGAGAGACAATAAGCTCCCTAGCATTCACTATGTTATAATATTTGCATTTACACGGTGCTTGCTTAATCGCCTCAGCAACTCGGAGTTTTGTGTCGTACCTCGTCTGAAACACTCGAAGAGCATCCCCAAGAAGCAGCTGCCCCTGTGTGGCACAAGGTGGTGGCCCTGCACCGGCCTGCATGTGGACAAGAGCATGTCAGTAGGGGGCGATGATTGATGCGTCATCTCAGTTGTGTAGTTTGTAGGCAATCTTGATTCGAAGCTGTCGTGACTGCAGGAATCCACACTCTTGAGTTATTACGGTAAAGTCACCACGTGGGTAGAAACATAACAGATCACGGCGTTTAGATCACAACACAAGCAATCGTCATCAGGTGGGACAACCACAGCAAGAAAAACTGCTGAAGTAGTAGGCGCCTACTCCAGCAGTTTCTTATTGCTGCTGTGCTTGTCCCACCTGATGACGATTGCTTGTGTTGCCATCGACACGCCGTGATCTATTATTTGTAGCGTAATGTTTTAAATTTGCTACATTTTGACCCAGACGCCAGCATGCAACGGCCCCCTCGTTTTGAATGACGCAACAATAGTACGTTGTACATTCACTGTTAAGCAGACGGTGCGTATTTGTTAAATAACTTCTTGTTAATACGATGTAACGTGATGCAGTCAATTTCGCTGCAGTAATCAATGTTAATATGCCCGTCAATAATTTAGAATTAATACTTGTCTGATTGTGCGCGTACATGTAACACTTTGTCTGAGGGTCAAACATTGAATAAGTGATGTTAGGACAAAGTGTGTGTGTGTTTTGGAAGTAACCTGTACAGAGAACTCGGGTGAGACCATTGTTCTTGTGATACAGGTCAAAGGGTACTTTTGTGTTTCACGAAGCGTCTGCCTCTGGAGCAACTCATTGTCTTTGAAATAGGGAGCACGCTCGGATCATTCATCAGTTACAAGGCATACCACTTGAAAGTTACACGTATAGGAGGAGGTACATTCTCTACAACACGAATTGTAGTTTTGTCTTACGTGTTGATGTAGATTTTGTCTAACTGGGACTAGAAATGCTCCTTGCTGATTCACGTCTGGATGTTCGTTACCTATCGGTTGAAGCAAACCCCACTGCTGTTGTTGAGACGCTGTGCACCAATAAGGGTCCAACACATTGACGGCATTCAGGCCAGGAAAGTCACAACATTTGCACACGAAGGACGCATTCACGCAAGTACCCATGCTCCGTTTTGAAGTTTTAAAATGAAACATCTTTGAATTGTGTTGTGTTTTGAATAAGATGATTTATTTCTTCATTAAAAGCTTGTATCAATTTACATCTGGAAGACTTCATTGAAAAGGACATTTCGTGTGAATTTTCTCTCGTCATTAAGTAGATGGCCTTGGCGGGGGTTCGGTTCAATGTGGACACACAGTGTACACACACAGTGTACACACACACAGTGTACACACACAGTGTATACACAATAATGTCCACGTTGTTGTAGCTGAGCCCACGCACCCAAGGGAGGGACAAATGAAAATGAATCTAAATCAATTTAAACTCCAATTCCGCTCTGTGACGTCACCACTCAGCATTACTTCATCGGCGTGAAACGCAAAGGGGGGTGTACCTCGCTAGTGACGTCATGTCACCAAGGTATTACACTGCGCTCTTGAACAAGACGTCACCTCCGCTTGGGTCACTGCCGATTGCGTTCCAGTGCCAATCCTTATTTGGGTAAAGCTACGCCCAGTGACTGGCGGCTCATTAACATAATGTGTTCGTTAAAGCCGTCCCGAGTTTATTGCGACGAGTTCATTGCCCACGACATGGGACGAGTAACATTAACATAATTTATTATTTCTCTAATTTATTTATTTACGGAGCCGCTCATTGTAGGAGGAGCGTGTCTCGTACTCCGGAAGTGACGTCTCGTTACCTGCTCCTGCGTGACGTCACGAGGTAACAGGAAGCTATCGCTTCCTGCACTGAAATCCGAGGTGATAAATTCTCATCGTTGTGGTGGTGGTGGTGGTTGTGGTGGTGGTGGTTGTGGTGGTTGTTGTTGTTTACCAAGGTAGAGCCTCTCTCTCGTAGGGATGTCAGTTGAGTAGCAGCGAGCATGGGAATCGATGTCCAGGTTGGAACTTTACAACGCGGGGCCTAGCCACGTGGGGCCTTGCCTCCTGCCCTCGCCTGATTGCGTTTACTTTAATTATCTCGCTTAAGTTTAATTTGTCTTCACCCGGCTCGCCACTTGGTAACTTTGTTTTATTGTAAATATTCACGCAGTTTTTATTTTTTTCACCAGGCCAAGCCCGCTTGAGCTGCTATACCGCTCTTGTTATCAGGAGCGACCTGCCCACAACAACACAAGGTGAGGCTTTGTCAACGTGTGTGAATGTTTTGACTTAAAACTTTGGTGACTGCAGGAATTAATATTCTTGGTTCTTTCGGTAAAGTCACGTAGATAGAAAATAATAAAAATAAATGAAAGAATTAATGCTGAGCAGATGAAGGTGGTCAGGCATGGTTCTGGACACACCACCACCTGTTTACTCATGGCAGTGTGTGACAGTGTCAAGTTTGTGTTTGAAGTAAAGTCTATTAATTCTGTTGAACACGGAGGTTATATCAAAACAATATTTTAGTTTTGTTTTCCTCTGGAACTCTTTATAAGAATGCAAACAGGAGGTGAACACAGCACACACATTCAGCTGAAGTCGGAACTGTTCATCCCCAGCATTCAAGGACACCTGAGCCTGGATTCACACCTGAGTTGCGATTGAACATTAATTTATGCATTTCTGCATAACACAAATAGTATTGTTTTCAACACCCTTTGCTATGTCAGCCGAATTTAGCTTTCATAAATATTTCTTTTGTAGTCAGCCGAAATTGTGTGCTTAGAGTTTTGGGTTAACATTCATCTTGAAGATATGAAGGCTTCCAGGCATATTAATGACATTTTCCCTCTCATTGCGTGCCATAACAGCCCGTGGAGAGAAACCCTTCAGGTGCACTCTGTACGTGAAGGTGTTTGCACAGTCACCACATCTTAAAGTACACCAGAGAACACACACGGGAGATACACCCTTCAAGTTGCAGTGTGTGCGTGAAGGCATTTGCACGTTCATCAAATCTGATTAATTTGGGAAACTTTTTCACTACATCATGAATATATTAATAAGTATAGACGTGTAAGTCTCGTGTGCATTCCTCTGTGCCTGACGTGTAGATGGTGTGGATATTATTTTTTTCTGTCTGCAGCTGACGCTTCCTCTGCAGATTTGGTCTGATGGAGCAAAGGCACTCAGCGCAGCTCGGTACGACAAGTCAACAATGCGACCAGCGTGCATACAGCACGGACCGGACTGGAAATTTGACACGGCACCAGAGAAGTCACACAGGAGAGAAACCCTTCAAATGTACTGTGTGTAACAAGGCATTTCCATGGTCATCAGTTCTTCAGAACCACCATAGAACACACACAGGAGAGAAACCCTTCAGGTGCAGTGTTTGTGGGAAGGCATTTTTATGGCCATCTGCTCTTAAAAAACACCAGAGAACACACACGGAAGAGAACCCCTTCAAGTGCAGTGTTTGTGGGAAGGCATTTTCAGATTCATTTGCTCTTAAAACACACCAGAGAACACACACGGGAGAGAAACCCTTCAGGTGCAGTGTTTATGGGAAGGCATTTTTATGGTCATCTGCTCTTAAAAAACACCAAAGAACACACACGGAAGAGAACCCCTTCAAGTGCAGTGTTTGTGGGAAGGCATTTTCAGATTCATTTGCTCTTAAAACACACCAGAGAACACACACGGGAGAGAAACCCTTCAAGTGCAGTGTGTGCGGGAAGGCATTTGCACAGTCATCTGATCTTGTAAAACACCAGAGAACACACACGGGAGAGAAACCCTTCAGGTGCACGATGTGCGGGATGGCGTTTACACAGTCATATAATCTTGTAAAACACCAGAGAACACACACGGGAGAGAAACCCTTCAAGTGTACTCTGTGCGGGATGACGTTTGCACAGTCACCACATCTTATAGTACACCATAGAACACACACGGGAGAGAAACCCTTCAAGTGCAGTGTGTGCGTGAAGGCATTTGCACATTCATCTGCTCTTAAATCACACCAGAGAACACACACAGGAGAGAAACCCTTCAGGTGCAGTGTGTGTGGGAAGACATTTTCAGATTCATCTGCTCTTAAAAAACACCAGAGAACACACACGGGAGAGAAACCCGTCAGGTGCACGATCTGCGGGATGGCGTTTACACAGTCACCACATCTTATAGTACACCATAGAACACACACGGGAGAGAAACCCTTCAAGTGCAGTGTGTGCGTGAAGGCATTTGCACATTCATCTGCTCTTAAATCACACCAGAGAACACACACAGGAGAGAAACCCCTCAGGTGCAGTGTGTGTGGGAAGACATTTTCAGATTCATCTGCTCTTAAAAAACACCAGAGAACACACACGGGAGAGAAACCCTTCAGGTGCACGATCTGCGGGATGGCGTTTACACAGTCATATCTCGTATTACACCAGAGAACACACACGGGAGAGAAACCCTTCCAGTGCAGTGTTTGTGGGAAGGCATTTTCACGGTCATCTCTTAAAAAACACCAGAGAACACACACGTGAGAGAAACCCTTCAAGTGCAGTGTGTGTGGGAAGACATTTTCAGATTCATGTAATCTTGTAATACACCAGAGAACACACACGGGAGAGAAACCCTTCAAGTGCAGTGTGTGCATGAAGGCGTTTGCACAGTCATCTGATCTTGTAAAACACCAGAGAACACACACAGGAGAGAAACCCTTCAAGTGTACTCTGTGCGGGAAGCCGTTTGCAGATTCATCAAATCTTCAAGTACACCAGAGAACACAAAAGCATCGGAAGATCCACAAGGAGCGGAGTCGGAGTCTGAAATCAGCTTGTGAAAGTCAAAGTGCTGCAATGAGCCCATCCCTCATGAAACAAGAACCGGACGAAAATCCCAGCTTGGACACTTTTAAAGGTATCAAGGTGAAATATGAAGAGGTGATGGTGAAATGTGAAGAAGTGATGAGTGAAGAAGTGAAGGTAAAATCTGAAGATTCAACTCCAAAATGGGACCTTCACATCGTGAAGCAGGAGGAGAATTCTGACTGTGAGTCAGAGTGAGGCAACTCCCAGCAGTTTGTGGAAGTGGAGGTGTGGGTGGACTTGCTCCTAGACAATACAAAGTCAAGCGGAGACCCGGTAGATGTGTAAGCCAGAGACGATGTCGCTACAATAGATGCACCTTTGTCACAGGCCTTTAATGACAAGAACGTGAAGTTGAACACTTTGTGGGCCCGTGGGTTGGGTAGATCTCTAACCAGGAGCAAGAGCCAATAAGCTCCCAAGCATTCACTATGTTATAATAATTGCTTTTACATGGTGCTTGCTTAATCGCCTCAGCAACTCGGAGTTTTGTATCTCATCTCACGCTCGAAGAGCATCCCCAAGTAGCAGCTGCCCCTGTGTGGTACAAGGTGGTGTCCCTTGTACCACACAGGGGCAGCTGCTACTGCCCCTGTGTGGTAAGAGCCTGGACAAGAGCCTGTCATCTTCTTTGGTTCTTTCGGTAAAGTCACGTAGAATGAGAATAAAATAATAAAATAAAACAATAAAATTCTCACGACGTTTCGGCCACAACACAAGTGGCCTTCTTCAGGTGAAAGGAACAAACCTGTCGGGACGACAGAGCTACAATCAACGCTGCTAAGATTCTACGTGACTTTACCGAAAGAACCAAAGAAGATGAATCCTTGCAGTCACGAAAGCTTTAAATCGAAAAAAAGAGCCTGTCAGTAGGGGGCGATGATTGATGTGTCATCTCACTTGTGTAGTTTGTAGGTAATGTTTAGAATTTGCTACATTTTCACTCAGACGCCAGCATGCAATGGCCTACTCAATAGTATGTTTTACATACACTGTGAAGCAGACTGTGCCACTTTTTTTAAAAGCTTCTTGTTAATACGATGTAACGTGATGCATGATATTTCACTGCAGTAATCCAATTTTGTTAATATGCCCGTCAATAATTGAAAATGTATACTTGTCTGGTTTTGTGCATACTTGTAACATTTGATCTATATGGGTCAAACATCGAATAAGTGATGTTAGGACAAAGTGTGTGTGTTTTTGAAAGTAACCTGTACAGAGAACTCAGGTGGGACCCGTTGTTCTTGTGATACAGGTCAAACGGTATTTTTGTGTTTCACGAAGCATCTGGAGCAACTCATTGTCTTTGAAATAGGGAACACGCTCGGATCATTCATCAGTTACAAGGCATACCACCTTGAAGTTACACGTAGAAGAGATACATTCTCTACAACACGACTTGTAGTTTTGTCTTACATGTTGACGTAGATTTTGTCTAACTGGGACTAGAAGTGCACCTTGCTGATTGACGTCTGGATGTTCGTAACCATCGGTTGAAGCAAACCCCGCTGCTGTTGTTGAGACGCTGTGCACCAATAATGGTCCAACACATTGTCGGCTTTCAGGCCAGGAAGGTCACAACATTTGCACACGAAGGACGCATTCACACAAGTACCCCATGCTCCCTTTTGAAGTTTTAAAATGAAACATCTTTGACTTGTGTTGTGTTTTGAATTAGATGATTTTATTTCTTCATTAAAAGCTTGTATCAATTTACATCTGGAAGACTTAATTGAAAAGGACATTTCGTGTGAATTTTCTCTCGTCATTAAGTAGATGGCCTTGCCGGGGGTTCGGTTCAATGCGGACACAAACAGTGTACACACACAGTGTACACACACACAGTGTACACACACACAGTGTACACACAGTGTACACACACAGTTTATACACTGTACACACAATGTACACACACTGTACACACAGTGTACACACAGTGTACACACACACTATACACAGTGTACATACACACAGTGTACACACACACAGTGTACACACACAGTGTACATACACACAGTGTACACACACACAGTGACAGTGACACACACAGTGACACAGTGTACACACACACAGTGTACACACACAGTGACACACACAGTGTACACAGTGACACAGTGACACAAGAACAACCGCCATTCGCCACTAAGTGGCGGTGACGTCACCACGACGCTTGTGCCAGGCACAGTGACACACAGTGACACACACAGCGACACACAGTGACACACACAGTGTACACACACAGTGTACACACAATGTACACACACAGTGTACACACACACAGTGTACACACACACAATGTACACAATGTACACACAGTGTACACACAGTGTATACACATAGTGTACACACACACAGTGTACACACACAGTGTACACACACACACAGGGTATACACAGTGTACACACACACAATGTACACACACAGTGTACACACAGTGTATACACATAGTGTACACACACAGTGTACACACACACACAGGGTATACACTGTACACACAGTGTACACACGGTGTACATGCAGTGTATACACCTAGTGTACACACACAGGGTACACACAGTGTATATATATACACACAGTGTACACACACACACAGTGACACACACAGTGTACACACAGTGTATACACATAGTGTACATACACACAGTGTACACACACAGTGACACACACACAGTGACACAGTGACACACAGTGTATACACATAGTGTACACACACAGAGTGTACACACACACACAGTGCACACACAACAATGTCCACGTTGTTGCTGAGCTCACACACCCAAGGGAGGGAGCAATGGAAAATGAATCTAAATCAACTTAAACTCCAACTCTGTGACGTCACCACTCTGCATTACCTCATCGGCGTGAAACGTCAGGGGGAGGTGTACATCGCTAGTGACGTCATGTCACCAAGGTGTTCACCCCTCCCCCGTCCACCGCGCTCTTGAGCGTGACGTCACCTCCGCTCGGGTCGCTGCCAATATGGTTCCAGTGGCAATCCTTATTTGGGCAAAGCTACGCCCAGTGACTGGCGGCTCATTAACATAATGTGTTCGTTAAAGCCGTCGCGAGTTTATTGCAATGGGTTCAGTGCCCACGCCCCCATCCCTCGACATATGGGCAGGCCTCATTAACATAATTTATTCAGTTACAGAGCCGCTTGTGGGAGGGAAGTGACGTCATACTACTTCCTGCTGTCGCGAGGCAACAGGAAGCTGCCGTGTGCGCGCTTGCACTGAAATCCGAGGTGAGAAATTCTCATCGTTGTGGTGGTGGTTGTGGTGGTGGTTGTTGTTGTTTACCAAGGTAGAGCCTCGCTCTCTCTCGTAGGGATGTCAGTTGAGTAGCAGCGAGCATGGGAATCGATGTCCAGGTTGGAACTTTACAACGCAGGGCCTAGCCACGCGGGGCCTTGCCTCCTGCCCTCGCCTGATTGCATTCACTTTAATTATCTCGCTTAAATTTAATTTGTCTTCACCCGGCTCGCCACTTTGTAACTTTGCTTTATTGTAAATATTCACGCAGTTTTTATTTTCTTTTGTTACCAGGCCAAGCCCGCTTGAGCTCCTATACCGCTCTTGTTATCAGAAGCGACCTGCCCACAACAACACAAGGTGAGGCTTTGTCATCGTGTGTGAATGTTTTGACTTAAAACTTTGGTGACTGCAGGAATTAATATTCTTGGTTCTTTCGGTAAAGTCACGTAGATAGAAAATAAAATAAAAGAGAATAATTTTTCTTTTTTTAAATGAAGCAAAAAACCCCACAACGTTTCTATGGCAACATTAATGTTGAAGATGCGCGGGCTTACAGGAATATTTATGACATTTGCCCTCTCATTGCGTGCCATGACAGTGCTGTTTGCACAGTCACACAAAGTCACTGTAAGATGATTTTCTTGGTCGTGTTTTTGTTTTTTCGCTTGTTGTGGTTGCACCCGATTCAAGAGCCGAATGGCTCACGGGACTATAACCAAAATAAATCAAACTGAAAATCAAAAAACTGAAACCGCGTGATGAATTTTGGGAAAGTTTTTCACTGCATCTCCAAATATATATAAAAGGCAAAGTTGTGATTGTGTGTCTGTTCAAAATGTTTAGCGTACTTCCCAACATACAACAAACTGGAAATTTGCCATGTGGGTACTTTCCAGACTGTACACCGTGCAAACATTATACAAATACACTTTTGGTTTTTATTGGGGGGGGAGGGGAGCTCAATAATGTATAGATTTTTTGCACGGCAAGTGAGCTGTGACGTCAAATCTGTCACGTGACCCTCGCACGTGGAAGAGTAACGCATTGTAGTGTAGCGGTTAGCGTTGTCTGTGTGTGTATCTGTGTGTGTGTGTCTGTGTGTGTATCTGTGTGTCTGTGTGTGTGTCTGTGTGTGTGTGTGTCTGTGTGTCTGTGTGTGTGTGGAAGCCTAACGCATTGTAGTGTAGCGGTTAGCGCTACGCCGCGCTATGAACCCGGCGACCCGAGTTCGATTCCCGCTCACGGCCACCACCGGTGACGATTATTTGAACAGCTTCTGGGCCTCCCCTAGGTAGACTCAGCCTAAAACGAGTAACTGTCGTGGTGTGAACATCGCCACTGGGGAGACAAAGGCGGCCGGACGTGGTGGATCCAAGTCCCGGTCGAAGCCGGGTAGTACACCTAGTCATGAATACATGAATGAATATAGACGTGTAAGTCACGTGTGACTGTATATATTCATTCCTCCATGGCTCGATACTGACGTGTAGATGGTGTGGATATTCTTATTTTCTGTCTGCAGCTCACGCTGGTCTGATGGAGCAAATGCACTCAGCACAGCAAGCCGGGACGACAAGTCAACAATGCGACCAGCGTGCATACAGCACGGATCGGACTGGAAATTTGACACAGCACCAGAGAACTCGCACAGGAGAGAAACCCTTCAAGTGCACTGTGTGTGACAAGGCATTTTCAGATTCATCGACTCTTAAAAAACACCAGAGAACACACACGGGAGAGAAACCCTTCAAGTGCACTGTGTGTGGGAAGGCATTTTCAGATTCATGGACTCTTAAAAAACACCAGAGAACACACACGGGAGAGAAACCCTTCAAGTGCACTGTGTGTGGGAAGGCATTTTCACAGTCATCTGCTCTTAAAATTCACCAGAGAACACACACGGGAGAGAAACCCTTCAAGTGCAGTGTGTGTGGGAAGACATTTTCAGATTCATCTGCTCTTAAAACACACCAGAGAACACACACGGGAGAGAAACTCTTCAAATGCAGTGTGTGTGGGAAGGCATTTTCAGATTCATCTCATCTTCAAAGACACCAGAGAACACACACGGGAGAGAAACCCTTCAAGTGCAGTGTGTGTGGGAAGACATTTTCAGATTCATTTGCTCTTAAAACACACCAGAGAACACACACGGGAGAGAAACCCTTCAAGTGCAGTGTGTGTGGAAAGTCATTTTCACAGTCATTTGCTCTTAAAAAACACCAGAGAACACACACGGGAGAGAAACCCTTCAAATGCACTGTGTGTGGGAAGACTTTTTCAGATTCATCTACTCTTAAAACACACCAGAGAACACACACGGGAGAGAAACCCTTCAAGTGCAGTGTGTGTGGGAAGGCATTTCCAGATTCATCTAATAAAACACCAGAGAACACACACGGGAGAGAAACCCTTCAAGTGCAGTATTTGTGGGAAGACATTTTCACGGTCATCTGCTCTTAAAAAACACCAGAGAACACACACGGGAGAGAAACCCTTCAGGTGCAGTGTGTGTCGGAAGACATTTTCAGGTTCATTTGCTCTTAAAACACACCAGAGAACACACACGGGAGAGAAACCCTTCAGATGCAGTGTGTGTGGGAAGACTTTTCAGATTCGTCTACTCTTAAAACACACCAGAGAACACACACGGGAGAGAAACCCTTCAAGTGCAGTGTGTGAAGACATTTTCAGATTCATTTGCTCTTAAAACACACCAGAGAACTCACATGGGAGAGAAACCCTTCAAGTGCAGTGTGTGTGTGAAGGCATTTTCACGGTCATCTGCTCTTAAAATACACCAGAGAACACACACGGGAGAGAAACCCTTGTGCAGTGTGTGTGGGAAGACATTTTCTGATTCATCTGCTCTTAAAAAACACCAGAGAACACACACGGGAGAGAAACCCTTCAGGTGCAGTGTGTGTGGGAAGACATTTTTAGATTAATCTACTCTTAAAACACACCAGAGAATACACACGGGAGAGAAACCCTTCAAGTGCAGTGTTTGTGGGAAGACATTTTCACGGTCATCTGCTCTTAAAAAACACCAGAGAACACACACGGGAGAGAAACCCTTCAAGTGCACTGTGTGTGTGAAGGCATTTTCACAGTCATCTGCTCTTAAAACACACCAGAAAACACACACGAGAGAGAAACTCTTCAAGTGCAGTGTGTGTGGGAAGGCATTTTCACAGTCATCTGGTCTTAAATCACACCAGAGAACACACACGGGAGAGAAACCCTTCAAGTGCAGTGTGTGTGGGAAGAAATTTTCAGATTCATCGACTCTTAAAACACACCAGAGAACACACACGGGAGAGAAACCCTTCAGGTGCAGTGTGTGTGGGAAGACATTTGCATGGTCATCTGCTCTTAAAACACACCAGAGAACACACACGGGAGAGAAACCCTTCAAGTGCAGTGTGTGAAGACATTTTCAGATTCATTTGCTCTTAAAACACACCAGAGAACACACACGGGAGAGAAACCCTTCAAGTGCAGTGTGTGTGTGAAGGCATTTTCACGGTCATCTGCTCTTAAAACACACCAGAGAACACACACGGGAGAGAAACCCTTCTTGTGCAGTGTGTGTGGGAAGACATTTTCTGATTCATCTGCTCTTAAAAAACACCACAGAACACACACGGGAGAGAAACCCTTCAAGTGCAGTGTTTGTGGGAAGACATTTTCACGGTCATCTCTTAAAAAACACCAGAGAACACACACGGGAGAGAAACCCTTCAAGTGCACTGTGTGTGTGAAGGCATTTTCACAGTTATCTGCTCTTAAACCACCAGAAAACACACGGGAGAGAAACCCTTCAAGTGCAGTGTGTGCGGGAAGGCATTTGCACATTCATCAAATCTTCAAGTACACCAGAGAACACAGACAGGAGAGAAACCCTTGAGGTGCACTCTGTGTGGGATGATGTTTGCACAGTCATCACATCTTAAAGTACACCAGAGAACACACACGGGAGAGAAACCCTTCAGGTGCACTCTGCGGGAAGGCGTTTGCACATTCATAAAATCTTCAAGTACACCAGAGAACACGGAAGCATCAGAAGATCTGCAAGGAGTGGAATCTGAAATCAGCTTGTGAAAGCCAAAGTGCCACAATAAGCCCATCCCTCATGAAACAAGAACCGGACGAAAATCGCAGCTTGGACACTTTTAAAGGTATCGAGGTGAAATATGAAGAGGTGATGGTGAAGAGGGAAGAAGTGAAGGTGAAATGTGAAGATGAAGATTCAACTCCAAAATGGGACCTTCACATCGATGGAGGCAACGTAAAGCAGGAGGAGAATTCTGACTGTGAGGCAGAGCGAGGCAACTCCCAGCAGTTTGTGGAAGTGGAGGTGTGGGTGGACTTCCGAGACAATCCAAAGTCAAGTGGAGACCCGGTAGATGTGTAAGCCAGAGACGATGTCGCTACAATAGATGCACCTTTGTCACAAGCCTTTAATGACAATGTGAAGTTGAACACTTTGTGGGCCCGTGGGTTGGGTAGATCTCTAACCAGGAGCAAGAGCCAATAAGCTCCCAAGCATTCACTATGTTATAATAATTGCTTTTACACGGTGCTTGCTTAATCGCCTCAGCAACTCGGAGTTTTGTGTCGTACCTCGCCTGAAACACTCAAAGAGCATCCCCAAGTAGCAGCTGCCCCTGTGTGGCACAAGGTGGTGGCCCTGCACCGGCCTGCATGTGGACAAGAGCCTGTCAGTAGGGGGCGATGATTGATGTGTCATCTCAGTTGTGTGGTTTGTAGGTAATGTTTAGAATTTGCTACATTTTCACTCAGACGCCAGCATGCAATGGCCTACTCGTTTTGAATGACAATAGTATGTTTTACATACACGGTGAAGCAGACTGCAACTTTTTTAAAAAGCTTCTTGTTAATATGATGTAACGTGATGCAGTATATTTCACTGCAGTAATCCAATTTTGTTAATATGCCTGTCAATAATTTAGAATGTATACTTGTCTGGTTTTGTGCATACTTGTAACATTTGATCTATAAGGGTCAAACATTGATTAAGTGATGTTAGGACAAAGTGTGTGTGTGTGTTTGAAAGTAACCTGTACAGATTACTCAGGTGAGACCCGTTGTTCTTGTGATACAGGTCAAACGGTATTTTTGTGTTTCACGAAGCATCTGGAGCAACTCATTGTGTTTGAAATAGGGAACACGCTCGGATCATTCATCAGTTACAAGGCATACCACCTTGAAGTTACACGTAGAAGAGATACATTCTCTACAACACGACTTGTAGTTTTGTCTTACATGTTGACGTAGATTTTGTCTAACTGGGACTAGAAGTGCACCTTGCTGATTGACGTCTGGATGTTCGTACCTATCGGTTGAAGCAAACCCCGCTGCTGTTGTTGAGACGCTGTGCACCAATAATTGTCCAACACATTGACGGCCTTCAGGCCAGGAAAGTCACAACATTTGCACACGAAGGACGCATTCACACAAGTACCCCATGCTCCCTTTTGAAGTTTTAAAATGAAACATCTTTGACTTGTGTTGTGTTTTGAATTAGATGATTTTATTTCTTCATTAAAAGCTTGTATCAATTTACATCTGGAAGACTTAATTGAAAAGGACATTTCGTGTGAATTTTCTCTCGTCATTAAGTAGATGGCCTTGCCGGGGGTTCGGTTCAATGCGGACACAAACAGTGTACACACACAGTGTACACACACACAGTGTACACACACAGTGTACACACACACAGTGTACACGCAGTGTACACACACACAGTGTACACACACAGTTTATACACTGTACACACAATGTACACACACAGTGTACACACAGTGTACACAGTGTACACACACACTGTATACACAGTGTACATACACACTGTACATACACACAGTGTACACACACACAGTGTACACACACAGTGTACATATACACAGTGTACACACACACAGTGACAGTGACACACACAGTGACACAGTGTACACACACACAGTGTACACACACAGTGACACACACAGTGTACACAGTGACACAAGAACAACCGCCATTCGCCACTAAGTGGCGGTGACGTCACCACGACGCTTGTGCCAGGCACAGTGACACACAGACACACACAGTGACACAGTGACACACACAGTGACACACACAGCGACACACAGTGACACACACAGTGTACACACACAGTGTACACACAATGTACACACACAGTGTACACACACACAATGTACACAATGTACACACAGTGTACACACAGTGTATACACATAGTGTACACACACAGTGTACACACACACACAGGGTATACACTGTACACACACACAGTGTACACACGGTGTACATACAGTGTATACACCTAGTGTACACACACAGGGTACACACAGTGTATATATACACACACAGTGTACACACACACAGTGACACACAGTGTACACACACAGTGTATACACATAGTGTACATACACACAGTGTACACACACAGTGACACACACAGTGACACACAGTGTATACACATAGTGTACACACACAGAGTGTACACACACACACAGTGCACACACAACAATGTCCACGTTGTTGCTGAGCTCACACACCCAAGGGAGGGAGCAATGGAAAATGAATCTAAATCAACTTAAACTCCAACTCTGTGACGTCACCACTCTGCATTACCTCATCGGCGTGAAACGTCAGGGGGAGGTGTACATCGCTAGTGACGTCATGTCACCAAGGTGTTCACCCCTCCCCCGTCCACCGCGCTCTTGAGCGTGACGTCACCTCCGCTCGGGTCGCTGCCAATATGGTTCCAGTGGCAATCCTTATTTGGGCAAAGCTACGCCCAGTGACTGGCGGCTCATTAACATAATGTGTTCGTTAAAGCCGTCGCGAGTTTATTGCAATGGGTTCAGTGCCCACGCCCCCATCCCTCGACATATGGGCAGGCCTCATTAACATAATTTATTCAGTTACAGAGCCGCTTGTGGGAGGGAAGTGACGTCATACTACTTCCTGCTGTCGCGAGGCAACAGGAAGCTGCCGTGTGCGCGCTTGCACTGAAATCCGAGGTGAGAAATTCTCATCGTTGTGGTGGTGGTTGTGGTGGTGGTTGTTGTTGTTTACCAAGGTAGAGCCTCGCTCTCTCTCGTAGGGATGTCAGTTGAGTAGCAGCGAGCATGGGAATCGATGTCCAGGTTGGAACTTTACAACGCAGGGCCTAGCCACGCGGGGCCTTGCCTCCTGCCCTCGCCTGATTGCATTCACTTTAATTATCTCGCTTAAATTTAATTTGTCTTCACCCGGCTCGCCACTTTGTAACTTTGTTTTATTGTAAATATTCACGCAGTTTTTATTTTCTTTTGTTACCAGGCCAAGCCCGCTTGAGCTCCTATACCGCTCTTGTTATCAGAAGCGACCTGCCCACAACAACACAAGGTGAGGCTTTGTCAACGTGTGTGAATGTTTTGACTTAAAACTTTGGTGACTGCAGGAATTAATATTCTTGGTTCTTTCGGTAAAGTCACGTAGATAGAAAATAAAATTAAAATAACATAATAAATTATATTTTTTTAAATGAAGCAAAACACCCCACAACGTTTCTATGGCAACATTAATGTTGAAGATGCGAGGGCTTACAGGAATATTTATGACATTTGCCCTCTCATTGCGTGCCATGACAGTGCTGTTTGCACAGTCACACATACTCACTGTAAGATGATTTTCTCGGTCGTGGTTTTGTTTTTTTGCTTGTTGTGGTTGCACCCGATTCAAGAGCCGAATGCCTCACGGGACTATAACCAAAAGAAATCAAACTGAAAATCAAAAAACTGAAACCGCGTGATGAATTTGGGAAGGTTTTTCACTGCATCTCCAAATATATATAAAAGGCAAAGTTGTGATTGTGTGTTGTCTGTTCAAAATGTTTAGCGTACTTCCCGACATGCAACAAACTGGAAATTTGCCATGTGGGTACTTTCCAGACTGTACACCGTGCAAACATTATACAAATACACTTTTGGTTTTTTTAGGGGGGGGGAGCTCAATAATGTATAGATTTTTTGCACAGCAAGTGAGCTGTGACGTCAAATCTGTCACGTGACCCGCGCATGTGGAAGCGTCACTCATTGTAGTGTAGTGGTTAGCGTTGTCTGTGTGTGTATCTGTGTGTGTGTCTGTGTGTGTCTGTGTGTGTGTCTGTGTGTGTATCTGTGTGTGTGTGGAAGCGTAAAGTATTGTAGTGTATCGGTTAGCGCTACACCGCGCTACGAACCCGGCGACCCGAGTTCGATTCCCGCTCACGGCCACCACCGGCGACGATTATTTGAACCGCTTCTGGGCCTCCCCTAGGTCGAGTCAGCCTCAAACGAGGAACTGCTGTGGTGTGAACATCGCCACTGGGGAGACAAAGGCGGCCGGACGTGGTGGATCCAAGTCCCGGGCGAAGCCAGGTAGTACAGCTAGTCGTGAATACATGAATGAATATAGACGTGTAACTCACGTGTGACTGTTTATATTCATTCCTCCATGGCTCGATACTGACGTGTAGATGGTGTGGATATTCTTATTTTCTGGCTGCAGCTGACGCTGGTCTGATGGAGCAAAGGCCCTCAGCACAGCAGCTCGGTACGACAAGTCAACAATGCGACCAGCGTGCATACAGCACGGATCGGACTGGAAATTTGACACAGCACCAGAGAACTCGCACAGGAGAGAAACCCTTCAAGTGCACTGTGTGTGGGAAGACATTTTCAGATTCATCGACTCTTAAAAAACACCAGAGAACACACACGGGAGAGAAACCCTTCAAGTGCAGTGTGTGTGTGAAGGCATTTTCACGGTCATCTGCTCTTAAAATACACCAGAGAACACACACAGGAGAGAAACCCTTCAAGTGCACTGTGTGTGCGAAGGCATTTTCACGGTCATCTGCTCTTAAAACACACCAGAGAACACACACGGGAGAGAAATCCTTCTTGTGCAGTGTGTGTGGGAAGACATTTTCTGATTCATCTGCTCTTAAAACACACCAGAGAACACACACGGGAGAGAAACCCTTCAGGTGCAGTGTGTGTGGGAAGACATTTTCAGATTCATCTACTCTTAAAACACACCAGAGAACACACACGGGAGAGAAACCCTTCAAGTGCAGTGTGTGTGGGAAGGCATTTTCACGGTCATCTGCTCTTAAAAAACATCAGAAAACACACACGGGAGAGAAACCCTTCAAGTGCAGTGTGTGTGGGAAGGCATTTTCACAGTCATATGGTCTTATATCACAAAAGAGAACACACACGGGAGAGAAACCCTTTAAGTGCACTGTGTGTGACAAGGCATTTGCATGGCCATCAGTTCTTGAGACCCACCAGAGAACTCACACAGGAGAGAAACCCTTCAAGTGCAGTGTGTGTGGGAAGGCATTTTCACGGTCATCTGCTCTTAAAATACACCAGAGAACACACACAGGAGAGAAACCCTTCAAGTGCACTGTGTGTGGGAAGGCATTTTCAGATTCATCGACTCTTAAAATACACCAGAGAACACACACGGGAGAGAAACCCTTCAAGTGCAGTATGTGTGTGAAGACGTTTTCAGATTCATTTGCTCTTAAAACACACCAGAGAACACACACAGGAGAGAAACCCTTCATTTGCAGTGTGTGTGGGAAGGCATTTCCAGAATCATCTAATATTAAAAAACACCAGAGAACACACACGGGAGAGAAACCCTTCAAGTGCAGTGTGTGTGGGACGGCATTTTCATGGTCATCTGCTCTTAAAGCACACCAGAGAACACACACGGGAGAGAAACCCTTCAAGTGCACTGTATGTGGGAAGAAATTTTCAGATTTATCTACTCTTAAAAAACACCAGAGAACACACACGGGAGAGAAACCCTTCAAGTGCAGTGTGTGTGTGAAGGCATTTTCACGGTCATCTGCTCTTAAAACACACCAGAGAACACATACAGGAGAGAAACCCTTCTTGTGCAGTGTGTGTGGGAAGACATTTTCTGATTCATCTGCTCTTAAAACACACCAGAGAACACACACGGGAGAGAAACCCTTCAGGTGCACTGTGTGTGGGAAGACATTTTCAGATTCATCTACTCTTATAAAACACCACAGAACACACACGGGAGAGAAACCCTTCAAGTGCAGTGTGTGTGTGAAGGCATTTTCACGGTCATCTGCTCTTAAAACACACCAGAGAACACATACAGGAGAGAAACCCTTCTTGTGCAGTGTGTGTGGGAAGACATTTTCTGATTCATCTGCTCTTAAAACACACCAGAGAACACACACGGGAGAGAAACCCTTCAGGTGCACTGTGTGTGGGAAGACATTTTCAGATTCATTTGCTCTTAAAACACACCAGAGAACACACACAGGAGAGAAACCCTTCATTTGCAGTGTGTGTGGGAAGGCATTTTCACGGTCATCTGCTCTTAAAACACACCAGAGAACACATACAGGAGAGAAATCCTTCTTGTGCAGTGTGTGTGGGAAGACATTTTCTGATTCATCTGCTCTTAAAACACACCAGAGAACACACACGGGAGAGAAACCCTTCAGGTGCACTGTGTGTGGGAAGACATTTTCAGATTCATCTACTCTTATAAAACACCACAGAACACACACGGGAGAGAAACCCTTCAAGTGCAGTGTGTGTGGGAAGGCATTTTCACGGTCATCTGCTCTTAAAAAACACCAGAAAACACACACGGGAGAGAAACCCTTCAAATGCAGTGTGTGTGGGAAGGCATTTTCACAGTCATCTGGTCTTAAATCACACCGGAGAACACACACGGGAGAGAAAGCCTTCAAGTGCAGTGTGTGTGGGAAGGCATTTTCACAGTCATCTGCTCTTAAAAAACACCAGAGTACACACGGGAGAGAAACCCTTTAAGTGCAGTGTGTGTGGGAAGGCATTTGCACATTCATCAAATCTTCAAGTACACCAGAGAACACAGAAGCATCAGAAGATCCACAAGGAGTGGAGTCTGAAATCAGCTTGTGAAAGTCAAAGTGCCGCAATGAGCCCATCCCTCATGAAACATGAACTGGAAAAAAATCCCAGCTTGGACACTTTTAAAGGTATCGAGGTGAAATATGAAGAGGTGAAGGTGAAATGTGAAGAAGTGATGGTGAAGAGCGAAGAAGTGAAGGTGAAATGTGAAGATGAAGATTCAACTCCAAAATGGGACCTTCACATCGATGGAGGCAACGTAAAGCAGGAGGAGAATTCTGACTGAGGCAGAGCGAGGCAACTCCCAGCAGTTTGTGGAAGTGGAGGTGTGGGTGGACTTCCTCCTTGACAATCCAAAGTCAAGTGGAGACCCGGTAGATGTGTAAGCCAGAGACGATGTCGCTACAATAGATGCACCTTTGTCACAGGCCTTTAATGACAAGAACGTGAAGTTGAACACTTTGTGGGCCCATGGGTTGGGTAGATCTGTAACCAGGAGCGAGAGACAATAAGCTCCCAAGCATTCACTATGTTATAACAATTGCATTTACACGGTGCTTGCTTTATCGCCTCAGCAACTCAAAGTTTCGTGTCGTACCTCGTCTGAAACACTCGAAGAGCATCCCCAAGTAGCAGCTGCCCCTGTGTGGTACAAGGTGGTGGCCCTGCACCGGCCTGCATGTGGACAAGAGCCTGTCAGTAGGGGGCGATGATTGATGCGTCATCTCAGTTGTGTTGTTTGTAGGTAATCTTGATTCGAAGCTGTCGTGACTGCAGGAATCCACACTCTTGAGTTATTTCGGTAAAGTCACCACGTTGGTAGAAACATAACAGATCACGGCGTTTAGATCACAACACAAGCAATCGTCATCAGGTGGGACAACCACAGCAATAGAAACTGCTGAAGTAGTAGGCGCCTACTCCAGCAGTTTCTTCTTCTTGCTGCTGTGCTTGTCCCACCTGATGACGATTGCTTGTGTTGCCATCGAAACGCCGTGATCTATTATTTGTAGCGTAATGTTTAGAATTTGATACATTTTGACCCAGACGCCAGCATGCAACGGCCTACTCGTTTTGAATGACGCAACAATAGTACGTTGTACATACACTGTTAAGTAGACGGTGCGTATTTGTAAAATAACTTCTTGTTAATACGATTTAACGTGATGCAGTCAATTTCGCTGCAGTAATTCAATGTTGTTAATATGCCCGTCAATAATTTAGAATTAATACTTGTCTGATTGTGCGCGTAAATGTAACATTTTATCTGAGGGTCAAACATTGAATAAGTGATGTTAGGACAAAGTGTGCGTGTGTGTTTTGGAAGTAACCTGTACAGATAACTCGGGTGAGACCCGTTGTTCTTGTGATACAGGTCAAAGGGTACTTTTGTGTTTCACAAAGCGTCTGCCTCTGGAGCAACTCATTGTCTTTGAAATAGGGAGCACGCTCGGATCATTTATCAGTTACAAGGCATACCACTTAAAAGTTACACGTATAGGAGGAGGTACATTCTCTACAACACGAATTGTAGTTTTGTCTTACGTGTTGACGTAGATTTTGTCTAGCTAGGACTATAAATGCTCCTTGCTGATTGACGTCTGGATGTTCGTACCTATCGGTTGAAGCAAACCCCACTGCTGTTGTTGAGACGCTGTGCACCAATAAGGGTCCAACACATTGACGGCCTTCAGGCCAGGAAAGTCACAACATTTGCACACGAAGGACGCATTCACGCAAGTACCCCATGCTCCGTTTTGAAGTTTTAAAATGAAGCATCTTTGAATTGTGTTGTGTTTTGAATTAGATGATTTTATTTCTTCATTAAAAGCTTGTAACAATTTACATCTGGAAGACTTCGTTGAAAAGGACATTTCGTGTGAATTTTCTCTCAACGTTAAGTGGATGGCCTTGCCGGGGGTTCGGTTCAATGCGGACACAAACAGTGTACACACACACAGTGTATACACACATACAGTGTACACACAGTACACACACACAGTGTACACACACAGTGTATACACAGTGTACACACACAGTGTACACACACACAGTGTATACACACATAGTGTACACATACACAGTGTACACACACAGTGTACACACACACAGTGTACACAAACACAGTGTACACACACAGTGTACACACACACAGTGTATACACAGTGTACACACACACAGTGTACACACACAGTGTACACACACAGTGTACACAAACAGTGACACAGCGACACACACAGTGACAAAAACAAAGATACAAAGATCCCCCATATAGCCTTAGACTGTAGGGGCAAGTGCTGTTAGCGAGCACCTATGAAGGCCTGAACGGTACACGAGGGGGTGGGTGGCCAGCACCACGCCCGACCGCCTTTGTCTCCCTAGTGGCAATGTTTACACACCGCACCAGGTACTCATTTTAGGCTGAGTCGACCTAGGGGAAGCCCGGGACCGGTTCAGATAATCGTCACTGGTGTTGGCCGTGAGCGGGAATCGAACCCGGGTCGCCAGGTTCATAGCGCAGCGCGCTAACCGCTACACTATCGCTCCCCACACACAGTGACACACAGCGACACACACACAGTGACACACAGTACATCACACAGTGGACACACAGTGACACACAGTACACACACACAGTGTACACACACAGTGTACACACACAGTGACACAGTGTACACACACACAGTGTACACAGTGACACAGCGACACACAGTGACACACGTGGTGTCAATAAAGTTACAGACACCACGTGGTGTCAATAAAGTTACAGGAACCGCGTGGTGTCAATAAAATTACAGCGGCCTAGAGGGGCGGACCGCGAAGCCTCGGCGAAAACTTCGTGCCAGTAAAACCCCTCACACCCCCTAGGCAGGGATCCCCTTGACCCCTCACACCCCCTAGGCAGGGATCCCCTTGACCCCTCACACCCCCTAGGCAGGGATCCCCTTGACCCCTCACACCCCCTAGGCAGGGATCCCCTTGACCCCTCACACCCCTAGGCAGGGATCCCCCTATGGGCAGTGTTGAGTCTATGGTGTAGTGCTGAGTCTATGGTGCAGTGTTGAGTCAGTGGGCAGTGTTGAGTCTATGGTGCGGTGTTGAGTCTATGGTGCAGTGTTGAGTCTATGGTGCAGTGCTGAGTCTATGGTGCAGTGCTGAGTCTATGGGCAGTGTTGAGTCTATGGTGCAGTGTTGAGTCAGTGGGCAGTGTTAAGTCTATGGTGCGGTGTTGAGTCTATGGTGCAGTGTTGAGTCTATGGGCAGTGTTGAGTCTATGGTGCAGTGTTGAGTCTATGGTGCAGTGTTGAGTCTATGGTACAGTGCTGAGTCTATGGTGCAGTGCTGAGTCTATGGTGCAGTGTTGAGTCTATGGTGCAGTGCTGAGTCTATGGTGCAGTGCTGAGTCTATGGTACAGTGCTGAGTCTATTGTGCAGTGTTGAGTCTATGGTGCAGTGCTGAGTCTATGGTGCAGTGCTGAGTCTATGGTGTAGTGTTGAGTCTATGGTGCAGTGCTGAGTCTATGGTGCAGTGCTGAGTCTATGGTGCAGTGTTGAGTCTATGGTGCAGTGTTGAGTATATGGGCAGTGTTGAGTCTATGGGCAGTGTTGAGTCTATGGGCAGTGTTGAATCTATGGTGCAGTGTTGAGTCTATGGTGCAGTGTTGAGTCTATGGTGCAGTGCTGAGTCTATGGTGCAGTGCTGAGTCTATGGTACAGTGCTGAGTCTATTGTGCAGTGTTGAGTCTATGGTGCAGTGTTGAGTCTATGGTGCAGTGCTGAGTCTATGGTACAGTGTTGAGTCTATGGTGGTGCAGTGTTGAGTCTATGGTGCAGTGTTGAGTCTATGGGCAGTGTTGAGTCAGTGGGCAAACGTACAAAATCAGCGGGGGATCAAATACTTTTTTCGTCATCTCAGTTGTGTTGTTTGTAGGTAATCTTGATTCGAAGCTGTCGTGACTGCAGGAATCCACACTCTTGAGTTATTTCGGTAAAGTCACCACGTGGGTAGAAACATAACAGATCACGGCGTTTAGATCACAACACAAGCAATCGTCATCAGGTGGGACAACCACAGCAATAGAAACTGCTGAAGATCCCCCATATAGCCTTAGACTGTAGGGGCAAGTGCTGTTAGCGAGCACCTATGAAGGCCTGAACGGTACACGAGGGGGTGGGTGGCCAGCACCACGCCCGACCGCCTTTGTCTCCCTAGTGGCAATGTTTACACACCGCACCAGGTACTCATTTTAGGCTGAGTCGACCTAGGGGAAGCCCGGGACCGGTTCAGATAATCGTCACTGGTGTTGGCCGTGAGCGGGAATCGAACCCGGGTCGCCAGGTTCATAGCGCAGCGCGCTAACCGCTACACTATCGCTCCCCACACACAGTGACACACAGCGACACACACACAGTGACACACAGTACATCACACAGTGTACACACAGTGACACACAGTGACACACAGTACACACACACAGTGTACACACACACAGTGTACACACACAGTGTACACACACACAGTGACACAGTGTACACACACACAGTGTACACAGTGACACAGCGACACACAGTGACACACGTGGTGTCAATAAAGTTACAGACACCACGTGGTGTCAATAAAGTTACAGGAACCGCGTGGTGTCAATAAAGTTACAGCGGCCTAGAGGGGCGGACCGCGAAGCCTCGGCGAAAACTTCGTGCCAGTAAAACCCCTCACACCCCCTAGGCAGGGATCCCCTTGACCCCTCACACCCCCTAGGCAGGGATCCCCTTGACCCCTCACACCCCCTAGGCAGGGATCCCCTTGACCCCTCACACCCCCTAGGCAGGGATCCCCTTGACCCCTCACACCCCTAGGCAGGGATCCCCCTATGGGCAGTGTTGAGTCTATGGTGTAGTGCTGAGTCTATGGTGCAGTGTTGAGTCAGTGGGCAGTGTTGAGTCTATGGTGCGGTGTTGAGTCTATGGTGCAGTGTTGAGTCTATGGTGCAGTGCTGAGTCTATGGTGCAGTGCTGAGTCTATGGGCAGTGTTGAGTCTATGGTGCAGTGTTGAGTCAGTGGGCAGTGTTAAGTCTATGGTGCGGTGTTGAGTCTATGGTGCAGTGTTGAGTCTATGGGAAGTGTTGAGTCTATGGTGCAGTGTTGAGTCTATGGTGCAGTGTTGAGTCTATGGTATAGTGCTGAGTCTATGGTGCAGTGCTGAGTCTATGGTGAAGTGTTGAGTCTATGGTGCAGTGCTGAGTCTATGGTGCAGTGCTGAGTCTATGGTACAGTGCTGAGTCTATTGTGCAGTGTTGAGTCTATGGTGCAGTGCTGAGTCTATGGTGCAGTGCTGAGTCTATGGTGTAGTGTTGAGTCTATGGTGCAGTGCTGAGTCTATGGTGCAGTGCTGAGTCTATGGTGCAGTGTTGAGTCTATGGTGCAGTGTTGAGTATATGGGCAGTGTTGAGTCTATGGGCAGTGTTGAGTCTATGGGCAGTGTTGAATCTATGGTGCAGTGTTGAGTCTATGGTGCAGTGTTGAGTCTATGGTGCAGTGTTGAGTCTATGGTGCAGTGTTGAGTCTATGGGCAGTGTTGAGTCTATGGTGCGGTGTTGAGTCTATGGTGCAGTGCTGAGTCTATGGTACAGTGTTGAGTCTATGGTGGTGCAGTGTTGAGTCTATGGTGCAGTGTTGAGTCTATGGGCAGTGTTGAGTCAGTGGGCAAACGTACAAAATCAGCGGGGGATCAAATACTTTTTTCCCTCACTGTAGTAGAGACGATGGGACGAAGGGTGCTACTTCATGTATTTTTGGTAAGCCGTATAATCTTGGTGGCCTGGCAGCAGAAGGTTTCAACGAGAACTGTTTGGTTTGATCAATTAATGTGGTTGAATCAGAAATGATTTTGGTTTGTATGACGAGGCTGTTGGTGGGATCTCTTTTTATTTTTGTATAGCTACCATCATTGAGTAATTCTTTAATTTTGTTGTTATATTCTATTTTATCCATGATGACAGTGGCATTGACCTTGTCGGCTGAGAGGATGACAATGTCATCCCTCTTTTTTTAATTCATATAATAATCAGATTTCATTATTTTTATTTATTTATTCTTATTTAAATATAATCAAATTTGATTAGTTACATTTTAAACGAAATTTTATTTACTTATTATTTAAAATAATCAAATGTGATTATTTGTGGTTATAAAGAAAGGCTAAATTATTAATTAAATATTTCTGCCTTTATTTATTATGTAAAAGTGATCGAAATAGGTCAATTATTTTATTATTTAATCATTATTATTTAAAAATAATCCAATTTGATTATTTTAACTTATAATGTATATTTCTTTATTATTTAAAACAATCACATTTTATTATTTTAATGTATGTTTTTTATTTATTTAATCTTATTTTAAAAATAATAAAATGTGGTTTTTATTTATTCTTATTTAAAAGTAATAAAATGTGATTGTTGGATTTTTTTTATTTATTTATAATGCTTTTACAATAATCAAATTTGATTATTTTTATTTATCATTTATTATTATTTATTTAATATTATAAAAATTTAATCAAATTTAATTATGTAGTCCGAGTCCGACCTAGGGGGAGGCCCACGACTGCTTCAGATCTCCGTCGCCGGCCCCAGTCGGCCGAGAGAGGCGTCACGTGACGAGTGGCTGTGGGGTCACACCAAGCCGCGCGAACATCGCCAGAGGCCACATCGATCCGAGAATCGATGTCACGCGTTGGAATCGCCCCGCCGCCGCCGCCCGCTGCTGCCGCTGACGCTCGGCGATCCGCGCGGGCGTCGTTTTCGAGCGACAGGATCGCGAATCGATTCCCTCCGGCGCTCCACGCCATCACGATGTTGACCACCGCCGCCGCCTCCGCCGCCCGGCACGCGGCCAAGCGCCTGGGAGTCAATGGCGAAGGCAACGACCGCGTCCAGGCGGGCGCGATGGTGAGCGTCAGTGACGAGCGACTTGACGAGGTGTTTCTATAACGAGAAGATGTTTATTTTACTCCTCCTCGCCCAGAGCCTCGTTGTGAGGCCTGGGCCAGAGGCTTCACTCAGGCGACGTGCCACCACCACCACCAGCCGTGTTTATATTATTTAACGTGATTGTTTAGCTTTGTAACTCGCAGATTCCAGTGCCGTTGCGAAGAGCTTCTCGTTGTTGGTGTTGGGGATGGACCACGCGGACCACAGCATCGCTAGGCTCTGCTTACGTTCAGTAAAACGCGTTTTGGTAAACGTGGATTTCGTGTTCGTTAACACTTTGGGCTATTTCCAGTGTAATTTTTTTATACGGCGTTTTCTCTTCTAAGGGTGGGTATTCTCTTTGCACTGAACTAAAATAATAAAAAAATATGAAACAATAAAAACATTACTCATTGTTTTTTTCGGTGAAGTCACGTATGTAGAAATACAATAAAATTATATTAAAACAAAAAACAATCACGACGTTTCGATCACAACGCAAGCGATCTTCATCAGGTGTCAAGAACAAATCACGGAGGTAAATACAGCAAAAGATGAGAGACGAGAATTCAACAAACCTGAAACAACATTATGTGAAGCACATCCAGTCAGGCCAACAACACAGACACTTCCTGGCGGACCACGAATAAAAACATTGCCTACCAGGAGAAATTCGTTCATGAGGCTATCCACATATACAAGCACAGAGACAATTTCAACCGAGAAGATAGATTCTGGCTTAACAATCATTGGAAGGATTTGATAAACCATTTCGGGTCTTAATTGTTCACGCTTACGGTGGCTTTCAGACCGCATCCATTATTTTCGTCTCCCCCCTCCTCTTTTCAGAACATAGATGGACTGGTCCATCTGAACAAACTCTCAAATCGCTCTCCGTGCTGCTGACGTTAAAAAAAATGCCACTTTTGTTCAAATTTTCTTGCTGTGGTTTTCACACCTGATGATGATTGCTTCTTGTGTTGCAGTCAAAACGTCGTGAGAATTGTATTGTTTTATATTTTTATTATTTTATTGTTTCCCTTCTACGTGGTGACTTTTCTGGAAGAACCAAGAATATTAATCCCTGCAGTCACGAAAGCTTTAAATCAAAAGTTAAAATACTAATTAAGTTAAAATACCGATATGTTAAATGTCCCACGCGATAGCGTCGTGGGGAAGCTCTTCGACCCTCCCCAATGTGATTAAAAACTTTGCGGAATAAAACTTTACAGCGTCTACAAAAGCGCACCTGGCGGTGGGGGATGCGAGTTCCAGAGTTTGTAACTCGAGGGCCGTTTAGATTGAAAGTTAAACTCGCGAACGTTCTTAGCGATTACTGAAATGATGGCACTGAGCTATGGCCATTTTTTGCCAAACGGATGCAGATTTAAAAAGCCCTTTAATGCAAGTGTCTGCATCTGCTCCGATATCACTTGCCGGCGATGTTAGCCGTGGCTTTATTTTGGTGATTTTGAAAAAGTTTTATGGTTTGGCCATGATTGTTTTGTTGTAGTACGGAGTTAGACTGATGGCTTTAATCTTAGTTGTCTTGTGGTTGTTGTTGTTGTTTGACTTGCATCCCACTGGGATTTTTGCACACAGCGTTGGTGTACGGTGCTATTTCAAGGATTATTTTGCTGTTTTTTCCTGGATTTTTTGTTTGCACAGTCACACAAAGTCACTTTAAGATGTTTTTCCTGTTCATGTTTTTGTTTGTTGCGGTTGCACCCGATTCAAGAGCCAAATGGCTCACAGGGCTATACCAAATAAATGAAACTGAAAACTGTCTTCTCGGTATAGGAGGAAACAACAGCTTTGCACAATAGTCGTGTTGAGTTTGCTTCCTTGCCGACGTGCACAGGACACGTTTGAGGACCCACACAAGCCCCCACCGTCGGCTGTGGTTCACGTGCGGGGACTCTCAGACACAGCCCTCGAGTCGGACCTCGTGGAGGCCGTGCGGTACTTTGGCCTAGTCAGGTGACCAGTCGGTGGTGACCGTTGCCCGCATGGGGAAGGAAGCTGTATTATTATTATTGTTGTTTACCGAAAACACCAAAGATTAATTCCTGCAGTCACGAAAGCTTTGAACCAAGTTTAAACCGCCTCTACGGGGAGGTATAAGGTCTGTATCTTTGTGTCTGTCTTTGTGTTGTCTTGTGTTGTCTGTGTGTTGTCTCTGCTTGTGTATCTGCCTTTGTGTCTGTGCTTGGATTTGTTTCTCTGTGCTGTCTCTGCCTGTGTGTCGGTCTTGGTGCTTCCGAATGTTTGCTGCCGTGCTCCACTTTGCTCTATGCATACCTCATGCTAAAATGTCCCATTGTCTCTCAGCCTTGCCTTCTCATGCTAATATGTCCCATTGCCTCTCAGCCTTGCCTTCTCTGCCTATTTAAGGCGACTTCACTGTCTGCTTGTACCTGTGCTGGTCCACTCTACTTGAATGTCTATGTGTGTGTGCCATCTGTATCTTAAATTTCATACTTAACTTGCAATTTAGCAATCTTTGAAATAACGTAATCAACCAGGCTTTGCGTTAATTGTGTTTTGACCGACCGTCTGTGTTGCTTTATTTGGTTTCCAAATTCTGCTAAACTCTTGTCTGTTTGGTATGCTTCTCTCTCTGTGTCCCCTATTGTGTCGGTGTTAGTTCCCCCCTACTTGGGTGTCTGTATATACATCTGGGGTTATGTGTTTCCCCTCTCTCTTAAATTTAGCTCTTCTGTACCTGATGATGGCTGCTTGTGTTGCAACCGAAACGTCGTGCGCTATTATGTAATTTTATTATTTCTTATTTATACGTGACTTTACCGAAAAAAAACAAAGATTATTGTTGTTATTATAGTTATTATTATTGTTATTGGTGTTATTATTATTGTTATTATTGTTGTGGTGGTGGTGTTTGCGGACGTGGAGTGAACGTAGACCTTGGAAATTCGAGTATTACCGGTTTTCGGTTCAATAACTCAAGAAATTGCATAACACGAAAATACTCGATGGTTCTTAAGCACGGGGTGGGAGATGCCCTTTCTGGGGGTGCAAGACGTGCCAGATTATTTTTTAACAAGGTAAATCCATCGAAACACATTGAGCACGGGCACGTACGCACCGCTACTTTGTTCCATCAAACCTCTAAATTAATAAATATTGTACGTTTAAAAAATATATATATTGAGAACCAAAGGGGGGGTGGCAAGGCTGCAGGTTAAAGCTCAAGAACCACTTCCGTAAATAAAAAGTCGTGGCCGCGTTATGCGGCGGACGAGAGGGCGCGGCGTTGCCCACGTCACGGCGTGATCGGCGACGCCGTGCGTGGCTTACTCGGGGCCTTGCCAGCCTGAAGTGACCAACCAAAAACCACTTCATCTTCTTTGGGGTTCTTTCGGTAAAGTCACCACTGCGTAGAATGAGAATAAAATAATAAATTAATACAAATTAAAATAACACGATAAAATTCTCACGACGTTTCGGGCCACAACACAAGTGGCCTTCATCAGGTGAAGGGATGAGACTGCCAAACTGAAATGGGACAGTCTCGTCCCTTCACCTGATGAAGGCGACTTGTGTTGTGGCCGAAACGTCGTGAGAATTTAATTGTGTTTTTAAATTAATTTATTATTTTATTCTCATTCTACGCGACTATACCGAAAGAACCAAAGAAGATGAATCCTTGCAGTCACGAAAGCTTTAAATGGAAACAAAAACCGTTTGTTCTTCAATTTCCCCAAGTCACGAATTCCCTCCGAATTAAAGTGCCGCTGCTGCTTTTGTTGTGCCGTCTGACAAAAGCAGCACACGTTCAACTGTGATTAGTAACCGTGTTAAAAATTAATATCTCGTATTGAAATGGTGCACACACGTACCTTGTTTATGTACGTTTGAAGAGGCTTCGTTTGTCAGGTGATACATCGACAGAAGAAGACTACATTACCCTCAAGATGTATTTTAAATATAATTATATTCATATTCTTAGTTTTTTCGGTAAAGTCACGTTGAAGAGAAACAACAAAATAACAAAATATATAAAACAATAAAAAATTCTCACGACGTTTCGACCATAACTCAAACGGTCATCATCAGGTGTGTCGGTTTGCATAAATTTATTTTTAAAACGGTACATTTATTTATTCATGAGGCTATCCACATATACAAGCACAGAGACAATTTCAACCGAGAAGATGGATTCTATCTTAGCAATCATTGGAAAGATTTGATAAATCATTTCAGTTCTTGATTGATTGTTCACGCTTACAGTGGCTTTCAGACAGCATACATTATAAAAAATTTCGTCTCCCCCCTCCTCTTTAAAAAAAAAAAATAGATGGACTAGTCCTGGGCAAACTGCCAATCGCTGCGCGTGACGCCAACGTTTTTTCAATATATATAAATAAATAAATGTGCCATTTTTTAAATAAATTTATGCAAACCGACACACCTGATGATGACCGTTTGAGTTATGGTCGAAACGTCGTGAGAATTTTTTATTGTTTTATATGTTTTGTTATTTTGTTGTTTCTCTTCAACGTGACTTTACCGAAAAAACTAAGAATATGAATTACTGCAGTCACGAAAGCTTTAAATCAAAATATAATTATATTCTTACAGTACATTCAATTCCAACGTACTACACTGCCAAACTGAAATGGGACGTGGCATCTAACCTGCATCCAACCAGTCTCCACTCCGTTGCATGCATTGAAACATTTCTTGAGATCAAATGAGGTGACTTGGAGCAGACCAACCTCGTGGTTAAAATTAACAACAACAGGCACGCGTTTTAAAGTCGGCCACATCTTTGAATAACGGCACTCGTTTGTACGTGGTGATGATACCCAAGACGCGGCAGGCGCTGGTGGAGTTTGAAGACCCGGAGAGCTCCCGCAGCTGCGTCGACTACTCGTCCAAGGGCTCCGTCTACGTGTGCGGGCAGCCGGCCTACTTTAACTTCTCTACCAGCCAGAAGCTTTGGCGCCCTGGCGTCCCGGGGGACAACGACAACAGCAACCACATCCTGCTCTTCACCATTCTCAACCCCATCTACCCCATCACCACGGTGGGCATTGTTACACTTACAGCAGCTGGACATTAATGTGTGAATAGTTTGTCGGGTGTGCCATGCACACACGCGCGTGTTTCATTTATACGAGTGAAATTATGTCCGTTTTGGATTACAGTGAATGGCTTTGCTAAGGAAATTACATTGATCCTTTGGTTCATTTGAGGCAATTGAAGTCGTGTTTTTTGTTTGTGCTTTGAAGTCTACCAATGGCATTGAATAAAAAACAATATATAGACCTAATGTTGATTTTGGAAAGCGTTGATGTCCTGTATGGCTCGATCTTAAAAATTCACTGGAAAAAAAGCTTTTCAAATTTACTTGGTAATGCGTGCAAAATCACCTCGCTGCGTTTGTGTGCTCCATGTGGTCCTGCAGGATGTGCTTTACAACATTTGCAAACCATTTGGGCCTCTGCAACGCATTGTGATCTTCAGGAAGAATGGCCTGCAGGCCTTTGTGGAATATCCTTTCAACGAGATGCATAACCGTAACGATATGTCCGCCATTCACGTAATTTTACGTGTTATTTTGGAGATGCTAAATGTATTGTTTTTAAAATGAAATGGTCGTGTTTTCCTTAATTTTTGGCCACGTTTGTTTCGGTTGAGAGCGCCGAGAGAGCGAACTCATCTCTGAATGGAGCGGACATCTATTCGGGCTGCTGTACTCTTATAGTGGAGTATGCGAGGGCAAGTACAACCGATACTTTGTACATTCACAAGTGTGTGCACCACAACCTGGGTTTTTTCACCCGCAGACCAAAGATTTCATTTAATATTCTGAATTGACCACTTTGGTGAGCAAATAATGCTGAATACACACGGCAATTCATTGCTAGATGAGGGCTTCCGCACTCGATGCCTGTTGTGGGGGTTATTTGACTTGTGTGCGGGGTAAAGGAGTGTAGCATATATTGTGGCAGCATAGAAATACAATGCACCCAATGGATTTTACAGCTGCCCACCACACAGCTCCACAACCTACAACAACCCATTGTGCATGACGGGCATCCTTGCCGTTGTCTAAAGTCAAACTTTTCCCAATTGATATTACCGTGTGAGCGTGGTTCTCATCTGAGCCAGTGCCCTGAGCCAGTTAGTGGAAAATTCGCATCCAGTGGGAAGGGTAGAGTTGGTTTTTAATTCAATTTTATTTGGTGACGGGTGATTAGCATTCAGCCATAGGCTGCTTTGCGAGACCTGCAGAGTACCTGAGGGGAGATGTTACATTGTTAGCAGGAAATAAAATTACTGAACAGTAATAACGAATGCATCATTTTCATAACGGGGTTATGGCACTTCAACATTTTTGAGGTATACGATCAAGGCTAACGCTTTACAGTACACGAGGAACACCGCGAATAAATAATACCGAGTTAGGCAGAGCATGCCAAACTTATGTGCGATTAAACAAGTTTGGAATTTAAATAGGTCACCGAGGGATAGCGATTTTATCTGCAAACACGAAGGGAGCTTGTTCTAACGAAGAGGGATAATCAACACTTGATCTTAAACAAAAAACCGGTGGCAGAAGGCCACTGTTTTCCCACAACTCCGATAAGCACGCTTTTGCTACGTACGGCGCGAAAGTTTAGCTTCCCGTTGACTTCCTACGTGTGGCAGCTCTTATTCATTCATCTCCCAGGAGGTTAAGGGTTGCGTTAAGTACCTCGGCTTCACCGCAAGTTGCATGCCGTAATTGTCTCGGGGGTAATGACCGCTTAATAATTATGCTTGTAAATTTTAAATGGTTCTAAAGTTTCGATTTAAAGCTTTCGTGACTGCAAGGATTAATCTTCTTTGGTTCTTTCGGTAAAGTCACCACGTAGAATGAGAATAAAATAATAAAATAAAACAATAAAATTATCACGACGTTTCGGCCACAACACAAGGTCGGGACGACAGGTTTGTTCCTTTCACCTGAAGAAGGCCACTTGTGTTGTGGCCGAAACGTCGTGAGAATTTCATTGTTTTATTTTATTTTTTTATCCTCATTCTACGTGGAGACTTTACCGAAAGAACCAAAGAAGGTTCTAAAGTTATATAATTTTTTTTCCCAGCATCTATGCCCTACATGCTGGCCACGAATAATGTTTATCTTTTCCCCCTGCTGTGTCCTCTTTACAGGCGATGCGTCTGAATGTGTTTAAAAATGACTCTGAGACCTGGGACTTCACCAACCCTGGCCTCAAGCAAGGTAAGACCAATATCGAGCATATCAGAGCCGCGCTCTCTCGACAGCTGGTGGTGGTGAGCCCTCGGTGTGTGGGGGGGGGTGACGTTTTTAACGCAAGGGGTGGGGGGTGTGCACGGCGTGATGAAACAGGCATTGACTATTTCTGTACGCGGCCGGCTTTGCCGTGTTATACTTGAAGATCAGTGGCCAAGTAGAGGGGGAAGTTTGGAGTGTTCTCAAGAGGATAATGCAGCTTCTGCACTTGAGATTTTGGTTGCAGAAAAATGTCACACCTGCAGACACTTGGTTGTCTTGAAGCACATTGGTGTACTGTTTACAATCTACAGAACTTGGTCGTTGTCACAGGAAGTTATTTGAAACGCCATTCCCCTCTTTTGTATCAATCATGCAATCACTGCAATTGTGTAGAGCTGGTCAAGGTTATTTTCGTTTATACCTATCTTCTCCATATATAAAAGGCAAAGTTGTGAATATGTGTGTCTGTTCAAAATGTTTAGCGTACTTCCCGACATGCAACAAACTGGAAATTTGCCATGTGGGTACTTTCCAGACTGTACACCGTGCAAACATTACACAAATACACTTTTGTTTTTTGGGGGGGGGGGAGCTCGATAATGCATTTATTTTTTGCACGGCAAGTGAGCTGTGACGTCAAATCTGTCACGTGACCCGTAGTGTAGCGGTTAGCGCTACGCTGCGCTACGAACCCGGCGACCCAAGTTCGATTCCCGCTCACCGCCACCACCGGTGACGATTATTTTAACCGGTCCTGGGCCTCCCCTAGGTCGACTCAGCCTCAAACGAGTAACTGCTGTGGTGTGTGAACATCGCCAGTGGGGAGACAAAGGCGGCCGGGTAGTAACAGCTAGCGCAACATATAACTAAATAATCTTTGTGTTTTTTTAGCCCATGCTAAGCTTGCGTAGTTTACTCTGGGCAGATTGGTTTTAAACTCCTGCCCGTGTACTTTGTTTTTCTAGTTAACCCTTCACAACAATGTGGCAGTTTAAGTGAATGTTGTGAAGAACAGGATTCACAAGGAGGCATGTGGCTGCTGGAGTGTTCAATAATCCATTGGATTAATTTTTTTGTTACCATTAAAGTTGTTGCCCTGGTACTGGACATGCGATAGACATTGCCATTAAGTTGGTGGCGTTTTAGATTTTGATCAGCTTTGAAGATTTTCCCAACGTCAAGTGCATGTGGCCCATGGGCGGGTACTCGGTTGTTCGGGGTGTATCAAGGCTGGGCATTTTTACACTACAGTGTAAAACCTTGCATTGCGAGCATAATTCGTTCCGGGAACGTGTTTGTAATCCAAAGCGCTCGTACATCAAAGCACTCGTCTATCAGTTGTGTGATCACGTGACTCACGGCAGTACAAAGTGTGTCTACACGTACACTGCTCGTATTGCAAGACCTCGCTCGTTTATCAAGTTAATATTTATTTACAATTTTAGCTCGTCTTGCAAAACACTTGCAGACCAAGTTACTCGCAATCCAAGGTTTTACTTTTATATTTAGATTTACCAGGGTGTGTGTCTGTTGGATCAGAAGTAGGTGCCAACTTTCACTGGCATATTTGAGGTGGACATTGCACGTTGCGTTTTTATATTTTGTAGGGTTGAGAAACCTTGACTGCATTATGTGGTGTCTGGATACTAAGCGGAGAAGCTTAGAGGATGTCAGAAAAGCCGATATTTACGATTGAAAATATCACTTATTATAAAGTAACCCTTTTAATTTGGTACGATTGAGCCTGAACAGGAAAATGGTATCTTTGTCCCGAGTACATTGTGTGTACGCACAGATATTAGTTTCCGAAGAGGTAAGTCTCGCCACTTTATCAAGGGAGCTTCAGGGACACGGTGCGGTTTGATTTAATCGCCAAATTTCCGTAAACGCTTCGAAGAGTATTTTCCTCACTCCCAACATCAACGCTACAAGGAGCATCTGCGAGCATTGCCGCACACAGAAGCACACGGAGGCAATTTTCAAGCAACACACGAGCAATAAAGCGCCCGGCAGCCAACAGCCACCGACGTGAACGGCGACGACACGAACGGCGACATTGGCGACATCCTCGTCGGCACTTGGGAGGCACCGGGGACCAAGCAACCAACACGCCGCCGCCGCTGTGACACGCACGGCCGACCCGCGCCCCCCACGCCTGCAGCGCAGCACGCCGCGTCCGCTGCACCGCAACCGCCACGTGCCGCTTGGCAGAGGCCATCGGATAACCCACGTCCAGCCGCAGGCACCGGGGGACACGGCGCTGACAGACCGGCAAAGCACCAGAACCGCCGCGAAGAAGCCGGGAGCGACGAAAGCCCGCATTCACCGCGAACGGGACTTGGAAATAAGCCAAACGGAACGCGTGCCGATGCGTTTGGGGCTTAAAATCGCTCCGTTGGTGAGAATTTACCTCCACGCTCGTACGTTTAGACTGCCTTGCTAAAGTTTTGTTTGCAAACGAGGCTTTTGACATTGCTGATGCCAGACACAACGCATTTCGCATCGGTTTATAAGCGGCGATCTTTTTCATTTTAAAGGTTCGTAAGGCCCCGTCGCCCACTTCAAGCGTCCCAATTTTAAGCCCCAAACCAAAAAGGGTCGCCGGAGAGCGAGAGGTGCGGTGGCACGGACAACGCGGGGGGGTCCATTTGTGCCGAGCGTGACTGCTGTTGGCGCAGGAAAGAAGGCGCCGGCCTTTCTGTTGCATCCTCCTCGCGATGGGTCGTCAGCCGCCGCCCGACTCTGGGCAACTTTGTGTTCCCGTCGAAGCGTAGACTGGGTAAGAAACGAGCGGGCATCGCAGGCGGCAACCACGGACACTCGCTGACGCCGCACCTCGGAACAATTTGTCGCGTGCATCTGTACACCTCCAATAAATTTTGTTTTTTCTTCTTCTTGCGATGAGCGTTTCTTTACGCGCTGTATTTTGTATGGTGCTCGTTATTTATGTTGCGCCATGTGAAATCTGCATTTTAAAAATACCGCCAATTGTTTTTATCGACAGACGCAGCGCACCCCCGTGTGGAGTGTGCCCGGAATTTCTTAATGTATTGGTCATGTGAATGTTCTGGGTGCAGAATGCATTTTTTGGATTGTCCTTATTTTGTGCAGCAATGAGCGCTTATGTTTCCCGTGGGTGAATTTGGTGATCGTTTTTTTGTTGTTTTCAGAGGACAATGCAATGATGCCAGCGAAGCAAACGTCTCTCCTTGGCGACCATCCCAAAGCACACGCTTGCGGTGGTGGCGACTGTGGAGGTAATCCCCTTGTTGCGAATGCTATAATTTCGGTTTCCTTCAGCTTGCTGTCAGATTGAAAGAACCTGCTGCCTGTTGAGAACATTTCTTATTTGGAATTAGTGTTAAGGTGCATCCTAAAAACCTTTTTTTGCGATTAACAATTGCAACGTATGAGTTGCTTTGTGTTTTAAGAGACGATATTTCCAATAGCTATCAGATGTATTGGGTATTTAAAACAAGCTATGCTGAATAATAGCTCTAGCTTGGTGGCCCTCAACCTAAAATAAAAACTAGTTTAGTCTATTCCCTAGGCAACTGAGTCTTCTGGACCAATGTTTTCCAGTGTCTCCAAGGAGTAGAGTGGTGATTCCTGGGTTACCTGACCTTATAGGAAAGGGCACACGTGTGTAAGATGATGGTTGTCATAAATCTGTTTTTCAGAGAAGTTTAGAGAGTTTCAGCTAGTTCACTATGCGTTTCCCCCTCTTGTGTGTTTGCGTCACAGGCCACCAGCAGCCACCACCACCGGGCGTCGACTACGGATCTGGCCGCGACGGCATGGGCGGTGGGGGAGGAATGGGCATGGGAGTAGGCATGGGCAACCAGGTTGGGCCCCAGGGTGGTACCCAGGGCCAGCACGTGCAAGCCATGATGAACCAGCAGGCCGACAACAAGGTCCTCATTGTGTACGACTTGGACGCCGAACGCTTCAACTGCGACCGCGTGTTTAACATCCTCTGCCTCTTCGGCGACGTGGAGAAGGTGCCTTCGCTGGGTGTTGCGCGCACCTGCTTTGAAATGAGTCCCTGTTTTTTTTCTTCCAAAGGTTCAACCGCGGTGCAATGCGTACGCACGCGTGTGGTGCACGTCATGCGCTGATCGTGTTATATAAAGTGGGAGATTCACACGACCAAATTTGTTCACCGATTGACAACATACACATTTGGTCATTTTCTTTACAAAAATGTACCCAATGCGAAGTGTTCTTTGTGCATGTTTTCTAATGGCCCCTCGGCCAACACTTCACATTTCAACAATGCGTTACAACGAAACTTGTAGATATTTTCGTGCAAGATTGCGCGATGCTGAACCGTCTTACGGGTTGTTATTTTTGTAGGTTAAGTTCCTGAAGAGCAAGCCGGGAGCCGCCATGGTCGAGATGGGAGATCAGTACGCCGTGCACAGGGCGGTTTTTCACCTCAATATGTCTCAGATCTTTGGAAATAAAATCAACCTCTGGTGAGCCTTTTTGTTCCCGTGTTAAATTGGTAAATGTAACTCGTCATATCCTGTTAATGTAATTGGATACTGCTTTCCATTTAGAGAAGACAACTTTAGTAAATATTTAGTGCAAGTGACTAAATTTTAGGACGGTGAAAAAGAGAGCTGATGAATACCGTGAACGAAACACTCGTCACAGCTCACGAGGACCCCGGTGACTTGCTGTCCAGAGCCTTTATTGAAGTGGCGAACATGAAATTTAGATTCTAGATTTGAAGCTTTACGGGGAGGGCCTTTATTGAAATAGCGAACGTGAAATTTGGATTCTAGATTTGAAGCTCTACGGGGAGGGCTTTCACCTATCTGTTAGAGCTTTCAACAGACAACGGGACAAGAAGTCAAAGCTCATCGAGACGCTGACCTTCCTCAAAAGATGCCGCGATCACAAGCTTAAAGGACGCGACCTGGGCTTGCTGTCTTCACTCCAACGCTGTCCTCTGGACAGTCCGGTCCCTTCACCTGATGAAGGCCACTTGTGTTGTGGCCGAAACGTCGTGATTTTTTGTTATTTTATTTTTTACCCACGTGACTTTACCGAATCGAACCAAAGAGCACGTGAAATTTGGAACGTGATAAAATAAAAACTAAAAACAGTTTCTTCGCGCTATTCCCTCCCTTCCGCCCTCGTCTCGGCAGCGTGTCGAGGCAGCGGTCGATTGTGCCGGGCCAGGCGTTCGAGCTGCCGGACGGCACCGACAGCTACAGGGACTACGCAGGTTCTCACAACCACCGCTACGCCGACAGCGAGAAGGCGGCGAAGAACCGCAACCAGCGTCCCACCGCGGTGCTGCACTTCTTCAACGCGCCCACGGACATCACGGCCGAGATGTTCGCGCAGGTTCGTGCCCCCGCCGCCCCTTCAGCCTGCTGCCAGCAGCGCAGAAGGGGAGCGCGTTCGGTTTCTTTAAAAGTTTTCCCAGGTGAAGCTTTTATAAATATTCAAGTCCAAATTTTGCACATGAAACAATCGTGGGGTTTTAAGATGAGCCTATTGATGTTGTGGAGTTTGTGGTGGCCAATGACACGTTTCCTGTGACGGGACAAATGTAAAATGGTGTAATGTAGTTTCCTTTCAGCGGTTAAAACATAAGATGTATAAATAATGCAGTCGATGTTCCAAAGGGACTTTTTTGTTACAGACTAGACAACACCTCGCGTTAATTTGTCCTGTTTAATACATTACGATTCATATTCGTATTCGAAAGGTTTACATTTCAGTCTTTGGACATTGTTTCTGCAAATGGTTGCATTCCCCCTGAGTCTATGCTTGGTGTTCACAATAATCTGAGCACTTTGAAAGACTGCTCCAAAGCTGGCGAATGTAAATTAAAAAATGGACAACGGGATTTGTGCCTGCAATTAAAATGACATCTCCCGAATGCTTTACCGGTGCACGTTAACTGTTACCAACTATAACGTGAACGCCGCCCGTTCTGTCCCCGCAGCTGTGCGACGAAATGTCGATTGCGAGGCCCCGCTCTTTCAAAGTGTTTTCTGGAAAAAGTAAGTCCCGCAAAGTATGTTTATTATTTATCTTACGTGTCATGGCACAGAATAAATCGTGTACTGTATTCTCCATGCAATCGTCGCTTGATTTACAGCACGACACCAGATGATCTGCAACGTGTGCTATGAGGCCATGCTCAAGAAACCCTGTGAGAAATTCTCTCCCGAGAGCAGTCCTTGCTATTCACTCGCGCCCAAGCTGACTGAAGCGTGTTAGCGTAGCCAAGGCATCGGACTGAAGCCTTCCTGCTGCAGAAATTCACCGACGACTGACACCACCCTTTAAACACGGCTTCTTTAGGTAAAGTCACGTAGAAGGGAAACAACAAAATAATAAATATATACAAACACAGACAATTTCAACCGAGAAGATGGATTCTGGCTTAGCAACCATTGGAAGGATTTGATAAACCATTTCGGGTCTTAATTGATTGTTCACGCTTACGGTGGCTTTCAGACCGCATCCATTATTTTCGTCTCCCCCCTCCTCTTTTCAGAACATAGATGGACTCGTCCATCTGAACAACTGCCAAATCGCTCTCCGTGGTGCTAACGTTAAAAATAACCGCCACTTTTTTAAAATGTTCTTGCTGTGGTTTTCACACCTGATGATGATTGCTTGTGTTGCAGTCGAAACGTCGTGAGAATTTTATTGTTTTATATTTTTATTATTTTATTGTTTCCCTTCTACGTGGTGGTGACTTTACCGAAAGAACCAAGAATATGAATCCCTGCAGTCACGAAAGCTTTAAATCAAAATGGCGAAGGGTGTTGCGTTTTACACGACCCAAATTACTCTATGAGCGACGGTCCGTCCACGTGTCCAGCCGATAGGAGCGTGTCCGGCCTGATGGAGTGGGAGACCAAGAACGATGCCATGGAGGCTCTGGCGTGCATTAACCATCACCCCCTGAAGAACGCAAGTAAGTTGTGGGGTGTTGGCCATTTGTGTTGGTGCGATGACATTGAAGCGGTGCTGCATTATCGGCAAATCTTTGGTCGTACGCTCTGTTGAGCACCTAATGTTCAGATTTGGGGGGGGCGCTTGTTATTACCATAGCACCATCTGTGTACACTGGCTGCCTAGCAGCCTTGGGTGAAATTGCAGGAAGCGAAAGCAGTTGTAGATTGTTGTATTATATATTAACAGGTTGTTATTTATGGGCGATTTGGATTTCGTTGTTGTTGTTTGCATATACAGAATGGAATTGAAAGTTGACATAGCCAAGCACTTTCACTTATCACAACTCAACGTTATCTTAGCTCCCTGAACGAGTTTGTTAACATCAACAAAGACCCTCCTAAGAATCGCTTCATTGTTTTAAGTTTTTGTGTGCTCCAGTGAAGACGTCATGTGGCTCCCCTGTTTTTATTTTCTCAGATGTTCCATACCTCTACACCCTCAAACTGTGCTTCTCCACTGCCCAGTCTTCATAGAAGACAACTCAACATGTTTCATGCCGTATTGAACGTCGGTGTCAACATCATTGTCACTTTGTGTATTATTTGTGAATGTCCCATCACTCTTGTTGAAAGTTAACCGTGGGTATAGGTCGAAAGTGCAATTTGACGCGTTTACATTTTAGTTGTCATTTTTTGGAGGATTAATTTAGATTTCTATATTGACTGCACCGAAAGATTTTAAAGGTCGCAGTGGAAATGAAGAATGTTGAAATTAAAATAATTATGATTAGTCTCCTTAACCTGCCGAGTTTGTCTGCCGTGTGCATTGCTATTTTGTCCATGAGCCCCAAACCAGATTTCACTTGGCAGTCCTCGGGTGCCGTAACTTTAGCGGCTCCAATTAATTTACAATTTGGGGGGGTTCTCAACTTGCTCATAGCCAAAGTTTTTGCTCCCACCACGAGTGATGCTCCTTTCTTGCTGTAGCCCATGGCACTAATATTGCCCATTTAATTTCATAACGGAGAGCTCTGAAATAAATGCCAAAGAGACCCTTTTGGGGGGGGGCTGGTAAAAATATACCCCGACTCATTGAAAATCCCATTGAAAAACATGGGTTGGCATTCTGTACAGTGCGTGTATTTAGCAGGTTAATACGCTTGCAAATATAAACCCCAAGAGAAAATAGAACCGTGTTTGAAAATAAAAGCATGGAGAGATGCATGTTTGACATCGAACTGGAATCGATTGAACATGAGCGTGGAGACATGAAGGAAGTTGGGCATAGGGTAGGTGAGTGACTGAGTGAATGAGTGACTGAGTGTGTGGGTGGCTAGGTGAGTGACTGTGTGTGTGGCTAGGTGAGTGACTGAGTGTGTGGGTGGCTAGGTGAGTGACTGTGTGTGTGGCTAGGGAGTGACTGAGTGTGTGGGTGGCTAGGTGAGTGACTGTGTGTGGCTAGGTGAGTGACTGAGTGAATGAGTGACTGTCTATGTGGGTGGCTAGGTGAGTGACTGCGTGAATGAGTGACTGTGTGGGTGGCTAGGTGAGTGTCTGGGTGGCTAGGTGAGTGACTGAATGACTAAGTGTCTGTATGGATGGCTAGGTGAGTGAATGAGTGACTGAGTGTGTGGGTGGCTAGGTGAGTGACTGAGTGTGTGGGTGGCTAAGTGAGTGACAGTGAATGAGTGACTGTGTGTGTGGCTAGGTGAGTGAGTGACTGAGTGTGTGGGTGGCTAGGTGAGTGACTGTGTGTGTGGCTAGGTGAGTGACTGAGTGTGTGGGTGGCTAGGTGAGTGACTGTGTGGCTAGGTGAGTGAATGAGTGACTGTCTATGTGGGTGGCTAGGTGAGTGACTGCGTGAATGAGTGACTGTGTGGGTGGCTAGGTGAGTGTCTGGGTGGCTAGATGAGTGACTGAATGACTAAGTGTCTGTATGGTTGGCTAGGTGAGTGACTGAGTGAATGAGTGACTGAGTGTGTGGGTGGCTAGGTGACTGAGTGTGTGGGTGGCTAGGTGAGTGAATGAGTGACTGTGTGGGTGGCTAGGTGAGTGACTGAGTGACTGAGTGTGTGGGTGGCTAGGTGAGTGAGTGAATGAGTGACTGTGGGTGGCTAGGTGAGTGAATGAGTGACTGTGTGGGTGGCTAGGTGAGTGACTGTGGGTGGCTAGGTGAGTGACTGAATGAGTGACTAAGTGTCTGTGTGGGTGGCTAAGTGAGTGACTGAGTGAATGAGTGAGTGTGTGGGTGGCTAGGTGAGTCAGTGTGTGGGTGGCTAGGTGAGTGACTGTGTGGGTGGCTAGGTGAGTCACTGAGTGAATAAGTGACTGTGTCTGTAGGTGGCTAGGTGAGTGAATGAGTGACTGTCTATGTGGGTGGCTAGGTGAGTGACTGCGTGAATGAGTGTGTGGGTGGCTTGGTGAGTGTCTGGGTGGCTAGATGAGTGACTGAATGACTATGTGTCTGTATGGTTGGCTAGGTGAGTGACTGAGTGAAAGAGTGACTGTGTGGGTGGCTAGGTGAGTGACTGAGTGAATGAGTGACTGAGTGTGTGGGTGGCTAGGTGAGTGAATGAGTGACTGTGTGAGTGTCTAGATGAGTGACTGAGTGAATGAGTGACTGAGTGTGTGGGTGGCTAGGTGAGTGACTGAGTGAATGAGTGACTGTGTGGGTGGCTAGGTGAGTGCGTGAATGAGTGACTGTGTGGGTGGCTAGGTGAGTGACTGTGGGTGGCTAGGTGAGTGACTGAATGAGTGACTAAGTGGCTGTGTGGGTGGCTAAGTGAGTGACTGAGTGAATGAGTGAGTGTGTGGGTGGCTAGGTGAGTGAGTGTGTGGGTGGCTAGGTGAGTGACTGTGTGGGTGGCTAGGTGAGTCACTGAGTGAATAAGTGACTGTGTCTGTAGGTGGCTAGGTGAGTGACTGAGTGAATGAGTGTCTTTGTGGGTGGCTAAGTGAGTGACTGAGTGAATGAGTGACTGAGTGTGTGGGTGGGTAGGTGAGTGTGTGAATGAGTGTGTGGGTGGCTAGATGAATGAGTGACTGAGTGTGTGGGTGGCTAGGTGAGTGACTGAGTGTGTGGGTGGCTAGGTGAGTGAATGAGTGACTGTGGGTGGCTAGGTGAGTGAGTGACTGTGTGGGTGGCTAGGTGAGTGAATGAGTGACAGTGTCTGTGTGGGTGCGTAGGTGAGTGTGTGTCTGTGTGGGTGGCTAGGTGAGTGAGTGACTGAATGTGTGGGTGGCTAGGTGAGTGAGTGAATGAGTGACTTGAGTGTCTGTGTGGGTGGCTAGGTGAGTGACTGTGTCTGTGTGGGTGGCTAGGTGAGTGAGTGACTGAGTGTGTGGGTGGCTAGGTGAGTGAGTGACTGAGTGTGTGGGTGGCTAGGTGAGTGACTGTGTCTGTGTGGGTGGCTAGGTGAGTGAGTGACTGAGTGTGTGGGTGGCTAGGTGAGTGGGTGACTGAGTGTGTGGGTGGCTAGGTGAGTGACTGTGTGGGTGGCTAGGTGAGTGAGTGAGTGTGTGGGTGGCTAGGTGAGTGAGTGACTGTGTGCGTGGCTAGGTGACTGTGTGGGTGGCTAGGTGAGTGAGTGACTGTGTGGGTAGCTAGGTGAGTGAGTGAATGAGTGAGTGTGTGGGTGGCTAGGTGAGTGAGTGTGTGGCTAGGTGAGTGACTGTGTGTGTGGGTGGCTAGGTGAGTGAGTGACTGAGTGTGTGGGTGGCTAGGTGAGTGAGTGAATGAGTGACTGAGTGTGTGGGTGGCTAGGTGAGTGAGTGACTGTGGGTGGCTAGGTGAGTGAGTGACTGTGTGTGTGGCTAGGTGAGTGAGTGACTGAGTGTGTGGGTGGCTAGGTGAGTGACTGTGTGTGTGGCTAGGTGAGTGACTGAGTGTGTGGGTGGCTAGGTGAGTGACTGTGTGGCTAGGTGAGTGAATGAGTGACTGTCTATGTGGGTGGCTAGGTGAGTGACTGCGTGAATGAGTGACTGTGTGGGTGGCTAGGTGAGTGTCTGGGTGGCTAGATGAGTGACTGAATGACTAAGTGTCTGTATGGTTAGCTAGGTGAGTGACTGAGTGAATGAGTGACTGAGTGTGTGGGTGGCTAGGTGACTGAGTGTGTGGGTGGCTAGGTGAGTGAATTAGTGACTGTGTGGGTGGCTAGGTGAGTGACTGAGTGACTGAGTGTGTTGGTGGCTAGGTGAGTGAGTGAATGAGTGACTGTGTGGGTGGCTAGGTGAGTGACTGAGTGAATGAGTGACTGTGTGGGTGGCTAGGTGAGTGACTGTGGGTGGCTAGGTGAGTGACTGAATGAGTGACTAAGTGTCTGTGTGGGTGGCTAAGTGAGTGACTGAGTGAATGACTGAGTGTGTGGGTGGCTAGGTGAGTGAGTGTGTGGGTGGCTAGGTGAGTGACTGTGTGGGTGGCTAGGTGAGTCACTGAGTGAATAAGTGACTGTGTCTGTAGGTGGCTAGGTGAGTGAATGAGTGACTGTCTATGTGGGTGGCTAGGTGAGTGACTGCGTGAATGAGTGTGTGGGTGGCTAGGTGAGTGTCTGGGTGGCTAGATGAGTGACTGAATGACTAAGTGTCTGTATGGTTGGCTAGGTGAGTGACTGAGTGAAAGAGTGACTGTGTGGGTGGCTAGGTGACTGAGTGTGTGGGTGGCTAGGTGAGTGACTGAGTGAATGAGTGACTGAGTGTGTGGGTGGCTAGGTGAGTGACTGAGTGAATGAGTGACTGAGTGTGTGGGTGGCTAGGTGAGTGACTGAGTGAATGAGTGACTGAGTGTGTGGGTGGCTAGGTGAGTGACTGAGTGAATGAGTGACTGTGTGAGTGTCTAGATGAGTGACTCAGTGAATGAGTGACTGGGTGTGTGGGTGGCTAGGTGAGTGACTGAGTGACTGTGTGGGTGGCTAGGTGAGTGCGTGAATGAGTGACTGTGTGGGTGGCTAGGTGAGTGACTGTGGGTGGCTAGGTGAGTAACTGAATGAGTGACTAAGTGTCTGTGTGGGTGGCTAAGTGAGTGACTGAGTGAATGAGTGAGTGTGTGGGTGGCTAGGTGAGTGAGTGTGTGGGTGGCTAGGTGAGTGACTGTGTGGGTGGCTAGGTGAGTCACTGAGTGAATAAGTGACTGTGTCTGTAGGTGGCTAGGTGAGTGACTGAGTGAATGAGTGTCTTTGTGGGTGGCTAAGTGAGTGACTGAGTGAATGAGTGACTGAGTGTGTGGGTGGGTAGGTGAGTGTGTGAATGAGTGTGTGGGTGGCTAGATGAATGAGTGACTGAGTGTGTGGGTGGCTAGGTGAGTGACTGAGTGTGTGGGTGGCTAGGTGAGTGACTGTGGGTGGCTAGGTGAGTGAGTGACTGTGTGGGTGGCTAGGTGAGTGAATGAGTGACAGTGTCTGTGTGGGTGCGTAGGTGAGTGTGTGTCTGTGTGGGTGGCTAGGTGAGTGAGTGACTGAATGTGTGGGTGGCTAGGTGAGTGAGTGAATGAGTGACTTGAGTGTCTGTGTGGGTGGCTAGGTGAGTGACTGTGTCTGTGTGGGTGGCTAGGTGAGTGACTGAGTGTGTGGGTGGCTAGGTGAGTGAGTGACTGTGTGTGTGGCTAGGTGAGTGAGTGACTGAGTGTGTGGGTGGCTAGGTGAGTGACTGTGTGTGTGGCTAGGTGAGTGACTGAGTGTGTGGGTGGCTAGGTGAGTGACTGTGTGGCTAGGTGAGTGAATGAGTGACTGTCTATGTGGGTGGCTAGGTGAGTGACTGCGTGAATGAGTGACTGTGTGGGTGGCTAGGTGAGTGTCTGGGTGGCTAGATGAGTGACTGAATGACTAAGTGTCTGTATGGTTAGCTAGGTGAGTGACTGAGTGAATGAGTGACTGAGTGTGTGGGTGGCTAGGTGACTGAGTGTGTGGGTGGCTAGGTGAGTGAATGAGTGACTGTGTGGGTGGCTAGGTGAGTGACTGAGTGACTGAGTGTGTGGGTGGCTAGGTGAGTGAGTGAATGAGTGACTGTGTGGGTAGCTAGGTGAGTGACTGAGTGAATGAGTGACTGTGTGGGTGGCTAGGTGAGTGACTGTGGGTGGCTAGGTGAGTGACTGAATGAGTGACTAAGTGTCTGTGTGGGTGGCTAAGTGAGTGACTGAGTGAATGAGTGAGTGTGTGGGTGGCTAGGTGAGTGAGTGTGTGGGTGGCTAGGTGAGTGACTGTGTGGGTGGCTAGGTGAGTCACTGAGTGAATAAGTGACTGTGTCTGTAGGTGGCTAGGTGAGTGAATGAGTGACTGTCTATGTGGGTGGCTAGGTGAGTGACTGCGTGAATGAGTGTGTGGGTGGTTAGGTGAGTGTCTGGGTGGCTAGATGAGTGACTGAATGACTAAGTGTCTGTATGGTTGGCTAGGTGAGTGACTGAGTGAAAGAGTGACTGTGTGGGTGGCTAGGTGACTGAGTGTGTGGGTGGCTAGGTGAGTGACTGAGTGAATGAGTGACTGAGTGTGTGGGTGGCTAGGTGAGTGACTGAGTGAATGAGTGACTGAGTGTGTGGGTGGCTAGGTGAGTGACTGAGTGAATGAGTGACTGAGTGTGTGGGTGGCTAGGTGAGTGACTGAGTGAATGAGTGACTGTGTGAGTGTCTAGATGAGTGACTGAGTGAATGAGTGACTGGGTGTGTGGGTGGCTAGGTGAGTGACTGAGTGAATGAGTGACTGTGTGGGTGGCTAGGTGAGTGCGTGAATGAGTGACTGTGTGGGTGGCTAGGTGAGTGACTGTGGGTGGCTAGGTGAGTGACTGAATGAGTGACTAAGTGTCTGTGTGGGTGGCTAAGTGAGTGACTGAGTGAATGAGTGAGTGTGTGGGTGGCTAGGTGAGTGAGTGTGTGGGTGGCTAGGTGAGTGACTGTGTGGGTGGCTAGGTGAGTCACTGAGTGAATAAGTGACTGTGTCTGTAGGTGGCTAGGTGAGTGACTGAGTGAATGAGTGTCTTTGTGGGTGGCTAAGTGAGTGACTGAGTGAATGAGTGACTGAGTGTGTGGGTGGGTAGGTGAGTGTGTGAATGAGTGTGTGGGTGGCTAGATGAATGAGTGACTGAGTGTGTGGGTGGCTAGGTGAGTGACTGAGTGTGTGGGTGGCTAGGTGAGTGACTGTGGGTGGCTAGGTGAGTGAGTGACTGTGTGGGTGGCTAGGTGAGTGAATGAGTGACAGTGTCTGTGTGGGTGCGTAGGTGAGTGTGTGTCTGTGTGGGTGGCTAGGTGAGTGAGTGACTGAATGTGTGGGTGGCTAGGTGAGTGAGTGAATGAGTGACTTGAGTGTCTGTGTGGGTGGCTAGGTGAGTGACTGTGTCTGTGTGGGTGGCTAGGTGAGTGAGTGACTGAGTGTGTGGGTGGCTAGGTGAGTGAGTGACTGAGTGTGTGGGTGGCTAGGTGAGTGACTGTGTCTGTGTGGGTGGCTAGGTGAGTGAGTGACTGAGTGTGTGGGTGGCTAGGTGAGTGGGTGACTGAGTGTGTGGGTGGCTAGGTGAGTGACTGTGTGGGTGGCTAGGTGAGTGAGTGAGTGTGTGGGTGGCTAGGTGAGTGAGTGACTGTGTGCGTGGCTAGGTGACTGTGTGGGTGGCTAGGTGAGTGAGTGACTGTGTGGGTAGCTAGGTGAGTGAGTGAATGAGTGAGTGTGTGGGTGGCTAGGTGAGTGAGTGTGTGGCTAGGTGAGTGACTGTGTGTGTGGGTGGCTAGGTGAGTGAGTGACTGAGTGTGTGGGTGGCTAGGTGAGTGAGTGAATGAGTGACTGAGTGTGTGGGTGGCTAGGTGAGTGAGTGACTGTGGGTGGCTAGGTGAGTGAGTGACTGTGTGTGTGGCTAGGTGAGTGAGTGACTGAGTGTGTGGGTGGCTAGGTGAGTGACTGTGTGTGTGGCTAGGTGAGTGACTGAGTGTGTGGGTGGCTAGGTGAGTGACTGTGTGGCTAGGTGAGTGAATGAGTGACTGTCTATGTGGGTGGCTAGGTGAGTGACTGCGTGAATGAGTGACTGTGTGGGTGGCTAGGTGAGTGTCTGGGTGGCTAGATGAGTGACTGAATGACTAAGTGTCTCTATGGTTGGCTAGGTGAGTGACTGAGTGAATGAGTGACTGAGTGTGTGGGTGGCTAGGTGACTGAGTGTGTGGGTGGCTAGGTGAGTGAATGAGTGACTGTGTGGGTGGCTAGGTGAGTGACTGAGTGACTGAGTGTGTGGGTGGCTAGGTGAGTGAGTGAATGAGTGACTGTGTGGGTGGCTAGGTGAGTGACTGAGTGAATGAGTGACTGTGTGGGTGGCTAGGTGAGTGACTGTGGGTGGCTAGGTGAGTGACTGAATGAGTGACTAAGTGTCTGTGTGGGTGGCTAAGTGAGTGACTGAGTGAATGAGTGAGTGTGTGGGTGGCTAGGTGAGTGAGTGTGTGGGTGGCTAGGTGAGTGACTGTGTGGGTGGCTAGGTGAGTCACTGAGTGAATAAGTGACTGTGTCTGTAGGTGGCTAGGTGAGTGAATGAGTGACTGTCTATGTGGGTGGCTAGGTGAGTGACTGCGTGAATGAGTGTGTGGGTGGCTAGGTGAGTGTCTGGGTGGCTAGATGAGTGACTGAATGACTAAGTGTCTGTATGGTTGGCTAGGTGAGTGACTGAGTGAAAGAGTGACTGAGTGTGTGGGTGGCTAGGTGACTGAGTGTGTGGGTGGCTAGGTGAGTGACTGAGTGAATGAGTGACTGTGTGGGTGGCTAGGTGAGTAACTGAGTGAATGAGTGACTGAGTGTGTGGGTGTCTAGGTGAGTGACTGAGTGAATGAGTGACTGTGTGAGTGTCTAGATGAGTGACTGAGTGAATGAGTGACTGAGTGTGTGGGTGGCTAGGTGAGTGACTGAGTGAATGAGTGACTGTGTGGGTGGCTAGGTGAGTGCGTGAATGAGTGACTGTGTGGGTGGCTAGGTGAGTGACTGTGGGTGGCTAGGTGAGTGACTGAATGAGTGACTAAGTGTCTGTGTGGGTGGCTAAGTGAGTGACTGAGTGAATGAGTGAGTGTGTGGGTGGCTAGGTGAGTGAGTGTGTGGGTGGCTAGGTGAGTGACTGTGTGGGTGGCTAGGTGAGTCACTGAGTGAATAAGTGACTGTGTCTGTAGGTGGCTAGGTGAGTGACTGAGTGAATGAGTGTCTTTGTGGGTGGCTAAGTGAGTGACTGAGTGAATGAGTGACTGAGTGTGTGGGTGGGTAGGTGAGTGTGTGAATGAGTGTGTGGGTGGCTAGATGAATGAGTGACTGAGTGTGTGGGTGGCTAGGTGAGTGACTGAGTGTGTGGGTGGCTAGGTGAGTGAATGAGTGACTGTTGGTGGCTAGGTGAGTGAGTGACTGTGTGGGTGGCTAGGTGAGTGAATGAGTGACAGTGTCTGTGTGGGTGCGTAGGTGAGTGTGTGTCTGTTTGGGTGGCTAGGTGAGTGAGTGACTGAATGTGTGGGTGGCTAGGTGAGTGAGTGAATGAGTGACTTGAGTGTCTGTGTGGGTGGCTAGGTGAGTGACTGTGTCTGTGTGGGTGGCTAGGTGAGTGAGTGACTGAGTGTGTGGGTGGCTAGGTGAGTGAGTGACTGAGTGTGTGGGTAGCTAGGTGAGTGACTGTGTCTGTGTGGGTGGCTAGGTGAGTGAGTGACTGAGTGTGTGGGTGGCTAGGTGAGTGGGTGACTGAGTGTGTGGGTGGCTAGGTGAGTGACTGTGTGGGTGGCTAGGTGAGTGAGTGAGTGTGTGGGTGGCTAGGTGAGTGAGTGACTGTGTGCGTGGCTAGGTGACTGTGTGGGTGGCTAGGTGAGTGAGTGACTGTGTGGGTAGCTAGGTGAGTGAGTGAATGAGTGAGTGTGTGGGTGGCTAGGTGAGTGAGTGTGTGGCTAGGTGAGTGACTGTGTGTGTGGGTGGCTAGGTGAGTGAGTGACTGAGTGTGTGGGTGGCTAGGTGAGTGAGTGAATGAGTGACTGAGTGTGTGGGTGGCTAGGTGAGTGAGTGACTGTGGGTGGCTAGGTGAGTGAGTGAATGAGTGACTGTGTGTGTGTGGCTAGGTGAGTGACTGAGTGTGTGGGTGGCTAGGTGAGTGACTGTGTGGGTGGCTAGGTGAGTGACTGAGTGTGTGGGTGGCTAGGCGAGTGACTGTGTGTCTGTGTGGGTGGCTAGGTGAGTGAGTGACTGTGGGTGGCTAGGTGAGTGAGTGAATGAGTGACTGTGTGTGTGTGGCTAGGTGAGTGAGTGACTGAGTGTGTGGGTGGCTAGGTGAGTGACTGTGTGTGGGTGGCTAGGTGAGTGAGTGACTAAGTGTGTGGGTGGCTAGGTGAGTGAGTGACTGAGTGTGTGGGTGGCTAGGTGAGTGTGTGTCTGTGTGGGTGGCTTATCAGGGACGGGTCCCGTGTGGCCAGTGGTCGAGACCTGTACCTTGGCTGGGTCAGGTCAGACTAGCCTCCCCTAGGACCCCCTTAGCTGGAGGACCCCGAGACCCTAGCCCAGGAATAGGGCGAGTTAGACCGAAGCCGTACCTCCTCAGCTAGCAGCGGGTGAAGGGGCCGTTACCCCTTCAAGTAGAAGGCTGCATTGTATTGTTAAGCACCTTTGTAATAAATAAGCGTTGCCTCTACCGATTCGTCTCTACGCCGTCTTAAAGAACCCACTACACATGTACAGGCATAGCTCTTACGTCTTTAACCATTGAACTTGTTTTAAATATATAAAATGCTCTAAACATTTATCATGTGCACAGTATCGTAATTAAGGCGGGTACTGATACCCCAATGAAGTGCTCATATTTGGTCAGAGGAAAACTAATGCTCATTCGGTAATGCATCTCCATTGGAAGCACGTTATGATGACCTCCTACAGCGCTGTTTCACGAAGTGTTCCGTTTATCAAGAACGCATCCTGAGCGCCATAAGTGGCTCGCATATAACTGAAGGCCGCCTGGGATCAAACTTACAAAATAAGCGGATGAGAGCAGGTTGGTGCGCTTTTGGAAAATGTAACTTGATAATGAAACGCAAGACCCAATCTAGATGTGACTCACTTGCAGCACTCCACTGCCCCTACTCCACCCCCTCCACTCTTTATCTCTCCTCCCTGGCTCCTCACCCCCTCTCTTACCTACATAGCCTCTTGTCACAGCAGCCCTTTTGCCCACTTCAGCAATTGTTTTCTTGCTGTGGTTGTCCCACCTGACGGCGGACGCTTGTTGTGTTGCGCCCGAAACGTCGCGGATTTAATTTATTTTATACCTACTACGTGACTTTACCTAAAGAGCCAAAGAGCGAGGCCCAATGTTTAGAGAGTTCAAGGGTATGTAAAGCAAGGTCAAAGGCACGTAGAGGCACAACCATAAGATAACATAACACGTTCTCCTGCGGAGGGAGCTGGTAGTAGGAACGTTGAGTTGCTCGGTCAATGGCCAGGGTCAACAACGGCGGCACCACCACGTGGTGTGTTCAGCACAATATGCCCGACTGTGAGGGCGGGCACAAGCCGGCGTGAGTAGGTTAAACGTTGAGTTTTATAAGGGCACCACGGGGTGACCAGCCCCTCCCCACTCAGCCTCTCCCTCCCCACCCTCCCCACCCAGCCCCTCCCTCCCCACCCTCCCCACCCAGCCCCTCCCCTCCCCACCCTCTCCACCCAGCCCCACCCCTCCCATTTTTGGATGCACGACGGACGGACACAACAATAATCCCCTGTGGGCTGGTGGTGTAATAACCAGGAGGTTCCTACCAGTATTAACTTTATAACCAAGTGTAAGCCCAGAGTCTCGATGTATTTTATTTCAGTGAGCCCTGGGTCAGCACTCATGAAACATCACGAAAGCACAGCAAGTACAAAGCAATTTTAAAAGCAGTTGCAGTAACAGCTAAGAATATATTAGAATACATTTCACAACATTTTACAATTAACATTGCCGAAAAGGTCTAACTAAAATCTGAAAACTCATACTATCTATGCAACAAATCTGAAAAGCGCTCAAATTTATAACATCCAATTATGGAATTAATAGCTTATTAAAAACCAATAAAATCCTAAGGTTGGGGGTTGACTCAGCCTATGAGACCTCAAGGGCCAATTCAATTAGTACCACTAAGTAGGGAAGTAAACAGTGGTTGTCCTATGGGTCGACTCACACCCATCATTGAAATGTGACATTTCTAACACTGGATAAGGGCTGTAAACACAACATCATTGCACATTTGAGCAGGAAATCAACTTTCACTTGACAATTATAAAAACTGAGTGGGCCAGGATCATGTTTAGATGTTATACAAATGTGATATAATTCCACGTGTGGAGGAGCGTTGTGCGTGAAGGATTAGCCAACAATTTGTATTTCAGTTTTGGAACCTGGCATATGAATGTTTCAAGTGCTGGCCTCGTGTAAGACCCCTGCCAAACACGCACATCTGCACCTCCACAAATGGTGGAGTCCTCTGGCTCGATTCCTCTATAGGGTTTTTTTTCCTCTGCCAGTTTTCTCCCATTACTCTGCACCTCATTAGGCTCAAGTGAAGCCTCAATCCGGTACGAACTCAGAACATGGCATGGCCAATATGAACCCTGATGACAATCGCCGCTTGTGCTGCGATTGAAACGTCGTAGGTTTTATTTTTATTCATTTCCTTTTATTATTATTTCTATTTTACGTGACATTACCAACAAATCCGTTGTTAATCCGCCATGGGCGTTGTGAACTTCCAACGTTGCTTTTTCTCTCTGTAAATAAACACCCCAGGGCTCATGTCTGACACGACCATTACTGACGCCCTCTAGGGCCTCTGTTGTAACTGCATGATTGAGTCCAGGGCTTGCCACGAGGTGGCGAGGGCTACCTCTTGTTGTCGAGCTTGTTGCAGCACCGTCGCCATTTCCCCAAACTGGATGGTCAAGCGGATATTGTAGCCTTCGTGACGTGACATGATGGAGGAGCGGATAGTATCGCACACCTGTGACACCTACAGTGGGGGGAGGGGGGGGCGAAAGGGCAATTTTACAAGCAATAATGGAGAGAAATGTTTTCAATTCCTCATATGATCGTGTTTTGTTTTCGTGGAACTGAACACATTTAAAGGAACATTTTGCATCGGTTTGAAACATTCAGGCTGGCCTGCCTCCAATCCACCCTGCTGTGTTGTGAGGAACTCACATGTTCTTGAAAGATCTGGAGAAAGTCACACCAGTGACTTCCTCAATGAGGCTAGACTGTGTGTTAGCTGGGTCACATAGCCCACATGCCCAGCCACCGCATGCCCAATCAGTTTCTGTTTAGCCAGATAGAAGGGACTGAATGGTCATGGTACAAGCTACAGAACACAGGGGCTGCTGTGGTACAGGAGAATATAAAGCTGATTGGACTTGCCAAGGATTGGTAACAGCGTTGTCAAGATCGGCCTCTGTGGAGGAGGCTCATGAAGGATGCTACTGGGCAGTTGGAGGCAGTCGCTCTGCAAGCATCAATGTAGGGTGGAGGAGCGACGCTCAAGAGTGGAGCAGTGGGCGGCTAAAGCACACAAGTTGGCACAGTGGGGATCACAGGCCGTGCATCTGCCATTTACCTCGGTCAGATAACCCACAATGATCTGGGCCTGTCCAATGACCTCTTGCCTTCGAAACGAGCACCATGGATTCAAAGGCGCAAGCTATTTGGTGACATTACCACCAGTTAGTGGCGGAGCGGTGAATGGCGGCTGTTGTTTTTCTTCAGATTTTTTATTTGATAATTTCTGTACTTTCTTTGTTGCTTACTCTTTTGTCAACCTTGGACTCGGGGGATCGATTTTGAATAATGAGACTATCCTGGTCCCTTGAGTTCTCACCTCGTTAAACATTTATTTGAACTAAACTTGAGGGAAACGCACATTGTCACGGTAAGTAAATGCGCAACCGGTGGGCTGTAAGTCAAATGCTCTTGGAGTGTCCCACTGAGTGTTTTTTTGTTGTTAAATAGCTGGAGATAAGAGATGACAGCCAAGCTCCCCCAAGACAGAGATGACGTGCGTGATGTCACGTGGCCTAATAGCCAACGTGAGGGGGCAAAGTACGGCGCGTTGGGCTTTTTAATCCGGCCCGCCGAACTTGTCCAAATATTATTATTAAATTAAATTTTACCTTTCGCCTGTAATGCCCCCGTTTCCCCATTCGATGGCGCACTTTGACCGCGAGTTACGACACGTTTTTGTATTTCATATTCTTAGCTCTTTCGGTAAAGTCACGTTGAAGGGAAACAATAAAATAATAAAATATATATTTAAAAATAAATTAATTCATGCAAACCGACACACCTGATGACAACCGTTTGTGTTATGGTCGAAACGTCGTGAGAATTTTTATTGTTATATACATTTTATTATTTTGTTGTTTCCCTTCAACGTGGCCTTACCGAAAGAGCTAAGAATATGAATTACTGAAGTCACGAAAGCTTTAAATCAAAATTTATGTTTTTGCATTGCTTATGTTCGTGCAATTTGTTAAATTGCTTTGCTAAATAAATGCTTTGCTACCTGTTAAAGGCCAAATCCTTTCACGTAATGATTTTTAACACGCCATTTATATTTAGTTCACACAAACACTCCATCCATCTGTTCCTGGCCCGGCCCCTCTGTCAAATTTTAGAACCCACTGTGGCCCGTGAGTCAAAACATTTGCCCAACCCTGGCCTAGCTGGTAAAAAAAACGAGTTTGTTGCTACGTGGGTTCCATGAGCGACCACTGGGTATCTGAAGAGCGCACCTCAAGAAAGGTGACTTCTAAGATCTCAACGGAAGTTGCTTACCAAAATGTACAAAAGGGAGATCAGTCATCAGATTTGAGTCTGTTTTTTTTTAAAGATACAGCATTTCTTTCACATGTAATCATCATTGATGATTTTTGCCAACCGTTTCCTGAAAATGGAACCTCGTACATTTTGGTCTGAAGGCTCCCCGTCAGGTTCAGTGTTACAACTCTGAGGCTTGTTTCATAATCCTTCGCACAGTTTCAAAGCCAGAATGAGGGCGCCTAAGGACCCAGGCGTTAAGCCCCAGAGGCTCAAGAGAGCCAGATTAAGGCTACCCTGGGTCGTAGTAACATCCTCTCACCTCGAATAATAGCGAATTCTGGAACTCGTTCAACATCTCCAAGTCCCTGGCGCGTTTATCGTTAATCTCCTGCACCAGTGCTTCCAGCTCGTTTGTCAGATCGTCAGAGGTGGGCCTGCCTGAGGGGGTTGAGAGCAGGGTCACGGCTTCCTCGGCGGCTGGAGATAATTGGGTGGAAGGGTCATAGTTGGTGTTGGAATCGTACCTGGTGTTGGGATTGTGACAGGTGGGAGAGAAAATGTACGAGGCACAATGTGATCGTGAATTTCTGTACGGGGAGAATACGATCCAACTAGGGAGCACAATGTCCAATAGTGCAAAACTTTTGGAGATTATACTCCCTGAAAAGTTAATTATACTTCACAAAATGTATACTCCCTGGTCAGGAATACATCTTTTTTTGTATTGCCTAACCGTCGTCTATTACTTTCTATGGCCCTAATGACCACAATCGCCATCATAACCATCCCCATCACGTGCACCATCGACATGAACATCATCACCATCACGATCACCACCATCATCACGATCACCACCATCATCACGATCACGACCATCACCCTCACGATCACCACCACACTCACAATGACCACCACCAGCGTCACAATCAACACCATCACCACGACCCTCATGGTCACCACCCTCACTACCACCCTCACAATCACCATAACGATCCCCAACCATCACTACCATCATCATGATCACCACCAACCCCATCACGATAACCACCATCACTACCACCCTCACAATAACTACCCTCACGATCACCACCCTCACTACCACCCTCACAATCACCATAACGATCCCCAACCATCACTACCATCATCATGATCACCACCAACCCCATCACGATAACCACCCTCACAATAACCACCCTCACGATCACCACCATTACCACAATCATTACGATCACCACCCATCACGATCACCACCCATCACTACCACCCTCACAATCACCACCAGCACCAACCCCATCACGATCACCACAGAGCCATCACCGGCTGTCAGAAGCGGCCTTGCTGCTGCTGCCACCACGGCCAAGTTCGTCACCTGACGTGTCCATGGCGAGGCTCTCCCACTGGCGTCCTTCACCCACAAAGACAAACACCGTCACCATCAAGATTCCCTCTCGATGGCGCAGCTGTCAACCCCTCATCAGTTGCCCCTACCTTACTACGGGACAATTCAGAACTTAATAAAGCATTAAAGCTTTCGTGACTGCATAAAATTACTCATTGGTTTTTTCGGTAAAGTCACGTATGTAGAAATACAATAAAATTATATAAAAACAAAAAAACAATCACATTCTTAACTCTTTCGGTAAAGTCACGTTGAAGGGAAACAATAAAATAATAATATATATAATATATAAACAATATTGTTTCCCTTCAACGTGACTTTACCAAAAGAGCTAAGAATATGAATTACTGCAGTCACGAAAGCTTTAAATCAAAACAATCACGACGTTTCGATCACAACGCAAGCGATCTTCATCAGGTGGTATGTGCAATCCAAAGGTTGAACACGAAATGTAACACTCTTCTGTAATTCGTGGTCCGCCTGGAAGTGTCTAACTGTGTCGTTGGCCTGACTGGATGTGCTTCACATAATGGTTTTTCAGGTTTGTTGAATTCTCGTCTCTCATCTTTTTGCTGTATTTACCTCCGCGATTTGTTCTTGACACCTGATGAAGATCGCTTGCATTGTGATCGAAACGTCGTGATTGTGGTTTTTTTGTTTTAATATAATTTTATTGTATTTCTACATACGTGACTTTACCGACAAAACCAATGAGTAATTCAGAACTTATTGATCACTCCTCGGTGCCCCTTATACATCTTAACGTTCATACTACAAAGTCCCATCACGAGTGAGAAACACAAAACATCATGCTAGTCTCCCGGTGAGAGGTTGAGGAGCGATTTGCTTGACCATACTTCACAACGCTGGTCAATGTGTACTGACCATACTTCACCACGCTGGTCAATGTGACCTGACCATACTTCATCACGCTGGTCAATATGAACTGACCATACTTCACCACGCTGGTCAATGTATACTGACCATACTTCACCACGCTGGTCAATGCGACCTGACCATACTTCACCACGCTGGTCAATGTGGACTGACCATACTTCACCACGCTGGTCAATGTTTACTGACCACACTTCACCACGCTGGTCAATGTGTACTGACCATACTTCACCACGCTGGTCAATGTGTACTGACCATACTTCACCACGCTGGTCAATGTGTACTGACCATACTTCACCACGCTGGTCAATGTGTACTGACTATACTTCACCACTCTGGTCAATGTATACTGACCATACTTCACCAGGCTGGTCAATGTGTACTGACCATACTTCACCAGGCTGGTCAATGTGTACTGACCATACTTCACCACCCTGGTCAATGTGACCTGACCGTACTTCACCACGCTGGTCAATGCGACCTGACCATACTTCACCACGCTGGTCAATGTGGACTGACCATACTTCACCACGCTGGTCAATGTGGACTGACCATACTTCACCACGCTGGTCAATGTGGACTGACCATACTTCACCACGCTGGTCAATGTGTACTGACCATACTTCACCACCCTGGTCAATGTGTACTGACCATACTTCACCACCCTGGTCAATGTGTACTGACCATACTTCACCACGCTGGTCAATGTGTACTGACCATACTTCACCACCCTGGTCAATGTGTACTGACCATACTTCACCACGCTGGTCAATGTGGACTGACCATACTTCACCACGCTGGTCAATGTGTACTGACCATACTTCACCACGCTGGTCAATGTATACTGACCATACTTCACCACGCTGGTCAATGTGTACTGACCATACTTCACCACCCTGGTCAATGTGTACTGACCATACTTCACCACGCTGGTCAATGTGGACTGACCATACTTCACCACGCTGGTCAATGTGTACTGACCATACTTCACCACGCTGGTCAATGTGTACTGACCATACTTCACCACGCTGGTCAATGCGACCTGACCATACTTCACCACGCTGGTCAATGTGGACTGACCATACTTCACCACGCTGGTCAATGTTTACTGACCACACTTCACCACGCTGGTCAATGTGTACTGACCATACTTCACCACGCTGGTCAATGTGTACTGACCATACTTCACCACGCTGGTCAATGTGTACTGACCATACTTCACCACCCTGGTCAATGTGTACTGACCATACTTCACCACCCTGGTCAATGTGTACTGACCATACTTCACCACGCTGGTCATTGCGACCTGACCATACTTCACCACGCTGGTCAATGTGGACTGACCATACTTCACCACGCTGGTCAATGTGACCTGACCATACTTCACCACTCTGGTCAATGTGTACTGACCATACTTCACCACGCTGGTCAATGTGTACTGACCATACTTCACGCTGGTCAATGTGACCTGACCATACTTCACCACGCTGGTCAATGGGAACTGACCATACTTCACCACGCTGGTCAATGTGTACTGACCATACTTCACCACGCTGGTCAATGTGTACTGACCATACTTCACCACGCTGGTCAATGTGTACTGACCATACTTCACGCTGGTCAATGTGACCTGACCATACTTCACCACGCTGGTCAATGGGAACTGACCATACTTCACCACGCTGGTCAATGTGTACTGACCATACTTCACCACGCTGGTCAATGTGTACTGACCATACTTCACCACGCTGGTCAATGTGTACTGACCATACATCACCACGCTGGTCAATGTGTACTGACCATACTTCACCACGCTGGTCAATGTGAACTGACCATACTTCACCACGCTGGTCAATGTGTACTGACAATACTTCACCACGCTGGTCAATGTGTACTGACCATACTTCACCACGCTGGTCAATGTGGACTGACCATACTTCACCACGCTGGTCAATGTGTACTGACCATACTTCACCACCCTGGTCAATGTGTACTGACCATACTTCACCACGCTGGTCATTGCGACCTGACCATACTTCACCACGCTGGTCAATGTGGACTGACCATACTTCACCACGCTGGTCAATGTGTACTGACCATACTTCACCACGCTGGTCAATGTGTACTGACCATACTTCACCACGCTGGTCAATGTGTACTGACCATACATCACCACGCTGGTCAATGTGTACTGACCATACTTCACCACGCTGGTCAATGTGGACTGACCATACTTCACCACGCTGGTCAATGTGTACTGACCATACTTCACCACCCTGGTCAATGTGTACTGACCATACTTCACCACGCTGGTCAATGTGGACTGACCATACTTCACCACGCTGGTCAATGTGTACTGACCATACTTCACCACGCTGGTCAATGTATACTGACCATACTTCACCACGCTGGTCAATGTGTACTGACCATACTTCACCACCCTGGTCAATGTGTACTGACCATACTTCACCACGCTGGTCAATGTGGACTGACCATACTTCACCACGCTGGTCAATGTGTACTGACCATACTTCACCACGCTGGTCAATGTGTACTGACCATACTTCACCACGCTGGTCAATGCGACCTGACCATACTTCACCACGCTGGTCAATGTGGACTGACCATACTTCACCACGCTGGTCAATGTTTACTGACCACACTTCACCACGCTGGTCAATGTGTACTGACCATACTTCACCACGCTGGTCAATGTGTACTGACCATACTTCACCACGCTGGTCAATGTGTACTGACCATACTTCACCACCCTGGTCAATGTGTACTGACCATACTTCACCACCCTGGTCAATGTGTACTGACCATACTTCACCACGCTGGTCATTGCGACCTGACCATACTTCACCACGCTGGTCAATGTGGACTGACCATACTTCACCACGCTGGTCAATGTGACCTGACCATACTTCACCACTCTGGTCAATGTGTACTGACCATACTTCACCACGCTGGTCAATGTGTACTGACCATACTTCACGCTGGTCAATGTGACCTGACCATACTTCACCACGCTGGTCAATGGGAACTGACCATACTTCACCACGCTGGTCAATGTGTACTGACCATACTTCACCACGCTGGTCAATGTGTACTGACCATACTTCACCACGCTGGTCAATGTGTACTGACCATACTTCACGCTGGTCAATGTGACCTGACCATACTTCACCACGCTGGTCAATGGGAACTGACCATACTTCACCACGCTGGTCAATGTGTACTGACCATACTTCACCACGCTGGTCAATGTGTACTGACCATACTTCACCACGCTGGTCAATGTGTACTGACCATACATCACCACGCTGGTCAATGTGTACTGACCATACTTCACCACGCTGGTCAATGTGAACTGACCATACTTCACCACGCTGGTCAATGTGTACTGACAATACTTCACCACGCTGGTCAATGTGTACTGACCATACTTCACCACGCTGGTCAATGTGGACTGACCATACTTCACCACGCTGGTCAATGTGTACTGACCATACTTCACCACCCTGGTCAATGTGTACTGACCATACTTCACCACGCTGGTCATTGCGACCTGACCATACTTCACCACGCTGGTCAATGTGGACTGACCATACTTCACCACGCTGGTCAATGTGTACTGACCATACTTCACCACGCTGGTCAATGTGTACTGACCATACTTCACCACGCTGGTCAATGTGTACTGACCATACATCACCACGCTGGTCAATGTGTACTGACCATACTTCACCACGCTGGTCAATGTGGACTGACCATACTTCACCACGCTGGTCAATGTGTACTGACCATACTTCACCACCCTGGTCAATGTGTACTGACCATACTTCACCACGCTAGTCATTGCGACCTGACCATACTTCACCACGCTGGTCAATGTGGACTGACCATACTTCACCACGCTGGTCAATGTGACCTGACCATACTTCACCACTCTGGTCAATGTGTACTGACCATACTTCACCACGCTGGTCAATGTGTACTGACCATACTTCACGCTGGTCAATGTGACCTGACCATACTTCACCACGCTGGTCAATGTGAACTGACCATACTTCACCACGCTGGTCAATGTGTACTGACAATACTTCACCACGCTGGTCAATGTGTACTGACCATACTTCACCACGCTGGTCAATGTGGACTGACCATACTTCACCACGCTGGTCAATGTGTACTGACCATACTTCACCACCCTGGTCAATGTGTACTGACCATACTTCACCACGCTGGTCAATGTGTACTGACCATACTTCACCACGCTGGTCAATGTGTACTGACCATACTTCACCACGCTGGTCAATGTGTACTGACCATACATCACCACGCTTGTCAATGTGTACTGACCATACTTCACCACGCTGGTCAATGTGTACTGACCATACATCACCACGCTGGTCAATGTGTACTGACCATACTTCACCACGCTGGTCAATGTGTACTGACCATACTTCACGCTGGTCAATGTGACCTGACCATACTTCACCACGCTGGTCAATGGGAACTGACCATACTTCACCACGCTGGTCAATGTGTACTGACCATACTTCACCACGCTGGTCAATGTGTACTGACCATACTTCACCACGCTGGTCAATGTGTACTGACCATACTTCACCACGCTGGTCAATGTGTACTGACCATACTTCACCACGCTGGTCAATGTGTACTGACCATACATCACCACGCTGGTCAATGTGTACTGACCATACTTCACCACGCTGGTCAATGTGGACTGACCATACTTCACCACGCTGGTCAATGTGACCTGACCATACTTCACCACTCTGGTCAATGTGTACTGACCATACTTCACCACGCTGGTCAATGTGTACTGACCATACTTCACGCTGGTCAATGTGACCTGACCATACTTCACCACGCTGGTCAATGGGAACTGACCATACTTCACCACGCTGGTCAATGTGTACTGACCATACTTCACCACGCTGGTCAATGTGTACTGACCATACTTCACCACGCTGGTCAATGTGTACTGACCATACTTCACCACGCTGGTCAATGTGAACTGACCATACTTCACCACGCTGGTCAATGTGTACTGACCATACTTCACCACGCTGGTCAATGTGTACTGACCATACTTCACCACGCTGGTCAATGTGGACTGACCATACTTCACCACGCTGGTCAATGTGTACTGACCATACTTCACCACCCTGGTCAATGTGTACTGACCATACTTCACGCTGGTCATTGCGACCTGACCATACTTTACCACGCTGGTCAATGTGGACTGACCATACTTCACCACGCTGGTCAATGTGACCTGACCATACTTCACCACTCTGGTCAATGTGTACTGACCATACTTCACCACGCTGGTCAATGTGTACTGACCATACTTCACGCTGGTCAATGTGACCTGACCATACTTCACCACGCTGGTCAATGGGAACTGACCATACTTCACCACGCTGGTCAATGTGTACTGACCATACTTCACCACGCTGGTCAATGTGTACTGACCATACTTCACCACGCTGGTCAATGTGTACTGACCATACTTCACGCTGGTCAATGTGACCTGACCATACTTCACCACGCTGGTCAATGGGAACTGACCATACTTCACCACGCTGGTCAATGTGTACTGACCATACTTCACCACGCTGGTCAATGTGTACTGACCATACTTCACCACGCTGGTCAATGTGTACTGACCATACATCACCACGCTGGTCAATGTGTACTGACCATACTTCACCACGCTGGTCAATGTGAACTGACCATACTTCACCACGCTGGTCAATGTGTACTGACCATACTTCACCACGCTGGTCAATGTGTACTGACCATACTTCACCACGCTGGTCAATGTGGACTGACCATACTTCACCACGCTGGTCAATGTGTACTGACCATACTTCACCACGCTGGTCAATGTGTACTGACCATACTTCACGCTGGTCAATGTGACCTGACCATACTTCACCACGCTGGTCAATGGGAACTGACCATACTTCACCACGCTGGTCAATGTGTACTGACCATACTTCACCACGCTGGTCAATGTGTACTGACCATACTTCACCACGCTGGTCAATGTGTACTGACCATACTTCACGCTGGTCAATGTGACCTGACCATACTTCACCACGATGGTCAATGGGAACTGACCATACTTCACCACGCTGGTCAATGTGTACTGACCATACTTCACCACGCTGGTCAATGTGTACTGACCATACTTCACCACGCTGGTCAATGTGGACTGACCATACTTCACCACGCTGGTCAATGTGTACTGACCATACTTCACCACCCTGGTCAATGTGTACTGACCATACTTCACCACCCTGGTCAATGTGTACTGACCATACTTCACCACGCTGGTCAATGTGTACTGACCATACTTCACCACCCTGGTCAATGTGTACTGACCATACTTCACCACGCTGGTCAATGTGGACTGACCATACTTCACCACGCTGGTCAATGTGTACTGACCATACTTCACCACGCTGGTCAATGTATACTGACCATACTTCACCACGCTGGTCAATGTGTACTGACCATACTTCACCACGCTGGTCAATGTGGACTGACCATACTTCACCACGCTGGTCAATGTGTACTGACCATACTTCACCACGCTGGTCAATGTGTACTGACCATACTTCACCACGCTGGTCAATGCGACCTGACCATACTTCACCACGCTGGTCAATGTGGACTGACCATACTTCACCATGCTGGTCAATGTTTACTGACCACACTTCACCACGCTGGTCAATGTGTACTGACCATACTTCACCACGCTGGTCAATGTGTACTGACCATACTTCACCACGCTGGTCAATGTGTACTGACCATACTTCACCACCCTGGTCAATGTGTACTGACCATACTTCACCACCCTGGTCAATGTGTACTGACCATACTTCACCACGCTGGTCATTGCGACCTGACCATACTTCACCACGCTGGTCAATGTGGACTGACCATACTTCACCACGCTGGTCAATGTGACCTGACCATACTTCACCACTCTGGTCAATGTGTACTGACCATACTTCACCACGCTGGTCAATGTGTACTGACCATACTTCACGCTGGTCAATGTGACCTGACCATACTTCACCACGCTGGTCAATGGGAACTGACCATACTTTACCACGCTGGTCAATGTGTACTGACCATACTTCACCACGCTGGTCAATGGGAACTGACCATACTTCACCACGCTGGTCAATGTGTACTGACCATACTTCACCACGCTGGTCAATGTGTACTGACTATACTTCACCACGCTGGTCAATGTGTACTGACCATACTTCACGCTGGTCAATGTGACCTGACCATACTTCACCACGCTGGTCAATGGGAACTGACCATACTTCACCACGCTGGTCAATGTGTACTGACCATACTTCACCACGCTGGTCAATGTGTACTGACCATACTTCACCACGCTGGTCAATGTGTACTGACCATACATCACCACGCTGGTCAATGTGTACTGACCATACTTCACCACGCTGGTCAATGTGAACTGACCATACTTCACCACGCTGGTCAATGTGTACTGACCATACTTCACCACGCTGGTCAATGTGTACTGACCATACTTCACCACGCTGGTCAATGTGGGCTGACCATACTTCACCACGCTGGTCAATGTGTACTGACCATACTTCACCACCCTGGTCAATGTGTACTGACCATACTTCACCACGCTGGTCATTGCGACCTGACCATACTTCACCACGCTGGTCAATGTGGACTGACCATACTTCACCACGCTGGTCAATGTGACCTGACCATACTTCACCACTCTGGTCAATGTGTACTGACCATACTTCACCACGCTGGTCAATGTGTACTGACCATACTTGACGCTGGTCAATGTGACCTGACCATACTTCACCACGCTGGTCAATGGGAACTGACCATACTTCACCACGCTGGTCAATGTGTACTGACCATACTTCACCACGCTGGTCAATGTGTACTGACCATACTTCACCACGCTGGTCAATGTGTACTGACCATACTTCACGCTGGTCAATGTGACCTGACCATACTTCACCACGCTGGTCAATGGGAACTGACCATACTTCACCACGCTGGTCAATGTGTACTGACCATACTTCACCACGCTGGTCAATGTGTACTGACCATACTTCACCACGCTGGTCAATGTGTACTGACCATACATCACCACGCTGGTCAATGTGTACTGACCATACTTCACCACGCTGGTCAATGTGTACTGACCATACATCACCACGCTGGTCAATGTGTACTGACCATACTTCACCACGCTGGTCAATGTGTACTGACCATACTTCACGCTGGTCAATGTGACCTGACCATACTTCACCACGCTGGTCAATGGGAACTGACCATACTTCACCACGCTGGTCAATGTGTACTGACCATACTTCACCACGCTGGTCAATGTGTACTGACCATACTTCACCACGCTGGTCAATGTGTACTGACCATACTTCACCACGCTGGTCAATGTGTACTGACCATACTTCACCACGCTGGTCAATGTGTACTGACCATACATCACCACGCTGGTCAATGTGTACTGACCATACTTCACCACGCTGGTCAATGCGACCTGACCATACTTCACCACGCTGGTCAATGTGGACTGACCATACTTCACCACGCTGGTCAATGTTTACTGACCACACTTCACCACGCTGGTCAATGTGTACTGACCATACTTCACCACGCTGGTCAATGTGTACTGACCATACTTCACCACGCTGGTCAATGTGTACTGACCATACTTCACCACCCTGGTCAATGTGTACTGACCATACTTCACCACCCTGGTCAATGTGTACTGACCATACTTCACCCCGCTGGTCATTGCGACCTGACCATACTTCACCACGCTGGTCAATGTGGACTGACCATACTTCACCACGCTGGTCAATGTGACCTGACCATACTTCACCACTCTGGTCAATGTGTACTGACCATACTTCACCACGCTGGTCAATGTGTACTGACCATACTTCACGCTGGTCAATGTGACCTGACCATACTTCACCACGCTGGTCAATGGGAACTGACCATACTTCACCACGCTGGTCAATGTGTACTGACCATACTTCACCACGCTGGTCAATGTGTACTGACCATACTTCACAACGCTGGTCAATGTGTACTGACCATACTTCACCACGCTGGTCAATGTGAACTGACCATACTTCACCACGCTGGTCAATGTGTACTGACCATACTTCACCACGCTGGTCAATGTGTACTGACCATACTTCACCACGCTGGTCAATGTGGACTGACCATACTTCACCACGCTGGTCAATGTGTACTGACCATACTTCACCACCCTGGTCAATGTGTACTGACCATACTTCACCACGCTGGTCATTGCGACCTGACCATACTTCACCACGCTGGTCAATGTGGACTGACCATACTTCACCACGCTGGTCAATGTGACCTGACCATACTTCACCACTCTGGTCAATGTGTACTGACCATACTTCACCACGCTGGTCAATGTGTACTGACCATACTTCACGCTGGTCAATGTGACCTGACCATACTTCACCACGCTGGTCAATGTGTACTGACCATACTTCACCACGCTGGTCAATGTGTACTGACCATACTTCACCACGCTGGTCAATGTGGACTGACCATACTTCACCACGCTGGTCAATGTGTACTGACCATACTTCACCATGCTGGTCAATGTGTACTGACCATACTTCACCACGCTGGTCAATGTGTACTGACCATACTTCACCACGCTGGTCAATGTGACCTGACCATACTTCACCACGCTGGTCAATGTGGACTGACCATACTTCACCACGCTGGTCAATGTGTACTGACCATACTTCACCACTCTGGTCAATGCGACCTGACCATACTTCACCACTCTGGTCAATGTGACCTGACCATACTTCACCACGCTGGTCAATGTGTACTGACCATACTTCACCACGTTGGTCAATGTGAACTGACCATACTTCACCACGCTGGTCAATGTGTACTGACCATACTTCACCACGCTGGTCAATGTGTACTGACCATACTTCACCACCATGGTCAATGTGGACTGACAATACTTCACCACGCTGGTCAATGTGTACTGACCATACTTCACCACCCTGGTCAACGTGTACTGACCATACTTCACCACTCTGGTCAATGTGACCTGACCATACTTCACCACCCTGGTCAATGTGTACTGACCATACTTCACCACGCTGGTCAATGTGACCGGATCATACTTCACCACGCTGGTCAATGTGACCTGACCATACTTCACCACCCTGGTCAATGTGTACTGACCATACTTCACCACCCTGGTCAATGTGACCTGACCATACTTCACCACCCTGGTCAATGTGTACTGACCATACTTACCACCCTGGTCAATGTGTACTGACCATACTTCACCACGCTGATCAATGTGTACTGACCATACTTCACCACCCTGGTCAATGTGACCTGACCATACTTCACCACGCTGGTCAATGTGACCTGACCATACTTCACCACCCTGGTCAATGTGGACCGACCATACTTCACCACGCTGGTCAATGTGTACTGACCATACTTCACCACGCTGGTCAATGTGACCTGACCATACTTCACCACGCTGGTCAATGTGTACTGACCATACTTCACCACCCTGGTCAATGTGGACTGACCATACTTCACCACGCTGGTCAATGTGTACTGACCATACTTCACCACCATGGTCAATGTGGACTGACCATACTTCACCACGCTGGTCAATGTGTACTGACCATACTTCACCACGCTGGTCAATGTGTACTGACCATACTTCACCACCCTGGTCAATGTGTACTGACCATACTTCACCACGCTGGTCAATGTGTACTGACCATACTTCACCACGCTGGTCAATGTGTACTGACCATACTTCACCACCCTGGTCAATGTGTACTGACCATACTTCACCACGCTGGTCAATGTGGACTGACCATACTTCACCACGCTGGTTAATGTGTACTGACCATACTTCACCACGCTGGTCAATGCGACCTGACCATACTTCACCACGCTGGTCAATGTTTACTGACCACACTTCACCACGCTGGTCAATGTTTACTGACCACACTTCACCACGCTGGTCAATGTGTACTGACCATACTTCACCACGCTGGTCAATGTGTACTGACCATACTTCACCACGCTGGTCAATGTGTACTGACCATACTTCACCACCCTGGTCAATGTGTACTGACCATACTTCACCACCCTGGTCAATGTGTACTGACCATACTTCACCACGCTGGTCAATGCGACCTGACCATACTTCACCACGCTGGTCAATGTTTACTGACCACACTTCACCACGCTGGTCAATGTGTACTGACCATACTTCACCACGCTGGTCAATGTGCACTGACCATACTTCACCACGCTGGTCAATGTGTACTGACCATACTTCACCACCCTGGTCAATGTGTACTCACCATACTTCACCACGCTGGTCAATGTGTACTGACCATACTTCACCACTCTTGTCAATGTGTACTGACCATACTTCACCACGCTGGTCAATGTGTACTGACCATACTTCACCACGCTGGTCAATGTGTACTGACCATACTTCACCACGCTGGTCAATGTGTACTGACCATACTTCACCACGCTGGTCAATGTGTACTGACCATACTTCACCACCCTGGTCAATGTGTACTGACCATACTTCACCACCCTGGTCAATGTGTACTGACCATACTTCACCACGCTGGTCAATGCGACCTGACCATACTTCACCACGCTGGTCAATGTTTACTGACCACACTTCACCACGCTGGTCAATGTGTACTGACCATACTTCACCACGCTGGTCAATGTGCACTGACCATACTTCACCACGCTGGTCAATGGGAACTGACCATACTTCACCACGCTGGTCAATGTGTACTGACCATACTTCACCACGCTGGTCAATGTGTACTGACCATACTTCACGCTGGTCAATGTGACCTGACCATACTTCACCACGCTGGTCAATGGGAACTGACCATACTTCACCACGCTGGTCAATGTGTACTGACCATACTTCACCACGCTGGTCAATGTGTACTGACCATACTTCACCACGCTGGTCAATGTGTACTGACCATACATCACCACGCTGGTCAATGTGTACTGACCATACTTCACCACGCTGGTCAATGTGAACTGACCATACTTCACCACGCTGGTCAATGTGTACTGACCATACTTCACCACGCTGGTCAATGTGTACTGACCATACTTCACCACGCTGGTCAATGTGGACTGACCATACTTCACCACGCTGGTCAATGTGTACTGACCATACTTCACCATGCTGGTCAATGTGTACTGACCATACTTCACCACGCTGGTCAATGTGTACTGACCATACTTCACCACGCTGGTCAATGTGACCTGACCATACTTCACCACGCTGGTCAATGTGGACTGACCATACTTCACCACGCTGGTCAATGTGTACTGACCATACTTCACCACTCTGGTCAATGCGACCTGACCATACTTCACCACTCTGGTCAATGTGACCTGACCATACTTCACCACGCTGGTCAATGTGTACTGACCATACTTCACCACGTTGGTCAATGTGTACTGACCATACTTCACCACGCTGGTCAATGTGTACTGACCATACTTCACCACGCTGGTCAATGTGTACTGACCATACTTCACCACCATGGTCAATGTGGACTGACAATACTTCACCACGCTGGTCAATGTGTACTGACCATACTTCACCACCCTGGTCAACGTGTACTGACCATACTTCACCACTCTGGTCAATGTGACCTGACCATACTTCACCACCCTGGTCAATGTGTACTGACCATACTTCACCACGCTGGTCAATGTGACCTGATCATACTTCACCACGCTGGTCAATGTGACCTGACCATACTTCACCACCCTGGTCAATGTGTACTGACCATACTTCACCACCCTGGTCAATGTGACCTGACCAAACTTCACCACCCTGGTCAATGTGTACTGACCATACTTACCACCCTGGTCAATGTGTACTGACCATACTTCACCACGCTGATCAATGTGTACTGACCATACTTCACCACCCTGGTCAATGTGACCTGACCATACTTCACCACGCTGGTGAATGTGACCTGACCATACTTCACCACCCTGGTCAATGTGGACCGACCATACTTCACCACGCTGGTCAATGTGTACTGACCATACTTCACCACGCTGGTCAATGTGACCTGACCATACTTCACCACGCTGGTCAATGTATACTGACCATACTTCACCACCCTGGTCAATGTGGACTGACCATACTTCACCACGCTGGTCAATGTGTACTGACCATACTTCACCACCATGGTCAATGTGGACTGACCATACTTCACCACGCTGGTCAATGTGTACTGACCATACTTCACCACGCTGGTCAATGTGTACTGACCATACTTCACCACCCTGGTCAATGTGTACTGACCATACTTCACCACGCTGGTCAATGTGTACTGACCATACTTCACCACGCTGGTCAATGTGTACTGACCATACTTCACCACCCTGGTCAATGTGTACTGACCATACTTCACCACGCTGGTCAATGTGGACTGACCATACTTCACCACGCTGGTTAATGTGTACTGACCATACTTCACCACGCTGGTCAATGCGACCTGACCATACTTCACCACGCTGGTCAATGTGGACTGACCATACTTCACCACGCTGGTCAATGTTTACTGACCACACTTCACCACGCTGGTCAATGTGTACTGACCATACTTCACCACGCTGGTCAATGTGTACTGACCATACTTCACCACGCTGGTCAATGTGTACTGACCATACTTCACCACCCTGGTCAATGTGTACTGACCATACTTCACCACCCTGGTCAATGTGTACTGACCATACTTCACCACGCTGGTCAATGCGACCTGACCATACTTCACCACGCTGGTCAATGTTTACTGACCACACTTCACCACGCTGGTCAATGTTTACTGACCACACTTCACCACGCTGGTCAATGTGTACTGACCATACTTCACCACGCTGGTCAATGTGTACTGACCATACTTCACCACGCTGGTCAATGTGTACTGACCATACTTCACCACCCTGGTCAATGTGTACTGACCATACTTCACCACCCTGGTCAATGTGTACTGACCATACTTCACCACGCTGGTCAATGCGACCTGACCATACTTCACCACGCTGGTCAATGTTTACTGACCACACTTCACCACGCTGGTCAATGTGTACTGACCATACTTCACCACGCTGGTCAATGTGCACTGACCATACTTCACCACGCTGGTCAATGTGTACTGACCATACTTCACCACCCTGGTCAATGTGTACTCACCATACTTCACCACACTGGTCAATGTGAACTGACCATACTTCACCACGCTGGTCAATGTGTACTGACCATACTTCACCACTCTTGTCAATGTGTACTGACCATACTTCACCACGCTGGTCAATGTGTACTGACCATACTTCACCACGCTGGTCAATGTGTACTGACCATACTTCACCACGCTGGTCAATGTGTACTGACCATACTTCACCAAGCTGGTCAATGTGTACTGACCATACTTCACCACGCTGGTCAATGTGTACTGACCATACTTCACCACGCTGGTCAATGTGCACTGACCATACTTCACCACGCTGGTCAATGTGTACTGACCATACTTCACCACTCTGGTCAATGTGCACTGACCATACTTCACCACGCTGGTCAATGTGTACTGACCATACTTCACCACTCTGGTCAATGTGTACTGACCATACTTCACCACGCTGGTCAATGTGTACTGACCATACTTCACCACGCTGGTCAATGTGTACTGACCATACTTCACCACGCTGGTCAATGTGTACTGACCATACTTCACCACGCTGGTCAATGTGTACTGACCATACTTCGCCACGCTGGTCAATGTGTACTGACCATACTTCACCACTCTGGTCAATGTGTACCGACCATACTTCACCACGCTGGTCAATGTGACCTGACCATACTTCACCACGCTGGTCAATGTGTACTGACCATACTTCACCACGCTGGTCAATGTGACCTGACCATACTTCACCACGCTGGTCAATGTGAACTGACCATACTTCACCACCCTGGTCAATGTGACCTGACCATACTTCACCACGCTGGTCAATGTGTACTGACCATACTTCACCACCCTGGTCAATGTGACCTGACCATACTTCACCACGCTGGTCAATGTGTACTGACCATACTTCACCACGCTGGTCAATGTGTACTGACCATACTTCACCACGCTGGTCAATGTGTACTGACCATACTTCACCACCCTGGTCAATGTGGACTGACCATACTTCACCACTCTGGTCAATGTGTACTGACCATACTTCACCACTCTTGTCAATGTGTACTGACCATACTTCACCACGCTGGTCAATGTGTACTGACCATACTTCACCACGCTGGTCAATGTGTACTGACCATACTTCACCACGCTGGTCAATGTGTACTGACCATACTTCACCACGCTGGTCAATGTGTACTGACCATACTTCACCACGCTGGTCAATGTGTACTGACCATACTTCACCACGCTGGTCAATGTGCACTGACCATACTTCACCACGCTGGTCAATGTGTACTGACCATACTTCACCACTCTGGTCAATGTGCACTGACCATACTTCACCACGCTGGTCAATGTGTACTGACCATACTTCACCACTCTGGTCAATGTGTACTGACCATACTTCACCACGCTGGTCAATGTGTACTGACCATACTTCACCACGCTGGTCAATGTGTACTGACCATACTTCACCACGCTGGTCAATGTGTACTGACCATACTTCACCACGCTGGTCAATGTGTACTGACCATACTTCGCCACGCTGGTCAATGTGTACTGACCATACTTCACCACTCTGGTCAATGTGTACCGACCATACTTCACCACGCTGGTCAATGTGACCTGACCATACTTCACCACGCTGGTCAATGTGTACTGACCATACTTCACCACGCTGGTCAATGTGACCTGACCATACTTCACCACGCTGGTCAATGTGAACTGACCATACTTCACCACCCTGGTCAATGTGACCTGACCATACTTCACCATGCTGGTCAATGTGTACTGACCATACTTCACCACGCTGGTCAATGTGACCTGACCATACTTCACCACGCTGGTCAATGTGTACTGACCATACTTCACCACGCTGGTCAATGTGTACTGACCATACTTCACCACGCTGGTCAATGTGTACTGACCATACTTCACCACGCTGGTCAATGTGTACTGACCATACTTCGCCACGCTGGTCAATGTGTACTGACCATACTTCACCACTCTGGTCAATGTGTACCGACCATACTTCACCACGCTGGTCAATGTGACCTGACCATACTTCACCACGCTGGTCAATGTGTACTGACCATACTTCACCACGCTGGTCAATGTGACCTGACCATACTTCACCACGCTGGTCAATGTGAACTGACCATACTTCACCACCCTGGTCAATGTGACCTGACCATACTTCACCACGCTGGTCAATGTGTACTGACCATACTTCACCACCCTGGTCAATGTGACCTGACCATACTTCACCACGCTGGTCAATGTGTACTGACCATACTTCACCACGCTGGTCAATGTGTACTGACCATACTTCACCACGCTGGTCAATGTGTACTGACCATACTTCACCACCCTGGTCAATGTGGACTGACCATACTTCACCACTCTGGTCAATGTGTACTGACCATACTTCACCACCCTGGTCAATGTGTACTGACCATACTTCACCACGCTGGTCAATGTGACCTGACCATACTTCACCACCCTGGTCAATGTGTACTGACCATACTTCACCACGCTGGTCAATGTGTACTGACCATACTTCACCACCCTGGTCAATGTGTACTGACCATACTTCACCACGCTGGTCAATGTGTACTGACCAAACTTCACCACCCTGGTCAATGTGTACTGACCATACTTCACCACTCTGGTCAATGTGTACTGACCATACTTCACCACGCTGGTCGATGTGGACTGACCATACTTCACCACCCTGGTCAATGTGTACTGACCATACTTCACCACGCTGGTCAATGTGTACTGACCATACTTCACCACGCTGGTCAATGTGACCTGACCATACTTCACCACCCTGGTCAATGTGACCTGACCATACTTCACCACCCTGGTCAATGTGTACTGACCATACTTCACCACCCTGGTCAATGTGACCTGACCATACTTCACCACCCTGGTCAATGTGTACTGACCATACTTACCACCCTGGTCAATGTGTACTGACCATACTTCACCACGCTGATCAATGTGTACTGACCATACTTCACCACCCTGGTCAATGTGACCTGACCATACTTCACCACGCTGGTCAATGTGACCTGACCATACTTCACCACCCTGGTCAATGTGGACCGACCATACTTCACCACGCTGGTCAATGTGTACTGACCATACTTCACCACGCTGGTCAATGTGACCTGACCATACTTCACCACGCTGGTCAATGTGTACTGACCATACTTCACCACCCTGGTCAATGTGGACTGACCATACTTCACCACGCTGGTCAATGTGTACTGACCATACTTCACCACCATGGTCAATGTGGACTGACCATACTTCACCACGCTGGTCAATGTGTACTGACCATACTTCACCACGCTGGTCAATGTGTACTGACCATACTTCACCACGCTGGTCAATGTGTACTGACCATACTTCACCACCCTGGTCAATGTGTACTGACCATACTTCACCACCCTGGTCAATGTGTACTGACCATACTTCACCACGCTGGTCAATGCGACCTGACCATACTTCACCACGCTGGTCAATGTTTACTGACCACACTTCACCACGCTGGTCAATGTGTACTGACCATACTTCACCACGCTGGTCAATGTGCACTGACCATACTTCACCACGCTGGTCAATGTGTACTGACCATACTTCACCACCCTGGTCAATGTGTACTCACCATACTTCACCACACTGGTCAATGTGAACTGACCATACTTCACCACGCTGGTCAATGTGTACTGACCATACTTCACCACTCTTGTCAATGTGTACTGACCATACTTCACCACGCTGGTCAATGTGTACTGACCATACTTCACCACGCTGGTCAATGTGTACTGACCATACTTCACCACGCTGGTCAATGTGTACTGACCATACTTCACCACGCTGGTCAATGTGTACTGACCATACTTCACCACCCTGGTCAATGTGTACTGACCATACTTCACCACCCTGGTCAATGTGTACTGACCATACTTCACCACGCTGGTCAATGCGACCTGACCATACTTCACCACGCTGGTCAATGTTTACTGACCACACTTCACCACGCTGGTCAATGTGTACTGACCATACTTCACCACGCTGGTCAATGTGCACTGACCATACTTCACCACGCTGGTCAATGGGAACTGACCATACTTCACCACGCTGGTCAATGTGTACTGACCATACTTCACCACGCTGGTCAATGTGTACTGACCATACTTCACGCTGGTCAATGTGACCTGACCATACTTCACCACGCTGGTCAATGGGAACTGACCATACTTCACCACGCTGGTCAATGTGTACTGACCATACTTCACCACGCTGGTCAATGTGTACTGACCATACTTCACCACGCTGGTCAATGTGTACTGACCATACATCACCACGCTGGTCAATGTGTACTGACCATACTTCACCACGCTGGTCAATGTGAACTGACCATACTTCACCACGCTGGTCAATGTGTACTGACCATACTTCACCACGCTGGTCAATGTGTACTGACCATACTTCACCACGCTGGTCAATGTGGACTGACCATACTTCACCACGCTGGTCAATGTGTACTGACCATACTTCACCATGCTGGTCAATGTGTACTGACCATACTTCACCACGCTGGTCAATGTGTACTGACCATACTTCACCACGCTGGTCAATGTGACCTGACCATACTTCACCACGCTGGTCAATGTGGACTGACCATACTTCACCACGCTGGTCAATGTGTACTGACCATACTTCACCACTCTGGTCAATGCGACCTGACCATACTTCACCACTCTGGTCAATGTGACCTGACCATACTTCACCACGCTGGTCAATGTGTACTGGCCATACTTCACCACGTTGGTCAATGTGTACTGACCATACTTCACCACGCTGGTCAATGTGTACTGACCATACTTCACCACGCTGGTCAATGTGTACTGACCATACTTCACCACCATGGTCAATGTGGACTGACAATACTTCACCACGCTGGTCAATGTGTACTGACCATACTTCACCACCCTGGTCAACGTGTACTGACCATACTTCACCACTCTGGTCAATGTGACCTGACCATACTTCACCACCCTGGTCAATGTGTACTGACCATACTTCACCACGCTGGTCAATGTGACCTGATCATACTTCACCACGCTGGTCAATGTGACCTGACCATACTTCACCACCCTGGTCAATGTGTACTGACCATACTTCACCACCCTGGTCAATGTGACCTGACCATACTTCACCACCCTGGTCAATGTGTACTGACCATACTTACCACCCTGGTCAATGTGTACTGACCATACTTCACCACGCTGATCAATGTGTACTGACCATACTTCACCACCCTGGTCAATGTGACCTGACCATACTTCACCACGCTGGTCAATGTGACCTGACCATACTTCACCACCCTGGTCAATGTGGACCGACCATACTTCACCACGCTGGTCAATGTGTACTGACCATACTTCACCACGCTGGTCAATGTGACCTGACCATACTTCACCACGCTGGTCAATGTGTACTGACCATACTTCACCACCCTGGTCAATGTGGACTGACCATACTTCACCACGCTGGTCAATGTGTACTGACCATACTTCACCACCATGGTCAATGTGGACTGACCATACTTCACCACGCTGGTCAATGTGTACTGACCATACTTCACCACGCTGGTCAATGTGTACTGACCATACTTCACCACGCTGGTCAATGTGAACTGACCATACTTCACCACCCTGGTCAATGTGACCTGACCATACTTCACCACGCTGGTCAATGTGTACTGACCATACTTCACCACCCTGGTCAATGTGACCTGACCATACTTCACCACGCTGGTCAATGTGTACTGACCATACTTCACCACGCTGGTCAATGTGTACTGACCATACTTCACCACGCTGGTCAATGTGTACTGACCATACTTCACCACCCTGGTCAATGTGGACTGACCATACTTCACCACTCTGGTCAATGTGTACTCACCATACTTCACCACTCTTGTCAATGTGTACTGACCATACTTCACCACGCTGGTCAATGTGTACTGACCATACTTCACCACGCTGGTCAATGTGTACTGACCATACTTCACCACGCTGGTCAATGTGTACTGACCATACTTAACCACGCTGGTCAATGTGTACTGACCATACTTCACCACGCTGGTCAATGTGTACTGACCATACTTCACCACGCTGGTCAATGTGTACTGACCATACTTCACCACCCTGGTCAATGTGGACTGACCATACTTCACCACTCTGGTCAATGTGTACTCACCATACTTCACCACTCTTGTCAATGTGTACTGACCATACTTCACCACGCTGGTCAATGTGTACTGACCATACTTCACCACGCTGGTCAATGTGTACTGACCATACTTCACCATGCTGGTCAATGTGTACTGACCATACTTAACCACGCTGGTCAATGTGTACTGACCATACTTCACCACGCTGGTCAATGTGTACTGACCATACTTCACCACGCTGGTCAATGTGCACTGACCATACTTCACCACGCTGGTCAATGTGTACTGACCATACTTCACCACTCTGGTCAATGTGCACTGACCATACTTCACCACGCTGGTCAATGTGTACTGACCATACTTCACCACTCTGGTCAATGTGTACTGACCATACTTCACCACGCTGGTCAATGTGTACTGACCATACTTCACCACGCTGGTCAATGTGTACTGACCATACTTCACCACGCTGGTCAATGTGTACTGACCATACTTCACCACGCTGGTCAATGTGTACTGACCATACTTCGCCACGCTGGTCAATGTGTACTGACCATACTTCACCACTCTGGTCAATGTGTACCGACCATACTTCACCACGCTGGTCAATGTGACCTGACCATACTTCACCACGCTGGTCAATGTGTACTGACCATACTTCACCACGCTGGTCAATGTGACCTGACCATACTTCACCACGCTGGTCAATGTGAACTGACCATACTTCACCACCCTGGTCAATGTGACCTGACCATACTTCACCACGCTGGTCAATGTGTACTGACCATACTTCACCACCCTGGTCAATGTGACCTGACCATACTTCACCACGCTGGTCAATGTGTACTGACCATACTTCACCACGCTGGTCAATGTGTACTGACCATACTTCACCACGCTGGTCAATGTGTACTGACCATACTTCACCACCCTGGTCAATGTGGACTGACCATACTTCACCACTCTGGTCAATGTGTACTGACCATACTTCACCACCCTGGTCAATGTGTACTGACCATACTTCACCACGCTGGTCAATGTGACCTGACCATACTTCACCACCCTGGTCAATGTGTACTGACCATACTTCACCACGCTGGTCAATGTGTACTGACCATACTTCACCACCCTGGTCAATGTGTACTGACCATACTTCACCACGCTGGTCAATGTGTACTGACCAAACTTCACCACCCTGGTCAATGTGTACTGACCATACTTCACCACTCTGGTCAATGTGTACTGACCATACTTCACCACGCTGGTCGATGTGGACTGACCATACTTCACCACCCTGGTCAATGTGTACTGACCATACTTCACCACGCTGGTCAATGTGTACTGACCATACTTCACCACGCTGGTCAATGTGACCTGACCATACTTCACCACCCTGGTCAATGTGACCTGACCATACTTCACCACCCTGGTCAATGTGTACTGACCATACTTCACCACCCTGGTCAATGTGACCTGACCATACTTCACCACCCTGGTCAATGTGTACTGACCATACTTACCACCCTGGTCAATGTGTACTGACCATACTTCACCACGCTGATCAATGTGTACTGACCATACTTCACCACCCTGGTCAATGTGACCTGACCATACTTCACCACGCTGGTCAATGTGACCTGACCATACTTCACCACCCTGGTCAATGTGGACCGACCATACTTCACCACGCTGGTCAATGTGTACTGACCATACTTCACCACGCTGGTCAATGTGACCTGACCATACTTCACCACGCTGGTCAATGTGTACTGACCATACTTCACCACCCTGGTCAATGTGGACTGACCATACTTCACCACGCTGGTCAATGTGTACTGACCATACTTCACCACCATGGTCAATGTGGATTGACCATACTTCACCACGCTGGTCAATGTGTACTGACCATACTTCACCACGCTGGTCAATGTGTACTGACCATACTTCACCACCCTGGTCAATGTGTACTGACCATACTTCACCACGCTGGTCAATGTGTACTGACCATACTTCACCACGCTGGTCAATGTGTACTGACCATACTTCACCACCCTGGTCAATGTGACCTGACCATACTTCACCACGCTGGTCAATGTGTACTGACCATACTTCACCACGCTGGTCAATGTGTACTGACCATACTTCACCACGCTGGTCAATGTGTACTGACCATACTTCACCACCCTGGTCAATGTGGACTGACCATACTTCACCACTCTGGTCAATGTGTACTCACCATACTTCACCACTCTTGTCAATGTGTACTGACCATACTTCACCACGCTGGTCAATGTGTACTGACCATACTTCACCACGCTGGTCAATGTGTACTGACCATACTTCACCACGCTGGTCAATGTGTACTGACCATACTTAACCACGCTGGTCAATGTGTACTGACCATACTTCACCACGCTGGTCAATGTGTACTGACCATACTTCACCACGCTGGTCAATGTGTACTGACCATACTTCACCACCCTGGTCAATGTGGACTGACCATACTTCACCACTCTGGTCAATGTGTACTCACCATACTTCACCACTCTTGTCAATGTGTACTGACCATACTTCACCACGCTGGTCAATGTGTACTGACCATACTTCACCACGCTGGTCAATGTGTACTGACCATACTTCACCACGCTGGTCAATGTGTACTGACCATACTTCACCACCCTGGTCAATGTGGACTGACCATACTTCACCACTCTGGTCAATGTGTACTCACCATACTTCACCACTCTTGTCAATGTGTACTGACCATACTTCACCACGCTGGTCAATGTGTACTGACCATACTTCACCACGCTGGTCAATGTGTACTGACCATACTTCACCACGCTGGTCAATGTGTACTGACCATACTTAACCACGCTGGTCAATGTGTACTGACCATACTTCACCACGCTGGTCAATGTGTACTGACCATACTTCACCACGCTGGTCAATGTGTACTGACCATACTTCACCACCCTGGTCAATGTGGACTGACCATACTTCACCACTCTGGTCAATGTGTACTCACCATACTTCACCACTCTTGTCAATGTGTACTGACCATACTTCACCACGCTGGTCAATGTGTACTGACCATACTTCACCACGCTGGTCAATGTGTACTGACCATACTTCACCACGCTGGTCAATGTGTACTGACCATACTTAACCACGCTGGTCAATGTGTACTGACCATACTTCACCACGCTGGTCAATGTGTACTGACCATACTTCACCACGCTGGTCAATGTGCACTGACCATACTTCACCACGCTGGTCAATGTGTACTGACCATACTTCACCACTCTGGTCAATGTGCACTGACCATACTTCACCACGCTGGTCAATGTGTACTGACCATACTTCACCACTCTGGTCAATGTGTACTGACCATACTTCACCACGCTGGTCAATGTGTACTGACCATACTTCACCACGCTGGTCAATGTGTACTGACCATACTTCACCACGCTGGTCAATGTGTACTGACCATACTTCACCACGCTGGTCAATGTGTACTGACCATACTTCGCCACGCTGGTCAATGTGTACTGACCATACTTCACCACTCTGGTCAATGTGTACCGACCATACTTCACCACGCTGGTCAATGTGACCTGACCATACTTCACCACGCTGGTCAATGTGTACTGACCATACTTCACCACGCTGGTCAATGTGACCTGACCATACTTCACCACGCTGGTCAATGTGAACTGACCATACTTCACCACCCTGGTCAATGTGACCTGACCATACTTCACCACGCTGGTCAATGTGTACTGACCATACTTCACCACCCTGGTCAATGTGACCTGACCATACTTCACCACGCTGGTCAATGTGTACTGACCATACTTCACCACGCTGGTCAATGTGTACTGACCATACTTCACCACGCTGGTCAATGTGTACTGACCATACTTCACCACCCTGGTCAATGTGGACTGACCATACTTCACCACTCTGGTCAATGTGTACTGACCATACTTCACCACCCTGGTCAATGTGTACTGACCATACTTCACCACGCTGGTCAATGTGTACTGACCATACTTCACCACCCTGGTCAATGTGTACTGACCATACTTCACCACGCTGGTCAATGTGTACTGACCAAACTTCACCACCCTGGTCAATGTGTACTGACCATACTTCACCACTCTGGTCAATGTGTACTGACCATACTTCACCACGCTGGTCGATGTGGACTGACCATACTTCACCACCCTGGTCAATGTGTACTGACCATACTTCACCACGCTGGTCAATGTGTACTGACCATACTTCACCACGCTGGTCAATGTGACCTGACCATACTTCACCACCCTGGTCAATGTGACCTGACCATACTTCACCACCCTGGTCAATGTGTACTGACCATACTTCACCACCCTGGTCAATGTGACCTGACCATACTTCACCACCCTGGTCAATGTGTACTGACCATACTTACCACCCTGGTCAATGTGTACTGACCATACTTCACCACGCTGATCAATGTGTACTGACCATACTTCACCACCCTGGTCAATGTGACCTGACCATACTTCACCACGCTGGTCAATGTGACCTGACCATACTTCACCACCCTGGTCAATGTGGACCGACCATACTTCACCACGCTGGTCAATGTGTACTGACCATACTTCACCACGCTGGTCAATGTGACCTGACCATACTTCACCACGCTGGTCAATGTGTACTGACCATACTTCACCACCCTGGTCAATGTGGACTGACCATACTTCACCACGCTGGTCAATGTGTACTGACCATACTTCACCACCATGGTCAATGTGGACTGACCATACTTCACCACGCTGGTCAATGTGTACTGACCATACTTCACCACGCTGGTCAATGTGTACTGACCATACTTCACCACCCTGGTCAATGTGTACTGACCATACTTCACCACGCTGGTCAATGTGTACTGACCATACTTCACCACGCTGGTCAATGTGTACTGACCATACTTCACCACCCTGGTCAATGTGACCTGACCATACTTCACCACGCTGGTCAATGTGTACTGACCATACTTCACCACGCTGGTCAATGTGTACTGACCATACTTCACCACGCTGGTCAATGTGTACTGACCATACTTCACCACCCTGGTCAATGTGGACTGACCATACTTCACCACTCTGGTCAATGTGTACTCACCATACTTCACCACTCTTGTCAATGTGTACTGACCATACTTCACCACGCTGGTCAATGTGTACTGACCATACTTCACCACGCTGGTCAATGTGTACTGACCATACTTCACCACGCTGGTCAATGTGTACTGACCATACTTAACCACGCTGGTCAATGTGTACTGACCATACTTCACCACGCTGGTCAATGTGTACTGACCATACTTCACCACGCTGGTCAATGTGTACTGACCATACTTCACCACCCTGGTCAATGTGGACTGACCATACTTCACCACTCTGGTCAATGTGTACTCACCATACTTCACCACTCTTGTCAATGTGTACTGACCATACTTCACCACGCTGGTCAATGTGTACTGACCATACTTCACCACGCTGGTCAATGTGTACTGACCATACTTCACCACGCTGGTCAATGTGTACTGACCATACTTAACCACGCTGGTCAATGTGTACTGACCATACTTCACCACGCTGGTCAATGTGTACTGACCATACTTCACCACGCTGGTCAATGTGCACTGACCATACTTCACCACGCTGGTCAATGTGTACTGACCATACTTCACCACTCTGGTCAATGTGCACTGACCATACTTCACCACGCTGGTCAATGTGTACTGACCATACTTCACCACTCTGGTCAATGTGTACTGACCATACTTCACCACGCTGGTCAATGTGTACTGACCATACTTCACCACGCTGGTCAATGTGTACTGACCATACTTCACCACGCTGGTCAATGTGTACTGACCATACTTCACCACGCTGGTCAATGTGTACTGACCATACTTCGCCACGCTGGTCAATGTGTACTGACCATACTTCACCACTCTGGTCAATGTGTACCGACCATACTTCACCACGCTGGTCAATGTGACCTGACCATACTTCACCACGCTGGTCAATGTGTACTTACCATACTTCACCACGCTGGTCAATGTGACCTGACCATACTTCACCACGCTGGTCAATGTGAACTGACCATACTTCACCACCCTGGTCAATGTGACCTGACCATACTTCACCACGCTGGTCAATGTGTACTGACCATACTTCACCACCCTGGTCAATGTGACCTGACCATACTTCACCACGCTGGTCAATGTGTACTGACCATACTTCACCACGCTGGTCAATGTGTACTGACCATACTTCACCACGCTGGTCAATGTGTACTGACCATACTTCACCACCCTGGTCAATGTGGACTGACCATACTTCACCACTCTGGTCAATGTGTACTGACCATACTTCACCACCCTGGTCAATGTGTACTGACCATACTTCACCACGCTGGTCAATGTGACCTGACCATACTTCACCACCCTGGTCAATGTGTACTGACCATACTTCACCACGCTGGTCAATGTGTACTGACCATACTTCACCACCCTGGTCAATGTGTACTGACCATACTTCACCACGCTGGTCAATGTGTACTGACCAAACTTCACCACCCTGGTCAATGTGTACTGACCATACTTCACCACTCTGGTCAATGTGTACTGACCATACTTCACCACGCTGGTCGATGTGGACTGACCATACTTCACCACCCTGGTCAATGTGTACTGACCATACTTCACCACGCTGGTCAATGTGTACTGACCATACTTCACCACGCTGGTCAATGTGACCTGACCATACTTCACCACCCTGGTCAATGTGACCTGACCATACTTCACCACCCTGGTCAATGTGTACTGACCATACTTCACCACCCTGGTCAATGTGACCTGACCATACTTCACCACCCTGGTCAATGTGTACTGACCATACTTACCACCCTGGTCAATGTGTACTGACCATACTTCACCACGCTGATCAATGTGTACTGACCATACTTCACCACCCTGGTCAATGTGACCTGACCATACTTCACCACGCTGGTCAATGTGACCTGACCATACTTCACCACCCTGGTCAATGTGGACCGACCATACTTCACCACGCTGGTCAATGTGTACTGACCATACTTCACCACGCTGGTCAATGTGACCTGACCATACTTCACCACGCTGGTCAATGTGTACTGACCATACTTCACCACCCTGGTCAATGTGGACTGACCATACTTCACCACGCTGGTCAATGTGTACTGACCATACTTCACCACCATGGTCAATGTGGACTGACCATACTTCACCACGCTGGTCAATGTGTACTGACCATACTTCACCACGCTGGTCAATGTGTACTGACCATACTTCACCACCCTGGTCAATGTGTACTGACCATACTTCACCACGCTGGTCAATGTGTACTGACCATACTTCACCACGCTGGTCAATGTGTACTGACCATACTTCACCACCCTGGTCAATGTGTACTGACCATACTTCACCACGCTGGTCAATGTGGACTGACCATACTTCACCACGCTGGTTAATGTGTACTGACCATACTTCACCACGCTGGTCAATGCGACCTGACCATACTTCACCACGCTGGTCAATGTTTACTGACCACACTTCACCACGCTGGTCAATGTTTACTGACCACACTTCACCACGCTGGTCAATGTTTACTGACCACACTTCACCACGCTGGTCAATGTGTACTGACCATACTTCACCACGCTGGTCAATGTGTACTGACCATACTTCACCACGCTGGTCAATGTGTACTGACCATACTTCACCACCCTGGTCAATGTGTACTGACCATACTTCACCACCCTGGTCAATGTGTACTGACCATACTTCACCACGCTGGTCAATGCGACCTGACCATACTTCACCACGCTGGTCAATGTTTACTGACCACACTTCACCACGCTGGTCAATGTGTACTGACCATACTTCACCACGCTGGTCAATGTGCACTGACCATACTTCACCACGCTGGTCAATGTGTACTGACCATACTTCACCACCCTGGTCAATGTGTACTCACCATACTTCACCACACTGGTCAATGTGAACTGACCATACTTCACCACGCTGGTCAATGTGTACTGACCATACTTCACCACTCTTGTCAATGTGTACTGACCATACTTCACCACGCTGGTCAATGTGTACTGACCATACTTCACCACGCTGGTCAATGTGTACTGACCATACTTCACCACGCTGGTCAATGTGTACTGACCATACTTCACCACGCTGGTCAATGTGTACTGACCATACTTCACCACCCTGGTCAATGTGTACTGACCATACTTCACCACCCTGGTCAATGTGTACTGACCATACTTCACCACGCTGGTCAATGCGACCTGACCATACTTCACCACGCTGGTCAATGTTTACTGACCACACTTCACCACGCTGGTCAATGTGTACTGACCATACTTCACCACGCTGGTCAATGTGCACTGACCATACTTCACCACGCTGGTCAATGGGAACTGACCATACTTCACCACGCTGGTCAATGTGTACTGACCATACTTCACCACGCTGGTCAATGTGTACTGACCATACTTCACGCTGGTCAATGTGACCTGACCATACTTCACCACGCTGGTCAATGGGAACTGACCATACTTCACCACGCTGGTCAATGTGTACTGACCATACTTCACCACGCTGGTCAATGTGTACTGACCATACTTCACCACGCTGGTCAATGTGTACTGACCATACATCACCACGCTGGTCAATGTGTGCTGACCATACTTCACCACGCTGGTCAATGTGAACTGACCATACTTCACCACGCTGGTCAATGTGTACTGACCATACTTCACCACGCTGGTCAATGTGTACTGACCATACTTCACCACGCTGGTCAATGTGGACTGACCATACTTCACCACGCTGGTCAATGTGTACTGACCATACTTCGCCACGCTGGTCAATGTGTACTGACCATACTTCACCACTCTGGTCAATGTGTACCGACCATACTTCACCACGCTGGTCAATGTGACCTGACCATACTTCACCACGCTGGTCAATGTGTACTGACCATACTTCACCACGCTGGTCAATGTGACCTGACCATACTTCACCACGCTGGTCAATGTGAACTGACCATACTTCACCACCCTGGTCAATGTGACCTGACCATACTTCACCACGCTGGTCAATGTGTACTGACCATACTTCACCACCCTGGTCAATGTGACCTGACCATACTTCACCACGCTGGTCAATGTGTACTGACCATACTTCACCACGCTGGTCAATGTGTACTGACCATACTTCACCACGCTGGTCAATGTGTACTGACCATACTTCACCACCCTGGTCAATGTGGACTGACCATACTTCACCACTCTGGTCAATGTGTACTGACCATACTTCACCACCCTGGTCAATGTGTACTGACCATACTTCACCACGCTGGTCAATGTGACCTGACCATACTTCACCACCCTGGTCAATGTGTACTGACCATACTTCACCACGCTGGTCAATGTGTACTGACCATACTTCACCACCCTGGTCAATGTGTACTGACCATACTTCACCACGCTGGTCAATGTGTACTGACCAAACTTCACCACCCTGGTCAATGTGTACTGACCATACTTCACCACTCTGGTCAATGTGTACTGACCATACTTCACCACGCTGGTCGATGTGGACTGACCATACTTCACCACCCTGGTCAATGTGTACTGACCATACTTCACCACGCTGGTCAATGTGTACTGACCATACTTCACCACGCTGGTCAATGTGACCTGACCATACTTCACCACCCTGGTCAATGTGACCTGACCATACTTCACCACCCTGGTCAATGTGTACTGACCATACTTCACCACCCTGGTCAATGTGACCTGACCATACTTCACCACCCTGGTCAATGTGTACTGACCATACTTACCACCCTGGTCAATGTGTACTGACCATACTTCACCACGCTGATCAATGTGTACTGACCATACTTCACCACCCTGGTCAATGTGACCTGACCATACTTCACCACGCTGGTCAATGTGACCTGACCATACTTCACCACCCTGGTCAATGTGGACCGACCATACTTCACCACGCTGGTCAATGTGTACTGACCATACTTCACCACGCTGGTCAATGTGACCTGACCATACTTCACCACGCTGGTCAATGTGTACTGACCATACTTCACCACCCTGGTCAATGTGGACTGACCATACTTCACCACGCTGGTCAATGTGTACTGACCATACTTCACCACCATGGTCAATGTGGACTGACCATACTTCACCACGCTGGTCAATGTGTACTGACCATACTTCACCACGCTGGTCAATGTGTACTGACCATACTTCACCACCCTGGTCAATGTGTACTGACCATACTTCACCACGCTGGTCAATGTGTACTGACCATACTTCACCACGCTGGTCAATGTGTACTGACCATACTTCACCACCCTGGTCAATGTGTACTGACCATACTTCACCACGCTGGTCAATGTGGACTGACCATACTTCACCACGCTGGTTAATGTGTACTGACCATACTTCACCACGCTGGTCAATGCGACCTGACCATACTTCACCACGCTGGTCAATGTTTACTGACCACACTTCACCACGCTGGTCAATGTTTACTGACCACACTTCACCACGCTGGTCAATGTGTACTGACCATACTTCACCACGCTGGTCAATGTGTACTGACCATACTTCACCACGCTGGTCAATGTGTACTGACCATACTTCACCACCCTGGTCAATGTGTACTGACCATACTTCACCACCCTGGTCAATGTGTACTGACCATACTTCACCACGCTGGTCAATGCGACCTGACCATACTTCACCACGCTGATCAATGTTTACTGACCACACTTCACCACGCTGGTCAATGTGTACTGACCATACTTCACCACGCTGGTCAATGTGCACTGACCATACTTCACCACGCTGGTCAATGTGTACTGACCATACTTCACCACCCTGGTCAATGTGTACTCACCATACTTCACCACACTGGTCAATGTGAACTGACCATACTTCACCACGCTGGTCAATGTGTACTGACCATACTTCACCACTCTTGTCAATGTGTACTGACCATACTTCACCACGCTGGTCAATGTGTACTGACCATACTTCACCACGCTGGTCAATGTGTACTGACCATACTTCACCACGCTGGTCAATGTGTACTGACCATACTTCACCACGCTGGTCAATGTGTACTGACCATACTTCACCACCCTGGTCAATGTGTACTGACCATACTTCACCACCCTGGTCAATGTGTACTGACCATACTTCACCACGCTGGTCAATGCGACCTGACCATACTTCACCACGCTGGTCAATGTTTACTGACCACACTTCACCACGCTGGTCAATGTGTACTGACCATACTTCACCACGCTGGTCAATGTGCACTGACCATACTTCACCACGCTGGTCAATGGGAACTGACCATACTTCACCACGCTGGTCAATGTGTACTGACCATACTTCACCACGCTGGTCAATGTGTACTGACCATACTTCACGCTGGTCAATGTGACCTGACCATACTTCACCACGCTGGTCAATGGGAACTGACCATACTTCACCACGCTGGTCAATGTGTACTGACCATACTTCACCACGCTGGTCAATGTGTACTGACCATACTTCACCACGCTGGTCAATGTGTACTGACCATACATCACCACGCTGGTCAATGTGTGCTGACCATACTTCACCACGCTGGTCAATGTGAACTGACCATACTTCACCACGCTGGTCAATGTGTACTGACCATACTTCACCACGCTGGTCAATGTGTACTGACCATACTTCACAACGCTGGTCAATGTGGACTGACCATACTTCACCACGCTGGTCAATGTGTACTGACCATACTTCACCATGCTGGTCAATGTGTACTGACCATACTTCACCACGCTGGTCAATGTGTACTGACCATACTTCACCACGCTGGTCAATGTGACCTGACCATACTTCACCACGCTGGTCAATGTGGACTGACCATACTTCACCACGCTGGTCAATGTGTACTGACCATACTTCACCACTCTGGTCAATGCGACCTGACCATACTTCACCACTCTGGTCAATGTGACCTGACCATACTTCACCACGCTGGTCAATGTGTACTGACCATACTTCACCACGTTGGTCAATGTGTACTGACCATACTTCACCACGCTGGTCAATGTGTACTGACCATACTTCACCACGCTGGTCAATGTGTACTGACCATACTTCACCACCATGGTCAATGTGGACTGACAATACTTCACCACGCTGGTCAATGTGTACTGACCATACTTCACCACCCTGGTCAACGTGTACTGACCATACTTCACCACTCTGGTCAATGTGACCTGACCATACTTCACCACCCTGGTCAATGTGTACTGACCATACTTCACCACGCTGGTCAATGTGACCTGATCATACTTCACCACGCTGGTCAATGTGACCTGACCATACTTCACCACCCTGGTCAATGTGTACTGACCATACTTCACCACCCTGGTCAATGTGACCTGACCATACTTCACCACCCTGGTCAATGTGTACTGACCATACTTACCACCCTGGTCAATGTGTACTGACCATACTTCACCACGCTGATCAATGTGTACTGACCATACTTCACCACCCTGGTCAATGTGACCTGACCATACTTCACCACGCTGGTCAATGTGACCTGACCATACTTCACCACCCTGGTCAATGTGGACCGACCATACTTCACCACGCTGGTCAATGTGTACTGACCATACTTCACCACGCTGGTCAATGTGACCTGACCATACTTCACCACGCTGGTCAATGTGTACTGACCATACTTCACCACCCTGGTCAATGTGGACTGACCATACTTCACCACGCTGGTCAATGTGTACTGACCATACTTCACCACTCTGGTCAATGTGTACTGACCATACTTCACCACGCTGGTCAATGTGGACTGACCATACTTCACCACGCTGGTTAATGTGTACTGACCATACTTCACCACGCTGGTCAATGCGACCTGACCATACTTCACCACGCTGGTCAATGTGGACTGACCATACTTCACCACGCTGGTCAATGTTTACTGACCACACTTCACCACGCTGGTCAATGTGTACTGACCATACTTCACCACGCTGGTCAATGTGTACTGACCATACTTCACCACGCTGGTCAATGTGTACTGACCATACTTCACCACCCTGGTCAATGTGTACTGACCATACTTCACCACCCTGGTCAATGTGTACTGACCATACTTCACCACGCTGGTCAATGCGACCTGACCATACTTCACCACGCTGGTCAATGTTTACTGACCACACTTCACCACGCTGGTCAATGTTTACTGACCACACTTCACCACGCTGGTCAATGTGTACTGACCATACTTCACCACGCTGGTCAATGTGTACTGACCATACTTCACCACGCTGGTCAATGTGTACTGACCATACTTCACCACCCTGGTCAATGTGTACTGACCATACTTCACCACCCTGGTCAATGTGTACTGACCATACTTCACCACGCTGGTCAATGCGACCTGACCATACTTCACCACGCTGGTCAATGTTTACTGACCACACTTCACCACGCTGGTCAATGTGTACTGACCATACTTCACCACGCTGGTCAATGTGCACTGACCATACTTCACCATGCTGGTCAATGTGTACTGACCATACTTCACCACCCTGGTCAATGTGTACTCACCATACTTCACCACACTGGTCAATGTGAACTGACCATACTTCACCACGCTGGTCAATGTGTACTGACCATACTTCACCACTCTTGTCAATGTGTACTGACCATACTTCACCACGCTGGTCAATGTGTACTGACCATACTTCACCACGCTGGTCAATGTGTACTGACCATACTTCACCACGCTGGTCAATGTGTACTGACCATACTTCACCACGCTGGTCAATGTGTACTGACCATACTTCACCACGCTGGTCAATGTGTACTGACCATACTTCACCACGCTGGTCAATGTGCACTGACCATACTTCACCACGCAGGTCAATGTGTACTGACCATACTTCACCACTCTGGTCAATGTGCACTGACCATACTTCACCACGCTGGTCAATGTGTACTGACCATACTTCACCACTCTGGTCAATGTGTACTGACCATACTTCACCACGCTGGTCAATGTGTACTGACCATACTTCACCACGCTGGTCAATGTGTACTGACCATACTTCACCACGCTGGTCAATGTGTACTGACCATACTTCACCACGCTGGTCAATGTGTACTGACCATACTTCGCCACGCTGGTCAATGTGTACTGACCATACTTCACCACTCTGGTCAATGTGTACCGACCATACTTCACCACGCTGGTCAATGTGACCTGACCATACTTCACCACGCTGGTCAATGTGTACTGACCATACTTCACCACGCTGGTCAATGTGACCTGACCATACTTCACCACGCTGGTCAATGTGAACTGACCATACTTCACCACCCTGGTCAATGTGACCTGACCATACTTCACCACGCTGGTCAATGTGTACTGACCATACTTCACCACGCTGGTCAATGTGTACTGACCATACTTCACCACGCTGGTCAATGTGTACTGACCATACTTCACCACTCTGGTCAATGTGTACTGACCATACTTCACCACTCTTGTCAATGTGTACTGACCATACTTCACCACGCTGGTCAATGTGTACTGACCATACTTCACCACGCTGGTCAATGTGTACTGACCATACTTCACCACGCTGGTCAATGTGTACTGACCATACTTCACCACGCTGGTCAATGTGTACTGACCATACTTCACCACGCTGGTCAATGTGTACTGACCATACTTCACCACGCTGGTCAATGTGCACTGACCATACTTCACCACGCTGGTCAATGTGTACTGACCATACTTCACCACTCTGGTCAATGTGCACTGACCATACTTCACCACGCTGGTCAATGTGTACTGACCATACTTCACCACTCTGGTCAATGTGTACTGACCATACTTCACCACGCTGGTCAATGTGTACTGACCATACTTCACCACGCTGGTCAATGTGTACTGACCATACTTCACCACGCTGGTCAATGTGTACTGACCATACTTCACCACGCTGGTCAATGTGTACTGACCATACTTCACCACGCTGGTCAATGTGTACTGACCATACTTCGCCACGCTGGTCAATGTGTACTGACCATACTTCACCACTCTGGTCAATGTGTACCGACCATACTTCACCACGCTGGTCAATGTGACCTGACCATACTTCACCACGCTGGTCAATGTGTACTGACCATACTTCACCACGCTGGTCAATGTGACCTGACCATACTTCACCACGCTGGTCAATGTGAACTGACCATACTTCACCACCCTGGTCAATGTGACCTGACCATACTTCACCACGCTGGTCAATGTGTACTGACCATACTTCACCACCCTGGTCAATGTGACCTGACCATACTTCACCACGCTGGTCAATGTGTACTGACCATACTTCACCACGCTGGTCAATGTGTACTGACCATACTTCACCACGCTGGTCAATGTGTACTGACCATACTTCACCACCCTGGTCAATGTGGACTGACCATACTTCACCACTCTGGTCAATGTGTACTGACCATACTTCACCACCCTGGTCAATGTGTACTGACCATACTTCACCACGCTGGTCAATGTGACCTGACCATACTTCACCACCCTGGTCAATGTGTACTGACCATACTTCACCACGCTGGTCAATGTGTACTGACCATACTTCACCACCCTGGTCAATGTGTACTGACCATACTTCACCACGCTGGTCAATGTGTACTGACCAAACTTCACCACCCTGGTCAATGTGTACTGACCATACTTCACCACTCTGGTCAATGTGTACTGACCATACTTCACCACGCTGGTCGATGTGGACTGACCATACTTCACCACCCTGGTCAATGTGTACTGACCATACTTCACCACGCTGGTCAATGTGTACTGACCATACTTCACCACGCTGGTCAATGTGACCTGACCATACTTCACCACCCTGGTCAATGTGACCTGACCATACTTCACCACTCTGGTCAATGTGCACTGACCATACTTCACCACTCTGGTCAATGCGGACTGACCATACTTCACCATGCTGGTCAATGTGTACTGACCATACTTCACCACGCTGGTCAATGTGTACTGACCATACTTCACCACGCTGGTCAATGTGACCTGACCATACTTCACCACGCTGGTCAATGTGTACTGACCATACTTCACCACGCTGGTCAATGTGACCTGACCATACTTCACCACCCTGGTCAATGTGTACTGACCATACTTCACCACGCTGGTCAATGTGTACTGACCATACTTCACCACCCTGGTCAATGTGTACTGACCATACTTCACCACCCTGGTCAATGTGTAATGACCATACTTCACCACGCTGGTCAATGTGTACTGGCCATACTTCACCACCCTGATCAATGTGTACTGACCATACTTCACCACCCTGGTCAATGTGTACTGACCATACTTCACCACGCTGGTCAATGTGTACTGACCATACTTCACCACCCTGGTCAATGTGTACTGACCATACTTCACCACCCTGGTCAATGTGTACTGACCATACTTCACACCGCTGGTCAATGTGGACTGACCATACTTCACCACCCTGGTCAATGTGGACTGACCATACTTCACCACCCTGGTCAATGTGTACTGACCATACTTCACCACGCTGGTCAATGTGTACTGACCATACTTCACCACTCTGGTCAATGTGGACTGACCATACTTCACCAATCTGGTCAATGCGACCTGACCATACTTCACCACGCTGGTCAATGTGTACTGACCATACTTCACCACTCTGGTCAATGTGGACTGACCATACTTCACCACCCTGGTCAATGTGTACTGACCATACTTCACACCGCTGGTCAATGTGGACTGACCATACTTCACCACCCTGGTCAATGTGGACTGACCATACTTCACCACGCTGGTCAATGTGGACTGACCATACTTCACCACCCTGGTCAATGTGTATTGACCATACTTCACCACGCTGGTCAATGCGACCTGACCATACTTCACCACGCTGGTCAATGCGGACTGACCATACTTCACCACTCTGGTTAATGTGTACTGACCATACTTCACCACGCTGGTCAATGTGTACTGACCATACTTCACCACGCTGGTCAATGCGACCTGACCATACTTCACCACGCTGGTCAATGCGGACTGACCATACTTCACCACCCTGGTCAATGTGTATTGACCATACTTCACCACGCTGGTCAATGCGACCTGACCATACTTCACCACGCTGGTCAATGTGGACTGACCATACTTCACCACCCTGGTCAATGTGTATTGACCATACTTCACCACGCTGGTCAATGCGACCTGACCATACTTCATCACGCTGGTCAATGCGGACTGACCATACTTCACCACGCTGGTCAATGTGTACTGACCATACTTCACCACGCTGGTCAATGTGACCTGACCATACTTCACCACGCTGGTCAATGCGTGCTAACCATTGTGCCACCGCTCCCCCCGTTGCCCTAAACGTGCTCAACCTGCGCAAATATTAAACGCCGTGTATATTACGATGATAAAATAAACATTAGGCGAGTAATTTAAGAGTTGTGTTTAATTAAAAGTTTACTCACGCGAGCCCCCAGCGCAGCCGTTTCCACTTTTCCCGCCAAAAACAAACCGTCACCAAAACCAACACCGCAAACTCTTCACGTTCCCACTTGGACGACTAACTTCAGCTTAATTATTAATTATCTATCACTCGTGACTCACTCTCTCTATACACACGCGCGCGTGTGTACATTTACACGATGAGGAGATTATTTACTTTGTTAACAAAACAACCTCGCGGTGGCCTTCAGGGACTGAGAGGCGCTGCCGAGGGCGCGAGGGTGGGGGGAGGCAGCCGGGGCCATGTGACCCGGAGTCACAAAAAGCGCGGGAAATTTGAAAAACCTCGCCTGGTCTACAGGAGGTCGTAGCTCATAGTTTAATTTACTTGGTATAGCCCTGTGAGCCATTCGGCTCTTGAATCGGGTGCAACCACAACAAACAAAAAAACATGAACAAGAAAACATCTTAAAGTGATTATGTGACTGTGCAAACAGAAAATCCAGGGAAAAAAACATAAAAAATATTCCTGAAATAGCACCGTACACCAACGCTGTGTGCAAAAAATCCCAGTGGGATGCAAGTCAAAATAACAACAACAACAACCACAAGACAACTAAGATTAAGGACATCAGTCTAATTCCGTACTACAATAAACAAAAACATGGCCAAAAAAAACGTTTTCGAAATCACCAAAATAAAAGCCATACATGCAATGTAACAGTGATCATAGGGACTGTGACCGAATTTTTAACAATAAACTACATAAATAAATTATAACACCAAAATCTAGAGCCATATTTTAGGCCACTGAATAGCAGTGGCAGCTAGGGGTGTACAACTCCTCTAGAGCAGTTTTGATCTCATAGGTAGTGATTCAAGTTGCAGTTTATTGGCAATAGCATTCCAGACCCTGGGGGCATCAATAGCAAAGGCCCTTCCTCCGGTTTTTGCACGGCAATAGGGAATGTGAAGCTGGTAAATGAGCGAAGACCTGAGGTCAAATTTGTTCTTTGAAACAGAGAGGAGATCCAGTAGGTAGTCTGCAGATTTTTTTGTAAGTACATCGTGAATAAATAAGATCTGGTGCACAAGCTGTCGAACATTAAGAGATGTTAAGTTTGACCCAATGTAGAGATCACAGTGGTGAGTCCTATATGGGCAGTTCAATGTAAATCTTAAGGCCGAGTGATAGATGGAATCAAGCTTCTTCAGTACAGTACTTTGGGCTGATTTATACACGATGTCACAATAGTCAAGTAGAGGCAGTATGGTAGCTTTTATCAATTCCAAACGGAACATTGGGGGGAAGCAGTGCTTGTGTCGATACAGAAAACCAATTTTTATTTGTGTCTTTTTACCAATATAATCAATGTGATCTTCAAAACTAAGTTTTGAATCCAGGATGACCCCAAGATACTTATAGATATTAACATGCTCTATTTGATAATTATTCAAGGAATGTAATTGGGGAAAAATAACTTCCTGCTTTAGTCCCGGAGAGAAGCATAGCACCTTGGTTTTGGAGGTATTCAGGACTAGTTTAAGAGAAACTAGCTGATGTTGTAGTTTGTTGAAATCACCCTGGAGCTTAGCAATCACGTCATCCGGAGAGCGGCCAGCAGTAATCAGTATCGTGTCATCTGCAAAAAGATTTACCCTGGAATTATCCAGTTCAGTGGCCAAGTCATTGACATACATACATACACACACACAGATACACACACAGATACACACACACAGAGACACACATACACACACATACACACAGATACACACACTATTACACTATTCAACTACAGACGAGAGACCTTCTGCAGTGATCTGTCAGTGCAGGAGCGGAGCTGCTGTGAGGCGAGGTGCTTGGAGCTCTCTGATTGGTCCAAGCGGCGACTTGGAGCCAATCAGATTTGGTTCCTCCCTAGCCACGTGACGCGGGATTTTTTTTTCCCGCAAAATTTTTGAGGCTCCTCCTCGGCCAGGCGCCATTTTGAGAGTCGTGAGGTGCGGATTTGAATTTTTTTTATTTCGGAGCAGAAATTAACGACGATGACGACCCCCCAGGGGTGCGAGATCGCCTCTCGTGAGGGAAAACGTGAGGTAAAAAGTGGCCTCAAATGTCCAGCCCGTGATTCGCAGATAGTTTAAATATGCACTGTTGAATTTATGGGCAGTGTTGGGTCTATGGGGCGGTGCTGAATCTATGGGGCAGTGTTGAGTCTATGGGCAGTGCTGAGTCTATGGGGCAGTGCTGAGTCTATGGGGCAGTGTTGAGTCTATGGTGCAGTGTTGAGTCTATGGGGCAGTGTTGAGTCTATGGGCAGTGCTGAGTCTATGGGGCAGTGCTGAGTCTATGGTGCAGTGTTGAGTCTATGGGGCAGTGTTGAGTCTATGGGCAGTGCTGAGTCTATGGGGCAGTGTTGAGTCTATGGTGCAGTGCTGAGTCTATGGGGCAGTGCTGAGTCTATGGGGCAGTGCTGAGTCTATGGGGCAGTGCTGAGTCTATGGGGCAGTGCTGAGTATATGGGGCAGTGCTGAGTCTATGGGGCAGTGCTGAGTCTATGGGACAGTGCTGAGTCTATGGGCAGTGTTGAGTCTATGGTGCAGTGCTGAGTCTATGGGACAGTGCTGAGTCTATGGGGCAGTGCTGAGTCTATGGTGCAGTGTTGAGTCTATGGACAGTGCTGAGTCTATGGGGCAGTGCTGAGTCTATGGGGCAGTGTTGAGTCTATGGGGCAGTGTTGAGTCTATGGGACAGTGCTGAGTCTATGGCACAGTGTTGAGTCTATGGGACAGTGCTGAGTCTATGGGGCAGTGCTGAGGCTATGGTCATTGACAAAATACAAACGATTTAATTTGTGAATAGTTTACCTCGTGAGGGGCATAAGATGTGCCAGTATTCGTCGAGATGACTGTTTTCTTTACACCCCGCGAGTAATTTATTGCTTAAAGGAGACATCGTGGAGGGAAACAATGGGAGTGATATAAAACTACATCTGTGTGCTTTGTGGTTGTTCCTACACGAATGTAGACTGTAGTAATGGTTATTAACCAGAGTGTACTGACAGTCTATAATGTAGACTGTAGTAATGGTTATTAAGTATGGTGAGTGTACTGACAGTCTATAATGTAGACTGTAGTAATGGTTATTAAGTATGGTGAGTGTACTAACAGTCTATAATGTAGACTGTAGCCTGGTTATTAAGTATGGTGAGTGTACTGACAGTCTATAATGTAGACTGTAGTAATGGTTATTAAGTATGGTGAGTGTACTGACAGTCTATAATGTAGACTGTGGTAATGGTTATTAAGTATGGTGAGTGTACTAACAGTCTATAATGTAGACTGTAGCCTGGTTATTAAGTATGGTGAGTGTACTGACAGTCTATAATGTAGACTGTAGTAATGGTTATTAAGCTGAGTGAGTGTACTGACAGTTTATAATGTAGACTGTAGTAATGGTTATTAAGTATGGTGAGTGTACTGAGAGTCTATAATGTAGACTGTAGCCTGGTTATTAAGTATGGTGAGTGTAATGACAGTCTATAATGTAAACTGTAGCCTGGTTATTAAGTATGGTGAGTGTACTGACAGTCTATAATATAGACTGTAGTAATGATTATTAAGTATGGTGAGTGTACTGACAGTTTATAATGTAGACTGTAGTAATGGTTAAGTATGGTGAGTGAGTTTACTGACAGTCTATAATGTAGACTGTAGTAATGGTTATTAAGTATGGTGAGTGTACTGACAGTCTATAATGTAGACTGTAGTAATGGTTATTAAGTATGGTGAGTGTACTGACAGTTTATAATGTAGACTGTAGTAATGGTTATTAAGTATGGTGAGTGTACTGAGAGTCTATAATGTAGACTGTAGCCTGGTTATTAAGTATGGTGAGTGTAATGACAGTCTATAATGTAAACTGTAGCCTGGTTATTAAGTATGGTGAGTGTACTGACAGTCTATAATGTAGACTGTAGTAATGGTTATTAAGTATGGTGAGTGTACTGACAGTCTATAATGTAGACTGTAGTAATGGTTATTAACCTGAGTGAGTTTACTGACAGTCTATAATGTAGACTGTAGTAATGGTTATTAAGTATGGTGAGTGTACTGACAGTCTATAATGTAGACTGTAGTAATGGTTATTAAGTATGGTGAGTGTACTGACAGTCTATAATGTAGACTGTAGTAATGGTTATTAAGTATGGTGAGTGTACTGACAGTCTATAATGTAGACTGTAGTAATGGTTATTAAGTATGGTGAGTGTACTGACAGTCTATAATGTAGACTGTAGTAATGGTTATTAAGCTGAGTGAGTGTACTGACAGTCTATAATGTAGACTGTAGCCTGGTTATTAAGCTGAGTGTACTGACAGTCTATAATGTAGACTGTAGTAATGGTTATTTATTATGGTGAGTGTACTGACAGTCTATAATGTAGACTGTAGTAATGGTTATTAAGTATGGTGAGTTTACTGACAGTCTATAATGTAGACTGTAGTAATGGTTATTAACCTGAGTGAGTGTACTGACAGTCTATAATGTAGACTGTAGCCTGGTTCTTAACCTTGGTGAGTGTACTGACAGTCTATAATGTAGACTAGTAATGGTTATTAACCTGAGTGAGTGTACTGACAGTCTATAATGTAGACTGTAGTAATGGTTATTAAGCTGAGTGAGTGTACTGACAGTCTATAATGTAGACTGTAGCCTGGTTATTCAGCTGGGTGAGTGTACTGACAGTCTATAATGTAGACTGTAGCCTGGTTATTAAGTATGGTGAGTGTACTGACAGTCTATAATGTAGACTGTAGTAATGGTTATTAAGTATGGTGAGTGTACTGACAGTCTAGAATGTAGACTGTAGCCTGGTTATTCAGTTGGGTGAGTGTACTGACAGTCTATAATGTAGACTGTAGTAATGGTTATTAAGTATGGTGAGTGTACTGACAGTCTATAATGTAGACTGTAGCCTGGTTATTAAGTATGGTGAGTGTACTGACAGTCTATAATGTAGACTGTAGTAATGGTTATTAAGCTGAGTGAGTGTACTGACAGTCTATAATGTAGGCTGTAGTAATGGTTATTAAGTATGGTGAGTGTACTGACAGTCTATAATGTAGACTGTAGCCTGGTTATTAAGTATGGTGAGTTTACTGACAGTCTATAATGTAGACTGTAGCCTGGTTATTAAGCTGAGTGTACTGACAGTCTATAATGTAGACTGTAGTAATGGTTATTTATTATGGTGAGTGTACTGACAGTCTATAATGTAGACTAGTAATGGTTATTAAGTATGGTGAGTTTACTTACAGTCTATAATGTAGACTGTAGTAATGGTTATTAACCTGAGTGAGTGTACTGACAGTCTATAATGTAGACTGTAGCCTGGTTATTCAGCTGGGTGAGTGTACTGACAGTCTATAATGTAGACTGTAGTAATGGTTATTTATTATGGTGAGTGTACTGACAGTCTATAATGTAGACTAGTAATGGTTATTAAGTATGGTGAGTTTACTTACAGTCTATAATGTAGACTGTAGTAATGGTTATTAACCTGAGTGAGTGTACTGACAGTCTATAATGTAGACTGTAGCCTGGTTATTCAGCTGGGTGAGTGTACTGACAGTCTATAATGTAGACTGTAGTAATGGTTATTAAGCTGAGTGAGTGTACTGACAGTTTATAATGTAGACTGTAGTAATGGTTATTAAGTATGGTGAGTGTACTGAGAGTCTATAATGTAGACTGTAGCCTGGTTATTAAGTATGGTGAGTGTAATGACAGTCTATAATGTAAACTGTAGCCTGGTTATTAAGTATGGTGAGTGTACTGACAGTCTATAATATAGACTGTAGTAATGATTATTAAGTATGGTGAGTGTACTGACAGTTTATAATGTAGACTGTAGTAATGGTTAAGTATGGTGAGTGAGTTTACTGACAGTCTATAATGTAGACTGTAGTAATGGTTATTAAGTATGGTGAGTGTACTGACAGTCTATAATGTAGACTGTAGTAATGGTTATTAAGTATGGTGAGTGTACTGACAGTTTATAATGTAGACTGTAGTAATGGTTATTAAGTATGGTGAGTGTACTGAGAGTCTATAATGTAGACTGTAGCCTGGTTATTAAGTATGGTGAGTGTAATGACAGTCTATAATGTAAACTGTAGCCTGGTTATTAAGTATGGTGAGTGTACTGACAGTCTATAATGTAGACTGTAGTAATGGTTATTAAGTATGGTGAGTGTACTGACAGTCTATAATGTAGACTGTAGTAATGGTTATTAACCTGAGTGAGTTTACTGACAGTCTATAATGTAGACTGTAGTAATGGTTATTAAGTATGGTGAGTGTACTGACAGTCTATAATGTAGACTGTAGTAATGGTTATTAAGTATGGTGAGTGTACTGACAGTCTATAATGTAGACTGTAGTAATGGTTATTAAGTATGGTGAGTGTACTGACAGTCTATAATGTAGACTGTAGTAATGGTTATTAAGTATGGTGAGTGTACTGACAGTCTATAATGTAGACTGTAGTAATGGTTATTAAGCTGAGTGAGTGTACTGACAGTCTATAATGTAGACTGTAGCCTGGTTATTAAGCTGAGTGTACTGACAGTCTATAATGTAGACTGTAGTAATGGTTATTTATTATGGTGAGTGTACTGACAGTCTATAATGTAGACTGTAGTAATGGTTATTAAGTATGGTGAGTTTACTGACAGTCTATAATGTAGACTGTAGTAATGGTTATTAACCTGAGTGAGTGTACTGACAGTCTATAATGTAGACTGTAGCCTGGTTCTTAACCTTGGTGAGTGTACTGACAGTCTATAATGTAGACTAGTAATGGTTATTAACCTGAGTGAGTGTACTGACAGTCTATAATGTAGACTGTAGTAATGGTTATTAAGCTGAGTGAGTGTACTGACAGTCTATAATGTAGACTGTAGCCTGGTTATTCAGCTGGGTGAGTGTACTGACAGTCTATAATGTAGACTGTAGCCTGGTTATTAAGTATGGTGAGTGTACTGACAGTCTATAATGTAGACTGTAGTAATGGTTATTAAGTATGGTGAGTGTACTGACAGTCTAGAATGTAGACTGTAGCCTGGTTATTCAGTTGGGTGAGTGTACTGACAGTCTATAATGTAGACTGTAGTAATGGTTATTAAGTATGGTGAGTGTACTGACAGTCTATAATGTAGACTGTAGCCTGGTTATTAAGTATGGTGAGTGTACTGACAGTCTATAATGTAGACTGTAGTAATGGTTATTAAGCTGAGTGAGTGTACTGACAGTCTATAATGTAGGCTGTAGTAATGGTTATTAAGTATGGTGAGTGTACTGACAGTCTATAATGTAGACTGTAGCCTGGTTATTAAGTATGGTGAGTTTACTGACAGTCTATAATGTAGACTGTAGCCTGGTTATTAAGCTGAGTGTACTGACAGTCTATAATGTAGACTGTAGTAATGGTTATTTATTATGGTGAGTGTACTGACAGTCTATAATGTAGACTAGTAATGGTTATTAAGTATGGTGAGTTTACTTACAGTCTATAATGTAGACTGTAGTAATGGTTATTAACCTGAGTGAGTGTACTGACAGTCTATAATGTAGACTGTAGCCTGGTTATTCAGCTGGGTGAGTGTACTGACAGTCTATAATGTAGACTGTAGTAATGGTTATTTATTATGGTGAGTGTACTGACAGTCTATAATGTAGACTAGTAATGGTTATTAAGTATGGTGAGTTTACTTACAGTCTATAATGTAGACTGTAGTAATGGTTATTAACCTGAGTGAGTGTACTGACAGTCTATAATGTAGACTGTAGCCTGGTTATTCAGCTGGGTGAGTGTACTGACAGTCTATAATGTAGACTAGTAATGGTTATTAAGTATGGTGAGTTTACTTACAGTCTATAATGTAGACTGTAGTAATGGTTATTAACCTGAGTGAGTGTACTGACAGTCTATAATGTAGACTGTAGCCTGGTTATTTAGCTGGGTGAGTGTACTGACAGTCTATAATGTAGACTGTAGCCTGGTTATTAAGAATGGTGAGTGTACTGACAGTCTATAATGTAGACTGTAGTAATAGTTATTAAGTATGGTGAGTGTACTGACAGTCTACAATGTAGACTGTAGTAATGGTTATTAAGTATGGTGAGTGTACTGACAGTCTAGAATGTAGACTGTAGCCTGGTTATTCAGCTGGGTGAGTGTACTGACAGTCTATAATGTAGACTGTAGTAATGGTTATTAAGTATGGTGACTGTACTGACAGTCTATAATGTAGACTGTAGCCTGGTTATTAAGTATGGTGAGTGTACTGACAGTCTATAATGTAGACTGTAGTAATGGTTATTAAGCTGAATGAGTGTACTGACAGTCTATAATGTAGACTGTAGTAATGGTTATTAAGTATGGTGAGTGTACTGGCAGTCTATAATGTAGACTGTAGCCTGGTTATTAGTATGGTGAGTGTACTGACAGTCTATAATGTAGACTGTAGCCTGGTTATTAAGTATGGTGAGTGTACTGACAGCCTATAATGTAGACTGTAGTAATGGTTATTAAGCTGAATGAGTGTACTGACAGTCTATAATGTAGACTGTTGTAATGGTTATTAAGTATGGTGAGTGTACTGGCAGTCTATAATGTAGACTGTAGTAATGGTTATTAAGTATGGTGAGTGTACTGACAGTCTATAATGTAGACTGTAGTAATGGTTATTAAGTATGGTGAGTGTACTGATAGTCTTTAATGTGTACTGTGTACTGATAGTCTTTAATGTCACAAGCGACCTGCCCATCACAAATGAAAGCTCAACACAAAGTGACTTCATCGTGTGGAAATGTATTGCAGTTAAATATTTTAAATGCGTGATGTTAATTCTAAATCTGGAGGGGGGGAAACCGGAGGAACCAGAAACAAATCCACGTGACCACGAGGCGAGAGACACTCACACTCCAAATATACTACCAGCAGCTCCACTGTCAACAACAACAACCGCAGTTCGCCACCAAGTGGCGGTGACGTCACCACGACACTTGTGCCAGGCCATGTGCACCTTGAGGCCACGTGAAATGTCGAACGCCCGCTGGCAGGAGGTCACGGGGCAGACCCAGGTGCCACGGGTCGACTGACTGAGACGACTGGCTGATGCACCACCTGTGCCCCCTACTGTGCCAACTTGCTGTCGTCAACGGATGGCACCTCAGCCAGCCAATCACAGTGGGTGACTTCCTCCAATATTTGAGGCACCGCAACCTCAGCAGGGTCATCCCCACTTTGTCCCACGTTTTCCTGGCTGAGGGATTTCCCCTTTACTAGGACCTCAGGAATGCTCAGAAAATCTGCAAACCTGTTCCTCGGGGTCGGATATTGGATCACCGTTCTTTCCCCTAATGACGGTAATAGGTGTGGCGCTGCAGGTTACTTTTTTGATGGAGTTAAATAGAGATTTGTGATCGCGGGCCACTGAGGCAGACTCCATCTCCTCAGCAACCCGCGACCACCACCCATCCTTGCAGCGCCTCACGGCTCCCCGAACCTCCGAGCGAAGGCTGCGGTAAGCCTCATTCTCCGACGTGGGACGCTGTAGCCAATGAGAGTGGGCCTGTCGATTTTTCTCAGCCAGCTTGAACACCTCCTCTTTTCAGCCAGGGTCTCTGGGGAGGTCTGGACCGTGTACCCAAAGCAGCCATTGCAACTACATGAGCTACAGTCCTAAACCTCGCCCATTTCCCCTCGACATCAAGAGGAGTGGGAGACGATGCCAATCCCAGCCGCAAGCGATGATGAAATTCTCGTTTGTAACTTTCATCAGCTAGCTGAGACCATGCCACTAAGGGTTTGAATGGGGTCCTGGGTGTACACCCACCACCGGAGTGGAAGAATTGCAGGTGCATCTTACAGATGACAAGTCGATGGTCAGTGGGCAGATCAGCTCCGCGGTCGGTCCTGGTGTCAAGGACATGGGCTCGCATTCGCTGTTCAGTCACTATGTAGTCCAGCAGATGTTCTTGCTTGGACCCGGCATGCATCCATGATGTGGTGTGGATGCTCCGATGCCGGAACAGTGTGTTGGTAATTACAAGCCCATGGGCTGCACAAAAATTTAGCAGCCTCCTGCCGTTGTTATTGAGCTGATCTGCCCGATGCCTTCCAATTACTCCAGACCAGGTGCCAGCATCATGACTAACTTGGGCATTGAAGTCACCCAACAAGATGACTATCCCGAGGGGCCACTTTAGCCAGCACCTGTGACAGGAGGTCATAGAAGGCATTTGACTCATTGGCCTTGCTTGCATCCCTCCACGGATGTTCGTCTTTGGTGGGGGCATAAATTACCATGACCACCACTCCTCGCCTGTGGTTGATGGGAAGGCGAGCCCAAAGTAGCCTGGAGCTTACAGCTTCCCACACCTCATCACCACGCTCCCACAGCCCTTCATTCTTTTATTCAGAAAAAGAGCCACACCCTGTTGTTTGGCAGTCTCCTGCCCCGTATAGAGGACTGTCCACCCCTCATGGTGGCAGGAGCCAGAGCCGGTCCACAGGACCTCCTTATTACCACAGAGATCCAGGCGGTACCGGTCCAGCTCTTGACAGAGGAGTGGCAGCCTCTCCTCCGCAGTGAGCATTCGAACATTCCACGTGGCCACACGTAGTGTTTTTTTTGTTGTTTTTGGAGGAGCCCCGAGAGGCTCCGCCAAATGGGGTTTGGTCAGGAGACGTCATAGACGCCTGTCCCCCCGGGGCCTCCGGCACAAGCTTATTTATAAAATGTTGTGGTCGTGGTTTAGTGGTAATTAATTGGAGGTGGAGGGGTTTCCAGCCCTTCACACCTGTCCAGAGCTCCCACTTAGCCACTGTGGTGGTTACAAACGCCATGAGGGGAAAGGCCAATCCGAATTGGCCCTCCCCCCCGGCACTGCCCACGGCAGCATTGCCCGTCCGGCACCACAAGGAGGTAGGGGGTTGTTTTGCCGGACACCACCACCATTACCACCACTACTACCACCAACACTACCACCACCATTACACCACCACTACTACCACCACCACTAGCACCACCACCACTTCCACCACTTCCACCATTACCACCACTACTACCATACACTACCATCACTACCACCACCACCACCATTACCACCACTACTACCAGCAACACTACCACCACCATTACACCACCACTACTACCACCGCCACTAGCACCATCACCACCACCACTTCTACCGCCACTTCCACCACCACCACCACCACTACTACCATACACTACCATCACTACCACCAATACCACCACCACCACTACTACCGTACACTACAATCACTACCATCACCACCACCATTACCAACATCACTACAATCACTGACCACCACCGCTACCACCAATACCACCACCACTACCAGGACGTTTGCGTGCTGAATGCTGGAATCTGATCCCGCGTCTCCTCCCTCTCCTCCGGCCCTCCCCCCTCACCAGCGGCCTCCCAGACGGCCTCCCCCAGCCCGGGCCCCGGCCCCGACCCCGGCCATGGCCACGGCCGCCCCCTCCGCGAGGGCTCGCTCCTCCTGGCCCATCCGGGTGCCCAAGCGCTCCGCGGAAGACGCCGGAGGAGGAGGAGCCGAGTCCCACGCGGCGCCCTCCAAGGTCGCTCGCCCGCTCCACGACGACGACGCTGGGGGGCCGGGGCCCGCGCCGGGGCCTCCCCGCCACGACCGTCATCTTCGTCGCCCCGTGACGTTCCGGGCTCTCGAGGGGGGGCGCCGCTGCCGGGAGACTCCGGCGGCGGCGGCGCCCCCCCAGGAGAGCTCCCGCGGCGGCGGCGGCGGCGGCGCCCGGCCGACGCCGGGAATCGGCCCGAGGGTCGCCCCGAAGCGCGGAGACGGCGGCGGAGAGTCGGGGCCGGCGCTCGGTGCCGACAAGTCGGCGGGCAAGGAGGAGGCGGAGGAGGCGGAGAGACGCAGGGAGGCCGCGGTTGGACCGCGTGCGGCGTGGAAGAGACACTTCGACTTTTGGTGGCAGGGCGTGGGCATGAGGGCGAGCAGCAGGAGGGGCGGAGGAGGAGGAGGCGGAGCGAGAGGAGAAGGAGGGGAAGAGGAGGCCGAGGCGGTGATGAAGGCGGAGGAGGAAGAGGAGGAGGAGGTTTTGGCCGGGCGGTCGCCGCTAAGCAAGCGGCGGGAGGTGGCGGCGGCGGCGGATTGCCCGGCGGGACCGAATCCCGATCCCTGCCCGGGCTCCTCTACCTGCCGTGCTCCTCCGCCTCCTCCGCCTCCTCCGTCTCCTCCGTCGCCGCCGGCTCCTCTTCCGCCGCCGCCGCCGCCGGCGGTCGCGGGCAAGCGGCGCTCGGCCCCGCGTGGGGCGACGTTCCACTTCTCCTCGCTGATGCCGCGGCCGCTGGCTGAGCCGCCGCCGCCCACCGAGAGGCGCCGGGGTCGCGCCCTGGAGAAGCAGCGGCAGCGACGGAAACAAATTCAGCAACAATACCGGCAGCAGAGAGCGTCGTCATCGTCGTTCAGCTGTTGGTCGTTCTCGGACGCATCGTCGTCGTCGTCTTCATCATCATCATCGTCATCGCCGGAGGAGGTGGTGGAGGGGGACGAGGCGAAGGAGCGGAGGGACGACGAGGAGGAGGTGGTGGTGGAGGGTGACGAGGTGAAGGAGCGGAGGGACGATGAGGAGGAGGAGGGGGAGGTGGTGGTGGAGGATGACGAGGTGAAGGAGCGGAGGGACGACGAGGAGGAGGAGGGAGAAGTGGTGGTGGAGGGTAACGAGGTGAAGGAGCGGAGGGATGAGGAGAAGGTGGTGGTGGAGGGTGACGAGGCGAAGGAGCGGAGGGACGAGGAGGAGGAGGTGGTGGTGGATGACGAGGTGAAGGAGCGGAGGGACGACGAGGAGGAGGAGGTGGTGGTGGAGGGTAACGAGGTGAAGGAGCGGAGGGACGAGGAGGAGGAGGTGGTGGTGGAGGGTGACGAGGCGAAGGAGCGGAGGGACGAGGAGGAGGAGGGGGAGGTGGTGGTGGAGGGTGACGAGGTGAAGGAGCGGACGGACGACGAGGAGGAGGAGGTGGTGGTGGAGGGTGACGAGGTGAAGGAGCGGAGGGACGAGGAGGAGGAGGTGGTGGAGTCTACGGGGGGCGTCCGCAGGCTGCTGCTGAAGTTTCGCGCCAGCCGCCTGCAGCCGAGCGTCGACAGAGCACGAGACGAGGAGGAGGCGGCGGACAACGAGGAGGAGGAGAACGAGGAGGAGGAGAGGAAGACGAGGAGGAGGAAGAAGAAGAAGAGGAGGAGGAGGAGGGGACTACGGAGATCACGCAGTGCAGCCGATGATGGCGACTGCAAGTCGGGCGACGGGGTGGAGGAGGAGGAGAGGGTGGCGAGTCTCAAGAGGGTGGAGGAGTGCCGGATTCTCAAGCAGATAGACGACATCATGGCTGAGATACACCAGCTGGAGGGGAGATGCAGGGTGAGGAGGAGCAGATGAGGTGTAGGGTGGTGAGGAGGGGCTGGGTGGTGAGGTGTAGGGTGGTGAGGAGGGGCTGGGTGGTGAGGTGTAGGGTGGTGAGGAGGAGCAGATGAGGTGTAGGGTGGTGAGGAGGGGCTGGGTGGTGAGGTGTAGGGTGGTGAGGTGGGACTGGGTGGTGGGTCTTCCTCTGGATTTGGAAACTCGACAGATATAACATCGATTTGGATTGGATGATTTTTTTCTTTCAGCCAGATTAAAATATGAGCGTGGGGAAGTCATCTACATCATTAGACCTCCTTTGGCAGTACCAAAATATAATAATAGGGGTTTTTCCCCTTTTTTCTGGCAACAAACTGAAACCTTTTTACAAGGATTCATATTACAGCATTAACCACAATACCTGCAGTCAAAATGCAAGCAAAAAACACGCACTATGATAATATATATGTGGAATTGTCCTTGAAACCGCTTGTTCCACACCAAGGGACGGCTTTCTTGAGAGCCTCGACCCAATTGGTGCTCGACCAGAGGACGCCAAAAGGTTTCAGTTTTCTTGCCACAAAAAAAGGGGAAACCCCTATGATGTGGAAGTCCTCGTTTCTGCCACTCAGTTGAGTACATCCAGCATCGTTTCTCCAAAAAACACGACTCTCAGTGAATGCTCTCGATGAATTTGACTTGCTTTTGTCTGAACACCCTGGCTGTGAAGTCGTATCGACGGCTGGGTGTCTGGCCGAATGAAAGTTATTATTATTTTTGTTTTATCTCAGGCCAAGCTGGATTACATGTAAAGGTAATAAATAAGTCGGGGACATCCATACGCTTGAACGTATGACATGGCACCTTGAGCATATTTGTGCATGCGTCTAGGGCTTCCTGTGAACGTAGCAGACGCCTGGATGCTACAAGGGGGGGGGGGGATGATGTAACGCCATTGTTGGGCTGTATGCGTATTACCACGGGAGCTGACCTGTAATAGCGGACATGTGTCAGCAGGGGGTGGTGTACAGACCAGGTGTGACGAACAGGGCCCCCAGACCCCAAGATGGGGGGGGGGGGGGGGGCTGGGGGATGTTCCAGGGCCCCCTAGAGAGTTCCAGAAGGCTTGGCCAGGGGCGGAGAGACCCTGGAACGGGGATAAAAGCCGGACCCCTGAACGGGTTTGGCGGTCCTCGTCCACCTGAAGCTCTGAAGAAGTCTCTGAGCGCTACCCTGAAGACCCTGAAGACCCTGAAGCGAAGAGCCCAGTGACCCTGGCTAGGGTCGGGTTCAGACATAACCAGTGTAGGGTTAGCGCTAGAACCAGAGTAAGGGCACCGTAGTGTGGAGGGACTGCCTCCTGAGGTTATCGGCTGTGAGGGGTCGTCACCCCTCTGTGCTGTGGTTCCCTTGTTGAATAAACGTGTTGCCTCCAGCGAACCGTCTCGCCTCGTCTTGGACCCACTGCACGTGTAACCTGTGGTAATGAAACCTCTTGTCGCAAAAAATTAGCGTCGTGCGAACGTGAAAGGTGTTAACGAAGTAAAAATAAATTTTGATTTTAAGCTTTCGTGACTGCTAGGAATTCATGTTCTTGGTTCTTTCGGTAAAGTCACCACGTAGAAGGGAAATAATACAATAATAAAAATATAAAACAATACAATTCTCACGACGTTTCAACTGCAACACAAGCAATCGTCGTCAGGTGTGAAAACCACAACAAGAAAAATAATAAAAATATAAAATAAAAATTCTCACAACGTTTCGACTGCAACACAAGCATTCATCATCAGGTGTGAAAACCACAGCAAGAAAATTTGAAAAAAGTGGCGTTTTTTTAATGTTAGCACCACGGAGAGCGATTTGACAGTCATTCAGATGGACGAGCCCATCTATGTTCGGGATAGAGGAGGGGGGAGACGAAAATAATGGATGCGGTCTGAAAGCCACCATAAGTGTGAACAATCATTTAAGACCCGAAATGGTTTATCAAATCCTTCCAATGATTGCGAAGCCAGAATTCCTTCCTCTCGGTTGAAATTGTCTCTGTGTATATGTGGATAGCCTCATGAACGAATCTCTCATGGTAGCCAGATGGATTGCAAAGAACCTCCGTCTTGGAGAAGTCAATGTTATGTGAGCCTACTGAATAATAACAGTGATCTGCCACGGCCAAGGTGTTGGTCCTACCGTTTTTTAGGTCTGCATTCTGTTCACGAATGAGGTCCGAGACATGGCGTTTAGTTTCTCCAATGTAACTACTACCACAGAGGCAACTTAGTTTGTAGACGCCAGGGTACTGTATGTCCGGAATCACATCTTTTACAGACGGAACCAGATCACGGATTTTATGTAATGTGTTGAAACGGAACTGGATCTTGTCTTTAGTCAAGATTTTGGAGATCTCTTTTGTGATCCCCGCAATGTAGGGTAAAGTGATGGTTTTGAAAGTCTCCTCAAGAGGGTCCTTCTTCATGGTTGGAGTGATAGCTTTGCGGATTGTGTAGTCGGAGTAACCATTAGCCTTAAGAGCTTGGTGTACGTGCTTGAGTTCACTGGCTATGTGTTCCTGGTCGGATATGCATTGGGCTCTATGGTGCAGAGTCTTGATGAGGGAATTCTTCTGGGATGGATGGTGGTGGGAATCCGGTTTCAGGTAAGCATCCGTATGGGTAGCTTTCCCGTAGACAGAGTGGCTCATTGAACCATCATTTTTTTTACCAATTCCACTTTACAGTAAAATTGTAGACACGGCACAATATATACTTCTGAATCTTTATTTTTACCAACATTTAAAAAAAATATTCTCCGTTAAGGCAAAATTCTGAAATATTGGATTTTTTACCAAGCCTTGTGAATTCACCTTGTATCTGAACAAGTTAAATTTGTGCAAATATTTGTTTTCAAACGTAAAAATAACAAAGACATTGCTTACAAATATCAGCTCTATGTTTTCAAGTAAATACATTTTGGGTAGTGAATAAATTATAGTCTAAATAAGCTACACATGACGAATTGTAGGCAATTATAGTTATAATCAAATACATTTTTAAACAATCACGTGGTCCCTGTAGTCGCCGTTAGAGACAATCTGCTTGAAACAGTTTATCAACATATATACGAATACATTGATTCGAATAAGCAGAGTTAATTTCCTATTTATGGCATGCCAGTTATGTGTCAGTTTTCAATATCAACATCACCTTATAAAAGAATAACATTTAAAATACGCACAGAGAAGTATTCATTCGTAATTATTGACAGGCATATTAACAAAATTGAATTACTGCAGTGAAATATACTGCATCAGGTTACATCGTATTAAGAAGCTATTTTAAAAATACGCACCGCCTGCTTAACAGTGTATGTACAACAAACTATTGTAGTGTCATTCAAAACGAGTAGGCCATTGCATGCTTGCATCTGGGTCAAAATGTAGCAAATTCTAAACATTGCCAACAAATAATAGATCACGGAGTTTAGATCGCAACACAAACAATCGTCATCAGGTGGGACAACCACAGCAGCAAGACAAAACTGCTGAAGTAGGCGCCTACTTCAGCGTCTTCTTCTTGCTGTGGTTGTCCCACCTGATGACGATTGCTTGTGTTGTGATATAAACGCCGTGATCTGTTATGTTTCTACCCACGTGGTGACTTTACCGAAATAACTTGAGAGTGTGGATTCCTGCAGTCACAAAAGCTTCGAATCAAGATTGCCGACAAACTACACAACTGAGATGATGCATCAATCATCGCCCCCTACTGACAGGCTCTTGTCCACATGCAGGCCGGTGCAGGGCCACCACCTTGTGCCACACAGGGGCAGCTGCTACCTGGGGATGCTCTTCGAGCATCTCAGACGAGATACGAAACTCCGAGTTGCCGAGGCGATTAAGCAAGCACCATGTAAAAGCAATTATCATTAGAACATCGTGAATGCTTGGGAGCGTATTGGCTCTCGCTCCTGGTCAGAGATTGACCCAACCCACAGGTCCACAAAGACTGGCCGCTCGCTCTTACTCTGCAGGTTAAACCTAGGAATTGAGTGTTCAACTTCACATTCTTGTCATTAAAGGCCTGTGACAAAGGTGCATCTATTGGAGCGACATCGTCTCTGGCTTACACATCTACCGGGTCTCCACTTGACTTTGTATTGTCTAGGAAGTCCACCCACACCTCCACTTCCACAAACTGCTGAGAGTTGCCTCGCTCTGCCTCACAGTCAGAATTCTCCTCCTGCTTCACGTTGCCTCCATCGATTAGAAGGTCCCATTTTGGAGTTGAATCTTCATCTTCACATTTCACCTTCACTTCTTCACATTTCACCATCACTTCTTCACATTTCACCTTCACTTCTTCGCTCTTCACCATCACTTCTTCCCTCTTCACCATCACCTCTTCATATTTCACCTCGATACCTTTAAAAGTGTCCAAGCTGGAATTTTCTTCCGGTTCTTGTTTAATGAGGGATGGGCTCATGGTGGCACTTTGACTTTCACAAGTGGATTTCAGACTCCACTCCTTGCAGATCTTCTGATGCTTCTGTGTTCTCTGGTGTACTTGAAGATTTGATGAATCTGAAAACGCCTTCCCACACACACTGCACTTGAAGGGTTTCTCTCCCGTGTGTGTTCTCTGGTGTACTACAAGAGATGAACGTGCAAATGCCTTCACGCACACACTGCACTTGAAGGGTTTCTCTCCTGTGTGTGTTCTCTGGTGTTCTACAAGAAGAGATGAACGTGGAAACGCCTTCAAGCACACACTGCACTTGAAGGGTTTCTCTCCTGTGTGTGTCCTCTGGTGTATTACAAGAGCAGATGAATATGCAAACGCCTTTCCACACACACTGCACTTGAAGAGTTTCTCTCCTGTGTGTGTTCTCTGGTGTGCTACAAGAGTACATGAATGTGCAAACGCCTTCACACACACACTGCACTTGAAGGGTTTCTCTCCCGTGTGTGTTCTCTGGTGTGTTACAAGAGCAGATGACCGTGAAAATGCCTTCCCACACACACTGCACTTGAAGGGTTTCTCTCCCGTGTGTGTTCTCTGGTGTTCTACAAGAAGAGATGAACGTGGAAACGCCTTCAAGCACACACTGCACTTGAAGGGTTTCTCTCCTGTGTGTGTCCTCTGGTGTATTACAAGAGCAGATGAATCTGCAAACGCCTTCCCACACACACTGCACTTGAAGGGTTTCTCTCCCGTGTGTGTTCTCTGGTGTACTACAAGAGATGAACGTGCAAATGCCTTCACGCACACACTGCACTTGAAGGGTTTCTCTCCTGTGTGTGTTCTCTGGTGTTCTACAAGAAGAGATGAACGTGGAAACGCCTTCAAGCACACACTGCACTTGAAGGGTTTCTCTCCTGTGTGTGTCCTCTGGTGTATTACAAGAGCAGATGAATATGCAAACGCCTTTCCACACACACTGCACTTGAAGGGTTTCTCTCCTGTGTGTGTTCTCTGGTGTGCTACAAGAGTACATGAATGTGCAAACGCCTTCACACACACACTGCACTTGAAGGGTTTCTCTCCCGTGTGTGTTCTCTGGTGTGTTACAAGAGCAGATGACCGTGAAAATGCCTTCCCACACACACTGCACTTGAAGGGTTTCTCTCCCGTGTGTGTTCTCTGGTGTTCTACAAGAAGAGATGAACGTGGAAACGCCTTCAAGCACACACTGCACTTGAAGGGTTTCTCTCCTGTGTGTGTCCTCTGGTGTATTACAAGAGCAGATGAATATGCAAACGCCTTTCCACACACACTGCACTTGAAGGGTTTCTCTCCTGTGTGTGTTCTCTGGTGTGCTACAAGAGTACATGAATGTGCAAACGCCTTCACACACACACTGCACTTGAAGGGTTTCTCTCCCGTGTGTGTTCTCTGGTGTGTTACAAGAGCAGATGACCGTGAAAATGCCTTCCCACACACACTGCACTTGAAGGGTTTCTCTCCCGTGTGTGTTCTCTGGTGTGCTACAAGAGTAGATGAATCTGCAAACGCCTTCCCACACACACTGCACTTGAAGGGTTTCTCTCCTGTGTGAGTTCTCTTGTGCCGTTTCAAATCTCCAGTCCGATCCGTGCTGTATGCACACCAGTCGCATTGTTGACTTGTCCTACCGAGCTGCGCTGAGTGCATTTGCTCCATCAGACCAATTCTGCAGAGGAAGCGTCAGAGGAAGCGTCAGCTGCAGACAGAAAAAAATAATATCCACACCATCTACACGTCAGTATCGATGCACAGAGGAAAGCATACATACACAGTAACACGTGTGTCTATACTTATTCATATATTCATGATATAGTGGAAAAGTGTCCCAAATTCATCACATGGGCTGTTATGGCGCACAATGAGAGGGCAAATGGTTATAAACATGCCTGGAAGCCCTCGTATCTTCAAAATGAATGTTCACCAAAAACTCCGAGCACACAATTATAGCTGTCTGGCTACAAAAGGAATATTTATGAGAGCTAAATTCAGCTGACATAGCAAAGGGTGTTGAAAACAATACTATTTGTGTTAGGCAGAAATTCATAAATTAATGTTCAATCGCAACTTAGAGGTGTGAATCCAGGCTCAGATGTCCTTGAATGCTGGGATGAACAGTTCCGACTTCAGCTGCATGTGCGTGCTGTGTTCACCTCCTGTTTCCATTCTTACAAAGAGTTCCAGAGGAAAACAAAAGTAAACTATTGTTTTGATATAACCTCCGTGTTCAATAGAGTTGATAGACTTTACTGCAAACACAAACTTGACACTGTCACACACTGGCGGTGGCGTGTCCAGAATCATACCTGGCCACCTTCATCTGCTCAGCATTAATGCTTCCTCACTACACCAAGTAATTAATCGAGGATCAACGAACATAGCCGAGGCTAACTGGAGTTTGCGTGTCTCTCTCCGTGGTGAGATGTTAACTACCTCACCTGGTGTACAGGAAGTCGTAGGTTTGATCCCGACCGTGACGCCTGCTGTATATTTGGAGTTTGCACATCTCTCCGTATAGCGTCTTTGACCGATAGACATTGACACACGTATTCTTGTTTCTTTCAGCAAAGTTACGTAGACAGAAAATAACAATAACAGATAATACAATTACATTAAATTAAGACCACTTGTGTTGCGATCAAAACGACGTCAGTTTTTTTAGCTTTATTTACAATTTTTAAAATTATTTTTATTTTCTGTTATTTTCATTAAATTTTCTATCTATGTGACTTTACCGAAAGAACCAAAAATATTAATTCCTGCAGTCACCAAAGTTTTAAGTCAAAACATTCACACACGTTGACAAAGCCTCACCTTGTGTTGTTGTGGGCAGGTCGCTTCTGATAACAAGAGCGGTATAGCAGCTCAAGCGGGCTTGGCCTTGTGAAAAATATAAAAACTGCGTGAATATTTACAACAAAACAAAGCTACAAAGTGGCGATCCGGGTGAAGGCAAATTAAACTTAAAGCGAGATAATTAAAGTGAATGCAATCAGGCGAGGGCAGGAGGCAAGGCCCCGCGTGGCTAGGCCCCGCGTTGTAAAGTTCCAACTTGGACATCGATTCCCATGCTCGCTGCTACTCAACTGACATCCCTACGAGAGAGAGAGGCTCTACCTTGGTAAACAACAACAACAACCACCACCACCACAACGACCACCACGATGAGAATTTCTCACCTCGGATTTCAGTGCAAGCGCACACACGGCAGCTTCCTGTTACCTAGCGACAGCAGGAAGTAGTATGACGTCACTTCCCTACCACAAGCGGCTCTGTAACTGAATAAATTATGTTAATGACGCCTATCCATATATCGAGGGATGGGGGTGTGGGCGCTGAACCCATCGCAACAAACTTGCGACGGCTTTAACGGACACATTATGTTAATGAGCCACCAGTCACTGGGCGTATCTTTGCCCAAATAAGGATTGGCACTGGAACGATAACGGCAGTGACCCACGCGGAGGTGACGTCACGTTCAAGAGCGCGATGGACGGATGAATACCTTGGTGACATGACGTCACTAGCGAGGTACACCTCCCCCTGGCGTTTCACGCCGATGAAGTAATGCTGAGTGGTGACGTCACAAGCGGGGTTGGAGTTTAAGTTGATTTAGATTCATTTTCATTGCTCCCTCCCTTGGGTGCGTGGGCTCAGCTACAACAACGTGGACACTTTTGTGTATACACTGTGTGTGTGTACACTGTGTGTGTACACTGTGTGTATAAACTGTGTGTGTGTGTGTACACTGTGTGTGTGTGTACACTGTGTGTGTGTGTGGACAGTGTGTGTGTACACTGTGTATATACTGTGTGTACACTGTGTGTACGTATATACACTGTATGTACATACACACTGTGTATACACTGTGTGTGTGTACACTGTGTGTGTGTGTACACTGTATGTATAAACTGTGTGTGTGTGTACACTGTGTGTGTGTACAGTGTCTGTGTGTACACAATGTGTGTGTGTACACTGTGTGTATACACACAGTGTACACACAGTGTACACTGTGTCCGGCAAAACAACCCCCTACCTCCTCGCGGTGCCGGACGGGCAACTCTGTCGTGGACAGCGCTGTGGGGGGAGATCCAATTTTGATTGGCTCCTCTCCTCATGGCATATGTGTCCACCACAGGGGCTAAACGGGGGCTCTGGACGGGTGCGAGGGGCTGGTAACCCCTCCACCTTCAATTAATTACCACGAAACCACGAATTAAACTGAAATATGTAACAACTAAGCTTGTACCGGAGGCCCCGGGGGGCCAGGCGTCTATGACGTCTCCTGGCCAAACCCCAATTGGCGGAGCCAGGAGATTGAATACCTACACTCGGGGCTACTCCAGAAACAACGAAAAGCCACTACGGGTGGCCACGTGGAATGTTCGAACGCTCACTGCAGAGGAGAGGCTGCCACTCCTCTGTCGGGAGCTGGACCGGTACCGCCTGGATCTATGCGGCATTCAGGAGGTCCGGTGGACCGGCTCTGGCTCCTGCCACCATGAGGGATGGACAGTCCTCTACTCGGGGCAGCAGACTGCCAAACAACAGGGTGTGGCTCTTCTTTTGAACAAAAGAATGAAGGGGGCGTGGGAGCGTGGCGGTGAGGTGTGGGAAGCTGTAAGCCCCAGGCTACTTTGCGCTAGCCTTCACATCAACCGGAGGCGAGGAATGGTGGTCGTGGTTACTTATGCCCCCACCGAAGATGAACATCCGTGGAGGGATGCAGGCAAAGCCGATGAGTCAGATGCCTTCTATGACCTCCTGTCACAGGTGCTGGCTAAAGTGGCCCCTCGGGATAGAGTCATCATGTTGGGTGACTTTAATGCCCGAGTTGGTCATGATACTGGCACCTGGTCTGGAGTGATTGGAGGGCATGGGCCAGATCAGCTCAATAACAACGGTAGGAGGCTGCTAGATTTTTGTGCAGCCCATGGGCTTGTAATTACCAACACGCTGTTCCGGCATCGGCGCATCCACACAACATCATGGATGCATGCCGGGTCTAAGCAAGAACATCTGCTGGACTACATAGTGACGGACCAGCGAATGCGAGCCCATGTCCTTGACACCAGGACTTACCGTGGAGATGATCTGCCCTCTGACCATCGACTAGTCATCTGTAAGATGCGCCTGCCATTCTTCCACTCCGGTGGTGGGTGTACACCCAGGACCCCATTCCAACCTAAAGTGGCCTGGTCTCAGTTATCTGATGAAAGTTGCAAGCGAGAATTTCATCATCGCTTGCGGCTGGGATTGGCATCGTCCCCGACTCCTCCTGATGTCGAGGGTAAATGGGCGAGGTTTAGGACTGTGACTCATGCAGCTGCAATGGCTGCTTTGGGTACGCGGTCCAGACCTCCCCAGACACCCTGGATGACAGAGGAGTTGTTCAGGATGGTTGAGAAAAAGCGACAGGCCCACTGTCATCGGCTACAGAATCCCACGTCAGAGAATGAGGAGGCTTACCGCAGCCTTCGCTCGGAGGTTCGGAGAGCCGTGAGGCGCTGCAAGGATGGGTGGTGGTCGTGGGTTGCTGAGGAGATGGAGTCTGCCTCAGTGGCCCGTGATCACAAATCTCTATTTAACTCCATCAAAAAAGTAACCTGCAGCGCCACACCTATTACCATCATTAGGGGAAAAAACGGTGATCCAATTTCCGACCCCCAGGAACAGGTTCGCAGATTTGCTGAGCATTTCTGTGAGGTCCTGGGGGAGGGAAAATCCGTCAGCCATGAAAACATCGTGGCACAAAGTGAGGATGACCCTGCTGAGGCTGCGGTGCCTCAAATATTGGATGAAGTCACCCCCTGTGAGTGGCTGGCTGAGGTGCCATCTGCTGAGGAAGTATTGGAGGCGATCCGGAGTCTGAGACCAGGAAAGGCAGCGGGCAGAGATGATCTCCCAAGCGAAATGCTGAGGGAGGGTGGCGTTTGTGCACAGACTGCTCTATATGACATCATAACAACAGTCTGGACCACTGGACGGGTTCCGCAGGATTGGAAGGATGCCCTGGTGGTCCCCCTTTTTAAGAAGGGGGACTTTTTAAGAAGGGGGACCGCACAGATTGTAACAACTACAGGGGCATCTCACTCCTCAGTGTGCCGGGAAAGGTCCTGGCAAGGATTATTCAGCATCGCCTTGCCAGGCACGCTGAGGAGAGGCTTGCGGAGCCCCAATGCGGTTTCAGGAAAGGGCGGTCCTGCACAGATGCCATATTTTCTGTCCGTCTGCTACAGCAGAGGTGTAGGGAATTCCAACAAGACCTACATCTCTGCTTTATTGACCTGGTCAAGGCCTATAATACCATCAGTAGGCCTGGGCTCTGGGTCGTTCTTCGTGCTTTTGGAGTACCTGACCCTCTGCTCACGATCATTAAGGACCTTCATGATGGTGAGCGGGCCCGGGTAAAACTATGTGGCCGGGAGTCAGAGCCATTCCCTGTACACCTTGGGGTGCGACAGGGATGTCCTCTGGCTCCCACATTATTTAACATCTATTTTGACCACGTAGTTCGTGAAGCCTTCAATAGCTGTACCGGGGGAATCTCCATATGGTACAGATATAATGGGAGGCTAATCGATGCCCGGGTGCGGTCAAGGGATGGCTCCCTATTGCTCAACCACGTTATGTATGCTGATGATTTGGTAATAGCTGCTCAGTCAGAGGAGGAGTTGGAGACGCTGCTGCTGAGACTGGAGCGTGCCACTAAGAGGTGGGGCCTTACCATCAGCCCCACCAAAACTAAGCACCTGCCTGGGTATTTTGTACCATCGGACACTCCACCCCCACAACTCCCAATCGGTGATGGGGCAGTTGTGGAGAGAGTGGAGAGTTTCCCATACCTGGGCAGTGTGCTTATGACTGGCTGAAGTTTAACAGCAGAGGTCTCACTCCGAATCAGTCGAGCGGCAATATCTTTTCATCGGTTGCGTAACGCTGTGTGGAAGCTACCTGGTCTGTCGCTCCGCACTAAGCTTCAGGTCTTCTCGGCCACGGTCATTCCCTCCCTTCTCTACGCTTGCGAAACGTGGACCCCCCTAATGGAACATCTTCGCCGGTTAGAAACATTTAGGCTGGCCTGCCTACGATCCATCCTGGGTTTAACCAGGCTGGATTGTGTGAGGAGCTCACAAATCCTTGAAAGATCTGGGCAGGGTCCCATCGGTGAGCTCCTCCGGCAGGCAAGGCTGCGATGGCTGGGTCATGTAGCCCGCATGCCCAGCCACCGCATGCCGAAACAGCTTTTGTTTGGCCGGATTGAGGGGGCTAAGCGGGCGCGGCACGGGCTAGAGAAGAGATGGAGTGATGTGGTACAGGAGGACGTGGAGCTGAGTGGACTTGCCGATGACTGGTACCAGCGGTGTCAAGATCGGCCTCTGTGGAGGAGGCTCGTGAAGGATGCTACTGGGCAGTTGGAGGCAGTCGCCCTCCAACAACAACGGAGGGCGGAGGAGCGACGCTCACAACAGCGAGCGGAGCGCCGGGTGGCTAAAGCACAGCAGGTTGGCACAGTAGGGGGCATAGGTGGTGCATCAGCCAGTCATCTCAGTCAGTCGACCCGTGGCACCTGGGTCTGCCCCGTGACCTCCTGCCAGCGGGCGTTCGACACTTCACGTGGCCTCAGGGTGCACATAGCCTGGCACAAGCGTCGTGGTGACGTCACCGCCACTTAGTGGCGAATGGCGGTTGTTGTTGTTGTTGTATACACTGTGTATACAATGTGTGTGTGTACACTGTGTGTGTGTGTACACTGTGTGTATGCACTGTGTGTGTGTACACTGTGTGTGTACACTGTGTGTGTGTACACTGTGTGTGTACACTCTGTGTGTGTACACTGAGTGTGTGTAGGTGTTCACGCCACGTCCCTTTCTCTGTGTGTGTACACTCTGTGTGTGTGTACACTGAGTGTGTGTAGGTGTTCACGCCACGTCCCTTTCTCTGTGTGTGTGTACACTCTGTGTGTGTGTACACTGAGTGTGTGTAGGTGTTCACGCCATGTCCCTTTCTCTGTGTGTGTGTACACTCTGTGTGTGTGTACACTGAGTGTGTGTAGGTGTTCACGCCACGTCCCTTTCTCTGTCACCATTTTAATTCTGGGCCAAAGAGGTCCCGCAAACGTAAACATTTTCTGTTTAAAATGTAACACGAACATAACAATGAATTATATTCTTGGTTCTTTCGGTAAAGTCACGTTGAAGGGAAACAATAAAAAATATATAAAACAATAAAATTCTCACGACGTTTCGACTATAACACAAGCAGTCATCATCAGGTGTGAAAACCAACGGCAAGAAACATTTGAAAGTAGTGGCGGCTTGTATTTATTTATTTATAAACGTTAGCATCATGGAGAGCGATTTGGCAGTCATTCAGAAAGACGAGTCCATCTATGTTCTGAAAAGAGGAGGGGGAGACGAAAAATTAATGTATGCTGTCTGAAAGCCACCGTAAGCGTGAACAATCAATTAAGACCCGAAATGATTTATCAAATCCTTCCAATGATTGCTAAGCCAGAATCCATCTTCTCGGTTGAAATTGTCTCTGTGTTTGTATATGTGGATAGCCTCAGGAATTGGCTAAACCCGCCGGCCGTGGCCACAAATTTTACAGATGAATTTAACTTGTTTCAATTAATAAATGTCCCCACAAGACCCAACCTAAAAAATCCGGAACAGTCAACTCTGCTTGATGTCCTATTGACAAATGCCCCTCACAATTTTGCACTGACTGGTGTTCTGGGTAATAACCTTAGTGATCACTCCTTCATTTTTGGTGTGAGATCATCAACCAGACCCAAAGCCCCCCTAAAATTGTTGAGAAGCACTCTTTGAGGCACTTCAGCACTCAGGCATTTACAAATGATGTGCTTCACTCGGATATTGATAAGGTCTGTGATATCCCCAACCTGACTACGGCTTGGGAGACTTTCAGGTACACGTTTCTCCAAATTCTTAACAAACATGCTCCGTTGGTTAGATTTAAAACTAAAGGCAACCGCCCACCATGGTATGATCCTTTGATTACAAAGCTCATGAAAACTAGGGACAAGGCTTGGGCATGTGCTCAGAAAAGTGATTTGGTAAATGACTGGCTAGAATACAGAATTTTAAGGAATAGATGCGTAAAAAAATATGGCATGCAAAAAATGCCTATTTTTCCTCCACGCTCCTGGAATCACATGGAAATGCCAGGATTTTTTGGAAAACAATCAAATCTATCGAAAAGGCATCCAAAACAGAAAATCTGCCCGTTGAGCTTCACCGAAATGGGGAATATTTTTCAGATCCCAAAAAAATACTTGACAATTTTAACCTTTTTTGATTTAAAGCTTTCTTGACTGCAGTAATTCATATTCTTACATTTTTTCGGTAAAGTCACGTTGAAGAGAAACAACAAAATAATAAAATATATATAAAATAAAAAAATTCTCACGACGTTTCGACCATAACTCAAACGGTCATCTTCAGGTGTGTTGGTTTGTATAAATTTATTTTTAAACGGCGCATTTATTTATTTATAAAAAACGTTAGCGTCACGCGCAGCAATTTGGCAGTTTACCCAGGACTAGTCCATCTATATTTTGAAAAGAGGAGGGGGGAGACGAATTTTTTTTAGAATGTATGCTGTCTGAAAGCCACTGTAAGCGTGAACAATCAATTAAGAACTGAAATGGTTTATCAAATCTTTCCAATGATTGCTAAGATAGAATCCATCTTCTCGGTTGAAATTATATCTGTGCTTGTATATGTGGATAGCCTCATGAACGAATCTCTCATGGAAGCCAGATGGCTTACAAAGAACCTCTGTCTTGGAAAAGTCAATGGCATGTGAGCCTACTGAATTATAACAGTGATCTGCCACGGCCGAGGTGTTGGTCCTACCGTGTTTAAGGTCTGCTTTGTGTTCATGAATGCGGTCCAAGACATTGTGTTTGGTTTCTCCAATGTAACTACTACCACAGAGGCAACTTAGTTTATAGACACCAGGGCACTGTATGTCCGGAATCACATCTTTTACAGACGGAACCAGATCACGGATTTTATGTAATGTGTTGAAACGGACCTGGATCTTGTGTTTATTCAAGATTTTGGAGATCTTTTTTGTGATCCCCGCAATGTAGGGTAAAGTGATGGTTTTGAAAGGCTCCTCAAGAGGGTCCTTCTTCATGGTTTGAGTGATAGCTTGCGGATGGTATAGTCGGAGTAACCATTAGCCTTAAGAGCTTGGTGTACGTGCTTGAGTTCACTGCCTATGTGTTCTTGGTCGGATATGCATTGGGCTCTATGGTACAGAGTCTTGATGAGAGAATTCTTCTGTGATGGATGGTGGTGGGAATCCGGTTTCATATAAGCATCCGTATGGGTAGCTTTCCTGTAGACAGAGTGGCTCATTGAGCCATCAGGTCTCTTTTTAATTAGGACATCCAAAAAAGGTAGCTTGCCATCCTTTTCGACTTCCATGGTAAATCTGATGGCTGGGTGTATGGAATTTATGTGGTCGAAGAATTGGTCTAGAGCAGGCCGGCCATGTGGTCAGATGACAAAAGTGTCATCCACGTACCTCTCCCATAAGGTTGGGCGCAGAGTGGCAGTCTGGATGGCGTCAGTCTCAAATCTCTCCATGAAAATGTTAGCTATAATGGGAGATAGGGGGGAGCCCATTGGGGTGCCCTCAGTTTGTTTGTAGAACGTTCCGTTCCAAGTGAAGTATGTATTGGTTAAACAGTGTCTCACCAGGGGGGGTACCTCAGTGTTTAGTCCTTGATGAATAAAGTCTTCAATGATTGCGATGGTGTCAGGTATAGGAACTGACTGGTGTAGCTAGCCTGGTGGTCACCACCTGGCAAGATACACTAGTCACGTGATAACTAGTGTAGCTAGCCTGGTGGTCACCACCTGGCTAGCTACACTAGTCACGTGATAACTAGTGTAGCTAGCCTGGTGGTCACCACCTGGCTAGCTACACTAGTCACGTGATAACTAGTGTAGCTAGCCTGGTGGTCACCACCTGGCTAGCTACACTAGTCACGTGATAACTAGTGCAGTTAGCCAGACACAGATACAACAGGGGATACAGAGATAGACGGGGGGAGCACACTAATTGTGTTTTGACCGACCGTCGTGTTGCGTTATATGGTTTCCAAATTTTGCTAAACCTTGTTCGATTTAGTGTGCTCCGCGGTTATGTCTCCTCTCTCTTTAGCTCTTCTGTACCTGATGATTGCTTGTGTTGCAATCGAAACGTCGTACGCTATTATGGAATTTTTTATTACTTATTTCTACGTGACTTTACCGAAAAAAACTAAGAATAATTCCTGCAGTCACGATATCTCCAAATTCAAGTGATCGACATAGGCGAGGCCATAACCGATTCAGACAATCGTCACTGGTCTTTGCCGTGAGCGGGGAATCCAACTGGTTGGCCGGCTTCGTGGCGAAGTGTGTTCATCACGACACTACCGCTTCCCACATTTACACACTCACGCAAAGACAAATATCCCGCAGCACCTGCCCCGAGCACCTTAACAGACTGTTGGGGCAGGTACTGTTAGTGAGCACCTGCCCCGAGCACATTAACAGACTGTTGGGGCAGGTGCTGTTAGCGAGCACCTGCCCCGAGCACCTTAACAGACTGTTGGGGCAGGTGCTGTTAGCGAGCACCTGCCCCGAGCACCTTAACAGACTGTTGGGGCAGGTGCTGTTAGCGAGCACCTGCCCCGAGCACCTTAACAGACTGTTGGGGCAGGTGCTGTTAGCGAGCACCTGTGCAGGCCAGCACGGCTTGGTGAATGAGTTCTTGTGTGCGTGAGAACTTGAGAGGGTGGGTAGGTGGTTTTGTGAGCGATTGATTGGTATAAATAAATATTCTGATGAATTTGCAACTTGGTATCTGAATTCAATATTTGGACGGCAGAACATGTATTTACATTCGTATTCATGCGTGTCATGTATGAAGTGTATTTGTTGGGGTGTGTGTGTGTGCACCTTCTACCACGAGAGCACAGATGCCACAGACACCGCGCAGCTGTTAATTGTTTTGCGGGGAGTAGATGATAATTTTTGCTGTACGGAGGAACTGCTTGATATGATGAGCCTAAAAGGCACAACGACGGGTAGAGATATTTTTGAAGCTGTGTCAGAGGCAGTTGAAAAGATGGGGCTTAAATGGGACAAGCTCTGTGGAGTAACAACGGATGGAGCTCCGGCCATGACGGGCGAGCGCAAAGGAATGGCATCGATGGTGTGCGCCAAGGTAAAAGAGAGCGGAGGTGAGGCTGTTAGGATGCACTGTATAATCCACCAAGAAGCAGTGTGTGCCAAGACTGTCCAGCTGGGCGATGTGATGAACCATGTTGTAAAAACTGTCAACATAATTCAAGCTAGAGGTCTGTACCACAGAGAATTTCAAGCTTTCCTGTCTGATGTGGATGCTGAATACGGGGACGTACTCTACCACTCTGATGTGCGCTGGCTCAGCCGCGGCTCTGTGCTGCAGCAGTTTTATTCGCTGAGATCAGAAATCGACCAGTTTTTGAAAGAGAAGGGCCGGCCTCTTCATGAACTGAGTGACCCTCTGTGGCTGGCAGACCTGGCATTTTTAGTTGATCTTACTCATCATCTGAATACACTGAACAAGAACCTACAAGGCAAAGAACACCTGTATGCGCACATGAAAGCCTTCTGTGTAAAGCTCCGCCTGTTTGAGACACAACTACGAAGCTTTAATGCTGCACACTTCCCTGCGCTGTCTGAAATCAAGTCTGCTTTTCCAAAGGGCGACCTTTCTGCTAAAAAGGAGAAATATCTGTCTGTGATTGTACCTCTCGTGACAGAATTCAACCAGCGTTTCCAAGATTTTTCTGTCATTGAAAAACAAATCAAGCTGTTCTCGACCCCCTTCCTGGTGGATGCAGAAGAAGTGGAAGAGTCTGCAGTTAGAACTGATTGAAATGCAATGTGATGATTCTCTGAAGAGTCAACATCAGCTTCTCTCCCTCCCTGACTTCTATCAGAGTTTGGATAATGCCAAGTTTCCTCTGATGAGACGCCACGCAAAAAAATGATGAGCCTGTTCGGCTCAACATACATATGTGAACAAACATTTTCTCTGTTAAATCAGAACAAAAGCCATCTCTGTCAAGTCCTTCGTGTCTAAACCACCAAACTTTCTCCTGACATGTCAGCCAGCCTTCAATCCAAAGGACAGCATCACTGCTCCCACTGAGTGCAATTTTCTTCACATTATAGGTGAGTTAGAAATACACACAGTATTCATGTGTCAACATGTCACCTCTAGTGTGTGGCCCGGCCTTTTGTTTATTTTTCTGTATTTGGCCCTCACTAAAAAAACTTTGGACACCCCTGGTGTAGTGTATAGTAGTGTAGAGTATAGTGTAGTGTATAGTGTAGTGTATAGTGTAGTTTATAGTGTAGTGTATAGTGTAGTGTATAGTAGTGTATAGTGTAGTGTATAGTGTAGTGTATAGTGTAGTGTATAGTGTAGTGTATAGTAGTGTAGTGTATAGTAGTGTAGTGTATAGTGTAGTGTATAGTTTAGTATACTAGTTATCACGTGACTAGTGTAGCTAGCCAGGTGGTGACCACACTAGTGTGTGCATCTCCACTCGTCCGTGTTTGCAAGTAAGCGCTTGTGTGTGTATGTGCACCCGCGTGTTTGTTCGTGTCTGTATGTACGCACACTGTTGCACATGGTTCGCTCGTGTGGGTGTGTAGTGGAACGCACTGCTCATGAAAACATTGCCTCGTTACGCGGTAAATGCTGCGGCACAACAGGAGGGAACTGCAGGGATGAGGCTCTTCGCTCTTGGTGCTGTGAATTAAAACAGCGCCAGGGCAGAGTCCTGATCCCTACAGCTCGTAGCTGTGACGGAGCGAGAGTGATCAGCGGACAGCCACCATGGTTGCCAGGTAAGGGGAGACTTCACCCGGAACTCGCCTCCACACGTGTTCCCCGTGAACATTGTCGCAATAAACGTACGATCAGGAATCTTTAAAATATCCGACCTTTGTTGTTCCGCAAGAATGTTAACGCTCAAACTCGTATCGAACTCTTCATGAATTCACTTGGTCAAACAGTTCAGGTACTCGGCAAAGCATTTCACCACCCGGTATGCAACAGTTAAACAATCTACTCCAAATCAACACCGAAATGTCAAATTATCATCCACCATTGACTTCCACATCGATGGAAGCCATTTGCCATGACGTCCAAGCCATTAAACACCGGAACAACGAACGTGCCATTCAAGTACATCTTGAAACCCACTATCTGAAGAAGTTTGTATTAAACAATAACTAAATAATAGAAACACGTTTACAATACTGAGCGAAGTTATAGTCACGGACTTTTTCCAACTTTAGCTCAACAGGACCACAAAAGCTCAGATATGTGGTGCATAATAAATTAATCAATCTGATTGAAATCATCAACTGGCTAAACACTTTTCGATTTCAACATCACCTTATAAAAGAATAACATTTTAAATATAAGCACACAACTTTATCTATCTGTGATGAGCGCTGCACTTTCCGTTGTTTTCATGCAGGGGGTGCTGCAAACCGACGCACCCCCTGCATGGACAACGGAGGTGCAGGGACAGACGTTTGATTACGTTGGAATCGATCTGCAGACGGCCGTCTTCTCGCACGGCCAGCTCCGTGTCGCCTTATCTCGATCCCGCAATCCCAAACAGGTGAAAGTCCGCATCGAACCGAACCCCCGGCAAGGCCGTCTACTTAACGTTGAGAGAAAATTCACACGAAATGTCCTTTTCAATGAAGTCTTCCAGATGTAAATTGAAACAAGCTTTTAATGAAGAAATAAAATCATCTAATTCAAAACACAACACAATTCAAAGATGTTTCATTTTAAAACTTCAAAACGGAGCATGGGGTACTTGCGTGAATGCGTCCTTCATGTGCAAATGTTGTGACTTTCCTGGCCTGAAGGCCATCAATGTGTTGGACCATAAAATGGTGCACAGCGTCTCAACAACAGCAGTGGGGTTTGCTTCAACCGATGGTCACGAACATCCAGACGTGAATCAGCAAGGAGCATTTCTAGTCCCAGTTAGACAAAATCGACGTCAACACTTAAGACAAAACTACAATTCGTGTTGTAGAGAATGTACCTCCTCCTATACGTGTAACTTTCAAGTGGTATGCCTTGTAACTGATGAATGATCCGAGCGTGCTCCCTATTTCAAAGACGATGAGTTGCTCCAGAGACAGACGCTTCGTGAAACACAAAAGTACCCTTTGACTTGTATCACAAGAACAACGGGTCTCACCTGACTTCTCTGTACAGGTTACTTCCAAAACACACACACACACACTTTGTCCTAACATCACTTATTCAATGTTTGACCCTCAGACAAAATGTTACATGCACGCGCACAATCAGACAAGTATTCATTCTAAATAATTGACGGGCATATTAACAACATTGAATTACTGCAGCGAAATTGACTGTATCACGTTACATCGTATTAAGAAGTTATTTTACAAACACGCACCGTCTGCTTAACAGTGTATGTACAACGTACTATTGTTGCGTCATTCAAAACGAGTAGGCCGTTGCATGCTGGCGTCTGGGTCAAAATGTATCAAATTCTAAACATTGCGCTACAAATAATAGATCACGGCGTTTCGATAACAACACAAGCAATCGTCATCAGGTGGGACAAGCACAGCAGCAAGAAGAAGAAACTGCTGGAGTAGTAGGCGCCTACTACTTCAGCAGTTTCTCTTGCTGTGGTTGTCCCACCTGATGACGATTGCTTGTGTTGTGATCTAAACGCCGTGATCTGTTATGTTTCTACCCACGTGGCGACTTTACCGAAATAACTAAAGAGTGTGGATTCCTGCAGTCACGAAAGCTTCGAATCAAGATTGCCTACAAACTACACAACTGAGATGACGCATCAATCATCGCCCCCTACTGACAGGCTCTTGTCCACATGCAGGCCGGTGCAGGGCCACCACCCTGTGCCACACAGGGGCAGCTGCAACTTGGGGATGCTATTCGAGCGTTTCAGACGAGGTACGACACAAAACTCCGAGTTGCCGAGGCGATTAAGCGAGCAAAGCGTAAAAGCAATTATCATGAGAACATCGTGAATGCTTGGGAGCTTATTGGCTCTCGCTCCTGGTGAGAGATTGACCCAACCCACAGGTCCACAAAGACTGGCCACTCTTACTCTGCAGGTTGAACCTAGGAAATCAGTGTTCAACTTCATATTCTTGTCATTAAAGGCCTGTGACAAAGGTGCATCTATTGTAGCGACATCGTCTCTGGCTTACACATCTACCGGGTCACCACTTGACTTTGTATTGTCTAGGAGGAAGTCCACGCACACCTCCACTTCCACAAACTGCTGGGAGTTGCCTCGCTCTGCCTCACAATCAGAATTCTCCTCCTGCTTTACGTTGCCTCCATCGATGTGAAGGTCCAATTTTGGAGTTGAATCTTCATCTTCACATTTTACCTTCACTTCTTCGCTCTTCACCATCACTTCTTCCCTCTTCACCATCACCTCTTCACATTTCACCATCACCTCTTCACATTTCACCATCACCTCTTCACATTTCACCTCGATACCTTTAAAAGTGTCCAAGCAGGGAGTTTCTTCTGGTTCGTGTTTCATGAGGGGTGGGCTAATTGCGGCACTTTGACTTTCACAAGCTGATTTCAGACTGCACTCCTTATGGATCTTCTGATGCTTCTGTGTTCTCTGGTTTACTTGAAGATTTGATGAATGTGCAAATGCCTTCCCGCACACACTGCACTTGAAGGGTTTCTCTCCCGTGTGTGTACTCTGGTGTGTTTTAAGAGCAGATGAATCTGAAAATGTCTTCCTACACACACTGCACTTGAAGGGTTTCTCTCCCGTGTGTGTTCTCTGGTGTGTTTTAAGAGCAGATGACTGTGAAAATGCCTTCCCACACACACTGCACCTGAAGGGTTTCTCTCCTGTGTGTGTTCTCTGGTGTTTTTTAAGAGTAGATGAATCTGAAAATGCCTTCCCACACACAGTGCACTTGAAGGGTTTCTCTCCCGTGTGTGTTCTCTGGTGTTTTTTTAAGAGTAGATGAATCTGAAAATGCCTTTCCACACACAGTGCACTTGAAGGGTTTCTCTCCTGTGTGTGTTCTCTGGTGTGTTTTAAGAGCAAATGACTCTGAACATGTCTTCGAACAAACACTGCACTTGAAGGGTTTCTCTCCCGTGCGTGTTCCCTGGTGTCTTTGAAGATGAGATGAATCTAAAAATGCCTTTCCACACACACTGCACTTGAAGGGTTTCTCTCCTGTGTGTGTTCTCTGGTGTTTTTTAAGAGTAGATGAATCTGAAAATGCCTTCCCACACACACTGCACTTGAAGGGTTTCTCTCCCGTGTGTGTTCTCTGGTGAGTTTTAAGAGCAAATGAATCTGAAAATGTCTTCCCACACACAGTGCATTTGAAGGGTTTCTCTCCTGTGTGTGTTCTCTGGTGTCTTTGAAGATGAGATGAATCTGAAAATGCCTTTCCACACACACTGCACTTGAAGGGTTTCTCTCCTGTGTGTGTTCTCTGGTGTGTTTTAAGAGTAGATGAATCTGAAAATGTCTTCCCACAAACAGTGCATTTGAAGGGTTTCTCTCCCGTGTGTGTTCTCTGGTGTACTTTAAGAGCAGATGACTGTGAAAATGCCTTCCCACACACAGTGCACTTGAAGGGTTTCTCTCCTGTGTGTGTTCTCTGGTGGGTCTCAAGAACTGATGGCCATGCAAATGCCTTGTCACACACAGTGCACTTGAAGGGTTTCTCTCCTGTGCGAGTTCTCTGGTGCTGTGTCAAATTTACAGTCCGATCCGTGCTGTGTGCACGCTGGTCGCATTGTTGACTTGTCGTACCGAGCTGTGCTGAGTGCATTTGCTCCATCAGACCAGCGTCAGCTGCAGACAGAAAATAAGAATATCCACACCATCTACACGTCAGTATCGAGCCATGGAGGAATTAATATATACAGTCACACGTGACTTACACGTCTATATTCATTCATATATTCATGACTAGCTGTACTAACCGGCTTTGCCCGGGACTTGGATCCATCACGTCCGGCCGCCTTTGTCTCCCCAGTGGCGATGTTCACACCGCAACAGTTACTCGTTTGAGGCTGAGTCGACCTAGGGGAGGCCCAGAAGCGGTTCAAATAATCGTCACCGGTGGTGGCCGTGAGCGGGAATCGAACTCAGGTCGCCGGGTTCGTAGTGCGGTGTAGCGCTAACCGATACACTACAATGAGTTACTCTTCCACACACACACACACAGATACACACACAGACACACAGACACACACAGACACACACACAGACACACATACACACACACAGATACAGACACACACAGACACACACACACACAGACACACACACAGACACACACACACAGATACACACAGACACACAGACACACACACACATACACACACACAGATACACACACAGACAAACACACAGACAATGCTAACCGCTACACTACAATGCGTTCCTCTTCCACATGCGAGGGTCACGTGACAGATTTGACGTCACAGCTCACTTGCCGTGCAAAAAATCTATACATTATTGAGCTCCCCTCCCCCCCTAAAAAAAACACAAAAGTGTATTTGGATAATGTTTGCACGGTGTACAGTCTGGAAAGTACCCACATGGCAAATTTCCAGTTTGTTGCATGTCGGGAAGTACGCTAAACATTTTGAACAGACAACACACACAATCACAACTTTGCCTTTTATATAAATTTGGAGATGCAGTGAAAAACTTTCCCAAAATTCATCACGCGGTTTCAGTTTTTTGATTTTCAGTTTTATTTATTTTGGTTATAGTCCCGTGAGCCATTCGGCTCTTGAATCGGGTGCAACCACAACAAGCAACAAAACAAAAACACGACCAAGAAAAACATCTTACAGTCACTATGTGTGACTGTGCAAACAGCACTGTCATGGCACGCAATGAGAGGGCAAATGTCATAAATATTCCTGTAAGCCCTCGCATCTTCAACATTAATGTTGCCATAGAAACGTTGTGGGGTTTTTTGCTTCATTTAAAAAAAAGAAAAATTATCTGTTATTTTATTTTCTATCTACGTGACTTGACCAAAAGAACCAAGAATATTAATTCCTGCAGTCACCAAAGTTTTAAGTCAAAACATTCACACACGTTGACAAAGCCTCACCTTGTGTTGTTGTGGACAGGTCGCTTCTGATAACAAGAGCGGTATAGCAGCTCAAGCGGGCTTGGCCTGCTAACAAAAGAAAATAAAAACTGCGTGAATATTTACAATAAAACAAAGTTACAAAGTGGCGAGCCTGGTGAAGACAAAATTAAACTTAAGCGAGATAATTAAAGTGAATGCAATCAGGCGAGGGCAGGAGGCAAGGCCCCGCGTGGCTAGGCCCCGCGTTGTAAAGTTCCAACCTGGACATCGATTCCCATGCTCGCTGCTACTCAACTGACATCCCTGAGAGAGAGAGGCTCTACCTTGGTAAACAACAACAACCACCACAACAACAACCACCACCACCACAACGATGAGAATTTCTCACCTCGGATTTCAGTGCCAGCGCGCACACGGCAGCTTCCTGTTGCCTCGCGACAGCAGGAAGTAGTATGACGTCACTTCCCTCCCACGAGCGGCTCTGTAACTGAATAAATTATATTTTGATTTAAAGCTTTCGTGACTGCAGTAATTCATATTCTTAGTTTTTTCGGTAAAGTCACGTTGAAGGGAAACAACAAAATAATAATAATATATATATAAAACAATAAAAAATTCTCACGACGTTTCGACCATAACTCAAACGGTCATCTTCAGGTGTGTTGGTTTGCATAAATGTATTTTTAAACGGCGCATTTATTTATTTATAAAAAAACGTTAGCGCCACGCGCAACGATTTGGCAGTTTATTTAGGACTAGTCCATCTATATTCTGAAAAGAGGAGGGGGGAGACGAAATTTTTTGTCTGAAATCCTGCGTCCTTTCACTGGAAAGACCACCTCTGCGGTACAAAATTCTACTCACCTGGTATCGACAATCAAGGGTATTTCCCTGTCCCCAGACGACCTGCTTGTCAGTTTTGATGTAGTTTCCTTATTCACCAAGGTTCCTGTACCTGACACCATTGCAATCATTGAAGACTTGGTTCATCAAGGACTAAACACTGAGGTACCCCCCCTGGTGAGACACTGTTTAACCAATACATACTTCACTTGGAATGGAACTTTCTACAAACAAACTGAGGGCACCCCAATGGGCTCCCCCCTTTCTCCAGTTATAGCTAACATTTTCATGGAGAAATTTGAGACTGACGCGTGGCGCTAACGTTTTTTATAAATAAATAAATGCGCCGTTTAAAAATAAATTTATGCGAACCAACACACCTGAAGATGACCGTTTGAGTTATGGTCGAAACGTCGTGAGAATTTTTTGTTATATATATTTTATTATTTTGTTGTTTCCCTTCAACGTGACTTTACCGAAAAAACTAAGGAAATGAATAAATTATGTTAATGAGCACGGCCCATATGTCGAGAGATGGGGGCGTGGGCGCTGAACCCGTCGCAATAAACCTCGCGACGGCTTTAACGGATACATTATGTTAATGAGCCACCAGTCACTGGGCGTAGCTATGCCCAAATAAGGATTGCCACTGGAACGATATCGGCAGGGACCCAAGCGAAGGTGACGTCACGCTCAAGAGCGCGGTGGACGGGGGAGGGATGAATACCTTAGTGACATGACGTCACTAGCGAGGTACACCTTACCCTGGCGTTTCACACCAATGAGGTATGCAGAGTGGTGACGTCACAGAGTTGAAGTTTAAGTTTATTTAGATTCATTTTCCATTGCTCCCTCCCTTGGGTGTGTGAGCTCAGCTACAACGTGGACATTATTGTGTATACACTGTGTGTGTGTGTACACTGTGTGTGTGTACACTATGTGTATACACTGTGTGTCACTGTGTGTGTATGTACACTGTGTGTATGTACACTGTGTGTGTGTACACTATGTGTATAAACTGTGTGTACACTGTGTGTATGTACACTATGTGTATACACTGTGTGTCACTGTGTGTCACTGTCACTGTGTGTGTCACTGCGTGTCACTGTGTGTGTCACTGCCTGGCACAAGCTTCGTGGTGACGTCACCGCCACTTAGTGGCGAATGGCGATTGTTGTTGTGTCACTGTGTCACTGTGCGTGTGTATACACTGTGTGTGTGTACACTGTGTGTGTGTATACTGTGTGTACACTGTATCACTGTCACTGTGTGTGTACAGTGTGTGCACTGTATGTACACTGTGTGTACAGTGTGTACACTGTGTGTGTACACTGTGTTTGTGTACACTGTGTATACACCGTGTGTGTACACTGTGTGTGTACACTATGTGTATACAGTGTGTGCACTGTGTACACTGTGTGTGTACACTGTGTGTATACACTGTGTGTGTGTGTACACTGTGTGTGTACACTGTGTGTGTACAGTGTGTGTGTACATTGTGTGTGTACACTGTGTGTATACACTGTGTGTACACTGTTTGTGTACACTGTGTGTACACTGTGTGTGTATACTGTGTGTGTACACTGTGTACACTGTGTGTACACTGTGTGTGTGTGTACACTGTGTGTGTATACTGTGTGTACACTGTGTGTACACTGTGTGTGTACACTGTGTGTACACTGTGTGTGTGTACACTTTGTGTGTGTACACTGTGTGTGTCCGCATTGAACCGAACCCCCGGCAAGGCCATCTCCTTAATGACGAGAGAAAATTCACACGAAATGTCCTTTTCAATGAAGTCTTCCAGATGTAAATTGATACAAGCTTTAAAATAAAATCATCTAATTCAAAACACAACACAATTCAAAGATGTTCCATTTTAAAACTTCAAAACGGAGCATGGGGTGCTTACGTGAATGCGTCCTTCGTGTGCAAATGTTGTGACTTTCCTGGCCTGAATAAATAATTGACGGGCATATTAACAACATTGAATTACTGCAGCGAAATTGACTGCATCACGTTACATCGTATTAAGAAGTTATTTTACAAACACGCACCGTCTGCTTAACAGTGTATGTACAACGTACTATTGTTGCGTCATTCAAAACGAGTAGGCCGTTGCATGCTGGCGTCTGGGTCAAAATGTATCAAATTCTAAACATTGCGCTACAAATAATAGATCACGGCGTTTCGATAACAACACAAGCAATCGTCATCAGGTGGGACAAGCACAGCAGCAAGAAGAAGAAACTGCTGGAGTAGTAGGCGCCTACTACTTCAGCAGTTTCTCTTGCTGTGGTTGTCCCACCTGATGACGATTGCTTGTGTTGTGATCTAAACGCCGTGATCTGTTATGTTTCTACCCACGTGGCGACTTTACCGAAATAACTAAAGAGTGTGGATTCCTGCAGTCACGAAAGCTTCGAATCAAGATTGCCTACAAACTACACAACTGAGATGACGCATCAATCATCGCCCCCTACTGACAGGCTCTTGTCCACATGCAGGCCGGTGCAGGGCCACCACCCTGTGCCACACAGGGGCAGCTGCAACTTGGGGATGCTATTCGAGCGTTTCAGACGAGGTACGACACAAAACTCCGAGTTGCCGAGGCGATTAAGCGAGCAAAGCGTAAAAGCAATTATCATGAGAACATCGTGAATGCTTGGGAGCTTATTGGCTCTCGCTCCTGGTGAGAGATTGACCCAACCCACAGGTCCACAAAGACTGGCCACTCTTACTCTGCAGGTTGAACCTAGGAAATCAGTGTTCAACTTCATATTCTTGTCATTAAAGGCCTGTGACAAAGGTGCATCTATTGTAGCGACATCGTCTCTGGCTTACACATCTACCGGGTCACCACTTGACTTTGTATTGTCTAGGAGGAAGTCCACGCACACCTCCACTTCCACAAACTGCTGGGAGTTGCCTCGCTCTGCCTCACAATCAGAATTCTCCTCCTGCTTTACGTTGCCTCCATCGATGTGAAGGTCCAATTTTGGAGTTGAATCTTCATCTTCACATTTTACCTTCACTTCTTCGCTCTTCACCATCACTTCTTCCCTCTTCACCATCACCTCTTCACATTTCACCATCACCTCTTCACATTTCACCATCACCTCTTCACATTTCACCTCGATACCTTTAAAAGTGTCCAAGCAGGGAGTTTCTTCTGGTTCGTGTTTCATGAGGGGTGGGCTAATTGCGGCACTTTGACTTTCACAAGCTGATTTCAGACTGCACTCCTTATGGATCTTCTGATGCTTCTGTGTTCTCTGGTGTACTTGAAGATTTGATGAATGTGCAAATGCCTTCCAGCACACACTGCACTTGAAGGGTTTCTCTCCCGTGTGTGTACTCTGGTGTGTTTTAAGAGCAGATGAATCTGAAAATGTCTTCCTACACACACTGCACTTGAAGGGTTTCTCTCCCGTGTGTGTTCTCTGGTGTGTTTTAAGAGCAGATGACTGTGAAAATGCCTTCCCACACACACTGCACCTGAAGGGTTTCTCTCCTGTGTGTGTTCTCTGGTGTTTTTTAAGAGTAGATGAATCTGAAAATGCCTTCCCACACACAGTGCACTTGAAGGGTTTCTCTCCCGTGTGTGTTCTCTGGTGTTTTTTTAAGAGTAGATGAATCTGAAAATGCCTTTCCACACACAGTGCACTTGAAGGGTTTCTCTCCTGTGTGTGTTCTCTGGTGTGTTTTAAGAGCAAATGACTCTGAACATGTCTTCGAACAAACACTGCACTTGAAGGGTTTCTCTCCCGTGCGTGTTCCCTGGTGTCTTTGAAGATGAGATGAATCTAAAAATGCCTTCCCACACACACTGCACTTGAAGGGTTTCTCTCCCGTGTGTGTTCTCTGGTGTGCTACAAGAGCAGATGAATGTGCAAACGCCTTCCCACACACACTGCACTTGAAGGGTTTCTCTCCTGTGTGAGTTCTCTGGTGCCGTGTCAAATCTCCAGTACGATCCGTGCTGTATGCACACTGGTCGCATTGTTGACTTGTCATACCGAGCTGCGCTGAGTGCCTTTGCTCCATCAGACCAATTCTGCAGAGGAAGCGTCAGAGGAAGCGTCAGCGGCAGACAGAAAAAAATAATATCCACACCATCTACACGTCAGTATCGAGGCACAGAGGAAAGCATATATGCACAGTAACACGTGACTTACACGTCTATACTTATTCATATATTCATGATATAGTGGAAAAGTGTCCCAAATTCATCACACGGGCTGTTATGGCACACAATGAGAGGGCAAATGGTTATAAACATGCCTGGAAGCCCTCGTATCTTCAAAATGAATGTTCACCAAAAACTCCGAGCACACAATTTCAGCTGGCTGGCAACAAAAGGAATATTTATGAAAGCTAAATTCAGCTGACATAGCAAAGGGTGTTTAAAATAATACTACTTGTGTTCGGCAGAAATGCATAAATTAATGTTCAATCGCAACTCAGAGGTGTGAAGCCAGGCACAGATGTCCTTGAATGCTGGGATGAACAGATCCGACTTCAGCTGCACGTGTGTGCTGTGTTAACTTCCTGACTCCATTCTTACAAAGAGTTGCAGAGGAAAACAAAAATAAACTACTGTTTTGATATAACCTCCGTGCTCAATAGAGTTAATAGACTTTACTGCAAACACAAACTTGACACTGTCACACACTCAGAGGCGGAGCCAGGATTTTCAGGTAGGGGGGGCAACCCCTCCAGAAATGACATGATAGGAGTTGTTAGTAAGTAAGGAGTTGCTACTAAGGAGTTGTTAGTAAGTAATGACTTGTCCCTTGCTTTTTATTCGACGCGTGTGATCGGCATTGCGCTCGCTGAAGGTGTTTGCCTTCAGGGAAGTCGTGTACTGTATACGCAAATGCGCAAAATTCTGTGAGTCACTTACAACTGCTTTGCCGTTACTTATTGCCAATTATGGACTCGGACTGTTGTCCTCTCATAGAGTCCCTGGCACGTAATAATATGCCACACGGTGGCAGTGGGGGACGCAAAATGCTGCTTTATCTATATATATGAAAGGGAAATGTGTGGATACGTGTGTCTGTTCGAAATGTTTAGCATACTTCCCAACGTGCCACACACTTGAAATATGGCATGTGGGTATGTTCCATACTGTACACAATGTAAAAAATATAGAAAGTCTTTTAATCAAAGAAACTGAGTAAAATTGTGAAATGTAATGCAATGCAACACAGAGAGTCGGTCAACACACAATAAACGCATAGCCTGGTAGATTACTTTCTTACAAAGATTGCTCAACTAAGTGAGATAATTGAAGCAAACGCGATCAGGCGAGGGCAGGAGGCAAGGCCCCTCGTGGCTAGGCCCCGCGCTGTAAAGTTCCAACCTGGACATCGATTCCCATGCTCGCTGCTACTCAACTGACATCCCTACGAGAGAGAGCGAGGCTCTACCTTGGTAAACAACAACAACAACCACAACAACCACCACCACAACCGCGATGAGAATTTCTCACCGCGGATTTCAGTTCACGCGCGGAGCGGCAGATTCCTGTTACCTCGTGACGTCACGCGGCAGCAGGAGGTGACGTCACTTGAGTGGTACAAGAACACTCCCCTCCCGCAACGAGTGGGACCTAATTTAAATAAATTATGTTAATGAGCCCGGCCCATACGTGGAGGGATGGGGCGTGGGTGCTGAAACCCTTCGCAATAAACTCGCGAGGGCCTTCACGAATATATTATGTTAATGAGCCGCCAGTCACCGGGCGTAGCTTTGCCCAAATAAGGAGTGTACTTGAACAGATAACGGAAGTGAACCAGGCAGAGGTGACGTCACGCTCAAGGGCGCGGTAGACGGGGTGGGGTGAATACCTTGGTGACATGACGTCACTAGCGAGGGACACCTCCCCCTGGCGTTTCACGCCGATGAGGTGATGCTGAGTAGTGACGTCACAGAGCGGTGTTGGAGTTTAAGTTGATTTACATTCATTTTCAATTGCTCCCTCCCTTGAACTCAGCAACAACAACGTGGACATTGCATCCCACTGGGATTTTTAGCACACAGCGTTGGTGTACGGTGCTTTTTTCAGGAATATTTTGTTGTTTTTTTTCATGGATTTTCTGTTTGCAGAGTCACACACAAAGTAGTCACTTTAAGATGTGTTTCTTGTTCGTGTTTGTTGTGGTTGCACTTGATTCAAGAGCCGAATGGCTCACAGGGGTATACCAAAATATATAAACTGAAATTATTGTGTACACTGTGTGTGTACACTGTGTGTGTACACTGTATGTGTACACTGTGTGTGTGTACACTGTGTGTACACGTACACACTGTGTGTACACTGTGTGTGTACACTGTGTGTGTACACACACAGTGTGTGTACACTGTGTGTGTACACACACTGTGTGTGTGTGCACTGTGTGTGTGTGTACACTGTGTGTGTACACGTACACTGTGTGTGTGTACACTGTGTGTGTACAGTGTGTGTGTGTGTACACTGTGTGTGTGCACTGTGTGTGTACACTGTGTGTGTGTGTGCACTGTGTGTGCACACTGTGTGTGTGTACACTGTGTGTACTGTGTGTGTGTGTACACTGTGTGTGTGTACACTGTGTGTGTACACTGTGTGTACACTGTGTACACTGTGTGTGTGTGTACACTGTGTGTGTGTACGCTGTGTGTGTGTACACTGTTTGTGTGTGTGTGTACACTGTGTGTGTGTGTACACTGTGGGGGGCAGTCATCTCAGTCGACCAATGGGCATCTTTTCATCAATTTATTACTTTCCAATTTTTCTTATCTACGTGACTTTACCGAAAGAAGCAAGACTGTAAATGTTAACGAGCTGCACCACGCTGTGTGGGAGCTGCCTGGCCTGTCGCTCCGCACGAAGCTGCGTGGAGCCTCTGCGTGAAAGTTCTGCGCCGGTGAGAAACTCTCTCAGTCTGACCCCCACCCCCATGCCTCCACGCAGATTGAGGCGAGCCGAGTGGTGGCGCATTCTGTTTTGACTCAAAACGTTCGCGACTGCAGGAATTAACGTTCTTGGTTCTTTCCGTCAAGTCACGTAAATTAAAAAAATGTTACATTGAAGAAAAAAAGAAATTGACGATTTAAATAATAAAAATAAACGCGTTTTTTCCTTTCTTTTTGTTTTCTATTTACGTGACTTTACCGAAAGAACCAAGAATGTGGTAGCACATTCTCTATTTATTGCAGAGGTTCAAGGTTAAAATCCGACAGGAACACCTGGCTACCCCAGCAACATTCACCACAATATGCGCAGTCTGCTAAACGGCAGATGTAAAATATAACGTTGTGTCATTCACAACGCACAGGTCATTGCATGTTGGTCTCACGGTAAAAATTGGGGTAATTCCAAACATTATCGAGAAACTCCACAACGGAGAAACGCACCCCATGTACCAACGACGGAGGCGCAGGGACAGACGCTCGATTACGTTGGAATCGATCTGCAGACGGCCAGCAGCTCCGTGTCGCCTTATCTCGATCCTGCAATCCCAAACAGGTGAAAGTCCGCATCGAACCGAACCCCCGGCAAGGCCGTCTACTTAACGACGAGAGAAAATTCACACGAAATGTCCTTCTCAACGAAGCCTTCTGGGTGTAAAATGAACTTTTAAGCTTTTAATAAAGAAATAACAATCATCTAATTCAAAACACAACACGATTCAAAGATGTTTCATTTTAAAACTTCAAACCGGAGCACTGGATGCTTGCGTGAATGCGTCCTTCGTGTGCAAATGTTGTGACTTTCCTGGCCTGAAGGCCGTCAATGTGTTGGACCATTATTGGTGCACAGCGTCTCAACAACAGCAGTGGGGTTTGCTTCAACCGATAGGTACGAACATCCAGACGTGAATCAGCAAGGAGCATTTCTAGTCCCAGTTAGACAAAATCTACATCAACACGTAAGACAAAACTATAATTCGTGTTGTAGAGAATGTACCTCCTCCTATACGTGTAACTTTCAAGTGGTATGCCTTGTAAATGATGAATGATCCGAGCGTGCTCCCTATTTCAAAGACAATGAGTTGCTCCAGAGGCAGACGCTTCGTCGAACACAAAAACACTGTTTGACCTGTATCACAAGAACAACGGGTATCACCTGAGTTCTCTGTACAGGTTAGTTCCAAACACACACACACACTTTGTCCTAACATCACTTATTCAATGTTTGACCCTTATAGATCAAATGTTACAAGAATGCACAAAACCAGACAAGTATTCATTCTAAATTATTGACAGGCATATTAACAAAATTGGATTACTGCAGTGAAATATACTGCATCACGTTACATCGTATTAACAAGCTTTTAAAAAAAAGCTGCAGTCTGCTTCACAGTGTATGTAAAACATAATGTTGTGTCATTCAAAACGAGTAGGCCATTGCATGCTGGCATCTGAGTGAAAATTGAGCAAATTCTAAACATTACTTACAAACTACAGAACTGAGATGACACATCAATCATCGCCCCCTACTGACAGGCTCTTGTCCACATGCAGGCCAAGGCAGGGCCACAACCTTGTGCCACACAGGGGCAGCTGCTACTTGGGGATGCTCTTCGAGCGTTTGAGATACAAAACTCCGAGTTGCTGGGGCAATTAAGCAAGCACCATGTAAAAGCAATTATTATGATAACATAGTGAATGCTTGGGGGCTTATTGTCTCTCGCTCCTGGTTAAAGATCTACCCAACCCACGGGCCCACAAAGTGTTCAACTTTGCATTCTTGTGATTAAAGGCCTGTCACAAAGGTGCATCTATTGGGGCAACATCGTCTCTGGCTTACACATCTACCGGGTCTCCACTTGACTTTGTATTGTCTAGGAGCAAGTCCACCCACACCTCCACTTCCACAAACTGCTGGGAGTTGCCTCACTCTGACTCACAGTCAGAATTCACCTCCTGCTTCACGATGTGAAGGTCCCATTTTGGAGTTGAATCTTCATCTTCACATTTCACCTTCACTTCTTCGCTCATCACTTCTTCACATTTCACTATCACCTCTTCATATTTCACCTTGATACCTTTAAAAGTGTCCAAGCTGGGATTTTCGTCCGGTTCTTTTTTCATGAGGGATGGGCTTATTGCGGCACTTTGACTTTCACAAGCTGATTTCAGACTCCGACTCCGCTCCTTGTAATGCTTTTGTGTTCTCTGGTGTCTTCGAAGATTTGATGAATCTGCAAACGGCTTCCCGCACGGAGTACACTTGTAGGGTTTCTCTCCCGTGTGTGTTCTCTGGTGTTTTACAAGAGCATATGACTGTGCAAACGCCTGCATGCACACACTGCACTTGAAGGGTTTCTCTCCAGTGTGCGTTCTTTCGTGTACTTTAAGATTTGGTGAAACTGTAAACGCCTTCCCGCACAGAGTGCACCTGAAAGGTTTCTCTCCCGTGTGTGTTCTCTGGTGTTTTACAAGATCAGATGAATGTGCAAATGCCTTCACGCACACACTGCACTTGAAGGGTTTCTCTCCCGTGTGTGTTCTCTGGTGTGTTACAAGATAACATGAATCTGAAAAGGCCTTGCCGCACAGAGTACATTTGAAGGGTTTCTCTCCTGTGTGAGTTCTCTGGTGCCGTGTCAAATTTCCAGTCCGGTCCGTGCTGTATGCACACTGGTCGCATTGTTGACTTGTCGTACCGAGCTGCGCTGAGTGCCTTTGCTCCATCAGAACAATTCTGCAGAGGAAGCGTCAGCTGCAGACATAAAAAAAGAATATCCACACCATCTACACGTCAGGCACAGATGAATGCACACGTGACTTACACGTCTATACTTATTAATATATTCATGATGTAGTGAAAAAGTTTCCCTAATTCATCAGATTTGATGAATCTGCAGTCACCTTCCCGCACAGAATGCACCTGAAGGGTTTCTCTCCACGAGCTGTTAGGGCACACAATGAGAGGGAAAATGTCATTAATATGCCTGGAAGCCTTCATATCTTCAAGATGAATGTTAACCCAAAACTCTAAGCAAACAATTTCGGCTGTGGTTACAAAAGGAATATTTATGAGAGCTAAATTCAGCTGACATAGCAAAGGGTGTTGAAAACAATACTATTTGTGTTATGCATAAATTAATGTTCAATCGCAACTTAAGAGATGTGAATCCAGGCTCAGATGTCCTTGAATGCTGGGATGAACAGTTCCGAATTCAGCTGCATGTGTGTGCTGTGTTCACCTCCTGTTTCCATTCTTACAAAGAGTTCCAGAGGAAAATAAACTATTGTTTTGATATAACCTCCATGTTCAACAGAGTTAATAGACTTTACTGCAAACACAAACTTGACACTGTCACACACTGCCATGAGTAAACAGGTGGTGGTGTGACCAGAACCATGCCTGGCCACCTTCATCTGCTCAGCATTAATTCTTCCTCACTTCACCAAGTAATGAATCGAGGATCATCAACATAGCCGAGGCTATCCGTGTCTCTGTCTCTCTCCCCGTGGTGAAGGTGTTCCCCTCCACACATTCAGAGTCAACAGCGGCACGCGCTTAGCGTCTTTGATCGATAGATACATTGACACACGTATTGTTGGTTCTTTCAGTAAAGTCACGTAGATAGAAAATAAAAATAACAGATTAAATTTAATAAGATAAAGACCATTTGTGTTGCGATCGAAACGTCGTGGGTTTATTACTTTATTTAAAAAAAAATATTTTTCATTTATTTTTGTTATTTTATTTTCTATCTACGCGACTTTACCGAAAGAACCAAGAATATTAATTCCTGCAGTCACCAAAGTTTTAAGTCAAAACATTCACACACGTTGACAAAGCCTCACCTTGTGTTGTTGTGGGCAGGTCGCTTCTGATAACAAGAGCGGTATAGCAGCTCAAGCGGGCTTGGCCTGCTAACAAAAGAAAATAAAAACTGCGTGAATATTTACAATAAAACAAAGTTACAAAGTGGCGAGCCGGGTGAAGACAAATTAAACTTAAGAGAGATAATTAAAGTGAATGCAATCAGGCGAGGGCAGGAGGCAAGGCCCCGCGTGGCTAGGCCCCGCGTTGTAAAGTTCCAACCTGGACATCGATTCCCATGCTCGCTGCTACTCAACTGACATCCCTACGAGAGAGAGAGGCTCTACCTTGGTAAACAACAACAACAACAACCACCACCACCACCACAACGATGAGAATTTCTCACCCTGGATTTCAGTGCAAGTGCGCACACGGCAGCTTCCTGTTACCTCGCGACAGCAGGAAGTAGTATGACGTCACTTCCCTCCCACGAGCGGCTCTGTAACTGAATAAATTATATTTTGATTTAAAGCTTTCGTGACTGCAGTAATTCATATTCTTAGTTTTTTCGGTAAAGTCAACGTGACTTTACCGAAAAAACTAAGATTATGAATAAATTATGTTAATAAGGCCGGCCCATATGTCGAGGGATGGGGGAGTGGGCGCTGAACCCGTCGCAATAAACTCGCGACGGCTTTAACGGACACATTATGTTAATGAGCCACCAGTCACTGGGCGTAGCTTTGCCCAAATAAGGATTGTCACTGGAACGATATCGGCAGTGACCCAAGTGGAGGTGACGTCACGCTCAAGAGGGCGGTGGACGCGGGAGGGTTGAATACCTTGGTGACATGACGTCACTAGCGAGGTTCACATCACCCTGGCGTTTCACGTCGATGAGGTAATTAAGAGTGGTGACGTCACAGAGTTGAAGACTAAGTTGATTTATATTCATTTTACATTGCTCCCTCCCTTTGGTGTGTGAGCTCAGCAACAACAACGTGGACATTATTGTGTATACACTGTGTGTGTGTGTACACTGTGTGTGTGTACACTGTGTGTTTGTACACTGTGTCCATGTGTGTATACACTGTGTGTATGTACACTCTGTGTTTCACTGTGTGTGTACACTATGTGTATAAACTGTGTCACTGTGTCACTGTGTGTCACTGTGCCTGGCACAAACGTTGTGGTGACGTCACCACCACTTAGTGGCGAATGGCGGTTGTTGTGTCACTGTGTGTACACTGTGTGTGTGTACACTCTGTGTGTGTACACTGTGTACCCTGTGTGTACACTATGTGTGTACACTGTATGTGTACAGTGTGTGTACACTGTGTGTACACTGTGTGTGTACACTGTGTGTGTACCCTGTGTGTGTACACTGTGTGTGCACTGTGTGTGTGTGTACACTGTGTGTACACTGTGTATACACTGTGTGTACACTGTCTGTGTACAGTGTGTGTACACTGTGTGTACACTGTGTATAAACTGTGTGTGTACATTGTGTGTGTACACTGTGTGTGTGTACACTGTGTGTGTGTACACTGTGTGTACACACTGTGTGTACACTGTGTGTATACACTGTGTGTGTGTACACTGTGTGTGTACACTGTGTGTGTGTACACTGTGTGTGTCCGCATTGAACCGAACCCCGGCAAGGCCATCTACTTAATGACGAGAGAAAATTCACACGAAATGTCCTTTTCAATGAAGTCTTCCAGATGTAAATTGATACAAGCTTTTAATGAAGAAATAAAATAATCTAATTCAAAACACAACACAATTCAAAGATGTTTCATTTTAAAAATTCAAAATGGAGCATGGGGTGCTTGCGTGAATGCGCCCTTCGTGTGCAAATGTTGTGACTTTCCTGGCCTGAAGGCCGTCAATGTGTTGGACCATTAAATGGTGCACAGCGTCTCAACAACAGCAGTGGGGTTTGCTTCAACCGATAGGTAACGAACATCCAGACGTGAATCAGCAAGGTGCATTTCTAGTCCCAGTTAGACAAAATCTACGCCAACACGTAAGACAAAACTACAATTCGTGTTGTAGAGAATGTATCTCCTATACGTGTAACTTTTAAGTGGTATGCCTTGTAACTGATGAATGATCCGAGTGTGCTACCTATTTCAAAGACAATGAGTTGCTCCAGATGCTTCGTGGAACACAAAAGTACCTTTTGACCTGTATCACAAGAACAACGGGTCTCACCCGAGTTCTCTGTACAGGTTACTTCCAAACAGACACACACACTTTGTCCTAACATCACTTATTCAATGTTTGACCCTTACAGATCAAATGTTACAAGTATGCACAAAACCAGACAAGTATACATTCTAAATTATTGACAGGCATATTAACAAAATTCGATTACTGCAGTGAAATATACTGCATCACGTTACATCGTATTAACAAGAAGCTTTGAATTTTTTTTTTTGCACAGTGTGCTTCACAGTGAATGTCAAACATACTATTGTCATTCAAAACGAGTAGGCCATTGCATGCTGGCGTCTGAGTGAAATTGTAGCAAATTCTAAACATTACCTACAAACTACACAACTGAGATGACACATCAATCATCGCCCCCTACTGACAGGCTCTTGTCCACATGCAGGCCGGTGCAGGGCCACCACCTTGTGCCACCCAGGGGCAGCTGCTACTTGGGGATGCTCTTCGAGTGTTTCAGAAGAGGTACGACACAAAACTCCGAGTTGCTGAGGCGATTAAGCAAGCACCATGTAAAAGCAATTGCTATAACATAGTGAATTCTTGGGAGCTTATTGGCTCTTGCTCCTGGTTAGAGATCTACCCAACCCACGGGCCCACAAAGTGCTCAACTTCACATTACTGTCATTAAAGGCCTGTGACAAAGGTGCATCTATTGTAGCGACATCGTCCCTGGCTTACACATCTACCGGGTCTCCACTTGACTTTGTATGGTCTAGGAGCAAGTCCACCCACACCTCCACTTCCACAAACTGCTGGGAGTTGCCTCACTCTGCCTCAGTCAGAATTCTCCTCCTGCTTCACGTTGCCTTCATCAATGTAAAGGTCCCATTCTGGAGATGAATCTTCATCTTCACATTTTACCTTCACTTCGTCGCTCATCACTTCTTCACATTTCACCTTTACCTCTCCATATTTCACCTTGATACCTTTAAAAGTGTCCAAGCTGGGATTTTTGTCCGGTTCTTGTTTCAGGAGGGATGGGCTCATTGCGGCACTTTGACTTTCACAAGCTGATTTCAGACTCCACTCCTTGTGGATCTTCTGATGCTTCTGTGTTCTCTGGTGTACTTGAAGATTTGATGAATCTGCAAACGGCTTCCCGCACAGAGTACACTTGAAGGGTTTCTCTCCCGTGTGTGTTCTCTGGTGTTTTACAAGATCAGATGAATGTGCAAACGCCTTCATGCACACACTGCACTTGAAGGGTTTCTCTCCTGTGTGTGTTCTCTGGTGTACTTTAAGATGTGATGACTGTGCAAACGCAATCCCGCACAGAATGCACCTGAAGGGTTTCTCTCCTGTGTGTGTTCTCTGGTGTACTTTAAGATGTGATGACTGTGCAAACGCAATCCCGCACAGAATGCACCTGAAGGGTTTCTCTCCTGTGTGTGTTTTCTCGTGTTTTTTAAGAGAAGATGACCGTGAAAATGCCTTCTCACACACAGTGCACTGGAAGGGTTTCTCTCCTGTGTGAGTTCTCTGGTGCTGTGTCAAGTTTTCAGTCCGGTCCGTGCTGTATGCACGCTGGTCGCATTGTTGACTTGTCGTACCAAGCTGCTGCCTTTGCTCCATGAAACCAATTCTGCAGAGGAAGCGTCAGCTGCAGAGAGAAAAAAATAATATCCACGCCATTTACAAGTCAGTTTCGAGGCACAGAGGAATGCATATTACACAGTAACACGTGACTTACACATCTATACTTATTACTATATTCATGATGTAGTGAAAACGTTTCCCAAATTCATCACAATGACAGGGGAAATGTCATAAATATACCTGGAAGCCTTCATATCTGCAAAATGAATGTTAACCCAAAACTCCGAGCACACAATTTCGGCTGTCTGACTACAAAGGAATATTTATGAAAGCTAAATTCGGCTGACATAGCAAAGGGTGTTGAAAACAATACTATTTGTGTTATGCAGAAATGCATAAATTAATGTTCAATCGCAACTCAGGTGTGAATCCAGGCTCATATGTCCTTGAATGCTGGGGATGAACAGTTCCGACTTCAGCTGCATGTGTGTGCTGTGTTCACATCGTGTTTCCATTCTTAGTAAGAGTTCCAGAGGAAAACAAAAATCAACTATTGTTTTGATATAACCTCCGTGTTCAACAGAGTAAACAGACTTTACTTCAAACACAAACTTGACACTGTCACACACTGCCATGAGTAAACAGGTGGTGGTGTGACCAGCACCATGCCTGGCCACCTTCATCTGCTCAGCATTAATTCTTCCTCACTCCACCAAGTAATGAATCGAGGATCAATCAACATAGCCGAGGCTATCCGTGTCTGTGTCTCTCTCTCTCCCCGTGGTGAAGGTGTTCCCCTCCACACATTCAGAGTCAACAGCGGCACGCGCTTAGCGTCTTTGACCGATAGACACATTGACACACGTATTGTTGGTTCTTTCAGTAAAGTCACATAGATAGAAAATAAAAATAACAGATTAAATTCAATAAGATAAAGACCACTTGTGTTGCGATCGAAACGTCGTGGGTTTTTTGCTTTATTTTCAATTTTTTATTTTATTGTTATTTTAATTTTATTTTCTATCTACGTGACTTTACCGAAAGAACCAAGAATATTAATTCCTGCAGTCACCAAAGTTTTAAGTCAAAACATTCACACACGTTGACAAAGCCTCACCTTGTGTTGTTGTGGGCAGGTCGCTTCTGATAACAAGAGCGGTATAGCAGCTCAAGCGGGCTTGGCCTGGTAACAAAAGAACGAAAATAAAAACTGCGTGAATATTTACAATAAAACAAAGTTACAAAGTGGCGAGCCGGGTGAAGACAAATTGAACTTAAGCGAGATAATTAAAGTAAATGCAATCAGGCAAGGGCAGGAGGCAAGGCCCCGCGTGGCTAGGCCCCGCGTTGTAAAGTTCCAACCTGGACATCGATTCCCATGCTCGTTGCTACTCAATTGACATCCCTACGAGAGAGAGAGGCTCTACCTTGGTAAACAACAACAACAACAACCACCACCACAACAACCACCACCACAACGCTGAGAATTTCTCATCTCGGATTTCAGTGCAAGCGCACAAACGGCAACTTCCTGTTACCTCGCGACAGCAGGAAGTAGTATGACGTCACTTCCCTCCCAAGAGCGGCTCTACAACTGAATAAATTATGTTAATGAGGCCGGCCCATAAGTGGAGGGACAGGGGCGTGGGCGCTGAACCCGTCGCAATAAACTCGCGACGGCTTTAACGGACACATTATGTTAATGAGCCGCCAGTCACTGGGCGTGATGAGTACTAGGTGCCTCGTTGAATGTATATGCTCTGACTTTAACATAGCTATTTCTGTGACCAGTTACAAGCTAATCACTCAGCTATTTCAATGCTAAATTCGATGCTAATTCCTTTATCAAGGGGTACCTCTGCGGATGTGTATACTTTAACTTAGCTATTTCAATGAGCCATTTCAATGCCAAATTATATGCTAATTCCTTTGTCAAGGCGCTTGGTCTTTTTCTTCTCACACAGCTTAAAGGTCGTGATCTAAGCGTGGCTTCTTCCACTCCAGCGCTGTCCTCCAGACAGTCTCGTCCCTTCACCTGATGAAGGCCGCTTGTGTTGTGGCCGAAACGTCGTGATTTTGTTAATTTTTTATTTTATTTTCACCTACGTGACTTTACCCAATAGAACCAAAGAGTATGGATCCTAGCAGTCACGAAAGCTTTAAATCTAGAATTTACCCAATAGAACCAAAGAGTACTGGGCGTAGCTTTGCCCAAATAAGGATTGCCACTGGAACGATATCGACAGTGACCCAAGCGGAGGTGACGTCACGCTCAAGAGCGCGGTGGGCGGGGTTGGGGTGAATACCTTGGTGACATGACGTCACTAGCGAGGTACACCTCCCCCTGGCGTTTCACGCCGATGAGGTAATGCAGAGTGGTGACGTCACAGGGTTGGAGTTTAAGTTGATTTAGATTCATTTTCCATTGCTCCCTCCCTTGGGTGCGTGGGCTCAGCAACGTGGACATTATTGTGTATACACTGTGTGTACACTGTGTGTGTGTACACTGTGTGTGTGTACACTATGTGTGTGTACACTGTGTCGCTGTGTGTGTCACTGTGTGTCACTGTGTGTGTACACTGTGTGTGTACAGTGTGTGTACACTGTGTGTACGTATATACATTGTGTGTGTACACTGTGTGTGTGTACACTGTGTGTCACTGTGTATACACTGCGTTTGTATACACTGTGTGTGTATACACTGTGTGTGTCACTGTGTGTCACTGTGTGTAGCTGTGTGTGTCACTGTCACTGTGTGTGTGTCACTGTGCCTGGCACAAGCGTCGTGGTGACGTCACCACCACTTAGTGGCGAATGGCGGTTGTTACGTCACTGTGTCACTGTGTATGTCACTGTGTCACTTGTGTGTACACTGTGTGTGTACACTGTGTGTCACTGTGTGTGCACACTATGTGTGTCACTGTGTCACTGTCACTGTGTGTGTACACTGTGTGTGTGTGTACACTGTGTATACACTGTCACTGTGTGTACACTCTGTGTATACACTGTGTCACTGTGTGTCGCTGTGTGTGTCACTGTGTCACTGTGTGTGTGTCACTGTGCCTGGCACAAGCGTCGTGGTGACGTCACCGCCACTTAGTGGCGAATGGCGGTTGTTGTTGTGTCACTGTGTCAGTGTGTGTCACTGAGTGTGTACACTGTGTGTGTGTACACTGTGTCACTGTGTGTCACTGTGTGTGTACACTGTGTGTGTCACTGTGTGTGTACACTGTGTATACACTGTGTGTATACACTGTGTATGTACCCTGTTTGTGTCCACATTGAACCTAACCCCCGGCAAGGCCATTTACTTAATGACGAGAGAAAATTCACACGAAATGTACTTTTCAATGAAGTCTTCCAGATGTAAATTGATACAAGCTTTTAATGAGTAAATAAAATCATCTAATTCAAAACAACACAATTCGAAGATGTTTCATTTTAAAACTTCAAAACGGAGCATGGGGTACTTGCGTGAATGCGTCCTTCGTGTGCAAATGTTGTGACTTTCCTGGCCTGAAGGCCGTCAATGTGTTGGACCATTATTGGTGCACAGCGTCTCAACAATAGCAGTGGGGTTTGCTTCAACCGATAGGTCCGAACATCCAGACGTTAATCAGCAAAGAGCATTTCTAGTCCCAGTTAGACAAAATCTACGTCAACACGTAAGACAAAACTACAATTCGTGTTGTAGGGAATGTACCTCCTCCTATACGTGTAACTTTCAAGTGGTATGCCTTGTAACTGATGAATGATCCGAGCGTGCTCCCTATTTCAAAGACGATGAGTTGCTCGAGAGGCAGACACTTCGTGAAACACAAAAGTACCCTTTGACCTGTATCACAAGAACAACGGGTCTCACCCGAGTGATCTGTACAGGTTACTTCCAAACACACACACACACTTTGTCCTAACATCACTTAATCTAGATTTGAACACTTAATCAATGTTTGACACTCATAGAAAAATGTTACATGTACACACACAATCAGACAAGTATTCATTCTTAATTATTGACAAGCATATTAACAAAATTTAATTACTGCAGTGAAATATCCTGCATCAGGTTACATCGTATGAACAAGAAGCTATTTTTAAAAATGCGCACCATCTGCTTAACAGTGTATGTACATATTCTTGGTTCTTTCGGTAAAGTCACGTAGAAGGGAAACAATAAAATAATCAAAATATAAAACAATAAAATTCTCACTGCAGTCGAAACGTCGTGAGAATTCTGTTGTTTTATATTTTTATTATTTTATTGTTTCCCTTCTACGTGGCTTTACCAAAAGAACGAAGAATATGAATCCCTGCAGTCACGAAAGCTTTAAATCAAAAGTGTATGTACACCGTACTATTGTTGCGTCATTCAAAATGAGTAGGCCGTTGCATGCTGGCGTCTTGGTCAAAATGTATCAAATTCTAAACATTACGCTACAAATAATAGATCACGGCACTTCGATGGCAACACAAGCAATCATCATCAGGTGGGACAAGCACAGCAGCAATAATAAGAAACTGCTGGAGTAGGCGCCTACTACTTCAGCAGTTTCTCTTGCTGTGGTTGTCCCACCTGATGACGATTGCTTGTGTTGTGATCTAAACGCCGTGATCTGTTATGTTTCTACCCACGTGGTGACTTTACCGAAAGAACTCAAGAGTGTGGATTCCTGCAGCCACGAAAGCTTCGAATCAAGATTACCTACAAACTACACAACTGAGATGACGCATCAATCATCGCCCCCTACTGATAGGTTCTTGTCGACATGCAGGCTGGTGCAGGGCCACCACCTTGTGCCACACAGGGGCAGCTGCTACTTGGGGATGCTCTTCGAGTGTTTCAGACGAGGTACGACACAAATCTCCGTGTTGCTGAGGCGGTTAAGGAAGCACCGTGTAAATGCAATTATTATTATAACATAGTGAATGCTTGGGAGCTTATTGTCTCTCGCTCCTGGTTACAGATCTACCCAACCCACGGGCCCACAAAGTGTCCAACTTCACGTTCTTGTCATTAAAGGCCTATGACAAAGGTGCATCTATTGGAGCGACATCATCTCAAGCTTACACATCTACCGGGTCTCCACTTGACTTTGTATTGTCTAGGAGCAAGTCCACCCACACCTCCACTTCCACAAACTGCTGGGAGTTGCCTCGCTCTGCCTCAGTCAGAATTCTCCTCATGCTTCACGTTGCCTCCATCGATGTGAAGGTCCCATTTTGGAGTTGAATCTTCATCTTCACATTTTACCTTCACTTCTTCCCTCTTCACCATCACCTCTTCATATTTCACCTCGATACCTTTAAAAGTGTCCAAGCTGGGATTTTCTTCCGGTTCGTGTTTCATGAGGGATGGGCTCATTGCGGCACTTTGACTTTCACAAACCGATTTCAGACTCCACTCCTTGTGGATCTTCTGATGCTTTTGTGTTCTCTGGTGTACTTGAAGATTTGATGAATTTGCAAATGCCTTCCCAGACACACTGCACTTGAAGGGTTTCTCTCCCGTGTGTGTTCTCTGGTGTGTTTTAAGAGCAGATGAATCTGAAAATGTCTTCCCACACACAGTGCATTTGAAGGGTTTCTCTCCCGTGTGTGTTCTCTGGTGTCTTTGAAGATGAGACGAATCTGAAAATGCTTTCCCACACACACTGTTCTTGAAGGGTTTCTCTCCCGTGTGTGTTCTCTGGTGTGTTTTAAGAGCAAATGAACCTGAAAATGTCTTCCGACACACACTGCACCTGGAGGGTTTCTCTCCCGTGTGTGTTCTCTGGTGTTTTTTAAGAGTAGATGAATATGAAAATGTCCTCCCACACACACTGCACTTGAAGGGTTTCTCTCCCGTGTGTGTTCTCTGGTGTCTTTGAAGAGTAGATGAATCTGAAAATGTCTTCCCACACACAGTGCACTTGAAGGGTTTCTCTCCCGTGTGTGTTCTCTGGTGTTTTTTAAGAGTAGATGAATCTGAAAATGTCCTCCCACACACACTGCACCTGAAGGGTTTCTCTCCCGTGTGTGTTCTCTGGTGTGTTTTAAGAGTAGATGAATCTGAAAAAGTCTTCCCACACACAGGGCATTTGAAGGGTTTCTCTCCCGTGTGTGTTCTCTGGTGTTTTTTAAGAGCAAATGACTGTGAAAATGCCTTTCCACACACACTGCACTTGAAGGGTTTCTCTCCGGTGTGTGTTCTCTGGTGTGTTTCAGGGGCAAATGAATCTGAAAATGTCTTCCCACACATACTGCACTTGAAGGGTTTCTCTCCCGTGTGTGTTCTCTGGTGTCTTTGAAGATGAAATGAATCTGAAAATGCCTTCCCACACACACTGCACTTGAAGGGGTTCTCTCCCGTGTGTGTTCTCTGGTGTTTTTTAAGAGTAGATGAATCTGAAAATGTCTTCCCACACACAGTGCACTTGAAGGGTTTCTCTCCGGTGTGTGTTCTCTGGTGTGTTTTAAGAGCAGATGAATCTGAAAATGTCTTCCCACACACACTGCACCTGAAGGGTTTCTCTCCCGTGTGTGTTCTCTGGTGTGTTTTAAGAGCAAATGAATCTGAAAATGTCTTCCCACACACACTGCACTTGAAGGGTTTCTCGCCCGTGTGTGTTCTCTGGTGTCTTTGAAGATGAGATGAATCTGAAAATGCCTACCCACACACACTGCACTTGAAGGGTTTCTCTCCCGTGTGTGTTCTGTGGTGTGTTTTAAGAGCAAATGAATCTGAAAATGTCTTCCCACACACACTGCACTTGAAGGGTTTCTCGCCCGTGTGTGTTCTCTGGTGTCTCTGAAGATGAGATGAATCTGAAAATGCCTTCCCACACACACTGCACTTGAAGGGTTTCTCTACCGTGTGTATTCTCTGGTGTCTTTGAAGAGTAGATGAATCTGAAAATGCCTTCCCACACACACTGCACTTGAAAGGTTTCTCTCCCGTGTGTGTTCTCTGGTGTACTTTAAGAGCAGATGACTGTGAAAATGCCTTCCCACACACAGTGCACCTGAAGGGTTTCTCTCCCGTGTGTGTTCTCTGGTGGGTCTCAAGAACTGATGGCCATGCAAATGCTTTGTCACACACAGTGCACTTAAAGGGTTTCTCTCCTGTGTGAGTTCTCTGGTGCTGTGTCAAATTTCCAGTCCGATCCGTGCTGTATGCACGCCGGTCGCATTGTTGACTTGTCGTACCGAGCTGCTGTGCTGAGGGCCTTTGCTCCATCAGACCAGCCTCAGCTGCAGACAGAAAATAAGAATATCCACACCATCTACACGTCAGTATCGAGCCATGGAGGAATTAATATATACAGTCACACGTGACTTACACGTCTATATTCATTCATATATTCATGACTAGCTGTACTACCCGGCTTCGCCCGGGACTTGGATCCCCACGTCCGGTCGCCTTTGTCTCCCCAGTGGCGATGTTCACACCACAACAGTTACTCGTTTGAGGCTGATTCGACCTAGGGGAGGCCCAGAAGCGGTTCAAATAATCATCACCGGTGGTGGCCGTGAACAGGAATCAAACTCGGGTCGCCGGGTTCGTAGCGTAGCGCTAACCGATACACTACAATGCATTACGCTTCCACACACACACACACAGACACACACACAGACACACACAGATACACACACACAGACACACACACAAACAGACACACACACAGACACAGATACACACACACAGACACACACAGACAACAACAACAACCGCCATTCGCCACTAAGTGGCGGTGACGTCACCACGACGCTTGTGCCAGGCTATGTGCACCCTGAGGCCACGTGAAGTGTCGAACGCCCGCTGGCAGGAGGTCACGGGGCAGACCCAGGTGCCATGGGTCGACTGACTGAGATGACTGGCTGATGCACCACCTGTGCCCCCTACTGTGCCAACCTGCTGTGCTTTCGCCACCCGGCGCTTCGCTCGTTGTTCTGAGCGTCGCTCCTCCGCCCTCCGTTGTTGTTGGAGGGCGACTGCCTCCAACTGCCCAGTAGCATCCTTCACGAGCCTCCTCCACAGAGGCCGATCTTGGCACCGCTGGTACCAGTCATCGGCGAGTCCACTCAGCTCCACGTCCTCCTGTACCACATCACTCCATCTCTTCTCTAGCCCGTGCCGCGCCTGCCTAGCCCCCTCAATCCGGCCAAACAAAAGCTGTTTCGGCATGCGGTGGCTGTGCATGCGGGCTACATGACCCAGCCATCGCAGCCTTGCCTGCCGGAGGAGCTCACCGATGGGACCCTGCCCAGATCTTTCAAGGATTTGTGAGCTCCTCACACAATCCAGTCTGGTTAAACCCAGGATGGATCGTAGGCAGGCCAGCCTAAATGTTTCTAACCGGCGAAGATGTTCCATTAGGGGGGTCCACGTTTCGCAAGCGTAGAGAAGGGAGGGAATGACCGTGGCCGAGAAGACCTGAAGCTTAGTGCGGAGCGACAGACCAGGTAGCTTCCACACAGCGTTACGCAACCGATGAAAAGATATTGCCGCTCGACTGATTCGGAGTGAGACCTCTGCTGTTAAACTGGAGCCAGTCATAAGTACACTGCCCAGGTATGGGAAACTCTCCACTCTCTCCACAACTGCCCCATCACCGATTGGGAGTTGTGGGGGTGGAGTGTCCGATGGTACAAAATACCCAGGCAGGTGCTTAGTTTTGGTGGGGCTGATGGTAAGGCCCCACCTCTTAGTGGCACGCTCCAGTCTCAGCAGCAGCGTCTCCAACTCCTCCTCTGACTGAGCAGCTATTACAAAATCATCAGCATACATAACGTGGTTGAGCAACAGGGAGCCATCCCTTGACCGCACCCGGGCATCGATTAGCCTCCCATTATATCTGTACCATATGGAGATTCCCCCGGTACAGCTATTGAAGGCTTCACGAACTACGTGGTCAAAATAGATGTTAAATAATGTAGGAGCTAGAGGACATCCCTGTCGCACCCCAAGGTGTACAGGGAATGGCTCTGACTCCCGGCCACGCAGTTTTACCCGGGCCCGCTCACCATCATGAAGGTCCTTAATGATTGTGAGCAGAGGGTCAGGTACTCCAAAAGCACGAAGAACGACCCAGAGCCCAGGCCTACTGATAGTATCATAGGCCTTGACCAGGTCAATAAAGCAGAGATGTAGGTCTTGTTGGAATTCCCTACACCTCTGCTGTAGCAGACGGACAGAAAATATGGCATCTGTGCAGGACCGCCCTTTCCTGAAACCGCATTGGGGCTCCGCAAGCCTCTCCTCAGCGTGCCTGGCAAGGCGATGCTGAATAATCCTTACCAGGACCTTTCCCAGCACACTGAGGAGTGAGATGCCCCTGTAGTTGTTACAGTCTGTGCGGTCACCCTTCTTAAAAAGGGGGACCACCAGGGCATCCTTCCAATCCTGCGGAACCCGTCCAGTGGTCCAGACTGTTGTTATGATGTCATAGAGGGCAGTCTGTGCACAAACGCCACCCTCCCTCAGCATTTCGTTTGAGAAATCATCTCTGCCCGCTGCCTTTCCTGGTCTCAGACTCCTGATCGCCTTCAATACTTCCTCAGCAGATGGCACCGCAGCCAGCCACTCACAGGGGGTGACTTCTTCCAATATTTGAGGCACCGCAGCCTCAGCAGGGTCATCCTCACTTTGTGCCACGATGTTTTCCTGGCTGAAGGATTTTCCCTCCCCCAGGACCTCACAGAAATGCTCAGCAAATCTGCGAACCTGTTCCTGGGGGTCGGAGATTGGATCACCGTTTTTTCCCCTAATGATGGTAATAGGTGTGGCGCTGCAGGTTACTTTTTTGATGGAGTTAAATAGAGATTTGTGATCACGGGCCACTGAGGCAGACTCCATCTCCTCAGCAACCCGCGACCACCACCCATCCTTGCAGCGCCTCACGGCTCTCCGAACCTCCGAGCGAAGGCTGCGGTAAGCCTCCTCATTCTCTGACGTGGGATTCTGTAGCCGATGACAGTGGGCCTGTCGCTTTTTCTCAACCATCCTAAACACCTCCTCTGTCAGCCAGGGTCTCTGGGGAGGTCTGGACCGCGTACCCAAAGCAGCCATTGCAGCTGCATGAGTCACAGTCCTAAACCTCGCCCATTTACCCTCGACATCAGGAGGAGTCGGGGACGATGCCAATCCCAGCCGCAAGCGATGATGAAATTCTCGCTTGCAACTTTCATCAGATAACTGAGACCAGGCCACTTTATGTTGGAATGGGGTCCAGGGTGTACACCCACCACCGGAGTGGAAGAATGGCAGGCGCATCTTACAGATGACTAGTCGATGGTCAGAGGGCAGATCAGCTCCACGGTAGGTCCTGGTGTCAAGGACATGGGCTCGCATTCGCTGGTCCGTCACTATGTAGTCCAGCAGATGTTCTTGCTTGGACCCGGCATGCATCCATGATGTTGTGTGGATGCGCCGATGCCGGAACAGCGTGTTGGTAATTACAAGCCCATGGGCTGCACAAAAATCTAGCAGCCTCCTACCGTTGTTATTGAGCTGATCTGGCCCATGCCCTCCAATCACTCCAGACCAGGTGCCAGTATCATGACCAACTCGGGCATTGAAGTCACCCAACATGATGACTCTATCCCGAGGGGCCACTTTAGCCAGCACCTGTGACAGGAGGTCATAGAAGGCATCTGACTCATCGGCTTTGCCTGCATCCCTCCACGGATGTTCATCTTCGGTGGGGGCATAAGTAACCACGACCACCATTCCTCGCCTCCGGTTGATGGGAAGGCGAGCCCAAAGTAGCCTGGGGCTTACAGCTTCCCACACCTCACCGCCACGCTCCCACGCCCTCTTCATTCTTTTGTTCAAAAGAAGACCCACAACCTGTTGTTTGGCAGTCTGCTGCCCCGAGTAGAGGACTGTCCACCCCTCATGGTGGCAGGAGCCAGAGCCGGTCCACCGGACCTCCTGAATGCCGCATAGATCCAGGCGGTACCGGTCCAGCTCCCGACAGAGGAGTGGCAGCCTCTCCTCTGCAGTGAGCGTTCGAACATTCCACGTGGCCACCCGTAGTGGCTTTTCGTTGTTTCTGGAGTAGCCCCGAGGGTAGGTATTCAATCTCCTGGCTCCGCCATTTGGGGTTTGGCCAGGAGACGTCATAGACGCCTGGCCCCCCGGGGCCTCCGGCACAAGCTTATTAGTTACATATTTCAGTTTAATTCGTGGTTTCGTGGTAATTAATTGAAGGTGGAGGGGTTACCAGCCCCTCGCACCCGTCCAGAGCCCCCGTTTAGCCCCTGTGGTGGACACATATGCCATGAGGGGAGGAGCCAATCAAAATTGGATCTCCCCCCACAGCACTGTCCACGACAGAGTTGCCCGTCCGGCACCGCGAGGAGGTAGGGGGTTGTTTTGCCGGACACACACACACAGACACACACACACAGACACACACACAGACAACGCTAACCGCTACACTACAATGCGTGACGCTTCCACATGCGAGGGTCACGTGACAGATTTGACGTCACAGCTCACTTGCCGTGCAAAAAATCTATCAATTATTGAGCTCCCCTCCCCCCCCCCCAAAAAACACAAAAGTGTATTTGTATAATGTTTGCACGGTGTACAGTCTGGAAAGTACCCACATGGTAAATTTCCAGTTTGTTGCATGTCGGGAAGTACGCTAAACATTTTGAACAGACAACACACACAATCACAACTTTGCCTTTTATATATATTTGGAGATGCAGTGAAAAACTTTCCCAAATTCATCACGCGGTTTCAGTTTTTTGATTTTCAGTTTGATTTATTTTGGTTAGAGTCCCGTGAGCCATTCGGCTCTTGAATCGGGTGCAACCACAACAAGCAAAAAAACAAAAACACGACCAAGAAAATAATCTTACAGTGACTATGTGTGACTGTGCAAACAGCACTGTCATGGCACGCAATGAGAGGGCAAATGTCATAAATATTCCTGTAAGGCCTCACATCTTCAACATTAATGTTGCCATAGAAACGTTGTGGGGTGTATTGCTTCATTTAAAAAAAGAAAAATTATTACCTGTTATTTTAATTTAATTTTCTATCTACGTGACTTTACCGAAAGAACCAAGAATATTAATTCCTGCAGTCACCAAAGTTTTAAGTCAAAACATTCACACACGTTGACAAAGCCTCACCTTGTGTTGTTGTGGGCAGGTCGCTTCTGATAACAAGAGCGGTATAGCAGCTCAAGCGGGCTTGGCCTGCTAACAAAAGAAAATAAAAACTGCGTGAATATTTACAATAAAACAAAGTTACAAAGTGGCGAGCCGGGTGAAGACAAATTAAACTTAAGCGAGATAATTAAAGTGAATGCAATCAGGCGAGGGCAGGAGGCAAGGCCTCGCGTGGCTAGGCCCCGCGTTGTAAAGTTCCAACCTGGACATCGATTCCCATGCTCGCTGCTACTCAACTGACATCCCTACGACAGAGAGAGGCTCTACCTTGGTAAACAACAACAACCACCACCACCACAACGACCAACACCACAACGATGAGAATTTCTCACCTCGGATTTCAGTGCAAGCGTGCACACGGCAGCTTCCTGTTACTGACAGCAGAAAGTAGTATGACGTCACTTTCCTCCCAAGAGCTGCTCTGTAACTGAATAAATTATGTTAATGAGCACGGCCCATATGTGGAGGGATGGGGGCGTGGGCGCTGAACCCGTCGCAATAAACTCGCGACGGCTTTAACGGACACATTATGTTAATGAGCCACCAGTCACTGGGCGTAGCTTTGCCCAAATTAGGATTGGCACTGGAACGATATCGGCAGTGACCCAGGCGGAGGTGACGTCACGCTCAAGAGCGCGGTGGACGGGGGAGGGGTGAATACCTTGGTGACATGATGTCACTAGCGAGGTACACCTCCCCCTGGCGTTTCACGCCGATGAGGTAATGCTGGGTGGTGACGTCACAGAGTTGGAGTTTAAGTTGATTTAGATTCATTTTCCATTGCTCCCTCCCTTGGGTGTGTGAGCTCAGCAACGTGGACATTATTGTGTATACACCGTGTGTGTGTGTACACTATGTGTATACACTGTGTGTGTCACTGTGTGTCACTGAGTACCTGGTGCGGTGTGTAAATATCGCCACTAGGGAGACAAAGGCGGTCGGGCGTGGTGCTGGCCACCCACCCCCTCGTGTACCGTTCCGGCCTTCATAGGTGCTCGCTAACAGAACTTGCCCCTACAGTCTGTTAAGGCTACACGGGGGATCTTTGTCTTTGTGTATCACTGTGTGTGTACACTGTGTATACACTGTGTGTGTGTACACTGTCTGTGTACACTGTGTGTGTGTACATTGTGTATACACTGTGTATAAACTGTGTGTACACTGTGTGTGCACACTGTGTGTGTGTACACTGTGTGTGTGTACAGTGTGTGTGTGTACAGTGTGTATACATTGTGTGTGTACACTGTGTGTGTGTACACTGTGTGTGTACACTGTTTGTGTACACTGTTTGTGTCCGAACCCCCGGCAAGGCCATCTACTTAATGACGAGAGAAAATTCACACGAAATGTCCTTTTCAATGAAGTCTTCCAGATGTAAATTGATACAAGCTTTTAATGAAGAAATAAACTCATCCAATTCAAAACACAACACAATTCAAAGATGCTTCATTTTAAAACTTCAAAATGGAGCATGGGGTACTTGCGTGAATGCGTCCTTCGTGTGCAAATGTTGTGACTTTCCTGGCCTGAAGGCCGTCAATGTGTTGGACCCCAACAGCAGTGGGGTTTGCTTCAACCGATAGGTACGAACATCCAGACGTCAATCAGCAAGGAGCATTTCTAGTCCCAGTTAGACAAACTCTACGTCAACACGTAAGACAAAACTACAATTCGTGTTGTAGAGAATATACCTCCTCCTATACGTGTAACTTTCAAGTGGTATGCCTTGTAACTGATGAATGATCCGAGCGTGCTCCCTATTTCAAAGACGATGACTTGCTCCAGAGGCAGACGCTTCGTGAAACACAAAAGTACCCTTTGACCTGTATCACAAGAACAACGGGTCTCACCTGAGTTCTCTGTACAGGTTACTTCCAAACACACACACACACTTTGTCCTAACATCACTTATTCAATGTGTGACCCTCAGACAAAATGTTACATGTACGCGCACAATCAGACAAGTATTAATTCTAATTAACATTGATTACTGCAGCGAAATTGACTGCATGTAAGCAGGTAACATGACATCACTTCCGGGGTAAGAGACACGCCCCTCCCATAATAAGCGGCTCGGCAACTGAATAGATTATGTTAATGTAAACTGGCCATATGTCGAGGGATGGGGCGTGGCTGCTGAACTCGACGGCTTCAACGGACACATTATGTTAATGAACCGCCAGTCACTGGGCGTAGCTTTGCCCAAATAAGGATTGGCACTGGATTGACATCGGCAGTGACCCAAGCGGAGGTGACGTCACGCTCAAGAGCGCTGTGGACGGGGTTGGCAGTGTGAATACCTTGGTGACATGACGTCGCTAGCAAAGTACACCTCCCGATGGCACTTCATGCCGATGAGGTCATGCTGAGTGGTGACGTCGCAGAGCGGGGATGGAGTTTAAGTTGATTTAGCTTCATTTTCCATTGCCCCCTCCCTTGGGTGCGTGAACGCAGCAACAACAACGTGGACATTGTGTGTGTACATACACACACACTGTGTGTGTGTATGTACACACTGTATGTGTGTACGTACACATACAGTGTGTACATACACACTGTGTGTGTGTGGGTAGTGGGGGGCAAAGGTGGTGTATTAGCCAATCATCTGAGTCAGTCGACCCATGGCATCTTATCATCAATTTATTTTAATTTTTTATTATTTTTATTTATTCGTATTTTTAAAATTTTATTTTTATTTTATTTTGTTTATTTTTTGTATTCTATCTACGTGACTTTACCGAAAGAACAAGGAATATGGTAGCGCATTCTCTATTTGTTGCAGAGGTTCAAAGTTCAAATCCGACAGGCACACCTGGCCACCCCAGTAACATTCACCACAATATGCGCTGTTCTGCTTCACGGCGGATGTAAAACAGAGTATTGTGTCACTCACAACGCACAGGTCATTGCATGTTGGTGTCACGGTCAAAATTGTGGTAATTCCAAAACATTATCCAGAAACTCAACAACGGAAATGTTTGGCTATGTACGGTTTGAAAGAAGTGTTAGTCAAACAGAATGTGTATTTACGTGCGCGTGTTTAAACGTATCTTTGTACGAGCGGTAGGGCAGCGGTTAGCGCTACGCTGCGCTACGAACCCAGAGACCCGGAGTCGTTTCCCGCTCACGGCCAACACCGCCAGTGATGATTATCTGAACCGGTCCTGGGCCTTCCCTAGGTCGACTCAGCCTAAAAATGAGTACCCAGTGTGATGTGAGCATCACCACTCGGGATACAAAGGCGGCCGGGCGCGGTGCTGGCTACCCACCCCCTCGTGTGCCGTGCAATCCTTCATAGGTGCTCGCTAACAGCACTTGCCCCAGCAGTCTGTTGAAGGCTGTACGGGGGATCTTTGTGTGTGTGTGTGAGTGTGTGAGTGTTTGTGTGCAATAAGATCAGGCAATGACTGGCAGAGAAAATTGCTTGAGATTATTTTAAAAGCATGGGTTTAGAAAAGTGAACAAAGCATGTCTCTATTATGTGCATTACCATTGAAGGGTGCTTTGGGTTCAAAGCCATCCGCATAGCCTCAAATCTGCATTAATGCCAATTTGTCTCCGTATCTGGTAAGATCATAGTATTACAGGAGGTCCTCTCACGCGCTAACCCAGACTGATGTGAGTGCACGATCTCTGTATTAGTTTTTTTATTGTCCTTAACTCAAATCAATCAATATGCAGTTCAGGTCAAATAAGACATTCCTTTTTAACGCTTTCCAACCAAGGTTGAGATGTTAATGCATTAGCTCTGTTCGTTCATATCTGCCCATCTGTCTGTAGCATGGCATTTCGATAACCCTCTTAAAGATGTATGGACTGATGCTGTACAAGAAGGATGTGGAGCTGAGTGGGCTTGCCGATGACTGGTACCAGCGGTGTCAAGATCGGCCTCTGTGGAGGAGGCTCGTGAAGCACGTTGCTGGGCAGTTGGAGGCAGTCGCCCTCCAGTAACAACGGAGGGCGGATGAGCGACGCTCACGACAACGAGCGGAGCGTCGGCCACACCAAGTCGGTGCAGTGGTGCCTCTGTCAGTCATCTTATTGAGCACATGGCAACTTGGGTCTGTCCTGAGCTGGCAGAGAGCCTTCGACACATCACGTGGCCTCACCACGTAAGACAAAACTACAATTCGTGTTGTAGAGAATGTACCTCCTCCTATACGTGTAACTTTTAAGTGGTATGCCTTGTAACTGATGAATGATCCGAGTGTGCCACCTATTTCAAAGACAATGAGTTGCTCCAGATGCTTCGTGGAACACAACACCGTTTGACCTGTATCACAAGAACGGGTCACACCTGAGTTCTCCGTACAGGTTACTTTCAAACACACACGCACTTTGTCCTAACATCACTTATTCAATGTTTGACCCTTACAGATCAAATGTTACAAGTATGCACAAAACCAGACAAGTATACATTCTAAATTGACGGGCATATTAAAAAAATTGGATTACTGCAGTGAAATATACTGCATCACATTACATCGTATTAACAAGAAACTTTTAAAAAAAGTTGCAGTCTGCTTCAGAGTGTATGTAAAACATACTATTGTGTCATTCAAAACGAGTAGGCCATTGCATGCTGGCGTCTAAGTGAAAATTTAGCAAATTCTAAACATTACCTACAAACTACACAACTGAGATGACACATCAATCATCGCCCCCTACGGACAGGCTCTTGTCCACATGCAGGCCGGTGCAGGGCCACCACCTTATGCCACACAGGGGCAGCTACTTGGGGATGCTCTTCGAGTGTTTCAGACGAGATACGGCACAAAACTCCAAGTTGCTGAGGCGGTTAAGCAAGCACCATGTAAAAGCAATTATTATGATAACATAGTGAATGCTTGGGGGCTTATTGTCTCTCGCTCCTGGTTAAAGATCTACCCAACCCATGGGCCCACAAAGTGTTCAACTTCACATTCTTCTCATTAAAGGCCTGTGACAAAGGTGCATCTATTGAAGCAACATCGTCTCTGGCTTACACATCTACTGGGTCTCCACTTGACTTTGTATTGTCTAGGAGCAAGTTCACATACACCTCCACTTCCACAAACTGCTGGGAGTTGCCTCACTCTGCCTCAGTCAGAATTCTCCTCCTGCTTCACGATGTGAAGGTCCCATTTTGGATCTTCATCTTCACATTTTACCTTCACTTCTTCGCTCATCACTTCTTCACATTTCACCATCACCTCTTCATATTTCACCTCGATACCTTTAAAAGTGTCCAAGCTGGGATTTTCTTCCGGTTCGTGTTTCATGAGGGATGGGCTCATTGCGGCACTTTGACTTTCACAAGCTGATTTCAGACTGCACTCCTTGTGGATTTTCTGATGCTTCTGTGCTCTCTGGTGTACTTGAAGATTTGATGAATCTGCAAACGGCTTCCCGCACAGAGTACACTTGAAGGGTTTCTCTCCCGTGTGTGTTCTCTGGTGTACTACAAGAGCAGATGAATGTGCAAACGCCTTCACGCACACACTGCACTTGAAGGGTTTCTCTCCTGTGTGTGTTCTCTGGTGTTTTACAAGATCAGATGAATGTGCAAACGCCTTCACGCACACACTGCACTTGAAGGGTTTCTCTCTCGTGTGTGTTATCTGGTGTACTTCAAGATTTGATGAACGTGCAAACGCCTTCCCGCACAGAGTGCACCTGAAAGGTTTCTCTCCCGTGTGTGTTCTCTGGTGTTTTTAAGAGCAGATGACCATGAAAATGCCTTCCCACAAACACTGCACTTGAAGGGTTTCTCTCCCGTGTGTGTTCTCTGGTGTTTTACAAGCGCCGATGACTGTGCAAATGCTTTCACGCACACACTGCACTTGAAGGGTTTCTCTCCCGTGTGTGTTCTCTGGTGTTCTACAAGAGCAGATGACTGTGCAAATGCCTTCCCACACACACTGCACTTGAAGGGTTTCTCTCCCGTGTGTGTTCTCTGGTGTGTTATAAGATGACATGAATCTGAAAACGCCTTGCCGCACAGAGTACACTTGAAGGGTTTCTCTCCTGTGTGTGTTCTCTGGTGTTTTTTAAGAGCAGATGACCATGAAAATGTCTTCCCACACACACTGCACTTGAAGGGTGTCTCTCCCGTGTGTGTTCTCTGGTGTGTTTTAAGAACAAATGAACCTGAAAATGTCTTCCCACAAACACTGCACTTGAAGGGTTTCTCTCCCGTGTGTGTTCTCTGGTGTGTTACAAGATTACATGACTGTGTAAACGCCATCCCGCACATCGTGCACCTTAAGGGTTTCTCTCCCGTGTGTGTTCTCTGGTGGTTCTGAAAAACTGATGGCCATGCAAATGCCTTGTTACACACAGTACATTTGAAGGGTTTCTCTCCTGTGTGAGTTCTCTGGTGCCGTGTCAGATTTCCAGTCCGGTCCGTGCTGTATGCACGCTGGTCGCATTGTTGACTTGTCGTACCGAGCTGCGCTGAGTGCCTTTGCTCCATCAGACCAATTCTGCAGAGGAAGCGTCAGCTGCAGACATAAAAAAAGAATATCCACACCATCTACACGTCAGGCACAGAGGAATGCACACGTGACTTACACGTCTATACTTATTAATATATTCATGATGTAGTGAAAAAGTTTCCCAAATTCATCAGATTTGATGAAGGTGCAAACGCCTTCACGCACAGAGTGCACCTGAAGGGTTTCTCTCCACGGGCTGTTATGGCACACAATGAGAGGGGAAATGTCATAAATATGCCTGGAAGCCTTCATATCATCAAGATGAATGTTAACTCAAAACTCCGAGCACACAATTTCGGCTGTCTGGCTACAAAAGGATTATTTATGAAAGCTAAATTCAGCTGACATAGCAAAGGGTGTTGAGAACAATACTATTTGTGTTATGCAGAAATGCATAAATTAACGTTCAATCGCAACTTAGAGGTGTGAATCCAGGCTCATATGTCCTTGAATGCTGGGATGAACAGTTCCGACTTCAGCTGCATGTGTGTGCTGTGTTCACCTCCTGTTTCCATTCTTACAAAGAGTTCCAGAGGTAAACAAAAATAAACTATTGTTTTGATATAACCTCCGTGTTCAACAGAGTTAATAGACTTTACTGCAAACACAAACTTGACACTGTCACACACTGCCATGAGTAAACAGGTGGTGGTGTGACCAGCACCATGCCTGGCCACCTTCATCTGCTCAGCATTAATTCTGCCTCACTCCACCAAATAATGAATCGAGGATCATCAACATAGCCGAGGATATCCGTGTCTCTGTCTCTCTCTCCCCGTGGTGAAGGTGTTCCCCTCCACACATTCAGAGTCAACAGCGGCACACGCTTAGCGTCTTTGACCGATAGAAATTGACGCACGTATTGTTGGTTCTTTCAGTAAAGTCACGTAGATAGAAAATAAAAATAACAGATCAAATTTAATAAGATAAAGACCACTTGTGTTGCGATCGAAACGTCGTGGGTTTTTTGCTTCATTTTCAATTTTTTTATTTTTCTTTTAATTTATTATCTGTTATTTTAATTTTATTTTCTATCTACGTGACTTTACCGAATAAACCAAGAATATTAATTCCTGCAGTCACAAAAGTTTAAGTCAAAACATTCACACACGTTGACAAAGCCTCACCTTGTGTTGTTGTGGGCAGGTCGCTTCTGATAACAAGAGCGGTATAGCAGCTCAAGCGGGCTTGGCCTGGTAACAAAAGAACGAAAATAAAAACTGCGTGAATATTTACAATAAAACAAAGTTACAAAGTGGCGAGCCAGGTGAAGACAAATTAAACTTAAGCGAGATTATTAAAGCGAACGCAATCAGGAGTCAAGGCCCCGCGTGGCTAGGCCCCGCGTTGTAAAGTTCCAACCTGGACATCGATTCCCATGCTCGCTGCTACTCAACTGACATCCCTGAGAGAGAGAGACTCTACCTTGGTAAACAACAACCACCACGACCACCATGAGAATTTCTCACCTCGGATTTCAGTGCAAGCGCGGATCGGCAGCCTCCTGTTACCTCGCGACATCACGCGGGTAAGTACGTAACATGACGTCACTTCCGGGGTAAGAGACACGCCCCTCCCACAATGAGCAGCTCTGTAACTGAATAAATTATGTTAATGAGGCCAGCCCATATGTGGAGGGATGGGGGCGTGGCTGCTAAACCCGTCGCAATAAACTCTTGACGGCTTCAATGGATACATTATGTTAATGAGCCGCCAGTCACTGGGCTTACCTTTGCCCAAATAAGGATTGCCACTGGATTGATATCGGCAGTGACCCAAGCGGAGGTGACGTCACGCTCAAGAGCGCCGTGGACGGGGTTGGGGGAGTGTGAATACCTTGGTGACATGACGTCACTAGCGAGGTACACCTCTCCCTGGCGTTTCACGCCGATGAAGTAATGCTGAGTGGTGACGTCACAGAGCGGGGTTGGAGTTTAAGTTGATTTAGATTCATTTTACATTGCTCCCTCCCTTGGGTGCGTGGGCCCAGCTACAACGACGTGGACATTATTGTGTATACACTGTGTGTGTGTACACTGTGTGTGTGTAAACTGTGTGTACACTGTGTGTGTACACTGTGTGTGTGTACACTGTGTGTACACTGTGTGTGTGTACACTATGTGTGTGTGTACACTGTGTGTGTACACTGTGTACACTGTGTACACTGTGTGTACACTGTGTGTGTACACTGTGGGTACAGTGTGTGTGTACACTGTGTGTGTACACTGTGTGTGTGTACACTATGTGTGTGTACACTGTGTGTGCAAGCCAACTGTGGACCGGTTTTGGTGGACAATGTCTCAACAGCAGTGGGGCTTGCTTCAAGCCATGGTTGTGAACATCCAGACGTTAATCAGCAAGGAGCATTTCTAGTCCAAGTTCGACAAAATCTACGTCAACACGTAAGACAAAATTATAATTCGTGTTGTAGAGAATGTATCTCCTCTACGTGTAACTTTAAGGTGGTATGCCTTGTAACTAATGAATGATCCGAGTGTGCTTCCTATGTCAAAGACAATGAGTTGCTCCAGATGCTTCCTGAAACACAAAAGTACCCTTTGACCTGTATCACAAGAACAACGGGTCTCACCTGAGTTCTCTGTACAGGTTACTTCCACAACACACACACACTTTGTCCTAACATCACTTATTCAATGTTTGACCCTTATAAAAAAATAAAGTGATGCATGTACACACAAAATAAGACAAGTGTTCATTCTGAAATATTGACAGGCATTTTAAGAAAATGTAATTACTGCAGTGAAATATACTCCATCAGATAACATCTGATTAAGAAGCTATTTGAAAAAAAAATATGCACCGTCTGCTTAACAGTGGATGTAAAACATGCTACTGTGTCATTCAAAACGAGGCCATTGCATGCTGGCGAATTCTAAACATTAGCGACAAATTACACAACTGAGATGAAACATCAATCATCGCCCCCTACTGACAGACTCTTGTTCACATACTCTTTGGTTCTTTCAGTAAAGTCACGTCGGTAGACAAAATAATAATAGAGCACGACGTTTCGATCGTAACACAAGCGGTCATCCTCAGGCGGAAAAAATAATAAATGCAGGCCGGTGCAGGGCCACCACCCTGTGCCACACAGGGGCAGCTGCTACTTGGGAATGCTCTTCGAGTGTTTCAGACGAGATACAAAACTCCGAGTTGCCGAGGCGGTTAAGCAAGCACCGTGTAAAAGCAATTATTATAACATAGCGAATGCTTGGGGGCGTATTGGCTCTCACTCCTGGTCAGAGATCTCCCCAACCCACAGGTCCACAAAGACTGGCCACTCGTTCTTACTCTGCAGGTTGAACCTAGGAATTGAGTGTTCAACTTCACATTCTTGTCATTAAAGGCCTGTGACAAAGGTGCATCTATTGTAGCGACATTGTTTCAAGCTTACACATCTACCGGGTCTCCACTTGACTTTGTATTGTCTCGGAGGAAGTCCACCCACACCTCCACTTCCACAAACTGCTGGGAGTTGCCTCACTCTGCCTCACAGTCAGAATTCTCCTGCTTCGCGTTGCCTCCATCGATGTGAAGGTCCCGTTTTGGATTTGAATCTTCATCTTCACATTTTACCTTCACTTCTTTGCTCTTCACCATCACTTCTTCACATTTCACCTTCACCTCTTCATATTTCACCTCGGTTCCTTTACAATGTCAAAGCTGGGATTTTCCTCGGGTTCTTGTATCATGAGGGATGGGCTCATTGTGGAACTTTGACTTTCACAAGCTGATTTCAGACTCCACTCCTTGCAGATATTCTGATGCTTCTGTGTTCTCTGGTGTACTTGAAGATTTGATGAAACTGCAAACGCCATCCCGCACAGAATGCACCTGAAAGGTTTCTCTCCTGTGTGTGTTTTCTGGTGTACTTTAAGATTTGATGACTGTGCAAACGCCTTCCCACACACAGTGCACTTGAAGGGTTTCTCTCCTGTGTGTGTTCTCTGGTGTGTTTTAAGAACAGATGACTGTGAAAATGCCTCCCCACACATACTGCACTTGAAGGGTTTCTCTCCTGTGTGTGTTCTCTGGTGTCTTTTAAGAGCAGATGACCGTGAAAATACCTTCCCACACACACTGCACTTGAAGGGTTTCTCTCCCGTGTGTGTTATCTGGTGTCTTTTAAGAGCAGATGACCGTGAAATTGCCTTCCCACACACAGTGCACTTGAAGGGTTTCTCTCCTGTGTGTGTTCTCTGGTGGGTCTCAAGAACTGATGGCCATGCAAATGCCTTGTCACACACAGTGCACTTGAAGGGTTTCTCTCCTGTGTGAGTTCTCTGGTGCTGTGTCAAATTTCCAGTCCGATCCGTGCTGTATGCACGCTGGTCGCATTGTTGACTTGTCATACCGAGCTGCACTGAGTGCATTTGCTCCATCAGACCAATTCTGCGGAGGAAGCGTCAGCTGCAGACAGAATAAAATTATATCCACACCATCTACACATCAGTATCGAGGCACAGAGGAATGCATATATAGTCACATGTGACTTACACGTCTATATTCATATATTCATGATGTAGTAAAAACGTTTCCCAAATTCATCACACGGGCTGTTATGGCACACAATGAGAGGGCAAATGGTTATAAACATGCCTGGAAGCCCTCGTATCTTCAAAATGAATGTTCACCAAAAACTCCGAGCACACAATTTCAGCTGTCTGGCTACAAAAGGAATATTTATGAGAGCTAAATTCAGCAGACATAGCAAAGGGTGTTGAAATCAAAACTATTTGTGTTAGGCAGAAATGCATAAATTAACGTTCAATCGCAACTTAGAGGTGTGAATACAGGCTCAGATGTCCTTAAATGCTGGGATGAACAGTTCCGACTTCAGCTGAATGTGCGTGCTGTGTTCACCTCCTGTTTCCATTCTTATAAAGAGTTCCAGAGGAAAACAAATGTAAACTACTGTTATGATATAACATCCATATTCAACAGAGTTAATAGACGTTACTGCAAACACAAACTGTACACTGTCACTGGGTAAACAGGTGGTGGCGTGTCTAGAATCACGCCTGGCCACCTTCATCTGCTTGGCATGAATGCTTCCTCACTAAACCAAGTAATTAATTGAGGATCAACGAACATATCCGAGGCTAACTGGAGTTTGCGTGTGTCTCTCCGTGGTGAGATGTTAACTACCTCACCTGGTATACAGGAAGTCGTGGGTTCGATCCCGACCCTGACGCCTGCTGTATATTTGGAGTTTGCGCGTCTCTCCGCTGAGTGTCTTTGACCGATAGACATTGACACACGTATTCTTGTTTCTTTCGGTAAAGTTACGAAGATAGAAAATAACAATAACAGATAATACAATTACATTAAATAAATATTACTTGTGTTGCGATCAAAACGACGTGAGTTGTTTTGCTTTATTTACAATTTATTTATTTTTATTGTCATTTTTAGTTTACTTTCTATCTACGTGACTTTACCGAAAGAACCAAGAATATTAATTCCTGCAGTCACCAAAGTTTTAAGTCGAAACATTCACACACGTTGACAAAGCCTCACCTTGTGTTGTTGTGGGCAGGTCGCTTCTGATAACAAGAGCGGTATAGCAGCTCAAGCGGGCTTGGCCTGCTAACAAAAAAATTAAAACTGCGTGAATATTTACAATAAAACAAAGTTACAAAGTGGCGAGCCGGGTGAAGACAAATTAAACTTAAGCGAGATAATTAAAGTGAACGCAATCAGGCGAGGGCAGGAGGCAAGGCCCCGCGTGGCTAGGCCCCGCGTTGTAAAGTTCCAACCTGGACATCGATTCCCATGCTCGCTGCTACTCAACTGACATCCCTACGAGAGAGAGGCTCTACCTTGGTAAACAACAACAACAACAACCACCACCACGACCACCACCACCACCACCACAACGATGAGAATTTCTCACCTCGGATTTCAGTGCAAGCGCACACACGGCAGCTTCCTGTTGCCTAGCGACAGCAGGAAGTAGTATGACGTCACTTCCCTCCCACGAGCGGCTCTGTAACTGAATAAATTTTGTTAATGAGGCCGGCCCATATGTCGAGCGATGGGGGCGTGGGCGCTGAACCCGTCGCAATAAACTCGCGACGGCATTAACGATACATTATGTTAATGAGCCACCAGTCACTGGGCGTAGTTTTGCCCAAATAAGGATTGCCACTGGAACGATATTGGCAGCGACCCAGGCGGAGGTGAGGTCACGCTCAAGAACGCGGTGGACTGATGAATACCTTGGTGACATGACGTCACTACGGAGGGAAACCTCCCCCTGGCGTTTCACGCCGATGAGGTTTTGCAGAGTGGTGACGTCACAGAGTTGGAGTTTAAGTTGATTTAGATTAATTTTCCATTGCTCCCTCCCTTGGGTGTGTGAGCTCAGCTACAACAACGTGGACATTATTGTGTATACACTGTGTGTGTGTGCACTGTGTGTATGTACACTATGTGTATACAATGTGTGTGTCACTGTGTGTCGCTGTGTGTCACTGTGTGTCACTGTGTGTGTGTACACTGTGTATACCCTGTGTGTCTACACTGTGTCACTGTGTGTGTGTACACTGTGTGTGTGTATATATACACTGTGTGTGTACCGTGTGTGTACACTGTGTATATACTGTATGTACAATGTGTGTGTACACTGTGTGTGTACAATGTGTGTGTACATTGTGTGCACACTGTATGTACACTGTGTGTGTGTACACTGTGTATACACTGTGTGTACACTGTGTGTGTACACTGTGTGTGTACACTGTGTATGTGTACACTGTGTGTATACACTGTGTGTGTACGCTGTGTGTACACTGTGTGTGTGTACACTGTGTGTGTGTACACTGTTTGTGTCCGCATTGAACCGAACCCCCGGCAAGGCCATCTACTTAATGACGAGAGAAAATTCACACGAAATGTCCTTTTCAATGAAGTCTTCCACATGTAAATTGATACAAGCTTTTAATGAAGAAATAAAATCATCTAATTCAAAACACAACACAATTCAAAGATGTTTCATTTTAAAGACTTCAAAACGGAGCATGGGGTACTTGCGTGAATGCGTCCTTCATGTGCAAATGTTGTGACTTTCCTGGCCTGAAGGCCGTCAATGTGTTGGACCCTTATTGGTGCACAGCGTTTCAACAACAGCAGTGGGGTTTGCTTCAACCGATAGGTAACGAACATCCAGACGTGAATCAGCAAGGAGCATTTCTAGTCCCAGTTAGACAAAATCTACATCAACACATAAGACAAAACTACAATTTGTGTTGTAGAGAATGTACCTCCTCCTAAACGTGTAACTTTCAAGTGGTATGCCTTGTAACTGATGAATGATCCGAGCGTGCTCCCTATTTCAAAGACGACGAGTTGCTTCAGAGGCAGACGCTTCGTGAAACACAAAAGTACCCTTTGACCTGTATCACAAGAACAACGGGTCTCACCCGAGTTCTCTGCACAGGTTACTTCCAAACACACACACACACACTTTGTCCTACCATCACTTATTCAATGTGTGACCCTCAGATAAAATGTTACATGTACGCGCACAATCAGACAAGTATTAATTCTAAATTATTGACGGGCATATTGACGGGCATATTAACAACATTGAATTACTGCAGCGAAATTGACTGCATCACGTTACATTGTATTAACAAGAAGTTATTTTAGAAATACGCACCGTCTGCTTAACAGTGTATGTACAACGTACTATTGTTGCGTCATTCAAAACGAGTAGGTCGTTGCATGCTGGCGCCTGGGTCAAAATGTAGCAAATTCTAAACATTACGCTACAAATAATAGATGCGGGCGCTTCAATGGCAACACAAGCAATCGTCATCAGGTGGGACAAGCACAGCAAGAAGAAGAAACTGCTGGAGTAGGCGCCTACTTCAGCAGTTTCTTTTGCTGTGGTTGTCCCACCTGATGACGATTGTTCGTGTTGCGATCTAAACGCCGTGATCTGTTATGTTTCTACCCACGTGGTGACTTTACCGAAAGAACTCAAGAGTGTGGATTCCTGCAGTCACGAAAGCTTCGAATCAAGATTACCTACAAACTACACAACTGAGATGACGCATCAATCATCACCCCCTACTGACAGGCTCTTGTCCACATGCAGGCCGGTGCAGGGCCACCACCTTATGCCACACAGGAGTCACGAAAGCTTTAAATCAAAATTGGGTTGGTGCTCAACTTTGTTGGTGGATCTGAGTTACAGGTGGACATTCCACATTCATATGGCCAGGATTGGATTATATGGAGCATAACCGCGAGTGACCTGGCCACAAAAGCGACGTGTTAGCAATCACCAGAGAGACCATGAGCTGACTTCATTCCTGACCAAGGATTTTAACTTTTAACCCATCCAAATGCGAGTTGTGCTGTCTGACAACAGCACTGCGTAAGCTAGATACCGAATCTTCTCACAGTACATCCATAATCCTAGCCCGGGTCCAAATCCCACGGTATTTGTACGTTTGGGGGCAGTCAGTTTTTCAAGCCCTGTAGGCCTCCTCTTTCACGTCGGCATATTATCCGCAAATCTTCCAATATCCGCTGCTGGCAGCGGATTTACAATTGTTGTTGTCGCTACCTTCGGACCACTGATATATTTTAATTTGAGTTGATTTGTAGATTTCCCGCAAAAAATTTACATCTACCCTGATAAAGACCTTGCTGGAGTGGCCATCGTGCAGCATGTCCACGCGTCACGTGCTTGTTCTTGCCGCACAGCTGCTGATGTAGACGCAGGGCAACGGCCACAATATCACACTCGGGCGGTCAAGTCAGACAACGGCGTCAGGAGCGGCGAAGCGCATCATCGCCGTGACGATGTCACCTTCATATATATTTGTAAACGTTTTAGGCATAAGCGATTAGGCAGTAACACCGACGATCCAGGAAACAAAAAAGATTGTGTTACGTAGCGCAATCAATGGCTGGCGAACGTTCCAACGCAACCGTACGTGACTCGCGAGAATGATGGAACGAAAACGCTGAGAAATTAAAAACGTAAATGACACAACGGTGTCTGAAAACATGTGGACTACTTCACCTGGTGATAGAGGAGGTCGTGAGTTTGATCCTAATGCCTGCTGCACATTCGGAGTTTGCCTGTCTCTCTCCCCGTCATCGCGTGGATTTTTATCTGGGTTCTCTGTTTTTCCCCCTCCGAATTCTAAATCAACGTCACGCTTTCAGACTATCTGGCTGCCATAAAGTTTCACGTTGTGATGGGCCACTTCGTTAAGCTATCATTTGTGGCCAGGTTGCTTCTGATCAAAAGCTTTACTTGAGAAAATGTTAATAATACGGTAACAAAGACAAAGACCCCGCCCCCCCCCACCACGGAACCTACACAGACTGTCGAGGCAAGCGCTGTCAGCGAGCACCTATGAAGGCCGGCACTGTGGCACACGAGGGGGTGGGTGGCCAACACCACGCCCGTCCGCCTTTGTCTCCCCAGTGATGTTTAAACATTGCACCAGGTACTCATTTGAGGCTGAATCGACATAGGGGAGACCCAGGACAGGTTCAGATAATACTGGTAGGAACGAAGTTGTAAACTGAGTGTACCAGCCTGCAATAGATTAATGTGTCCGTCCGTCCCCTTTCAATACTTTAACGAAGTGAAATCTCGTGCTGTTGGGTGTAAAATCAGCAATAATCTCTGTGTGTGTGGCGTTTGAATGTGCTCGCTGCATTGCGTGTGATGTTAATCCTCTTCATAATTTAAACGTTTATTTATTTACGTGATATAAATTTTTTCATAATTTAACCGTTCATTTATTACGTGATATATATTTTTAAAAGTGCAAAATAAAACACGCAGGCACACATCCCTCGTGTCCTGGCGGGCCCCGGGCCCAAGCGCAAGCGCAGGGCCTGCCTTGCCTGATTTCGCTGCCGGACAAAAGCCCTCGTCGTCCCGGCGCTCCCCGGGCCCGCGCCAGGGCCTGCCTTGCCTGATTTCGCTGCCGGACAAAAGCCCTCGTCGTCCCGGCGCTCCCCGGGCCCGCGCCAGGGCCTGCCTTGCCTGATTTCGCTGCCGGACAAAAGCCCTCGTCGTCCCGGCGCTCCCCGGGCCCGCGCCAGGGCCTGCCTTGCCTGATTTCGCTGCCGGAGAACTAGCGCGCCTTGCCGCGCGACGGAGTCCGGGTGAGACCGTGGTAGGTCCAATACGGCTTCGACGTCGGAGCCTCTCACGCTGGGCCCTCATTCACACCATACACACTGCAACGCACCATAAGGGCTCGCGATTTGGCGTGTGATGGGGGGTATTCGCGGCCACTCGGACCTGGGCAGTGGTCTGAGTTTGCCCATAGGGTAGTCGCGGCGACGGCAGGTTTGTCCGTGGTTGTCGGATCAATCGAGGGTGTGGAATTTCGCGTGTTGGTCGATACTGGTGCGTCGGCGACGATCATTTCGGATTTGATTTACAATATACTGCCCGTACGATGCCGCCACTTGGAACGGGTTTCTATCCCGTGTTTCGCCGCTAATGGCAGTTCACTAGGCTTTATTGGGCAAATTCGGGCGCAAATTTCGATTGGAGACATTAAATTGGCAGGGCCTATTTTGGTCTCTTCTTCCCTCGCCGTGCCGTGTTTGTTAGGCACTGATTTTCTCGCGAAAATGCCTATTAAGATCCTTGTAGATCAAGGCTGCATCGAACTCCCGTCGGGTCGTCGGATGGCGTTCTTGCCCACACCCTCACATCCGCGCATGGCTAGTGCCTCGGTGCAGGCGTTTGTCGCGAGCACAGTCCGCATTCCGCCAGGGACACAAATGCTCGTGCCCTTGCAACTTAAAAAACCGCTAGCCCCGGAGGCCTCGGCACATGGCATTTTGCTGGGGCCTTCAAACGCAGCTGCTAAGGGGTTAGATTTGGTGGCTGCACAGACCCTCGTAGCAGCCGACAGGGAGCTGTTCTTGCAGGTTTTGAATGTCGGATTGTCCACAACCGTCATTCCGCAAGGAACTGTGCTCGCTCACGCGACCCCGGTGCCGTTGGGGACCGGAATCGCGAGACACGTGCATGACACGCCGCAGGTCCCACCTTCTTCCGAATCGGATGAGAGATGGTTGGACGCGCTCTGCACAGACACGGGTGATCTGTCTCATTCGCAGCGAATTAAATTGCGCGCTCTTCTGCGAGAATTTTCCGATGTCTTTAGTAAATCTAAATTTGATATTGGCTGCACCAAGCTGCTGCGTCACCACATTGATACTGGTGACGCTGCCCCGATTCGACAACACCCGTTTCGGCTTAGCCCGGCGGAGAAACAGCATGTTAAATCGGCTGTGGATGACATGCTGAAGGCCGATATAATTTCTCCCTCCACTAGTCCCTGGGGTGCTCCAATAATGCTGGTCAAAAAGCACGATGGCAGTCTCCGTTTTTGCGTTGATTTTCGGCGCCTAAATAAAATCTCGGTAGCGGACGCCTACTCTCTCCCTCGTATGGACGAGTCATTGGATGCCCTGGCAGGGGCGCACTATTTCTCCACCTTGGACCTTCTGTCGGGGTTTTGGCAACTCCCCCTCGACGAATTGTCAAAACCTAAGACTGCTTTTCGGACACCACAGGGCCTTTTCGAGTTTAATAGATTGCCCATGGGTCTCCACTCGGCCCCAGCGACGTTCCAGAGGCTCATGGAGCTGGTCCTCGCTGGGCTCCAGTGGGACTCATGTCTCATTTATCTTGACGTCATCGCCTTTAGCCGCACGTTCGGCGAACACATCAAACGGTTGCGTGCTGTCTTCTTGAAAATGCGGGCCGCTAACTTGAAATTCAAGCCGCAGAAGTGTCACCTTCTGCGTGAGTCTGTGCGCTATCTGGGCCACATAGTTAGCCGCTCGGGCATCTCTACCGACCCTGAAAAAAATAAATGTGTTCAACATTGGCCGACCCCTACATCTGCGGGCGATGTTCGTAGTTTTATTGGTTTTGCGTCGTACTACCGCCGGTTTGTTGCTGGCTTCGCGATGATTGCCAAGCCGCTCCACGCCCTTACGTCAAAAGGGGTGGCGTTTCATTGGGGGGACGCAGAACAGGCTGCGTTCGACTCCTTGCGGAACGCGCTCGTGACGGCACCGTCCCTTGCGTACCCCGATTTTTCCGTGCCATTCGTGTTGGACACCGACGCTAGCAATACGGGGATTGGGGGTGTTCTGTCCCAAAAAGTTGATGGCATTGAAAGGGTTGTTGCCTATGGTAGCAGAGTCTATGCGTTGTCTCGCCTTCCGCCGGCTCAAAAATGTGCGTGTTTTTTGGGCTCGGGCCGTTGTAAGCCGCCACTGCCTGCGCAGGTCGCGCCTCTCACAACGGTGTCAGCTGCACTTCCCGCCGCCTCAGCGCCGATGTTGGATCATGCAGATCCAATGGCCAGTGACGATTTGCTGGGGCTAACTTTGGCCGAATGGGGTCGGCACCAGGGCGAGGACATGTCGTTATTGAGGTTGCGTCGCCACCCGAATAATGCGGTTCCAAGACAGGGCAAATTTAATTCATTTGTCATGAAGCGCGGCTTGTTGATGCATTGGGATGCTGACTCGTGTCAACATAAAATCGTCGTGCCATCCGCCTTGCGATGCAAGGCCGTATGGGCGGCGCATGAGCGTTTATTGCACCTGGGTGTTCATAAGACCATTGGGTTGTTGCGGTTGCAATTTTTCTGTCCGGGCATGCTGCGCGACGTCACTGACATTTTGCTGGGATGCACCAATTGTGCGCAACGTAAACCGCCGGCTAAACCGGCATGTCCACCCCTGCAACCCATTTCGGTCTCTCGTATAAATAAGTTGGTGGCTCTCGATATTTTGGGCCCTTTTCCTACTACGCCACGGGGTAATAAGTACCTTCTGGTTGGGGTAGAGTATTTTACACGGTGGCCTATGGCCTGGGCCCTCCCCAACCAGTCGGCGGCGGCCGTTGTGGACGCCTTTGTTCAAGGCTACGTCCTGGACAAGGGCGCACCAGAACGGTTGCTGACCGATCAGGGAAGACATTTTTCGGGAGCCTTGCTGACTGATGTGTGCCGCCTGTTGGGCACTAAGAAAGTGCGCACTTCGCCCTACCATCCCCAGACCGACGGCATGGTGGAGCGCCTTCATAGAACTCTCACCGCTATGTTATGCCATCAGGTCGATGAATCCCACCTCGATTGGGACTTGCAGGTTCCGGGGGTCCTCGCCGCATACCGTATGGCACCTCACGCGGCGACGGGATTTTCCCCGTTCTTTCTAATGTACGGCAGGGATGCCTTTCCTCCTGCCGACGTTCGGCTGGAAATCGAACAGCCACCGCAAAAGTCAAAGCTCGTTGACCACTTGCAATTCAACCTCCGTAAGTTGGCCGAGGCACGGGAGGCCGCCATTGAAAATTCGGCTTCCCGCCAACGGGCGAATTTGCGACTGCGGGACCCTCGGTCGTACACGCATCGGTAGGCACCGGGAGACAGGGCATGGCTCCACTGCCCCCAGGTGCCGGTGTCCACGTCGGCCAAACTCCTCAGACCATGGCGAGGCCCGGTTGAGGTAGTGGAAGTCCTGCGTCCCCAATGTGTTAAAATAAGCTGGGGACGGCGTCGCTGGTGCGTTCACCCCTCTCGGTTAAAACCCTTCGTCACGCCACGCATCCCTCCACAACACACACGACATGGGGGCCGAGTGTGCGACGCGTCCGACGAGCCGGATGTTGCCCCGTTGGTGCCTAACCCACAGCGCAGGCGTGTCATTCCTCCTGCAGATGACGCGGGAGTGACGGCTCCATGCAGGCCACGTTCGGCCTCAATGGACCGTGGAGCAGCAGGTGTCCCCGTGGAGATGCCTAAAGGCCCACCGGATGCTCTGGCTCATCCTCCTCCTTCCCATGTGCCGCCGACAAAGCCTGCCATCCCCTACGATGGTCCCGCGAAACGCACGCGCGAAATCTCGCCGGTTGTTATGTTTTTTTGGCATGTCTAGTGCCTTGTACATACGTTATGTTGTTAAGGGGGTATTTATAGGGGTTTAATTGTTCTTGTTGTTCGTGAGGCACACTCACAATTCTTCTACCGTTGGTAATTTCGGAGTTTCCCATTGTTGCAGCCGGGACGGCTGGAGCTTCCGAAGGAGGGGGTGATGTAGAGGTGTTAACTACGCGCTGTTGCGTAACCTGCGTTGCCACCAGGGCAGTGCAGCATTACCCCTGGGTACAACGGTTGGGGTCAGTCGAGGTGAAACGGATCGTGGCCAGGGTTTGGTGCGAACCAATCAGACGGTTCCACGTGGGAATGTATGATTGGTTCTACCTGTCCACGAAGGGGTATAAGACGGGTGACCCAACGGACCTCGGGGAGTTCTCTCCCTGCACGAAGATGGAAGACTGGGCTGAAGCCTAACTAGGACCCTGGACCAGCCTTTCAGCCCTTCTAAGGGCTAAGGCTCGGCATACCCAGTGGTCAGGACCCACCGGGCCAGCGGTGGGTCAGATAGCCTCCCCTAGGTCCTAGCTGGAGGACTAGGATAGCGGTAGACGTGTGAGTCCCGCCAAGTCCGGAGGTTGTACCTCCTTAGGTATCAAGGAGGTTAGCGGTAGACGTGAGAGTCCCGCCAGGTCCGGAGGCTGTACCTCCCTAGGGTATCGGGTGAGGGGACCGAATATCCAATACAATAAACAGAGTGTGCCTCCTAAAGAAGTCTGCTCGTCCTTACAACACTACAAGTGTATAGTGTATAATAGTGTATTGTATAGTAGTGTATAGTGTAGTGTATAATAGTGTTTAGTATAGTGTAGTGTATAGTAGTGTAGTGTATAGTGTAGTGTATAGTTTAGTATACTAGTTATCACGTGACTAGTGTAGCTAGCCAGGTGGTGACCACACTCGTGCGTGCATCTCCACTCGTCCGTGTTTGCAAGTAAACGCTCGTGTGTGTATGTGCACCCGCGTGTTTGTTCGTGTCTGTATGTACGCACACTGTTGCACATGGTTCGCTCGTGTGGGTGTGTAGTGGAACGCACTGCTCATGAAAACGTTGCCTCGTTACGCGGTAAATGATGCGGCACAACAGGAGGGAACTGCAGGGATGAGGCTCTCCAGTCTTGGTGCTGTGACTTATAACAGCGCCAGGGTGGAGAATCCTGATCCCTACAGCTCGTAGGTGTGACGGAGCGAGAGTGATCAGCGGACAGCCACCATGGTTGCCAGGTAAGGGGAGACCTCACCTGGAACTCTCCTCCACACGTGTTCCCCTTGAACATTGTCGCAATAAACGTACGATCAGGAATCTTTAAAATATCCGACCTTTGCTGTTCCGCAAGAATATTAACGCTCAAACTCGTATCGAACTCTTCATGAATTCACTTGGTCAAACAGTTAAGGTACTCGGCAAAGCATTTCACCACCCGGTATTCAACAGTTAAACAATCTACTCTAAATCAACAGCGAAATGTCAAATGATCATCCACAATTGACTTCCACATCGATGGAAGCCATTTGCCATGACGTTCAAGCCATTAAACACCGGAACAACGAACGTGCCATTCAAGTACATCTTGAAACCCATTATCTGAAGTACTTTGTATTAAACAATAACTAAATAATAGAAACACGTTTACAATTTTGAGCGAAGTTATAGTCACGGACTTTTTCCAACTTTAGCTCAACAGGACCACAAAAGCTCGGATATGTGGTTCATAATAAATGAATCAATATGATTGCAATCATGAACTGGCCAAACACTTTTCGATTTCAACATCACCTTATAAAAGAATAACATTTTAAATATAAGCGCACAACTTTATCTATCTGTGATGAGCGCTGCACTTTCCGTTGTTTTCATGCAGGGGGCGCTGCAAACCTACGCACCCCCTGCATGGACGACGGAGGCGCAGGGACAGACGTTCGATTACGTTGGAATCGATCTGCAGACGGTGGTCTTCTCGCACGGCCAGCTCCGTGTCGCCTTATCTCAATCCCGCAATCCCAAACAGGTGAAAGTCCGCATCGAACCGAACCCCCGGCAAGGCCGTCTACATAACGTCGAGAGAAAATTCACACGAAATGTCCTTTTCAATGAAGTCTTCCAGATGTAAATTGATACAAGCTTTTAATGAAGAAATAAAATCATCTAATTCAAAACACAACACAATTCAAAGATGTTTCATTTAAAAACTTCAAAACAGAGCATGGGGTACTTGCGTGAATGCGTCCTTCGTGTGCAAATGTTGTGACTTTCCTGGCCTGAAGGCCGTCAATGTGTTGGACCCTTATTGGTGCCCAGCATCTCAACAACAGCAGTGGGGTTTGCTTCAACCGATAGGTACGAACATCCAGACGTCAATCAGCAAGGACCATTTCTAGTCCTAGTTAGACAAAATCTACGTCAACACGTAAGACAAAACTACAATTCGTGTTGTAGAGAATGTACCTCCTCCTATACATGTAACTTTTAAGTGGTAACTGATGAATGATCCGAGTGTACTTCCTATTTCAAAGACAATGAGTTGCTCCAGATGCTTCGTGGAACACAAAAAACACCGTTTGCCCTGTATCACAAGAACAACGGGTCTCACCTGAGTTCTCTGTACAGGTTACTTTCAAACACACACACACACACTTTGTCCTAACATCACTTATTCAATGTTTGACCCTTACAGATCAAATGTTACAAGTATGCACAAAATCAGACAAGTATTCATTCTAAATTATTGACAGGCATATTAACAACATTGGATTACTGCAGTGAAATATACTGCATCACGTTACATCGTATTAACAAGAAGCTTTTAAAAAAAAGCTGCACAGTCTGCTTCACAGTGTATGTAAAACATACTGTTGTGTCATTCAAAACGAGTAGGCCATTGCATGCTGGCGTGTGAGTGAAAATTTAGCAAATTCTAAACATTACCTACAAACTACACAACTGAGATGATACATCAATCATCGCCCCCTATTGACCAGCTCTTGTCCACATGCAGGCCAGTGCAGGGCCACCACCTTGTGCCACACAGGGGCAGCTGCTACTTGGGGATGCTCTTCGAGCGTTTGAGATACAAAACTCCGAGTTGCTGAGGCGAATAAGCAAGCACCATGTAAAAGCAATTATTATGATAACATAGTGAATGCTTGGGGGCTTATTGTCTCTCGCTTCTGGTTAAAGATCTACCCAACCCACGGCCCACAAAGTGTTCAACTTTGCATTCTTGTCATTAAAGGCCTGTGACAAAGGTGCATCTATTGGGGCAACATCGTCTCTGGCTTACACATCTACCGGGTCTCCACTTGACTTTGTATTGTCTAGGAGCAAGTCCACCCACACCTCCACTTCCACAAACTGCTGGGAGTTGCCTCACTCTGACTCACAGTCAGAATTCTCCTCCTGCTTCACGATGTGAAGGTCCCATTTTGGAGTTGAATCTTCATCTTCACATTTTACCTTCACTTCTTCGCTCATCACTTCTTCACATTTCACCTTCACCTCTTCATATTTCACCTCGATACCTTTAAAAGTGTCCAAGCTGGGATTTTCGTCCGGTTCTTTTTTCATGAGGGATGGGCTTATTGCGGCACTTTGACTTTCACAAGCTGATTTCAGACTCCGACTCCGCTCCTTGTAATGCTTTTGTATTCTCTGGTGTCTTCGAAGATTTGATGAATCTGCAAACGGCTTCCCACACAGAGTACACTTGAAGGGTTTCTCTCCCGTGTGTGTTCTCTGGTGTTTTACAAGAGCGTATGACTGTGCAAACGCCTGCACGCACACACTGCACTTGAAGGGTTTCTCTCCCGTGTGTGTTCTTTCGTGTACTTTAAGATTTGATGAAACTGCAAACGCCTTCCCGCACAGAGTGCACCTGAAAGGTTTCTCTCCCGTGTGTGTTCTCTGGTGTGTTACAAGATGCCATGAATCTGAAAAGGCCTTGTCGCACACAGTACATTTGAAGGGTTTCTCTCCTGTGTGACTTCTCTGGTGCCGTGTCAAATTTACAGTCCGATCCGTGCTGTATGCACGCTGGTCGCATTGTTGACTTGTCGTACCGAGCTGCGCTGAGTGCCTTTGCTCCATCAGAACAATTCTGCAGAGGAAGCGTCAGCTGCAGACAGAAAAACAGAATATCCACACTATCTACACGTCAGGCACAGAGGAATGCACACGTGACTTACACGTCTATACTTATTAATATATTCATGATGTAGTGAAAAAGTTTCTGAACGTGCAAATGCCTTCACGCACAGAGTGCACCTGAAGGGTTTCTCTTGTTGTATATATAGGTGTTATGAAAATTGATGAAAATAATGAAAATTAAATGAAATTTGAGATGCGCATAATTTATCCGAAATTATGTTAATTAGTGTAATTATGCACATAAATTATGCTGATTCGAGAGATAATCGTATTAATTTATGCGAGTGGGCGTGGTTAGGATAATGCAGGTCATTATGGATTATCAGGTCGAGCCTCAGGTGACTAGGATTGTGTTATGAATTGGAATGACGCAATTAGTCGTATGCAGTGACGCAGGCGTTGTGATCGTGAATGAGAGAGAGTCGATTCGACTCTGCTCTTTAATTCCGTATTATCGATAAGGATATGATTACTCTCGATTGAACATTACGAATTATGCATGTTATGGATTATGTGTGGTGATAGTGTGCTTATGATAGGTCCCCAGGATTCAGATCTCATACGCAGAACAATATTATGCAGAATTTCAGGAAGAATCACACACAAACCTTCTGCTTTAATCAATTTTATTTCTAGCTAACTTTAATTTTTGGATAATATGAAAACTCAATCTCGGGATTTTGGAATTTCAACACAGCGTTAACATGATACCATCACGATTGCGTTGTTTCACCTCGATAGCGGCACCTGTGGTTAATTCCTGACGTGTAACGCAATCGATCGGTAGATTAAAAACATGCGAACTATTCTATCAAACCTTAACTTTATAATATGCAAACTCGTATGCTTGAATTGTTACACAACACGGCACTTGGTCTTTGATTCGTATCCAATCCTTAATACATTCTGATATGCGAAGTTATTATGCTTGAAATCGTCAGCACAGTACCACGTTGATGTTCGTTCATTGATTCATAACGATTATGAATTTAAAGCGTTCGACTGAAATACTTCTAATTGCCTTATCAACACCACTCGATGGCCGCAATGCTTCGTTACTTGAATTGTCACACAACACAGCATTCGGTCATTGATCATGCGTGGCCCTTAATGCAAATATTGTCACGTTGTTAACAATAGGATGACTGATTATTATGCAACGCTACTCGTTGACAGGGCACTCCAACCAGTATTATTCTTGGAGGCACAAATATGCGTTTGAATTTGTTATTTAATTCGTGGATACCGGCAAGATTATGCAGAAAGACAAATATTAACGAACGACTCAAGTATTTCTAATCAACTTCTCAACGCGACTCAATGGGTGGCGATGTTTCCTTTTGAGATCCTTATCTCGGGCAAATCTTTTAATTAATTGTGGCCAGACCCTTGACAGGGAACCGGTTGAACTCGCTCTTCAACCCTGCGAGGCGCTCCGTGATGAGGTGCCAAGAATTAATCATTGTTAATGGGTCAGTTGGTAATTTATGCGGTTAGAAGTACAGCCCCAGCACAATATTACAGAGGAAAATTATGAACACTCTTAAAACGATGGATTATTCACTCGATCGTTGCGATGTTTCCACAATCACGGATGGTTCAATGGCTTGAGGTTTTAGGCTTTGTTAATGACCCGTGTGTGTGTTGAATGGTATGAGTGGTGAAAGAGTAGGCCAATGTTCGGAATCGATTCTTTGCGTCAAGCAGACGTCTGGTTTGTCGTGTAGTGCGGGGCAGTGTATCATACGTATCAGTTGATTCTTTTTTCAGTAGTTGGTTCGGACTCGACGGACGTTGGTGAACGAGTAGATATGTTGTTGTAGCTGCGATGACCGTCTGGTAGATGGCGTTAGAAGCACGCCCGCAGCGGCGCGGTTGTACGCGGACGGTAGGTAATGCGCGCAGTATGTCTGCGAGCAGCTGGCACGCTGGTGCTCCGTCGTCGGCGGTTGTAGATTGCAGGCTCACGATTCGCTCGTGGTGGCGCTGGCCGCTAACAGCGGCAGCGGGTCGCCAATCGGCGACACTCGCCAATTCGGCGAGTTGTAGAGGAGTCTCCGGCGTCGGTGATGGCTGGTCTTCTGCTGAGATGAGTTGAGCGGGTCTTCTGCTGAGATGAGTAGAGATGAGTCTTCTTCTGTTGAGCTGAGTTGAGATGAGTCTTCTTCTGTTGAGCTGCCCCCGAGGGCTGCATAATGTTCGAGCTTACATTGGGCTGTGTATACGATATTGTACAATGTAGTTTAGATTGGAAGGTATAACATTACAATGTATAGTAGTCTAGTTTATGGCATGGCTGTAACGCAACACAGGACAGAGCAGCACATCGTGGCTGTTTCTCCCCCCTCCTCCGTTCCGAGCATGGAAGGACTCGTCCGTCTGAACGAGGCTCGTCGCTCTCCGTGGTGCTAACGTTGGAAAGAAGGAAAAAACCGCCACCCATTTTTTCTCCATATGGCATTGTAATGTATAACGACTTATTGTTAGTAGCTCAGCTGACTGGAGAGTATATAGAGTTTATTGAGAACATTGATGTAGTTTATATTTTAGTTTTATTAATTCGTTTACTATATGGTATATGAAAACTCAATCTCGGGATTTTGGAATTTCAACACAGCGTTAACATGATACCATCACGATTGCGTTGTTTCACCTCGATAGCGGCACCTGTGGTTAATTCCCGACGTGTAACGCAATCGATCGGTAGATTAAAAACATGCGAACTATTCTATCAAACCTTAACTTTATAATATGCAAACTCGTATGCTTGAATTGTTACACAACACGGCACTTGGTCTTTGATTCGTATCCAATCCTTAATACATTCTGATATGCGAAGTTATTATGCTTGAAATCGTCAGCACAGTACCACGTTGATGTTCGTTCATTGATTCATAACGATTATGAATTTAAAGTGTTCGACTGAAATACTTCTAATTGCCTTATCAACACCACTCGATGGCCGCAATGCTTCGTTACTTGAATTGTCACACAACACAGCATTCGGTCATTGATCATGCGTGGCCCTTAATGCAAATATTGTCACGTTGTTAACAATAGGATGACTGATTATTATGCAACGCTACTCGTTGACAGGGCACTCCAACCAGTATTATTCTTGGAGGCACAAATATGCGTTTGAATTTGTTATTTAATTCGTGGATACCGGCAAGATTATGCAGAATGACAAATATTAACGAACGACTCAAGTATTTCTAATCAACTTCTCAACGCGACTCAATGGGTGGCGATGTTTCCTTTTGAGATCCTTATCTCGGGCAAATCTTTTAATTAATTGTGGCCAGACCCTTGACAGGGAACCGGTTGAACTCGCTCTTCAACCCCGCGAGGCGCTCCGTGATGAGGTGCCAAGAATTAATCATTGTTAATGGGTCAGTTGGTAATTTATGCGGTTAGAAGTACAGCCCCAGCACAATATTACAGAGGAAAATTATGAACACTCTTAAAACGATGGATTATTCACTCGATCGTTGCGATGTTTCCACAATCACGGATGGTTCAATGGCTTGAGGTTTTAGGCTTTGTTAATGACCCGTGTGTGTGTTGAATGGTATGAGTGGTGAAAGAGTAGGCCAATGTTCGGAATCGATTCTTTGCGTCAAGCAGACGTCTGGTTTGTCGTGTAGTGCGGGGCAGTGTATCATACGTATCAGTTGATTCTTTTTTCAGTAGTTGGTTCGGACTCGACGGACGTTGGTGAACGAGTAGATACGTTGTTGTAGCTGCGATGACCGTCTGGTAGATGGCGTTAGAAGCACGCCCGCAGCGGCGCGGTTGTACGCGGACGGTAGGTAATGCGCGCAGTACGTCTGCGAGCAGCTGGCACGCTGGTGCTCCGTCGTCGGCGGTTGTAGATTGTAGGCTCACGATTCGCTCGTGGTGGCGCTGGCCGCTAACAGCGGCAGCGGGTCGCCAATCGGCGACACTCGCCAATTCGGCGAGTTGTAGAGGAGTCTCCGGCGTCGGTGATGGCTGGTCTTCTGCTGAGATGAGTTGAGCGGGTCTTCTGCTGAGATGAGTAGAGATGAGTCTTCTTCTGTTGAGCTGAGTTGAGATGAGTCTTCTTCTGTTGAGCTGCCCCCGAGGGCTGATGAGTTGATTTCAATGCTGAAACGGCTCCTTTTTATGCCAAAAATCTCTCTCCTTCTCGGCTCCCCCTCACGAGGCGGAGCTATCTTTGATCTGATCGTATGTCGGTGGGGGGGGTTCGTGTGTCGGTGGTGGGGGGGTGCGTGTGTCAGTGTCTATGTTTGTGTGTGTGTCATTTATGACACGGTTCTGTTCGGGTCTTTCCTCAAGCCATAAACATCAAGACAACAGACACCTCGATTCATCTTGGTGGCGTCTGGTTGTCTACTCCATCCACCCAGAGAGAGGGGCGGGTTCCCCCCCCGTTTTCGTACACGTTTTCGACGCACAAAGAAATGGTTAAGATTTTTTTTTAAGTTTAACATTTCACATCACAGTTGGTATCTTATCATACACAGTTATGATCCTGCTTGTGATTCATAGTATTTGATTTATTTCCAAGTGAAGATGCTCTTCCGAGCGTATGCATTTTATCACGTGCTGCAGCGAAAGACAAAGGTGGCCGGGATCTTCCCATCTCTCTATACTTTGCAAATATCATTTCGACTCCACATTCTACCAGCCTAATCCACCCAGTTACCTTGGCTCTTACTTAGTTTATTAATTTTCGTCACTTTGTGTGTTTATAAATGTGTGACAGTTTAACTTAAAGCTCGCTCGCTCTTTTGCTGCCCGTGTGCAGGGTGGGGTGGGGGCCACTACTAAGTCCCGTCTGTGGCAGATGGTGCCCGCGATAACGATCTCTTTGCCCTGGCGTGAAATTCCTCTCTCGCGCTCTTCAGGAGAGACAAAGGTGGTCGGGAGCACCTCTTTATACTTTCGACTTATATTTCTCAAATACCATTTGGTCCCATGTTCGCCAAGACTCATGTTTGTAACTACGTCCTCCCGACACCTCTCGGTTTTACCGAGGTTCGAATTGTTATGATGTAATTATTAAAATGAAAAATAATTATCATCCTGAGTTTAAGAGGTCCGTTTCTTGATTGTTGGAATCCATATCCCTTGGTTCTGTAAGGTTCTATAATGGAATGTCGTGTAAGGTTAACACGTTGTTATTATTAATATCATATTGCAATTTTCTTTAAAACTTTCTTTGCCTGGTTGCCGTGTGTGGGGTGGGGTGTGTCTCCTCATCAAACCCGGCTGGCTTTTCCAGATGGCCCCTTGTGATAAGGTGTAATTCCTGCTTCTCCGCGCTGTGAGAGAGACAAAGGTGGTCGGGGTTGCTTGGGATATTGTTTAAACTCTTTCGCAAGTTTGCCCGTTGTCTCATTCCTTCTCGATAACCTTTGATGTGACTCGGTATTCCTGCTCAAAGCTTTGTTTTAACAGTAAAAGTATTAAAGGTGAAAATCATTTGATAGCGAATTAATCATTGGATAATAATTCACTGATGTGTCTGGTGGCGTGTTCTTAATTGGAGTGAGCGTTAGGATCGCTAATTTTATCTTATTCTTGTTGTTGCCTTTTAATTTTTTTTGTTGTTTTACTGGAAAATAAGGAAAAGAATATGTATACGATTTACCCTGTTGGCGTCTCCGTGTCTACTCTCTTGGTGTTCTGACCTCGGAGGGACCTTTCCTAAGGGGCCCATCAAACTCTTGTTCATCTGGAGATTTTCGCCGATAGCTGTTACATCCTCGCCTTGAGAGTTTTATTATTTCTTTATATATATGGCCTGTTTATGACCGACATCTGGTTTTTCGTGTTTCTGGCTTACGGGTTTTATTCATTATTAAAAAAAATATTGTTTGTCACGAAAGAAAGGAAAAAGAAATCTATGTGTATGCATCCATAAATATTCTTATGGATATTAATTGTGGAAAAAGGGCCGTATACAACACTCTCCACGGGCTGTTATGGCACACAGTGAGAGGGAAAATGTCATTAATATGCCTGGAAGCCTTCATATCTTCAAGATGAATGTTAACTCAAAACTCTAAGCACACAATTTTGGCTGTCTGACTACAAAAGGAATATTTATGAAAGCTCAATTCGGCTGACATAGCAAAGGGTGTTGAAAACAATACTATTTGTGTTATGCAGAAATGCATAAATTAACGTTCAATCGCAACTCAGGTGTGAGTCCAGGCTCAGATGTCCTTGAATGCTGGGGATGAACAGTTCCGACTTCAGCTGAATGTGTGTGCTGTGTTCACCTCCTGTCTCCATTCTTACAAAGAGTTCCAGAGGAAAACAAAAATAACCTATTGTTTTGATATAACCTCCGTGTTCAACAGAGTTAATAGACTTAACTGCAAACACAAACTGTACACTGTCACTGGGTAAACAGGCGGTGGCGTGTCTAGAATCACGCCTGGCCACCTTCATCTGCTTGGCATGAATGCTTCCTCACTCCACCAAGTAATTAATTGAGGATCAACGAACATAGCTGAGGCTAACTGGAGTTTGCGTGTCTCTCTCCGTGGTGAGATGTTAACTACCTCACCTGGTATACAGGAAGTCCTGGGTTCGATCCCGACCCTGACGCCTGCTGTATATTTGGAGTTTGCGCATCTCTCCGCTGAGTGTCTTAGACCAATAGACATTGACACACGTATTCTTGTTTCTTTCGGTAAAGTTACGTAGATAGAAAATAACAATAACAGTTAATACAATTACATTAAATAAAGACCACTTGTGTTGCAATCAAAACGACGTGAGTTTTTTGCTTTATTTACAATTTTTTTCATTTATTTTATTTTCTATCTACGTGACTTTACCGAAAGAACCAAGAATATTAATTCCTGCAGTCACCAAAGTTTTAAGTCAAAACATTCACACACGTTGACAAAGCCTCACCTTGTGTTGTTGTGGGCAGGTCGCTTCTGATAACAAGAGCGGTATAGCAGCTCAAGCGGGCTTGGCCTGCTAACAAAAGAACGAAAATAAAAACTGCGTGAATATTGACAATAAAACAAAGTTACAAAGTGGCGAGCCGGGTGAAGACAAATTAAACTTAAGCGAGATAATTAAAGTAAACGCAATCAGGCGAGGGCAGGAGGCAAGGCTAGGCCCCGCGTTGTAAAGTTCCAACCTGGACATCGATTCCCATGCTCGCTGCTACTCAACTGACATCCCTACGAGAGAGAGCGAGGCTCTACCTCGGTAAACAACAACCACCACAACAACAACCACAACCGCGATGAGAATTTCTCACCTCGGATTTCAGTTCATGCGCGGAGCGGCAGCTTTGTTACCTCGTGACGTCACGTGGCAGCAGTAGATGACGTCACTGGCGTGGTACAAGAACACGCCCCTCCCGCAACGAACGGTTCTTAATTTAAATAAATTATGTTAATGAGCCCCGCCCATACGTCGAGGGATGGGGCGTGGGTGCTGAAACCCGTCGCAATAAACTCGCGACGGCCTTCACGAATACATTATGTTAATGAGCCACCAGTCACCGGGCGTAGCTTTGCCCAAATAAGGAGTGTAGTTGAACAGATAACGGAAGTGACCCAGACAGAGGTGACGTCACGCTCAAGGGCGTGGTAGACGGGGTGGGGTGAATACCTTGGTGACATGACGTCACTAGCGAGGGACACCTCCCCCTGGCGTTTCACGCAGATGAGGTGATGCTGAGTAGTGACGTCACAGAGCGGGATTGGAGTTTAGGTTGATTTAGATTCATTTTCCATTGCTCCCTCCCTTGAACTCAGCAACAACAACGACGTGGACATTGCATCCCACTGGGATTTTTAGCACACAGCGTTGGTGTACGGTGCTTTTTTAAGGAATATTTTGCTGTTTTTTTCATGGATTTTCTGTTTGCAGAGTCACACAAAGTAGTCACTTTAAGATGTGTTTCTTGTTTGTGTTTGTTGTGGTTGCACTTGATTCAAGAGGCGAATGGCTCACAGGGGTATACCAAAATAAACTGAAATTATTGTGTACACACTGTGTGTACGTACACTGTGTGTGTGTACACTGTGTGTGTGTACACTATGTGTGTACACTGTGTGTGTGTACACTGTGTGTGTGTACTGTGTGTACATGTACACAGTGTGTGTACACTGTGTGTGTGTACAGTGTGTACACGTACACACTGTGTGTGTGTGCACTGTGTGTGTGTACACTGTGTACGTTTGCACTGTGTGTACACACGTGTGTGTACACTGTGTGTGTGTGTACACTGTGTGTGTACACTGTGTGTGTGTACTGTGTGTACACTGTGTGTGTGTACACCGTGTGTGTGTACACTGTGTGTGTGTACACTGTGTGTGTACACTGTGGGGGGCACAGTCATCTCAGTCGACCAATGGGCATCTTTTCATCAATTTATTATTTTCCAATTTTCTTGTTTTTTTCTATTTACGTGACTTTACCAAAAGAACCAGGAATATGGTAGCACATTCTCTATTTATTGCAGAGGTTCAAGGTTAAAATCCGACAGGCACACCTGGCTACCCCAGTAACATTCACCACAATATGTGCAGTCTGCTAAACGGCAGATGTAAAACATAACGTTGCGTCATTCACAACACACAGGTCATTGCATGTTGGTGTCACGGTCAAAATTGGGTTAATTCCAAAAATTATCCAGAAACTACACAACGGAGACACGCACCCCCTGTACCAATGCCGGAGGCGCAGGGACAGACGCTCAAATACGTTGGAATCGATCTACAGACGGCCGGTAGCTCCGTGTCGCCTCATCTCGATCCCACAATCCCAAACAGGTGAAAGTCCACATCGAACCGAACCCCCGGCAAGGCCATCTACTTAACGACGAGAGAAAATTCACACGAAATGTCCTTTTCAATGAAGTCTTCCAGATGTAAATTGATACAAGCTTTTAATGAAGAAATAACAATCATCAAATTCAAAACACAACACAATTCAAAGATGTTTCATTTTAAAACTTCAAAACGGAGCACGGGGTGCTTGCGTGAATGCGTCCTTTGTGTGCAAACGTTGTGACTTTCCTGGCCTGAAGGCCCTAAAATGCTTGGACCCTTATTGGTGCACAGTGTCTCAACAACAGCAGTGGGGCTTGCTTCAAGCGATAGGTAACGAACATCCAGACGTCAATCAGCAAGGTGCATTTCTAGTCCCAGTTAAGACAAAATCTACGTCAACACGTAAGACAAAACTACAATTCGTGTTGTAGAGAATGTACCTCCTCCTATACGTGTAACTTTCAAGTGGTATGCCTTGTAACTGATGAATGATCCGAGCGTGCTCCCTATTTCAAAGACGATGAGTTGCTCCAGAAGCAGACGCTTCGTGAAACACAAAAGTACCCTTTGACCTGTATCACAAGAACAACGGGTCTCACCTGAGTTCTCTGTACAGGTTACTTCCAAAACAAACACACACTTTGTCCTAACATCACTTATTCATTGTTTGACCCTCACAGACAAAATGTTACATGTACGCGCACAGTCAGACAAGTATTAATTCTAAATTATTGACGGGCATATTAACAACATTGAATTACTGCAGCGGAATATACTGCATCACGTTACATCGTATTAACAAGAAGCTGTTTTTGAAAAATACGCACCGTCTGCTTAACAGTGTATGTACACCGTACTATTGTTGCGTCATTCAAAACGAGTAGGCCGTTGCATGCTGGCGCCTGGGTCAAAATGTAGCAAATTCAAACCATTACGCTACAAATAGATCACGGCACTTCGATGGCAACACAAGCAATCGTCATCAGGTGGGACAAGCACAGCAGGAAGAAGAAGAAACTGCTGGAGTAGGCGCCTACTACTTCAGCAGTTTCTCTTGCTGTGGTTGTCCCACCTGATTACGATTGCTTGTGTTGCGATCTAAACGCCGTGATCTGTTATGTTTCTACTACGTGGTGACTTTACTGAAAGAATTCAAGAGTGTGGATTCCTGCAGTCACGAAAGCTTCGAATCAAGATTGCCTACAAACTACACAACTGAGATGACGCATCAATCATCGCCCCCTACTGACAGGCTCTTGTCCACATGCAGGCCGGTGCAGGGCCACCACCTTGTGCCACACAGGGGAAGCTGCTACTTGGGGATGTTTCAGACGAGGTACGACACAAAACTCTGAGTTGCTGAGGCGGTTAAGAAAGCACCGTGTAAGTGCAATTATAACATAGTGAATGCTTGGGGGCTTATTATCTCTCGCTCCTGGTTAAAGATCTACCCAACCCACAGGTCCACAAAGACTGGCCGCTCTTACCCTGCAGGTTGAACCAAGGAACTGAGTGTCCAACTTCACGTTCTTGTCATTAAAGGCCTGTGACAAAGGTGCATCTATTGGAGCGACATTGTCTCAAGCTTACACATCTACCGGGTCTCCACTTGACTTTGTATTGTCTCGGAGGAAGTCCACCCACACCTCCACTTCCACAAACTGCTGGGAGTTGCCTCGCTCTGCCTCACAGTCAGAATTCTCCTCCTGCTTCACGTTGCCTCCATCGATGTGAAGGTCCCATTTTGGATTTGAATCTTCATCTTCACATTTCACCTTCACTTCTTCACTCTTCACCATCACTTCTTCACATTTCACCTTCACTTCTTCACATTTCACCATCACCTCTTCATATTTCACCTCGATACCTTTAAAAGTGTCCAAGCTGGGATTTTCCTCCGGTTCGTGTTTCATGAGGGATGGGCTCATTGCGGCACTTTGACTTTCACAAGCTGATTTCAGACTGCACTCCTTGTGGATCGTCTGATGCTTCTGTGTTCTCTGGTGTACTTGAAGATTTGATGAATTTGCAAATGCCTTCCCACAAACACTGCACTTGAAGGGTTTCTCTCCCGTGTGCATTCTCTGGTGTTTTTTAAGAGCAAATGAACCTGAAAATGTCTTCCCACACACACTGCACTTGAAGGGTTTCTCTCCCGTGTGTGTTTTCTGGTGTCTTTGAAGATTAGATGAATCTGAAAATGCCTTCCCACACACACTGCACCTGAAGGGTTTCTCTCCCGTGTGTGTTCTCTGGTGTATTTTAAGAGTAGATGAATCTGAAAATGTCTTCCCACACACACTGCACCTGAAGGGTTTCTCTCCTGTGTGTGTTCTCTGGTGTGTTTTAAGAGCAGATGACCGTGAAAATGCCTTCACACAGACACTGCACTTGAAGGGGTTCTCTCCCGTGTGTGTTCTCTGGTGTACTTTAAGATGTGGTGACTGTGAAAACGCCTTCCCGCACAGAGTGCACTTGAAGGGTTTCTCTCCCGTGTGTGTTCTCTCATGTACTTGAAGATTTGATGACTTTGCAAACATCATCCCACACAAAATGCACCTGAAGGGTTTCTCTCCTGTGTGTGTTCTCTGGTGTATTTTAAGAGCAGATGACCGTGAAAATACCTTCCCACACACACTGCACCTGAAGGGTTTCTCTCCTGTGTGAGTTCTCTGGTGGGTCTTAAGAACTGATGGCCATGCAAATGCCTTGTCACACACACTGCACTTGAAGGGTTTCTCTCCTGTGTGTGTTCTCTGGTGTGTTTTAAGAGCAAATGAACCTGAAAATGTCTTCCGACACACACTGCACCTGAAGGGTTTCTCTCCCGTGTGTGTTCTCTGGTGTTTTTTAAGAGTAGATGAATCTGAAAACGTCTTCCTACACACACTGCACTTGAAGGGTTTCTCTCCCGTGTGTGTTCTCTGGTGTGTTTTAAGAGCAGATGACCATGAAAATGTCTTCCCACACACACTGCACCTGAAGGGTTTCTCTCCCGTGTGTGTTCTCTGGTGTGTTTTAAGAGTAGATGAATCTGAAAATGTCTTCCCACACACAGTGCACTTGAAGGGTTTCTCTCACGTGTGTGTTCTCTGGTGTATTTTAAGAGTAGATGACCGTGAAAATGTCTTCCCACACACACTGCACTTGAAGGGTTTCTCTCCCGTGTGTGTTCTCTGGTGGGTTTCAAGAACTGATGGCCATGCAAATGCCTTGTCACACACAGTGCACTTGAAGGGTTTCTCTTCTGTGCAAGTTCTCTGGTGCTGTGTCAAATTTCCAGTCCGATCCGTGCTGTATGCACGCTGGTCACATTGTTGACTTGTCGTACCGAGCTGCTGCGCTGAGTGCATTTGCTCCATCAGACCAGCGTCAGCTGCAGACAGAAAATAAGAATATCCACACCATCTACACGTCAGTATCGAGCCATGGAGAAATGAATATATACAGTCACACGTGACTTACACGTCTATATTCATTCATGTATTCATGACTAGCTGTACTACCCGGCTTCGCCCGGGACTTGGATCCACCACGTTCGGCCGCCTTTGTCTCCCCAGTGGCGATGTTCACACCACAGCAGTTACTCGTTTGAGGCTGAGTCGACCTAGGGGAGGCCCAGAAGCGGTTCAAATAATAGTCGCCGGTGGTGGCCGTGAGCGGGAATCGAACTCGGGTCGCCGGGTTCGTAGCGCGGCGTAGCGCTAACCGCTACACTACAATGCGTTACGCTTACACACACAGACACACACACAGACACACACACACAGACACACACAGACACACAGACAACGCTAACCGCTACACTACAATGAGTGACGCTTCCACATGCGAGGGTCACGTGACAGATTTGACGTCACAGCTCACTATACATTATTGAGCTCCCCTCCCCCCCTAAAAAACACAAAAATGTATTTGTATAATGTTTGCACGGTGTACAGTCTGGAAAGTACCCACATGGCAAATTTCCAGTTTGTTGCATGTCGGGAAGTACGCTAAACATTTTGAACAGACAACACACAATCACAACTTTGCCTTTTATATATATTTGGAGATGCAGTGAAAAACTTTCCCAAAATTCATCACGCGGTTTCAGTTTTTTTATTTTCAGTTTGATTTATTTTGGTTATAGTCCCGTGAGCCATTTGGCTCTTGAATCGGGTGCAACCACAACAAGCAACAAAACAAAACACGACCAAGAAAAACATCTTACAGTGAGTATGTGTGACTGTGCAAACAGCACTGTCATGGCACGCAATGAGAGGGCAAATGTCATAAATATTCCTGTAAGCCCTCGCATCTTCAACATTAATGTTGCCATAGAAACGTCGTGGGGTTTTTTGCTTCATTGTAAAAAAAGAAAAAATTATTATCTGTTATTTTTATTTTATTTTCTATTTACGTGACTTTACCGAAAGAACCAAGAATATTAATTCCTGCAGTCACCAAAGTTTTAAGTCAAAACATTCACACACGTTGACAAAGCCTCACCTTGTGTTGTTGTGGGCAGGTCGCTTCTGATGACAAGAGCGGTATAGCAGCTCAAGCGGGCTTGGCCTGCTAACAAAAGAACGAAAATAAAAACTGCGTGAATATTTACAATAAAACAAAGTTACAAAGTGGCGAGCCGGGTGAAGACAAATTAAACTTAAGAGAGATAATTAAAGTGAATGCAATCAGGCGAGGACAAGAGGCAAGGCCCCACGTGGCTAGGCCCCGCGTTGTAAAGTTCCAACCTGGACATCGATTCCCATGCTCGCTGCTACTCAACTGACATCCCTTCGAGAGAGAGAGGCTCTACCTTGGTAAACAACAACAACCACCACCACAACGACCACCACCACAACCACCACAACGATGAGAATTTCTCACCTCGGATTTCAGTGCAAGCGCGCACACGGCAGCTTCCTGTTGCCTCGCGACAGCAGGAAGTAGTATGACGTCACTTCCTTCCCACAAGCGGCTCTCTAACTGAATAAATTATGTTAATGATGCCGGCCCATATGTCGAGGGATGGGGGCGTGGGCGCTGAACCCGTCGCAATAAACTCGCGACGGCTTTAACGAATACATTATGTTAATGAGCCTCCAGTCACTGGGCGTAACTTTGCCCAAATAAGGATTGCCACTGGAACGATATCGGCAGTGACCCATGCGGAGGTGACGTCACGCTCAAGAGCGCGGTGGACGGGCGAGGGGCGAATACCTTGGTAACATGACGTCACTAGCGAGGTACACCTCACCCTGGCGTTTCACGCCGATGAGGTAATTAAGAGTGGTGACGTAACAGAGTTGGAGTTTAAGTTGATTTAGATTAATTTTCCATTGCTCCCTCCTTTGGGTGTGTGAGCTCAGCAACAACAACGTGGACATTATTGTGTATACACTGTGTATGTATGTACACTATGTGTATACACTGTGTATACACTGTGTGTGTGTACACTGTGTATACACTGTGTGTGTGTACACTATGTGTGTACACTGTGTGTACTACAATGTGTGTGTACATTGTGTGTACACTGTGTATATACACTGTGTGTATATACACTGTGTATGCTGTGTGTGTACACTGTGTGTGTGTACACTGTGTGTACACAATGTGTGTATACTGTGTGTGTACACTGTGTGTGTACACTGTGTACAGTGTGTGTACACTATGCACAGTGTGTACACTGTGTGTACAGTGTGTGTACACTGTGTGTGTGTACACTGTGTGTGTGTACAGTGTGTGTGTGTACATTGTGTGTGTACACTGTGTGTGTACACTGTGTGTGTACATTGTGTGTGTACACTGTGTGTGTACACTGTGTGTGTGTACACTGTGTGTGTACATTGTGTGTGTGTACACTGTTTGTGTCCGCATTGAACCGAACCCCCGGCAAGGCCATCTACTTAATGACGAGAGAAAATTCACACGAAATGTCCTTTTCAATGAAGTCTTCCAGATGTAAATTGATATAAGCTTTTAATGAAGAAATAAAATCATCTAACTCAAAACACAACACAATTCAAAGATGTTTCATTTTAAAACTTCAAAACGGAGCATGGGGTACTTGCGTGAATGCGTCCTTCGTGTGCAAATGTTGTGACTTTCCTGGCCTGAAGGCCGTCAATGTGTTGGACCATTATTGGTGCACAGCGTCTCAACAATAGCAGTGGGGTTTGCTTCAACCGATGGTTGCGAACATCCAGACGTGAATCAGCAAGGAGCATTTCTAGTCCCAGTTAGACAAAATCTACGTCAACACGTAAGACAAAACTACAATTCGTGTTGTAGAGAATGTACCTCCTCCTATACGTTTAACTTTCAAGTGGTATGCCTTGTAACTGATGAATGATCCGAGCGTGCTCCCTATTTCAAAGACAATGAGTTGCTCCAGAGGCAGACGCTTCGTGAAACACAAAAGTACCCTTTGACCTGTATCACAAGAACAACGGGTCTCACCTGAGTTCTCTGTACAGGTTACTTCCAAAACACACACACTTTGTCCTAACATCACTTAATCTAGATTTGAACACCTAATCAATGTTTGACCCTCAGACAAAATGTTACATGTACATGCACAATCAGACAAGTATTCATTCTTAATTATTGACAGGCATATTAACAAAATTGAATTACTGCAGTGAAATATCCTGCATCAGGTTGCATCGTCTGAAGAAAAAATACGCACCGTCTGCTTAACAGTGTATGTACATATTCTTGGTTCTTTCGGTAAAGTCACGTAGAAGGGAAACAATAAAATAATAAAAATATAAAACAATAAAATTCTCACTGCAGTCGAAACGTCGTGAGAATTCTATTGTTTTATATTTTTATTATTTTATTGTTTCCCTTCTACGTGGCTTTACCAAAAGAACGAAGAATATGAATCCCTGCAGTCACGAAAGCTTTAAATCAAAAGTGTACGTACACCGTACTATTGCGTCATTCAAAACGAGTAGGCCGTTGCATGCTGGCGTCTGGGTCAAAATGTAGCAAATTCAAAACATTACGCTACAAATAATAGATCACGGCGTTTCGATGGCAACACAAGCAATCGTCATCAGGTGGGACAAGCACAGCAGCAATAAGACGAAACTGCTGGAGTAGGCACCTACTACTTCAGCAGTTTCTCTTGCTGTGGTTGTCCCATCTGATGACGCCGTGGTCTGTTATGTTTCTAACCACGTGGTGACTTTACCGAAATAACTCAAGAGTGTGGATTCCTGCAGTCACGAAAGCTTCGAATCAAGATTGCCTACAAACTACACAACTGAGATGACGCATCAATCATCGCCCCCTACTGACAGGCTCTTGTCCACATGCAGGCTGGTGCAGGGCCACCACCTTGTGCCACACAGGGGCAGCTGCTACTTGGGGATGCTCTTTGAGTGTTTCAGACGAGGTACGACACAAAACTCCGAGTTGCTGAGGCGATAAAGCAAGCTCCGTGTAAATGCAATTATTATAACATAGTGAATACTTGGGAGCTTATTGTCTCTCGTTCCTGGTTAGAGATCTCCCCAACCCACAGGTCCACAAAGACTGGCCGCCCTTACTCTGCAGGATGAACCTAGGAGCTGAGTGTCCAACTTCACAATCTTGTCATTAAAGGCCTGTGACAAAGGTGCATCTATTGGAGCGACATCGTCTCTGGCTTACACATCTACCGGGTCTCCACTTGACTTTGTATTGTCTAGTAAGTCCACCCACACCTCCACTTCCACAAACTGCTGGGAGTTGCCTCGCTCTGCCTCACAGTCAGAATTCTCCTCCTGCTTCACGATGTGAAGGTTCCTTTTTGGAGTTGAATCTTCATCTTCACATTTTACCTTCACTTCTTCGCTCTTCACCATCACCTCTTCACATTTCACCTTCACCTCTTCACATTTCACCTCGATACCTTTAAAAGTGTCCACTGGGATTTTCTTCCGGTTCGTGTTTAATGAGGGATGGGCTCATTGCGGCACTTTGACTTTCACAAGCTGATTTCAGACTGCACTCCTTGTGGATCTTCTGATGCTTCTGTGTTCTCTGGTGTACTTGAAGATTTGATGAAACTGCAAACGCCTTCCCGCATAGAGTGCACCTGAAGGGTTTCTCTCCCATGTGTGTTCTCTGGTGTGTTTTAAGAGTAGATGACTGTGAAAATGTCTTCCCACACACAGTGCACTTGAAGGGTTTCTCTTCCGTGTGCATTCTCTGGTGTTTTTTAAGAGTAGATGAATCTGAAAATGTCTTCCCACACACAGTGCACTTGAAGGGTTTCTCTCCCGTGTGTGTTCTCTGGTGTGTTTTAAGAGTAGATGACTGTGAAAATGTCTTCCCACACACAGTGCACTTGAAGGGTTTCTCTTCCGTGTGCGTTCTCTGGTGTTTTTTAAGAGTAGATGAATCTGAAAATGTCTTCCCACACACAGTGCACTTGAAGGGTTTCTCTCCCGTGTGTGCTCTCTGGTGTGTTTTAAGAGTAGATGACTGTGAAAATGTCTTCCCACACACAGTGCACTTGAAGGGTTTCTCTCCCGTGTGTGTTCTCTGGTGTGTTTTAAGAGTAGATGACTGTGAAAATGTCTTCCCACACACACTGCACCTGAAGGGTTTCTCTCCTGTGTGTGTTCTCTGGTGTTTTTTAAGAGTAGATGAATCTGAAAATGTCTTCCCACACACACTGCACCTGAAGGGTTTCTCTCCCATGTGTGTTCTCTGGTGTGTTTTAAGAGCAGATGACTGTGAAAATGTCTTCCCACACACACTGCACCTGAAGGGTTTCTCTCCCGTGTGTGTTCTCAGGTGTGTTTTAAGAGCAGATGACTGTGAAAATGTCTTCCCAAACACACTGCACTTAAAGGGTTTCTCTCCTGTGTGTGTTCTCTGGTGGGTCTCAAGAACTGATGACCATGCAAATGCCTTGTCACACACAGTGCACTTGAAGGGTTTATCTTCTGTGCGAGTTCTCTGGTGCTGTGTCAAATTTCCAGTCCGATCCGTGCTGTATACACGCTGGTCACATTGTTGACTTGTCGTACCGAGCTGCTGCGCTGACTGCCTTTGCTCCATCAGACCAGCGTCAGCTGCGGACAGAAAATAAGAATATCCACACCATCTACACGTCAGTAACGAGCCATGGAGGAATTAATATATACAGTCACACGTGACTTACGCGTCTGTATTCATTCATATATTCATGACTAGCTGTACTACCCGGCGTCGCCCGGGACTTGGATCCACCACGTCCGGCAGCCTTTGTCTCCCCAGTGGCGATGTTCACACCACGACAGTTACTCGTTTGAGGCTGAGTCTACCTAGGGGAGGCCCAGAAGCGGTTCAAATAATCGTCACCGGTGGTGGCCGTGAGCGGGAATCGAACTCGGGTCACCGGGTTCGTAGCACGGCGTAGCGTTAACCGATACACTACAATGCGTTACGCTTACACACACAGACACACACAGACACACACACACAGACACACACACACAGACAGAGATACACACACAGACGCACACACACAGACACACACAGACACACACACAGACACACACACACACAGACACACACACACAGACAACGCTAACCGCCTCACTACAACGCGTTACGCTTCCACGTGCGCGGGTCACGTGACAGATTTGACGTCACAGCTCACTTGCCGTGCAAAAAATCTATACATTATTGAGCTCCCCTCCCCACCCCTAAAACAACACTAAAGTGTATTTGTATAATGTTTGCATGGTGTACAGTCTGCAAAGTACCCACATGGCAAATTTCCAGTTTGTTGCGTGTCGGGAAGTACGCTAAACATTTTGAACAGAAAACACACACAATCACAACTTTGCCTTTTATATATATTTGGAGATGCAGTGAAAAACTTTCCCAAAATTCATCACGCGGTTTCAGTTTTTTGATTTTCAGTTTGATTTATTTTGGTTATAGTCCCGTGAGCCATTCGGCTCTTGAATCGGGTGCAACCACAACAAGCAACAAAACAAAAACACGACCGAGAAAAACATCTTACAGTGACTGTGTGTGACTGTGCAAACAGCACTGTCATGGCACGCAATGAGAGGGCAAATGTCACAAATATTCCTCTAAGCCCTCGCATCTTCAACATTAATGTTGCCATAGAAACGTTGTGGGGTGTTTTGCTTCATTTAAAAAAAGATGAATTATTATCTGTTATTTTCATTTTATTTTCTATCTACGTGACTTTACCGAAAGAACCAAGAATATTCATTCCTGCAGTCACCAAAGTTTTAAGTCAAAACATTCACACACGTTGACAAAGCCTCACCTTGTGTTGTTGTGGGCAGGTCGCTTCTGATAACAAGAGCGGTATAGCAGCTCAAGCGGGCTTGGCCTGCTAACAAAAGAAAATAAAAACTGCGTGAATATTTACAATAAAACAAAGTTACAATGTGGCGAGCCGGGTGAAGACAAATTAAACTTAAGCGAGATAATTAAAGTGAACGCAATCAGGCGAGGGCAGGAGGCAAGGCCCCGCGTGGCTAGGCCCCGCGTTGTAAAGTTCCAACCTGGACATCGATTCCCATGCTCGCTGCTACTCAACTGACATCCCTACGAGAGAGAGGCTCTACCTTGGTAAACAACAACAACAACCACCACCACAACGACCACCACCACCACAACGATGAGAATTTCTCACCTCGGATTTCAGTGCAAGCGCGCACACGGCAGCTTCCTGTTACCTCGCGACAGCAGGAAGTAGTATGACGTCACTTCCCTCCCACGAGCGGCTATGTAACTGAATAAATTATATTTTGATTTAAAGCTTTCGTGACTGCAGTAATTCATATTCTTAGTTTTTTCGGTAAAGTCACGTTGAAGAGAAACAACAAAATAACAAAATGTATATAAAACAATAAAAAATTCTCACGACGTTTCGACCATATATATTTTGTTATTTTGTTGTTTCTCTTCAACGTGACTTTACCGAAAAAACTAAGAATATGAATAAATTATGTTAATGACGCCGGCCCATATGTCGAGTGATGGGGGCGTGGGCGCTGAACCCGTCGCAATAAACTCGCGACGGATTTAAAGGACACATTATGTTAATGAGCAACCGGTCACTGGGCGTAGCTTTGCCCAAATAAGGATTGCCACTGGAACGATATCGGCAGTGACCCAAGCGGAGGTGACGTCACGCACAAAAGCACGGTGGACGGGGGAAGGATGAATACCTTGGTGACATGACGTCCCTAGCGAGGTACACCTCACCCTGGCGTTTCACGCCAGAGGTAATTAAGAGTGGTGACGTCACAGAGTTGGAGTTTAAGTTGATTTAGATTCATTTTCCATTGCTCCCTCCCTTGGGTGTGTGAGCTCAGCAACAACAACGTGGACATTATTGTGTATACACTGTGTGTATGCTATGTGTGTACACTGTGTGTATACTGTGTGTACACTGTGTGTATACATTGTGTGTGTACACTGTGTGTGTACATTGTGTGTGTACACTGTGTGTGTACACTGTGTGTGTGTACACTGTGTGTGTACATTGTGTGTGTGTACACTGTTTGTGTCCGCATTGAACCGAACCCCCGGCAAGGCCATCTACTTAATGACGAGAGAAAATTCACACGAAATGTCCTTTTCAATGAAGTCTTCCAGATGTAAATTGATATAAGCTTTTAATGAAGAAATAAAATCATCTAACTCAAAACACAACACAATTCAAAGATGTTTCATTTTAAAACTTCAAAACGGAGCATGGGGTACTTGCGTGAATGCGTCCTTCGTGTGCAAATGTTGTGACTTTCCTGGCCTGAAGGCCGTCAATGTGTTGGACCATTATTGGTGCACAGCGTCTCAACAATAGCAGTGGGGTTTGCTTCAACCGATGGTTGCGAACATCCAGACGTGAATCAGCAAGGAGCATTTCTAGTCCCAGTTAGACAAAATCTACGTCAACACGTAAGACAAAACTACAATTCGTGTTGTAGAGAATGTACCTCCTCCTATACGTTTAACTTTCAAGTGGTATGCCTTGTAACTGATGAATGATCCGAGCGTGCTCCCTATTTCAAAGACAATGAGTTGCTCCAGAGGCAGACGCTTCGTGAAACACAAAAGTACCCTTTGACCTGTATCACAAGAACAACGGGTCTCACCTGAGTTCTCTGTACAGGTTACTTCCAAAACACACACACTTTGTCCTAACATCACTTAATCTAGATTTGAACACCTAATCAATGTTTGACCCTCAGACAAAATGTTACATGTACACGCACAATCAGACAAGTATTCATTCTTAATTATTGACAGGCATATTAACAAAATTGAATTACTGCAGTGAAATATCCTGCATCAGGTTGCATCGTCTGAAGAAAAAATACGCACCGTCTGCTTAACAGTGTATGTACATATTCTTGGTTCTTTTGGTAAAGTCACGTAGAAGGGAAACAATAAAATAATAAAAATATAAAACAATAAAATTCTCACTGCAGTCGAAACGTCGTGAGAATTCTATTGTTTTATATTTTTATTATTTTATTGTTTCCCTTCTACGTGGCTTTACCAAAAGAACGAAGAATATGAATCCCTGCAGTCACGAAAGCTTTAAATCAAAAGTGTACGTACACCGTACTATTGCGTCATTCAAAACGAGTAGGCCGTTGCATGCTGGCGTCTGGGTCAAAATGTAGCAAATTCAAAACATTACGCTACAAATAATAGATCACGGCGTTTCGATGGCAACACAAGCAATCGTCATCAGGTGGGACAAGCACAGCAGCAATAAGACGAAACTGCTGGAGTAGGCACCTACTACTTCAGCAGTTTCTCTTGCTGTGGTTGTCCCATCTGATGACGATTGCTTGTGTTGTGATCTAAACGCCGTGGTCTGTTATGTTTCTAACCACGTGGTGACTTTACCGAAAGAACTCAAGAGTGTGGATTCCTGCAGTCACGAAAGCTTCGAATCAAGATTGCCTACAAACTACACAACTGAGATGACGCATCAATCATCGCCCCCTACTGACAGGCTCTTGTCCACATGCAGGCTGGTGCAGGGCCACCACCTTGTGCCACACAGGGGCAGCTGCTACTTGGGGATGCTCTTTGAGTGTTTCAGACGAGGTACGACACAAAACTCCGAGTTGCTGAGGCGATAAAGCAAGCTCCGTGTAAATGCAATTATTATAACATAGTGAATACTTGGGAGCTTATTGTCTCTCGTTCCTGGTTAGAGATCTCCCCAACCCACAGGTCCACAAAGACTGGCCGCCCTTACTCTGCAGGATGAACCTAGGAGCTGAGTGTCCAACTTCACAATCTTGTCATTAAAGGCCTGTGACAAAGGTGCATCTATTGGAGCGACATCGTCTCTGGCTTACACATCTACCGGGTCTCCACTTGACTTTGTATTGTCTAGTAAGTCCACCCACACCTCCACTTCCACAAACTGCTGGGAGTTGCCTCGCTCTGCCTCACAGTCAGAATTCTCCTCCTGCTTCACGATGTGAAGGTCCCTTTTTGGAGTTGAATCTTCATCTTCACATTTTACCTTCACTTCTTCGCTCTTCACCATCACCTCTTCACATTTCACCTTCACCTCTTCACATTTCACCTCGATACCTTTAAAAGTGTCCACTGGGATTTTCTTCCGGTTCGTGTTTAATGAGGGATGGGCTCATTGCGGCACTTTGACTTTCACAAGCTGATTTCAGACTGCACTCCTTGTGGATCTTCTGATGCTTCTGTGTTCTCTGGTGTACTTGAAGATTTGATGAAACTGCAAACGCCTTCCCGCATAGAGTGCACCTGAAGGGTTTCTCTCCCGTGTGTGTTCTCTGGTGTGTTTTAAGAGTAGATGACTGTGAAAATGTCTTCCCACACACAGTGCACTTGAAGGGTTTCTCTTCCGTGTGCGTTCTCTGGTGTTTTTTAAGAGTAGATGAATCTGAAAATGTCTTCCCACACACAGTGCACTTGAAGGGTTTCTCTCCCGTGTGTGTTCTCTGGTGTGTTTTAAGAGTAGATGACTGTGAAAATGTCTTCCCACACACAGTGCACTTGAAGGGTTTCTCTTCCGTGTGCGTTCTCTGGTGTTTTTTAAGAGTAGATGAATCTGAAAATGTCTTCCCACACACAGTGCACTTGAAGGGTTTCTCTCCCGTGTGTGCTCTCTGGTGTGTTTTAAGAGTAGATGACTGTGAAAATGTCTTCCCACACACAGTGCACTTGAAGGGTTTCTCTCCCGTGTGTGTTCTCTGGTGTGTTTTAAGAGTAGATGACTGTGAAAATGTCTTCCCACACACACTGCACCTGAAGGGTTTCTCTCCTGTGTGTGTTCTCTGGTGTTTTTTAAGAGTAGATGAATCTGAAAATGTCTTCCCACACACACTGCACCTGAAGGGTTTCTCTCCCATGTGTGTTCTCTGGTGTGTTTTAAGAGCAGATGACTGTGAAAATGTCTTCCCACACACACTGCACCTGAAGGGTTTCTCTCCCGTGTGTGTTCTCTGGTGTGTTTTAAGAGCAGATGACTGTGAAAATGTCTTCCCAAACACACTGCACTTAAAGGGTTTCTCTCCTGTGTGTGTTCTCTGGTGGGTCTCAAGAACTGATGACCATGCAAATGCCTTGTCACACACAGTGCACTTGAAGGGTTTATCTTCTGTGCGAGTTCTCTGGTGCTGTGTCAAATTTCCAGTCCGATCCGTGCTGTATACACGCTGGTCACATTGTTGACTTGTCGTACCGAGCTGCTGCGCTGACTGCCTTTGCTCCATCAGACCAGCGTCAGCTGCGGACAGAAAATAAGAATATCCACACCATCTACACGTCAGTAACGAGCCATGGAGGAATTAATATATACAGTCACACGTGACTTACGCGTCTGTATTCATTCATATATTCATGACTAGCTGTACTACCCGGCGTCGCCCGGGACTTGGATCCACCACGTCCGGCAGCCTTTGTCTCCCCAGTGGCGATGTTCACACCACGACAGTTACTCGTTTGAGGCTGAGTCTACCTAGGGGAGGCCCAGAAGCGGTTCAAATAATCGTCACCGGTGGTGGCCGTGAGCGGGAATCGAACTCGGGTCACCGGGTTCGTAGCACGGCGTAGCGTTAACCGATACACTACAATGCGTTACGCTTACACACACAGACACACACAGACACACACACAGACACACACACACAGACAGAGATACACACACAGACGCACACACACAGACACACACAGACACACACACAGACACACACACACAGACACACACACACACAGACAACGCTAACCGCCTCACTACAACGCGTTACGCTTCCACGTGCGCGGGTCACGTGACAGATTTGACGTCACAGCTCACTTGCCGTGCAAAAAATCTATACATTATTGAGCTCCCCTCCCCACCCCTAAAACAACACTAAAGTGTATTTGTATAATGTTTGCATGGTGTACAGTCTGCAAAGTACCCACATGGCAAATTTCCAGTTTGTTGCATGTCGGGAAGTACGCTAAACATTTTGAACAGAAAACACACACAATCACAACTTTGCCTTTTATATATATTTGGAGATGCAGTGAAAAACTTTCCCAAAATTCATCACGCGGTTTCAGTTTTTTGATTTTCAGTTTGATTTATTTTGGTTATAGTCCCGTGAGCCATTCGGCTCTTGAATCGGGTGCAACCACAACAAGCAACAAAACAAAAACACGACCGAGAAAAACATCTTACAGTGACTGTGTGTGACTGTGCAAACAGCACTGTCATGGCACGCAATGAGAGGGCAAATGTCACAAATATTCCTCTAAGCCCTCGCATCTTCAACATTAATGTTGCCATAGAAACGTTGTGGGGTGTTTTGCTTCATTTAAAAAAAGATGAATTATTATCTGTTATTTTCATTTTATTTTCTATCTACGTGACTTTACCGAAAGAACCAAGAATATTCATTCCTGCAGTCACCAAAGTTTTAAGTCAAAACATTCACACACGTTGACAAAGCCTCACCTTGTGTTGTTGTGGGCAGGTCGCTTCTGATAACAAGAGCGGTATAGCAGCTCAAGCGGGCTTGGCCTGCAACAAAAGAAAATAAAAACTGCGTGAATATTTACAATAAAACAAAGTTACAATGTGGCGAGCCGGGTGAAGACAAATTAAACTTAAGCGAGATAATTAAAGTGAACGCAATCAGGCGAGGGCAGGAGGCAAGGCCCCGCGTGGCTAGGCCCCGCGTTGTAAAGTTCCAACCTGGACATCGATTCCCATGCTCGCTGCTACTCAACTGACATCCCTACGAGAGAGAGAGGCTCTACCTTGGTAAACAACCACCACCACAACCACCACCACCACAACGACCACCACCACCACAACGATGAGAATTTCTCACCTCGGATTTCAGTGCAAGCGCGCACACGGCAGCTTCCTGTTACCTCGCGACAGCAGGAAGTAGTATGACGTCACTTCCCTCCCACGAGCGGCTATGTAACTGAATAAATTATATTTTGATTTAAAGCTTTCGTGACTGCAGTAATTCATATTCTTAGTTTTTTCGGTAAAGTCACGTTGAAGAGAAACAACAAAATAACAAAATGTATATAAAACAATAAAAAATTCTCACGACGTTTCGACCATATATATTTTGTTATTTTGTTGTTTCTCTTCAACGTGACTTTACCGAAAAAACTAAGAATATGAATAAATTATGTTAATGACGCCGGCCCATATGTCGAGTGATGGGGGCGTGGGCGCTGAACCCGTCGCAATAAACTCGCGACGGATTTAAAGGACACATTATGTTAATGAGCAACCGGTCACTGGGCGTAGCTTTGCCCAAATAAGGATTGCCACTGGAACGATATCGGCAGTGACCCAAGCGGAGGTGACGTCACGCACAAAAGCACGGTGGACGGGGGAAGGATGAATACCTTGGTGACATGACGTCCCTAGCGAGGTACACCTCACCCTGGCGTTTCACGCCAGAGGTAATTAAGAGTGGTGACGTCACAGAGTTGGAGTTTAAGTTGATTTAGATTCATTTTCCATTGCTCCCTCCCTTGGGTGTGTGAGCTCAGCAACAACAACGTGGACATTATTGTGTATACACTGTGTGTATGCTATGTGTGTACACTGTGTGTATACTGTGTGTACACTGTGTGTATACATTGTGTGTGTACACTGTGTGTGTACACTATGTGTATACACTGTGTGTCACTGTGTGTGTGTGTACACACACATTGTGTACACACACACACACCTACCTCCTCGCGGTGCCGGACGGGCAACTCTGTCGTGGACAGCGCTGTGGGGGGAGTTCCAATTTTGATTGGCTCCTCCCCTCATGGCATATGTGTCCACCACAGGGGCTAAACGGGGGCTCTGGACGGGTGCGAGGGGATGGTAACCCCTCCACCTTCAATTAATTACCACAAAACCACGAATTAAACTGAAATATGTAACAACTAAGCTTGTGCCGGAGGCCCCGGGGGGCCAGGCATCTATGACGTCTCCTGGCCAAACCCCAATTGGCGGAGCCAGGAGATTGAATACCTACCCTCGGGGCTACTCCAGAAACAATGAAAAGCCACTACGGGTGGCCACGTGGAATGTTCGAACGCTCACTGCAGAGGAGAGGCTGCCACTCCTCTGTCGGGAGCTGGACCGGTACCGCCTGGATCTATGCGGCATTCAGGAGGTCCGGTGGACCGGCTCTGGCTCCTGCCACCATGAGGGGTGGACAGTCCTCTACTCGGGGCAGCAGACTGCCAAACAACAGGGTGTGGGTCTTCTTTTGAACAAAAGAATGAAGGGGGCGTGGGAGCGTGGCGGTGAGGTGTGGGAAGCTGTAAGCCCCAGGCTACTTTGGGCTCGCCTTCCCATCAACCGGAGGCGAGGAATGGTGGTCGTGGTTACTTATGCCCCCACCGAAGATGAACATCCGTGGAGGGATGCAGGCAAAGCCGATGAGTCAGATGCCTTCTATGACCTCCTGTCACAGGTGCTGGCTAAAGTGGCCCCTCGGGATAGAGTCATCATGTTGGGTGACTTCAATGCCCGAGTTGGTCATGATACTGGCACCTGGTCTGGAGTGATTGGAGGGCATGGGCCAGATCAGCTCAATAACAACGGTAGGAGGCTGCTAGATTTTTGTGCAGCCCATGGGCTTGTAATTACCAACACGCTGTTCCGGCATCGGCGCATCCACACAACATCATGGATGCATGTCGGGTCCAAGCAAGAACATCTGCTGGACTACATAGTGACGGACCAGCGAATGCGAGCCCATGTCCTTGACACCAGGACCTACCGTGGAGCTGATCTGCCCTCTGACCATCGACTAGTCATCTGTAAGATGCGCCTGCCATTCTTCCACTCCGGTGGTGGGTGTACACCCAGGACCCCATTCCAACCTAAAGTGGCCTGGTCTAAGTTATCTGATGAAAGTTGCAAGCGAGAATTTCATCATCGCTTGCGGCTGGGATTGGCATCGTCCCCGACTCCTCCTGATGTCGAGGGTAAATGGGCGAGGTTTAGGACTGTGACTCATGCAGCTGCAATGGCTGCTTTGGGTACGCGGTCCAGACCTCCCCAGACACCCTGGATGACAGAGGAGTTGTTCAGGATGGTTGAGAAAAAGCGACAGGCCCACTGTCATCGGCTACAGAATCCCACGTCAGAGAATGAGGAGGCTTACCGCAGCCTTCGCTCGGAGGTTCGGAGAGCCGTGAGGCGCTGCAAGGATGGGTGGTGGTCGCGGGTTGCTGAGGAGATGGAGTCTGCCTCAGTGGCCCGTGATCACAAATCTCTATTTAACTCCATCAAAAAAGTAACCTGCAGCGCCACACCTATTACCATCATTAGGGGAAAAAACGGTGATCCAATTTCCGACCCCCAGGAACAGGTTCGCAGATTTGCTGAGCATTTCTGTGAGGTCCTGGGGGAGGGAAAATCCCTCAGCCAGGAAAACATCGTGGCACAAAGTGAGGATGACCCTGCTGAGGCTGCGGTGCCTCAAATATTGGATGAAGTCACCCCCTGTGAGTGGCTGGCTGAGGTGCCATCTGCTGAGGAAGTATTGAAGGCGATCCGGAGTCTGAGACCAGGAAAGGCAGCGGGCAGAGATGATCTCCGAAGCGAAATGCTGAGGGAGGGTGGCGTTTGTGCACAGACTGCCCTATATGACATCATAACAACAGTCTGGACCACTGGACGGGTTCCGCAGGATTGGAAGGATGCCCTGGTGGTCCCCCTTTTTAAGAAGGGGGACCGCACAGACTGTAACAACTACAGGGGCATCTCACTCCTCAGTGTGCCGGGAAAGGTCCTGGCAAGGATTATTCAGCATCGCCTTGCCAGGCACGCTGAGGAGAGGCTTGCGGAGCCCCAATGCGGTTTCAGGAAAGGGCGGTCCTGCACAGATGCCATATTTTCTGTCCGTCTGCTACAGCAGAGGTGTAGGGAATTCCAACAAGACCTACATCTCTGCTTTATTGACCTGGTCAAGGCCTATGATACCATCAGTAGGCCTGGGCTCTGGGTCGTTCTTCGTGCTTTTGGAGTACCTGACCCTCTGCTCACGATCATTAAGGACCTTCATGATGGTGAGCGGGCCCGGGTAAAACTACGTGGCCGGGAGTCAGAGCCATTCCCTGTACACCTTGGGGTGCGACAGGGATGTCCTCTGGCTCCCACATTATTTAACATCTATTTTTGACCACGTAGTTCGTGAAGCCTTCAATAGCTGTACCGGGGGAATCTCCTTATGGTACAGATATAATGGGAGGCTAATCGATGCGCGGGTGCGGTCAAGGGATGGCTCCCTATTGCTCAACCACGTTATGTATGCTGATGACTTGGTAATAGCTGCTCAGTCAGAGGAGGAGTTGGAGACGCTGCTGCTGAGACTGGAGCGTGCCACTAAGAGGTGGGGCCTTACCATCAGCCCCACCAAAACTAAGCACCTGCCTGGGTATTTTGTACCATCGGACACTCCACCCCCACAACTCCCAATCGGTGATGGGGCAGTTGTGGAGAGAGTGGAGAGTTTCCCATACCTGGGCAGTGTGCTTATGACTGGCTCCAGTTTAACAGCAGAGGTCTCACTCCGAATCAGTCGAGCGGCAATATCTTTTCATCGGTTGCGTAACGCTGTGTGGAAGCTACCTGGTCTGTCGCTCCGCACTAAGCTTCAGGTCTTCTCGGCCACGGTCATTCCCTCCCTTCTCTACGCTTGCGAAACGTGGACCCCCCTAATGGAACATCTTCGCCGGTTAGAAACATTTAGGCTGACCTGCCTACGATCCATCCTGGGTTTAACCAGACTGGATTGTGTGAGGAGCTCACAAATCCTTGAAAGATCTGGGCAGGGTCCCATCGGTGAGCTCCTCCGGCAGGCAAGGCTGCGATGGCTGGGTCATGTAGCCCGCATGCCCAGCCACCGCATGCCGAAACATCTTTTGTTTGGCCGGATTGAGGGGGCTAAGCGGGCGCGGCACGGGCTAGAGAAGAGATGGAGTGATGTGGTACAGGAGGACGTGGAGCTGAGTGGACTTGCCGATGACTGGTACCAGCGGTGTCAAGATCGGCCTCTGTGGAGGAGGCTCGTGAAGGATGCTACTGGGCAGTTGGAGGCAGTCGCCCTCCAACAACAACGGAGGGCGGAGGAGCGACGCTCACAACAGCGAGCGGAGCGCCGGGTGGCTAAAGCACAGCAGGTTGGCACAGTAGGGGGCACAGGTGGTGCATCAGCCAGTCATCTCAGTCAGTCGACCCGTGGCACCTGGGTCTGCCCCGTGACCTCCTGCCAGCGGGCGTTCGACACTTCACGTGGCCTCAGGGTGCACATAGCCTGGCACAAGCGTCGTGGTGACGTCACCGCCACTTAGTGGCGAATGGCGGTTGTTGTTGTACACTGTGTGTATATATACACTGTGTGTACCCTGTGTGTGTACACTGTGTGTGTACACTGTGTGTGTGTACACTGTGTGTGTGTACACTGTGTGTACACTGTGTATACACTGTGTGTGTACATTGTGTGTTCACTGTTTGTGTCCGCATCGAACCGAACTCCCGGCAAGGCCATCTACTTAATGACGAGAGAAAATTCACACGAAATGTCCTTTTCAATGAAGTCTTCCAGATGTAAGTTGATACAAGCTTTTAATGAGGAAATAAAATCATCTAATTCAAAACACAACACAATTCAAAGATGTTTCATTTTAAAACTTCAAAACGGAGCATGGGGTACTTGCGTGAATGCGTCCTTCGTGTGCAAATGTTGTGACTTTCCTGGCCTGAAGGCCGTCAATGTGTTGGACCATTAAATGGTGCACAGCTTCTCAACAACAGCAGTGGGGTTTGCTTCAACCGATAGGTAACGAACATCCAGACGTGAATCAGCAAGGAGTATTTCTATTCCCAGTTAGACAAAATCTACGTCAACACGTAAGACAAAAGTACAATTCGTGTTGTAGAGAATGTACCTCCTCCTATACGTGTAACTTTCAAGTGGTATGCCTTGTAACTGATGAATGATCCGAGCGTGCTCCCTATTTCAAAGACAATGAGTTGCTCCAGAGACAGACGCTCGTGAAACACAAAAGTACCCTTTGACCTGTATCACAAGAAAAACGGATCTCACCCGAGTTCTCTGTACAGGTTACTTCCAAAACACACACACTTTGTCCTAACATCACTTATTCAATGTTTGACCCTCAGATAAAATGTTACATGCACGCGCACAATCAGACAAGTATTAATTATAAATCATTGACGGGCATATTAACAAAATTGAATTACTGCAGCGAAATTGACTGCATCACGTTACATCGTATTAAGAAGAAGTTATTTTACAAATACGCACCGTCTGCTTAACCGTGTATGTACACCATACTATTGTTGCGTCATTCAAAACGAGTAGGCCGTTGCATGCTGGCGTCTGGGTCAAAATGTATCAAATTCTAAACATTACGCTACAAAAAATAGATGAGGGCGCTTCGATGGCAACACAAGCAATCGTCATCAGGTGGGACAAGCACAGCAGCAATAAGAAACTGCTGGAGTAGGCGCCTACTACTTCAGCAGTTTCTCTTGCTGTGGTTGTCCCACCTGATGACGATTGTGCGTGTTGTGATCTAAACGCCGTGATCTGTTATGTTTCTACCCACGTGGTGACTTTACCGAAAGAACTCAAGAGTGTGGATTCCTGCAGTCACGAAAGCTTCGAATCAAGATTACCTACGAACTACACAACTGAGATGACGCATCAATCATCGCCCCCTACTGAAAGGCTCTTGTCCACATGCAGGCTGGTGCAGGGCCACCACCTTGTGCCACACAGGGGCAGCTGCTACTTGGGGATGCTCTTCGAGCGTTTCAGACGAGGTACGACACAAAACTCCGAGTTGCTGAGGCGATTAAACAAGCACCGTGTAAAAGCAATTATTATAACATAGTGAATGCTTGGGAGCTTATTGGCTCTTGCTCCTGGTTAGAGATCTACCAAACCCACGGGCCCACAAAGTCGTCAACTTCACATTCTTGTCATTAAAGGCCTGTGACAAAGATGCATCTATTGTAGCGACATCGTCTCTGGCTTACACATCTACCGGGTCTCCACTTGACTTTGTATTGTCTAGGAGCAAGTCCACCCACACCTCCACTTCCACAAACTGCTGGGAGTTGCCTCACTCTGCCTCACAGTCAGAATTCTCCTCCTGCTTCACGTTGTGAAGGTCCCATTTTGGAGTTGAATCTTCATCTTCACATTTTACCTTCACTTCTTCGCTCATCACTTCTTCACATTTCACCATCACCTCTTCATATTTCACCTCTTCATATTTCACCTTTATACCTTTAAAAGTGTCCAAGCTGGGATTTTCGTCCGGTTCTTGTTTCATGAGGGATGGGCTCATTGAGGCACTTTGACTTTCACAAGCTGACTTCAGACTCCGCTCCTTGTGATGCTTTTGTGTTCTCTGGTGTACTTGAAGATTTGATGAATCTGCAAACGGCTTCTCGCACAGAGTACACTTGAAGGGTTTCTCTCCTGTGTGTGTTCTCTGGTGTTTTACAAGATCAGATGAATGTGCAAACGCCTTCACGCACACACTGCACTTGAAGGGTTTCTCTCCCGTGTGTGTTCTCTGGTGTACTTTAAGATGTGGTGACTGTGCAAACGCGATCCCGCACAGAGTGCACCTGAAGGGTTTCTCTCCCGTGTGTGTTCTTTGGTGTACATTAAGATTTGATGAATGTGCAAACGCCTTCCCGCACAGAGTGCACCTGAAGGGTTTCTCTCCCGTGTGTGTTCTCTGGTGTGTTACAAGATGACATGAATCTGAAAACGCCTTCCCGCACAGAGTACACTTGAAGGGTTTCTCTCCTGTGTGTGTACTCTGGTGTTGTTTAAGAGTAGATGACCGTGAAAATGCCTTCCAACAAACACTGCACTTGAAGGGTTTCTCTCCCGTGTGTGATCTCTGGTGTGTTACGAGATTATATGACTGTTTAAACGCCATCCTGCACATCGTGCACGTGAAGGGTTTCTCTCCCGTGTGTGTTCTTTGGTGTATTACAAGTTGACATGAATCTGAAAACGCCTTTCCGCACAGAGTACACTTGAAGGGTTTCTCTCCCGTGTGTGTTCTCTGGTGTTTTTTAAGAACAGATGACCGTGAAAATGCCTTCCCACAAACACTGCACTTGAAGGGTTTCTCTCCCGTGTGTGTTCTCTGGTGTATTACAAGATAACATGAATCTGAAAACGCCTTGCCGCAGAGTACACTTGAAGGGTTTCTCTCCCGTGTGTGTTCTCTGGTGGGTCTCAAGAACTGATGGCCATGCAAATGCCTTGTCACACACACTGCATTTGAAGGGTTTCTCTCCTGTGTGAGTTCTCTGGTGCTGTGTCAAGTTTCCAGTCCGGTCCGTGCTGTATGCACGCTGGTCGCATTGTTGACTTGTCGTACCGAGCTGCTGCCTTTGCTCCATGAAACCAATTCTGCAGAGGAAGCGTCAGAGGAAGCGTCAGCTGCAGACAGAAAATAAGAATATCCACGCCATTTACAAGTCAGTTTCGAGGCACAGAGGAATGCATATATACACAGTAACACGTGACTTACACGTCTATACTTATTACTATATTCATGATGTAGTGAAACCGTTTCCCAAATTCATCACAATGAGAGGGCAAATGTCATAAATATGCCTGGAAGCCCTCATATCTTCAAAATGAATGTTAACCCAAAACTCCGAGCACACAATTTCGGCTGTCTGACTACAAAAAGAATATTTATGAAAGCTAAATTCGACTGACATAGCAAAGGGTGTTGAAAATACTATTTCTGTTATGCAGAAATGCATTAACGTTCAATCGCAACTCAGGTGTGAATCCAGGCTCAGATGTCCTTGAATGCTGGGGATGAACAGTTCCGACTTCAGCTGCATGTGTGTGCTGTGTTCACCTCCTGTTTCCATTCTTACAAAGAGTTCCAGAGGAAAACAAAAATAAACTATTGTTTTGCTATAACCTCCGTGTTCAACAGAGTTAATAGACTTTACTGCAAACACAAACTTGACACTGTCACACACTGCCATGAGTAAACAGGTGGTGGTGTGACCACAACCATGCCTGGCCACCTTCATCTGCTCAGCATTAATTCTTCCTCACGCCACCAAGTAATGAATCGAGGATCAATCAACATAGCCGAGGCTATCCGTGTCTCTGTCTCTCTCTCCCCGTGGTGAAGGTGTTCCCCTCCACACATTCAGAGTCAACAGCGGCACGCGCTTAGCGTCTTTGACCGATAGACATTGACGCACGTATTGTTGGTTCTTTCAGTAAAGTCACGTAGATAGAAAATAAAAATAACAGATTAAATTTAATAAATAAAGACCACTTGTGTTGCAATCGAAACGTCGTGGGTTTTTTGCTTCATTTTTTTTATTTTTCATTAAATTTATTATCTTTTATTTTATTTTATTTTCTATCTACGTGACTTTACCGAAAGAACCAAGAATATGAATTCCTGCAGTCACCAAAGTTTTAAGTCAAAACATTCACACACGTTGACAAAGCCTCACCTTGTGTTGTTGTGGGCAGGTCGCTTCTGATAACAAGAGCGGTATAGCAGCTCAAGCGGGCTTGGCCTGCTAACAAAAGAAAATAAAAACTGCGTGAATATTTACAATAAAACAAAGTTACAAAGTGGCGAGCCGGGTGAAGACAAATTAAACTTAAGAGAGATAATTAAAGTGAATGCAATCAGGCGAGGGCAGGAGGCAAGGCCCCGCGTGGCTAGGCCCCGCGTTGTAAAGTTCCAACCTGGACATCGATTCCCATGCTCGCTGCTACTCAACTGACATCCCTACGAGAGAGAGGCTCTACCTTGGTAAACCACAACAACAAGCACCACCACAACAACCACCACCACTACCATGATAATTTCTCACCTCGGATTTCAGTGCAAGCGCGGATCAGCAGCCTCCTGTTACCTGGCGACGTCACGCGTGTAAGCAGGTAACATGACGTCACTTCCGGGGTAAGAGACACGCCCCTCCCACAATGAGCTGCTCTGTAACTGAACAAATTATATTTTTTGATTTAAAGCTTTCGTGACTGCAGTAATTCATATTCTTAGTTTTTTCGGTAAAGTCACGTAAAGTCACGTTGAACAAATTATGTTAATGAGTCCGGGCCAAATGTCGAGAGATGGGGCGTGGCTGCTGAACCCGTCGCAATAAACTCGCGACGGCTTCAACGAACACATTATGTTAATGAACCGCCAGTCACTGGGCGTAGCTTTGCCCAAATAAGGATTGCCACTGGAACGATATCGGCAGTGACCCAAGCGGAGGTGACGTCACGATCAAGTAGCGCGGTGGACGGGGTTGGGGGAGTGTGAATACCTTGGTGACACGACGTCACTAGCGAGGTACACCTCCCGCTGGCACTTCATGCCAATGAGGTCATGGGGATGGAGTTTAAGTTGATTTAGATTCATTTTCCATTGCCCCCTCCCTTGAGTGCGTGAACTCAGCAACAACAACGTGGACATTATTGTGTATACGTACACACTGTGTACACTTTGAGGCCACGTGAAGCGTCAAAGGCTCGCTGGAAGGAGGAAGTCGCGTGACAGACTCAGCAGTTGCGATGGGTTAACTGACGGATGGCTATCGATTAGAAATCACATATCCCCGAGTCTCACCTGTGAGTGGCACCGCCTCACGCTGTTGTGGATCCCCACGTGGCTCGGAGCCTCAAAAACTTCGTGACTCCTGGGTGGTGATACAAAGACAAAGATCCCCCGTGTAGCCTTAACAGACTGTTGGGGCAAGTGCTGTTAGCAAGTAGCAGCACCACCTATGAAGGCCGGAATGGTACACGAAGGGAGTGGGTGGCCAGCACCGTGCCCGACCGCCTTTGTCTCCCCAGTAATGATGTTTGCACACCACACCGGGTACTCACTTGAGGCTGAGTCGACCTAGGGGAGGCCCAGAACCGGTTCAAATAATCGTCACTGGGTGTTGGCTGTCGTTATGTTCGTAGAGCAGCGTACTAACCGCTGGACTACCGCCGAACACGTTACACACACACAGTATACACACACACGGTGCACACACACACACGGTACACACACACGGTACACACACACGGCGCACACACACACACACAGTACACACACACGCACAGTACACACACGCACAGTACACACACACGCACAAACACACGGTACACACACAGTACACACACACACAGTACACACACACAGTACACACACATGCACAGCACACACACACACGCACAGTACACACACGCGGTACACACACACACAGTACACACACACACACAGTACACACACACACAGTACACACACACACAGTACACACACGGTGCACACACACGCACGACACACACGCACAGTACACACACACGCACAGTACACACACACACAATACACACACACAGTACACACACAGTACACACACGTATGCACGGCACGCCCACACTCCTTCAGTCACGTGACTAAGGTTGACGCGCCGCCCCGTCTCCCGAGGTGACCTCTTGGCTCTCTCATCTCTCCTCGACACGTAGATTCATTTCTTACTCTTACCTAGAAACGTCATTGTCTGTCTGTCTCTGTGGACGCAACTTGCGAGGAATTGTACTCACACACTGTGGGGTTTACGTTTCAAATAAAGTGCCCAGATACCACGCGATAAGCCCCGTGGTGAGCCAGTGCTATTCCTATTTCCAATCCGTCAACGTGAAAGTAGTAAAATTAACAATTTATTACCAATCTCCACATATTAAAGGCAAAGTTGTGAATGTGTGTCTGTTCAAAATGTTTAGCGTACTTCCCGACACGCACCAAGCTTGAAATTTGCCATGTGGGTAATTTCCAGACTGTACACCATGCAAACATAAAAATACACTTTTGTGTATTTTTTGGGGGGGCGCGCAATGGATAAGCATGAAAACACCAAGATACATAGGACTTACTTTGATTAGAATCTTGGAATTGATTGTGTACATGTTGAAATTGTTAAATGAGCATTTTGAGCACACTGCTGTTTTAATAAATGTTCATGATTCTGAGAATATAAGTGTAATTCTGAGCATCATAATGACCATATTGGAATTATCATGAATGGGGGTTCAATTATTTTTATAATAGGAATGCGGTTTTGAGCATGACTATTGATATTTCGGACTCATTTATGACAAGAGATTCACGATTAAATTGCAATTTTGTTTTGCTCATCAATCAGGATACTGTTAATGATGCGCATGCCCATAAATTGTTGAAATTACTAGAAATGCAAGTTGTGTATACTCTCCAACCCCATTCCTCTACCTACCCATTCCCTTGACGGGCTCCGTGCCCACTTAAACCCATGACGATGGCGGTGATGATTCCACCTCTCGCTGTAACAATCAAAGCACCTCCAACTTCTGAATGCAAAGGTGCTGGGTTGGTGCAACGCCAAAACACATTGTCAACGCCGCTCCCAAGCCCGCCCTACGTCAGTTACATCGTTAGAATAAACCAAATAAAAAATTTCAGAGGAAACTAAAATTACATTACGCAATCCCCAAAGTCGCACGCGGTAGGCTACACAACTCGGAGAACGTCAGACTTCAAGACTTGCATCATCATCATTATTCTTCCTCTCCACAAGTCATCGCACGTCAATATTCAACAAGCTGCACACACGTGCAAGTCACCTCTCGACCCGCCACCTGCACAGTTAATGCGATCAGACCCGGTGGTCAAATTAAAATTGTGTCGTCTTTGGTGACGTATTACAATCGGTGTAATTTTAATGATGTACGTACAGCAAAAGCTGTACGTACATCGAATTATATCATTGACAACGGGGTCCGCTTTTGCGGTATCTGCGTGCGGTCTTTTAATTATATAGATACGTAGTCAGTTCATTAGTATGGGGTTCCTCTATAAGGAATTGTAATTGTAAAATGTATTACTTAATACGATTCCAGGCTGCACTTAGCTTGTAGAAGTCAGAGCAGTTAAAATGACTGTACATGTGTAGGTATAAAATAAATTTAAATAAATGTAATTTATTAAAAAATGTAATTTAACGTAGATATAAAATGAATTTAATTAAAATAAATGTAATTTATTAAAAATTTAATTTAATGTAGGTATAAAATAAAATAAATTTAAATAAATGTAATTTATTAAAAAAAAAATTAAACGTAAGTATAAAATAAATTAAAATCAATTTGATTTATAAAAAATTTCAATTTAATTTAACGTATTTATGAAATTAAATTAAATTTATTACACATTTAAATAAAATTTTACGTAGGTATAAAATAAAATGAATTTAAATTATAAAAAAATATTCATTTATAAAAAAATTACGTAGGTATAAAATACATTTTAATTAAATTAATCAAAATTTCAAATTAAATTTAAGGTAGGTATAAAATGAAATGTAATTAAAATAAATAATAAATACATTTTCATTTCTACCTCCGTGACTTTACCGAAAGACGCAAAGAGTGTGGACCCACGTGACATCAGGGCTGTCCTAGTCTAGGCAAGGCCTCAGGGTGTACCGGGCCTTTCACAACAGCAGCAACAACAACGGTTCTCTTGAGAAAATGCTTTAAAAAATAAAGTCAACATAGCTTACCTTGACACTCGCGAACTTTAATGATTAAAATAATTAAAACACAACTAAACACTCACACGCACATGGGCACGCGGCGTTCAGCGTGTGGGGCATTAAAAATGGTAGCGTCCTCCCGCGATCTGATTGGTCGCCGCGTGCCAAAGTGGGGAGGGGGGGAGAGCCAGCGATCCGATTGGTCGAGAGGCAAACCTGGGCGCGTCTCCGGCGATGGTGCGCAGCGATTGGTCAATGGTTGTCCTATGCTAATTTTGGTATGCTAATTAATTTGAATCTGTATGCTAATGTAGTTTATTTATCCATACTCATTAAGTTTATTATGTTTATCCTCAATTAGTTAAAAATTTATGCTCATTTAGTTAACATTCTATGATAGTATCGTTATATTTTTTATGCTATAACAGCAGTGCATACTGACTGTGGTGGTACCTGCTATTACAGTAGTACATACTGTGGTGGTACCTGTTATAATTACAGCAGTGCATACTGCTGTGGTGGTACCTGCTATGTTTACAGCAGGCATACTGACTAGTGGTACCTGCTATGATAACAGCAGGCATACTGACTAGTGGTACCTGCTATAATTACATCAGTGCATACTGACTAGTGGTACCTGCTTTCACTACAGCAGTGCATACTGACTGTGGTGGGACCTGCTAAGGTTACAGCAGTGCATACTGTGGTGGTACCTGCTTTCACTACAGCAGTGCATACTGTGGTGGGTATCTGCTAAGGTTACAGCAGTGCATACTGCTTAAATGCTTTATCACGTGTCGTGAATGTGATAGTTTCATCCCAGAAATGGTGCCCTTGACCAGCCCAGAGCAGACATTTCCCTTTGCCTTAGAACCTGAGGTGGCACAGCATTAGCAATTCCAAGTTCTTTATGTGACCAATAACAACGAATTATGTGGCAAGCATTTGAAATGAGTGGGTTATGACGTACTGTACTTCACTCTTATCGACCACTAACATAAGTCTGTGTTACTGGCGTTGTGCTGCCTTGGCTGGTACCAACTTCTTCTTTGACCACGTGGACCACGCGGATGAATGGTCTACGCGAGTCGAGCGACCGATGGAGAAGACTTATGGGGGCACGCGGCGGGAGACTCTCAGGCGAAATCGTGGAAGTAGCGTGACAGAGGCCACGAGTGGAGGATAGATGCATGCTAGCGAGACGTCGTCTTCAGTTTAATTTAAGTTTCACGTGTCAGGTGTAGAGCCCTGTGAGCCGTGCGGCCCTTGACTCGGGTGCAACCGCAACAAACAAAAACGTGAACATATTCATGTTGTGGGTCACTGTTGATGATGTGGGTCCCTACTGACGAGGTGAGTGTCCATATTCATGTTTTGGGTCACTGTTGACGATGTGGGTCCCTACTGATGAGGTGAGTGTACATATTCATGTTGTGGGTCGCTGTTGACGATGTGGGTCCCGATTGAAGATATGGGTCCAGATTAAAGAGGTGAGCGTCCCTTTTGATGTGGGTCTCTATTGACGAGGCGAGCATCCCTGTTGGCGATGTGGGTCCCTGATGACGATGTGGGTCCGTGTTAACGATGTTAGTACTGAATTGGTCCTCGTCTAATAGCCTATATGTTCTACCATATGTAAACCCATACGACAATAAATGTTACAATACATAGCATGTATAAGAATTCAAATTCATGTCAACCACCACTCACCCTCCCCTCGACTCACTCCCATGCTCAGCCCTCCACTAGGGTACCCCCCCCCCGCCCACACCGGTGGCAGAGGGCCTTGTTGGACCCAAGACACCTCTCCTTCTTTCCACAGAGCTATAAGACAATCAGAGTTTAGTCGTCCTTCACATCGTCAGCAAGATGGATGAGGTGAGCTAGGTCTGGCTGTGTGTGGCGCCGAGCGTGAAGATTTTCTTCTCTTCTGCAGCGTGCGTCCACGTCAACTTTCACCACCAAGCGCGCCCAGACTCCTCCACGGCTCCGCTGTCTCTCCTGCCCTCGTCCTCCTGCTTCCGCTCCGTCCGATCGCCCCCCTCTCCTCCCGCCCCTTGCCGTCTCTCTTCACACGCGCACTCCGACCTCCCTCGCCTTCCACGTCAGGAGGTACGCCCGAGATCATTCGTCCTGCCTGCACCAGCGGCGAGTGAGCGGGCTTATTTGTGCACCCACGGCCAATACCAGTGACAATTAGGGGCCGTCTGTGAATGACGTCACGCACCTAGGGGGGGCGGGGTCAGACATTTGTGACGATGTGACGAGGGGGGGGGGGTTTGAGAAATGTGACGTCACATCAAATTGCACAACTTTAAATATAAACACGTTCTAGTTAATTAAATATACTTTGTAATAAGTTTTCTACCTACAACATCAGAGTGCAGCGCCACATTAACTACGCACTACAACAATAGTTGAAAGCGATTTGAAGCATGTTTTATATATTTTTTTTGGGGGGGGGGGCAGAGCTTTGTGACGTCATATTTGAGGGGGAGGGGTCTGCCTTTAGTGTGACGTCGTGTGACGATGGGGGGGTCAAAATCCTCTAAAATCACGTGACGTCATTTAAGGTCGGCCCCTTACCTGAAGCAGTCCTGAGCGTCACTTAGGTGGACTCAGCCATAATTAAGGAGGTGGTGAGGTGGGTGGGGGTGCTAACATCAGAATTTGAGAGACGAGTGGCCAGCCGTGGTTCTGTCCACACCAGCCCCTGGTGTTGTTCCATTGCGACCCTCACCGGTGCTCGCTAACAGCGCACGCCCAGTGAGAGTCGATGAGTCCGTGGGTTTCTTTGCAGTTTGGGGACTAGTGCAGCACTAGTGTGTAGTAGTGTATAGTGTAGTGTATAGTAGTGTATAGTAGTGTAGTGTATAGTGTAATGTACAGTAGTGTATAGTGTAGTGTATAGTGTAGTGTATAGTAGTGTATGGTGTAGTGTATAGCTTAGTGTACAGTGTAGTGTATAGTGTAGTGTATAGTAGTGTAGTGTATAGTGTAGTGTATAGTAGTGTGTAGTGTATAGTGTAGTGTATAGTAGTGTATATTGTAGTGTATAAGTGTAGTGTATAGTGTAGTGTATAATAGTGTATTGTATAGTAGTGTAGTGTATAGTAGTGTATAGTGTAGTGTATAGTGTAGTGTATAATAGTGTATATTGTAGTGTATAGCAGTGAATATTGTAGTGTATAAGTATATATAGTGTAGTGTATAATAGTGTAGTGTATAGTGTAGTGTATAGTGTAGTATAAAGTAGTGCATATTGTAGTGTTGTTGTATATGTGGGTGTGTGAAAATTGATGAAAAATAATTAAAATTAAATGAAATTTGAAATTTGCATAATTAATCCGAAATTATGCTAATTTGTGTACTTATGCGTGTAACTATGCTAATTAGAGAGGTAATCGTATTAATTTATACGAGTGGGTGTGGTTGTGTTAATGATAACCTTTATGATAATCAGGCCCCGCCTCGTTGACGAGGTGGGGTTATCAATCAGGATAACGCAATCAATCGTGTGCCGTTACGCTAGTGTCAATTCGGCCTCGTTGTCTAACTACGTATTATTGATCAGCATAATACAATGATTCTCACTTTAACACTCCCCGAGTGTTCATTTTTTAGGTCCCAAGTTCATATCATTCGCTTTAAAGTTTAATGAGTGTGGATTGGTGTGTTTATAGTTTAGGTTCCCGAGTTCATATCTCGTCGCAGGATACAGATTTATGCAAAAATTCCAGGAAAGAATCACACGACCACTTCTGTATTAATCAATTTATTTTCTAATTAAACCTTAACTATAATATGTATGTGACTCTCAATCTCGGAACTTCAACACGGTATCCACACGGTATCAAGACAGTATCATCAACGACTGTACGATTTCACTTTGATAACACATGGACCCCGCATAAAGCGATTGCTGTTAGTGAGAGAGAGAGTCAGCACATGCCAACGCTATGCTACACAAAAGCTTATACATTATAATATGAACGATCATTATGCTTGAAATGGTCAGCACATTATCACAGGCGATTGATTAACATCCAACGGTATTCATATAAAAAGACAATCAAACAGTTATTATTTCCAAAGGCATAAATGTAACAACAGATCCACCGGACAGAATATAAGATTACCGAAATGGCTTAGTGTGAGGGTATGCGGCGGAACGTGTTATCTCACGGGAGATTAATTAATTAATTCGTGAATAAGATTGTATGATCAGAAAATCAGTTTAGCACGATTCCACCCCGGGAGCGTAGCTCCGTGGCGAAGGTGCCAAGGGTTAATTCGTATTGATGGATCGGTTGGTAACTTATGCGATTAGAAGTACAGTCCAAAACAAAATATTAAAGAGGAAAATTATGAATATACTTATAAATGTCAGACTGTTATCACACGATCGATGCTTCCACAGCCAGATGGTTCACGGACTTGAGTGTTCGCCTCTGGTTAAGGACCCGTGTATGTTTGAGTGATATGAATTGTTTTGAATAGTCAGTGTTTGGAATTAATTATTTGCGTTGCCATACGCTGAAGTTGGCATCGCTTGTAGAAGTAGCCTCGCTCCCTTTAGAGCGGTGAGGTGTGTGGGAGTGCGTCATACGAATCACCGCCCTCCTCCACGCAGCAGCCAGCCTCCGTCCACGGGGGAGAGTTGCTTGATCGCTCTCAGTGCTGCTCAGTGGACACCTCTCTCCACTGCTGGATGAGCTGCGCGATCACGCTCGTGCTGGTTCGCTGACAGCAGTTTCTCTCCGCTGTTGGATGAGCTGCATCGGCACGCTCCCTCTCTCTGGGTGGAGAACTCGAACGTGCTCGTTGCTGGTTTGCTGAAAGCAGGTTTTTCTCCACTGCTGGATGACTCAAGTCGCACGTGCTCTTGCTCTGGTTTGCAGAAGCTCTTGCTTGGTGCGTCGGTCGCTCTGCAGCTGGACTCAATGTAGAATCAGCAATACTCTGTCTTTCAGCTCTTGGAAATCACACTAGGTGACGCCTCACTACCCTGCGAGTCTTGCCAACGTCAGTGGGTAGCGACGGGGCCACTTTGGCTTCTGCTCGCCGCCCCCTGCTCTGCAGCTCGCCGGCTGGCGACCTGTTGCTCTCGTTCCCGATTGGAACTGCTCCTGAGCCGACCCACTGGTCGAACTCCCCGCGTTCCGACCTCCTCCGAGTCGAACTCCCCGAGTTCCGACCCCCCTGGTCGAACTGTTCCGAGTTGCTCCTCCGAGTCGAACTGTCTCCCGAGAGTCGACCCCCCGGTCGAACTCTGGTGAGCCGACCCCCCCCGGGTCGAACTCTGGTGAGCCGACCCACTCCTGTCAAACTGAGGTTTCAATGCTCAGGATCCTCTTTTTATGCCCAAAAATCCCTTCACTCGGATCCTGCCCACAAGGCGGGGTTTCTTTCGATTTTTGCTGTGTCAGGATTTGTTCGTATGTATCTGCGTCCGTGTGTGTGTCCGTACGTGTGTCAGTGTGTGTCCTTGTGCATCACCGACGGTATATTCCGTTGTCATACTCCTACCATAAAACCCACAAGTAAAACAATCAAATGTTATAAATTGTCTCGAAGGCGCCTCTCTGTCTGGGTGCACAACCTGGAGGGAGGGGCGATATTCCCTCCGACTCTCACCGACACACAAAGAAATGGTTAAAAAGTTTTAAGTTAACATTTCATTTCATCAGAGTTCCACAGTTATGATTCTGTATTAATCCAAGGTCTGGGTCAGCTTCCCGTTGTGGTGTTTGACTCGTTTTTCCCCAAGCGTATACACACTCCTACCCCGCGCTGCAGGGATACAAAGACGGCCGGGATCTCCCTTTCTTTCCGACCCTGGGTTTAACATCGCCCTTTGCTTACGTTGCAGTTTTGCTGTGCTCTTGCATTTCTTTTCCTCTCCACTCTTACTTTAACCCTGCTTATTATTTGCGTATGGGTGGAGGCTAGAGCATTTATGTTGACTTAGGAAAACCTGATTGTTATAGGCTTCGGGTCAAGTCGTATAGAAATTATTAAAATATGGAAATACATTTCATATTAAATTAATAGACGGGTGATGGTTACATTGACGTAGCTTGTGGCAGGGTTCAATTGAAGTGGGTGTGAAGATCAATAACTTTAGCCTACCCTGTCGTTGAATTCCGATTTTAAGTTACTTTAATAGTAATGTAGAACCAATCAGCTTTTTGACTGAACTATATCTAGGCTAACGCAAACTCCCAGTGACCCTGGCTTGGTGTGTTTACGTCAGCCCCTGGCAATTCGCTGTGCTCTGCTCTCTATCTGCTCCCTCTGACCCTGGGAGGGCTCTGAATGTCAAAATCGTGTTAGTGGGTCAAGGTAAATATGACCTCCACATGCCATGCTGAGGCCTGGTTTGGTGTTTTTATTCATTATTAAAATTAAAAGAAACAATAGAAATATGTATCTATATGTATTGAAAAATTACTTGTTAATATTAAGATGGAAAGGGGGCATATACAACATCCGCCCTTTTAAAAATGATCGGGGGTCATTTGGCCACAGGTCATTTTTAAAATTAAGAATATATGCACTTTTCCATCATGAATCATCAATATTACTCAAGTATTTTTTTCTTACAACGCGCGCACGTCACAACTTATGATTACATTTGAAATAAGAAAATAAATACTAAAAGGAAGGTAAAACAAGGGGAAATTGTTTTACTGGCTACATGTTATAGGAGAGGTCGTTATTCCATGTACCCACGTTCAATACTGTCCGCAATCAGAATACATTTTCGGGTTTGACCAGTGGGAAATTCAACAAAAATGCCAGCTGTCTGGTCTGGGAGTCCCCATGTATGGGTGTCGCTGTACCCATTTTAAGGCAATTTGTACCTGTGTTGTACTGATTGTTTCCAGGGATGCTGATGGTAGCACATTTTTTTTTTAGTGTTGGAGTTACCAGATATGAAGGAATGTGTCCTTGGAGAAGATCACTGATGCTTGTGCTACGCAACAAGTCTTTGGATCAACCATTGAATTGGCTGTCGAGTATTCTCTTCTTCGTACAGATCTCGGATTGCGAAACCCAATTCTTGGATTGTTAAGTTAACCATGGCGGAGTGCAGGTTAACGAGAACCACGGTGTCTCTCTGTCTTTCTCATGTTACCTCTCTGCCACCTTTGTACCAAGTCATTGATAACCTGACTGACTCTTTTAGTCAAGAGTGTATCATATCTCTCATGGCCAGGTATCTTAGAGTTACCTATGACCCTTCCATGCAACATCATCATATCATCGTCCCGGCTCATCGTCGTGATGGCTTTGGCCTAATGAACATGGCTCACTGGTTCGTATCGGTAATTTATTTTATCACTCCCTTTCCATGTGAGATTGTGTGGCGTGAAGTTATGCTGTGCATAACCAGGATCAACATACACCACGAGTTTCCGTGCTCGACTGTTGGGGTCATTTGCATTCTCCGCAGCCCTGTGCACATCTGCTGCCTCTGGGAGTTGATTTGACTCTGGGCCACGATTCCCTTCTGCGCTACGATTCGATTCCGTGCCAGAATTCGATTCTGGGTCACGATTCGATTCTGTGCTTTTGAGTGTGCTGTGTTTCAACACAATTCCCGATCCGTCACGGATATTCTTCTCCTCCACTTCAACACTCTGAACTCCATCCCTCCTTAGTGTGCCCGAGCACAATTTAACATCCAAAGGCTGATGTCTGCATTCATCTGCCTCTTCCACAGTACACTCACGCACTTCCGCGACACAAGGGGTGGCATTTATATTTACCAGACCATCAGGTTTTCCTTCCCCTCCCTGCGGTTGGTTATCATCTCCTGTCGGATCACACTTTAATGCAGTTATGTTTCCCTGCTCGATAGGCGTGTCAATTACGGGAGCAACACTTGCGCTCTCCACCACATTATCAGAACTGGTGCCCGACGCAGTTATTTTTTCCCAATCATTGGGACCCTCCTGGTTTACCTTGTCAACAGCAGCCTGCTTAATTTTTTTAACGGGTCCATGATTTCCCTGCAGCTCCACGGACACCACTCTCACTGAAAGCTCCCTCTCAACCAATGTGATTGATTCATCACGTGCCCGTGTCATTTTTTGTGTCTCAGCCAAGCTCACGCCTGTCTCCCTATTCCTCATGCCTCTTCTCTCTCCTGGTAAAACTGGTGGGGGAATCGATCGGAAGTGGGCCGATTGTGTTTGATCCCTAGTGTGTCGTGGCATTGGGACCCGGCATGATTCTGCTCTTGGTCTACACACACCGCGATTCTCGCAAATATGCGTCCCTGCACGCTGCGATCGCTCCCAGCCTGCGGGCCATTGCCTCGCTGGTCGTGCTGTGTTTCTGCTCACGTGATTTTTATTTCCCTCTGAAACGCTGGTTACATCATCCCTCTCCCTGGGTGTCGTAGAACTATTGTCTTTAGCTCTGTACAGCCAAGCTCTGTGCGCCTTATCCTCTATATGGTGTAAGGAGGCTGTTTCTGGATTCAAAACCATTCCCACAATTTCTGTAATCTCTGGACTCAAAGACCCGAAAAACATAACTTTGAACCTTTTGTCACCTTCGTGATACTGATCCACATCACCCGCGTAGTACGCACTTTTAAACCGTAGGAGGTAATCTCGCGGATCCTCGTCTGCGCACTGGGTCATAGATTTTGCAGCATTAAATCCCTCAGACCATGTTAAATATTCTCCAAACTTCCGGCTCACTGCCAGGCTCAGCTTTTTGAAATCGTTCCGAACCTTGTATGAAAGCAACTTTACCCATGGTATAGAATGCTCGTGCAAGCTTCGTCTCAGTAAACTGGCTTTCTAATTCGTTTTCCTCAAACCCCTGATCACTGCTTCTGCTTCTACCGTTGCGATGTGAGCGTGTATGTCTCTGTTACTATCGTGTGGATCAAAGTAGGGAATTCTGACGAGAGCCTTGTCCATCAATTTCAGAGTTTTACTACTGAATGAGTATTCGGACAGTTGATCATCGTCAGAGGCGTCTGTTCCTGAGGAGTGCTCACTCGAGCTGTCACCATCACGGTGGCGCTGCTTAACATAACTTTTGTAGTGCCTCTTGCACCTGTAACGTGAGTCAACTTTGCTCGGTGACTCCTGCTGATCCCATTGCTCATGCTTGTGTGATGTGCGTCTTTCTGGAAAATAATCTCTGCCATAGGTTCCACGTCGGTCGTGCTTGCGCGGAATGTGTCTACCAAATGAGCTGTCTCTGTCATGTCGCTCGTCTTGCCCCAGCTCCGCCCTTTTTTGCTCGATCAGTACAGAATATCCTGCTGACTTAGTGTTAATATTTTTTTCCTCTCTACCCTCGAAGTTGTCAGTCCTATGTTTTCCTGTTTTCATCCGTATCTCTCCCTCCCCTCTCTCGAGTCGTGAGGGGGAATCTCTGTCAAAACCACTTTGATTGGTAGCCACACCTCTTGTGTGACCTGTCTCTGGTTTACGTCCGCGTGGCTCGGAGTGTGGTAAACTGTTACTCCTGTATGTGTTATGTGTATCAACATCTGGGGGTTTCGCTGGTGCATTCAGCGCCGACTCTTTTTCTCTCACGAGGGCGTGCAGACGCTCTACCTCCTCTATTAGGGACAGTTTCTCCTTCCTTTCCCTGTCAAATTTTTCCCCAGTCCATAATCTTTCTCTGTCTATCTGTGTGAGGAGATACGAGTCTAACCTTGCTATTTCTGCAATTTTTACGTCACGTTTGGCTTTGCTACATTTCATCACATCCTTAAGTAGTTTCCTCCTATGTGCCTTAACATCTTCTATATGTCTCCCCTCCCATACGTCTCTCTGCTCTGTCTGCTGTCTAGCAGTCCATCCAGTACGTTTTAACACAAATTCACGATATTGTTTTTCCATAGATTCTATCTCCTCCTCGGAGGTCCATTCTGTATCAGTGTTATGCGTTGGGATGTCACCCTCAGAACGTTGCGGGTCATGTGCCATCTCTATTACGTAGTGTAGTTAATAGACCTAAGAGTGTATCTTATCTCTAGTCTCTTATGTGTGGCGTGAGTTACTCTGGAATTCCACTTCAGAGTACATATAAAAACATTCGTATCACAGGATGTGTTGGTTCAACTCGAGCAAATAATCTTACCCCCACTGTCTTTGTTATCCACTGCTACTCTGGTATTTTCCTTCAGAGTGCGTTTTTTTGTTTGTTTACACCGTTTACAGTCACAGGGCAATGTTAGTTCACAATACCTTGATTAATACAACAGTGATTCGTTCCTTAATTTAAGCATAAACTGTCTGCGAGAGATCCCGGATACGAGCCCCCAATTTGTTGTATATGTGGGTGTGTGAAAATTGATGAAAAATAATTAAAATTAAATGAAATTTGAAATTTGCATAATTAATCCGAAATTATGCTAATTTGTGTACTTATGCGTGTAACTATGCTAATTAGAGAGGTAATCGTATTAATTTATACGAGTGGGTGTGGTTGTGTTAATGATAACCTTTATGATAATCAGGCCCCGCCTCGTTGACGAGGTGGGGTTATCAATCAGGATAACGCAATCAATCGTGTGCCGTTACGCTAGTGTCAATTCGGCCTCGTTGTCTAACTACGTATTATTGATCAGCATAATACAATGATTCTCACTTTAACACTCCCCGAGTGTTCATTTTTTAGGTCCCAAGTTCATATCATTCGCTTTAAAGTTTAATGAGTGTGGATTGGTGTGTTTATAGTTTAGGTTCCCGAGTTCATATCTCGTCGCAGGATACAGATTTATGCAAAAATTCCAGGAAAGAATCACACGACCACTTCTGTATTAATCAATTTATTTTCTAATTAAACCTTAACTATAATATGTATGTGACTCTCAATCTCGGAACTTCAACACGGTATCCACACGGTATCAAGACAGTATCATCAACGACTGTACGATTTCACTTTGATAACACATGGACCCCGCATAAAGCGATTGCTGTTAGTGAGAGAGAGAGTCAGCACATGCCAACGCTATGCTACACAAAAGCTTATACATTATAATATGAACGATCATTATGCTTGAAATGGTCAGCACATTATCACAGGCGATTGATTAACATCCAACGGTATTCATATAAAAAGACAATCAAACAGTTATTATTTCCAAAGGCATAAATGTAACAACAGATCCACCGGACAGAATATAAGATTACCGAAATGGCTTAGTGTGAGGGTATGCGGCAGAACGTGTTATCTCACGGGAGATTAATTAATTAATTCGTGAATAAGATTGTATGATCAGAAAATCAGTTTAGCACGATTCCTCCCCGGGAGCGTAGCTCCGTGGCGAAGGTGCCAAGGGTTAATTCGTATTGATGGATCGGTTGGTAACTTATGCGATTAGAAGTACAGTCCAAAACAAAATATTAAAGAGGAAAATTATGAATATACTTATAAATGTCAGACTGTTATCACACGATCGATGCTTCCACAGCCAGATGGTTCACGGACTTGAGTGTTCGCCTCTGGTTAAGGACCCGTGTATGTTTGAGTGATATGAATTGTTTGAATAGTCAGTGTTTGGAATTAATTATTTGCGTTGCCATACGCTGAAGTTGGCATCGCTTGTAGAAGTAGCCTCGCTCCCTTTAGAGCGGTGAGGTGTGTGGGAGTGCGTCATACGAATCACCGCCCTCCTCCACGCAGCAGCCAGCCTCCGTCCACGGGGGAGAGTTGCTTGATCGCTCTCAGTGCTGCTCAGTGGACACCTCTCTCCACTGCTGGATGAGCTGCGCGATCACGCTCGTGCTGGTTCGCTGACAGCAGTTTCTCTCCGCTGTTGGATGAGCTGCATCGGCACGCTCCCTCTCTCTGGGTGGAGAACTCGAACGTGCTCGTTGCTGGTTTGCTGAAAGCAGGTTTTTCTCCACTGCTGGATGACTCAAGTCGCACGTGCTCTTGCTCTGATTTGCAGAAGCTCTTGCTTGGTGCGTCGGTCGCTCTGCAGCTGGACTCAATGTAGAATCAGCAATACTCTGTCTTTCAGCTCTTGGAAATCACACTAGGTGACGCCTCACTACCCTGCGAGTCTTGCCAACGTCAGTGGGTAGCGACGGGGCCACTTTGGCTTCTGCTCGCCGCCCCCTGCTCTGCAGCTCGCCGGCTGGCGACCTGTTGCTCTCGTTCCCGATTGGAACTGCTCCTGAGCCGACCCACTGGTCGAACTCCCCGCGTTCCGACCTCCTCCGAGTCGAACTCCCCGAGTTCCGACCCCCCTGGTCGAACTGTTCCGAGTTGCTCCTCCGAGTCGAACTGTCTCCCGAGAGTCGACCCCCCGGTCGAACTCTGGTGAGCCGACCCCCCCCGGGTCGAACTCTGGTGAGCCGACCCACTCCTGTCGAACTGTTCCGAGTTGCTCCTCCGAGTCGAACTGTCTCCCGAGAGTCGACCCCCCGGTCGAACTCTGGTGAGCCGACCCCCCCCCCCCAGTCGAACTCCGGTGAGCCGACCCACTCCTGTCGAACTGAGGTTTCAATGCTCAGGATCCTCTTTTTATGCCCAAAAATCCCTTCACTCGGATCCTGCCCACAAGGCGGGGTTTCTTTCGATTTTTGCTGTCAGGATTTGTTCGTATGTATCTGCGTCCGTGTGTGTGTCCGTACGTGTGTCAGTGTGTGTCCTTGTGCATCACCGACGGTATATTCCGTTGTCATACTCCTACCATAAAACCCACAAGTAAAACAATCAAATGTTATAAATTGTCTCGAAGGCGCCTCTCTGTCTGGGTGCACAACCTGGAGGGAGGGGCGATATTCCCTCCGACTTTCACCGACACACAAAAAAATGGTTAAAAAGTTTTAAGTTAACATTTCATTTCATCAGAGTTCCACAGTTATGATTCTGTATTAATCCAAGGTCTGGGTCAGCTTCCCGTTGTGGTGTTTGACTCGTTTTTCCCCAAGCGTATACACACTCCTACCCCGCGCTGCAGGGATACAAAGACGGCCGGGATCTCCCTTTCTCTCCGACCCTGGGTTTAACATCGCCCTTTGCTTACGTTGCAGTTTTGCTGTGCTCTTGCATTTCTTTTCCTCTCTACTCTTACTTTAACCCTGCTTATTATTTGCGTATGGGTGGAGGCTAGAGCATTTATGTTGACTTAGGAAAACCTGATTGTTATAGGCTTCGGGTCAAGTCGTATAGAAATTATTAAAATATGGAAATACATTTCATATTAAATTAATAGACGGGTGATGGTTACATTGACGTAGCTTGTGGCAGGGTTCAATTGAAGTGGGTGTGAAGATCAATAACTTTAGCCTACCCTGTCGTTGAATTCCGATTTTAAGTTACTTTAATAGTAATGTAGAACCAATCAGCTTTTTGACTGAACTATATCTAGGCTAACGCAAACTCCCAGTGACCCTGGCTTGGTGTGTTTACGTCAGCCCCTGGCAATTCGCTGTGCTCTGCTCTCTATCTGCTCGCTCTGACCCTGGGAGGGCTCTGAATGTCAAAATCGTGTTAGTGGGTCAAGGTAAATATAACCTCCACATGCCATGCTGAGGCCTGGTTTGGTGTTTTTATTCATTATTAAAATTAAAAGAAACAATAGAAATATGTATCTATATGTATTGAAAAAATACTTGTTAATATTAAGATGGAAAGGGGGCATATACAACAGTGTATAAGTGTATAGTGTAGTGTATAATAGTGTATTGTATAGTAGTGTTTAGTGTAGTGTATAGTGTAGTGTATAAGTGTTAAGTATAGTGTAGTGTATAGTAGTGCAGTGTATAGTGTAGTGTATAGTTTAGTATACTAGTTATCACGTGACTAGTGTAGCTAGCCAGGTGGTGACCACACTCGTGCGTGCATCTCCACTCGTCCGTGTCTGCAAGTAAGCGCTCGTGTGTGTATGTGCACCCGCGTGTTTGTTCGTGTTTGTATGTACGCACACTGTTGCACATGGTTCGCTCGTGTGGGTGTGTAGTGGAACGCACTGCTCATGAAAACATTGCCTCGTTACACGGTAAATGCTGCGGCACAACAGGAGGGAACTGCAGTGATGAGGCTCTCCACTCTTGGTGCCGTGAATTAAAACAGCGCCAGGGTGGAGAATCCCGTCCCTACAGCTCGTAGCTGTGACGGAGCGAGAGTGATCAGCGGACAGCCACCATGGTTGCCAGGTAAGGGGAGACTTCACCCGGAACTCTCCTCCACACGTGTTCCCCTTGAACATTGTCGCAATAAACGTACGGTCAGGAATCTTTAAAATATCCGACCTTTGTTGTTCCGCAAGAATATTAATGCTCAAACTCGTATCGAACTCTTCATGAATTCACTTGGTCAAACAGTTCAGGTACTCGGCAAAGCATTTCACCACCCAGTATGCAACAGTTAAACTATCTACTCCAAATCAACACCGAAATGTCAAATTATCATCCACCATTGACTTCCACATCGATGGAAGCCATTTGCCATGACATCCAAGCCATTAAACACCGGAACAACGAACGTGCCATTCAAGTACATCTTGAAACCCATTATCTGAAGAAGTTTGTATTAAACAATAACTAAATAATAGAAACACGTTTACAATATTGAGCGAAGTTATAGTCACGGACTTTTTCCAACTTTAGCTCAACAGGACCACAAAAGCTCGGATATGTGGTGCAAAATAAATGAATAAATCTGATTGAAATCATCAACTGGCCAAATACTTTCCGATTTCAACATCACCTTATAAAAGAATAACATTTTAAATATAAGCGCACAACTTTATCTATCTGTGATGAGCGCTGCACTTTCCGTTGTTTTCATGCAGGGGGCGCTACAAACCTACGCACCCCCTGCATGGACGACGGAGGCGCAGGGACAGACGTTCGATTACGTTGGAATCAATCTGCAGACGGCGGTCTTCTCGCACGGCCAGCTCAGTGTTGCCTTATCTCGATCCCGCAATCCCAAACAGGTGAAAGTCCACATCGAACCGAACCCCCGGCAAGGCCATCTACTTAATGACGAGAGAAAATTCACACGAAATATCCTTTTCAATTAAGTCTTCCACATGTAAATTGATACAAGCTTTTAATGAAGAAATAAAATCATCCAATTCAAAACACAACACAATTCAAAGATGTTTCATTTTAAAACTTCAAAACGGAGCATGGGGTACTTGCGTGAATGTGTCCTTCATGTGCAAATGTTGTGACTTTCCTGGCCTGAAGGCCGTCAATGTGTTGGACCCTTATTGGTGCACAGCGTCTCAACAACAGCAGTGGGGTTTGCTTCAACCGATGGTTACGAACATCCAGACGTGAATCAGCAAGGAGCATTTCTAGTCCCAGTTAGACAAAATCTACGTCAACACGTAAGACAAAACTACAATTCGTGTTGTAGAGAATGTACCTGCTCCTATACGTGTAACTTTCAAGTGGTATGCCTTGTAACTGATGAATGATCCGAGCGTGCTCCCTATTTCAAAGACGATGAGTTGCTCCAGAAGCAGACGCTTCGTGAAACACAAAAGTACCCTTTGACCTGTATCACAAGAACAACGGGTCTCACCTGAGTTCTCTGTACAGGTTACTTCCAAAACACACACACACACACTTTGTCCTAACATCACTTATTCAATGTTTGACCCTCACAGACAAAATGTTACCTGTACGCGCACAGTCAGACAAGTATTAATTCTAAATTATTGACGGGCATATTAACAACATTTAATTACTGCAGCGAAATATACTGCATCACGTTATATCGTATTAACAAGAAGCTGTTTTAAAAAAATACGCACCATCTGCTTAACAGTGTATGTACAACGTACTATTGTTGCGTCATTCAAAACGAGTAGACCGTTGCATGCTGGCGTCTGGGTCAAAATGTAGCAAATTCAAAACATTACGCTACAAATAATAAGTCACGGCGTTTCGATGGCAAAACAAGCAATCGTCATCAGGTGGGACAAGCACAGCAGCAATAAGCAGAAACTGCTGGAGTACGCGCCTACTTCTTCAGCAGTTTCTCTTGCAGTGGTTGTCCCACCTGATGACGATTGCTCGTGTTGTGATCTAAACGCCGTGACCTGTTATGTTTCTACCCACGTGGTGACTTTACCGAAATAACTCAACAGTGTGGTTTCCTGCAGTCACAAAAGCTTCGAATCAAGATTACCTACAAACTACACAATTGAGATGACGCATCAATCATGGCCCCCTACTGACAGGCTCTTGTCCACATGCAGGCTGGTGCAGGGCCACTACCTTGTGCCACACAGGGGCAGCTGCTACTTGGGAATGCTCTTCGAGTGTTTCAGACGAGGTACGACACTAAACTCCGAGTTGCTGAGGCGGTTAAGCAAGCACCATGTAAATGCAATTATGATAACATAGTGAATGCTTGGGGGCTTATTGTCTCTCGCTCCTGGTTAAAGATCTACCCAACCCACAGGTCCACAAAGACTGGCCGCTCGCTCTTACTCTGCAGGTTGCACCTAGGAACTGAGTGTTCAACTTCACGTTCTTGTCATTAAAGGCCTGTGACAAAGGTGCATCTATTGTAGCGACATCGTCTCAAGCTTACACATCTACCGGGTCTACACTTGACTTTGTATTGTCTCGGAGGAAGTCCACCCACACCTCCACATCCACAAACTGCTGGGAGTTGCCTCGCTCTGCCTCACAGTCAGAATTCTCCTCCTGCTTCACGTTGCCTCCATCGATGTGAAGGTCCCATTTTGGAGTTGAATCTTCATCTTCACATTTTACCGTCACTTCTTCGCTCTTCACCATCACTTCTTCCCTCTTCACCATCACTTCTTCACATTTCACCTCAGTTCCTTTTCAGTGTCCAAGCTGGGATTTTCCTCCGGTTCTTGTATCATGAGGGATGGGCTCATTGTGGCACTTTGACTTTCACAAGCTGATTTCAGACTCCACTCCTTGCAGATCCTCTGATGCTTCTGTGTTCTCTGGTGTACTTGACGATTTTATGAATCTGCAAACGCCTTCCCGCAGAGTGCACCTGAAGTGTTTCTCTCCTGTGTGTGTCCTCTGGTGTTTTTTTAGAAAAGATGACTGTGAAAAGGCATTCCCACACAGACTGCACTTGAAGGGTTTCTCTCCCATGTGTGTTCTCTGGTGTCTTTGACGATTTGATGAATGTGCAAACGCCATCCCGCACAGAGTGCACCTGAAGGGTTTCTCTCCCGTGTGTATTCTCTCGTGTCTTCGAAGATGTGACACATGTACAAAGGCCATCCTGCACAGAATGCACCTGAAGGGTTTCTCTCCTGTGTGTGTTCTCTGGTGTACTTTAAGATGTGGTGACTGTGCAAACGCCTTCCCGCACAGAGTGCACCTGAAGGGTTTCTCTCCTGTGTGTGTTCTCTGGTGTTTTACAAGAACAGATGACAGTGAAAATGCCTTCCCACACACACTGCACTTGAACGGTTTCTCTCCTGTGTGTGTTCTCTGGTGGGTCTGAACAACTGATGAATGTGCAAACCCCTTCCCACACAAGATGCACCTGAAGGGTTTGCCTCCCGTGTGTGTTCTCTGGTGGGTCTGAAGAACTGATGGCCGTGCAAATGCCTTTCCACACACAGTGCACTTGAAGGGTTTCTCTCCTGTGTGTGTTCTCTGGTGGGTCTGAAGAACTGATGGCCGTGCAAATGCCTTCCCACACACAGTGCACTTGAAGGGTTTCTCTGCCGTGTGTGTTCTCTGGTGTCTTTTAAGATGATATGACTGTGAAAATGCCTTCCCACACACACTGCACTTGAAGGGTTTCTCTCCCGTGTGTGTTCGCTGGTGTCTTTTAAGAGCAGATGAGTGTGAAAATGCCTTCCCACACACTGTGCACTTGAAGGCTTTCTCTCCTGTGCGAGTTCTCTGGTGCTGTGTTAAATTTCCAGTCCGATCCGTGCTGTATGCACGCTGGTCGCAATGTTGACTTGTCGTACCGAGCTGCTGTGCTGACTGCCTTTGCTCCATCAGACCAGCGTCAGCTGCAGACAGAAAATAAGAATATACACACCATCTACACGTCAGTATCGAGGCACAGAGGAATGCATATATACAGTCACATGTGACTTACACGTCTATACTTATTCATATATTCATGATGCAGTGAAAAAGTTTCCCAAATTCCTCACACGGGCTGTCATGGCACACAATGAGAGGGCAAATGGTCACAAATATGCCTGGAAGCCCTCGTATCTTCAAGATGAATGTTAACTCAAAACTCCGAGTACATAATTTCGGCAAAGGGTGTTGAAAACAAAACTATTTGTGTTATGCAGAAATGCATGAATTAATGTTCAATCGCAACTTAGAGGTGTGAATCCAGGCTCAGATGTCCTTGACTGCTGGGATGAACAGATTCGACTTCAGCTGAATGTGTGTGCTGTGTTCACCTCCTGTTTCCATTCTTACAAAGAGTTGCAGAGGAAAACAAAAATAAACTATTGTTTTGATATAACGTCCGTGTTCAACAGAGTTGATAGATCTTCTTTGGTTCTTTCGGTAAAGTCACGTAGAATGAGAATAAAATAATAAAATAAAACAATTAAATTCTCACGACGTTTCGGCCACAACACAAGTGGCCTTCTTCAGGTGAAAGGAACAGACCTGTCGGGACGACAGAGCTACAATGAACGCTGCTAAGATTCGCAGCGTCTTTTAAGCTGGTTGAGAGAAGTGAGGCACCTTGACAAAGGGGTTTACAAATCAAACAGGATAATTTAGCATAGACTTTACTGCAAACACAAACTTGACACTGTCACACACTGGCACGGGTCAAGAGGCGGTGGCATGTCCAGAATCATGCCTGGCCACCTTCATCTGCTCAGCATTAATGTTTCCTCACTCCACCAAGTAATTAATGAGGATCAACGAACATAGCCGAGGCTAACTGGAGTTTGCGTGTCTCTCTCCGTGGTGAGATGTTAACTACCTCACCTGGTATACAGGAAGTCATGGATTCGATCCCGACCCAGACGCCTCCTGTATATTTGGAGTTTGCGAGTCTCTCCGTTTATCGTCTTTGACCGATAGACATTGATACACGTACTTGATGAGACCTCCTTTGCCAGTAACAAGATATAGTAATAGGTTTTACCCTTTTAACTGGTACAAAAACTGACACCTTTATTCAAGGCATCATGTTTGCAATAACCACAACACAAGCAGTCAAAATGCAAACAAAAGGGTAAAACCTATTTCTATATCTTGTTACTGGCAAAGGAGGTCTCATAATGTAAATGCTCAACCCGAGCCCTCAATACTCTGATGGTGCGCTGTTTTTGAATTGTACGCCTTTTGGCATCTTCTGGTCCAACACCAGTGGAGACTAGGCTCTAAGAAAAGCCGTCTCGGGTGTGGACCAATCAAATTCAAGGACAGTGCCAATATTATTATCAGAGTTGTCTCTTTTTTGTTTGCATTTTGACTGCTTGTGTTGTGGTTATTGCAAACATGATGCCTTGAATAAAGGTGTCAGTTTTTTGTGCCAGTTAAAAGGGTAAAACCTATTTATATTGACACACGTATTCTTGGTTCTTTCGGTAAAGTTACGTAGATAGGAAATAACAATAACAGATAATATAATTACATTAAATAAAGACCACTTGTGTTGCGATCAAAACGTGGGGTTTTTTTGGTTTATTTACTATTTTTATTGTTTTTATTTTATTTTCTATCTACATGACTTTACCGAAAGAACCAAGAATATTAATTCCTGCAGTCACCAAAGTTTTAAGTCAAAACATTCACACACGTTGACAAAGCCTCACCTTGTGTTGTTGTGGGCAGGTCGCTTCTGATAACAAGAGCGGTATAGCAGCTCAAGCGGGCTTGGCCTGCTAACAAAAGAAAATTAAAACTGCGTGAATATTTACAATAAAACAAAGTTACAAAGTGACGAGCCGGGTGAAGACAAATTAAACTTAAGCGAGATAATTAAAGTGAATGCAATCAGGCGAGGGCAGGAGGCAAGGCCCCGCGTGGCTAGGCCCCGCGTTGTAAAGTTCCAACCTGGACATCGATTCCCATGCTCGCTGCTACTCAACTGACATCCCTACGAGAGAGAGAGGCTCTACCTTGGTAAACAACAACAACAACAACCACCACAACAACCACCACCGCAATGAGAATTTCTCACCTCGGATTTCAGTGTTACCTCGTGACGTCACGCGGCAGCAGGTGACTTGACGTCACTTCCGGGGTACCAGACACGCTCCTCCCACAATGAGCGGCTCCGTAACTAAATAAATAAAGATTGGCACTGGAACGTTATCGGCAGTGACCCAAGCGAAGGTGACGTCACGCTCAAGAGCGCGGTGGACGAGCGAATACCTTGGTGACAAGACGTCACTAGCGAGGTACGCCTCCCCCTGGCGTTTCACGCCGATGAAGTAATGCTGAGTGGTGACGTCACAGAACGGGATTGGAGTTTAAGTTGATTTAGATTAATTTTCCATTGCTCCCTCCCTTGGGTGCGTGGGCTCAGCTACAACGACGTGGACATTATTGTGTACACACTGTGTGTGTGTACACTGTGTGTGTGTACACTGTGTGTATGTGTGTACACTGTGTGTGTGTGTACACTGTGTGTGTGTGTGTACACTGTGTGTGTACACTGTGTGTATACTGTGTGTGTGTACACTGTGTGTATACACTGTGTGTGTGTACACTGTGTGTGTGTACACACAATGTGTGTGTGTGCACTGTGTGTGTGTACACTGTGTATACACTGTGTGTGTGTACACTGTGTGTGTGTGTGTACACTGTGTATACACTGTGTGTGTGTGTGTACACTGTGTGTGTACTGTGTGTGTGTACACTGTCTGTATATACTGTGTGTGTACACTGTGTGTGTGTGTACACTGTGTGTGTGTGTACACTGTGTGTGTGTGGCCAGTGTGTGTGTACACTGTGTGTGTGTACACTGTGTGTGTACTGTGTGTGTACACTGTGTGTATATACTGTGTGTGTACACTGTGTGTGTGTACACTGTGTGTGTGTACACTCTGTGTGTACACTGTGTATACACTGTGTGTGTGTACACTGTGTGTGTACAATGTGTGTGTACACAATGTGTGTGTACACTGTGTACACTGTGTGTATGTGTACACTGTGTGTACGTACACTGTGTGTGTACACTGTGTACGTGTACACTGTGTGTGTGTAGTGGGGGGCACAGGTGGTGCATTGCCCAGTCATCTCAGTCAGTGGACCCATGGCATTTTTCCATCAATTTATTTTCAATTTATTATTTTTATTTGTTATTATTTTATTATGAAAATGTTAATTTATTATTTTTATCTTTTATTTTTCTATCTACATGACTTTACCAAAAGAACCAGGAATATGGTAGCGCATTCTCTATTTATTGCCGAGGTTGAAGGTTCAAATCCGACAGGCATATCTGGCTACCCCAGTAACATTCACCACAACATGCGCAGTCTGCTTAACAGCGGATGTCAAACAAACCACTGTGTCACTCACAACGCACATCGCATGTTGGTATCACGGTCAAAATTGTGGCAATTCCAGTAACACTATCCATAAACTCCACAAGGGAGATGACACGTCAATGATCGCCCCCTACCGACAGACTCATGTCCACGTGCAGGCCGGTGCAGGGCCACCTTGTGCCACACAGAGGCAGCTGCCACTAGGGGGCGCCCTTCGATGTTTGAGATGAGGTTCGATACGAAACACCGAGTTGCTGAGGCAATTAGGCAAGCGACTTATGAGTGCGAATGTTTAATATATTCTTGGTTCTTTCGGTAAAGTCACGTTGAAGGGAAACAATAAAAAATATATAAAACAATAAAATTCTCACGTTTCCACTGTAACACAAGCAGTCATCATCAGGTGTGAAAACCAACGGCAAGAAACATTTGAAAGAATTGGCGGTTTGTATTTATTTATTTTTAAACGTTAGCACCACGGAGAGCGATTTGCCAGTTTGTTTAGAAGGACGACTCTATGTTCGGAAAAGAGGGGGGAGACGAAAAATTTATGTATGCTGTCTGAAAGCCACCGTAAGCGTGAACAATCAATTAAGACCCGAAATGGTTTATCACATCTTTCCAATGATTGCTATGCCAGAATCCATCTTCTCGGTTGAAACTGTCTACGTCGTGAGAATTTTATTGTTTTATATATATTTTATTGTTTCCCTTCAACGTGACTTTACCGAAAGAACCAAGAATATGAATCACTGCAGTCACGAAAGCTTTAAATGTTGTTTATAACGTAGTGAATGCTTGGGAGCTTAATTGTCTCTCGCTCCTGCTCACAGATTTACCCAGCCCACAGCTCCACAGATACCAGCCGCTCCTCCTGGGCAGGTTCGGTTACGTACGGTGCGAAATAAGTTCCAGATACACACACAGAGACTCACACAGAGACCCATAGATTAACACGGTTGGCTAGGTATGGTGCGAAAGAAGTTATATACACACACAGAGACCCATGGATTAACACGGTTGGCTACGTACGGTGCGAAAGTTACAGATAAACAAGTTTGAGTCGTGGGCCGTGGAAGTTGACCGGGCGCGTGTTGCTACTCACAGTCGTTGAATACGGTTGGATAGACGCTGATAGAGAGACACACAGACAAGACAGGCGGACAGACACAGACAAGAGGATCACAGAGACGACAGAGAGACACAGGCAGAGAGAAACACAGAGGCAAACAGATGACACAGACGGACAGGGACAGAGAGATGTTGAATCGAACACACTGAACTCGCTCCATTGAAAGAGATTCCTCGATCTTCACAATGCCCGGAAGTCGTTCTTATTCTCATTGATTTAATTGCGTGTGGTGTGTACGTGCAAGCAATGTGGGATATCGATGTACACAGATATGAACAAGATCAGCAGACAAGACGTCTTTAATATAATCGGTCTCTCCACGAAACAAAGGAATGTTGAACACGAAATATAAATCCCACGGCCTTCGTGCGAGTCCATAATTACTGCAGCCTTGATTCAGTGCAAGCCAACTGTGGACCGGTTTTGGTGGACACTGTGTGTGTACACTATGTGTGTGTGTACACTGTGTGTGTACACTATGTGTGTGTGTACACTGTGTGTACACTGTGTGTGTGTGTACACTGTGTGTGTGTACACTGTGTGTGTGTACACTGTGTGTGCAAGCCAACTGTGGACCGGTTTTGGTGGACAATGTCTCAACAGCAGTGGGGCTTGCTTCAAGCCATGGTTTGGAACATCCAGACGTTAATCAGCAAGGAGCATTTCTAGTCCAAGTTCGACAAAATCTACGTCAACACGTAAGACAAAATTATAATTCGTGTTGCAGAGAATGTATCTCCTCCACGTGTAACTTTAAGGTGGTATGCCTTGTAACTGATGAATGATCCGAGTGTGCTTCCTATTTCAAAGACAATGAGTTGCTCCAGATGCTTCATGAAACACAAAAATACCGCTTGACCTGTATCACAAAAAACAACGGGTCTCACCTGAGTTATCTGTACAGGTTACTTCCAAAACACACACACACTTTGTCCTAACATCACATAATCAATGTTTGACCCTTATAAATGAAATGATGCATGTGCACACAAAATCAGACAAGCGTTCATTCTGAATTATTGACAGGCATTTTAACAAAATTTAATTACTGCAGTGAAATGTACTGCAACAGATAACATCTGATTAAGAAGCTATTTGAAAAAAAATACGCACGGTCTGCTTAACAGTGGATGTAAAACATACTATTGTGTCATTCAAAACGAGTAGGCCATTGCATGCTGGCGAATTCTAAACATTAGCGACAAATTACACAACTGAAATGAAACATCAATCATCGCCCCCTACTGACAGCCTCTTGTTCACATACTCTTTGGTTCTTTCAGTAAAGTCAGGTAGGTAGAAAAAATAATAATAGATCACGAAGTTTCGATCGTAACACAAGCGGTCGTCCTCAGGCAGAAAAAAATAATAAATGCAGACCGGTGCAGGGCCACCACCCTGTGCCACACAGGGGCAGCTGCTACTTGGGGATGCTCTTCGAGTGTTTCAGACGAGATACAAAACTCCGAGTTGCTGAGGCGGTTAAGCAAGCACCGAGTAAATGCAATTATTATAACATAGTGAATGCTTGGGGGCTTATTGTCTCTCGCTCCTGGTCAGAGATCTCCCCAACCCACAGGTCCACAAAGACTGGCCGCTCGCTCTTACTTTGCAGGTTGAATCTAGGAGCTGAGTGTTCAACTTCACATTCTTGTCATTAAAGGCCTGTGACAAAGGTGCATCTATTCTAGCGACATTGTCTCAAGCTTACACATTTACCGGGTCTCCACTTGACTTTGTATTGTCTAGGAGGAAGTCCACCCACACCTCCACTTCGACAAACTGCTGGGAGTTGCCTCGCTCTGCCTCAGTCAGAATTCTCCTTCTGCTTCACGATGTGAACGTCCGATTTTGGAGTTTAATCTTTATCTTCACATTTTACCTTCACCTCTTTGCTCTTCACCATCACCTCTTCACATTTCACCCTCACCTGTTCATATTTTACCTCAGTTCCTTTTCAGTGTCAAAGCTGGGATTTTCCTCCGGTTCTTATTTCATGAGGGATGGGCTCATTGTGGAACTTTGACTTTCACAAGATGATTTCAGCCTCCACTCCTTGCAGATCTTCTGATGCTTCTGTGTTCTCTGGTGTACTTGAAGATTTGATGAAACTGCAAATGCCTTCCTGCACACACTGCACTTGAAGGGTTTCTCTCCTGTGTGTGTTCTCTGGTGTACTTTAAGATTACATGACTGTGCAAACGCCATCCTGCACAGAGTGCACTTGAAAGGTTTCTCTCCCGTGTGTGTTCTCTGGTGTGTTTTAAGAACAGATGACTGTGAAAATGCCTCCCCACACACACTGCACTTGAAGGGTTTCTCTCCCGTGTGTGTTCTCTGGTGTCTTTTAAGAGCAGATGACCGTGAAAATGCCTTCCCACACACAGTGCACTTGAAGGGTTTCTCTCCTGTGTGAGTTCTCTGGTGCTGTGTCAAATGTCCAGTCCAATCCGTGCTGTATGCACGCTGGTCGCAATGTTGACTTGTCGTACCGAGCTGCTGTGCTGACTGCCTTTGCTCCATCAGACCATGTCAGCTGCAGACAGAAAAAAATAATATCCACACCATCGACACGTCAGTATCGATGCACAGAGGAATGCATATATACACAGTAACACGTGACTTACACGTCTATACTCATTCATATATTCATGATGTAGTGAAAAAGTGTCCCAAATTCATCACACGGGCTGTGATGGCACACAATGAGAGGGCAAATGGTTATAAACATGCCTGGAAGCCCTCGTATCTTCAAAATGAATGTTAACCCAAAACTCTAAGCACACAATTTCGGCTGTCTGGCTAGAAAAGGAATATTAATAAGAGCTAAATTCAGCTGACATAGCAAAGGGTGTTGAAAACAATACTATTTGTGTTATGCAGAAATGCATGAATTAATGTTCAATCGCAACTCAGATGTCCTTGAATGCTGGGATGAACAGTTCCGACTTCAGCTGCATGTGTGTGCTGTGTTAACTTCCTGTTTCCATTCTTATAAAGAGTTCCAGAGGAAAACAAAAGTAAACTATTGTTACGCTATAACCTCCGTGTTCAACAGAGTTAATAGACGTTACTGCAAACACAAACTGTACACTGTCACTGAGTAAACAGGCGGTGGCATGTTTAGAATCACGCCTGGCCACCTTCATCTGCTTGGCATGAATGCTTCCTCAATCCACCAAGTAATTAATCGAGGATCAACGAACATAGCCGAGGCTAACTGGAGTTTGCGTGTCTCTCTCCGTGGTGAGATGTTAACTACCTCACCTGGTGTACAGGAAGTCGTGGGTTCGATCCCGACCCTGACGCCTGCTGTATATTTGGAGTTTGCGCGTCTCTCCGCTGAGCGTCTTTGACCGATAGACATTGACACACGTATTCTTGTTTCTTTCAGTAAAGTTACGTACATAGAAAATAACAATAACAGATAATACAATTACATTAAATAAAGACCACTTGAGTTGCAATCAAAACGTGTTTTTTTCTTTATTTACTATTTTTTATGTTTATTATGTTATTTTATTTTCTATCTACATGACTTTACCGAAAGAACCAAGAATATTAATTCCTGCAGTCACCAAAGTTTTAAGTCAAAACATTCACACACGTTGACAAAGCCTTACCTTGTGTTGTTGTGGGCAGGTTGCTTCTGATAACAAGAGCGGTATAGCAGCTCAAGCGGGCTTGGCCTGCTAACAAAAGAACAAAAATTAAAACTGTGTGAATATTTACAATAAAACAAAGTTACAAAGTGGCGAGCCGGGTGAAGACAAATTAAACTTAAGCGAGATAATTAAAGTGAATGCAATCAGGCGAGGGCAGGAGGCAAGGCCCCGCGTGGCTAGGCCCCGCGCTGTAAAGTTCCAACCTGGACATCGATTCCCGTGCTCGCCGCTACTCAACTGACATCCCTACGAGAGAGAGAGGCTCTACCTTGGTAAACAACCACCACCACAACCACCACCACCACAACGACCACCACCACCACAACGATGAGAATTTCTCACCTCGGATTTCAGTGCAAGCGCGCACACGGCAGCTTCCTGTTACCTCGCGACAGCAGGAAGTAGTATGACGTCACTTCCCCCCCACGAGCGGCTCTCCAACTGAATAAATTATGTTAATGAAGCCGGCCCATATGTCGAAGGATGGGGGCGTTGGCGCTGAACCCGTCGAAATAAACTCGCGACGGCTTTAACGGCAACATTATGTTAATGAGCCACCAGTCACTGGGCGTAGCTTTGCCCAAATAAGGATTGCCACTGGACCGATAACGGCAGTGACCCAAGCGGAGGTGACGTCACGCTCAAGAGCGTGGTGGACGGGGGAATACCTTGGTGACATGACGTCACTAGCGAGGTACACCTCCCCCTGGCGTTTCACGCCGATGAAGTAATGCAGGGTGGTGACGTCACAGAGCGGGATTGGAGTTCAAGTTGATTTAGATTCATTTTCCATTGCTCCCTCCCTTGGGTGCGTGAGCTCAGCAACAACAACGTGGACATTATTGTGTATACTCTGTGTGTGTGTACACTGTGTGTATACACTGTGTGTCTGTGTATACTGTGTGTGTGTGTACACTGTGTGTGTACACCGTGTGTGTGTACACTGTGTATACACTGTGTGTGTACACCTTGTGTGTGTGTACACTGTGTGTGTACACTGTGTGTGTACACTGTGTGTATACTGTGTGTGTGTGTACACTGTGTGTGTGTGTACACTGTGTGTGTGTACAGTGTGTGTGTGTACACTTCTAGATTTAAAGCTTTCGTGACTGCAAGGATCCATCCTCTTTGGTTCTATTGGGTAAAGTCACGTAGGTCAAAGAAGTTGTACTGTCCCCTGACGATATCCTTGTCAGCTTCGATGTGGTCTCTTTGTTCACCAAGGTCCCAGTACCTGATACCATTGAAATAATTGAAAATTTGGTCCAACATGGACTAGACCCCGACACACCTGCACTGGTTAGGCACTGCCTCAACAATACCTACTTTACTTGGAATGGCTCCTTCTACAAACAAAATGAGGGTACCCCCATGGGATCTCCCTTATCACCAATGATAGCCAATATTTTCATGGAGAAATTTGAATCAGACGCCATCCAGACTTCCACCCTCAGACCTTCCCTGTGGAAGAGATATGTGGATGACACTTTCGTGATTTGGCCACATGGCCTCCCAGCTCTGAACCTTTTCCTACACTACATCAATTCCAAACATCCCGCCATCAAATTCACCATGGAAGTGGAGAAAGATGGCAAGCTACCATTCTTAGATGTTCTGTTTGAGAGGAGACCTGATGGCTCATTGGGGCATTGTCTACAGGAAACCCACCCACACAGATTCCTACTTGAAACCTGATTCCCACCACCACCCAACCCAAAAGAATTCTCTCATCAAAACTTTATACCATAGGGCTCATTGCATTTCGGACCAACACCACCTGACCAGTGAATTAAAACATGTACAACTGGTCCTCAAAAGGAATGGTTACTCTGATCGTACCATCCGCCAAGCTGTTTCTCCCTCCATACAGAAACAACCACTTGATACTCCGGTCAAAACCATCACACTACCATATATAGCAGGCATTACTAAAAAGATTTCCAAAATTCTAAACAAACACAAGATCCAGGTCCGGTTCAATACAGTACACAAAATTCGTGATCTGATCCCATCCGTGAAGGATGTCATTCCTGACTTACAGTACCCCGGGGTTTACAAATTGAGTTGTACCTGCGGTGATTGCTATATCGGGGAGACAAATTGACATGTCTCTGACCGAATTCGCGACCACAAATCAGATTTGAAACACGGCAAAACGAATTCGTTTCTGCCGTGGCTGATCACTGTTACAACGCTGTGGGGGATCACGATATCATTTTCTCCGATACCAAGGTTCTTTGCAAACCCACGGGTTTTTATCAGAGATTTGTTCACGAGGCAATTCAGATCTACAAACACAGACACAATTTCAACCGAGAAGATGGTTTCAAATTTAGCAACCATTGGAAAGATGTTCTAAATCGAACTAAACTAATTTCAATGGTACAGTATATTTTTCAAGTAGTGGCACCCCAAACTTTCGCAGCTCTTATAAATTCCCTTTTCACACCATCAATAGGTAAACTCTCCCCCCCCCCCGTGCCAAACGGCAAGTCCACCGGCACGTACAACACCTCTTTTCTAAAATCGGCCAATCAAATGCTAATTTTTATGCTAATTTCTTTGTCAGGACACCTTGTTTGCTCGCACACAGTTTAAAGGTCCGCGGTCTGAGCGTGGTTGTATTTCGCTAAATTCTCCTGTTTGATTTGTACTAAGTGCCTCGGTGAATGTATATGCTCTGACTTTAACATAGCTATTTCTGTGACCAGTTACAAGCTAATCACTCAGCTATTTCAATGCTAAATTCTATGCTAATTCCTTTGTTAAGGGGTGCCTCTGCGAATGAGTATCCTTTAACTTAGCTATTTCAATGAGCCATTTCAATGCTAAATTCTATGCTAATTCCTTTGTCAAGGCGCTTTGTTTCTTCTCACACAGCTTAAAGGTCGTGATCTGCGCGTGGCTTTTTCCACTCCAGCGCTGTCCTCTAGACAGTCTCGTCCCTTCACCTGATGAAGGCCGCTTGTGTTGTGGCCAAATCATCGTGATTTTTGTTATTTAATTTTTTACCTACGTAACTTTACCCAATAGAACCAAAGAGTATGGATCCTAGCAGTCACGAAAGCTTTAAATCTAGAATAGAAATGTAATGTAATGCAATACAACAGAGTCGGCCAACATAAGAGTCAACACCCCACCTGGTTGATAACGTTCTTCCAAAGATTGCTCAATTTGAAAGAGAGACAAAACACAGACACGGAGACACATAGACAGAGAGAGATAACACAGAGACACACAGAGAGAGATACACACATACAGTGAGGGAAAAAAGTATTTGATCCCCTGCTGATTTTGTACGTTTGCCCACTGACAAAGAAATGATCAGTCTATAATTTTAATGGAAGGTTTATTTGAACAGTGAGAGACAGAATAACAACAACAAAATCCAGATAAACGCATGTCAAAAATGTTATAAATTTATTTGCATTTTAATGAGGGAAAAAAGTATTTGACCCCTCTGCAAAACATGACTTAGTACTTGGTGGCAAAACCCTTGTTGGCAATCACAGAGGTCAGACGTTTCTTGTAGTTGGCCACCATGTTTGCACACATCTCAGGAGGGATTTTGTCCCACTCCTCTTTGCAGATCTTCTCCAAGTCATTAAGGTTTCGAGGCTGACGTTTGTCAACTCGAACCTTCAGCTCCCTCCAGATTTCCTATGGGATTAAGGTCTGGAGACTGGCTAGGCCACCCCAGGACCTTAATGTGCTTCTTCTTGAGCCACTCCTGTTGCCTTGGCCGTGTGTTTTGGGTCATTGTCATGCTGGAATACCCATCCACCATCCATTTTAAATGCCCTGGCTGAGGGAAGGAGGTTCTCACCCAAAATTTGACGGTGCATGGCCCCGTCTATCGTCCCTTTGATGCGGTGAAGTTGTCCTGTCCCCTTAGCAGAAAAACACCCCAAAGCATGTTTCCACCGCCATGTTTGACGGTGGGGATGGTGTTCTTGGGGTCATAGGCAGCATTCCTCCTCCTCCAAACACGGCGAGTTGAGTCGATGCTAAAGAGCTCCATTTTGGTCTAATCCGACCAAAACACTTTCACCCAGTTGTCCTCTGAATCATTCAGATGTTCATTGGAAAACTTCAGACGGGCATGTATGTGCTTTCTTGAGCAGGGGAACCTTGCATGCGCTGCAGGACTTCAGTCCTTCACGGTGAAGTGTTATCAATTGTTTTCTTGGTGACTATGGTCCCAGCTGCCTTGAGATCATTGACAAGATCCTCCCGTGTAGTTCTGGGCTGATTCCTCACCGTTCTCATGATCATTGCAACTCCACGAGGTGAGATCTTGCATGGAGCCCCAAGCCAAAGGAGATTGACAGTTTTTCTGCGTTTCTTCCATTTGCGAATAATCGCACCAACTGTTGTCACCTTCTCACCAAGCTGCTTGGCAATGGTCTTGTAGCCCATTCCAGCCTTGTGTAGCTCTACAATCTTGTACCTGACATCCTTGGAGAGCTCTTTGGTCTTGGCCATGGTGGAGAGTTTGGGATCTGATTGATTGATTCTGTGGACAGGTGTCTTTTATACAGGTAACAAGCTGAGATTAGGAGCACTCCCTTTAAGAGTATGCTCCTAATCTCAGCTCGTTACCTGTATAAAAGACACCTGGGAGCCAGAAATCTTTCCGATTGAGAGGGGGTCAAATACTTATTTCCCTCATTAAAATGCAAATCAATTTATAACATTTTCGACATGGGTTTCTCTGGATTTTCTTGTTGTTATTCTGTCTCTCACTGTTCAAATAAACCTACCATTAAAATTATAGACTGATCATTTCCTTGTCAGTGGGCAAACGTACAAAATCAGCAGGGGATCAAATACTTTTTTTCCCTCACTGTAGGCACACAGAGAAACAACGCCTCTGTGTCGAGGCCTTAAATAGAGAGAGAGAGAGAGGGGCAGAGAGAGAGGGGAGGGGGTGTAAAGAAATCTGCGAGTCAATGCAAGGCCGTAGCCATGGAGTCAACATTGTGGGGGACCAAATCTACCAGGGGCTCTGGGGTCCCCCCCCCAGGAAAAAAATCTAAATTTGAAAACTAATTTCCTGACATTTCCTAAAATATTGAAAAATTTCACTAACACATGGGATGGAATGTTTGTATTATTTGATACAATAATGTATAATATTGTATTGTATTACATTGCTCTGTTTTTACTTTTTAACTTTTCTTGTTTCATAGTATGTAATGGCAGAGATTAGGGATTCATAAAGTACAACGCAATCATACAAACACAAATCTACGCATTGTTATATGAAGACAAGTCCACATTTTGTGGCCAAGGTTTAGCAAGTTGTTTTTATTAACATAGCATAGCAATTATTATTTAAAAAAATATTTTTATAGCAATAAATTGGGGGAGACATTTTGAGCATGTTTAATTATTGTGGGGGGATATGTCCCCCACCAATATATATTATAATTATTATAATATATTATAATTACGGCCTTGTGTCAATGAGAGATTTGGAACTTTGGTGACTGCAGGAAATAATAATAACACGAGTACACGCAGAGAGAGAGAAAGCACACTTATATTCTTGGTTCTTTCGGTAAAGTCACCACGTAGAAGGGTAAACAATAAAATAATTAAAATATAAAACAATAAAATTCTCACGACGTTTCGACCGCAACACAAGCAATCATCATCAGGTGTGAAAACCACAGCAAGAAACCACAGCAAGAAAATTTTCTTGCTGTGGTTTTCACACCTGATGATTGCTCGTCTTGCAGTCGAAACGTCGTGAGAATTTTATTGTTTGATATTTTTATTATTTTATTGTTTCCCTTCTACGTGGTGGTGACTTTACCGAAAGAACAAAGAATATAAATCCCTGCAGTCAAGAAAGCTTTAAATCAAAAGCACATTTAATCAAACAAACTGAGTAAAACTTGGAAATGTAATGCAATGCAACACAGAGAGTCGGTCAACACACAATAAACGCATAGCCTGGTAGATTACTTTCTTACAAAGATTGCTCAACTAAGCGAGATAATTAAAGTAAATGCAATCAGGCGAGGGCAGGAGGCAAGGCCCCGCGTGGCTAGGCCCCGCGTTGTAAAGTTCCAACCTGGACATCGATTCCCATGCTCGCTGCTACTCAACTGACATCCCTACGAGAGAGAGCGAGGCTCTACCTTGGTAAACAACAACAACCACCACGACCACAACAACAACCACCACCACAACCGCGATGAGAATTTCTCACCTCGGATTTCAGTTCACGCGCGGAGCGGCAGATTTCTGCCACCTCGTGACGTCACGCGGCAGCAGGAGATGACGTCACTTGGGTGGTACAAAAACACTCCCCTCCCGCAGCGAGCGGGTCCTAATTTAAATAAATTATGTTAATGAGCCCGGCCCATACGTGGAGGGATGGGGCGTGGGTGCTGAAACCCGTCGCAATAAACTCGCGACGGCCTTCACCAATACATTATGTTAATGAACCGCAAGTCACCGGGCGTAGCTTTTCCCAAATAAGGATTATACTTGAACAACAAATAACGGAAGTTGACCCAGGCAAAGGTGACGTCACGCTCAAGGGCGCGGTAGACGGGGTGGGGTGAATACCTTGGTGACAAGACGTCCCTAGTGAGGTACACCTCCCCCTGGCGTTTCACGCCGATGAGGTGTGCTGAGTAGTGACGTCACAGAGCGGGGTTGGAGTTTAAGTTGATTTAGATTCATTTTCCATTGCTCCCTCCCTTGAACTCAGCAACAACAACAACGTGGACATTGCATCCCACTGGGATTTTTAGCACACAGCGTTGGTGTACGGTGCTTTTTTCAGGAATATTTTGCTGTTTTTTATTCACTTTAAGATGTGTTTCTTTTTCTGTTTTCAGAGTCACACAAAGTCACTTTAAGATGTGTTTCTTGTTCGTGTTTGTGGTGGTTGCACTTGATTCAAGAGCCGAATGGCTCACAGGGGTATACCAAAAAATATATAAACTTAAATTATTGTGTACACACTGTGTGTGTGTACACACTGTGTACGTACACGCTGTGTGTGTGTGCACTGTGTGTGTACACGTACACACTGTGTGTGTACAGTGTGTGTGTACACTGTGTGTGTGTACATGTACACACTGTGTGTGTGTGTACACTGTGTGTGTGTACAGTGAATGTACACTGTGTGTGTGTACACTGTGTGTGTACACATACACAGTGTGTGTACACTGTGTGTGTGCACTGTGTGTGTGCACTGTGTGTGTGTGCACTGTGTGTGTACACTGTGTGTGTGTGTGTACACTGTGTGTGTACACTGTGTGTGTGTACACTGTGTGTGCACTGTGTGTGTGTACACTGTGTGTGCACTGTGTGTGTGTACACTGTGTGTGTGTACACTGTGTGTGTGTACACTGTGGGGGGCACAGTCATCTCAGTCGACCAATGGGCATCTTTTCATCAATTTATTATTTTCAAATTTTCTTGTTTTTTTGTTTTCTATTTACGTGACTTTACCGAAAGAACCAAGAATGTGGTAGCACATTCTCTATTTATTGCAGAGGTTCAGGGTTAAAATCCGACAGGCACACCTGGCTACCCCAGTAACATTCACCACAATATGCGCAGTCTGCTGAACGGCAGATGTAAAACATAACGTTGTGTCATTCACAACGCACATTGCATGTTGTTGTCACGGTCAAAATTGGGTTAATTCCAAACATTATCCAGAAACCCCACAACGGAGACACGCACCCCCTGTACCAACGACGGAGTCGCAGGGACAGACGCTCGATAACGTTGGAATCGATCTGCAGACGGCCAGCAGCTCCGTGTCGCCTTATCTCGATCCCGCAATCCCAACCAGGTGAAAGTCCGCATCGAACCGAACCCCCGGCAAGGCCATTGTCTACTTAACGACGAGAGAAAATTCACACGAAATGTCGTTTTCAATGAATAAGCTTTTAATGAAGAAATACAATTATACAATTCAAGACATAATACAATTAAAAGTTGTTTCATTTTCAAACTTCAAGACGGAGCATCGGGAGCTTGCGTGGAGGCGTCGTTCGTGTGCAATTTTTTTCGTGACTTTCCTGGCCCAAGGCCGCAAATGGTTGCGGGGCGCCGCAGGCGGTCAGGTTCGCTTCAACCCTTGGTCGTGAACATCCAGACGTGAATCAGCAAGGGGCATTTCATGTCCTAGTTCGACAAAATCTACGTCATCACGTAAGACAAAACTGCAATTCGTGTTGTAGAGAATGAACCTCCTCCTCTACGTGTAACTTTTAAGCGGTGTGCCATGTAACTGATTAATGATCAGAGTGTGCTCCTTATTTCAAAGACGATGAGTTGCTCCAGAGGGAGATGCTTCCTGAAAACACAAAAATACCCTTTGACCTGTATCACAAGAACAATGAGTCTCACCCGAGTTATCGGTACAGGTTACTTCCAAAACACACACTTTGTCCAAATATCACTTATTCAATGTTTGACCCTTATAGACAAAATGTTACATGTACGCACACAATCGGACAAGTATTAATTCTAAATTATTGACAGGCATATTAACAAAATTTAATTACTGCACTGAAATATACTGCATCAGGTTACATCGCATTGACAAGAAGCTATTTAAAAAAATACGCACCGTCTGCTTAACAGTGTATGTACAACAAACTATTGTAGTGTCATTCAAAACGAGTAGGCCATTGCATGCTGGTGTCTGGGTCAAAATTTATCAAATTCTAAACATTACCTACAAACTCCACAACTAAGATGCCACATCAATCATCGCCCCCTACTGACAGGCTCTTGTCCACATGCAGGCCGGTGCAGGGCCACCACCTTGTGCCACGCAGGGGCAGCTGCTACTTGGGGATGCTCTTCAAGTGTCTGAGACGAGATACAAAACTCCGAATTGCCAGAGGCGATTAAGCAAGCACCCATATAAGTGGAATTATTAAATAATAAAAATCACGACGTTTTGGCCACAACACAAGTGGCCTTCATCAGGTGAAGGGACCGTGCTGTCATGATGGAAGGCCACGTGTGTTGTGGCCGAAACATCGTGATTTTTGTTATTTTATCTTTTTACCTACGTGACTTTGCCGAATAGAACCAAAGAGTATGGATCCTTGCAGTCACGAAGGCTTCAAATCTAGAATGTAATTATTGAAACCGAGTGAATGCTTGGGAGCTTATTGGCTCTCGCTCCTGGTTAGAGATTAACCCAACCCAGAGGTCCACAAAGAATGGCCACTCTCACCATGCAGATTTAACCTAGGAACTGAGTGTTCAACTTCACATTCTTGTCATTAAAGGCCTGTGACAAAGGTGCATCCATTGGAGCGACCAGAGTGGAGTCAGCTCCGGGAGAGGCAACCACCTCGCCCCACGCTGCTCCTCCACTTCGAGGTCTGCGGAGAACTTCGCCACCACCACCAGCGTGGCGATCTTCACGGCTGTGCTCACTGTGGTTCTGCTGCTCATGCAGCCGATGGTGGAACTCCTCGGAGGATCTCGGCGTGGGGGTTCGAACATCAACGGCTCCAACGCCACCACCACCACCACCACCATAAACAACTACTCGGGACTCATGAAGGACGTCTCTCCACCGGCAGCGGTCGCCACCTGGGGACCGATGTTCACCAGCGGCCACGCAAACAGACAGGAGAGGGACGGCCCAGCCTGGCCCCCCGGGATGTCCTGGCTCATGGACAGCGCGCCGACTCCTCTCCTGCACGCTGCGGGTCAGCTGTGCAGTAGCCACAGTGAGGACATAGTGGACAGCGTGCTCCCTGCCCTGCCGCAGGCTATGGGTCAGGTGTGCAGTAGCCACAGTGAGGACATTGTGGACAGCGTGCTCCCTGCCCTACTGCAGGCTATGGGTCAGCTGTACAGCAGCTGCCAGGACATAGTGGACAGCGTGCTCCCTGCCCTAGTGCAGCCTATGGGTCAGCTGAGCGGCAGCTGCCAGGACATAGTGGACAGCGTGCTCCCTGCCCTGCTCCACGTCGTGCGTCAGCTGTACAGCGGATGCAAGGAGGCCATCGGCTCCACCGTGCCGCTGAACACCCCGCACACCGCCGTGCGTCTCCGGCGTTTCGTACGTCGCAAAGTTGAGTGAGCCACATCCATCGTCGTCGTCATCATCATCAGCCACGGTCAATCCACTGGCGGGTAGAGACCTCCCCGTGCCGTCGCCACCTCCCACGATGCCGCTGTGCGGTGATCCACCCAGCGCCTGACACGTGGAGCGATTTCATTGCTTCATCTCCCCACTGGGCATCCTCTCGGGTGACCCCCTCGCCGCCCATCGGCATCACTCGCCCCCTTCGCGCCCTCCACTGTCACCCTCAACTCCACCCGCAGTGGTTTAAACAGCCTGGTTGGGCACTGGAACGGTATCCCGGACAGTGCCGGATTAAGCTCGTGCGGGTCCTGTGGCATATATTATAAAGGTGCCCAAAATAAAATAAAATAACACAATTATTAAAACACAAAGTTTACACATCTACCGGGTCTCCACTTGACTTTGTATTGTCTAGGAGGAAGTCCACCCACACCTCCACTTCCACAAACTGCTGGGAGTTGCCTCGCTCTGCCTCACAGTCAGAATTCACCTCCTGCTACACGTTGCCTCCATCGATGTGAAGGTCCCATTTTGGAGTTGAATCTTTATCTTCACATTTCACCTTCACTTCTTCGCTCTTTACCATCACCTCTTCACATTTCACCATCACTTCTTCCCTCTTCACCATCACTTCTTCCCTCTTCACCATCACTTCTTCCCTCTTCACCATCACCTCTTCATATTTCACCTCGATAACTTTAAAAGTGTCCACGCTGGGATTTTCTTCCGGTTCGTGTTTCATGAGGGATGGGCTCATGGTGGCACTTTTACTTTCACAAGCTGATTTCAGACTCCACTCCTTGTGGATCTTCTCATGCTTTTGTGTTTTCTGGTGTACTTGAAGATGTTGTTGCTGCGAAAACGCTCTCCCGCACGGAGTGCACCTGAAGGGTTTCTCTCCTGTGTGTATTCTCTGGTGTGTTACAAGAGTAGATGAATGTGCAAACGCCTTCCCACACACACTGCACTTGAAGGGTTTCTCTCCCGTGTGTGTTCTCTGGTGTTCTACAAGATTAGATGAATGTGCAAATGCCTTCCAACACACACTGCACTTGAAGGGTTTCTCTCCTGTGTGAGTTCTCTCGTGCCGTGTCATATCTCCAGTACGATCCGTGCTGTATGCACACCGGTCGCATTGGAGCCTTGTCCTACCGAGCTGCGCTGAGCGCATTTGCTCCATCAGAACAATTCTGCGGAGGAAGCGTCAGAGGAAGCGTCAGCTGCAGACAGAAAAAAATAATATCCACACCATCTACACGACAGTATCGAGGCACAGAGGAATGCATATATAGTCACATGTGACTTACACGTCTATACTTATTCATATATTCAGGATGTAGTAAAAATGTTTCCTAAATTCATCACAGGGCTGTTATGGCACACAATGAGAGGGCAAATGGTCATAAACATGCCTGGAAGCCTTCGTATCTTCAAAATGAATGTTCACCCAAAACTCCGAGCACACAATTTCAGCTGTCTGGCTACAAAAGGAATATTTCTGAGAGCTAAATTCAGCTGACATAGCAAAGGGTGTTGAAAACAATACTATTTGTGTTGTGCAGAAATTCATAAATTAATGTTCAATCGCAACTTAGAGGTGTGAATCCAGGCTCAGATGTCCTTAAATGCTGGGGATGAACAGTTCCGACTTCAGCTGCATGTGTGTGCTGTGTTCACCTCCAGTTTCCATTCTTACAAAGAGTTCCAGAGGAAAACAAAAGTAAACTACTGTTACGCTATAACCTCCGTGTTCAACAGAGTTAATAGACGTTACTAAAAAACACAAACTGTACACTGTCACTGGGTAAACAGGCGGTGGCGTGTCTAGAATCACGCCTGGCCACCTTCATCTGCTTGGCATGAATGCTTCCTCACTCCACCAAGTAATTAATCGAGGATCAATTAACATAACCGAGGCTAACTGGAGTTTGCGTGTCTCTCTCCGTGGTGAGATGTTAACTACCTCACCTGGTATACAGGAAGTCGTGGGTTCGATCCCGACACTGACGCCTGCTGTATATCTGGAGTTTGCGCGTCTTTGACCGATAGACATTGACACACGTATTCTTGGTTCTTTCAGTAAAGTTACGTAGATAGGAAATAACAATAACAGATAATAACAATAACAGATAATACAATTAAATTAAATAAAGACTACTTGTGTTGCAATCAAAACGTGGGTTTTTTTTGCTTTATTTACTATTTTTTATTGTTATTTTTATTTTATTTTCTATCTACGTGACTTTACCGAAAGAATCAAGAATATTAATTCCTGCAGTCACCAAAGTTTTAAGTCAAAACATTCACACACGTTGACAAAGCCTCACCTTGTGTTGTTGTGGGCAGGTCGCTTCTGATAACAAGAGCGGTATAGCAGCTCAAGCGGGCTTGGCCTGGTGAAAAAAATAAAAAACTGCGTGAATATTTACAATAAAACAAAGTTACAAAGTGGCGAGCCGGGTGAAGACAAATTAAACTTAAGCGAGATAATTAAAGTGAATGCAATCAGGCGAGGGCAGGAGGCAAGGCCCCGCGTGGCTAGGCCCCGCGTTGTAAAGTTCCAACCTGGACATCGATTCCCATGCTCGCTGCTACTCAACTGACATCCCTACGAGAGAGAGAGAGAGGCTCTACCTTGATAAATAACAACAACAAAGACCACCACCTCAGATTTCAGTGCAAGCGTGGATCGGCAGCCTCCTGTTACCTCGCGACGTCACGCGGGTAACATGACGCCATTCCAGGGTAAGAGACACACCCCTCCCACGAGCGGCTCTGTAACTGAATAAGTTATGTTAATGAATCAGGGCCATATGTCGAGGGATGGGGCGTGGCTGCTGAACCCGACAGCTACTGATAATGATACTACTACTGATTATGCTACTACTGATAATTATGATACTACTACTAATGATGATACTACTGATAATGATGATACTACTACTGATTATGCTACTACTGATAATGATGATACTACTACTAATGATGATACTACTGATAATGATGATACTACTGATGATGCTACTACTGATAATGATACTACTACTAATGATACTACTGATAATGATGATACTACTACTGATGATGCTACTACTGATAATGATACTACTACTAATGATGATACTACTGATAATGATGATACTACTACTGATTATGCTACTACTGATAATGATGATACTACTACTAATGATGATACTACTGATAATGATGATAATACTACTACTGATTATGCTACTGATAATGATGATACTACTACTAATGATGATACTACTGATAATGATGATGATACTACTACTGATTATGCTACTACTGATAATGATACTACTACTGATGATGATACTACTAATAATGATGATACTACTAATGATTATGCTACTACTGATAATGATGATACTACCACTAATGATGATACTACTGATAATGATGATCATACTACTACTGCTGATGCTCCTGCTGATAATGATACTACAACTAATGATGATACTACTGATAATGATGATAGTACTACTAATGATGATACTACTGATAATGATGATGATACTACTAATGATGATTCTACTGATAATGATGATACTACTACTGATTATGCTACTACTGATGATACTACTACTGATGATACTACTGATAATTATGATGATACTACTACTGATCATGCTACTACTGATAATGATGATACTACTACTACTAATGATGATACTACTGATAATGATGATGATACTACTACTGATGATGCTACTACTGATAATGATGATACTACTACTAATGATGATACTACTGATAATGATGATACTACTACTAATGATGATACTACTGATAATGATGATGATACTACTACTAATGATGATACTACTGATAATGATGATGATACTACTACTGATTACGCTACTACTGATAATGATACTACTACTGATGATGATACTACTGATAATGATGATGATACTACTACTGATTATGCTACTACTGATAGTGATGATACTACTACTAATGATGATACTACTGATAATGATGATGATACTACTACTGATGATGCTACTATTTTAATTTGAAGCTTTCGTGACTGCAGGAATCCACACTCTTTGGTTCTGTCGGTAAAGTCGTCACGTGGTAGGTAGAAACATAACAGATCACGTGACGTTTCGATCGCAACACAACAAGCAATCGTCATCAAGTGGTACAACGACAGCGAGAAACAAAGTGCTGAAGTAGTGGGCGAGAGATCTGCTGTGGGACCAAGTTCTAGAGTAGGAGCCCTCGGCTGTTGTGTCTCGCTGTGGTTGTCCCACCTGATGACGATTGTTTGTGTTGCGATCGAAAAGTCACGTGATCTGTTATGTTTATACCTACCACGTGATGACTTGACCGAAAGAAGCAAAGAATGTGGATGCTACTATGACTGATGATGATGCTGCTACCACAGACTCGTCACACAGAGACTCATCACACAGAGACCCATAGACTCGTCACACAGAGACCCATAGACTCACCACACAGAAACCCAGAGACTCACCACCCAGAGACCCACAGACTCATGACACAGAGACCCATAGCCTGACCACACAGAGACCCATAGACTCACCACACAGAGACCCATAGACTCGTCACACAGAGACCCACAGACTCGCCACACAGAGACCCATAGACTCATCACACAGAGACCCATAGACTCACCACACAGAGACCCATAGACTCACCACAGAGATCCATAGACTCATCACAGAGAGACCCACAGACTCACCACACAGAGACCCATAGACTCACCACACAGAAACCCACAGACTCATCACACAGAGAAACACAGACTCACCACACAGAGACCCACAGACTCACCACACAGAGACCCATAGACTCATCACACAGAGACTCATAGACTCGTCACACAGAGACCCATAGACTCACCACACCGAGACCCACAGACTCATCACACAGAGACTCATAGACTCGTCACACAGAGACCCATAGACTCACCACACCGAGACCCACAGACTCGTCACACAGAGACCCATAGACTCACCACACAGAGACCCATAGACTCATCACACAGAAACCCACAGACTCATCACACAGAGACCCATAGACTTATCACACAGAGACCTATAGACTCACCACACAGAGACCCACAGACTCATCACACAGAGACCCACAGACTCATCACACAGAGACCCATGGACTCATCACACAGAGACCCATAGACTCACCACAGAGACCCATAGACTCATCACACAGAGACCCATAGACTCATCACAGAGACCCATAAACCCAGCACAAACACACCACTCACTCACTCACCACAGTCACCACACACACCACACACACCACACACTCACCACCACCACTCACCTCCCTCACCCTCCGTGCCAGGGTCTGGTAGTTGCCAGGTCCATCTCTCAGTCCGTGGACTATCACCACAGGCCGCCTCACACCACTACTCACACCACTGCTACCACCACATCTACTACCACTAGTACCACCACCACTACCACCACCACTACTACTACCACTAGTACCACCACTACTACTACCACTACTCACACAACTACCACCACTACTACCACCACCACTACTACTTCTACCACCACTACTACCACCACTACTACTAGTACCACCACTACTACCACTAGTACTACCACTACTACTACCACCACTACCACCACTACTACCACCACTACCACCACTACTCACACCACCACTACTACTACTCACACCACCACTACCACCACCACCACTACTCATCACAAGACTCTTCATTCTACTCATCATTCCCTCACCACCTCCTTCATTCGCTCCTTCCCTCGCCACCGCTGCGAGCGAAGGAACGAACGGAAGCAACAACAACAACAACACAGCCACCACCACCACCACCACTCTGGCCCCTGACGTTCTCTCTATTTCATTCCTTGCCTCGTTCCTCCTTGTTTCCTTCCCCCTCCCTCCTTCCTTCCCCCTCCCTCCTTCGTTCCCTCGTTCCCTCCCTCTTTCGTTCCCTCCCTCCTTCCCCTCTGCCTCCTTCCCTCCTGCTTTCGTTCCCTCCCTCCTTCCTTCCCCCTCCGTTCCCTCGTTCCTTCTTCTTTCGTTCCCTCCCTCCTTCCCCCTCCGTTCCCTCGTTCCTCCTTCTTTCGTTCCCTCCCTCCCTCCTTCCCCTCTCCCTCCTTCCCTCCTGCTTTCGTTCCCCCGTCGACTCGCTAGGAATGAAAGATAAATTATCCACGCGGAGCGAGGCGGCCGCTGTCAAAGAACAAACCGCGGAAGTCGACTCCAGGTGGGGCGGGGCTGTCGATGGCCATTGTATGACGTCATTAACACTCGAGCGGGGGCGGGGCTGTCGATGTTCATTGTATGACGTCATTAACACTCGAGCAGGGGCGGGGGTGTCGATAGTAATTGTATGACGTCAATAATCCACGCTCGGAAGGGTTGGGGTCAATGTTTATGTACGGACGTCATGACGTCATCTTTAGTAGAGGGAGTCTCAATGTTTATTGACAGGGGTCATGACGTCATGTTTAGTAGGGGAGGTGTAAATGCTCGGAGAGTCGTGACGTCATTAAGCCCGACTCAATGTGTGGACGGCCGTGACGTCATTCTAGGTAGTAGGGGAGGTGCCGCTGCTGGCTGTATAACGTCACGAAGCCATCTTGGTAAGGAGTGAGTCCCAATGTTAATTACCTTGCAGAGGCCATCCTGGTGAATCACAATGTGAATTAGCTTGGAGAGGCCATCTTGGTAAGGGGTGAGTCCCAATGTTAATTAGTTTGTAGAGGCCATTTTGGTAAGTGGTGAGTCCCCATGTTATTTACCCTGCAGAGGCCATCCTGGTGAATCACAATGTTAATGAGTTAGTAGAGGCCATCTTGGTAAGGGGTGAGTCCCAATGTTAATGAGTTTGTAGAGGCCATCTTGGTAAGTGGTGAGTCTCAATGTTAATTACCTTGCAGAGGCCATCCTGGTGAATCACGAAGTTAATTAGCTTGGAGAGGCCATCTTGGTAAGGGGTGAGTCCCAATGTTAATGAGTTAGTAGAGGCCATCTTGGTAAGTGGTGAGTCCCAATGTTAATTACCTTGCAGAGGCCATCCTGGTGAATCACAATGTTAATTATCTTGGAGAGGCCATCTTAGTAAGGGGTGAGTCCCAATGTTAATTAGCTTGTAGAGACCATCTTGGTAAGGGGTGATTCCCAATGATAATTAGCTTGTAGAGGCCATCTTGGTATTTGAGTGAGTCCCAGTGTTAATTAGCTTGGAGAGGACATCTTAGTAAGGGGTGAGTCCCAATGTAATGAGTTTGTAGAGGCCATCTTGGTAAGTGGTGAGTCCCAATGTTAATTAGCTTGGAGAGGCCATCTTGGTAAGGGGTGAGTCCCAATGTTAATTAGCTTGAGAGGCCATAGATTCATCACACAAAGATCCATAGAATAACCACACAGAGACCCATAGAATCGTCACACGAAGACCCATAGAATCATCACACAGAGACCCATAGACTCATCACACAGAGACCCATAGACTCATCACACAGAGACCCATAAACTCAGCACACACACCACTCACCACACACTCACCACCCTCACCCCACACTCACCACACTCACCACCACCACTCACCTCCCTCACCCTCCGTGCCAGGGTCTGGTAGTTGCCAGGTCCATCTCTCAGTCCGTGGACTATCACCGCAGACCACCTCACACCACTACTCACACCACTACCACCACCACTACTACCACTAGTACCACTACTACTACTAGTACCACCACCACTACCACCACTACTACCACTAGTACCACCACTACTACCACCACCACTACTACCACTAGTACCACTACTACTACCACCACTACTACTACCACTTGTACCACCACTACTACTACTCACACTACTACCACCACTACTACTACTCACACTACCACCACCACTGCTACTCACACTACCACCACTACTCACACTACTACCACCACTACTACTCACACTACTACTACTACTCACACTACCACCACCATCACTACTACTAATCACACAACCACCACTACTACTTACACTACCACCACTACTACTCACACCACCACCACTACTAATCACACTACCACCACTACTACTACTCACACCACCACCACTACTACTAATCACACCACCACTACTCACACTTCCACTACTACTAATCACACCACCACTACTACTCACACCACCACCACTACTACTCACACTACCACTACTACTACTCACACCACCACTGCTACTCACACCACCACCACCACTATTAATCACACTACCACTACTCACACTACAGATACTACTACTCACACTACTACTACTCACACTACCACCACTAATCACACTACCACCACCACTACTAATCACACTACCACCACCACTACTCACACTACCACCACCACTAATCACACTACCACCACCACTACTACTCATCACACTACCACCACCACTACTCACACTACCACTGCTACTCACACCACCACCACTACTCACACTACCACCACTACTCACACTACCACCACCACTACTACTCACACTACCACAACTACTAATCACACCACCACCACTACTCACACTACTACTAATCACACCACCACTGCTACTCACACTACCACCACCACTACTCACACTACCACCACCACCACTACTCATCACAAGACTCTTCATTCTGCTCATCATTCCCTCACCACCTTCATTCGCTCCTTTTTTTTCAACTGTAATTGGTCTTTATTTGGAACACATGAAAATAAAAAGCGGGAGACAATATATGCACATTTGGAAGTATAATTGTATAATGAGAAGTTGCCACATCAGGGAAGAGAGAAAGAGTGAGTTGGCTGGGCTGGTAAAGGAGGGAGGACAAAAAAAAACCCCAACAGAATATTAACCATTACGCAAGCGTGGTGTTAACAAGAGGAGACAGATACATCGATCAAAGATTTGCACCATCTTACAGGTACGTATTCCAATATTTGTGCTTTAGACAACAAATATGTACCAATGCATTCAACTCGGCCGCACAGCAAGAAGCAGACCGCCATATTTCTTGGCGCGCTGCCTCTGTACCTAGCCTGGCACAGCAGTCAACCCATGGCAGCTGCTGGGTCTGTCCTGTGACCTGTACCTAGCCTGGCACAGCAGTCAACCCATGGCACCTGCTGGGTCTGTCCCGTGACCTGTACCTAGCCTGGCACAGCAGTCAACCCATGGCACCTGCTGGGTCTGTTGTTGGAATCGAATCGATTCAAAGGCAATGTGCCGAGTGGGTGTTGGAATCGTATCGATTCAGAGGCAACGTGTCGGCGGGTGGGTGTTTGAATCGAATCGATTCAGAGGCAATGTGCAGGAGGGTGAATGTTGGAATCGAATCGATTCAGAGGCAATGTGCAGGCGTGGTGGGTGTTGGAATCGAAAAACGTTTATTCGTGACTACGAATCGAATCGTGCATGAAAGTTTCAATAAAGCGCGGGAACACGAACTGCCCTGAGACCCAATCAGCGGCGAGTTTTGTGTCGCAGCCAATCAGAGATAAGAATACTCCCCTCCCTCTTCGGCCCACAGCCAATCAGATACGCGCATCACCCCTCCCCCTGACCACCCCTCTCGGCCCACAACCAATCAGAGGCGAGCATTACACCTTCCCCTTACTCCCCCTCCCTCCTCGGCCCACAGCCAATCAAAGGCGAGCATAATCACCCCTCCCCTCACCTCCCTCGGCCTACAGCCAATCAGAGGCGAGTATCACCCCTCCCGCAGCCAATCGGAGGCGAGTTCAGGGGGCAAAGGTCGCGAAATTTCAGAATTTGTCGATGGCCGCCTCGAAGGCCTCCACTTAGGCTGCGACTTTAACCATTTAACTTTACCACTTTAAACATTAAAGTATAAATAAACAACGACTATACAACAGCTATACAACGACGACTAAACAACAGCACAACAACAACAACTTCTCCGGCGATGTCTACGATGGACGAAGTGAACTCGCGCGCCTCAGCTGCCCAAGGTTCGAGTGATTTTGAGGGCGAATTTTTTAAAAAATTTGTTTTAATTTATTTAAGTCGAAAAATGTTTTAAGTTTTTAATTTCATTTAGTCGAAATTTTTTTTAATTTGTTTTAATTTAATTGAGTCGAAAAATGTTTTAAGTTTTTAATTTAATTGAGTCGAAATTTTTTTTTATTTAAAGTCGAACATTTTTTATTTAAAGCTTTCGTGACTGCAGCCGCCCACACCTCCTGCACCACCACCACCCCAGCCGCCCACACCTCCTGCACCACCACCACCCCAGCCGCCCACACCTCCTGCACCACCACCACCCCAGCCGCCCACACCTCCTGCACCACCACCACCCCAGCCGCCCACACCTCCTGCACCACCACCACCACCCCAGCCGCCCACACCTGCACCACCACCACCCCAGCCGCCCACCCCTCCTGCACCACCACCACCACCCCAGCCGCCCACACCTCCTGCACCACCACCACCCCAGCCGCCCACACCTCCTGCACCACCACCCCAGCCGCCCACATCTCCTGCACCACCACCACCCCAGCCGCCCACACCTCCTGCACCACCACCACCACCCCAGCCGCCCACACCTCCTGCACCACCACCACCCCAGCCGCCCACACCTCCTGCACCACCACCACCACCCCAGCCGCCCACACCTCCTGCACCACCACCACCCCAGCCGCCCACACCTCCTGCACCACCACCCCAGCCGCCCACATCTCCTGCACCACCACCACCCCAGCCGCCCACACCTCCTGCACCACCACCACCACCCCAGCCGCCCACACCTCCTGCACCACCACCACCCCAGCCGCCCACATCTTCTGCACCACCACCACCACCCCAGCCGCCCACACCTCCTGCACCACCACCACCACCCCAGCCGCCCACACCTCCTGCACCACCACCACCACCCCAGCCGCCCACACCTCCTGCACCACCACCACCACCACCCCAGCCGCCCACACCTGCACCACCACCACCCCAGTCGCCCACATCTCCTGCACCACCACCACCACCCCAGCCGCCCACATCTCCTGCACCACCACCACCACCCTGGCTGCCCCCCTTAACATCACGGCCCCCCCTTCCACCGCAGCCCCGGCGGCCCCCCCCTCGCGGCCGCGGCTCGTGACGCCGGTGCGCCGCTCGGCGCGGATCCACGCGGCGGGGGGGGCGGTGGGGAGGGGAGCGACCACCTCGGGGAGGGCCCTGAGGGACGGCGACACAGTTGGAGGCATTGCGGAGCTGCTGCTGGCAGCGGCCTACGCGGAGGAGGAGGAGGCGGACGAGGTGGTGGTGCAGGAGGGCGCTGCTGGCAGGGGAGGGATGGGGGGGGGAGAGGCGGCGTCACCGCACGAGGTTCCTGCTGAGGGCCAACGTGGCGCTGGGGGACAACGCCCCCCAGCAGCAGCAGCAGCTCGGGCTACTGGGGGGCTGGGCGGTGAGCGGAGTGAGATGAGTGGTGGGGTGAGCGGAGGGGTGAGTGGAGGGGTGAGCGGAGGGGTGAGCGGAGGGGTGAGTGAGATGAGTGGAGGGGTGAGCGGAGGGGTGAGATGAGTGGAGAGGTGAGTGGGGTGAGTGGAGGGGTGAGTGGGTGACTGGGTGAGTGAGATGAATGGAGGGGTGAGTGGAGGGGTGAGTGAGTGAGATGAGTGGAGGGGTGAGTGGTGGGGTGAGTGGAGGGGTGAGTGGGTGAGTGAGATGAGTGGAGGGGTGAGTGGGGTGAGTGGAGGGGTGAGTGGGATAAGTGGAGGGGTGAGTGGGTGACTGGGTGAGTGAGATGAGTGGAGGGGTGAGTGGGGTGAGTGGAGGGGTGAGTGAGATGAGTGGAGGGGTGAGCGGAGGGGTGAGCGGAGGGGTGAGTGGAGGGGTGAGTGGAGGGGTGAGTGAGATGAGTGGAGGGGTGAGTGGAGGGGTGAGTGAGATGAGTGGAGGGGTGAGCGGAGGGGTGAGTGGAGGGGTGAGTGGATGGGTGAGTGAGATGAGTGGAGGAGTGAGTGGAGGGGTGAGTGGAGGGGTGAGTGAGATGAGTGGAGGGGTGAGTGGAGGGGTGAGTGAGATGAGTGGAGGGGTGAGTGGGGTGAGTGGAGGGGTGAGTGGGGGGGTGAATGGGGTGACTGGGTGAGTGAGATGAATGGAGGGGTGAGTGAGATGAGTGGTGGGGTGAGTGGAGGGGTGACTGGGTGAGTGGGGTGAGTGGAGGAGGGGAATGTTTCTGCAGCTGGCTGATGGACTGTGATGCTGTCCACCCCCCTATCTCCCCACCCCGGAGTGCCCTACAGTGCTGCCCTTAATTGCTACTCCCAACAGAACTTGCCACAAAAGTGTGCTGAGGCTACTGGGGGTGCCTTTGTCTTTGTATAGGCTGCTTGTCCTCCTCGCATCGCGTGTCACCCAATAAATCAGAGGCCACGTGGTTTGCTGTGCGTTTCAAGCTTTATTATCCAGCCACTCCGAGCGTAGCTGCCGTCACTACACACGCAACGTGATGGGGGCACGGCCACGCCCACTGGTGGGGCACGGCCACGCCCACTAGTGGGGCACGGCCACGCCCACTGGTGGGGCACGGCCACGCCCACTGGTGGGCCACGGCCACGCCCACTGCTGGGGCCCCTCGGCGCGAGGGTTTCCCGACGTTCAATTGCTGACCAGGATCGGAGGTCAGAATGAAACTGATGTTTATTTCTGCATTCACAAACGATGAGGATCATCAACCTCGTCAACCTCGTCATCCTCCCCTAGGAGGGAGCTCGAGAGCGATGGGTGACAGGGTGAGCTCGGAGCGACCCCACAAACTTTCACCGCTTTTGTTCGACTCACCATTACCGCCACCATTACCGCCACCACATGGACAAACCCCGCACGCACACAACAATATTTACACGCAGCAAGACAAAGGTCCACCACCACCACCCCCCCTCTCTATCTCGCTCCCCCTACCCCATAGCTTGGAACAGAATGGCGAGCGACGTTTAGCGGCGTAGGCGGGCAGGGGGGCGCCCAGTAATCATCGCCAGCACCCGCAGCCACCTTAATCTCCCCTGTGGCGATGTTTACAATACGTACGGCGTGAAAGATGTTCGACACGCACCACATGGCCGCCACCACTACCGCCATCACTACCGCCACCGCGTGTCACTGTAGACACACATACACATAGACACACACACAGACACATAGACACACGCAGACACATAGACACACATAGAGACACATAGGCACACGCAGAGACACAGACACACAGACATACACAAACACACAAAGACAAGACACACGCAGAGATACATAGACACAGACACACACAAGACACATAGACACACGCAGAGACACAGACACACGCAGAGACACAGACACACACAGAGACACATAGGCACACGCAGAGACACAGACACACACAGACACACACAGAGACACATAGACACACAGACACATAGACACACAGACACACGCAGAAACACAGACACACACAGACACACACAGACATACTCACAGACACAGTCACACACACATAGACACAGGCGTGTCTGTGTGTGTGTCTGCCAGGATGAGTAAAAATAAGGTGTCTGTCGACTTGGAAATAATCCCACGGGAACGCTGTCTCGAGACAGACAATAAAAGTGTTTTGAAGTTATATCCGTTGACTTGTGAACCGAATAAATCCCGTGTTCTTCACACATTGAGTCTCGTCATCGTTTTTTCTTTTCTTACCTATAAAAGGCATTTTTTTTCTGTGTGTATGTCTGTCTGTCTCTGTGTGGACGCACACTTGCTCGCGAATCGTGGAGTTTAATTTTAAAAAAAGTAGCCGGGTACCACGCCGTAAGCCCCGTGGTGAGCCAGCGCCATTCCGTTTTCCCATCAGTAAACTTTAAAAGTTGTTAAATTAACAATTTAGTGCTATTTCGCATTATTTAAGTATTTCCTAAAGCTGCCCGGGGGTTGCTCCTAGCACCACAGCAAGAAAATTTGAAAAAGATTATTGCTGTGGTTTTCACACCTGATGATGATTGCTTCTTGTGTTGCAGTCGAAACGTCGTGAGAATTTTATTGTTTCATTATTTTATTGTCTCCCTTCTACGTGGTGACTTTACTGAAAGAACCAAGAATATGAATCCCTGCAGTCATGAAAGCTTTAAATAAAAAAATGGAACAGATGTGTTATATTATCTTGGCTTTGTGAAACAGATAAAAAGAGGCCTTCAACATTGATTGTGCCTTGTACCGACAGTTGCTGAGTGGTCCAGTGACATCACCAGAATCCATGGTCAATCTACTGCTGGATGAGGTTCTCACAAAGCTCTCACCATCTCCCGAGATCCCGAAAAGTATTAATCCACCCAGTACCTGCAGGTGATACTCATCAGCTGATATCATCCCGTCATCTCGATGGGCATCCTATTGGCCGCATTCCATTCCTTGGCTGTCATTCCATCACTATCCTCAACCAACCATCGGCCAACATTCCATAACAGAATTAAACCAAGGGAGAGTATTTGAAAGGATGCGATTAATTCACCCACCCATGGGATACGGGTCCATAATAGCAAATCATTACAGGCGCACGGCGAATAGTAACGATGGAGACACTACAGCACGCCGTCGATTTGCGGTGCGACGATGCAATTAACTGAGCTCGATTTTTCAATTTAAAGCTTTCGTGACTGCAAGGATTCATCTTCTTTGGTTCTTTCGGTAAAGTCACCACCACGTAGAATGAGAATAAAATAATAAAATAACACAATAAAATTCTCACGACGTTTTGGCCACAACGCAAGCGGCCGTCTTCAGGTGAAAGCTCCATTGAAGCTCTCTCGTCCCAACAGTTCTGTACCTTTCACCTGAAGACGGCCGCTTGCGTTGCGGCCGAAACGTCGTTAGAATTTTATCGTGTTATTTTATTATTTTATTCTCATTCTACGTGTTGGTGACTTTACCGAAAGAACCAAAGGAGATGAGCTCGATTTCTTTTGGCAGATAAAGGCAACCGGCGCAGGCACACTAGATCCCGGGGACGTGAATAACTCCACGCGCATTCAGGGCGTCCACATTGCCCTGTCAAGAGGCTGCAGGAGAGCGGGCGAAACAAAGAGCCCTGTGCTCGCCACGCGGACGGTCGCCCAGACAAACAACAAACTTCCAGGCTTCATCTTCTTTGGTTCTTTCGGTAAAGTCACCACGTAGAATGAGAATAAAATAATAAATTAATAAAATAAAATGACAATTAAATTCTCACGACGTTTCGGCCACAACACAAGTGGCCTTCTTCAGGTGAAAGGAACAAACCTGTCGGAACGACAGAGCTTCAATGAACATTGTGTTATTTTATTATTTTATTCTCATTCTACGTGGTGACTTTACCGAAAGAACCAAAGAAGATGAATCCTTGCAGTCACGAAAGCTTTAAATCGAAACTCTTCCAGGCTTCACGCGGGCCGGACGAGCGGCATGCAGGAAAAAAAAACCCATCACAACCATTATTAGCGCGGACGTCCAGAATAAAAAAAAACTCGTTCAAAAACCCCAAAACACGGCAACCTCCCTGGCTTTGGCGTTCCTCGGAAGACACCTGTTTCATCGACAACCGCATCAGAACACCACCAGGCCGATGCGCACCAGAATTGATACATCAGCGATTGACACGGGGACTGCGTCGCGATCGTCACGTGGACGGTTCAATCGTCGCGGGCAACCATCGCCTCGGCGCGTCGTCTCCGCGGCGTCGATACAAAAAAAACGACTTGGTGAGAGGTCAACGGCGTTTGTCCTTTTTGAAACACTCGTCCCTGCCGCGCGAGTGTGGAATTTCCACTTAGGTGTGAGAGGGCGCACCGACTGCCTGCCAGTGGTTTCACATTCAGTCCGCCAGGGGGCGAACACGAATTGGGCATCAGACAAAGCGGTGCCTTCAATAGTAGGTTCAGTTCATATTCTTAGCTCTTTCGGTAAAGTCACGTTGAAGGGAAACAATAAAATAATAAAATATATATAAAACTATAAAAATTCTCACGACGTTTCGACCGTAACACAAACGGTCGTCATCAGTTCAGTTTTATTCAATTTCAGTTTATTTTGATATAGCCCTGTGAATTCTAGATTTGAAGCTTTCGTGACTGCAAGGATCCATACTCTTTGGTTCTATTCGGTAAAGTCACGTAGGTAAAAAAATAAAACAACAAAAATCACGACGTTTCGGCCACACCTGATGAAGGCCGCTTGTGTTGTGGCCGAAACGTCGTGATTTTTGTTGTTTTATTTTTTACCTACGTGGTGACTTTACCGAATAGAACCAAAGAGTGTAGTCCTGTGAGCCATCCGGCTCTTGAATCGGAGTGCAACCACAACAAACAAAAAAACTAAAACACGAACAATAAAAACATCTTACAGTGACTTTGTGTTGACTGTGCAAAACAGAAAATCCATGGAAAAAAAAAACAGCAAAAATATTCCTGAGATAGCACCGTACACCACCAAGGCTGTGTGCAAAAAATCCCAGTGGGATGCAAGTCAAACAACAACCACAACAACAACGACCACAAAAACTTAGATTAAGGCCATCAGTACTACAACAAAACAAACATGTCCAACGAGGTTGTTGTTGTGTGTGTGTATGCAGGGGTATATTACCACTCGGGAGACAAAGGCGGCCGGGCGTGGTGCTGGCCACCCACCCCCTCGTGTGATGTGCCGGCCTTCATCGGCGCCACTCGATAACGGCACTTCCCCCTAGAGTCTGTTAATGCTGTACAAGGGATACTTGTGTGTATCTATTATGGGGGGAGTGGTGGGTGCAGTAGCGAGACAACAGCACGATATACCCCAGCGACCCCAGTTCCATTCCCGGCTACGGCTAACACGAGTGAGGGATTCTGTTCGTCCCGGTCCTGGGTCTCCCCTGGGTCTACTCGGCTTGGGGAGACAAAGGCGGCAACCGGGAATAGAGTTGGCCATGCCACCCTTCCGTGTGCCGCGCGGGCCTTGAGATTCGCCGCCCACCCAGCAGCACGTCCCACCGGCCAATCAAGTCTGGGCCTGCAGGCGGGGGAGACGCGGTGGCTATGGTAAGGGCTGACCCCGGTGTCTTGTGCGCATGGCCAGGATTTGCATATACCACGATCCAGAGGTGGAGCCAGGGGCTGACAGGGGGGGTGACATTCTGCGTGTAAGTGCACGACACTCGGTCTGGCGAACTCCGTGCAACTGCAATGTCAGAGCGTGTCGCCAACCAATGGCGTCCGGTTCAACAGCCCGACTCTCTCTAAATCATTCTTGAAATTAACATTTGTTGAATGTCACCCCGGGCTGAAAATCCTGGCTCCGCCCCTGCCACGATCGCCACCCGCCGAGCTTAAAGGTCAAGAAGGAATTGGCTGGAGGCCCTGTCAGGACGGGAAGATTGTGTAGCACGACGGGAGGGTGGGGTGGCTGTGGGGGATGGCAGGGTGCAAGTGGTCGCGTCACCGCCCCCGTTGGGTCGTCAAAGACATAATCACGTGACATTCTCTCCTGGTTTGTTTAAGTTTCATTTATTTTGGTGTAGCCCTGTGAGCCATTTGGCTCTTGAATCGGGTGCAACCGCAACAAACAAAAAACCAAAACATGAACAAGAAAACATCTTAAAGTGACTTTGTGTGACTGTGCAAACAGAAAATCCAGGAAAAAAAAAACATCAAAATATTCCTGAGATAGCACCGTACACCACCAACGCTGTGTGCTTTAATCCCAGTGGGATGCAAGTCAAACAACAACAACAACAAGAAAACTAAGATTAAGGCCATCAGTCTAACAAGGCACGCGTGTCATTGGAACACACGGGCCGTCACGGATACGCGATTGTGTTGCCGTCACGTGACACGTCCAGCACAGTCACGTTGCAGCCCCGTGTCGAGCCATTAACAAGAAAGCAACACGTCACACGATTGTGTCACTACCACACTGCCAATGCAGTAGCACCAAATAACGAGCAATTACATGCCGTAGAATCCATTGTTGTAGCGTGATCCCTGGACGAATTGCGCATTATAAATGTCAATTATTTTTTATTACAATTCCCCCATTGTAATAAGATGGTTTTTTGGGTTCTTATTTTTGTTTTTGTGTTTGTTGTGGTTGCACCCGATTCAAGAGCCGGATGGCTCACAGGGCTAAACTGAACCCACGTCTACGCTCCTGGCCTTCAACACAGCGACACGAACCCTACAAGTCTTGTGGGGGGGGGGGGGGGGGACCTCCCTTGCAGTTTGCAGTGGCACGGCTGAGACGCTTGACTGAAAGGTACTCACTTGATGACTCCCACTAGCAAAGAAACCTCGTGTGCAATGTCTCTGAAGCATCGGGAATTAACGTAGCGTTAGCCCGGCCAACAAAAGACACAGATCCCCCCCGTGGTAATCTTTAACAGACTGTTGGGGCAAGTGCCCGTTAGCGAGCACCTCGGAAGCAGAATGTTTATTTACACTGGAGAAATCCGATGAGCTATGAAGCTCTTTTTCACAGATGTCCAGTAGGCGCACGGGGTGAGAACGTTAAAACAACACAAAGTAGAACACGTGATGGTAGTGCAAAGTACAACAATGGTCAATAAATCGCCCACACACACGCAACTAAACCATCCCCGTCCTACCAGGCAAAGCCCACTGAACTGCTATTCACTTATTTTACTGACGCAATTTGGCCTATGAGGGTCGACTGACTGAGATGACTGGCCAATGCACCGCCATTGCCCCCCACTACACACACACACAGTGTGTACACACTGTGTGTGTGTGTACACACACAGTGTGTACACACACACACAGTATACAGAACAATGTCCACGTTGTTGTTGCTGAGTTCACGCACCCAAGGAAGGGGGCAATGGAAAATGATGCTAAATCAACTTAAACTCCATCCCCGCTCTGTGACGTCACCACTCAACATGACCTCATCGGCAAGAAGTGCCAGCGGGAGGTGTATCTCGCTAGTGACGTCATGTCACCAAGGTATTCACGCTCCCCCAACCCCGTCAACAGCGCTCTTGCGCGTGATGTCACTTCCGCTTGGGTCACTGCCGATATCAATCCAGTGGCAATCCTTATTTGGGCAAAGCTACGCCCAGTGACTGCGGTTCATAAACATAATGTATTCGTTGTAGCCGTCGAGTTCAGCAGCCACGCCCCATCCCTCGACATATGGCCAGTTAACATTAACATAATTTATTCAGTTACAGAGCCGCTCTTTACGGGAGGGGCGTGTCTCTTACCCCGGAAGTGACGTTTGTTACCTGCTTACACGCGTGACGTCACGAGGTAACAGGAGGCTGCCGATCCACGCTTGCACTGAAATCCGAGGTGAGAAATTCTCATGGTGGTGGTTGTTGTTGTTTACCAAGGTAGAGCCTCTCTCTCTCGTAGGGATGTCAGTTGAGTAGCAGCGAGCATGGGAATCGATGTCCAGGTTGGAACTTTACAACGCGGGGCCTAGCCACGCGGGGCCTTGCCTCCTGCCCTCGCCTGATTGCATTCAATTTTCGATTTAAAGCTTTCGTGACTGCAATGATTCATCTTCTTTGGTTCTTTCGGTAAAGTCACGTAGAATGATAATAAAATAATAAATTGATAAAATAAAATAACACAATAATATTCTCACGACGTTTCGGCCACAACACAAGCGGCCTTCATCAGGTGAAGGGGGCGAGACTGTCTGGTAGGACAGCGCTGGAGTGAAAGAGCCACGAAAGAGCCACGTTCAGATACGGCCTTTAAGCCTGGTGCTGAAATTTGAGGCTTAAAGGCCGTATCTGAACGTGGCTCTTTCACTCCAGCGCTGTCCTACCAGACAGTCTCGCCCCCTTCACCTGATGAAGACCGCTTGTGTTGTGGCCGAAACGTCGTGAGAATATTGTGTTATTTTATTTTATCAATTTATTATTTTATTATCATTCTACGTGACTTTACCGAAAGAACCAAAGAAGATGATTGCATTCACTTTCATTATCTCGCTTAAGTTTAATTTGTCTTCACCCGGCTCGCCACTTTGTAACTTTGTTTTATTGTAAATATTCACGCAGTTTTTATTTTCGTTCTTTTGTTACCAGGCCAAGCCCGCTTGAGCTGCTATACCGCTCTTGTTATCAGAAGCGACCTGCCCACAACAACACAAGGTGAGGCTTTGTCAACGTGTGTGAATGTTTTGACTTACAACTTTGGTGACTGCAGGCATTAATATTCTTGGTTCTTTCGGTAAAGTCACGTAGATAGAAAATAAAATAATAAAAATAAATGAAAAATAAAAATTTTAAAATAAAGCAAAAAAACCCACGACGTTTCGATCGCAACACAAGTGGTCTTTATCTTATTAAATTTAATCTGTTATTTTTATTTTCTATCTACGTGACTTTACTGAAAGAACCAACAATACGTGCGTCAATGTATCTATCGGTCAAAGACGCTAAGCGCGTGCCGCTGTTGACTCTGAATGTGTGGAGGGGAACACCTTCACCACGGGGAGAGAGAGACAGAGACACGGATAGCCTCGGCTATGTTGATTGATCCTCGATTCATTACTTGGTGGAGTGAGGAAGAATTAATGCTGAGCAGATGAAGGTAGCCAGGCATGGTTCTGGTCACACCGCCACCTGTTTACTCATGGCAGTGTGTGACAGTGTCAAGTTTGTGTTTGCAGTAAAGTCTATTAACTATTGCACACGGAGGTTATATCAAAACAATAATTTATTTTTGTTTTCCTCTGGGACTCTTTATAAGAATGGAAACAGGAGGTGAACACAGCACACACATGCAGCTGAAGTCGGAACTGTTCATCCCAGCATTCAAGGACATCTGAGCCTGGATTCACACCTCTAACTTGCGATTGAACATTCATTTCTGCATTTCTGCATAACACAAATAGTATTGTTTTCAACACCCTTTGCTATGTCAGCTGAATTTAGCTCTCATAAATATTCATTTTGTAGTCAGACAGCCGAAATTGTGTGCTCGGAGTTTTGAGTTAACATTCATCTTGGAAGATATGAATGCTTCCAGGCATATTTATGACATTTGCCCTTTCATTGTGTGCCATAACAGCCCGTGGAGAGAAACCCTTCAGGTGCACTCTGTGCGAGAAGGCATTTGCACGTTCATCAAATCTGATGAATTTGAGAAAATTTTTCACTACATCATGAATATATTAATAAGTATAGACGTGTAAGTCACGTGTGCATTCCTCTGTGCCTGACGTGTAGATGGTGTGGATATGGCTCCCTATTGCTCAACCACGTTATGTATGCTGATGATTTGGTAATAGCTGCTCAGTCAGAGGAGGAGTTGGAGACGCTGCTGCTGGGACTGGAGCGTGCCACTAAGAGGTGGGGCCTTACCATCAGCCCCACCAAAACTAAGCACCTGCCTGGGTATTTTGTACCATCGGACACTATCACCCCCACAACTCCCAATCGGTGATGGGGCAGTTGTGGAGAGAGTGGAGAGTTTCCCATACCTGGGCAGTGTGCTTATGACTGGCTCCAGTTTAACAGCAGAGGTCTCACTCCGAATCAGTCGCGCGGCAATATCTTTTCATCGGTTGCGTAACACTGTGTGGAAGCTACCTGGTCTGTCGCTCCGCACTAAGCTTCAGGTCTTCTCGGCCACGGTCATTCCCTCCCTTCTCTACGCTTGCGAAACGTGGACCCCCCTAATGGAACACCTTCGCCGGTTAGAAACATTTAGGCTGGCCTGCCTGCGATCCATCCTGGGTTTAACCAGACTGGATTGTGTGAGGAGCTCACAAATCCTTGAAAGATCTGGGCAAGGTCCCATCGGTGAGCTCCTCCGGCGGGCAAGGCTGCGATGGCTGGGTCATGTAGCCCGCATGCCCAGCCACTGCATGCCGAAACAGCTTCTGTTCGGCCGGATTGAGGGGGCTAAGCGGGCGCGGCACGGGCTAGAGAAGAGATGGAGTGATGTGGTACAGGAGGACGTGGAGCTGAGTGGACTTGCCGATGACCGGTACCAGCGGTGTCAAGATCGGCCTCTGTGGAGGAGGCTCGTGAAGGACGCTACTGGGCAGTTGGAGGCAGTCGCCCTCCAACAACAACGGAGGGCGGAGGAGCGACGCTCACAACAACGAGCGGAGCGCCGGGTGGCTAAAGCACAGCGGGTTGACACAGTAGGGGGCACAGGTGGTGCATCAGCCAGTCATCTCAGTCAGTCGACCCGTGGCACCTGGGTCTGCCCCGTGACCTCTTGCCAGCGGGCGTTCGACACTTCACGTGGCCTCAGGGTGCACATAGCCTGGCACAAGCGTCGTGGTGACGTCACCGCCACTTAGTGGCGAATGGCGGTTGTTGTTGTTGTGTGTGTCTGTGTGCGTGTCTCTGTGTGCGTGTCTCTGTGTGTGTGTCTCTGTTGCCTGTGTGCGTGTCTCTGTGTGTGTCTTTGTTGCCTGTGTGTGTGTCTCTGTGCGCGTGTCTCTGTGTGTGTCTCTGTGTGTGTTTCTGTGTGTGTGTTTCTGTGTGCGTGTCTCTGTGTGTGTGTTTCTGCGCGCCTGATGTCTGCGTGTGTGTCTCTGTGTGTGTCTCTGTGTATGTGTCTCTGTGTGCGTGTCTCTGTGTGTGTGTCTCTGTGTGTGTGTCTCTGTGTGTGTGTCTCTGTGTGTGTGTCTCTGTGTGCGCGCCTCTGTGCGAGTGTCTCTGTGTGCGTGTTTTTGCGCGCCTGATGTATGCTTGTGTGCAGTCTCGGCCCGAGTCATGATTCCCATCGGAGCCCTGACCTCCTCCTTCTCATTGGAGGGTCACCAGGACCTCAAGATCCTTCAGCCCTGGTGGGACGTGTTGTGCGACATGCTCTCCGTGCCCATGTTCATGATCGGCATCTTTGCCGTGATGCTGCAGGTGCGTCGTTCCAACAACGCTCCAGAGAGCCCCCCCACGCACATTCATCAATGTCGCCGCCTTGCTCATGGATATTGTATAACATCGCGCCACGGTGGCCGGGAGATATTGACGACCTCGCCTGGTATGTAGGAGGTCACAGGTTCCATCCCCGACCCCTGCTGCATATTCGGACTCTGCGTATGTCTCATCAGCACGGTGGCCGCGAGATGTTTACTACCTCGGCTGGCACGCAGGAGGTCGTGGGTTCCAACTCTGCGTGCGAGCTAACTCAAAGAGAGCGAATCTTGGGTCGATATGGGTTGCCCCCCCCCCCCGTACACACCGGAAATCGCGCAAAGTGAACCACCTGCGTGGAGCGGCGTCCTCCAGGAGACCACACGGCGTCACGTGACCATGACGACCGCTCGTCATGGTCACGCGGTACCCACTTCCCCCGCCTCTGCCCAGAACATGAACGAGCGCATCCTGTGTGTGCCGGTGCCGAGCGGCTTCGACGTGGATCTGAAGGAGTGGAACGAGACCGTGCTGAGGGACCTCGTGGCCAACCCCAGGGCCCACAGGGTGAGTGAGGGTCCCCCTCGGGCCGGCTCGGCACCACCGTGCAGGGGGGGAACCGCTGGTTGCCAGCGGAAAGGCCGGCTGCGCCACCGACAGTTGCCCGAGGAATAGTGTCATGTATAGTGTAGTGTATAGTGTAATGTATAGTTCATAATAAAGGTTTTTGGGTTAGATCGCGTTTATTTATAAATGTGTCGTAACCCTCCACCACCCGACACGGCCAATCAGCAAAAAAAAAGTGTCACGTTGACAAAAGACAAATAATTCACTACTTTAGCCCACCGGTGTGTTGAAGAGTGAATCCACATTTACAGTTTGAGTACTGTGACGTTTCGCTGGTAGAGCTAATATTTACTTTTGGAACTTTGCTATTCTCAATTATTTTAGCAACCTCATGTCTAGTTATCTCTGCCTCATTATGTGGAAGGAGTCTAACTGCTGATTCTTACTCAGCAATTATCTCATCCACTGGAATTGTGCGTGGGGTAACGGCAAAAGCCTTAAGAGAGCTGCGTGTAAATAAGGATATCCAAATCCTAGCAGCTGATAAAGGCCGCACTACTGTAGTGATGTCACGAGCCGATTATGATAATAAAATTAGAAATTTACTAGAGGAAAGTACTTACATTAAAATTAAACGAGATCCAACTAATACTTTAGAACGTAAGACCACTGCAATAATTGCAAATTCATTAATCCCTAAAAATGAGCAATACCTAATTAAGCCAAGGGCCTCAAAACCACCTAGACTCTATGGGCTACCAAAGATTCATAAAATCGGCATCCCATTACGACCCATAGTCAGTACAATTGGCTCTGCCACATATCAATTAGCAAAATATATAACCAAACAAATACAGCCCTACATCGGTAAGACATCTTCATTCATAAAAAATTCAGAACATCTTGTGAATGTGATTAAAGATATTAAACTTACTCCTGATGATATTCTGGTAAGTTTTGATGTGATTTCTCTATTCACTAAGGTTCCAGTGGACGAATCGCTTAAATTACTTGATACACTAGTAAAGAAAACCGGTTTACCAAAAGATATTCCGAAACTTGCTGGCCATTGTTTAAATAACACTTACTTCTTATGGAGAGGGGATTTCTTTAAACAAAAAGAAGGAGCAGCAATGGGTTCTCCTTTATCCCCTGCTATAGCAAATTTGTACATGGAAAACTTTGAAATAAGAGCACTTGCCTCGAGCACATTAAAACCATCCTTTTGGTTTAGATATGTGGATGACACTTTGGTTGTCTGGCCACATGGTAAAGATACACTTAATGATTTTCTAAATCATCTCAATGCACAAAACCCGGCCATCCAGTTCACCATGGAAATGGAGGTGAATAACACACTCCCATTCCTAGATATTTTGCTTGGACATGGCCTAAACGGTAAAATAACACACAGCGTTTACAGAAAGCAAACGCACACTGATGCCTATCTGAATGCAGAATCACATCATCATCCAGCTCAGAAATCCTCTCTTATCAAGACGCTCATACATCGGGCTAAAACAGTGTCAGATGGTGAGAGTCTAGTGAGAGAGATTAAACACGTTAAAGACGCACTACGACAGAATGGCTACAATAATGCTCAAATTAACAGAGCATTGAATGCCAAATCACGATCGCAAAGCAATACTGCTGAAAGCGACCAGATTGTTAAAACAATAAAAATTCCATATATCTCAGGAGTAACTGACAAATTAGCCCGTGTTTTGCAAAAGCAAAACATTACAGTAAGATTTGGCACAGTACACAATATTCAAAAACTAGTATCTTGCACTAAAGACGCATTACCTAAACTATCAACAGAAGGTGTATATCGGATTAATTGTTCATGTGGCAGCTGCTACATTGGGCAGACGGGACGTAACATCAGCGTAAGACTAAAAGAACATCAGAGAAATATTAAATTATCTCAAACACAACTGTCGGCAGTGGCAGAACATGCTTGTCAACAAGGACACTCAATTGATTTTGACAATGTTGCAGTGGTGTGTAAAACTAATTATTACTGGCAAAGACTAATTAGAGAATCCATTGAAATTGAGAGGAACAAGAATAACTTTAATCGCTCTGACAGCTACCGGCTTAGTGCGGCCTGGAAGCGTATTATTAAATAATACACATTACATTTTGATTTAAAGAATTACTAATCTACAAACTCATTACTAATCATAACCAATGACTGATTACTAATCGATTATATAATTACAATACCCCCCCCCTCCGCCTCTAATCACTGCACCTGATATGAGTTAAGTAATGACGTCATCCTGCTGCTCTATATAAAACCGGGAGCAAGCGAGGGCTTTACCATTCTGGCGAATTGCCCGATGATGCTGGATGTATTTACCAGCGAAACGTCGTACTCAATCTGTAAATGTGGATTCACTCTTCAACACACCGGTGGGCTAAAGTAGTGAATTATTTGTCTTTTGTCAACGTGACACTTTTTTTTGCTGATTGGCCGTGTCGGGTGGTGGAGGGTTACGACACATTAAAATAAACGCGATCTAACCCAAAAACCTTTATTAAGAATAATATTGGTCGCGAAAGCCTACGTGTTAAACTGTAATGTATAGTGTCTATAGTAGTGTAGTGTATAGTGTAATGTATAGTGCAGTGTATATTGTAATGTACATTATAGTGTAATGTATAGTGTAGTGTAATGTATAACGTGTGGTGTAATGTATAGTGTAGTGTAATGTATAGTGTAATGTATAGTGTAGTGTATAGTGTAGTGTAATGTATAGTGTAATGTATAGTGTAGTGAATACTATAATGTGGTGTGTAGTGTATAGTGTAATGTATAGTGTAGTGTAATATATAGTGTAGTGTATAGTGTAATGTATAGTGTAGTGTATAGTATAACGTGTGGTGTGTAGTGTATAGTGTATAGTGTAATGTATAGTGTAGTGTATAGTAGTGTAGTGTATAGTGTAATTTATAGTGTAGTGTATATTGTAATGTACGTGATAGTGTAATGTATAGTGTAATATATAGTGTAGTGTATAGTGTAGTGTATAGTGTAATATCCTAGTACAGCACACCAGTGTGTTGGAGAGCAAAGCCACAACATTGACGATCTTGAGTACGGTGACATTTTGCCTGTAATTACAACCGGCATCATCAGGCGAAAGCCAGATTTGAGCCAGCTCTGTCACCCTGCAAGGGAGGGGCATGCGATATCACCGCCACGCCAGTTCACTTTGCCCTTCTGCGTGCGTTCCCACACTCGCCCAGACTGGCTTCGACCAGTACCAGTACCGGTTGATCAACCAGTTCTGCTACGACAACGCGGTGCTGTGGATCAGCAAGTACTTCCCGCACCTCGTGGTGCTGCACACGCTCGTCCTGACGGCCACCAGAAACTTCTGGTTCAGGTTCCCGGAGACGAGCTCCAAGATTGAGCACTTTGTGTCCGTGCTGGGCAAGTGCATGGATTCGCAGTGGACCACGCACGCCGTCCACGAGGCCGCGCTTGATGGGGTGGCAACAACGGCGGCGGCGTTGCGGCCGTCGCTGCCCGCCACGGCGGGGAGCTGCAGGTCAGAAGGGGGCTGACGGAGAGACGGCCCACGGCTCCTTCCTGGTTATTATTATCCCCTCTCTTGCCTTTGTCATTCCTTCCCCCCTTAAGTAAAAAAAACCTAAAAAGTTCCCCTTTCTCCCTGCAGGGGGACCCCGCGTGGGTTTGGGGCAGCGAGCCCGTTCACACATATCTCTATCCCCCTGCTTTTCATAACCGGTTTGGCTTACGGTTGGCGGTGTGCGTGTGTGTGTACGTGTGTGTGACGTGTGTGTGGGGAGCGGTAGTATAGCGGTTAGCGCGCTGCTGTGGTATGAACCTGGCGACCCGGGTTCAATTCCCGCTCACGGCTAACACCAGTGACGATTATCTGAACCGGTCCTGGGCCTCCCCTAGGTCGACTCAGCCTCAAATGAGTACCTGGTGTGGTGAATAAAAACATTGCCACTGCGGAGACAAAGGCGGTCGGGCGTCGTGCTGGCTGCCCACCCCCTCGTATACCGTTCCAGCCTTCATAGGTGCTCGCTAACAGCACTTGCCCCTACAGTCTGTTAAGGCTATACGGGGGATCTTTGTTTTGTTTTTGTGGGGAGCGGTAGTGAAGCGGTTAGCGACCTGCGCTATGAACCCGGCGACCCAGGTTCGATTCCCGCTCACGGCCAAGACCAGCGACGATTATCTGAACCAGTTCTGGGCCTCCCCTAGGTCGACTCGGTCTCAAATGAGTACCTGGTAAACATCGCCACTGGGGAGACAAAGGCGACCAGGCGTGGTGCTGGCCACCCACCCCCTCTTGTACAATTCCAGCCTTCATAAGTGCTCGCTAACAGCACTTGCCCCTACAGTCTGTTAAGGCTATACAGGGGATCTTTGTGTGCGTGTGTATGTGCGTAATGATGTGGGTGTCTGTGAGTCTGTATGGGTCTTTGTGGGTCTCTACGGGTCTCTGTGAGTCTCGATGGGTCTCTGCGGGTATCTGTGAGTCTCTATGGGTCTCTGTGGGTCTCTATGGGTCTCTGTGGGTCTCTGTGGGTCTCTGTGAGTCTCTATGGGTCTCTGAGTCTCTAAGGATCTCTGTGAGTCTCCATGGGTCTCTGTGAGTCTCTATGGGTCTCATTGAGTCTCTATGGGTCGCTGAGTCTCTATGGGTCTCTGTGGGTCTCTGCGGGTCTCTGTGAGTCTCTATGGGTCTCTGAGTCTCTAAGGGTCTCTGTGAGTCTCTATGGGTCTCTGTGCTTCTCTGCGTCATGACGCGTTGCCCGATGTCCACGCAATCCCACGTACGCAGCGACCCGAGATCCGGCGAAATCCCCATGGAGAAGCTGCCTCCTGAGTCTCCGCCGGGACCGCCCCGGCCCTCCGTCCAGTTTGTCGACCCCGGCGAGCCCGCACCACCCGACCGGTCCCCCCCGGGGCAGAGCGAGGACCGGCGGACGCCATCGGATGATCGCATCCTGGACAAGAAGGAGGGCGAGCAGGCTAAGGCTCTCTTCGAGAAGGTGAAGAAACTCCGCGCTCACACGGAGGCGGGCGGCGGGCTCCACAGGATATACGTGTTGCAGACGGCGGCCCGCTTGCTGCAGGCGCTGGTGGTGCTCGCGTACACCGGCTACGCCTGCCCCAATATGCGCTACCACATCCACTGCGTGGAAGGCGAGTACATCACGGGCTACGGGAACTTCTACTGCGTCCACGGGCTGTGGCGCATCTTCCGCATGATGTGGATGGCCTACGCGACCACGATGTGCGTTTACGCGCTCACCTGTGCCTACGTCGTCTACTGGGTGGTGACCTGCAGGTGAGAGGGGGGGGGGGGGCGGCGGTGCTGCCGCAGAGCGGTTGTGTGGCACCGGATCGCCGTCCGGCAGCCTTCTGGCTTTGGCCTACGGGCTTTTCGGCGATCGTGGAGACGCGGTTAGCGCGGACGGCGACACTGCTACGAAGATCTAAACGTAACGTTTTACTAGTGGCTTCGTGGAAGATCTTCCGCGTCGGGACGAGGGTCGACGGGCGCTGAGTTCTCTGTGCTGGGGGGTGGGGGGGGGGCGCTGACACTGCAGGCTCAAGGAGTACAGCTTCGCGGAGACGCGCCAGGAGACGGGGGTGGACGACATTCCGGACGTACGCAACGACTTCGCCTTCCTCCTGCACCTAGTGGACAAGTACGACCCCTGCTACGCATCCAAGTTCTCCGTCTTCCTGTCCGAGGTGAGGAGAAGCCGCTCGCAGAGCACGCTGTGCGCTTCACGCACGCCGTACACTGGACGGAGCCGACCGAGCTGATCGGAGATGCGGGGTTAGGACAACAAACTGTGGGTCTCTGTGTGGTGAGCGTGGTGCTGGCCACCCACCCCCTCGTGTGCCGTTCTGGCCCGGCCTGCATCGGTGCTCGCTAACAGCACTTGCCCCAACAGTCCATCGAGGCTATACGGGGGGATGTTGAGTCTTTGGGTCTCTGAGTCTATGGGCCGTGTTAGTCTATGTGTAATGACAGGGTGTCACCTGTCGGCCTGGAGGGGTAATCGCAGTTATGGGCAAGTTTTGTAATGACTAATTATAAGGGGGGGGGGGGGGTGCGTATCGGTGGTAAAGGTCAAAGGCTGAGTCAGACCGCAAGCTCCGGGAACCTGCTTGAAGATTCTGGAAGGGGGCGTGGCCGGAGGCGGGGCTTGGCCGCACCGGGGTGTACATGAGGGGGTCCTGAGTCCTGGCTGCGTCGCCGCTCGCCGTTATCTCTTTTTGCCGTCCTGCCACGTCGTCGATCTTCTGCAGGGCTCTCATCGTCGCCGTCGCTGCGCTAAGTCAAGTAACTGTGTAGTTGGACGCCGACGATGGGGTTGTGTAGCTACGTAGAGACGTTTACATATACATATCGTCCAGTGTGAGAATAAATAAGAAGGCCTCTACGCGATGTGTCTCGGAAGTTGCTCACTACATATGTATAACATGGGGCGGTACGGCTCATTGGGCCCTCACTGCTGAAACAAATAAAATCCATCCACGCTTGGCTGCTGGTGCTGTTGCTGCTGCTGCTGCAGGTGAGCGAAAATAAGCTGAGGCAGGTCAACGTGGATCAAGTGTGGACCCTGTCGCATCTGACGGGGCTGCTGGAGATCAACGCGCAGGGCGAGAGCGAGCTACGCCTCTGTAAGCTGGCAGCGGTGCCAGTGGACACATACCGCCTCACTCAGATACAGGTGCCCGTGGACACACCCATGCACCCACCCACCCACCCACCTGCTCACTCACCCACCAATTCACTCACCCAGACACCCACTTACCCACCAACTCGCCCACACACCCACCCAACCACTCTCGCACACAACCACCCACTTGCTCACTCACCCACTCGCTTGCCAACACACCCACCCACGCACAACAACAACAACCGCCATTCGCCACTAAGTGGCGGTGACGTCACCACGACGCTTGTGCCAGGCTATGTGCACCGTGAGGCCACGTGAAGTGTCGAACGCCCGCTGGCAGGAGGTCACTGGGCAGACCCAGGTGCCACGGGTCGACTGACTGAGATGACTGGCTGATGCACCACCTGTGCCCCCTACTGTGCCAACCTGCTGTGCTTTAGCCACCCGGCGCTCCGCTCGTTGTTCTGAGCGTCGCTCCTCCGCCCTCCGTTGTTGTTGGAGGGCGACTGCCTCCAACTGCCCAGTAGCATCCTTCACGAGCCTCCTCCACAGAGGCCGATCTTGACACCGCTGGTACCAGTCATCGGCAAGTCCACTCAGCTCCACGTCCTCCTGTACCACATCGCTCCATCTCTTCTCTAGCCCGTGCCGCGCCCGCTTAGCCCCCTCAATCCGGCCAAACAAAAGCTGTTTCGGCATGCGGTGGCTGGGCATGCGGGCTACATGACCCAGCCATCGCAGCCTTGCCTGCCGGAGGAGCTCACCGATGGGACCCTGCCCAGATCTTTCAAGGATTTGTGAGCTCCTCACACAATCCAGTCTGGTTAAACCCAGGATGGATCGTAGGCAGGCCAGCCTAAATGTTTCTAACCGGCGAAGATGTTCCATTAGGGGGGTCCACGTTTCGCAAGCGTAGAGAAGGGAGGGAATGACCGTGGCCGAGAAGACCTGAAGCTTAGTGCGGAGCGACAGACCAGGTAGCTTCCACACAGCGTTACGCAACCGATGAAAAGATATTGCCGCTCGACTGATTCGGAGTGAGACCTCTGCTGTTAAACTGGAGCCAGTCATAAGCACACTGCCCAGGTATGGGAAACTCTCCACTCTCTCCACAACTGCCCCATCACCGATTGGGAGTTGTGGGGGTGGAGTGTCCGATGGTACAAAATACCCAGGCAGGTGCTTAGTTTTGGTGGGGCTGATGGTAAGGCCCCACCTCTTAGTGGCACGCTCCAGTCTCAGCAGCAGCGTCTCCAACTCCTCCTCTGACTGAGCAGCTATTACCAAATCATCAGCATACATAACGTGGTTGAGCAATAGGGAGCCATCCCTTGACCGCACCCGGGCATCGATTAGCCTCCCATTATATCTGTACCATATAGAGATTCCCCCGGTACAGCTATTGAAGGCTTCACGAACTACGTGGTCAAAATAGATGTTAAATAATGTGGGAGCCAGAGGACATCCCTGTCGCACCCCAAGGTGTACAGGGAATGGCTCTGACTCCCGGCCACGTAGTTTTACCCGAGCCCGCTCACCATCATGAAGGTCCTTAATGATCGTGAGCAGAGGGTCAGGTACTCCAAAAGCACGAAGAACGACCCAGAGCCCAGGCCTACTGATGGTATCATAGGCCTTGACCAGGTCAATAAAGCAGAGATGTAGGTCTTGTTGGAATTCCCTACACCTCTGCTGTAGCAGACGGACAGAAAATATTGCATCTGTGCAGGACCGCCCTTTCCTGAAACCGCATTGGGGCTCCACAAGCCTCTCCTCAGCGTGCCTGGCAAGGCGATGCTGAATAATCCTTGCCAGGACCTTTCCCGGCACACTGAGGAGTGAGATGCCCCTGTAGTTGTTACAGTCCGTGCGGTCCCCCTTATTAAAAAGGGGGACCACCAGGGCATCCTTCCAATCCTGCGGAACCCGTCCAGTGGTCCAGACTGTTGTTATGATGTCATATAGGGCAGTCTGTGCACAAACGCCACCCTCCCTCAGCATTTCGCTTGGGAGATCATCTCTGCCCGCTGCCTTTCCTGGTCTCAGACTCCGGATCGCCTTCAATACTTCCTCAGCAGATGGCACCTCAGCCAGCCACTCACAGGGGGTGACTTCTTCCAATATTTGAGGCACCGCAGCCTCAGCAGGGTCATCCTCACTTTGTGCCACGATGTTTTCCTGGCTGAGGGATTTTCCCTCCCCCAGGACCTCACAGAAATGCTCAGCAAATCTGCGAACCTGTTCCTGGGGGTCGGAGATTGGATCACCGTTTTTTCCCCTAATGATGGTAATAGGTGTGGCGCTGCAGGTTACTTTTTTGATGGAGTTAAATAGAGATTTGTGATCACGGGCCACTGAGGCAGACTCCATCTCCTCAGCAACCCGCGACCACCACCCATCCTTGCAGCGCCTCACGGCTCTCCGAACCTCCGAGCGAAGGCTGCGGTAAGCCTCCTCATTCTCTGACGTGGGATTCTGTAGCCGATGACAGTGGGCCTGTCGCTTTTTCTCAACCATCCTGAACACCTCCTCTGTCAGCCAGGGTCTCTGGGGAGGTCTGGACCGCGTACCCAAAGCAGCCATTGCAGCTGCATGAGTCACAGTCCTAAACCTCGCCCATTTACCCTCGACATCAGGAGGAGTCGGGGACGATGCCAATCCCAGCCGCAAGCGATGATGAAATTCTTGCTTGCAACTTTCATCAGATAACTGAGACCAGGCCACTTTATGTTGGAATGGGGTCCTGGGTGTACACCCACCACCGGAGTGGAAGAATGGCAGGCGCATCTTACAGATGACTAGTCGATGGTCAGAGGGCAGATCAGCTCCACGGTAGGTCCTGGTGTCAAGGACATGGGCTCGCATTCGCTGGTCCGTCACTATGTAGTCCAGCAGATGTTCTTGCTTGGACCCGGCATACATCCATGATGTTGTGTGGATGCGCCGATGCCGGAACAGCGTGTTGGTAATTACAAGCCCATGGGCTGCACAAAAATCTAGCAGCCTCCTACCGTTGTTATTGAGCTGATCTGGCCCATGCCCTCCAATCACTCCAGACCAGGTGCCAGTATCATGACCAACTCGGGCATTGAAGTCACCCAACATGATGACTCTATCTCGAGGGGCCACTTTAGCCAGCACCTGTGACAGGAGGTCATAGAAGGCATCTGACTCATCGGCTTTGCCTGCATCCCTCCACGGATGTTCATCTTCGGTGGGGGCATAAGTAACCACGAACACCATTCCTCGCCTCCGGTTGATGGGAAGGCGAGCCCAAAGTAGCCTGGGGCTTACAGCTTCCCACACCTCACCGCCACGCTCCCACGCCCCCTTCATTCTTTTGTTCAAAAGAAGACCCACACCCTGTTGTTTGGCAGTCTGCTGCCCCGAGTAGAGGACTGTCCACCCCTCATGGTGGCAGGAGCCAGAGCCGGTCCACCGGACCTCCTGAATGCCGCATAGATCCAGGCGGTACCGGTCCAGCTCCCGACAGAGGAGTGGCAGCCTCTCCTCTGCAGTGAGCGTTCGAACATTCCACGTGGCCACCCGTAGTGGCTTTTCGTTGTTTCTGGAGTAGCCCCGAGGGTAGGTATTTAATCTCCTGGCTCCGCCAATTGGGGTTTGGCCAGGAGACGTCATAGACGCCTGGCCCCCCGGGGCCTCCGGCACAAGCTTATTAGTTACATATTTCAGTTTAATTCGTGGTTTCGTGGTAATTAATTGAAGGTGGAGGGGTTACCAGCCCCTCGCACCCGTCCAGAGCCCCTGTTTAGCCCCTGTGGTGGACACATATGCCATGAGGGGAGGAGCCAATCAAAATTGGATCTCCCCCCACAGCACTGTCCATGACAGAGTTGCCCGTCCGGCACCGCGAGGAGGTAGGGGGTTGTTTTGCCGGACCACACACCCACCCACACACCCACTCACTCACTCACCAACCCACTCACCCACACACCCACTCACTCACCCATACACCCACCAACTCACACACCCACTGACCCACCAACTCACCCACACACCCATCCAACCACTCGCGCACACACCCACCCACTTGCTCACTCACCCACTCACTCGCCAATACACCCACCCACGCACACACCCACCCACACACCCACTCACTCACTAACCCACTCACCCACACACCCATCCACTCACCCATACACCCACCAACTCACACACCCACTCACCCACCAACTCACTCACCCACACATCCACTCGTCTACCAACTCACCCACTCGCCCAACCAACTCACCCACATACCCACTGACCCACACACCCACTCACCCACTCACCCACCAACTCACTCACCCTCATACCCAATCCCCCACCGAAGGTGCTGACGCTGGACTCGATGCACGGGGTGACGCTGGGGGCGGCGGTGGTGCAGTTGGTGAACCTGCACCAACTCCGGCTGCTGAACTGCACCGTGAGCGTCGACAATCGCGCACTCGCCTTCCTCAGTGAGGAGCTGCACCAGTTGGAGGTGCGTGGGTGGGTGGATGGGCGGGCGGGCGCGAGGGTGGGTCGGTCGGAGCGGTCCATTCGGCTCCACTGACCCGGCCGTGACATCACCAAAAAGTCACCTCCCCCACCAAATGTATTTAAGTCGCAGTGTCGGGGACCGATATTCACCGTTGCCGTTCGCGGCGTCCGCCCCCCCCCCCCGCGCCCTCTTGCAGGTGAAGTTTGCGGTCAAGGCGGAGGTCCCGGGCTGGCTGCGTGAAATGCGCCACCTGGAGGAGCTGTTCCTGGAGGGGCCCCTGACGCCCCCGCGCTCCTTAAGCCGCTGGGCGGCCTCAGGCGCCTGCGGGGCCTGCGCCTGATGACAAGCGTCGCCCGCCTCCCGCCCGGCCTGGCCGCCGTCGCTGGCGGCGGCCTGCGCGCGTTCGCCCTCGACAACGGCGGCGTGCGCCTCGAGTCGCCGGCGCCCCTGAGCAAGCTGCGCGGCTTGGAGACGCTGCGGCTGACACGCTGCGGCCTGGAGCCCGCCGAGCTTCCGCGGCCCCTGCTGGCGCTGGGACGCTTGAGCGACCTCGACCTGTCCCGCAACGGCCTCCGCTCGCTGGGCGACGGCGATGACGCGTCGCTGCCGGCGGCCGCCTGGGAGCGCCTCGCCGTCCTGCGCCTTTCGGACAACGCCCTCGTGAGCATCCCACGGTTCGCGGCGGGGGCGGGGTCGCCGGCCCTGCGCTCGCTCTTCCTCGACGGGAATCTCATCGAGGGCGAGCTGCCCGCGGGGCTGCTCCGCCTGCACGGCCTGCGCGTCCTCGACCTGAGCCGCAACGCCATCGCTGCCCTGCCGCCCGACATGTGGCTGCTGACTCAGCTGAGCACCCTCCTTCTGTCGGGCAACGCCCTGCGGCGTCTGCCCGATGAGTTGTTCCGGTGCGAGGGATTGCGGACGCTGGCGCTCGCCAACAACGAGCTGTGCGAACTCAGCGGCCTGGTGGGGAGGCTGAGGAGGCTGCGCAGGTTGGAGCTGGTGGGGAACCGGCTGACGGAGCTGCCGGCCGAGCTGGGGGAGTGCGCGGAGCTGAGGCGCAGGGGGCTGGTGGTGGAGGAAGAGCTCTTCGAGTCGCTGCCCGCGCGGGTGAAGGAGGCGATGCGGGGCGAGCCCAGCAGAACGACGCAGAGCCCCTCTGGAAGCCGGGAGAGAAACGCAAGAAACTGGGAGGGAACCCCAAGACACTGAGATGCTTTTACCAGTAATTACAACCACGACCTCCTGTATATTAGGTAAGGTAGTTAACGTCTCAATTACCAAGGCGTAGACACCAATGAAGGTCCAGACGACCACCGGACTGAGTTTGGGCCGAGTGGGTCGCACACGTCCAGTGAGTCTAGGGCGGGCCTAATAATACACGGTCTTGTGTCTGTGTTTTATTGATCGAACAGTTGGTTCATGTAGCCGCAAACTACAGTTATGCGCATTGAATAATCCGTGGCTGAAAGTCACGTGAAGTAGCTTGTCTGATAATTTGTATAATCTCCCCCTGTTATATCTCCCCCTATTCTACAGTGAGAGTGAGTGGAGTTTGTATGATTAGGGGTTGACAGGTCTGGGTGTAGGCACTGAATAGGGATTGGCAGGTCTGGGTGTAGGCACTGATAAGGGGTTGACAGGTCTGGGTTTAGGCATTGATTAGAGATTGACAGATCTGGGTGTAGGCATTGATTAGAGATTGACGGACTGGGTGTAGGCATTGATTATAGATTGACAGGTCTGGGTGTAGGCACTGATAAGGGGTTGACAGGTCTGGGTGTAGGCATTGATTAGAGATTGACAGGTCTGGGTGTAGGCATTGATTAGAGATTGACAGGTCTGGGTGTAGGCATTGATTAGAGATTGACAGGTCTGGGTGTAGGCACTGATAAGGGGTTGACAGGTCTGGGTGTAGCCATTGATTAGAGATTGACCGGTCTGGGTGTAGGCATTGATAGGGGGTTGACAGGTCTGAGTGTAGTCACTGATAAGGGGTTGACAAAACCTGTATTAGGGGAAGCCACCGTTGACCAATTTGGACCCCCCGTTTTTTGTTTTTCTCCGTTGGCTCCAAGCGCTTGATCATAGCCCCCAGCTTTTAAGGGCGGTCTGTGAATCGCTTCTTCTCGCCGCTTCCGCCGGGATGCTCGTGAGCGTGAATGCAAACATTAAAACGTTTCCCCGTCTTGACCGGGCTGTCTTTGGTTGCTACGTCCTGTTGATTTCGTTGCCTTGGGTGTTCTGATTGTCCCTGCGAGGCCATGCCGCCAGGACCCTCCTTGAAGAGACGCGCGGCCAAAGGAGATGCTGATACACATGGACCCAGAGCTGGAAACCCAGCATCTCGATGTCTCCGTCTTAACCATTGCGAATCCCCAGAGAGACACAGCCATTATTAATCCACTGAGAAAGAGAGAGCTATTATGAATCCCCTGAGAGAGAGAGAGAACCATTATGAATCCTCTGTGTGTCAGTGTGTGTCAGTTTGTGTGTGTGATTTAATCCCATCTGTAAAGGATGTGATTCCTGACATGCAATACCCTGTTGTCTAGAAACGGAGTCATGGTTGTGGCAGCAGTTACATTGGGGAAACGAAATGACATGTCTCGGACCGTGTTCGTGAACACAAGGCAGATCTGAAACACGGTAGGACCAATACCTCTGCCATTGCCGATCATTGTTTTAACGCTGTGGGCTCACGAAATTGATTTTTCCAAGACGGAGTTACTCTGCAAACCTACCGGCTACCTTCAGAGATTTGCTCATGAAGCCATCCAGATATATAAACACAGACAACTTCAACCGAGATGGGTGCAAACTGAGCAATCATTGGAAGAACGTTATTAACCAAGTAAATTCTTAACTGACTGTGATGTTTCCCTCCTACCAGCCTATGTCAGCTGTTATTCCGACTCTCTGTGTGTCTCTCATCATGTGTACCTCTTGCTCTTAGGGGTTTTTGTTCCTGTTGCCCGGCTCTCTGACATTGGGCCGTCTCACGTTGACATGCTAATCTCCCACATTTACATTTATGTACAAATTCCTTCTCTAGCTCCACCCACTTATCAGTGGGTTGGGCCCACCAATATCCTATATAACCTCTTGTTGCAGCGGCTCTTTCTCCTACGTCAGCAGTCCTCCTGTGTTTGTTTCACACCTGAAGATGGTCGCTTGTGTTGCGATCGAAACGTCGTGATCTATTGTTTTTTTTCTACCTACGTGACTTTACCGAAAGAACAAAAGAATATGAATTCCTGCAGTCACGAAAGCTATAATACATGGACATGGCCGATATATAGACATAATATATAGATGATGGTTCTGTTGTTGGCGGCGTTTTAGACAATATAATACATGGACGTGGCCGATATATAGTAATAATAGATATATGATGGTTTTATTGTTGGTGGCGTTTTAGACAATATAATACATGGAAGTAGCCGATATATAGTAATAATAGATAGATGATTGTTCTGTTGTTGGCGGCGTTTTAGACAGATTTAATACATGGACATGGCCGATATATAGTAATATATATGATGGTTCCGTTGTTGGCGGCGTTTTAGACAATTTAATACATGGACATGGCCGATATATAGTAATAATAGATATATGATGGTTCTGTTATTGGCGGCGTTTTAGACAGACAATACATGACATGGCCAATATATAGTAATAATAGATATATGATGTATCTGTTGTTGGCGGCGTTTTAGACAGATAATGGTTCTGTTGTTGGCGGCGTTTTAGACATATAATACATGGAGGATGCTGAAATATAGTAATAATAGACAGATGATGGGCGGCGTTTTAGACAGATATGATTCATGGACATGGCCGATATATAGTAATAATAGAAAGATGATGGTTCCGTTGTTGGCGGCGTTTTAGACAGATATAATACATGGATATGGTCGATATATAGTAATATTAGATATATGATGGTTCTGTTGTTGGCGGTGTTTTAGACAATATAATACATGAAAGTGGCCGAAATATAGTAATAATAGATAGATGATGGTTCTGTTGTGGCGGCGTTTTAGACAATATAATACATGGACGTGGCCGATATATAGTACTAATAGATAGATGATGGTTCTGTTGTTGGCGGCGTTTTAGACAGATTTAATACTTGTACATGGCCGATATATAGACATAATATATAGATGATGGTTCTGTTGTTGGCGGCGTTTTAGACAGATAATACATGGAAGTGGCCGATATATAGTAATAATAGATAGGTGATGGTTCTGTTGTTGGCGGCGTTTTTGACAGATATAATATATGAACATGGCCGATATATAGTAATAATAGATATATGATGGTTCTGTTGTTGGGGGCGTTTTGAACAGATATAATGCATGGATGTGGCCGATATATAGTAATAATAGATATATAATGGTTCTGTTGTTGGCGGCGTTTTAGACAGATATAATACATGGACATGGCCAATATATAGTAATAATATATAGAGGATGGTTGTGTTGTTGGTGGCGTTTTAGACAGATATAATACTTGTACATGGCCGATATATGGACATAATATATAGATGAGGGTTCTGTTGTTGGCGGCGTTTTAGACAGACATAATACTTGTACATAGCCAATATATAGACATAATATATAGATGATGGTTCTGTTGTTGGCGGCGTTTTAGACAGATATAATACATGGACATGGCCGATATATAGTAAAAATAGATATATGATGGATCTGTTGTTGGCGGCATTTTAGACAGATATAATACATGGACATGGTCGATATATAGTTATAATATATAGATGATGGTTCCGTTGTTGGCGGCGTTTTAGACAACTATAATACATGGACGTGGCCGATGTATAGACATAATATATAGATTATGGTTCTGTTGTTGGCGGCGGTTTAGACAGATATAATACATGGACGATGCCGATATATAGTAATAATAGATAGATGATGGTTCTGTTGTTGGCGGCGTTTTAGATAATATAATACATGGACATGGCCGAAATAAAGTAATAATAGATAGATGATGGTTCTGTTGTTGGCAGCGTTTTAGACAATATAATACATGGACGTGGCCGATATATGGTAATAATACTTATATGATGGTTCTGTTGTTGGCGGCGTTTTAGACAATATAATACATGGAAGTGGCCGATTATATAGTAATAATAGATAGATGATGGTTCTGTTGTTGGCGACGTTTTAGACAGATATAATATATGGACATGGCCGATATATAGTAATAATAGATATATGATGGTTCTGTTGTTGGGGGAGTTTTAGACAGATATAATGCATGGACGTGGCCGATATATAGTACTAATAGATAGATGATGGTTCTGTTGTTGGCGGCGTTTTAGACAGATTTAATACTTGTACATGGCCGATATATAGACATAATATATAGATGATGGTTCTGTTGTTGGCGGCGTTTTAGACAGATAATACATGGAAGTGGCCGATATATAGTACTAATAGATAGGTGATGGTTCTGTTGTTGGCGGCGTTTTTGACATGTATAATACTTGTACATGGCCGATATATAGACATAATATATGGATGATGGTTCTGTTGTTGGCGGCGTTTTAGACAGATAATACATGGAAGTGGCCGATATATAGTAATAATAGATAGGTGATGGTTCTGTTGTTGGCGGCGTTTTTGACAGATATAATATATGAACATGGCCGATATATAGTAATAATAGATATATGATGGTTCTATTGTTGGGGGCGTTTTGAACAGATATAATGCATGGACGTGGCCGATATATAGTAATAATAGATATATAATGGTTCTCTTGTTGGCGGCGTTTTAGACATATAATACATGGACATGGCCGATATATAGTAATAATATATAGATGATGGTTGTGTTGTTGGTGGCGTTTTAGACAGATATAATACTTGTACATGGCCGATATATAGACATAATATATAGATGATGGTTCTGTTGTTGGCGGCGTTTTAGAAAGACATAATACATGGACATCGCCGATATATAGTAAAAATAGATATATGATGGATCTCTTGTTGGCGGCATTTTAGACAGATATAATACATGGACATGGTCGATATATAGTTATAATATATAGATGATGGTTCCGTTGTTGGCGGCGTTTTAGACAGCTATAATACATGGACATGGCCGAAATAAAGTAATAATAGATAGATGATGGTTCTGTTGTTGGCAGCGTTTTAGACAATATAATACATGGAAGTGGCCGATTATATAGTAATAATAGATAGATGATGGTTCTGTTGTTGGCGGCGTTTTAGACAGATATAATATATGGACATGGCCGATATATAATAATAATAGATATATGATGGTTCTGTTGTTGGGGGAGTTTTAGGCAGATATAATGCATGGACGTGGCCGATATATAGTAATATTAGATATATAATGGTTCTGTTGTTGACAGCGTTTTAGACAGATACATGGACATGGCCGATATATAGTAATAATAGATAGATGATGGTTCTGTTGTTGGTGGGGTTTTAGACAGAATACTATACTATATATCGGCCATGTCCATGAATTATATCTGTCTAAAACGCCGCCAACAACAGAACCATCATATATCTATTATAATTATATATCGGCCATGTCCTTGTATTATATCTGTCTAAAACGCCGCCAACAACAGAACAATCATCTCTCTATTATTACTATATATCGGCCAAGTCCATGTATTATATCTGGTGTTTGCTGCGTCTTAGACAGATATAATACATGGACATGGCCGAAATATAGTAATAATAGAGAGATGATGGTTCTGTTGTTTGCGGCGTTTAAGACAGATAATACATGGAAGTGGCCGATATATAGTAATAATAGATAGGTGATGGTTCTGTTGTTGGCGGCGTTTTTGACAGATATAATATATGAACATGGCCGATATATAGTAATAATAGATATATGATGGTTCTGTTGTTGGGGGCGTTTTGAACAGATATAATGCATGGACGTGGCCGATATATAGTAATAATAGATATATAATGGTTCTGTTGTTGGCGGCGTTTTAGACAGATATAATACATGGACATGGCCAATATATAGTAATAATATATAGATGATGGTTGTGTTGTTGGTGGCGTTTTAGACAGATATAATACTTGTACATGGCCGATATATGGACATAATATATAGATGAGGGTTCTGTTGTTGGCGGCGTTTTAGACAGACATAATACTTGTACATAGCCAATATATAGACATAATATATAGATGATGGTTCTGTTGTTGGCGGCGTTTTAGACAGATATAATACATGGACATGGCCGATATATAGTAAAAATAGATATATGATGGATCTGTTGTTGGCGGCATTTTAGACAGATATAATACATGGACATGGTCGATATATAGTTATAATATATAGATGATGGTTCCGTTGTTGGCGGCGTTTTAGACAACTATAATACATGGACGTGGCCGATGTATAGACATAATATATAGATTATGGTTCTGTTGTTGGCGGCGGTTTAGACAGATATAATACATGGACGATGCCGATATATAGTAATAATAGATAGATGATGGTTCTGTTGTTGGCGGCGTTTTAGATAATATAATACATGGACATGGCCGAAATAAAGTAATAATAGATAGATGATGGTTCTGTTGTTGGCAGCGTTTTAGACAATATAATACATGGACGTGGCCGATATATGGTAATAATGCTTATATGATGGTTCTGTTGTTGGCGGCGTTTTAGACAATATAATACATGGAAGTGGCCGATTATATAGTAATAATAGATAGATGATGGTTCTGTTGTTGGCGACGTTTTAGACAGATATAATATATGGACATGGCCGATATATAGTAATAATAGATATATGATGGTTCTGTTGTTGGGGGAGTTTTAGACAGATATAATGCATGGACGTGGCCGATATATAGTACTAATAGATAGATGATGGTTCTGTTGTTGGCGGCGTTTTAGACAGATTTAATACTTGTACATGGCCGATATATAGACATAATATATAGATGATGGTTCTGTTGTTGGCGGCGTTTTAGACAGATAATACATGGAAGTGGCCGATATATAGTACTAATAGATAGGTGATGGTTCTGTTGTTGGCGGCGTTTTTGACATGTATAATACTTGTACATGGCCGATATATAGACATAATATATGGATGATGGTTCTGTTGTTGGCGGCGTTTTAGACAGATAATACATGGAAGTGGCCGATATATAGTAATAATAGATAGGTGATGGTTCTGTTGTTGGCGGCGTTTTTGACAGATATAATATATGAACATGGCCGATATATAGTAATAATAGATATATGATGGTTCTGTTGTTGGGGGCGTTTTGAACAGATATAATGCATGGACGTGGCCGATATATAGTAATAATAGATATATAATGGTTCTGTTGTTGGCGGCGTTTTAGACAGATATAATACATGGACATGGCCAATATATAGTAATAATATATAGATGATGGTTGTGTTGTTGGTGGCGTTTTAGACAGATATAATACTTGTACATGGCCGATATATGGACATAATATATAGATGATGGTTCTGTTGTTGGCGGCGTTTTAGAAAGACATAATACATGGACATCGCCGATATATAGTAAAAATAGATATATGATGGATCTCTTGTTGGCGGCATTTTAGACAGATATAATACATGGACATGGTCGATATATAGTTATATATAGATGATGGTTCCGTTGTTGGCGGCGTTTTAGACAGATTTAATACTTGTACATGGCCGATATATAGTAATATTAGATATATAATGGTTCTGTTGTTGACAGCGTTTTAGACAGATACATGGACATGGCCGATATATAGTAATAATAGATAGATGATGGTTCTGTTGTTGGGGGCGTTTTGAACAGATATAATGCATGGACGTGGCCAATATATAGTAATAATAGATATATAATGGTTCTGTTGTTGGCGGCGTTTTAGACAGATATAATACATGGACATGGCCGAAATAAAGTAATAATAGATAGATGATGGTTCTGTTGTTGGCAGCGTTTTAGACAATATAATACATGGACGTGGCCGATATATGGTAATAATACTTATATGATGGTTCTGTTGTTCGCGGCGTTTTAGACAATATAATACATGGAAGTGGCCGATTATATAGTAATAATAGATAGATGATGGTTCTGTTGTTGGCGGCGTTTTAGACATATAATATATGGACATGGCCGATATATAATAATAGATATATGATGGTTCTGTTGTTGGGGGAGTTTTAGGCAGATATAATGCATGGACGTGGCCGATATATAGTAATATTAGATATATAATGGTTCTGTTGTTGACAGCGTTTTAGACAGATACATGGACATGGCCGATATATAGTAATAATAGATAGATGATGGTTCTGTTGTTGGTGGGGTTTTAGACAGAATACTATACTATATATCGGCCATGTCCATGAATTATATCTGTCTAAAACGCCGCCAACAACAGAACCATCATATATCTATTATAATTATTATATATCGGCCATGTCCTTGTATTATATCTGTCTAAAACGCCGCCAACAACAGAACAATCATCTCTCTATTATTACTATATATCGGCCAAGTCCATGTATTATATCTGGTGTTTGCTGCGTCTTAGACAGATATAATACATGGACATGGCCGAAATATAGTAATAATAGAGAGATGATGGTTCTGTTGTTTGCGGCGTTTAAGACAGATATAATACATGGACATGGACGATATATAGTAATAATAGATATATGATGGTTCTGTTATTGACGGCGTTTTAGACAGATATAATGCTATATTACTAGATATCGGCCATGTCCATGTATTATATCTGTGTAAAACGCCGCCAACAATAGAGCCATCATCGATCTATTATAATATATATCGGCCATGTCCATATATTATATCTGTCTAAAACGCCGCCACCAACAGAACCATCATCTCTCTATTATTACTATATATCGGCCAAGTCCATGTATTATATCTGTTGTTTACGGCGTTTTAGACAGATATAATCCATGAATATTGCTGATATATAGTAATAATAGAGAGATGATGGTTATGTTGTTGGCGGCGTGTTAGACAGATATAATACTATATTACTATATATCGGCCATGTCCATGTATTATATCTGTTGTTTGTGGCGTTTCAGACACATATAATACATGGACATTGCCGATATATAGTAATAATAGAGAGATGATGGTTATGTTGTTGGCGGTGTTTTAGACAGATATAATACTATATTACTATATATCGGCCATGTCCATGTGTTATATCTGTCTAAAACGCCGCCAACAACAGAACCATCATCTCTCCATTATTACTATATATCGGCCATGTCCATATATTATATCTGTTAAAAACGCCGCCAACAACAGAACCATCATATATCTATTATTTCTATATGTCGGCCATGTCCAAATATTATATCTGTCTAAAACGCCGCCAACAACAGAACCATCATATATCTATTATTACTATATATCGGCCATGTCCATGTATTATATCTGTTGTTTTCAGCGTTGTAGACAGATATAATACATGGTCATGGCCGATATATAGTAATAATAGAGAGATGATGGTTATGTTGTTGGCGGCGTTTTAGACAGATATAATGCTATTTTACTATATATCGGCCATGTCCATGTATTATATCTGTCTAAAACGCCGCCAACAACAGAACCATCATCTCTCCATTGTTACGATATATCGGCCATGTCCTTGTATTATATGTCTAAAACGCCGCCAACAACAGAACCATATATCTATTATTACTATATATCGGCCATGTCCATAATTTATATCTGTCTAAAACGCCGCCAACAACAGAACCATCATTTATCTATTATTACTATATATGGGCCATGTCCAAATATTATATGTCTAAAACGCCACCAACAACAGAACCATCATATATCTATTATTACTATATATCGGCCATGTCCATGTATTAAGTCTCATAGTTGTGATATTCCACCTTACTTTGAAAGCTAATCACACAATGAGCAAAGCTTAATGAACTGAGAGATGTAATGCAATAAAGTCTTGCCAACTGATGATAATGACGATAATGATGATGGCAGCATTCCTCCCCCCCAAACAAGCTCATATTATGTTGGAAGCTCTGAAAAAGTGGTACACACATTCCACATTCTTATGGAAGGAGCAAGCATTTTTATTACATAACCACTGCTGATTTCCCATGAAGTCAAACTCATTTTACCGATGAAGGATGGTTAATGGGCTGAGTTGAACCTCAGCTTAGGCTCGAACTCGCAACATTCCCATGCTTAGCTCAACGCTCCAACCTTCAGCACCACCCAGCTGGATAGGCAGTTGCTTTCACCCCAATGAATAAGGATGTACATCACCCTGCATGATTCAGTGCTTCGTGTTAATTTGCTAATATTCACCCGGCAATGTCTTAGAAACTGCTTCAAGTTTAGAGGATTTAACAGCGACATACAGTCGGAAGTATAAAAATTGGTGATCTTGAGTTTGATTTGCCAGGGGCAATGGCGTTTCGCGCATGCTCAGCAGTGAGCCGGTCGGCAAAAGTAAATAAATAAAGATAAATCGCACCAAAACGTTAATTAAAACACTTTAAAGGCGACGGACGGGAAAACGAAATAGCCTATACCAAGCGGGGGGCCCGGGGCGTGCCATCTGGCAAAAAAATTTCCACGCGAACCCCGCGGTCCGAGAGCCAAATCCCTCGCAAGCGAGCGTACACAGACAGACAAACAAAAAAATGAGTTTTATAGGTTAGATAAAACAAAGTCAGTACAGTCTAAACTTGCACCTTTTAGTCCAAATCAAACTCAAGATCACCAATTTTTATACTTCCGACTGTATGTCGCTGTTAAATCCTCTAAACTTGAAGCAGTTTCTAAGACATTGCCGGGTGAATATTAGCAAATTAACACGAAGCACTGAATCATGCAGGGTGATGTACATCCTTATTCATTGGGGTGAAAGCAACTGCCTATCCAGCTGGGTGGTGCTGAAGGTTGGAGCGTTGAGCTAAGCATGGGAATGTTGCGAGTTCGAGCCTAAGCTGAGGTTCAACTCAGCCCATTAACCATCCTTCATCGGTAAAATGAGTTTGACTTCATGGGAAATCAGCAGTGGTTATGTAATAAAAATGCTTGCTCCTTCCATAAGAATGTGGAATGTGTGTACCACTTTTTCAGAGCTTCCAACATAATATGAGCTTGTTTGGGGGGGAGGAATGCTGCCATCATCATTATCGTCATTATCATCAGTTGGCAAGACTTTATTGCATTACATCTCTCAGTTCATTAAGCTTTGCTCATTGTGTGATTAGCTTTCAAAGTAAGGTGGAATATCACAACTATGAGACTTAATACATGGACATGGCCGATATATAGTAATAATAGATATATGATGGTTCTGTTGTTGGTGGCGTTTTAGACATATAATATTTGGACATGGCCCATATATAGTAATAATAGATAAATGATGGTTCTGTTGTTGGCGGCGTTTTAGACAGATATAAATTATGGACATGGCCGATATATAGTAATAATAGATATATGGTTCTGTTGTTGGCGGCGTTTTAGACATATAATACAAGGACATGGCCGATATATCGTAACAATGGAGAGATGATGGTTCTGTTGTTGGCGGCGTTTTAGACAGATATAATACATGGACATGGCCGATATATAGTAAAATAGCATTATATCTGTCTAAAACGCCGCCAACAACATAACCATCATCTCTCTATTATTACTATATATCGGCCATGACCATGTATTATATCTGTCTACAACGCTGAAAACAACAGATATAATACATGGACATGGCCGATATATAGTAATAATAGATATATGATGGTTCTGTTGTTGGCGGCGTTTTAGACAGATATAATATTTGGACATGGCCGACATATAGAAATAATAGATATATGATGGTTCTGTTGTTGGCGGCGTTTTTAACAGATATAATATATGGACATGGCCGATATATAGTAATAATGGAGAGATGATGGTTCTGTTGTTGGCGGCGTTTTAGACAGATATAACACATGGACATGGCCGATATATAGTAATATAGTATTATATCTGTCTAAAACACCGCCAACAACATAACCATCATCTCTCTATTATTACTATATATCGGCAATGTCCATGTATTATATGTGTCTGAAACGCCACAAACAACAGATATAATACATGGACATGGCCGATATATAGTAATATAGTATTATATCTGTCTAACACGCCGCCAACAACATAACCATCATCTCTCTATTATTACTATATATCAGCAATATCCATGGATTATATCTGTCTAAAACGCCGTAAACAACAGATATAATACATGGACTTGGCCGATATATAGTAATAATAGAGAGATGATGGTTCTGTTGGTGGCGGCGTTTTAGACAGATATAATATATGGACATGGCCGATATATATTATAATAGATCGATGATGGCTCTATTGTTGGCGGCGTTTTACACAGATATAATACATGGACATGGCCGATATCTAGTAATATAGCATTATATCTGTCTAAAACGCCGTCAATAACAGAACCATCATATATCTATTATTACTATATATCGTCCATGTCCATGTATTATATCTGTCTTAAACGCCGCAAACAACAGAACCATCATCTCTCTATTATTACTATATTTCGGCCATGTCCATGTATTATATCTGTCTAAGACGCAGCAAACACCAGATATAATACATGGACTTGGCCGATATATAGTAATAATAGAGAGATGATTGTTCTGTTGTTGGCGGCGTTTTAGACAGATATAATACAAGGACATGGCCGATATATAATTATAATAGATATATGATGGTTCTGTTGTTGGCGGCGTTTTAGACAGATATAATTCATGGACATGGCCGATATATAGTATAGTATTCTGTCTAAAACCCCACCAACAACAGAACCATCATCTATCTATTATCACTATATATCGGCCATGTCCATGTATCTGTCTAAAACGCTGTCAACAACAGAACCATTATATATCTAATATTACTATATATCGGCCACGTCCATGCATTATATCTGCCTAAAACTCCCCCAACAACAGAACCATCATATATCTATTATTATATATCGGCCATGTCCATATATTATATGTCTAAAACGCCGCCAACAACAGAACCATCATCTATCTATTATTACTATATAATCGGCCACTTCCATGTATTATATTGTCTAAAACGCTGCCAACAACAGAACCATCATCTATCTATTATTACTTTATTTCGGCCATGTCCATGTATTATAGCTGTCTAAAACGCCGCCAACAACGGAACCATCATCTATATATTATAACTATATATCGACCATGTCCATGTATTATATCTGTCTAAAATGCCGCCAACAAGAGATCCATCATATATCTATTTTTACTATATATCGGCGATGTCCATGTATTATGTCTTTCTAAAACGCCGCCAACAACAGAACCATCATCTATATATTATGTCTATATATCGGCCATGTACAAGTATTATATCTGTCTAAAACGCCACCAACAACACAACCATCATCTATATATTATTACTATATATCGGCCATGTCCATGTATTATATGTCTAAAACACCGCCAACAAGAGAACCATTATATATCTATTATTACTATATATCGGCCACGTCCATGCATTATATCTGTTCAAAACGCCCCCAACAATAGAACCATCATATATCTATTATTACTATATATCGGCCATGTTCATATATTATATCTGTCAAAAACGCCGCCAACAACAGAACCATCACCTATCTATTATTACTATATATCGGCCACTTCCATGTATTATCTGTCTAAAACGCCGCCAACAACAGAACCATCATCCATATATTATGTCTATATATCGGCCATGTACAAGTATTATACATGTCAAAAACGCCGCCAACAACAGAACCATCACCTATCTATTAGTACTATATATCGGCCACTTCCATGTATTATCTGTCTAAAACGCCGCCAACAACAGAACCATCATCTATATATTATGTCTATATATCGGCCATGTACAAGTATTAAATCTGTCTAAAACGCCGCCAACAACAGAACCATCATCTATCTATTAGTACTATATATCGGCCACGTCCATGCATTATATCTGTCTAAAACTCCCCCAACAACAGAACCATCATATATCTATTATTACTATATATCGGCCATGTCCATATATTATATCTGTCTAAAACGTCGCCAACAACAGAACCATCATCTATCTATTATTACTATATAATCGGCCACTTCCATGTATTATATTGTCTAAAACGCCGCCAACAACAGAACCATCATATAAGTATTATTACCATATATCGGCCACGTCCATGTATTATATTGTCTAAAACGCTGCCAACAACAGAACCATCATCTATCTATTATTACTTTATTTCGGCCATGTCCATGTATTATATTATCTAAAACGCCGCCAACAACAGAACCATCATCTATCTATTATTACTATATATCGGCATCGTCCATGTATTATATCTGTCTAAACCGCCGCCAACAACAGAACCATAATCTATATATTATGTCTATACATCGGCCACGTCCATGTATTATAGTTGTCTAAAACGCCGCCAACAACGGAACCATCATCTATATATTATAACTATATATCGACCATGTCCATGTATTATATCTGTCTAAAATGCCGCCAACAACAGATCCATCATATATCTATTTTTACTATATATCGGCCATGTCCATGTATTATATCTGTCTAAAACGCCGCCAACAACAGAACCATCATCTATATATTATGTCTATATATTGGCTATGTACAAGTATTATGTCTGTCTAAAACGCCGCCAACAACAGAACCCTCATCTATATATTATGTCCATATATCGGCCATGTACAAGTATTATATCTGTCTAAAACGCCACCAACAACACAACCATCCTCTATATATTATTACTATATATTGGCCATGTCCATGTATTATATCTGTCTAAAACGCCGCCAACAACAGAACCATTATATATCTATTATTACTATATATCGGCCACATCCATGCATTATATCTGTTCAAAACGCCCCCAACAACAGAACCATCATATATCTATTATTACTATATATCGGCCATGTTCATATATTATATCTGTCAAAAACGCCGCCAACAACAGAACCATCACCTATCTATTATTACTATATATCGGCCACTTCCATGTATTATCTGTCTAAAACGCCGCCAACAACAGAACCATCATCTATCTATTATTACTATATTTCGGCCACTTTCATGTATTATATTGTCTAAAACACCGCCAACAACAGAACCATCATATATCTAATATTACTATATATCGACCATATCCATGTATTATATCTGTCTAAAACGCCGCCAACAACGGAACCATCATCTTTCTATTATTACTATATATCGGCCATGTCCATGAATCATATCTGTCTAAAACGCCGCCCATCATCTGTCTATTATTACTATATTTCAGCATCCTCCATGTATTATATGTCTAAAACGCCGCCAACAACAGAACCATTATCTGTCTAAAACGCCGCCAACAACAGATACATCATATATCTATTATTACTATATATTGGCCATGTCATGTATTGTCTGTCTAAAACGCCGCCAATAACAGAACCATCATATATCTATTATTACTATATATCGGCCATGTCCATGTATTAAATTGTCTAAAACGCCGCCAACAACGGAACCATCATATATATTACTATATATCGGCCATGTCCATGTATTAAATCTGTCTAAAACGCCGCCAACAACAGAACAATCATCTATCTATTATTACTATATATCGGCTACTTCCATGTATTATATTGTCTAAAACGCCACCAACAATAAAACCATCATATATCTATTATTACTATATATCGGCCACGTCCATGTATTATATTGTCTAAAACGCCGCCAACAACAGAACCATCATCTATATATTATGTCTATATATCGGCCATGTCCATGTATTATGGCTTTCGTGACTGCAGGAATTCATATTCTTTTGTTCTTTCGGTAAAGTCACGTAGGTAGAAAAAAAACAATAGATCACGACGTTTCGATCGCAACAGAAGCGACCATCTTCAGGTGTGAAACAAACACAGGAGGACTGCTGACGTAGGAGAAAGAGCCGCTGCAACAAGAGGTTATATAGGATATTGGTGGGCCCAACCCACTGATAAGTGGGTGGAGCTAGAGAAGGAATTTGTACATAAATGTAAATGTGGGAGATTAGCATGTCAACGTGAGACGGCCCAATGTCAGAGAGCCGGGCAACAGGAACAAAAACCCCTAAGAGCAAGAGGTACACATGATGAGAGACACACAGAGAGTCGGAATAACAGCTGACATAGGCTGGTAGGAGGGAAACATCACAGTCAGTTAAGAATTTACTTGGTTAATAACGTTCTTCCAATGATTGCTCAGTTTGCACCCATCTCGGTTGAAGTTGTCTGTGTTTATATATCTGGATGGCTTCATGAGCAAATCTCTGAAGGTAGCCGGTAGGTTTGCAGAGTAACTCCGTCTTGGAAAAATCAATTTCGTGAGCCCACAGCGTTAAAACAATGATCGGCAATGGCAGAGGTATTGGTCCTACCGTGTTTCAGATCTGCCTTGTGTTCACGAACACGGTCCGAGACATGTCATTTCGTTTCCCCAATGTAACTGCTGCCACAACCATGACTCCGTTTCTAGACAACAGGGTATTGCATGTCAGGAATCACATCCTTTACAGATGGGATTAAATCACACACACAAACTGACACACACTGACACACAGAGGATTCATAATGGTTCTCTCTCTCTCTCAGGGGATTCATAATAGCTCTCTCTTTCTCAGTGGATTAATAATGGCTGTGTCTCTCTGGGGATTCGCAATGGTTAAGACGGAGACATCGAGATGCTGGGTTTCCAGCTCTGGGTCCATGTGTATCAGCATCTCCTTTGGCCGCGCGTCTCTTCAAGGAGGGTCCTGGCGGCATGGCCTCGCAGGGACAATCAGAACACCCAAGGCAACGAAATCAACAGGACGTAGCAACCAAAGACAGCCCGGTCAAGACGGGGAAACGTTTTAATGTTTGCATTCACGCTCACGAGCATCCCGGCGGAAGCGGCGAGAAGAAGCGATTCACAGACCGCCCTTAAAAGCTGGGGGCTATGATCAAGCGCTTGGAGCCAACGGAGAAAAACAAAAAACGGGGGGTCCAAATTGGTCAACGGTGGCTTCCCCTAATACAGGTTTTGTCAACCCCTTATCAGTGACTACACTCAGACCTGTCAACCCCCTATCAATGCCTACACCCAGACCGGTCAATCTCTAATCAATGGCTACACCCAGACCTGTCAACCCCTTATCAGTGCCTACACCCAGACCTGTCAATCTCTAATCAATGCCTACACCCAGACCTGTCAATCTCTAATCAATGCCTACACCCAGACCTGTCAATCTCTAATCAATGCCTACACCCAGACCTGTCAACCCCTTATCAGTGCCTACACCCAGACCTGTCAATCTATAATCAATGCCTACACCCAGTCCGTCAATCTCTAATCAATGCCTACACCCAGATCTGTCAATCTCTAATCAATGCCTAAACCCAGACCTGTCAACCCCTTATCAGTGCCTACACCCAGACCTGCCAATCCCTATTCAGTGCCTACACCCAGACCTGTCAACCCCTAATCATACAAACTCCACTCACTCTCACTGTAGAATAGGGGGAGATATAACAGGGGGAGATTATACAAATTATCAGACAAGCTACTTCACGTGACTTTCAGCCACGGATTATTCAATGCGCATAACTGTAGTTTGCGGCTACATGAACCAACTGTTCGATCAATAAAACACAGACACAAGACCGTGTATTATTAGGCCCGCCCTAGACTCACTGGACGTGTGCGACCCACTCGGCCCAAACTCAGTCCGGTGGTCGTCTGGACCTTCATTGGTGTCTACGCCTTGGTAATTGAGACGTTAACTACCTTACCTAATATACAGGAGGTCGTGGTTGTAATTACTGGTAAAAGCATCTCAGTGTCTTGGGGTTCCCTCCCAGTTTCTTGCGTTTCTCTCCCGGCTTCCAGAGGGGCTCTGCGTCGTTCTGCTGGGCTCGCCCCGCATCGCCTCCTTCACCCGCGCGGGCAGCGACTCGAAGAGCTCTTCCTCCACCACCAGCCCCCTGCGCCTCAGCTCCGCGCACTCCCCCAGCTCGGCCGGCAGCTCCGTCAGCCGGTTCCCCACCAGCTCCAACCTGCGCAGCCTCCTCAGCCTCCCCACCAGGCCGCTGAGTTCGCACAGCTCGTTGTTGGCGAGCGCCAGCGTCCGCAATCCCTCGCACCGGAACAACTCATCGGGCAGACGCCGCAGGGCGTTGCCCGACAGAAGGAGGGTGCTCAGCTGAGTCAGCAGCCACATGTCGGGCGGCAGGGCAGCGATGGCGTTGCGGCTCAGGTCGAGGACGCGCAGGCCGTGCAGGCGGAGCAGCCCCGCGGGCAGCTCGCCCTCGATGAGATTCCCGTCGAGGAAGAGCGAGCGCAGGGCCGGCGACCCCGCCCCCGCCGCGAACCGTGGGATGCTCACGAGGGCGTTGTCCGAAAGGCGCAGGACGGCGAGGCGCTCCCAGGCGGCCGCCGGCAGCGACGCGTCATCGCCGTCGCCCAGCGAGCGGAGGCCGTTGCGGGACAGGTCGAGGTCGCTCAAGCGTCCCAGCGCCAGCAGGGGCCGCGGAAGCTCGGCGGGCTCCAGGCCGCAGCGTGTCAGCCGCAGCGTCTCCAAGCCGCGCAGCTTGCTCAGGGGCGCCGGCGACTCGAGGCGCACGCCGCCGTTGTCGAGGGCGAACGCGCGCAGGCCGCCGCCAGCGACGGCGGCCAGGCCGGGCGGGAGGCGGGCGACGCTTGTCATCAGGCGCAGGCCCCGCAGGCGCCTGAGGCCGCCCAGCGGCTTAAGGAGCGCGGGCGTCAGGGGCCCCTCCAGGAACAGCTCCTCCAGGTGGCGCATTTCACGCAGCCAGCCCGGGACCTCCGCCTTGACCGCAAACTTCACCTGCAAGAGGGCGCGGGGGGGGGGGGCGGACGCCGCGAACGGCAACGGTGAATATCGGTCCCCGACACTGCGACTTAAATACATTTGGTGGGGGAGGTGACTTTTTGGTGATGTCACGGCCGGGTCAGTGGAGCCGAATGGACCGCTCCGACCGACCCACCCTCGCGCCCGCCCGCCCATCCACCCACCCACGCACCTCCAACTGGTGCAGCTCCTCACTGAGGAAGGCGAGTGCGCGATTGTCGACGCTCACGGTGCAGTTCAGCAGCCGGAGTTGGTGCAGGTTCACCAACTGCACCACCGCCGCCCCCAGCGTCACCCCGTGCATCGAGTCCAGCGTCAGCACCTTCGGTGGGGGATTGGGTATGAGGGTGAGTGAGTTGGTGGGTGAGTGGGTGAGTGGGTGTGTGGGTCAGTGGGTATGTGGGTGAGTTGGTTGGGCGAGTGGGTGAGTTGGTAGACGAGTGGATGTGTGGGTGAGTGAGTTGGTAGGTGAGTGGGTGTGTGAGTTGGTGGGTGTATGGGTGAGTGGATGGGTGTGTGGGTGAGTGGGTTAGTGAGTGAGTGGGTGTGTGGGTGGGTGTGTGCGTGGGTGGGTGTATTGGCGAGTGAGTGGGTGAGTGAGCAAGTGGGTGGGTGTGTGCGCGAGTGGTTGGATGGGTGTGTGGGTGAGTTGGTGGGTCAGTGGGTGTGTGAGTTGGTGGGTGTATGGGTGAGTGAGTGGGTGTGTGGGTGAGTGGGTTGGTGAGTGAGTGAGTGGGTGTGTGGGTGGGTGTGTGGTCCGGCAAAACAACCCCCTACCTCCTCGCGGTGCCGGACGGGCAACTCTGTCATGGACAGTGCTGTGGGGGGAGATCCAATTTTGATTGGCTCCTCCCCTCATGGCATATGTGTCCACCACAGGGGCTAAACAGGGGCTCTGGACGGGTGCGAGGGGCTGGTAACCCCTCCACCTTCAATTAATTACCACGAAACCACGAATTAAACTGAAATATGTAACTAATAAGCTTGTGCCGGAGGCCCCGGGGGGCCAGGCGTCTATGACGTCTCCTGGCCAAACCCCAATTGGCGGAGCCAGGAGATTAAATACCTACCCTCGGGGCTACTCCAGAAACAACGAAAAGCCACTACGGGTGGCCACGTGGAATGTTCGAACGCTCACTGCAGAGGAGAGGCTGCCACTCCTCTGTCGGGAGCTGGACCGGTACCGCCTGGATCTATGCGGCATTCAGGAGGTCCGGTGGACCGGCTCTGGCTCCTGCCACCATGAGGGGTGGACAGTCCTCTACTCGGGGCAGCAGACTGCCAAACAACAGGGTGTGGGTCTTCTTTTGAACAAAAGAATGAAGGGGGCGTGGGAGCGTGGCGGTGAGGTGTGGGAAGCTGTAAGCCCCAGGCTACTTTGGGCTCGCCTTCCCATCAACCGGAGGCGAGGAATGGTGTTCGTGGTTACTTATGCCCCCACCGAAGATGAACATCCGTGGAGGGATGCAGGCAAAGCCGATGAGTCAGATGCCTTCTATGACCTCCTGTCACAGGTGCTGGCTAAAGTGGCCCCTCGAGATAGAGTCATCATGTTGGGTGACTTCAATGCCCGAGTTGGTCATGATACTGGCACCTGGTCTGGAGTGATTGGAGGGCATGGGCCAGATCAGCTCAATAACAACGGTAGGAGGCTGCTAGATTTTTGTGCAGCCCATGGGCTTGTAATTACCAACACGCTGTTCCGGCATCGGCGCATCCACACAACATCATGGATGTATGCCGGGTCCAAGCAAGAACATCTGCTGGACTACATAGTGACGGACCAGCGAATGCGAGCCCATGTCCTTGACACCAGGACCTACCGTGGAGCTGATCTGCCCTCTGACCATCGACTAGTCATCTGTAAGATGCGCCTGCCATTCTTCCACTCCGGTGGTGGGTGTACACCCAGGACCCCATTCCAACATAAAGTGGCCTGGTCTCAGTTATCTGATGAAAGTTGCAAGCAAGAATTTCATCATCGCTTGCGGCTGGGATTGGCATCGTCCCCGACTCCTCCTGATGTCGAGGGTAAATGGGCGAGGTTTAGGACTGTGACTCATGCAGCTGCAATGGCTGCTTTGGGTACGCGGTCCAGACCTCCCCAGAGACCCTGGCTGACAGAGGAGGTGTTCAGGATGGTTGAGAAAAAGCGACAGGCCCACTGTCATCGGCTACAGAATCCCACGTCAGAGAATGAGGAGGCTTACCGCAGCCTTCGCTCGGAGGTTCGGAGAGCCGTGAGGCGCTGCAAGGATGGGTGGTGGTCGCGGGTTGCTGAGGAGATGGAGTCTGCCTCAGTGGCCCGTGATCACAAATCTCTATTTAACTCCATCAAAAAAGTAACCTGCAGCGCCACACCTATTACCATCATTAGGGGAAAAAACGGTGATCCAATCTCCGACCCCCAGGAACAGGTTCGCAGATTTGCTGAGCATTTCTGTGAGGTCCTGGGGGAGGGAAAATCCCTCAGCCAGGAAAACATCGTGGCACAAAGTGAGGATGACCCTGCTGAGGCTGCGGTGCCTCAAATATTGGAAGAAGTCACCCCCTGTGAGTGGCTGGCTGAGGTGCCATCTGCTGAGGAAGTATTGAAGGCGATCCGGAGTCTGAGACCAGGAAAGGCAGCGGGCAGAGATGATCTCCCAAGCGAAATGCTGAGGGAGGGTGGCGTTTGTGCACAGACTGCCCTATATGACATCATAACAACAGTCTGGACCACTGGACGGGTTCCGCAGGATTGGAAGGATGCCCTGGTGGTCCCCCTTTTTAATAAGGGGGACCGCACGGACTGTAACAACTACAGGGGCATCTCACTCCTCAGTGTGCCGGGAAAGGTCCTGGCAAGGATTATTCAGCATCGCCTTGCCAGGCACGCTGAGGAGAGGCTTGTGGAGCCCCAATGCGGTTTCAGGAAAGGGCGGTCCTGCACAGATGCCATATTTTCTGTCCGTCTGCTACAGCAGAGGTGTAGGGAATTCCAACAAGACCTACATCTCTGCTTTATTGACCTGGTCAAGGCCTATGATACCATCAGTAGGCCTGGGCTCTGGGTCGTTCTTCGTGCTTTTGGAGTACCTGACCCTCTGCTCACGATCATTAAGGACCTTCATGATGGTGAGCGGGCTCGGGTAAAACTACGTGGCCGGGAGTCAGAGCCATTCCCTGTACACCTTGGGGTGCGACAGGGATGTCCTCTGGCTCCCACATTATTTAACATCTATTTTGACCACGTAGTTCGTGAAGCCTTCAATAGCTGTACCGGGGGAATCTCTATATGGTACAGATATAATGGGAGGCTAATCGATGCCCGGGTGCGGTCAAGGGATGGCTCCCTATTGCTCAACCACGTTATGTATGCTGATGATTTGGTAATAGCTGCTCAGTCAGAGGAGGAGTTGGAGACGCTGCTGCTGAGACTGGAGCGTGCCACTAAGAGGTGGGGCCTTACCATCAGCCCCACCAAAACTAAGCACCTGCCTGGGTATTTTGTACCATCGGACACTCCACCCCCACAACTCCCAATCGGTGATGGGGCAGTTGTGGAGAGAGTGGAGAGTTTCCCATACCTGGGCAGTGTGCTTATGACTGGCTCCAGTTTAACAGCAGAGGTCTCACTCCGAATCAGTCGAGCGGCAATATCTTTTCATCGGTTGCGTAACGCTGTGTGGAAGCTACCTGGTCTGTCGCTCCGCACTAAGCTTCAGGTCTTCTCGGCCACGGTCATTCCCTCCCTTCTCTACGCTTGCGAAACGTGGACCCCCCTAATGGAACATCTTCGCCGGTTAGAAACATTTAGGCTGGCCTGCCTACGATCCATCCTGGGTTTAACCAGACTGGATTGTGTGAAGAGCTCACAAATCCTTGAAAGATCTGGGCAGGGTCCCATCGGTGAGCTCCTCCGGCAGGCAAGGCTGCGATGGCTGGGTCATGTAGCCCGCATGCCCAGCCACCGCATGCCGAAACAGCTTTTGTTTGGCCGGATTGAGGGGGCTAAGCGGGCGCGGCACGGGCTAGAGAAGAGATGGAGCGATGTGGTACAGGAGGACGTGGAGCTGAGTGGACTTGCCGATGACTGGTACCAGCGGTGTCAAGATCGGCCTCTGTGGAGGAGGCTCGTGAAGGATGCTACTGGGCAGTTGGAGGCAGTCGCCCTCCAACAACAACGGAGGGCGGAGGAGCGACGCTCAGAACAACGAGCGGAGCGCCGGGTGGCTAAAGCACAGCAGGTTGGCACAGTAGGGGGCACAGGTGGTGCATCAGCCAGTCATCTCAGTCAGTCGACCCGTGGCACCTGGGTCTGCCCAGTGACCTCCTGCCAGCGGGCGTTCGACACTTCACGTGGCCTCACGGTGCACATAGCCTGGCACAAGCGTCGTGGTGACGTCACCGCCACTTAGTGGCGAATGGCGGTTGTTGTTGTTGTGCGTGGGTGGGTGTGTTGGCAAGCGAGTGGGTGAGTGAGCAAGTGGGTGGTTGTGTGCGAGAGTGGTTGGGTGGGTGTGTGGGCGAGTTGGTGGGTAAGTGGGTGTCTGGGTGAGTGAATTGGTGGGTGAGTGAGCAGGTGGGTGGGTGGGTGGGTGCATGGGTGTGTCCACGGGCACCTGTATCTGAGTGAGGCGGTATGTGTCCACTGGCACCGCTGCCAGCTTACAGAGGCGTAGCTCGCTCTCGCCCTGCGCGTTGATCTCCAGCAGCCCCGTCAGATGCGACAGGGTCCACACTTGATCCACGTTGACCTGCCTCAGCTTATTTTCGCTCACCTGCAGCAGCAGCAGCAACAGCACCAGCAGCCAAGCGTGGATGGATTTTATTTGTTTCAGCAGTGAGGGCCCAATGAGCCGTACCGCCCCATGTTATACATATGTAGTGAGCAACTTCCGAGACACATCGCGTAGAGGCCTTCTTATTTATTCTCACACTGGACGATATGTATATGTAAACGTCTCTACGTAGCTACACAACCCCATCGTCGGCGTCCAACTACACAGTTACTTGACTTAGCGCAGCGACGGCGACGATGAGAGCCCTGCAGAAGATCGACGACGTGGCAGGACGGCAAAAAGAGATAACGGCGAGCGGCGACGCAGCCAGGACTCAGGACCCCCTCATGTACACCCCGGTGCGGCCAAGCCCCGCCTCCGGCCACGCCCCCTTCCAGAATCTTCAAGCAGGTTCCCGGAGCTTGCGGTCTGACTCAGCCTTTGACCTTTACCACCGATACGCACCCCCCCCCCCCCTTATAATTAGTCATTACAAAACTTGCCCATAACTGCGATTACCCCTCCAGGCCGACAGGTGACACCCTGTCATTACACATAGACTAACACGGCCCATAGACTCAGAGACCCAAAGACTCAACATCCCCCCGTATAGCCTCGATGGACTGTTGGGGCAAGTGCTGTTAGCGAGCACCGATGCAGGCCGGGCCAGAACGGCACACGAGGGGGTGGGTGGCCAGCACCACGCTCACCACACAGAGACCCACAGTTTGTTGTCCTAACCCCGCATCTCCGATCAGCTCGGTCGGCTCCGTCCAGTGTACGGCGTGCGTGAAGCGCACAGCGTGCTCTGCGAGCGGCTTCTCCTCACCTCGGACAGGAAGACGGAGAACTTGGATGCGTAGCAGGGGTCGTACTTGTCCACTAGGTGCAGGAGGAAGGCGAAGTCGTTGCGTACGTCCGGAATGTCGTCCACCCCCGTCTCCTGGCGCGTCTCCGCGAAGCTGTACTCCTTGAGCCTGCAGTGTCAGCGCCCCCCCCCCACCCCCCAGCACAGAGAACTCAGCGCCCGTCGACCCTCGTCCCGACGCGGAAGATCTTCCACGAAGCCACTAGTAAAACGTTACGTTTAGATCTTCGTAGCAGTGTCGCCGTCCGCGCTAACCGCGTCTCCACGATCGCCGAAAAGCCCGTAGGCCAAAGCCAGAAGGCTGCCGGACGGCGATCCGGTGCCACACAACCGCTCTGCGGCAGCACCGCCGCCCCCCCCCCCCCTCTCACCTGCAGGTCACCACCCAGTAGACGACGTAGGCACAGGTGAGGGCGTAAACGCACATCGTGGTCGCGTAGGCCATCCACATCATGCGGAAGATGCGCCACAGCCCGTGGACGCAGTAGAAGTTCCCGTAGCCCGTGATGTACTCGCCTTCCACGCAGTGGATGTGGTAGCGCATATTGGGGCAGGCGTAGCCGGTGTACGCGAGCACCACCAGCGCCTGCAGCAAGCGGGCCGCCGTCTGCAACACGTATATCCTGTGGAGCCCACCGCCCGCCTCCGTGTGAGCGCGGAGTTTCTTCACCTTCTCGAAGAGAGCCTTAGCCTGCTCGCCCTCCTTCTTGTCCAGGATGCGATCATCCGATGGCGTCCGCCGGTCCTCGCTCTGCCCCGGGGGGGACCGGTCGGGTGGTGCGGGCTCGCCGGGGTCGACAAACTGGACGGAGGGCCGGGGCGGTCCCGGCGGAGACTCAGGAGGCAGCTTCTCCATGGGGATTTCGCCGGATCTCGGGTCGCTGCGTACGTGGGATTGCGTGGACATCGGGCAACGCGTCATGACGCAGAGAAGCACAGAGACCCATAGAGACTCACAGAGACCCTTAGAGACTCAGAGACCCATAGAGACTCACAGAGACCCGCAGAGACCCACAGAGACCCATAGAGACTCACAGAGACCCATAGAGACTCAGCGACCCATAGAGACTCAATGAGACCCATAGAGACTCACAGAGACCCATGGAGACTCACAGAGATCCTTAGAGACTCAGAGACCCATAGAGACTCACAGAGACCCACAGAGACCCACAGAGACCCATAGAGACCCACAGAGACCCATAGAGACTCACAGATACCCGCAGAGACCCATCGAGACTCACAGAGACCCGTAGAGACCCACAAAGACCCATACAGACTCACAGACACCCACATCATTACGCACATACACACGCACACAAAGATCCCCTGTATAGCCTTAACAGACTGTAGGGGCAAGTGCTGTTAGCGAGCACTTATGAAGGCTGGAATTGTACAAGAGGGGGTGGGTGGCCAGCACCACGCCTGGTCGCCTTTGTCTCCCCAGTGGCGATGTTTACCAGGTACTCATTTGAGACCGAGTCGACCTAGGGGAGGCCCAGAACTGGTTCAGATAATCGTCGCTGGTCTTGGCCGTGAGCGGGAATCGAACCTGGGTCGCCGGGTTCATAGCGCAGGTCGCTAACCGCTTCACTACCGCTCCCCACAAAAACAAAACAAAGATCCCCCGTATAGCCTTAACAGACTGTAGGGGCAAGTGCTGTTAGCGAGCACCTATGAAGGCTGGAACGGTATACGAGGGGGTGGGCAGCCAGCACGACGCCCGACCGCCTTTGTCTCCGCAGTGGCAATGTTTTTATTCACCACACCAGGTACTCATTTGAGGCTGAGTCGACCTAGGGGAGGCCCAGGACCGGTTCAGATAATCGTCACTGGTGTTAGCCGTGAGCGGGAATTGAACCCGGGTCGCCAGGTTCATACCACAGCAGCGCGCTAACCGCTATACTACCGCTCCCCACACACACGTCACACACACGTACACACACACGCACACCGCCAACCGTAAGCCAAACCGGTTATGAAAAGCAGGGGGATAGAGATATGTGTGAACGGGCTCGCTGCCCCAAACCCACGCGGGGTCCCCCTGCAGGGAGAAAGGGGAACTTTTTAGGTTTTTTTTACTTAAGGGGGGAAGGAATGACAAAGGCAAGAGAGGGGATAATAATAACCAGGAAGGAGCCGTGGGCCATCTCTCCGTCAGCCCCCTTCTGACCTGCAGCTCCCCGCCGTGGCGGGCAGCGACGGCCGCAACGCCGCCGCCGTTGTTGCCACCCCATCAAGCGCGGCCTCGTGGACGGCGTGCGTGGTCCACTGCGAATCCATGCACTTGCCCAGCACGGACACAAAGTGCTCAATCTTGGAGCTCGTCTCCGGGAACCTGAACCAGAAGTTTCTGGTGGCCGTCAGGACGAGCGTGTGCAGCACCACGAGGTGCGGGAAGTACTTGCTGATCCACAGCACCGCGTTGTCGTAGCAGAACTGGTTGATCAACCGGTACTGGTACTGGTCGAAGCCGGTCTGGGCGAGTGTGGGAACGCACGCAGAAGGGCAAAGTGAACTGGCGTGGCGGTGATATCGCATGCCCCTCCCTTGCAGGGTGACAGAGCTGGCTCAAATCTGGCTTTCGCCTGATGATGCCGGTTGTAATTACAGGCAAAACGTCACCGTACTCAAGATCGTCAATGTTGTGGCTTTGCTCTCCAACACACTGGTGTGCTGTACTAGGATATTACACTATACACTACACTATACACTACACTATATATTACACTATACATTACACTATCACGTACATTACAATATACACTACACTATAAATTACACTATACACTACACTACTATACACTACACTATACATTACACTATACACTATACACTACACACCACACGTTATACTATACACTACACTATACATTACACTATACACTACACTATATATTACACTACACTATACATTACACTATACACTACACACCACATTATAGTATTCACTACACTATACATTACACTATACATTACACTACACTATACACTACACTATACATTACACTATACATTACACTACACTATACATTACACCACACGTTATACATTACACTACACTATACATTACACTATAATGTACATTACAATATACACTGCACTATACATTACACTATACACTACACTACTATAGACACTATACATTACAGTTTAACACGTAGGCTTTCGCGACCAATATTATTCTTAATAAAGGTTTTTGGGTTAGATCGCGTTTATTTTAATGTGTCGTAACCCTCCACCACCCGACACGGCCAATCAGCAAAAAAAAGTGTCACGTTGACAAAAGACAAATAATTCACTACTTTAGCCCACCGATGTGTTGAAGAGTGAATCCACATTTACAGATTGAGTACGACGTTTCGCTGGTAAATACATCCAGCATCATCGGGCAATTCGCCAGAATGGTAAAGCCCTCGCTTGCTCCCGGTTTTATATAGAGCAGCAGGATGACGTCATTACTTAACTCATATCAGGTGCAGTGATTAGAGGCGGAGGGGGGGGGTATTGTAATTATATAATCGATTAGTAATCAGTCATTGGTTATGATTAGTAATGAGTTTGTAGATTAGTAATTCTTTAAATCAAAATGTAATGTGTATTATTTAATAATACGCTTCCAGGCCGCACTAAGCCGGTAGCTGTCAGAGCGATTAAAGTTATTCTTGTTCCTCTCAATTTCAATGGATTCTCTAATTAGTCTTTGCCAGTAATAATTAGTTTTACACACCACTGCAACATTGTCAAAATCAATTGAGTGTCCTTGTTGACAAGCATGTTCTGCCACTGCCGACAGTTGTGTTTGAGATAATTTAATATTTCTCTGATGTTCTTTTAGTCTTACGCTGATGTTACGTCCCGTCTGCCCAATGTAGCAGCTGCCACATGAACAATTAATCCGATATACACCTTCTGTTGATAGTTTAGGTAATGCGTCTTTAGTGCAAGATACTAGTTTTTGAATATTGTGTACTGTACCAAATCTTACTGTAATGTTTTGCTTTTGCAAAACACGGGCTAATTTGTCAGTTACTCCTGAGATATATGGAATTTTTATTGTTTTAACAATCTGGTCGCTTTCAGCAGTATTGCTTTGCGATCGTGATTTGGCATTCAATGCTCTGTTAATTTGAGCATTATTGTAGCCATTCTGTCGTAGTGCGTCTTTAACGTGTTTAATCTCTCTCACTAGACTCTCACCATCTGACACTGTTTTAGCCCGATGTATGAGCGTCTTGATAAGAGAGGATTTCTGAGCTGGATGATGATGTGATTCTGCATTCAGATAGGCATCAGTGTGCGTTTGCTTTCTGTAAACGCTGTGTGTTATTTTACCGTTTAGGCCATGTCCAAGCAAAATATCTAGGAATGGGAGTGTGTTATTCACCTCCATTTCCATGGTGAACTGGATGGCCGGGCTTTGTGCATTGAGATGATTTAGAAAATCATTAAGTGTATCTTTACCATGTGGCCAGACAACCAAAGTGTCATCCACATATCTAAACCAAAAGGATGGTTTTAATGTGCTCGAGGCAAGTGCTCTTATTTCAAAGTTTTCCATGTACAAATTTGCTATAGCAGGGGATAAAGGAGAACCCATTGCTGCTCCTTCTTTTTGTTTAAAGAAATCCCCTCTCCATAAGAAGTAAGTGTTATTTAAACAATGGCCAGCAAGTTTCGGAATATCTTTTGGTAAACCGGTTTTCTTTACTAGTGTATCAAGTAATTTAAGCGATTCGTCCACTGGAACCTTAGTGAATAGAGAAATCACATCAAAACTTACCAGAATATCATCAGGAGTAAGTTTAATATCTTTAATCACATTCACAAGATGTTCTGAATTTTTTATGAATGAAGATGTCTTACCGATGTAGGGCTGTATTTGTTTGGTTATATATTTTGCTAATTGATATGTGGCAGAGCCAATTGTACTGACTATGGGTCGTAATGGGATGCCGATTTTATGAATCTTTGGTAGCCCATAGAGTCTAGGTGGTTTTGAGGCCCTTGGCTTAATTAGGTATTGCTCATTTTTAGGGATTAATGAATTTGCAATTATTGCAGTGGTCTTACGTTCTAAAGTATTAGTTGGATCTCGTTTAATTTTAATGTAAGTACTTTCCTCTAGTAAATTTCTAATTTTATTATCATAATCGGCTCGTGACATCACTACAGTAGTGCGGCCTTTATCAGCTGCTAGGATTTGGATATCCTTATTTACACGCAGCTCTCTTAAGGCTTTTGCCATTACCCCACGCACAATTCCAGTGGATGAGATAATTGCTGAGTAAGAATCAGCAGTTAGACTCCTTCCACATAATGAGGCAGAGATAACTAGACATGAGGTTGCTAAAATAATTGAGAATAGCAAAGTTCCAAAAGTAAATATTAGCTCTACCAGCGAAACGTCACAGTACTCAAACTGTAAATGTGGATTCACTCTTCAACACACCGGTGGGCTAAAGTAGTGAATTATTTGTCTTTTGTCAACGTGACACTTTTTTTTTGCTGATTGGCCGTGTCGGGTGGTGGAGGGTTACGACACATTTATAAATAAACGCGATCTAACCCAAAAACCTTTATTATGAACTATACATTACACTATACACTACACTATACATGACACTATTCCTCGGGCAACTGTCGGTGGCGCAGCCGGCCTTTCCGCTGGCAACCAGCGGTTCCCCCCCTGCACGGTGGTGCCGAGCCGGCCCGAGGGGGACCCTCACTCACCCTGTGGGCCCTGGGGTTGGCCACGAGGTCCCTCAGCACGGTCTCGTTCCACTCCTTCAGATCCACGTCGAAGCCGCTCGGCACCGGCACACACAGGATGCGCTCGTTCATGTTCTGGGCAGAGGCGGGGGAAGTGGGTACCGCGTGACCATGACGAGCGGTCGTCATGGTCACGTGACGCCGTGTGGTCTCCTGGAGGACGCCGCTCCACGCAGGTGGTTCACTTTGCGCGATTTCCGGTGTGTACGGGGGGGGGGGGCAACCCATATCGACCCAAGATTCGCTCTCTTTGAGTTAGCTCGCACGCAGAGTTGGAACCCACGACCTCCTGCGTGCCAGCCGAGGTAGTAAACATCTCGCGGCCACCGTGCTGATGAGACATACGCAGAGTCCGAATATGCAGCAGGGGTCGGGGATGGAACCTGTGACCTCCTACATACCAGGCGAGGTCGTCAATATCTCCCGGCCACCGTGGCGCGATGTTATACAATATCCATGAGCAAGGCGGCGACATTGATGAATGTGCGTGGGGGGGCTCTCTGGAGCGTTGTTGGAACGACGCACCTGCAGCATCACGGCAAAGATGCCGATCATGAACATGGGCACGGAGAGCATGTCGCACAACACGTCCCACCAGGGCTGAAGGATCTTGAGGTCCTGGTGACCCTCCAATGAGAAGGAGGAGGTCAGGGCTCCGATGGGAATCATGACTCGGGCCGAGACTGCACACAAGCATACATCAGGCGCGCAAAAACACGCACACAGAGACACTCGCACAGAGGCGCGCACACAGAGACACACACACAGAGACACACACACAGAGACACACACACAGAGACACACACACAGAGACACGCACACAGAGACACATACACAGAGACACACACAGAGACACACACGCAGACATCAGGCGCGCAGAAACACACACACAGAGACACGCACACAGAAACACACACACAGAAACACACACAGAGACACACACAGAGACACGCGCACAGAGACACACACACAGGCAACAAAGACACACACAGAGACACGCACACAGGCAACAGAGACACACACACAGAGACACGCACACAGAGACACGCACACAGACACACACAACAACAACAACCGCCATTCGCCACTAAGTGGCGGTGACGTCACCACGACGCTTGTGCCAGGCTATGTGCACCCTGAGGCCACGTGAAGTGTCGAACGCCCGCTGGCAAGAGGTCACGGGGCAGACCCAGGTGCCACGGGTCGACTGACTGAGATGACTGGCTGATGCACCACCTGTGCCCCCTACTGTGTCAACCCGCTGTGCTTTAGCCACCCGGCGCTCCGCTCGTTGTTGTGAGCGTCGCTCCTCCGCCCTCCGTTGTTGTTGGAGGGCGACTGCCTCCAACTGCCCAGTAGCGTCCTTCACGAGCCTCCTCCACAGAGGCCGATCTTGACACCGCTGGTACCGGTCATCGGCAAGTCCACTCAGCTCCACGTCCTCCTGTACCACATCACTCCATCTCTTCTCTAGCCCGTGCCGCGCCCGCTTAGCCCCCTCAATCCGGCCGAACAGAAGCTGTTTCGGCATGCAGTGGCTGGGCATGCGGGCTACATGACCCAGCCATCGCAGCCTTGCCCGCCGGAGGAGCTCACCGATGGGACCTTGCCCAGATCTTTCAAGGATTTGTGAGCTCCTCACACAATCCAGTCTGGTTAAACCCAGGATGGATCGCAGGCAGGCCAGCCTAAATGTTTCTAACCGGCGAAGGTGTTCCATTAGGGGGGTCCACGTTTCGCAAGCGTAGAGAAGGGAGGGAATGACCGTGGCCGAGAAGACCTGAAGCTTAGTGCGGAGCGACAGACCAGGTAGCTTCCACACAGTGTTACGCAACCGATGAAAAGATATTGCCGCGCGACTGATTCGGAGTGAGACCTCTGCTGTTAAACTGGAGCCAGTCATAAGCACACTGCCCAGGTATGGGAAACTCTCCACTCTCTCCACAACTGCCCCATCACCGATTGGGAGTTGTGGGGGTGATAGTGTCCGATGGTACAAAATACCCAGGCAGGTGCTTAGTTTTGGTGGGGCTGATGGTAAGGCCCCACCTCTTAGTGGCACGCTCCAGTCCCAGCAGCAGCGTCTCCAACTCCTCCTCTGACTGAGCAGCTATTACCAAATCATCAGCATACATAACGTGGTTGAGCAATAGGGAGCCATATCCACACCATCTACACGTCAGGCACAGAGGAATGCACACGTGACTTACACGTCTATACTTATTAATATATTCATGATGTAGTGAAAAATTTTCTCAAATTCATCAGATTTGATGAACGTGCAAATGCCTTCTCGCACAGAGTGCACCTGAAGGGTTTCTCTCCACGGGCTGTTATGGCACACAATGAAAGGGCAAATGTCATAAATATGCCTGGAAGCATTCATATCTTCCAAGATGAATGTTAACTCAAAACTCCGAGCACACAATTTCGGCTGTCTGACTACAAAATGAATATTTATGAGAGCTAAATTCAGCTGACATAGCAAAGGGTGTTGAAAACAATACTATTTGTGTTATGCAGAAATGCAGAAATGAATGTTCAATCGCAAGTTAGAGGTGTGAATCCAGGCTCAGATGTCCTTGAATGCTGGGATGAACAGTTCCGACTTCAGCTGCATGTGTGTGCTGTGTTCACCTCCTGTTTCCATTCTTATAAAGAGTCCCAGAGGAAAACAAAAATAAATTATTGTTTTGATATAACCTCCGTGTGCAATAGTTAATAGACTTTACTGCAAACACAAACTTGACACTGTCACACACTGCCATGAGTAAACAGGTGGCGGTGTGACCAGAACCATGCCTGGCTACCTTCATCTGCTCAGCATTAATTCTTCCTCACTCCACCAAGTAATGAATCGAGGATCAATCAACATAGCCGAGGCTATCCGTGTCTCTGTCTCTCTCTCCCCGTGGTGAAGGTGTTCCCCTCCACACATTCAGAGTCAACAGCGGCACGCGCTTAGCGTCTTTGACCGATAGATACATTGACGCACGTATTGTTGGTTCTTTCAGTAAAGTCACGTAGATAGAAAATAAAAATAACAGATTAAATTTAATAAGATAAAGACCACTTGTGTTGCGATCGAAACGTCGTGGGTTTTTTTGCTTTATTTTAAAAAATTTATTTTTCATTTATTTTTATTATTTTATTTTCTATCTACGTGACTTTACCGAAAGAACTAAGAATATTAATGCCTGCAGTCACCAAAGTTTTAAGTCAAAACATTCACACACGTTGACAAAGCCTCACCTTGTGTTGTTGTGGGCAGGTCGCTTCTGATAACAAGAGCGGTATAGCAGCTCAAGCGGGCTTGGCCTGGTAACAAAAGAACGAAAATAAAAACTGCGTGAATATTTACAATAAAACAAAGTTACAAAGTGGCGAGCCGGGTGAAGACAAATTAAACTTAAGCGAGATAATGAAAGTGAATGCAATCATCTTCTTTGGTTCTTTCGGTAAAGTCACGTAGAATGATAATAAAATAATAAATTGATAAAATAAAATAACACAATATTCTCACGACGTTTCGGCCACAACACAAGCGGTCTTCATCAGGTGAAGGGGGCGAGACTGTCTGGTAGGACAGCGCTGGAGTGAAAGAGCCACGTTCAGATACGGCCTTTAAGCCTCAAATTTCAGCACCAGGCTTAAAGGCCGTATCTGAACGTGGCTCTTTCGTGGCTCTTTCACTCCAGCGCTGTCCTACCAGACAGTCTCGCCCCCTTCACCTGATGAAGGCCGCTTGTGTTGTGGCCGAAACGTCGTGAGAATATTATTGTGTTATTTTATTTTATCAATTTATTATTTTATTATCATTCTACGTGACTTTACCGAAAGAACCAAAGAAGATGAATCATTGCAGTCACGAAAGCTTTAAATCGAAAATTGAATGCAATCAGGCGAGGGCAGGAGGCAAGGCCCCGCGTGGCTAGGCCCCGCGTTGTAAAGTTCCAACCTGGACATCGATTCCCATGCTCGCTGCTACTCAACTGACATCCCTACGAGAGAGAGAGGCTCTACCTTGGTAAACAACAACAACCACCACCATGAGAATTTCTCACCTCGGATTTCAGTGCAAGCGTGGATCGGCAGCCTCCTGTTACCTCGTAACGTCACGCGTGTAAGCAGGTAACAAACGTCACTTCCGGGGTAAGAGACACGCCCCTCCCGTAAAGAGCGGCTCTGTAACTGAATAAATTATGTTAATGTTAACTGGCCATATGTCGAGGGATGGGGCGTGGCTGCTGAACTCGACGGCTACAACGAATACATTATGTTTATGAACCGCAGTCACTGGGCGTAGCTTTGCCCAAATAAGGATTGCCACTGGATTGATATCGGCAGTGACCCAAGCGGAAGTGACATCACGCGCAAGAGCGCTGTTGACGGGGTTGGGGGAGCGTGAATACCTTGGTGACATGACGTCACTAGCGAGGTACACCTCCCGCTGGCACTTCTTGCCGATGAGGTCATGTTGAGTGGTGACGTCACAGAGCGGGGATGGAGTTTAAGTTGATTTAGCATCATTTTCCATTGCCCCCTTCCTTGGGTGCGTGAACTCAGCAACAACAACGTGGACATTGTTCTGTATACTGTGTGTGTGTGTGTGTACACACTGTGTGTGTACACACACACACAGTGTGTACACACTGTGTGTGTGTGTAGTGGGGGGCAATGGCGGTGCATTGGCCAGTCATCTCAGTCAGTCGACCCTCATAGGCCAAATCGCGTCAGTAAAATAAGTGAATAGCAGTTCAGTGGGCTTTGCCTGGTAGGACGGGGATGGTTTAGTTGCGTGTGTGTGGGCGATTTATTGACCATTGTTGTACTTTGCACTACCATCACGTGTTCTACTTTGTGTTGTTTTAACGTTCTCACCCCGTGCGCCTACTGGACATCTGTGAAAAAGAGCTTCATAGCTCATCGGATTTCTCCAGTGTAAATAAACATTCGGCTTCCGAGGTGCTCGCTAACGGGCACTTGCCCCAACAGTCTGTTAAAGATTACCACGGGGGGGATCTGTGTCTTTTGTTGGCCGGGCTAACGCTACGTTAATTCCCGATGCTTCAGAGACATTGCACACGAGGTTTCTTTGCTAGTGGGAGTCATCAAGTGAGTACCTTTCAGTCAAGCGTCTCAGCCGTGCCACTGCAAACTGCAAGGGAGGTCCCCCCCCCCCCCCCCCCCCCACAAGACTTGTAGGGTTCGTGTCGCTGTGTTGAAGGCCAGGAGCGTAGACGTGGGTTCAGTTTAGTTTATTTTGGTATAGCCCTGTGAGCCATCCGGCTCTTGAATCGGGTGCAACCACAACAAACACAAAAACAAAAATAAGAACCCAAAAAACCATCTTATTACAATGGGGGAATTGTAATAAAAAATAATTGACATTTATAATGCGCAATTCGTCCAGGGATCACGCTACAACAATGGATTCTACGGCATGTAATTGCTCGTTATTTGGTGCTACTGCATTGGCAGTGTGGTAGTGACACAATCGTGTGACGTGTTGCTTTCTTGTTAATGGCTCGACACGGGGCTGCAACGTGACTGTGCTGGACGTGTCACGTGACGGCAACACAATCGCGTATCCGTGACGGCCCGTGTGTTCCAATGACACGCGTGCCTTGTTAGACTGATGGCCTTAATCTTAGTTTTCTTGTTGTTGTTGTTGTTTGACTTGCATCCCACTGGGATTAAAGCACACAGCGTTGGTGGTGTACGGTGCTATCTCAGGAATATTTTGATGTTTTTTTTTTCCTGGATTTTCTGTTTGCACAGTCACACAAAGTCACTTTAAGATGTTTTCTTGTTCATGTTTTGGTTTTTTGTTTGTTGCGGTTGCACCCGATTCAAGAGCCAAATGGCTCACAGGGCTACACCAAAATAAATGAAACTTAAACAAACCAGGAGAGAATGTCACGTGATTATGTCTTTGACGACCCAACGGGGGCGGTGACGCGACCACTTGCACCCTGCCATCCCCCACAGCCACCCCACCCTCCCGTCGTGCTACACAATCTTCCCGTCCTGACAGGGCCTCCAGCCAATTCCTTCTTGACCTTTAAGCTCGGCGGGTGGCGATCGTGGCAGGGGCGGAGCCAGGATTTTCAGCCCGGGGTGACATTCAACAAATGTTAATTTCAAGAATGATTTAGAGAGAGTCGGGCTGTTGAACCGGACGCCATCGGTTGGCGACACGCTCTGACATTGCAGTTGCACGGAGTTCGCCAGACCGAGTGTCGTGCACTTACACGCAGAATGTCACCCCCCCTGTCAGCCCCTGGCTCCACCTCTGGATCGTGGTATATGCAAATCCTGGCCATGCGCACAAGACACCGGGGTCAGCCCTTACCATAGCCACCGCGTCTCCCCCGCCTGCAGGCCCAGACTTGATTGGCCGGTGGGACGTGCTGCTGGGTGGGCGGCGAATCTCAAGGCCCGCGCGGCACACGGAAGGGTGGCATGGCCAACTCTATTCCCGGTTGCCGCCTTTGTCTCCCCAAGCCGAGTAGACCCAGGGGAGACCCAGGACCGGGACGAACAGAATCCCTCACTCGTGTTAGCCGTAGCCGGGAATGGAACTGGGGTCGCTGGGGTATATCGTGCTGTTGTCTCGCTACTGCACCCACCACTCCCCCCATAATAGATACACACAAGTATCCCTTGTACAGCATTAACAGACTCTAGGGGGAAGTGCCGTTATCGAGTGGCGCCGATGAAGGCCGGCACATCACACGAGGGGGTGGGTGGCCAGCACCACGCCCGGCCGCCTTTGTCTCCCGAGTGGTAATATACCCCTGCATACACACACACAACAACAACCTCGTTGGACATGTTTGTTTTGTTGTAGTACTGATGGCCTTAATCTAAGTTTTTGTGGTCGTTGTTGTTGTGGTTGTTGTTTGACTTGCATCCCACTGGGATTTTTTGCACACAGCCTTGGTGGTGTACGGTGCTATCTCAGGAATATTTTTGCTGTTTTTTTTTTCCATGGATTTTCTGTTTTGCACAGTCAACACAAAGTCACTGTAAGATGTTTTTATTGTTCGTGTTTTAGTTTTTTTTGTTTGTTGTGGTTGCACTCCGATTCAAGAGCCGGATGGCTCACAGGACTACACTCTTTGGTTCTATTCGGTAAAGTCACCACGTAGGTAAAAAATAAAACAACAAAAATCACGACGTTTCGGCCACAACACAAGCGGCCTTCATCAGGTGTGGCCGAAACGTCGTGATTTTTGTTGTTTTATTTTTTTACCTACGTGACTTTACCGAATAGAACCAAAGAGTATGGATCCTTGCAGTCACGAAAGCTTCAAATCTAGAATTCACAGGGCTATACCAAAATAAACTGAAATTGAATAAAACTGAACTGATGACGACCGTTTGTGTTACGGTCGAAACGTCGTGAGAATTTTTATAGTTTTATATATATTTTATTCTTTTATTGTTTCCCTTCAACGTGACTTTACCGAAAGAGCTAAGAATATGAACTGAACCTACTATTGAAGGCACCGCTTTGTCTGATGCCCAATTCGTGTTCGCCCCCTGGCGGACTGAATGTGAAACCACTGGCAGGCAGTCGGTGCGCCCTCTCACACCTAAGTGGAAATTCCACACTCGCGCGGCAGGGACGAGTGTTTCAAAAAGGACAAACGCCGTTGACCTCTCACCAAGTCGTTTTTTTTGTATCGACGCCGCGGAGACAACGCGCCGAGGCGATGGTTGCCCGCGACGATTGAACCGTCCACGTGACGATCGCGACGCAGTCCCCGTGTCAATCGCTGATGTATCAATTCTGGTGCGCATCGGCCTGGTGGTGTTCTGATGCGGTTGTCGATGAAACAGGTGTCTTCCGAGGAACGCCAAAGCCAGGGAGGTTGCCGTGTTTTGGGGTTTTTGAACGAGTTTTTTTTTATTCTGGACGTCCGCGCTAATAATGGTTGTGATGGGTTTTTTTTTCCTGCATGCCGCTCGTCCGGCCCGCGTGAAGCCTGGAAGAGTTTCGATTTAAAGCTTTCGTGACTGCAAGGATTCATCTTCTTTGGTTCTTTCGGTAAAGTCACCACGTAGAATGAGAAGCCTGGAAGAGTTTCGATTTAAAGCTTTCGTGACTGCAAGGATTCATCTTCTTTGGTTCTTTCGGTAAAGTCACCACGTAGAATGAGAATAAAATAATAAAATAACACAATGTTCATTGAAGCTCTGTCGTTCCGACAGGTTTGTTCCTTTCACCTGAAGAAGGCCACTTGTGTTGTGGCCGAAACGTCGTGAGAATTTAATTGTCATTTTATTTTATTAATTTATTATTTTATTCTCATTCTACGTGGTGACTTTACCGAAAGAACCAAAGAAGATGAAGCCTGGAAGTTTGTTGTTTGTCTGGGCGACCGTCCGCGTGGCGAGCACAGGGCTCTTAGTTTCGCCCGCTCTCCTGCAGCCTCTTGACAGGGCAATGTGGACGCCCTGAATGCGCGTGGAGTTATTCACGTCCCCGGGATCTAGTGTGCCTGCGCCGGTTGCCTTTATCTGCCAAAAGAAATCGAGCTCATCTCCTTTGGTTCTTTCGGTAAAGTCACCAACACGTAGAATGAGAATAAAATAATAAAATAACACGATAAAATTCTAACGACGTTTCGGCCGCAACGCAAGCGGCCGTCTTCAGGTGAAAGGTACAAAACTGTCGGGACGAGAGAGCTTCAATGGAGCTTTCACCTGAAGACGGCCGCTTGCGTTGTGGCCAAAACGTCGTGAGAATTTTATTGTGTTATTTTATTATTTTATTCTCATTCTACGTGGTGGTGACTTTACCGAAAGAACCAAAGAAGATGAATCCTTGCAGTCACGAAAGCTTTAAATTGAAAAATCGAGCTCAGTTAATTGCATCGTCGCACCGCAAATCGACGGCGTGCTGTAGTGTCTCCATCGTTACTATTCGCCGTGCGCCTGTAATGATTTGCTATTATGGACCCGTATCCCATGGGTGGGTGAATTAATCGCATCCTTTCAAATACTCTCCCTTGGTTTAATTCTGTTATGGAATGTTGGCCGATGGTTGGTTGAGGATAGTGATGGAATGACAGCCAAGGAATGGAATGCGGCCAATAGGATGCCCATCGAGATGACGGGATGATATCAGCTGATGAGTATCACCTGCAGGTACTGGGTGGATTAATACTTTTCGGGATCTCGGGAGATGGTGAGAGCTTTGTGAGAACCTCATCCAGCAGTAGATTGACCATGGATTCTGGTGATGTCACTGGACCACTCAGCAACTGTCGGTACAAGGCACAATCAATGTTGAAGGCCTCTTTTTATCTGTTTCACAAAGCCAAGATAATATAACACATCTGTTCCATTTTTTTATTTAAAGCTTTCATGACTGCAGGGATTCATATTCTTGGTTCTTTCAGTAAAGTCACCACGTAGAAGGGAGACAATAAAATAATGAAACAATAAAATTCTCACGACGTTTCGACTGCAACACAAGAAGCAATCATCATCAGGTGTGAAAACCACAGCAATAATCTTTTTCAAATTTTCTTGCTGTGGTGCTAGGAGCAACCCCCGGGCAGCTTTAGGAAATACTTAAATAATGCGAAATAGCACTAAATTGTTAATTTAACAACTTTTAAAGTTTACTGATGGGAAAACGGAGCAACCCCTGGGCAGCTTTAGGAAATACTTAAATAATGCGAAATAGCACTAAATTGTTAATTTAACAACTTTTAAAGTTTACTGATGGGAAAACGGAATGGCGCTGGCTCACCACGGGGCTTACGGCGTGGTACCCGGCTACTTTTTTTAAAATTAAACTCCACGATTCGCGAGCAAGTGTGCGTCCACACAGAGACAGACAGACATACACACAGAAAAAAATGCCTTTTATAGGTAAGAAAAGAAAAAACGATGACGAGACTCAATGTGTGAAGAACACGGGATTTATTCGGTTCACAAGTCAACGGATATAACTTCAAAACACTTTTATTGTCTGTCTCGAGACAGCGTTCCCGTGGGATTATTTCCAAGTCGACAGACACCTTATTTTTACTCATCCTGGCAGACACACACACAGACACGCCTGTGTCTATGTGTGTGTGACTGTGTCTGTGAGTATGTCTGTGTGTGTCTGTGTGTGTCTGTGTTTCTGCGTGTGTCTGTGTGTCTATGTGTCTGTGTGTCTATGTGTCTCTGTGTGTGTCTGTGTGTGTCTGTGTCTCTGCGTGTGCCTATGTTTCTCTGTGTGTGTCTGTGTCTCTGCGTGTGTCTGTGTCTCTGCGTGTGTCTATGTGTCTTGTGTGTGTCTGTGTCTATGTATCTCTGCGTGTGTCTTGTCTTTGTGTGTTTGTGTATGTCTGTGTGTCTGTGTCTCTGCGTGTGCCTATGTGTCTCTATGTGTGTCTATGTGTCTGCGTGTGTCTATGTGTCTGTGTGTGTGTCTATGTGTATGTGTGTCTACAGTGACACGCGGTGGCGGTAGTGATGGCGGTAGTGGTGGCGGCCATGTGGTGCGTGTCGAACATCTTTCACGCCGTACGTATTGTAAACATCGCCACAGGGGAGATTAAGGTGGCTGCGGGTGCTGGCGATGATTACTGGGCGCCCCCCTGCCCGCCTACGCCGCTAAACGTCGCTCGCCATTCTGTTCCAAGCTATGGGGTAGGGGGAGCGAGATAGAGAGGGGGGGTGGTGGTGGTGGACCTTTGTCTTGCTGCGTGTAAATATTGTTGTGTGCGTGCGGGGTTTGTCCATGTGGTGGCGGTAATGGTGGCGGTAATGGTGAGTCGAACAAAAGCGGTGAAAGTTTGTGGGGTCGCTCCGAGCTCACCCTGTCACCCATCGCTCTCGAGCTCCCTCCTAGGGGAGGATGACGAGGTTGACGAGGTTGATGATCCTCATCGTTTGTGAATGCAGAAATAAACATCAGTTTCATTCTGACCTCCGATCCTGGTCAGCAATTGAACGTCGGGAAACCCTCGCGCCGAGGGGCCCCAGCAGTGGGCGTGGCCGTGGCCCACCAGTGGGCGTGGCCGTGCCCCACCAGTGGGCGTGGCCGTGCCCCACTAGTGGGCGTGGCCGTGCCCCACCAGTGGGCGTGGCCGTGCCCCCATCACGTTGCGTGTGTAGTGACGGCAGCTACGCTCGGAGTGGCTGGATAATAAAGCTTGAAACGCACAGCAAACCACGTGGCCTCTGATTTATTGGGTGACACGCGATGCGAGGAGGACAAGCAGCCTATACAAAGACAAAGGCACCCCCAGTAGCCTCAGCACACTTTTGTGGCAAGTTCTGTTGGGAGTAGCAATTAAGGGCAGCACTGTAGGGCACTCCGGGGTGGGGAGATAGGGGGGTGGACAGCATCACAGTCCATCAGCCAGCTGCAGAAACATTCCCCTCCTCCACTCACCCCACTCACCCAGTCACCCCTCCACTCACCCCACCACTCATCTCACTCACCCCTCCATTCATCTCACTCACCCAGTCACCCCATTCACCCCCCCACTCACCCCTCCACTCACCCCACTCACCCCTCCACTCATCTCACTCACCCCTCCACTCACCCCTCCACTCATCTCACTCACCCCTCCACTCACCCCTCCACTCACTCCTCCACTCATCTCACTCACCCATCCACTCACCCCTCCACTCACCCCTCCGCTCACCCCTCCACTCATCTCACTCACCCCTCCACTCACCCCTCCACTCACCCCTCCACTCATCTCACTCACCCCTCCACTCACCCCTCCACTCACCCCTCCGCTCACCCCTCCGCTCACCCCTCCACTCATCTCACTCACCCCTCCACTCACCCCACTCACCCCTCCACTCATCTCACTCACCCAGTCACCCACTCACCCCTCCACTTATCCCACTCACCCCTCCACTCACCCCACTCACCCCTCCACTCATCTCACTCACCCACTCACCCCTCCACTCACCCCACCACTCACCCCTCCACTCATCTCACTCACTCACCCCTCCACTCACCCCTCCATTCATCTCACTCACCCAGTCACCCACTCACCCCTCCACTCACCCCACTCACCTCTCCACTCATCTCACCCCTCCGCTCACCCCTCCACTCATCTCACTCACCCCTCCGCTCACCCCTCCGCTCACCCCTCCACTCACCCCTCCGCTCACCCCACCACTCATCTCACTCCGCTCACCGCCCAGCCCCCCAGTAGCCCGAGCTGCTGCTGCTGGGGGGCGTTGTCCCCCAGCGCCACGTTGGCCCTCAGCAGGAACCTCGTGCGGTGACGCCGCCTCTCCCCCCCCCATCCCTCCCCTGCCAGCAGCGCCCTCCTGCACCACCACCTCGTCCGCCTCCTCCTCCTCCGCGTAGGCCGCTGCCAGCAGCAGCTCCGCAATGCCTCCAACTGTGTCGCCGTCCCTCAGGGCCCTCCCCGAGGTGGTCGCTCCCCTCCCCACCGCCCCCCCCGCCGCGTGGATCCGCGCCGAGCGGCGCACCGGCGTCACGAGCCGCGGCCGCGAGGGGGGGGCCGCCGGGGCTGCGGTGGAAGGGGGGGCCGTGATGTTAAGGGGGGCAGCCAGGGTGGTGGTGGTGGTGCAGGAGATGTGGGCGGCTGGGGTGGTGGTGGTGGTGCAGGAGATGTGGGCGACTGGGGTGGTGGTGGTGCAGGTGTGGGCGGCTGGGGTGGTGGTGGTGGTGGTGCAGGAGGTGTGGGCGGCTGGGGTGGTGGTGGTGGTGCAGGAGGTGTGGGCGGCTGGGGTGGTGGTGGTGGTGCAGGAGGTGTGGGCGGCTGGGGTGGTGGTGGTGGTGGTGGTGCAGAAGATGTGGGCGGCTGGGGTGGTGGTGGTGCAGGAGGTGTGGGCGGCTGGGGTGGTGGTGGTGGTGCAGGAGGTGTGGGCGGCTGGGGTGGTGGTGGTGCAGGAGATGTGGGCGGCTGGGGTGGTGGTGCAGGAGGTGTGGGCGGCTGGGGTGGTGGTGGTGCAGGAGGTGTGGGCGGCTGGGGTGGTGGTGGTGGTGCAGGAGGTGTGGGCGGCTGGGGTGGTGGTGGTGCAGGAGGTGTGGGCGGCTGGGGTGGTGGTGGTGGTGCAGGAGGTGTGGGCGGCTGGGGTGGTGGTGGTGCAGGAGATGTGGGCGGCTGGGGTGGTGGTGCAGGAGGTGTGGGCGGCTGGGGTGGTGGTGGTGCAGGAGGTGTGGGCGGCTGGGGTGGTGGTGGTGGTGCAGGAGGGGTGGGCGGCTGGGGTGGTGGTGGTGCAGGTGTGGGCGGCTGGGGTGGTGGTGGTGGTGCAGGAGGTGTGGGCGGCTGGGGTGGTGGTGGTGCAGGAGGTGTGGGCGGCTGGGGTGGTGGTGGTGCAGGAGGTGTGGGCGGCTGGGGTGGTGGTGGTGCAGGAGGTGTGGGCGGCTGGGGTGGTGGTGGTGCAGGAGGTGTGGGCGGCTGCAGTCACGAAAGCTTTAAATAAAAAATGTTCGACTTTAAATAAAAAAAAATTTCGACTCAATTAAATTAAAAACTTAAAACATTTTTCGACTCAATTAAATTAAAACAAATTAAAAAAAATTTCGACTAAATGAAATTAAAAACTTAAAACATTTTTCGACTTAAATAAATTAAAACAAATTTTTTAAAAAATTCGCCCTCAAAATCACTCGAACCTTGGGCAGCTGAGGCGCGCGAGTTCACTTCGTCCATCGTAGACATCGCCGGAGAAGTTGTTGTTGTTGTGCTGTTGTTTAGTCGTCGTTGTATAGCTGTTGTATAGTCGTTGTTTATTTATACTTTAATGTTTAAAGTGGTAAAGTTAAATGGTTAAAGTCGCAGCCTAAGTGGAGGCCTTCGAGGCGGCCATCGACAAATTCTGAAATTTCGCGACCTTTGCCCCCTGAACTCGCCTCCGATTGGCTGCGGGAGGGGTGATACTCGCCTCTGATTGGCTGTAGGCCGAGGGAGGTGAGGGGAGGGGTGATTATGCTCGCCTTTGATTGGCTGTGGGCCGAGGAGGGAGGGGGAGTAAGGGGAAGGTGTAATGCTCGCCTCTGATTGGTTGTGGGCCGAGAGGGGTGGTCAGGGGGAGGGGTGATGCGCGTATCTGATTGGCTGTGGGCCGAAGAGGGAGGGGAGTATTCTTATCTCTGATTGGCTGCGACACAAAACTCGCCGCTGATTGGGTCTCAGGGCAGTTCGTGTTCCCGCGCTTTATTGAAACTTTCATGCACGATTCGATTCGTAGTCACGAATAAACGTTTTTCGATTCCAACACCCACCACGCCTGCACATTGCCTCTGAATCGATTCGATTCCAACATTCACCCTCCTGCACATTGCCTCTGAATCGATTCGATTCAAACACCCACCCGCCGACACGTTGCCTCTGAATCGATACGATTCCAACACCCACTCGGCACATTGCCTTTGAATCGATTCGATTCCAACAACAGACCCAGCAGGTGCCATGGGTTGACTGCTGTGCCAGGCTAGGTACAGGTCACGGGACAGACCCAGCAGGTGCCATGGGTTGACTGCTGTGCCAGGCTAGGTACAGGTCACGGGACAGACCCAGCAGCTGCCATGGGTTGACTGCTGTGCCAGGCTAGGTACAGAGGCAGCGCGCCAAGAAATATGGCGGTCTGCTTCTTGCTGTGCGGCCGAGTTGAATGCATTGGTACATATTTGTTGTCTAAAGCACAAATATTGGAATACGTACCTGTAAGATGGTGCAAATCTTTGATCGATGTATCTGTCTCCTCTTGTTAACAACACGCTTGCGTAATGGTTAATATTCTGTTGGGTTTTTTTTGTCCTCCCTCCTTTACCAGCCCAGCCAACTCACTCTTTCTCTCTTCCCTGATGTGGCAACTTCTCATTATACAATTATACTTCCAAATGTGCATATATTGTCTCCCGCTTTTTATTTTCATGTGTTCCAAATAAAGACCAATTACAGTTGAAAAAAAAGGAGCGAATGAAGGTGGTGAGGGAATGATGAGCAGAATGAAGAGTCTTGTGATGAGTAGTGGTGGTGGTGGTAGTGTGAGTAGTGGTGGTGGTAGTGTGAGTAGCAGTGGTGGTGTGATTAGTAGTAGTGTGAGTAGTGGTGGTGGTGTGATTAGTAGTTGTGGTAGTGTGAGTAGTAGTGGTGGTGGTAGTGTGAGTAGTGGTGGTAGTGTGAGTAGTGGTGGTGGTGTGAGTAGTGGTGGTGGTGTGAGTAGCAGTGGTAGTGTGAGTAGTGGTGGTGGTAGTGTGATGAGTAGTAGTGGTGGTGGTAGTGTGATTAGTGGTGGTGGTAGTGTGAGTAGTGGTGGTGGTAGTGTGATTAGTAGTGGTGGTGGTAGTGTGATTAGTGGTGGTAGTGTGAGTAGTAGTAGTATCTGTAGTGTGAGTAGTGGTAGTGTGATTAATAGTGGTGGTGGTGGTGGTGTGAGTAGCAGTGGTGGTGTGAGTAGTAGTAGTGGTAGTGTGAGTAGTAGTGGTGGTGGTGTGAGTAGTAGTGGTGGTGTGATTAGTAGTAGTGGAAGTGTGAGTAGTGGTGGTGTGATTAGTAGTTGTGGTGGTGGTGTGAGTAGTAGTAGTGGTGGTAGTGTGATTAGTAGTGGTGGTGGTGTGAGTAGTAGTGGTGGTAGTGTAAGTAGTAGTGGTGGTTGTGTGATTAGTAGTAGTGATGGTGGTGGTAGTGTGAGTAGTAGTAGTAGTGTGAGTAGTAGTGGTGGTAGTAGTGTGAGTAGTGGTGGTAGTGTGAGTAGCAGTGGTGGTGGTAGTGTGAGTAGTAGTAGTGGTGGTAGTAGTGTGAGTAGTAGTAGTGGTGGTACAAGTGGTAGTAGTAGTGGTGGTAGTAGTAGTGGTACTAGTGGTAGTAGTGGTGGTGGTAGTAGTGGTGGTACTAGTGGTAGTAGTGGTGGTAGTGGTGGTGGTACTAGTAGTAGTAGTGGTACTAGTGGTAGTAGTGGTGGTGGTAGTGGTGTGAGTAGTGGTGTGAGGTGGTCTGCGGTGATAGTCCACGGACTGAGAGATGGACCTGGCAACTACCAGACCCTGGCACGGAGGGTGAGGGAGGTGAGTGGTGGTGGTGAGTGTGGTGAGTGTGGGGTGAGGGTGGTGAGTGTGTGGTGAGTGGTGTGTGTGCTGAGTTTATGGGTCTCTGTGTGATGAGTCTATGGGTCTCTGTGTGATGAGTCTATGGGTCTCTGTGTGATGATTCTATGGGTCTTCGTGTGACGATTCTATGGGTCTCTGTGTGGTTATTCTATGGATCTTTGTGTGATGAATCTATGGCCTCTCAAGCTAATTAACATTGGGACTCACCCCTTACCAAGATGGCCTCTCCAAGCTAATTAACATTGGGACTCACCACTTACCAAGATGGCCTCTACAAACTCATTACATTGGGACTCACCCCTTACTAAGATGTCCTCTCCAAGCTAATTAACACTGGGACTCACTCAAATACCAAGATGGCCTCTACAAGCTAATTATCATTGGGAATCACCCCTTACCAAGATGGTCTCTACAAGCTAATTAACATTGGGACTCACCCCTTACTAAGATGGCCTCTCCAAGATAATTAACATTGTGATTCACCAGGATGGCCTCTGCAAGGTAATTAACATTGGGACTCACCACTTACCAAGATGGCCTCTACTAACTCATTAACATTGGGACTCACCCCTTACCCAGATGGCCTCTCCAAGCTAATTAACTTCGTGATTCACCAGGATGGCCTCTGCAAGGTAATTAACATTGAGACTCACCACTTACCAAGATGGCCTCTACAAACTCATTAACATTGGGACTCACCCCTTACCAAGATGGCCTCTCCAAACTAATTAACATTGTGATTCACCAGGATGGCCTCTGCAGGGTAAATAACATGGGGACTCACCACTTACCAAAATGGCCTCTACAAACTAATTAACATTGGGACTCACCCCTTACCAAGATGGCCTCTCCAAGCTAATTCACATTGTGATTCACCAGGATGGCCTCTGCAAGGTAATTAACATTGGGACTCACTCCTTACCAAGATGGCTTCGTGACGTTATACAGCCAGCAGCGGCACCTCCCCTACTACCTAGAATGACGTCACGGCCGTCCACACATTGAGTCGGGCTTAATGACGTCACGACTCTCCGAGCATTTACACCTCCCCTACTAAACATGACGTCATGACCCCTGTCAATAAACATTGAGACTCCCTCTACTAAAGATGACGTCATGACGTCCGTACATAAACATTGACCCCAACCCTTCCGAGCGTGGATTATTGACGTCATACAATTACTATCGACACCCCCGCCCCTGCTCGAGTGTTAATGACGTCATACAATGAACATCGACAGCCCCGCCCCCGCTCGAGTGTTAATGACGTCATACAATGGCCATCGACAGCCCCGCCCCACCTGGAGTCGACTTCCGCGGTTTGTTCTTTGACAGCGGCCGCCTCGCTCCGCGTGGATAATTTATCTTTCATTCCTAGCGAGTCGACGGGGGAACGAAAGCAGGAGGGAAGGAGGGAGAGGGGAAGGAGGGAGGGAGGGAACGAAAGAAGGAGGAACGAGGGAACGGAGGGGGAAGGAGGGAGGGAACGAAAGAAGAAGGAACGAGGGAACGGAGGGGGAAGGAAGGAGGGAGGGAACGAAAGCAGGAGGGAAGGAGGCAGAGGGGAAGGAGGGAGGGAACGAAAGAGGGAGGGAACGAGGGAAGGAGGGAACGAGGGAACGAAGGAGGGAGGGGGAAGGAAGGAGGGAGGGGGAAGGAAACAAGGAGGAACGAGGCAAGGAATGAAATAGAGAGAACGTCAGGGGCCAGAGTGGTGGTGGTGGTGGTGGCTGTGTTGTTGTTGTTGCTTCCGTTCGTTCCTTCGCTCGCAGCGGTGGCGAGGGAAGGAGCGAATGAAGGAGGTGGTGAGGGAATGATGAGTAGAATGAAGAGTCTTGTGATGAGTAGTGGTGGTGGTGGTAGTGGTGGTGTGAGTAGTAGTAGTGGTGGTGTGAGTAGTGGTGGTAGTGGTGGTAGTAGTGGTGGTAGTGGTGGTAGTAGTAGTGGTAGTACTAGTGGTAGTAGTGGTGGTACTAGTAGTAGTGGTGGTAGTAGTGGTGGTAGAAGTAGTAGTGGTGGTGGTAGTAGTGGTGGTAGTTGTGTGAGTAGTGGTAGTAGTAGTGGTGGTACTAGTGGTAGTAGTAGTGGTGGTGGTAGTGGTGGTGGTACTAGTGGTAGTAGATGTGGTGGTAGCAGTGGTGTGAGTAGTGGTGTGAGGCGGCCTGTGGTGATAGTCCACGGACTGAGAGATGGACCTGGCAACTACCAGACCCTGGCACGGAGGGTGAGGGAGGTGAGTGGTGGTGGTGAGTGTGTGGTGTGTGTGGTGTGTGTGGTGACTGTGGTGAGTGAGTGAGTGGTGTGTTTGTGCTGGGTTTATGGGTCTCTGTGATGAGTCTATGGGTCTCTGCGTGATGAGTCTATGGGTCTCTGTGTGATGAGTCTATGGGTCTCTGTGGTGAGTCTATGGGTCTCTGTGTGGTGAGTCTATGGGGCTCTGTGTGATGAGTCTATGGGTCTCTGTGTGGTGAGTCTATGGGTCTCTGTGTGATGAGTCCATGGGTCTCTGTGTGATGAGTCTGTGGGTCTCTGTGTGATGAGTCTGTGGGTCTCTGTGTGGTGAGTCTATAGGTCTCTGTGTGATAAGTCTATGGGTCTCTGTGTGATGAGTCTGTGGGTTTCTGTGTGATGAGTCTATGGGTCTCTGTGTGGTGAGTCTATGGGTCTCTGTGTGACGAGTCTGTGGGTCTCGGTGTGGTGAGTCTATGGGTCTCTGTGTGACGAGTCTATGAGTCTCTGTGTGATGAGTCTGTGGGTCTCGGTGTGGTGAGTCTATGGGTCTCTGTGTGACGAGTCTATGAGTCTCTGTGTGATGAGTCTATGGGTCTCTGTGTGGTGAGTCTGTGGGTCTCTGTGTGGTGAGTCTGTGTTTCTCTGTGTGATGAGTCTGTGGGTTTCTGTGTGGTGAGTCTATGGGTCTCTGTGTGGTGAGTCTGTGGGTCTCTCTGTGATGAGTCTATGGATCTCTGTGGTGAGTCTATGGGTCTCTGTGTGGTGAGTCTATGGGTCTCTGTGTGATGAGTCTATGGGTCTCTGTGTGGCGAGTCTGTGGGTCTCTGTGTGACGAGTCTATGGGTCTCTGTGTGGTGAGTCTATGGGTCTCTGTGTGGTCAGGCTATGGGTCTCTGTGTCATGAGTCTGTGGGTCTCTGGGTGGTGAGTCTCTGGGTTTCTGTGTGGTGAGTCTATGGGTCTCTGTGTGACGAGTCTATGGGTCTCTGTGTGATGAGTCTCTGTGTGACGAGTCTGTGGTAGCAGCATCATCATCAGTCATAGTAGCATCCACATTCTTTGCTTCTTTCGGTCAAGTCATCACGTGGTAGGTATAAACATAACAGATCACGTGACTTTTCGATCGCAACACAAACAATCGTCATCAGGTGGGACAACCACAGCGAGACACAACAGCCGAGGGCTCCTACTCTAGAACTTGGTCCCACAGCAGATCTCTCGCCCACTACTTCAGCACTTTGTTTCTCGCTGTCGTTGTACCACTTGATGACGATTGCTTGTTGTGTTGCGATCGAAACGTCACGTGATCTGTTATGTTTCTACCTACCACGTGACGACTTTACCGACAGAACCAAAGAGTGTGGATTCCTGCAGTCACGAAAGCTTCAAATTAAAATAGTAGCATCATCAGTAGTAGTATCATCATCATTATCAGTAGTATCATCATTAGTAGTAGTATCATCACTATCAGTAGTAGCATAATCAGTAGTAGTATCATCATCATTATCAGTAGTATCATCATCAGTAGTAGTATCATTATCAGTAGTAGCGTAATCAGTAGTAGTATCATCATCATTATCAGTAGTATCATCATTAGTAGTAGTATCATCATCATTATCAGTAGTATCATCATTAGTAGTAGTATCATCATTATCAGTAGTATCATCATTAGTAGTAGTATCATCATTATCAGTAGTAGCATCATCAGTAGTAGTATCATCATCATTATCAGTAGTATCATCATTAGTAGTAGTAGTATCATCATTATCAGTAGTAGCATGATCAGTAGTAGTATCATCATAATTATCAGTAGTATCATCAGTAGTAGTATCATCAGTAGTAGCATAATCAGTAGTAGTATCATCATTATCAGTAGAATCATCATTAGTAGTATCATTATCAGTAGTATCATCATTAGTAGTACTATCATCATTATCAGTAGTATCATCATTAGTTGTAGTATCATTATCAGCAGGAGCATCAGCAGTAGTAGTATGATCATCATTATCAGTAGTATCATCATTAGTGGTAGTATCATCATTATCAGTAGTAGCATAATCATTAGTAGTATCATCATTATTAGTAGTATCATCATCAGTAGTAGTATCATTATCAGTAGTAGCATAATCAGTAGTAGTATCATCATCATTATCAGTAGTATCATCATTAGTAGTAGTATCATCATTATCAGTAGCATAATCAGTAGTAGTATTATCATCATTATCAGTAGTATCATCATTAGTAGTAGTATCATCATTATCAGTAGTAGCATAATCAGTAGTAGTATCATCATTATCAGTAGTATCATCATTAGTAGTAGTATCATTATCAGTAGTAGCATCATCAGTAGTAGTATCATCATTATCAGTAGTATCATTAGTAGTAGTATCATTATCAGTAGTAGCATCATCAGTAGTAGTATCATTATCAGTAGTATCATCATTAGTAGTAGTATCATCATTATCAGTAGTAGCATAATCAGTAGTAGTATCATCATTATCAGTAGTATCATCATTAGTAGTAGTATCATCATTATCAGTAGTAGCATAATCAGTAGTAGTATCATCATTATCAGTCGTATCATCATTAGTAGTAGTATCATAATTATCAGTAGTAGCATAATCAGTAGTAGTATCATTATCAGTAGCTGTCGGGTTCAGCAGCCACGCCCCATCCCTCGACATATGGCCCTGATTCATTAACATAACTTATTCAGTTACAGAGCCGCTCGTGGGAGGGGTGTGTCTCTTACCCTGGAATGGCGTCATGTTACCCGCGTGACGTCGCGAGGTAACAGGAGGCTGCCGATCCACGCTTGCACTGAAATCTGAGGTGGTGGTCTTTGTTGTTGTTATTTATCAAGGTAGAGCCTCTCTCTCTCTCTCGTAGGGATGTCAGTTGAGTAGCAGCGAGCATGGGAATCGATGTCCAGGTTGGAACTTTACAACGCGGGGCCTAGCCACGCGGGGCCTTGCCTCCTGCCCTCGCCTGATTGCATTCACTTTAATTATCTCGCTTAAGTTTAATTTGTCTTCACCCGGCTCGCCACTTTGTAACTTTGTTTTATTGTAAATATTCACGCAGTTTTTTATTTTTTTCACCAGGCCAAGCCCGCTTGAGCTGCTATACCGCTCTTGTTATCAGAAGCGACCTGCCCACAACAACACAAGGTGAGGCTTTGTCAACGTGTGTGAATGTTTTGACTTAAAACTTTGGTGACTGCAGGAATTAATATTCTTGATTCTTTCGGTAAAGTCACGTAGATAGAAAATAAAATAAAAATAACAATAAAAAATTGTAAATAAAGCAAAAAAAACCCACGTTTTGATTGCAACACAAGTAGTCTTTATTTAATTTAATTGTATTATCTGTTATTGTTATTATCTGTTATTGTTATTTCCTATCTACGTAACTTTACTGAAAGAACCAAGAATACGTGTGTCAATGTCTATCGGTCAAAGACGCGCAAACTCCAGATATACAGCAGGCGTCAGTGTCGGGATCGAACCCACGACTTCCTGTATACCAGGTGAGGTAGTTAACATCTCACCACGGAGAGAGACACGCAAACTCCAGTTAGCCTCGGTTATGTTAATTGATCCTCGATTAATTACTTGGTGGAGTGAGGAAGCATTCATGCCAAGCAGATGAAGGTGGCCAGGCGTGATTCTAGACACGCCACCGCCTGTTTACCCAGTGACAGTGTACAGTTTGTGTTTTTTAGTAACGTCTATTAACTCTGTTGAACACGGAGGTTATAGCGTAACAGTAGTTTACTTTTGTTTTCCTCTGGAACTCTTTGTAAGAATGGAAACTGGAGGTGAACACAGCACACACATGCAGCTGAAGTCGGAACTGTTCATCCCCAGCATTTAAGGACATCTGAGCCTGGATTCACACCTCTAAGTTGCGATTGAACATTAATTTATGAATTTCTGCACAACACAAATAGTATTGTTTTCAACACCCTTTGCTATGTCAGCTGAATTTAGCTCTCAGAAATATTCCTTTTGTAGCCAGACAGCTGAAATTGTGTGCTCGGAGTTTTGGGTGAACATTCATTTTGAAGATACGAAGGCTTCCAGGCATGTTTATGACCATTTGCCCTCTCATTGTGTGCCATAACAGCCCTGTGATGAATTTAGGAAACATTTTTACTACATCCTGAATATATGAATAAGTATAGACGTGTAAGTCACATGTGACTATATATGCATTCCTCTGTGCCTCGATACTGTCGTGTAGATGGTGTGGATATTATTTTTTTCTGTCTGCAGCTGACGCTTCCTCTGACGCTTCCTCCGCAGAATTGTTCTGATGGAGCAAATGCGCTCAGCGCAGCTCGGTAGGACAAGGCTCCAATGCGACCGGTGTGCATACAGCACGGATCGTACTGGAGATATGACACGGCACGAGAGAACTCACACAGGAGAGAAACCCTTCAAGTGCAGTGTGTGTTGGAAGGCATTTGCACATTCATCTAATCTTGTAGAACACCAGAGAACACACACGGGAGAGAAACCCTTCAAGTGCAGTGTGTGTGGGAAGGCGTTTGCACATTCATCTACTCTTGTAACACACCAGAGAATACACACAGGAGAGAAACCCTTCAGGTGCACTCCGTGCGGGAGAGCGTTTTCGCAGCAACAACATCTTCAAGTACACCAGAAAACACAAAAGCATGAGAAGATCCACAAGGAGTGGAGTCTGAAATCAGCTTGTGAAAGTAAAAGTGCCACCATGAGCCCATCCCTCATGAAACACGAACCGGAAGAAAATCCCAGCGTGGACACTTTTAAAGTTATCGAGGTGAAATATGAAGAGGTGATGGTGAAGAGGGAAGAAGTGATGGTGAAGAGGGAAGAAGTGATGGTGAAGAGGGAAGAAGTGATGGTGAAATGTGAAGAGGTGATGGTAAAGAGCGAAGAAGTGAAGGTGAAATGTGAAGATAAAGATTCAACTCCAAAATGGGACCTTCACATCGATGGAGGCAACGTGTAGCAGGAGGTGAATTCTGACTGTGAGGCAGAGCGAGGCAACTCCCAGCAGTTTGTGGAAGTGGAGGTGTGGGTGGACTTCCTCCTAGACAATACAAAGTCAAGTGGAGACCCGGTAGATGTGTAAACTTTGTGTTTTAATAATTGTGTTATTTTATTTTATTTTGGGCACCTTTATAATATATGCCACAGGACCCGCACGAGCTTAATCCGGCACTGTCCGGGATACCGTTCCAGTGCCCAACCAGGCTGTTTAAACCACTGCGGGTGGAGTTGAGGGTGACAGTGGAGGGCGCGAAGGGGGCGAGTGATGCCGATGGGCGGCGAGGGGGTCACCCGAGAGGATGCCCAGTGGGGAGATGAAGCAATGAAATCGCTCCACGTGTCAGGCGCTGGGTGGATCACCGCACAGCGGCATCGTGGGAGGTGGCGACGGCACGGGGAGGTCTCTACCCGCCAGTGGATTGACCGTGGCTGATGATGATGACGACGACGATGGATGTGGCTCACTCAACTTTGCGACGTACGAAACGCCGGAGACGCACGGCGGTGTGCGGGGTGTTCAGCGGCACGGTGGAGCCGATGGCCTCCTTGCATCCGCTGTACAGCTGACGCACGACGTGGAGCAGGGCAGGGAGCACGCTGTCCACTATGTCCTGGCAGCTGCCGCTCAGCTGACCCATAGCCTGCACTAGGGCAGGGAGCACGCTGTCCACTATGTCCTGGCAGCTGCTGTACAGCTGACCCATAGCCTGCAGTAGGGCAGGGAGCACGCTGTCCACAATGTCCTCACTGTGGCTACTGCACACCTGACCCATAGCCTGCGGCAGGGCAGGGAGCACGCTGTCCACTATGTCCTCACTGTGGCTACTGCACAGCTGACCCGCAGCGTGCAGGAGAGGAGTCGGCGCGCTGTCCATGAGCCAGGACATCCCGGGGGGCCAGGCTGGGCCGTCCCTCTCCTGTCTGTTTGCGTGGCCGCTGGTGAACATCGGTCCCCAGGTGGCGACCGCTGCCGGTGGAGAGACGTCCTTCATGAGTCCCGAGTAGTTGTTTATGGTGGTGGTGGTGGTGGTGGCGTTGGAGCCGTTGATGTTCGAACCCCCACGCCGAGATCCTCCGAGGAGTTCCACCATCGGCTGCATGAGCAGCAGAACCACAGTGAGCACAGCCGTGAAGATCGCCACGCTGGTGGTGGTGGCGAAGTTCTCCGCAGACCTCGAAGTGGAGGAGCAGCGTGGGGCGAGGTGGTTGCCTCTCCCGGAGCTGACTCCACTCTGGTCGCTCCAATGGATGCACCTTTGTCACAGGCCTTTAATGACAAGAATGTGAAGTTGAACACTCAGTTCCTAGGTTAAATCTGCATGGTGAGAGTGGCCATTCTTTGTGGACCTGTGGGTTGGGTTAATCTCTAACCAGGAGCGAGAGCCAATAAGCTCCCAAGCATTCACTCGGTTTCAATAATTACATTCTAGATTTGAAGCCTTCGTGACTGCAAGGATCCATACTCTTTGGTTCTATTCGGCAAAGTCACGTAGGTAAAAAGATAAAATAACAAAAATCACGATGTTTCGGCCACAACACACGTGGCCTTCCATCATGACAGCACGGTCCCTTCACCTGATGAAGGCCACTTGTGTTGTGGCCAAAACGTCGTGATTTTTATTATTTAATAATTCCACTTATATGGGTGCTTGCTTAATCGCCTCTGGCAATTCGGAGTTTTGTATCTTGTCTCAGACACTTGAAGAGCATCCCCAAGTAGCAGCTGCCCCTGCGTGGCACAAGGTGGTGGCCCTGCACCGGCCTGCATGTGGACAAGAGCCTGTCAGTAGGGGGCGATGATTGATGTGGCATCTTAGTTGTGGAGTTTGTAGGTAATGTTTAGAATTTGATAAATTTTGACCCAGACACCAGCATGCAATGGCCTACTCGTTTTGAATGACACTACAATAGTTTGTTGTACATACACTGTTAAGCAGACGGTGCGTATTTTTTTAAATAGCTTCTTGTCAATGCGATGTAACCTGATGCAGTATATTTCAGTGCAGTAATTAAATTTTGTTAATATGCCTGTCAATAATTTAGAATTAATACTTGTCCGATTGTGTGCGTACATGTAACATTTTGTCTATAAGGGTCAAACATTGAATAAGTGATATTTGGACAAAGTGTGTGTTTTGGAAGTAACCTGTACCGATAACTCGGGTGAGACTCATTGTTCTTGTGATACAGGTCAAAGGGTATTTTTGTGTTTTCAGGAAGCATCTCCCTCTGGAGCAACTCATCGTCTTTGAAATAAGGAGCACACTCTGATCATTAATCAGTTACATGGCACACCGCTTAAAAGTTACACGTAGAGGAGGAGGTTCATTCTCTACAACACGAATTGCAGTTTTGTCTTACGTGATGACGTAGATTTTGTCGAACTAGGACATGAAATGCCCCTTGCTGATTCACGTCTGGATGTTCACGACCAAGGGTTGAAGCGAACCTGACCGCCTGCGGCGCCCCGCAACCATTTGCGGCCTTGGGCCAGGAAAGTCACGAAAAAAATTGCACACGAACGACGCCTCCACGCAAGCTCCCGATGCTCCGTCTTGAAGTTTGAAAATGAAACAACTTTTAATTGTATTATGTCTTGAATTGTATAATTGTATTTCTTCATTAAAAGCTTATTCATTGAAAACGACATTTCGTGTGAATTTTCTCTCGTCGTTAAGTAGACAATGGCCTTGCCGGGGGTTCGGTTCGATGCGGACTTTCACCTGGTTGGGATTGCGGGATCGAGATAAGGCGACACGGAGCTGCTGGCCGTCTGCAGATCGATTCCAACGTTATCGAGCGTCTGTCCCTGCGACTCCGTCGTTGGTACAGGGGGTGCGTGTCTCCGTTGTGGGGTTTCTGGATAATGTTTGGAATTAACCCAATTTTGACCGTGACAACAACATGCAATGTGCGTTGTGAATGACACAACGTTATGTTTTACATCTGCCGTTCAGCAGACTGCGCATATTGTGGTGAATGTTACTGGGGTAGCCAGGTGTGCCTGTCGGATTTTAACCCTGAACCTCTGCAATAAATAGAGAATGTGCTACCACATTCTTGGTTCTTTCGGTAAAGTCACGTAAATAGAAAACAAAAAAACAAGAAAATTTGAAAATAATAAATTGATGAAAAGATGCCCATTGGTCGACTGAGATGACTGTGCCCCCCACAGTGTACACACACACAGTGTACACACACACAGTGTACACACACACAGTGCACACACAGTGTACACACACACAGTGCACACACAGTGTACACACACACAGTGTACACACACAGTGTACACACACACACACAGTGTACACACACAGTGCACACACACACAGTGCACACACACAGTGCACACACACAGTGTACACACACTGTGTATGTGTACACACACAGTGTACACACACAGTGTACATTCACTGTACACACACACAGTGTACACACACACACAGTGTGTACATGTACACACACACAGTGTACACACACACTGTACACACACAGTGTGTACGTGTACACACACAGTGCACACACACACAGCGTGTACGTACACAGTGTGTACACACACACAGTGTGTACACAATAATTTAAGTTTATATATTTTTTGGTATACCCCTGTGAGCCATTCGGCTCTTGAATCAAGTGCAACCACCACAAACACGAACAAGAAACACATCTTAAAGTGACTTTGTGTGACTCTGAAAACAGAAAAAGAAACACATCTTAAAGTGAATAAAAAACAGCAAAATATTCCTGAAAAAAGCACCGTACACCAACGCTGTGTGCTAAAAATCCCAGTGGGATGCAATGTCCACGTTGTTGTTGTTGCTGAGTTCAAGGGAGGGAGCAATGGAAAATGAATCTAAATCAACTTAAACTCCAACCCCGCTCTGTGACGTCACTACTCAGCACACCTCATCGGCGTGAAACGCCAGGGGGAGGTGTACCTCACTAGGGACGTCTTGTCACCAAGGTATTCACCCCACCCCGTCTACCGCGCCCTTGAGCGTGACGTCACCTTTGCCTGGGTCAACTTCTGTTATTTGTTGTTCAAGTATAATCCTTATTTGGGAAAAGCTACGCCCGGTGACTTGCGGTTCATTAACATAATGTATTGGTGAAGGCCGTCGCGAGTTTATTGCGACGGGTTTCAGCACCCACGCCCCATCCCTCCACGTATGGGCCGGGCTCATTAACATAATTTATTTAAATTAGGACCCGCTCGCTGCGGGAGGGGAGTGTTTTTGTACCACCCAAGTGACGTCATCTCCTGCTGCCGCGTGACGTCACGAGGTGGCAGAAATCTGCCGCTCCGCGCGTGAACTGAAATCCGAGGTGAGAAATTCTCATCGCGGTTGTGGTGGTGGTTGTTGTTGTGGTCGTGGTGGTTGTTGTTGTTTACCAAGGTAGAGCCTCGCTCTCTCTCGTAGGGATGTCAGTTGAGTAGCAGCGAGCATGGGAATCGATGTCCAGGTTGGAACTTTACAACGCGGGGCCTAGCCACGCGGGGCCTTGCCTCCTGCCCTCGCCTGATTGCATTTACTTTAATTATCTCGCTTAGTTGAGCAATCTTTGTAAGAAAGTAATCTACCAGGCTATGCGTTTATTGTGTGTTGACCGACTCTCTGTGTTGCATTGCATTACATTTCCAAGTTTTACTCAGTTTGTTTGATTAAATGTGCTTTTGATTTAAAGCTTTCTTGACTGCAGGGATTTATATTCTTTGTTCTTTCGGTAAAGTCACCACCACGTAGAAGGGAAACAATAAAATAATAAAAATATCAAACAATAAAATTCTCACGACGTTTCGACTGCAAGACGAGCAATCATCAGGTGTGAAAACCACAGCAAGAAAATTTTCTTGCTGTGGTTTCTTGCTGTGGTTTTCACACCTGATGATGATTGCTTGTGTTGCGGTCGAAACGTCGTGAGAATTTTATTGTTTTATATTTTAATTATTTTATTGTTTACCCTTCTACGTGGTGACTTTACCGAAAGAACCAAGAATATAAGTGTGCTTTCTCTCTCTCTGCGTGTACTCGTGTTATTATTATTTCCTGCAGTCACCAAAGTTCCAAATCTCTCATTGACACAAGGCCGTAATTATAATATATTATAATAATTATTAATATATTATAATAATTATAATATATATTGGTGGGGGACATATCCCCCCACAATAATTAAACATGCTCAAAATGTCTCCCCCAATTTATTGCTATAAAAATATTTTTTTAAATAATAATTGCTATGCTATGTTAATAAAAACAACTTGCTAAACCTTGGCCACAAAATGTGGACTTGTCTTCATATAACAATGCGTAGATTTGTGTTTGTATGATTGCGTTGTACTTTATGAATCCCTAATCTCTGCCATTACATACTATGAAACAAGAAAAGTTAAAAAGTAAAAACAGAGCAATGTAATACAATACAATATTATACATTATTGTATCAAATAATACAAACATTCCATCCCATGTGCTAGTGAAATTTTTCAATATTTTAGGAAATGTCAGGAAATTAGTTTTCAAATTTAGATTTTTTTCCTGGGGGGGGGACCCCAGAGCCCCTGGTAGATTTGGTCCCCCACAATGTTGACTCCATGGCTACGGCCTTGCATTGACTCGCAGATTTCTTTACACCCCCTCCCCTCTCTCTCTGCCCCTCTCTCTCTCTCTCTATTTAAGGCCTCGACACAGAGGCGTTGTTTCTCTGTGTGCCTACAGTGAGGGAAAAAAAGTATTTGATCCCCTGCTGATTTTGTACGTTTGCCCACTGACAAGGAAATGATCAGTCTATAATTTTAATGGTAGGTTTATTTGAACAGTGAGAGACAGAATAACAACAAGAAAATCCAGAGAAACCCATGTCGAAAATGTTATAAATTGATTTGCATTTTAATGAGGGAAATAAGTATTTGACCCCCTCTCAATCGGAAAGATTTCTGGCTCCCAGGTGTCTTTTATACAGGTAACGAGCTGAGATTAGGAGCATACTCTTAAAGGGAGTGCTCCTAATCTCAGCTTGTTACCTGTATAAAAGACACCTGTCCACAGAATCAATCAATCAGATCCCAAACTCTCCACCATGGCCAAGACCAAAGAGCTCTCCAAGGATGTCAGGTACAAGATTGTAGAGCTACACAAGGCTGGAATGGGCTACAAGACCATTGCCAAGCAGCTTGGTGAGAAGGTGACAACAGTTGGTGCGATTATTCGCAAATGGAAGAAACGCAGAAAAACTGTCAATCTCCTTTGGCTTGGGGCTCCATGCAAGATCTCACCTCGTGGAGTTGCAATGATCATGAGAACGGTGAGGAATCAGCCCAGAACTACACGGGAGGATCTTGTCAATGATCTCAAGGCAGCTGGGACCATAGTCACCAAGAAAACAATTGATAACACTTCACCGTGAAGGACTGAAGTCCTGCAGCGCATGCAAGGTTCCCCTGCTCAAGAAAGCACATACATGCCCGTCTGAAGTTTTCCAATGAACATCTGAATGATTCAGAGGACAACTGGGTGAAAGTGTTTTGGTCGGATTAGACCAAAATGGAGCTCTTTAGCATCGACTCAACTCGCCGTGTTTGGAGGAGGAGGAATGCTGCCTATGACCCCAAGAACACCATCCCCACCGTCAAACATGGCGGTGGAAACATGCTTTGGGGTGTTTTTCTGCTAAGGGGACAGGACAACTTCACCGCATCAAAGGGACGATAGACGGGGCCATGCACCGTCAAATTTTGGGTGAGAACCTCCTTCCCTCAGCCAGGGCATTTAAAATGGATGGTGGATGGGTATTCCAGCATGACAATGACCCAAAACACACGGCCAAGGCAACAGGAGTGGCTCAAGAAGAAGCACATTAAGGTCCTGGGGTGGCCTAGCCAGTCTCCAGACCTTAATCCCATAGGAAATCTGGAGGGAGCTGAAGGTTCGAGTTGACAAACGTCAGCCTCGAAACCTTAATGACTTGGAGAAGATCTGCAAAGAGGAGTGGGACAAAATCCCTCCTGAGATGTGTGCAAACATGGTGGCCAACTACAAGAAACGTCTGACCTCTGTGATTGCCAACAAGGGTTTTGCCACCAAGTACTAAGTCATGTTTTGCAGAGGGGTCAAATACTTTTTTCCCTCATTAAAATGCAAATACATTTATAACATTTTTGACATGCGTTTATCTGGATTTTGTTGTTGTTATTCTGTCTCTCACTGTTCAAATAAACCTTCCATTAAAATTATAGACTGATCATTTCTTTGTCAGTGGGCAAACGTACAAAATCAGCAGGGGATCAAATACTTTTTTCCCTCACTGTATGTGTGTATCTCTCTCTGTGTGTCTCTGTGTTATCTCTCTCTGTCTATGTGTCTCCGTGTCTGTGTTTTGTCTCTCTTTCAAATTGAGCAATCTTTGGAAGAACGTTATCAACCAGGTGGGGTGTTGACTCTTATGTTGGCCGACTCTGTTGTATTGCATTACATTTCTATTCTAGATTTAAAGCTTTCGTGACTGCTAGGATCCATACTCTTTGGTTCTATTGGGTAAAGTTACGTAGGTAAAAAATTAAATAACAAAAATCACGATGATTTGGCCACAACACAAGCGGCCTTCATCAGGTGAAGGGACGAGACTGTCTAGAGGACAGCGCTGGAGTGGAAAAAGCCACGCGCAGATCACGACCTTTAAGCTGTGTGAGAAGAAACAAAGCGCCTTGACAAAGGAATTAGCATAGAATTTAGCATTGAAATGGCTCATTGAAATAGCTAAGTTAAAGGATACTCATTCGCAGAGGCATCCCTTAACAAAGGAATTAGCATAGAATTTAGCATTGAAATAGCTGAGTGATTAGCTTGTAACTGGTCACAGAAATAGCTATGTTAAAGTCAGAGCATATACATTCACCGAGGCACTTAGTACAAATCAAACAGGAGAATTTAGCGAAATACAACCACGCTCAGACCGCGGACCTTTAAACTGTGTGCGAGCAAACAAGGTGTCCTGACAAAGAAATTAGCATAAAAATTAGCATTTGATTGGCCGATTTTAGAAAAGAGGTGTTGTACGTGCCGGTGGACTTGCCGTTTGGCGCGGGGGGGGGGGGAGAGTTTACCTATTGATGGTGTGAAAAGGGAATTTATAAGAGCTGCGAAAGTTTGGGGTGCCACTACTTGAAAAATATACTGTACCATTGAAATTAGTTTAGTTCGATTTAGAACATCTTTCCAATGGTTGCTAAATTTGAAACCATCTTCTCGGTTGAAATTGTGTCTGTGTTTGTAGATCTGAATTGCCTCGTGAACAAATCTCTGATAAAAACCCGTGGGTTTGCAAAGAACCTTGGTATCGGAGAAAATGATATCGTGATCCCCCACAGCGTTGTAACAGTGATCAGCCACGGCAGAAACGAATTCGTTTTGCCGTGTTTCAAATCTGATTTGTGGTCGCGAATTCGGTCAGAGACATGTCAATTTGTCTCCCCGATATAGCAATCACCGCAGGTACAACTCAATTTGTAAACCCCGGGGTACTGTAAGTCAGGAATGACATCCTTCACGGATGGGATCAGATCACGAATTTTGTGTACTGTATTGAACCGGACCTGGATCTTGTGTTTGTTTAGAATTTTGGAAATCTTTTTAGTAATGCCTGCTATATATGGTAGTGTGATGGTTTTGACCGGAGTATCAAGTGGTTGTTTCTGTATGGAGGGAGAAACAGCTTGGCGGATGGTACGATCAGAGTAACCATTCCTTTTGAGGACCAGTTGTACATGTTTTAATTCACTGGTCAGGTGGTGTTGGTCCGAAATGCAATGAGCCCTATGGTATAAAGTGTTGATGAGAGAATTCTTTTGGGTTGGGTGGTGGTGGGAATCAGGTTTCAAGTAGGAATCTGTGTGGGTGGGTTTCCTGTAGACAATGCCCCAATGAGCCATCAGGTCTCCTCTCAAACAGAACATCTAAGAATGGTAGCTTGCCATCTTTCTCCACTTCCATGGTGAATTTGATGTTTGGAATTGATGTAGTGTAGGAAAAGGTTCAGAGCTGGGAGGCCATGTGGCCAAATCACGAAAGTGTCATCCACATATCTCTTCCACAGGGAAGGTCTGAGGGTGGAAGTCTGGATGGCGTCTGATTCAAATTTCTCCATGAAAATATTGGCTATCATTGGTGATAAGGGAGATCCCATGGGGGTACCCTCATTTTGTTTGTAGAAGGAGCCATTCCAAGTAAAGTAGGTATTGTTGAGGCAGTGCCTAACCAGTGCAGGTGTGTCGGGGTCTAGTCCATGTTGGACCAAATTTTCAATTATTTCAATGGTATCAGGTACTGGGACCTTGGTGAACAAAGAGACCACATCGAAGCTGACAAGGATATCGTCAGGGGACAGTACAACTTCTTTGACCTACGTGACTTTACCCAATAGAACCAAAGAGGATGGATCCTTGCAGTCACGAAAGCTTTAAATCTAGAAGTGTACACACACACACTGTACACACACACAGTGTACACACACACACAGTGTACACACACACACAGTATACACACAGTGTACACACACAGTGTACACACACAGTGTACACACACACACAGTGTACACACACAGTGTATACACAGTGTACACACACACGGTGTACACACACAGTGTACACACACACACAGTATACACAGACACACAGTGTATACACACAGTGTACACACACACAGAGTATACACAATAATGTCCACGTTGTTGTTGCTGAGCTCACGCACCCAAGGGAGGGAGCAATGGAAAATGAATCTAAATCAACTTGAACTCCAATCCCGCTCTGTGACGTCACCACCCTGCATTACTTCATCGGCGTGAAACGCCAGGGGGAGGTGTACCTCGCTAGTGACGTCATGTCACCAAGGTATTCCCCCGTCCACCACGCTCTTGAGCGTGACGTCACCTCCGCTTGGGTCACTGCCGTTATCGGTCCAGTGGCAATCCTTATTTGGGCAAAGCTACGCCCAGTGACTGGTGGCTCATTAACATAATGTTGCCGTTAAAGCCGTCGCGAGTTTATTTCGACGGGTTCAGCGCCAACGCCCCCATCCTTCGACATATGGGCCGGCTTCATTAACATAATTTATTCAGTTGGAGAGCCGCTCGTGGGGGGGAAGTGACGTCATACTACTTCCTGCTGTCGCGAGGTAACAGGAAGCTGCCGTGTGCGCGCTTGCACTGAAATCCGAGGTGAGAAATTCTCATCGTTGTGGTGGTGGTGGTCGTTGTGGTGGTGGTGGTTGTGGTGGTGGTTGTTTACCAAGGTAGAGCCTCTCTCTCTCGTAGGGATGTCAGTTGAGTAGCGGCGAGCACGGGAATCGATGTCCAGGTTGGAACTTTACAGCGCGGGGCCTAGCCACGCGGGGCCTTGCCTCCTGCCCTCGCCTGATTGCATTCACTTTAATTATCTCGCTTAAGTTTAATTTGTCTTCACCCGGCTCGCCACTTTGTAACTTTGTTTTATTGTAAATATTCACACAGTTTTAATTTTTGTTCTTTTGTTAGCAGGCCAAGCCCGCTTGAGCTGCTATACCGCTCTTGTTATCAGAAGCAACCTGCCCACAACAACACAAGGTAAGGCTTTGTCAACGTGTGTGAATGTTTTGACTTAAAACTTTGGTGACTGCAGGAATTAATATTCTTGATTCTTTCGGTAAAGTCATGTAGATAGAAAATAAAATAACATAATAAACATAAAAAATAGTAAATAAAGAAAAAAACACGTTTTGATTGCAACTCAAGTGGTCTTTATTTAATGTAATTGTATTATCTGTTATTGTTATTTTCTATGTACGTAACTTTACTGAAAGAAACAAGAATACGTGTGTCAATGTCTATCGGTCAAAGACGCTCAGCGGAGAGACGCGCAAACTCCAAATATACAGCAGGCGTCAGGGTCGGGATCGAACCCACGACTTCCTGTACACCAGGTGAGGTAGTTAACATCTCACCACGGAGAGAGACACGCAAACTCCAGTTAGCCTCGGCTATGTTCGTTGATCCTCGATTAATTACTTGGTGGATTGAGGAAGCATTCATGCCAAGCAGATGAAGGTGGCCAGGCGTGATTCTAAACATGCCACCGCCTGTTTACTCAGTGACAGTGTACAGTTTGTGTTTGCAGTAACGTCTATTAACTCTGTTGAACACGGAGGTTATAGCGTAACAATAGTTTACTTTTGTTTTCCTCTGGAACTCTTTATAAGAATGGAAACAGGAAGTTAACACAGCACACACATGCAGCTGAAGTCGGAACTGTTCATCCCAGCATTCAAGGACATCTGAGTTGCGATTGAACATTAATTCATGCATTTCTGCATAACACAAATAGTATTGTTTTCAACACCCTTTGCTATGTCAGCTGAATTTAGCTCTTATTAATATTCCTTTTCTAGCCAGACAGCCGAAATTGTGTGCTTAGAGTTTTGGGTTAACATTCATTTTGAAGATACGAGGGCTTCCAGGCATGTTTATAACCATTTGCCCTCTCATTGTGTGCCATCACAGCCCGTGTGATGAATTTGGGACACTTTTTCACTACATCATGAATATATGAATGAGTATAGACGTGTAAGTCACGTGTTACTGTGTATATATGCATTCCTCTGTGCATCGATACTGACGTGTCGATGGTGTGGATATTATTTTTTTCTGTCTGCAGCTGACGTGGTCTGATGGAGCAAAGGCAGTCAGCACAGCAGCTCGGTACGACAAGTCAACATTGCGACCAGCGTGCATACAGCACGGATTGGACTGGAAATTTGACACAGCACCAGAGAACTCACACAGGAGAGAAACCCTTCAAGTGCACTGTGTGTGGGAAGGCATTTTCACGGTCATCTGCTCTTAAAAGACACCAGAGAACACACACGGGAGAGAAACCCTTCAAGTGCAGTGTGTGTGGGGAGGCATTTTCACAGTCATCTGTTCTTAAAACACACCAGAGAACACACACGGGAGAGAAACCTTTCAAGTGCACTCTGTGCAGGATGGCGTTTGCACAGTCATGTAATCTTAAAGTACACCAGAGAACACACACAGGAGAGAAACCCTTCAAGTGCAGTGTGTGCGGGATGGCGTTTGCACAGTCATCAAATCTTAAAGTACACCAGAGAACACACACGGGAGAGAAACCCTTCAAGTGCAGTGTGTGCAGGAAGGCATTTGCAGTTTCATCAAATCTTCAAGTACACCAGAGAACACAGAAGCATCAGAAGATCTGCAAGGAGTGGAGGCTGAAATCATCTTGTGAAAGTCAAAGTTCCACAATGAGCCCATCCCTCATGAAATAAGAACCGGAGGAAAATCCCAGCTTTGACACTGAAAAGGAACTGAGGTAAAATATGAACAGGTGAGGGTGAAATGTGAAGAGGTGATGGTGAAGAGCAAAGAGGTGAAGGTAAAATGTGAAGATAAAGATTAAACTCCAAAATCGGACGTTCACATCGTGAAGCAGAAGGAGAATTCTGACTGAGGCAGAGCGAGGCAACTCCCAGCAGTTTGTCGAAGTGGAGGTGTGGGTGGACTTCCTCCTAGACAATACAAAGTCAAGTGGAGACCCGGTAAATGTGTAAGCTTGAGACAATGTCGCTAGAATAGATGCACCTTTGTCACAGGCCTTTAATGACAAGAATGTGAAGTTGAACACTCAGCTCCTAGATTCAACCTGCAAAGTAAGAGCGAGCGGCCAGTCTTTGTGGACCTGTGGGTTGGGGAGATCTCTGACCAGGAGCGAGAGACAATAAGCCCCCAAGCATTCACTATGTTATAATAATTGCATTTACTCGGTGCTTGCTTAACCGCCTCAGCAACTCGGAGTTTTGTATCTCGTCTGAAACACTCGAAGAGCATCCCCAAGTAGCAGCTGCCCCTGTGTGGCACAGGGTGGTGGCCCTGCACCGGTCTGCATTTATTATTTTTTTCTGCCTGAGGACGACCGCTTGTGTTACGATCGAAACTTCGTGATCTATTATTATTTTTTCTACCTACCTGACTTTACTGAAAGAACCAAAGAGTATGTGAACAAGAGGCTGTCAGTAGGGGGCGATGATTGATGTTTCATTTCAGTTGTGTAATTTGTCGCTAATGTTTAGAATTCGCCAGCATGCAATGGCCTACTCGTTTTGAATGACACAATAGTATGTTTTACATCCACTGTTAAGCAGACCGTGCGTATTTTTTTTCAAATAGCTTCTTAATCAGATGTTATCTGTTGCAGTACATTTCACTGCAGTAATTAAATTTTGTTAAAATGCCTGTCAATAATTCAGAATGAACGCTTGTCTGATTTTGTGTGCACATGCATCATTTCATTTATAAGGGTCAAACATTGATTATGTGATGTTAGGACAAAGTGTGTGTGTGTTTTGGAAGTAACCTGTACAGATAACTCAGGTGAGACCCGTTGTTTTTTGTGATACAGGTCAAGCGGTATTTTTGTGTTTCATGAAGCATCTGGAGCAACTCATTGTCTTTGAAATAGGAAGCACACTCGGATCATTCATCAGTTACAAGGCATACCACCTTAAAGTTACACGTGGAGGAGATACATTCTCTGCAACACGAATTATAATTTTGTCTTACGTGTTGACGTAGATTTTGTCGAACTTGGACTAGAAATGCTCCTTGCTGATTAACGTCTGGATGTTCCAAACCATGGCTTGAAGCAAGCCCCACTGCTGTTGAGACATTGTCCACCAAAACCGGTCCACAGTTGGCTTGCACACACAGTGTACACACACACAGTGTACACACACAGTGTACACACACACACAGTGTACACACAGTGTACACACACACATAGTGTACACACACAGTGTACACACACACATAGTGTACACACACAGTGTCCACCAAAACCGGTCCACAGTTGGCTTGCACTGAATCAAGGCTGCAGTAATTATGGACTCGCACGAAGGCCGTGGGATTTATATTTCGTGTTCAACATTCCTTTGTTTCGTGGAGAGACCGATTATATTAAAGACGTCTTGTCTGCTGATCTTGTTCATATCTGTGTACATCGATATCCCACATTGCTTGCACGTACACACCACACGCAATTAAATCAATGAGAATAAGAACGACTTCCGGGCATTGTGAAGATCGAGGAATCTCTTTCAATGGAGCGAGTTCAGTGTGTTCGATTCAACATCTCTCTGTCCCTGTCCGTCTGTGTCATCTGTTTGCCTCTGTGTTTCTCTCTGCCTGTGTCTCTCTGTCGTCTCTGTGATCCTCTTGTCTGTGTCTGTCCGCCTGTCTTGTCTGTGTGTCTCTCTATCAGCGTCTATCCAACCGTATTCAACGACTGTGAGTAGCAACACGCGCCCGGTCAACTTCCACGGCCCACGACTCAAACTTGTTTATCTGTAACTTTCGCACCGTACGTAGCCAACCGTGTTAATCCATGGGTCTCTGTGTGTGTATATAACTTCTTTCGCACCATACCTAGCCAACCGTGTTAATCTATGGGTCTCTGTGTGAGTCTCTGTGTGTGTATCTGGAACTTATTTTGCACCGTACGTAACCGAACCTGCCCAGGAGGAGCGGCTGGTATCTGTGGAGCTGTGGGCTGGGTAAATCTGTGAGCAGGAGCGAGAGACAATTAAGCTCCCAAGCATTCACTACGTTATAAACAACATTTAAAGCTTTCGTGACTGCAGTGATTCATATTCTTGGTTCTTTCGGTAAAGTCACGTTGAAGGGAAACAATAAAATATATATAAAACAATAAAATTCTCACGACGTAGACAGTTTCAACCGAGAAGATGGATTCTGGCATAGCAATCATTGGAAAGATGTGATAAACCATTTCGGGTCTTAATTGATTGTTCACGCTTACGGTGGCTTTCAGACAGCATACATAAATTTTTCGTCTCCCCCCTCTTTTCCGAACATAGAGTCGTCCTTCTAAACAAACTGGCAAATCGCTCTCCGTGGTGCTAACGTTTAAAAATAAATAAATACAAACCGCCAATTCTTTCAAATGTTTCTTGCCGTTGGTTTTCACACCTGATGATGACTGCTTGTGTTACAGTGGAAACGTGAGAATTTTATTGTTTTATATATTTTTTATTGTTTCCCTTCAACGTGACTTTACCGAAAGAACCAAGAATATATTAAACATTCGCACTCATAAGTCGCTTGCCTAATTGCCTCAGCAACTCGGTGTTTCGTATCGAACCTCATCTCAAACATCGAAGGGCGCCCCCTAGTGGCAGCTGCCTCTGTGTGGCACAAGGTGGCCCTGCACCGGCCTGCACGTGGACATGAGTCTGTCGGTAGGGGGCGATCATTGACGTGTCATCTCCCTTGTGGAGTTTATGGATAGTGTTACTGGAATTGCCACAATTTTGACCGTGATACCAACATGCGATGTGCGTTGTGAGTGACACAGTGGTTTGTTTGACATCCGCTGTTAAGCAGACTGCGCATGTTGTGGTGAATGTTACTGGGGTAGCCAGATATGCCTGTCGGATTTGAACCTTCAACCTCGGCAATAAATAGAGAATGCGCTACCATATTCCTGGTTCTTTTGGTAAAGTCATGTAGATAGAAAAATAAAAGATAAAAATAATAAATTAACATTTTCATAATAAAATAATAACAAATAAAAATAATAAATTGAAAATAAATTGATGGAAAAATGCCATGGGTCCACTGACTGAGATGACTGGGCAATGCACCACCTGTGCCACTACACACACACAGTGTACACGTACACAGTGTACACACACAGTGTACGTACACACAGTGTACACATACACACAGTGTACACAGTGTACACACACATTGTGTACACACACATTGTACACACACAGTGTACACACACACAGTGTATACACAGTGTACACACAGAGTGTACACACACACAGTGTACACACACACAGTGTACACACACAGTATATACACACAGTGTACACACACAGTACACACACAGTGTACACACACACAGTGTACACACACACTGGCCACACACACACAGTGTACACACACACACAGTGTACACACACACACAGTGTACACACACAGTATATACAGACAGTGTACACACACACAGTACACACACAGTGTACACACACACACAGTGTATACACAGTGTACACACACACACACAGTGTACACACACACAGTGTATACACAGTGTACACACACACAGTGCACACACACACATTGTGTGTACACACACACAGTGTACACACACACAGTGTATACACACAGTGTACACACACAGTATACACACAGTGTACACACACAGTGTACACACACACACACAGTGTACACACACACACAGTGTACACACACACACAGTGTACACACATACACACAGTGTACACACACACAGTGTACACACACACAGTGTGTACACAATAATGTCCACGTCGTTGTAGCTGAGCCCACGCACCCAAGGGAGGGAGCAATGGAAAATTAATCTAAATCAACTTAAACTCCAATCCCGTTCTGTGACGTCACCACTCAGCATTACTTCATCGGCGTGAAACGCCAGGGGGAGGCGTACCTCGCTAGTGACGTCTTGTCACCAAGGTATTCGCTCGTCCACCGCGCTCTTGAGCGTGACGTCACCTTCGCTTGGGTCACTGCCGATAACGTTCCAGTGCCAATCTTTATTTATTTAGTTACGGAGCCGCTCATTGTGGGAGGAGCGTGTCTGGTACCCCGGAAGTGACGTCAAGTCACCTGCTGCCGCGTGACGTCACGAGGTAACACTGAAATCCGAGGTGAGAAATTCTCATTGCGGTGGTGGTTGTTGTGGTGGTTGTTGTTGTTGTTGTTTACCAAGGTAGAGCCTCTCTCTCTCGTAGGGATGTCAGTTGAGTAGCAGCGAGCATGGGAATCGATGTCCAGGTTGGAACTTTACAACGCGGGGCCTAGCCACGCGGGGCCTTGCCTCCTGCCCTCGCCTGATTGCATTCACTTTAATTATCTCGCTTAAGTTTAATTTGTCTTCACCCGGCTCGTCACTTTGTAACTTTGTTTTATTGTAAATATTCACGCAGTTTTAATTTTCTTTTGTTAGCAGGCCAAGCCCGCTTGAGCTGCTATACCGCTCTTGTTATCAGAAGCGACCTGCCCACAACAACACAAGGTGAGGCTTTGTCAACGTGTGTGAATGTTTTGACTTAAAACTTTGGTGACTGCAGGAATTAATATTCTTGGTTCTTTCGGTAAAGTCATGTAGATAGAAAATAAAATAAAAACAATAAAAATAGTAAATAAACCAAAAAAACCCCACGTTTTGATCGCAACACAAGTGGTCTTTATTTAATGTAATTATATTATCTGTTATTGTTATTTCCTATCTACGTAACTTTACCGAAAGAACCAAGAATACGTGTGTCAATATAAATAGGTTTTACCCTTTTAACTGGCACAAAAAACTGACACCTTTATTCAAGGCATCATGTTTGCAATAACCACAACACAAGCAGTCAAAATGCAAACAAAAAAGAGACAACTCTGATAATAATATTGGCACTGTCCTTGAATTTGATTGGTCCACACCCGAGACGGCTTTTCTTAGAGCCTAGTCTCCACTGGTGTTGGACCAGAAGATGCCAAAAGGCGTACAATTCAAAAACAGCGCACCATCAGAGTATTGAGGGCTCGGGTTGAGCATTTACATTATGAGACCTCCTTTGCCAGTAACAAGATATAGAAATAGGTTTTACCCTTTTGTTTGCATTTTGACTGCTTGTGTTGTGGTTATTGCAAACATGATGCCTTGAATAAAGGTGTCAGTTTTTGTACCAGTTAAAAGGGTAAAACCTATTACTATATCTTGTTACTGGCAAAGGAGGTCTCATCAAGTACGTGTATCAATGTCTATCGGTCAAAGACGATAAACGGAGAGACTCGCAAACTCCAAATTTACAGGAGGCGTCTGGGTCGGGATCGAATCCATGACTTCCTGTATACCAGGTGAGGTAGTTAACATCTCACCACGGAGAGAGACACGCAAACTCCAGTTAGCCTCGGCTATGTTCGTTGATCCTCATTAATTACTTGGTGGAGTGAGGAAACATTAATGCTGAGCAGATGAAGGTGGCCAGGCATGATTCTGGACATGCCACCGCCTCTTGACCCGTGCCAGTGTGTGACAGTGTCAAGTTTGTGTTTGCAGTAAAGTCTATGCTAAATTATCCTGTTTGATTTGTAAACCCCTTTGTCAAGGTGCCTCACTTCTCTCAACCAGCTTAAAAGACGCTGCGAATCTTAGCAGCGTTCATTGTAGCTCTGTCGTCCCGACAGGTCTGTTCCTTTCACCTGAAGAAGGCCACTTGTGTTGTGGCCGAAACGTCGTGAGAATTTAATTGTTTTATTTTATTATTTTATTCTCATTCTACGTGACTTTACCGAAAGAACCAAAGAAGATCTATCAACTCTGTTGAACACGGACGTTATATCAAAACAATAGTTTATTTTTGTTTTCCTCTGCAACTCTTTGTAAGAATGGAAACAGGAGGTGAACACAGCACACACATTCAGCTGAAGTCGAATCTGTTCATCCCAGCAGTCAAGGACATCTGAGCCTGGATTCACACCTCTAAGTTGCGATTGAACATTAATTCATGCATTTCTGCATAACACAAATAGTTTTGTTTTCAACACCCTTTGCCGAAATTATGTACTCGGAGTTTTGAGTTAACATTCATCTTGAAGATACGAGGGCTTCCAGGCATATTTGTGACCATTTGCCCTCTCATTGTGTGCCATGACAGCCCGTGTGAGGAATTTGGGAAACTTTTTCACTGCATCATGAATATATGAATAAGTATAGACGTGTAAGTCACATGTGACTGTATATATGCATTCCTCTGTGCCTCGATACTGACGTGTAGATGGTGTGTATATTCTTATTTTCTGTCTGCAGCTGACGCTGGTCTGATGGAGCAAAGGCAGTCAGCACAGCAGCTCGGTACGACAAGTCAACATTGCGACCAGCGTGCATACAGCACGGATCGGACTGGAAATTTAACACAGCACCAGAGAACTCGCACAGGAGAGAAAGCCTTCAAGTGCACAGTGTGTGGGAAGGCATTTTCACACTCATCTGCTCTTAAAAGACACCAGCGAACACACACGGGAGAGAAACCCTTCAAGTGCAGTGTGTGTGGGAAGGCATTTTCACAGTCATATCATCTTAAAAGACACCAGAGAACACACACGGCAGAGAAACCCTTCAAGTGCACTGTGTGTGGGAAGGCATTTGCACGGCCATCAGTTCTTCAGACCCACCAGAGAACACACACAGGAGAGAAACCCTTCAAGTGCACTGTGTGTGGAAAGGCATTTGCACGGCCATCAGTTCTTCAGACCCACCAGAGAACACACACGGGAGGCAAACCCTTCAGGTGCATCTTGTGTGGGAAGGGGTTTGCACATTCATCAGTTGTTCAGACCCACCAGAGAACACACACAGGAGAGAAACCGTTCAAGTGCAGTGTGTGTGGGAAGGCATTTTCACTGTCATCTGTTCTTGTAAAACACCAGAGAACACACACAGGAGAGAAACCCTTCAGGTGCACTCTGTGCGGGAAGGCGTTTGCACAGTCACCACATCTTAAAGTACACCAGAGAACACACACAGGAGAGAAACCCTTCAGGTGCATTCTGTGCAGGATGGCCTTTGTACATGTGTCACATCTTCGAAGACACGAGAGAATACACACGGGAGAGAAACCCTTCAGGTGCACTCTGTGCGGGATGGCGTTTGCACATTCATCAAATCGTCAAAGACACCAGAGAACACACATGGGAGAGAAACCCTTCAAGTGCAGTCTGTGTGGGAATGCCTTTTCACAGTCATCTTTTCTAAAAAAACACCAGAGGACACACACAGGAGAGAAACACTTCAGGTGCACTCTGCGGGAAGGCGTTTGCAGATTCATAAAATCGTCAAGTACACCAGAGAACACAGAAGCATCAGAGGATCTGCAAGGAGTGGAGTCTGAAATCAGCTTGTGAAAGTCAAAGTGCCACAATGAGCCCATCCCTCATGATACAAGAACCGGAGGAAAATCCCAGCTTGGACACTGAAAAGGAACTGAGGTGAAATGTGAAGAAGTGATGGTGAAGAGGGAAGAAGTGCGATTTGCCAGATGGCACGCCCCGGGCCCCCCGCTTGGTATAGGCTATTTCGTTTTCCCGTCCGTCGCCTTTAAAGTGTTTTAATTAACGTTTTGGTGCGATTTATCTTTATTTATTTACTTTTGCCGACCGGCTCACTGCTGAGCATGCGCGAAACGCCATTGCCCCTGGCAACAAACAGACGCCGTCGCCGCAGGGGGGACGCCATTTCTCATTCAAAATGCAAAAATTTTACACGCGACGCTGAGGTAAATTCATCAAAGTGTCACGTCCTCTTCTCTCCCCCTCCACCCCAATGTGTGCACTTACTATTATAGGGTCGTAGATACTAAAAATATAGCGATTAAATAGGATTATTGTGGGGGGGGGGGGGTAGCGGCCCAGCCCACAGCCACGGCCGGCCGGGCAATCTAGGCGAGGCCGGAGGCTTTGCACGGGACTAGGCCTCGTCACGGCAATCTGTCAGGTGAGTACTTTGTGCTATAGAGTCGATATATACTGCTACTAGCGGGGAAACATTTTAAAACGTCTGAAAAACTTTAAAACATAACATACAAATCAAAAGATAACTCATTAATTTAAAATAAAATCCGAGTGCGCCAAGAATCGATTATTTCAATCGCGCAAAGGAATCAAAGGTTGTAGATTCCTTTAGAATCGTCTTGAAGCGACGACGCTCGCTTGCGAGGGATTTGGCTTTCTAACCGCGGGGTTCGCGTAGAAAAATAACATTGCTGGGCGGCAAGCCCTAAGCCCCCTGCTTGGCATAGGCTATTCCATTTTCCCATTTCTAAACTTTAAGGTAGTTTAATTAACGATTTAGTGAGATTTTTACTTATTATTTTACCGCTCAGCGCGCGACAGCACACATTTGCGCATGCGCAAAACGCTTATATTCACAGCTCCGTTAAAACATAGATTTACTGTTTATTAATTTTATTAGGTCAGATGATAGAGGTTGAGCAATGTTTTTTTGTTTGTTGTGGTTGCACCCAATTCAAGAGCCGAATGGCTCACAGGGCTATACCAAAATAAAAAAAATAAAAAAACTGAAATAAACCACGACAAGGCAAATGTCCATGGGCCCAAAAAGGGACCAACGACAAAACCCAGCAAACGGATCCTGGGACACATTCCCCAGGGCCCCGGGAGGGGGGAACCGGGGGATGACGTAACCTTCCAGAATGTTCCAGAAGGAAGGCGTGGCTAGGACGGAGCAAGCCACGAACCAGTATATAAGCCGGACCTCTCAGAGGTCTGGCTCAGTCATCTGAAAGCTGAAGAACGAAGACCTGGGCTGAAGAGAGGACCCTGGACCCCAAGCTCCGATGTCCTTCTAAGGGCCGGAGCTCAGTGAGGCCAGTGGTTAGAACCCACGGACCGGGACGGTGGGGTCAGATAGCCTCCCCTAGGTCCCAGCCGGAGGACGATAGGGAGCGAGTTGCAAAGTGATAGAGAGCGAGTTGCCCAGTGATAGAGAGCGAGTTGCCCAGTGATAGCGAGTTGCCCAGTGATAGGGAGCGAGTTGCCCAGTGATAGGGAGCGAGTTGCCCAGTGATAGGGAGCGAGTTGCCCAGTGATAGGGAGCGAGTTGCTCAGTGATAGGGAGCGAGTTGCCCAGTGATAGAGAGCGAGTTGCCCAGTGATAGGGCTCATAGAGGCCATGCCTCCCCAGGCATCGGGTTAAGGGACCGATACACACACTCAACACCGATAAACCCTTTGTGTTAGGGACCTTGTATAAAAGACGATACATGTGTTGCCTGATCAGAAGTTTTATTCGTCAATTTATAACCACCACAAATGTAACGGGATAATTTATCAACGTGCTGTATTGAAGTGTCATGTTTTTTTGCGTGTTTTATATATTGTTGCATCACTTAGTTTTTTTAAAATTAACTTTTATTACACCGCTAGTAGTTTTTTTAGTTTTTTTGCAGCAACTTTTGGGTGCAAATGCCACCCATCGGGTAAAAGGGGGTGCATTGCTTTGCCAACTGCGGCAAGTCGATATATAGGCACCGAGATGCTGTCGCTCAAAGTCTAAAAACGCAACCTTGGGGGGGGGGAGAGAGGGGGGTGACTCAAGGCGCGTGCGTGCGACGATGGATTTGATTGGCTGACGCCATTCGTCATCACAATGGACCACGTCACAACGGGCCACGTCACAACGGACACGGGCGCGCTTGAGGTCGGGGTGCGGCACGCGCGTGTTGGGAGAGGGCACGCGTCGCTGGCCCAACAAACAACCAACAAACAACAAACAAACAACAACCGCTGCTCGTTGTTGAGGTGGCGGCGACGTCCGCCACGGCGTTGTGCGCCAGACGAGGTGGCGGCCCTCCTGAGGCCGTGACGAAGGGGACAGACCCAGGTGCCGCGTGCGTGGGTCGACTCACCCAGAGCACCCAGGACGGCCATAGAGAGAGTTACCTTCGCCGACCTCCACATTAAAACCCAGACATCGATATGGGCGTTGGGGGGGGGCTAAAGTCTCTTGCAAAAAAGGATACCTGGGGGTAAGAATACAATCAAAGGCCATTTTCTCCCCGCAGCGAGAGCATTTGAACAAAATGCGTGCGTCTGGAAATCGTCACGTGTTGTTATCCTGTCTTTGACGGTTGAGCATCGTCGTCATCCTCATTATTAAAGCATGTTTCTAATATTCCAAACGCAAGTGTGGTCATAAAATCGTTTGGGGGTCATTTTAAAGTTATCACCATTTAACGTGGGCATACAAACAGTAGCTCCCTAGGGTCGCTAAATCTACTGTACACTTTTATAAAATCTGCTAAGAATGCCGATACAACTTTCCCTCTCCCTTCTACGAGAATCGAACACTTGAAGAAACTCTTTGTGAGCGGAGAAGGGGCACCGCCCACACCACCTGCACCGCCCGCACCGCCACTTCTTCATCCGGTAACGACGCCGCTCATCGTTGGGGCTCTGTAACGATCGTCGGGATGACGACGGCGACAGACGCACGGCCGTTCGCGGCGGCGTCCTGCATTCTCCCCCCGCCCCCTCCTCCCCGTGCGGCCGCGTTCTCGCGGACACCTCTTCTTGTTCCCTTAATCGTCGTCGTCCTCTTCCTTCACCTCTTCCGCCAGGTGGATGACACCTGGGGGGGGGGGGTAGGGGATTTCAAGAGCAACGGTGAAACTGAGGGTACCACCGGCAACACGAGTACTCATGCCGAGATGTCAACCACAGCGGTGGCCGTGAGCCCGAGATTGTTCCGAGTGGGTGAGCGAGTGAGTGAGCGAGTTCCTGAGCAAGCGAGCGAGTGGGTGAGAAAGTCCATGAGCGAGCAGGTTGAGCGATTGGGTGAGCGTGCAAGCGGGTTATCGAGTGGGTGAGTGAGCAAGCGAACGAGCGGGTGAGCGAGCAGATGAGCCAGTGGGTGAGCGAGCGGATGAGCCAGTGGGTGAGCGAGTGAGTCTCTCACCACTGAGCTGAGCGGAAACCTTGGCGTTTTAAACAAGCGTAGAATAGCTGCCGCCGCCGGGCGCCGATGCATCCTGGGAAGGGGACGCCTCCTTCGTCGGGGAAGCGACTTTGGCTGTCGGGCGGGCGGCAGGAAACAAAACCAGAGAGCGGAGCGACGGGCGTGAGGAACGCCGAGACTCGCTTCGGCCGGGTTGGTCACCCGGAAAATATATCCCCGCTCCGGCACACCGCGTCCGGTATACCACGGAGTCGAGCGCCACCTACCGCAGTTTACCGGCGACCCAGTGAACAAATGGCGAGGCGCCAAACCCCGTGAGGGGGACCCCTGGAATACCGCGTGCCGGGTGCCACCGACGCGCGGCCGAGCCGCCCGCGGCAGTGGCGCCGTACCGGCCTTGCTGCGCTGGCACGCCTCCGCAGCGAGGGCGCACGACATGCTGACGATGCGCTCCAGCTCCTGCACGTACACCTCCGCCTTGCCCCGCGTCGCCTCGCAGCTCGCCGGCGACGGCGGCGGCACCGCGTTCTGCACGCTGGCAACGCGGAGGGGGCGGGGAAATGTGACGGCGGGCGGTCGCGGCGGTGCGAAACGGAATACCGCGACGCACCGTGACGCGTGCGTGACGACGCGAGCGTGACGACGCTGCACCTGGACTTGGCGAGCATCGCCTTGATCCGCTCCGTGTTCTTCTGCCACGCCTCCATTCCCAGGGGGATCGGCGGCTCCTCGGGGTCCTCGTCCACGTGGCGCTCGGGCACCGTCACGTGGCGACGAGGGGGGGGCACCTGCGGGCCGGGGGGAGGGGGCATAACCGTGACCGGCTCGTCATCAACATCATCGCTCCCGTTATCATCGGTAAACATTGTCGTCATCGCTCGCTGTCATCGTCACCATCAAATGCCGTTGCAAACATCGTAACCATGGTCATGAATACTGACATCGTCATGGCTCTCTTTACCACTGTCATCGTCATGACAATCGTCGTCGTAACTACGGTTATCATTGCTGCCTTTGCCATCATCATATACATAATTAGCATTGCTATAATCAAAATCATTTTCTACATCACAACGCTACCATTGCCTTTATGGCTGTGATCACCAGCACCTAACAACAGACACAGAACAATGCTCAGATTTGGATCTCTCTCTCCGTGACCTCCTGCCCGGGTCCAGCTGTTTTCGCTCCTGACCTCCGACTCCTGATTGGAACCCAGGCCTCGTAAGCCCAAAATCCCAGAACTCTCAGCAGCATTTGAAACATCACCGCCAAGCGCCACATCTCTCACCATCCCAACACCCCCCCCACCTCTCACTCATCAACCGGATATAGCTCTCAAACCAGACCCGGATCTCTACCCACTGATCTCTAACCCTGGATCACCTCTGACCTTGGCTGTGTCTCACCTCTGACCTTGGCCATCCCTCACCCCTGGCCCTAGTGTGTCTCACTCCTGACCCCGGCTGTGTCTCAACTCTGACCCAGGCTGTGTCCCACCCCTATGACCCTGCCATCTCACCTCCCACTTTCACCCAGGATTTGGCTCTGTCTCACCTCTGACCCTCACCGTCTCTCACCCCGAACCCCCGGCTGCATCTCACCTCTGACCCCGGATCGTAGCTGCCGTCGAGCTCCGTGCATGCGGTGCGGAGCCGCGCGATCTCCTGCGCCGGCGTCTCGGGCGCCGGCGCGTCCTGCACAGCGCGCTCCATCTCGGCGATGTCCAGGTCGTCTTGGCGCTGCCTCAACTTTGTGAGCTGCAATGACGCGGCGGCGGTGTTGGATAAGGCAGGCGGACACCACACCACCACGGCCTCATGGCCCATGGCCTCGTGGCCCAAAACCTCATGGCCCAAGGTATCGCCCACCGTCTCGCCACGGTGTCTCCCCCGCGATAAAATGCGCCACATCGGTTGACGCCAGGCCCACCGAGTGGTAATGACGCGGAAATGGCGGCACCTCAACGTAGCAACGGCGCGAAAAGCCACGGCTCGTGGAACGTGTCGACTGACTGGGATGGCCGTCCTCTCTGTGCTACTTTGTACGTGCCATGGGTTGACTGACTGAGATAGACTGGCAGATGCACCACCTGTGCCCCCCTACTGGTGCCAACAAACAAACCGTCGGGGCAAACGCTGCTAGCGAGTAGCAGCACCTATGAAGGCCGGCACGGCACATGAGGGGGTGGGCTGGCCAGCACCACGGTCGTGCCAACACACACACGGGGCACGTGGCACCTTCAACCCACACATACAGGGCACGTGCCAACCCCAACACACTCACACACCCGCGAGACGTCCACGGACGCGGGCCGTGTGGGCGACCGCGCCGCCAGGACGGTCCGGCGGTCGAGCGTCATCGCGTGGCCGCGTCGGCCCGATCCCCCCGGGGTCACCGTCGTCGCCGCGTCCCCCCCGACGCCGCTCCCGGCCTCCGCCGCCGCCGCCGCCTTTTGATTAAGCTTGAGCCGCTCCAGTTGCTCCTCCGCGGTCATCTTGCCCCGGGCGGCACCGCCCGCGGGACCGCCCGCCGGGTACAGCGCGTCCATCGCGCTCTTGGGCCGCTCCTAGCAATGACAAAAACGATGGCCACGATGACGATGGCGGCGACGATGGTGACGATGATGACGACGGCGGTGACAAACAATGGGCGACGCTCGCAACAACGAGCAAACGGTCACAACAACGAGTGACGGTCACAACATTTGTGGCCAGGTCGCCTCTGATTGGGTGGGGGATGAGAGGGATGGGGGGGGGGTGATCGGGTGGGGGATGGGTGGGTGGGAGGATGGGAGGTTGAGGGGATGGGAGGGTGAGGGGATGGGGCATGGGGGTCCCTCTCACCCAGCTGAGCCGGGCGCCGTCTGCACGGAGGTGCACAAGGTCGGCCTGCAGCAGCAGCCGCTGCTGCTGCTGCTCGTGCGAGCGTCGCTGAGCGATCTGCAGGTGCAGCACCTCCAGGGACGACTCGATGCAGGCCTGCGCCGCCACGCACACACGCACGTACCCACACACGTACGCAACCACGTACCCACACATGCACCCACACACGTACCCACACACGCACGCACCCACATACACACGCACCCACGCACCCACGCACGCACCCACGTACCCACGTACCCATGCAAACACACACGCACGCACGCACACACGCACACACACACGCACAAAGATAAAGATGCCTTCCATCCACCCGGGTAGCCTTTGCAAGCTGTCGGGGCAAGTGCCGTCACGGCGAGTAGCGTCGCCACGTCCCCCCACTGCCGATGATTCCACTTCGCACAGAGCACTCATTTAAGTCCGAGTCGACCTCGGTGAGGACCAGGACTGGTTCAGATAATTGCCGTCACCGATGCAGGCCTTGAGCGGGAATTGAACTCGGGTAGATGGGGTTTCAGCGCAAGCGTGGCCCTAATCACTGCACCATCGCTCTCCAAAATCAAATAAAAGTGCCTTGACAGACTGTTGGGGCAAGTGCTGTCAGTGAGTAGCAGCAGCAGTGCCTATGAATGAGACAAAGATCCCCCATATAGCCTTAACAGACTGTTGGGGCAAGTGCTGTCAGCGAGTAGCAGCAGCAGTGCGTATGAATGAGACAAAGACCCCCCGTATAGCCTTCACAGACTGATGGGGCAAGTGCTGTTAGCGAGTAGCAGCAGCAGTGCTTATGAATGAGACAAAGATCCCCCGTATAGCCTTGACAAGACTGATGGGGCAAGTGCTGTTAGCGAGTAGCAGCAGCAGCTATGAAGGCCAGCACAAGCGGGTGGGTGGTTGGTCAGCATCACGCGCGCTACAAAGACAAACATCCCCTGAGTAGCCTTAACAGACTGTTGGGGAAAGTGCTGTAAGCGAGCACCTATGAAGGCTGGCACAGCACACCACTCCCGGCCGCCTTTGTCTCCCCAGTGGCGATGTTTAATACACACCGTACCAGGTACTAATTTGAGGCCGAGTCGACCTAGGGGAGGCCCAGTACCCGGTTCAGATAATCGTCACCAGTGTTGGCCGTGAGCGGGAATCGTGAACTCACCTCCTTACTATCGTGACCTCACCATCGTGACCTCCCCTCCTCACCATCGTGAACTCACCTCCTCACCATCGTGAACTCACCTCCTCACCATCGTGACCTCACCTCCTCACCATCGTGAACTCACCTCCTCACCATCGTGAACTCACCTCCTCACCATCGTGAACTCACCTCACCATTGTGAACTCACCTCTTCACCATCGTGAACTCACCTCCTCACCATCGTGAACTTACCTTCTCGTTGCGCAGATGCCTCAGCCTGGTCTCCTGCTCGTGAAGTGTTTTGTTGAGGTCACACAGCCGCGTCAGCTTCATCTGTCGCAGCCACAACAGACAAAGATCACCCCCTGCCCAGTGGAGGCCTTGAAGAGACCGCTGGGGCAAGCGCGTCTCGCGGCCACAGGCACACACACAGACACACAGACACAACCAGACCCACAGAGACACACAGAAACACACAAAGACAAAGATCCCCCATATAGCCTTAACAGACTGTAGGGGCAAGTGCTGTTAGCGAGCACCTATGAAGGCCGGAACGGTACACGAGGGGGTGGGTGGCCAGCACCACGCCCGACCGCCTTTGTCTCCCTAGTGGCAATGTTTACAAACCACACCAGGTACTCACTTGAGGCTGAGTCGGCCTAGGGGAGGCCCGGGACCGGTTCAGATAATCGTCACTGGTGTTGGCCATGAGCGGGAATCGAACCCAGGTCGCCAGGTTCATAGTGCAGCACACTAACCGCTACACTATCGCTCCCCACACACAAAGACAAAGATGTGTGTGGGGAGCGATAGTGTAGCGGTTAGCGCTATCGCAGACCCACACAGATACACACAGACCCATACAGAAAGATGCAGACAGACACACGCAGACACACAACAACAACCGCCATTCACCACTAATTGGCGGTGACGTCACCACGACACTTGTGCCAGGCCATGTGCACCTTGAGGCCACGTGAAGTGTCGAACGCCCGCTGGCAGGAGGTCACGGGGCAGACCCAAGTGCCATGGGTCGACTTACTGAGATGACTGAGATGACTGGCTGATGCACCACCTGTGCCCCCTACTAGCCAAACTGCTGTGCTTTAGCCACCCGGCGCTCCGCTCGTTGTTGTGAGCGTTGCTCCTCCGCCCTCCGTTGTTGTTGGAGGGCGACTGCCTCCAACTGCCCAGTAGCGTCCTTCACGAGCCTCCTCCACAGAGGCCGATCTTGACACCGCTGGTACCAGTAATCGGCAAGTCCACTCAGCTCCACGTCCTCCTGTACCACATCACTCCATGTCTTCTCTAGCCCGTGCCGCGCCCGTTTAGCCCCCTCGATCCGGCCGAACAAAAGCTGTTTAGGCAAGCGGTGGCTGGGCATGCGGGCTACATGACCCAGCCAACGCAGCCTTGCCTGCTGGAGGAGCTCACCAATGGGACCTTGTCCAGATCTTTCAAGGATTTGTGAGCTCCTCACACAATCCAGCCTGGTTAAACCCAGGATGGATCGTAGGCAGGAAAGCCTAAATGTTTCTAACCGGCGAAAATGTGCCATTAGGGGGGTCCACGTTTCGCAAGCATAGAGAAGGGAAGGAATGACTGTGGCCGAGAAGACCTGAAGCTTAGTGCGGAGCGACAGACCAGGTAGCTTCCACACAGCATTACGCAACCGATGAAAAGATATTGCCGCTCCACTGATTCGGAGTGAGACCTCTGCTGTTAAACTGGAGCCGGTCATAAGCACACAGCCCAGGTATGGGAAACTCTCCACTCTCTCCACAACTGCCCCATCACCGATTGGGAGTTGTGGGGGTGGAGTGTCCGATGGTACAAAATACCCAGGAAGTTTTGGTTGGGCTGATGGTAAGGCCCGACCTCTTATAGTGGCACACTCCAGATTCAGCAGCAGCGTCTCCAACTCCTCCTCTGAATGAGCAGCTATTACCAAATCATCGGCATACATAACGTGGTTGAGCAATAGGGAGCCATCCCTTGACCGCACCCGGGCATCGATCAGCCTCCCATTATATCTGTACCAAATGGAAATTCCCCCGGTACAGCTATTGAAGGCTTCATGAACTACGTGGTCAAAATAGATGTTAAATAATATGGGAGCCAGAGGACATCCCTGTCGCACCCCAAGGTGTACAGAGAATGGCTCTGACTCCCGGCTACGTAGTTTTACCCGCGCCCGCTCACCATCATGAAGGTCCTTAATGATCGTGAGCAGAGGGTCAGGGACTCCAAAAGCACGAAGAACAACCCAGAGCCCAGGTCTACTGATGGTATCATAGGCCTTGACCAGGTCAATAAAGCAGAGATGTAGGTCTTGTTGGAATTCCCTACACCTCTGATGTAGCAGACGGACAGAAAATATGGCATCTGTGCAGGACCGCCCTTTCCTGCAACCGCACTGGGGCTCTGCAAGCCTCTCCTCAGCGTGCCTGGCAAGGCGATGTTGAATAATCCTTGCCAGGACCTTTCCTGGCACACTGAGGAGTGAGATGCCCCTGTAGTTGTTACAATCTGTGCGGTCCCCCTTCTTAAAGAGGGGGACCACCAGGGCATCCTTCCAATCTTGCGGAACCCGTACAGTGGTCCAGACTGTTGTTATGATGTCATATTGGGCCGTCTGTGCACAAACGCCACCCTCCCTCAGCATTTCGCTTGGGAGATCATCTCTGCCCGCTGTCTTTCCTGGTCTCAGACTCCGGATCGCCTTCTGTACTTCCTCAACAGATGGCACCTCAGCCAGCCACTCACAGGGTGTGACTTCTTCCAATATTTGAGGCACCGCAGCCTCAGCAGGGTCATCCCCACTTCGTGCCACGATGTTTTCATGGCTGAGGGATTTCCCATCCCCCAGGGGATTGGTGGGGGAGGTTTCATTTGTCGCCGAATATTTTTCCGCGCTTGCCGATAACACCGCGATTTCGGCGGCACGCAGCCTCAACGAGGGCGCTGGGGCGAGCGCCGCTGCAGCTGCTCGCTGCAGCGGCGCCTGCGAAGGCCGGCACTGTGGCGCACGAGCCGGGTGGGTGGGTGGCCGGCACTACCACCGCCACCATGCCCGGCCGCCTTTGTCTCTCCCCCTACCCCTCCAGTGAAATTATTTTCCAACCCAGCCAGACCCGGCGGGGGGCGGCGGCGCGATCGAGCTTGCGCGACCCCGCCGTTCGTGACCCTCTCGTGACGTAGGGCGGGGGGGTAACGACGGGGTAAAGGGATAACGCGGCCTCAGCAACGCGACGTCAGGCATGCGATGGGCCCCCGAGTGGCGTAGCGGCGCAGGTGGCGTGGACCCCCCTCCACCAACCCCTTCTCTTCCTCCCTTCGTCAGCCTGGCACCTGGGCCTCACCAACGGTACGACTGCACCGCCTGCAGCACTCGCGACGTTTGCTCCCGCTGTGTGACCACGTGGGGCTCCCCCCCCCCCCCCCCGCTCTATCCCGCGGTCGGCCCGCCCCGCACACGCCACCGGCAGCTACGCCGCTGGGCTACTGGGGAGCTATCGGGCAGGGGGAACGGGGGGGGGGGGGGCGGAGGGGGGTTGGTGTGACGGCACTTGAAGAGGTACGTGACGAGGTCCGTGACGAGGCACGGGACGAGGGGGCACCGTGCGGGTAACGAGGTGACGATGGGGCTGGGGGGCGATGGATGGGGGGCTGGGGGGGGGTACTGGCTGCAACCGTGGGGACGGTGGGGGCCATGCAGGTGAGAGATGATGATGGTGGTGGTGGTGAGGATGATGGTCGTGGTGAGGATGGTGGTGAGGATGATGCTGGTGGTGAGGATGATGCTGGTGGTGGTGATGATGGTGGTGGTGAGGATGGTGGTGAGGTTGATGCTGGTGGTGGTGGTGAGGATGGTGGTGGTGGTGAGGATGCTGGTGAGGATGCTGGTGAGGATGATGCCATACTGCCTCACCTGGCTCTCAATCAAGCGCAGGTTCCTTTGCAGGTGCAGTGGTGGTGCCAACGACTGAGCAGGCAGCGGGGCACGGGGGAGTCGTGGGTGGCACAGCAAAGACACGGGATGGCGAGCGCGGTGAGCGTGGCCAGGGAGTGTGGTGAGAGTGGTGGGTGGTGGTGTGTGGGAGGATGGCAGGGTGGTGTGTGTGTGTGTTTTGGGTAGTGTGTGTGTGTGAAATACGATATAAGGGGTAGAGCATGTGTTGTGAGTGGGGCATGTATTATGTGTAGGTAGCGTGTGTCTTGAGTATATAGTGCTAAGCATGTGTCTAGAGTACAGAGAATTGGGCACGTGTCTATAATATATAACGTATTAAGCATGTGTCTTAAAGTACAGAGAATTGGGCACGTGTCTATAATATATAAAGTATTAAGCGTGTGTCTAGAGTACAGGGAATCGGGCACGTGTCTATAATATATAAAGTATTAAGCATGTGTCTAGCGCAGAGGCAGTGAATCGATCTTGCACCTCGTGTGCGTGTCGAGCACGTGGCTAGCGTGCCGCTACCGTGTCAGCCGTCCTCGTTCCGATGTGGCGCCCCATCCCCACGCCCCCCGTGACCTCCGATCCCCCAAGACCCCCGTGTGACCCTGTGACCCCATCGTGTGACCTGGAGACCCGCCTGTGACCCTCCGTGACTGTGTGTGACCCCCGTGTGACCCCCCGGTGGGCCCGTGACCTCCCGCGTGACCTCGTGACCCCTCCCCCCCCGTGCCGGACCTGTGACTGGTTTCTCTGCAGCTGGATGAGCAGAAGGGTCAGCTCCTCTGGCTGTGCGTAACCACCGCCATCACCGTCGTCGCTGCTATCATCATCATCATCATCGTCGTCGTCGCGTCAGCATCATCAACACCGCCATCGCCGCACAAACGGAGCAACATCGGCCGCCACCCCGTTACCATTGCACCGGCGTTGTCCACCCCGATAGCGGGATTGCCGTGGACGCACCGACCAGACGGCCACCGGGTGGCGCAGCAGTCGGGCGGGGCGAGAGCGGTTTGACTCGCCGTCGGAAGGAAAGGTCAAGAGGTCAAGAGGTAAATGTTCGTTGAACTTCTTTTGCGAAGGGTGGGGGGGCGTGGGGGTGAGCGGGAAGGGTGAGGGTGGGGGTGAGCGGCGAGGGTGAGCATGGGGGTGAGCGCGGGGATGAGCGTGGGGGTGAGCGGCGAGGGTGAGCGGCGAGGGTGAGCGTGGGGGTGAGCGTGGGGGTGAGCGGGGAGGGTAAGTGGGGAGGGTGAGCGTGGGGGTGAGCGGGGAGGGTGAGTGGGGAGGGTGAGTGGGGAGGGTGAGCGTGGGGGTGAGCGCGGGGGTGAGCGGCGAGGGTGAGCGTGGGGGTGAGCGGCGTGTGTCTCACCGTGCGGCCCTGCAGGCTGGGCGGGGTGGACTGCGGGGTGGACTGCGGGGTGGACGTGTGCACCATGAACGGTGTGGGCCTCCTATCCAGCGTCTGCGTGCACTGCGAGACCATAGGGAAAGACAGCCAGACAGTCAAACAGCCCGATAGACAGACAGCCCGATAGACAGACAGCCCGATAGACAGACAGCCCGACAGACAGACAGCCTGACAGACAGCCAGACAGTTAGACAGCCCGATAGACAGACAGCCCGATAGACAGACTGCCTGACAGACAGCCTGATAGACAGACAGCCCGATAGACAGACAGCCCGATAGACAGACAGCCCGGCAGACAGACAGCCTGACAGACAGCCAGACAGTTAGACAGCCCGATAGACAGACAGCCCAATAGACAGACAGCCCGATAGACAGACAGCCCAACAGACAGACAGCCTGACAGACAGCCAGACAGTTAGACAGCCCGATAGACAGACAGCCCGATAGACAGACAGCCTGACAGACAGCCCGATAGACAGACAGCCCGATAGACAGACAGCCCGACAGACAGACAGCCTGACAGACAGCCAGACAGTTAGACAACCCGATAGACAGACAGCCCGATAGACAGACAGCCGGACAGACAGACAGCCTGACAGACAGCCAGACAGTTAGACAGCCCGATAGACAGACAGCCCAATAGACAGACAGCCCGATAGACAGAAAGCCCGACAGACAGACTGACAGACAGCCAGACAGTTAGACAGCCCGATAGACAGACAGCCCAATAGACAGAAAGCCCGACAGACAGCGCCATACGTGTGTGGGGGGGGGGGGCAGCCGTACCCGCGCTCCGTGGCCGTGGCTGAACTCGGCAGCGCGTTGCCGGCGCGCCCCCGGGGCGGCCGCCGCCACGTCCACCCCCCCGGGGGCGCCCACCACCACCACCAGCGACTGGCGGTAGCTGGGCATGGACCTGGGCAGCGTCTGGGTGGACGCGATGCTACGGGGGGGGGGGGGAGGAGGGAGAGGGGGGGGAGAGGAGAGGAGAGGGGAGGAGGAGGATGGAGGGGGTCAGGGCCCGTTCCTTGCTCAAGGTTTCACAGCGACGCCTCACCGCTGCGACCCGCAGGGTTCACAGCCACGCGTGGCCATCCCCCCCATCTCGTCTCTAACCATTCTCCACCTCCTCCCCTCCACCTCCTTCCCTCCACCTCCCATCTTCACCCCCCCCCCTCCTCCTTCACTCCCTGTCACCAATCTTTGAGCTGCTCCCCCCCCACCCCTCCTCTACCCCCCCAACCGCACCCCGGCGTCTCCCTCCTTTCAAGCGGTCTCTCTCGTTCTTCTCCTTCAGCGACCGCATCATCCACTGCTCCAGCTGCACCGTGGAGTCACGCGTCTGCCTCTCCAGTGCCGCCGCCGCCCGGTGGCCCTCGCCGGCGCCGCCAGCCGCCCCGTAGCCAAACTCGTCCTGGTTGAACGCCGACAGGCTGCTGCTGCTGCTGCCGGCAAGCCCCATCCTGTCCGTGCTGTGCCGCTGCAGGCGCAGCTGCAGCTGCAGCGGCTGCTGCGGCTGCTGCGGCTGCTGCTGGTTCGGGTGACATAGAACCACGCCGGACTTCGCCGCCGCTTCCGGCCGTAAGATCGCGGCGCCGGCGGTGGGGCGATCGGCGGCCTCCGCGGTCGTTCGGCCTGGGCCCGCCGACGGGTCGAACCTCTCGTCGCCGTCCCGCCGCTCCGCGGCCGCCCCCCTCTCGCCATCGCCGTCGCGCAGCTGCCGCCGGAGCTCCTCCGCGGCCACGGCTGCCGCCACAGCGTCGTCGTCGTCGTCCATGCCGGCCCGCGAGCGAGCCGGCCCCTCCTCTGTCACGATCTCCACATCGCCACGAGGGCCGCCCCCCCGTTCGTCGTCGTCGTCGGAGCGCGGCGGCCTCCACCGGGCCGGCGCCGCGACATCTCCCGGCGCCCCACGGAGCCCGTCGACGAGCACCTGCCCCCCCGCCTCCTCCTCCGCCACCGCTCGCCCGCGTGAGCGGTTGCCCCCGCCGCCGCCACCGCCGTTGCTGGACGTTGGGATCAGATCGCGTGAGACGCCGCGGTGGCTGGGAGATGTTGACTACCTCGCCTGGTACGCGGGAGGTCGTGGGTTCAATCCCGACTCTCTCTTCCGTGGGTTACGTGGATTCTTCTCCACATTTAGAATTGATATCCCAGGTTTTTTTCTTGGGTTAGATCGCGTAAATGTGTAAATGTTGTGTCGTTAAAACCCGCCACCACCCGACACAGCCAACTAGTAAGGGTTGTCATGTAAACAGAACGTGGCCAATTCGTCACTAGTACAGCACTAGTGTGTAGTGTATAATGTAGTGTATAGTGTAGTGTATAGTCGTGTAGTGTATAATGTAGTTTATAGTAGTGTAGTGTATAATGTAGTGTATAGTGTAGTGTACTAGTACAGCACACCGGTTGTGTGTTGGAGAGCCAAGCCACAACATTTAAATTCTGAATATCGTGACGCTTCGCCAGTAAATACAACCAGATTCATCAGGCGACAGCCAGATTTGTGGAGAAGTCCTCCACCTGCTACGTTCCTTATATAGAGGCGTAGATGTGGTGACCACACTTCTGCGCTCTTGCGCATAGTGGGGGGGGGGGGGGATTACTGAGTCAACCTAAGAGCCTACGCGTTAAACTGATATAAATATGGCGTAAAACCCACCAGCCAACCGACATTGAGCAAGGTTTGTCACCTAAATCGACGGTTTAGAGTGTATGGCTTGCGAGAAATGTCCACTTCGTTGAGCTATCGTTTGTGGCCACGTCGCTGTGAACTCCCAGGCGGTGTACGTGCCGGGCGGTGTACACCCTGTGCCACCCTGCGCCACCCTGCACCACCCTGTGCCACGCTACCATCCGATATTGGGAAGCCGCTGGAGCCGCTGGAGCTACGCAATTTTAAATCATCATCATCATCTAGATTGACAAACTAAATTCTTGAGAACTCCTCTTTGTGTATAGGTTGCTGTCCTTCCCCCGCACCTCCGATTAGCACGGAAGGCTACGTACGGTGCGAAAGAAGTTCAACATACATACGTACATACATAGACTCACACAGAGACCCATATACTCGCAGAGACCCACAGAGACCCGTAGTTTGACGTCCTTCCCCCGCACCTCCGATTAGCACGGCTGGCTACGTACGTTGCGTTCAACGCACACGCACGCGCGCGCAAACGTACGAGGGGGGGTTGGAGGGGAGGAGGCGTCTCACCCCTGCGGGATCTCCATCTGCAGCTGCGACGCCTGCGCCATCGCCTTCATCCACACGCGCATTTCCTCCAGCGAGTCGGCGGCGAAGTAGTAGATGCGCATGCCAGCGTGCCGCGCCTGCCACGGCACACGAGTCAAGTGGCGCCCCCCCCCCCCCCCGCCGGCTTCTCGTGCCTCTGGCTCGGAGGCCCAGCCTGTGGAGGGAGGGGGGGGGGGGAGAACAGAGGAGGTGGGCACGCACGCAGGCAGGCAGGCACGCAGGCACTCACTTAGGTCAGCTGCATTTTAACCCAGTCAGCTGCATTATAACCCAGTCAGCTGCATTATAACCCGACCAGCTGCATTATAACCCAGTCAGCTGCGTTATAACCCAGTCAGCTGCGTTATAACCCAGTCAGCTGCATTATAACCCAGTCAGCTGGATTATAACCCAGTCAGCTGGATTATAACCCAGTCAGCTGCATTATAACCCAGTCAGCTACGTTATAACCCAGTCAGCTGCATTATAATCCGGTCAGCTGCATTATAACCCGGCCGGACTTTACGTCGTGAACTCCGTCGCGATTGTATTTCCCGTTTTTGCCTGCATTGCTTTGATGCATTCGAAGTAACGGCGAAGTGTAACTTCACTGTTGCAGTTGTATTCGTCTGGCATTTAACTTATGAGATTAAAAAAAATACATACTTTGCGTGAATGCGTGTGCGTGCGCGAACACAGACATCGCACGCGTGTACACAAGTGCGTATTTGTTCGCATACAAGTGAGGCTTTCCAGAGCACCAAAATTACATCGTAAATAAATATTCATTAATGTCATCGATTCATCAATGAAAGCCCATTAAAATAGCCATTGTCATCTACTCCTCGTTTTGACAATCCACTGCCGGATGAAGCCCTCCTCATGCCGTGTCAGCCACGGGGGTTGTTTGGCCATACTTCACCGCTCTGGAAAGCCTTGGGCCCAGCGAGTCTCCGAAACTCCATTCCTCAGGAGGGTCCCTGCCCCCCGACCTGATTGGCCAACAGCTTCCTCTCGAGTAGCTTTGCATTTTTTATTGTTTTAGCCCCGTGCGACGACGTGCAGGTCAGCTCGTCTTATAAAAAGAAAATTCGACGCGAGTATTTTCTCCCGTAGGCTTTCCCCCACGTCTTATAAGGGTTTCATTTATTTTTTAATCGACGTACGGCAACGTCAATAATTTCCGCTTTTGAAAAAAAATCGTCGCCGGTTTTTGAACTCCTTTGGAGACGAGAGAGAGCGGCATCTGCCAGCAGGAGCCCACCGCGGAAAGCGCCTAGGCGTGTCCGGAGAACGCCACGAGGAAGGAGGCGTCCCAGAACCACTCCCGAGATCCAACGCCCCATGGCGACCGCACGGAAATTTTTATCTGAAAAGCCGAGGAGCTGTTTTGGGCTAAAAACAAAACGCGGCAAGAACCCCCCCCCCGTCCATCCCCAAATCCTCGCGACCCCGAGCCCAGCCATGCGGGCGCGTACCTTTGTCCGGCGAGTGAAGCCGCCTTGCGAGCGAGCGGCTCGCGAGGTCGGAGTGAAAGGAGCGACGGTCCAACCGAGAAGACACCCAGAGAGGCACGGAGAGGAGGAAGAGGCGTTCCCAGAGTTCCCAGGGGGTCACGCGGCACGGGGGGGGGGAACACATTGACGACGGCGACGCACACACAAGCAGCCACGCGCATCACACCCAGTCCCCCGCATCGCACCCAGTCCCCGCATCGCACCCAGACCCCCCCGCACCGTCTCACCGCACAGCGGCGGTTTCTCAAACTCGCGCGCTGTATGGGGTGTAGCAGCTGCAGCAGCCGGCTGCGGCACGGAGACCGTGCAGGAAAGGTAATTTCTGAAAGTGCACGGAGGGGGGGGGCAAACCGACGTCGCCTCGGTGGCCGTGCCGTTACTACCACGTGCGTCGAGACGCAGCGTCGCTTTGAGAGCAAGCCGCAACGCCGATCGTTAGAACAGTCTAGACGTGTGGCGTGGGGTGGGGGTGATGGAGCTATCCAGAATTTCTCAACGTCCACTTTGAACGAAGCAGATGGTGCGTGGTGATTACTGCGGTTAATACCACACACACACGCACACGTTAATACCACACACTCGCGCACACACGCTAGTACGTCACACATCACGCCTTCTACGTGAGCGAGGGGACAGCGTGAGCGGCGTAGCGGGCAAGCGGTCGCACCCCCCGCACCCTCCACCCGAGGCCCCCACCCCTGCCCACCTGAGCAGGGCGTTAGTGAGCGCGCGGCAGGGAAATCCGTTAGTGGGCGGGTAGTCAAAAAGTTAGCGAGCCGAAAAAAAATAATAAAAACAACCCCCCCCCCCCGTGCAACGACGAGCACGCTGGACATTCACGTCATGTCGCATCCGAGAACACAAAGCACACGTGACCAGCGGCCACTTAAAACGATGGTGAATATTATTGTTGTGATGACAATCACAAAAACGAGAGTGTGCGGGCGTTCGTCAATCCGCCGCGGGATGAAAGGCTCCCCCCCCCCACTGCCACCTCCCACGTGCCGCGGTCGTTGTCTCGGTGACCGTACTTCACCGCGACGGTCGGTGACGCGAGTGAGCGGCGGTGACCCGGCGCCGTGGGCCCCCCGCGTGCGAGCGGAAGGGGGCATCCCGGCACACGACGAGGGTGTGGGTGGCTGGCACCACGCCCGGCCGTCTTCGTCTCCCCAGTGGCGATGTTTACACGCCGCACCGCCAGGCCCGCCTGCTAGGCCCCGCCCGCCAGGCCCGCCCGCTAGGCCCACTCGCTTGCCCACCGTACCTTGAAGGCGAACTTGCGGTTGATTTTATCGTCGGCTTCCACCGGATTCACCTGGAAGCTGGGCAGGGAGATGCTGCCCAGGACACCCTCCTCCTTGTTGTCTGCGCTCCCCCACGGCAGGCGGCCACGGGGCGGGTGGGGGGGGGCAGAGTCAGCATGGTTGGGAGGGCAGGGGGGGGGGACAGCGAGCCCGTTGCCAGGGAGCTCCCGTGGCACGGGGCGGAACGTCGGACATCGAGGCCCCAGCGACGGCACGACGGCGGAGCGACCGGGCCCGCCCACTCGTGGCGACTCGGCTCCCGGCACGTCACAAGTAACCGGGGTAACGAGGTGGTGAGGGCTCGGGGTGAGAAGTCAGGGGTCAGAGTGCACCACTCACCTTTGTAGTAGAACAGGCAGAAGTCGGACAGCACGAACCAACGCTGCTTCCACAGCTTCATCCCCGTGCTGTCCTGTGGTGCCGACAGCCACACAGCCACTGCGTTAGGACGAGACTCCTCTATGTGAGTCTATGCGTCTCTGTGTGATGAGTCTGTGGGTCTCTGTGAGTCTGTGGGTCTCTGTGTGAGTCTGTGGGTGTCTTTGAGTCTGTGGGTCTTTATGCAAGTCTGTGGGTCTCTGTGTGATGAGTCTGTGGGTCTCTGTGTGATGAGTCTGTGGGTCTGTGTGAGTCTGTGGGTCTCTGAGTGAGTCTATGCGTCTCTGTGTGATGAGTCTGTGGGTCTCTGTGAGTCTGTGCATCTCTGTGTGAGTCTGTGGGTCTCTGTGTGAGTCTGTGGGTGTCTTTGAGTCTGTGGGTCTTTATGCAAGTCTGTGGGTCTCTGTGTGATGAGTCTGTGGGTCTGTGTGAGTCTGTGGGTCTCTGAGTGAGTCTGTGGGTCTCTGTGTGATGAGTCTGTGGGTCTCTGTGAGTCTGTGGGTCTCTGTGAGTCTGTGGGTCTTTATGCAAGTCTGTGGGTCTCTGTGTGATGAGTCTGTGGGTCTCTGTGTGATGAATCTGTGGGTCTGTGTGAGTCTGTGGGTCTCTGAGTGAGTCTATGCGTCTCTGTGTGATGAGTTTGTGGGTCTCTGTGAGTCTGTGGGTCTCTGTGTGAGTCTGTCGGTCTCAGTGAGTCTGTGGGTCTTTATGCAAGTCTGTGGGTCTCTGTGTGATGAGTCTGTGGGTCTGTGTGAGTCTGTGGGTCTCTGTGTGAGTGTATGCGTCTCTGTGTGATGCGTCTGTGGGTCTCTGTGAGTCTGTGGGTCTCTGTGTGAGTCTGTGGGTCTCTGTGTGAGTCTGTGGGTCTCTGTGTGATGAGTCTGTGGGTCTCTGTGAGTCTGTGGGTCTCTGTGTGAGTCTGTGGGTCTCTGTGAGTCTGTGGGTCTTTATGCAAGTCTGTGGGTCTCTGTGTGATGAGTCTGTGGGTCTGTGTGAGTCTGTGGGTCTCTGTGTGAGTCTATGCGTCTCTGTGTGATGAGTCTGTGGGTCTCTGTGAGTCTGTGGGTCTCTGTGTGAGTCTGTGGGTCTCTGTGTGATGAGTCTGTGGGTCTCTGTGAGTCTGTGGGTCTTTATGCAAGTCTGTGGGTCTCTGTGTGATGAGTCTGTGGGTCTGTGTGAGTCTGTGAGTCTCTGTGTGAGTGTATGCGTCTCTGTGTGATTGGTCTGTGGGTCTCTGTGAGTCTGTGGGTCTCTGTGTGAGTCTGTGGGTCTTTATGCAAGTCTGTGGGTCTCTGTGTGATGAGTCTGTGGGTCTGTGTGAGTCTGTGGGTCTCTGTGTGAGTGTATGCGTCTCTGTGTGATGAGTCTGTGGGTCTCTGTGAGTCTGTGGGTCTCTGTGTGAGTCTGTGGGTCTTTATGCAAGTCTGTGGGTCTCTGTGTGATGAATCTGTGGGTCTTTATGCAAGTCTGTGGGTCTCTGTGTGATGAGTCTGTGGGTCTGTGTGAGTCTGTGGGTCTCTGTGTGAGTGTATGCGTCTCTGTGTGATGAGTCTGTGGGTCTCTGTGAGTCTGTGGGTCTCTGTGTGAGTCTGTGGGTCTTTATGCAAGTCTGTGGGTCTCTGTGTGATGAATCTGTGGGTCTCTGTGAGTCTGTGGGTCTCTGTGTGAGTCTGTGGGTCTCTGTGAGTCTGTGGATCTTTATGCAAGTCTGTGGGTCTCTGTGTGATGAGTCTGTGGGTCTTTATGCAAGTCTGTGGGTCTCTGTGTGATGAGTCTGTGGGTCTCTGTGTGAGTCTGTGGGTCTCTGTGTGATTAGTCTATGCGTCTCTGTGTGATGAGTCTGTGGGTCTCTATGAGTCTGTGGGTCTCTGTGTGAGTCTGTGCGTCTCTGTGTGATGAATCTGTGGGTCTCTGTGAGTCTGTGGGTCTCTATGTGAGTCTATCGGTGAATCCACCCCACCTGTTTGTGAAGCCAACCCCGGATCATGACGGGCGCGTTGGGGTTCCGCCGGATGGAATGCGAGCATTTGCCGAAGTTCTGGAGCTTCCTGGAGCCCTTGGCGTTCTGCGTCACACGCGTAACGTTCCGTCACCACCACCACACGATCGCACAAGCACGTGCAGTCCTCTTGCCGATCCACTGCCGGATGAGGGCTTCCCCAATGAGCCCCCCCCCCTCGCTGTGTTCTAGCCGCCCGGCGCTGCGCTCGTCGTTGCGAGAGTCACTCCTCTGCCCTCCGCTGTTGCTGTCGGGCTGCTGCCTCCAACTGCCCAGTAGTCTCAGAGCGCACCTAGCCCGGCACCGCCCGGTAGCGTCCTTAACGAGCCTCCTCCGCAGACGCCAATCTTCACGCCGCTGGCAACACAAGGGCCCGTCCCTTCTTACGCGCGTCCCTTGCGTCCGTTCAGCCCCCCTTCTCTATCCAACAAATCGTAAGATGCCTGGGCGGGTTTGCGGTGGCCGGACACGCGGGCTACGTGACTCCAGCCAGCTTGCTCCTCGCACAATCCAGCCTGATTAAACCGTGACGGATCGTAGGTGGGGGGGGGCGGGGAGCCAGCCTGAATGTTTGCGCAACCGGCGCAACCGGCGCTCGGGGACAAAGAGGGTCCCCATTGTCACAAGCGTAGAGAAGAGGAGGGGGGCACGACCGTGGCGCGACAAGCCCCAAAGCGTCGTGCGGAGACGGGCACGGCAGGTCCCGCGCGCGCGGCGTCACGCGACCTGGTGAAAAGATAACGCCGCTCTAACGGCCTAGAGAACCGCCGGGGAGCTTCTGCTGCCAAAGCGGAGGCGGTGTGCGAGAGGCACGCCGCCCAGGTGTGGCAACTCGTCAGCCCTCTACGCGAGCGCAGCCTCGACTCGCGCAGAGCGCAGTGGGGGTCGGAGTGTCTGATGGGGCGCAGCGTAGAGGCAAACGGTGGGGGGGGGGGGGGGTTGTTCGTTTCACACGCAATAAACTTTCGCAACCAATATTATTGTTGATAATCAAGGTTTTTGGGTCCGATCGCGTAAGTATAAATGTGTCGTAACCCTCCACCACCCGACAGCCAATTAGTAAGGGATCTATCACGTAAACAAACGCCAATTAGTTACTTATATAGTGTGGTGTATAGTGTAGTGTATAGTGTAGTGTATACTACTTCAGCCCACCGGTGTGTTGGAGAGTAAATCCACAACATTTACAATTTGAGTATGACGCTTCGCTGGTAATTACATCAACCATCAGCATTGGGTAATTTGACAGAATAGTGAAGCAATCCACCTGCTTCCGGTCTCAAATAGAACAGCAGCAGGACGACGTCATCACCACCCCCCCCCCCCCCCCCACCGCCTCCGAGTGGCATGCTCCAGGTTCGGCAGATGAGTTAAACGACTCTCAGAGTGAGCGTCAATTACCAGATTATCAGCACACACAGAGTGGTCGACCGCGAGGGAGCCATCCCTCAACCTCACCCAGGGATGAATCGCCTGACACACACACACAGCTGTACCTACGACAGATTCCCCGTAAAGCCTTCACTGACTCTACGGGGAATCTGTCTAGTCAGCGAGTAGCACCTAAGAAGGCCGGCACTGTGGCACACGAGGGGGGTGGGTGGTCAGCGCCATGCCCGACCGCCTTTGTCTTCCCAGTGACGATGTTTACACACCGCACCAGGTACTTATTTGAGGCTGAGTCGACCTAGGGGAGGCCCAGGACCGGTTCTGATAATTGTCAGTGGTGTTGGCCGTGAGCGGGAATCTAACCCGGGTTGCCAGGTTCGTAGCGCAGCGCACTAACCACTACACTACCGCTCCCCACACACACGCACACACACACGTGCACACATACGCACACGTACGTACAAACACGCACACGTACACACACGCGCATGCAGACGTACACACGCACGCACGCACCTTAGGCACGGGGATGGGGGGGGCGCTCCCCCCGTCGTGCTCTCCCCCTGCCGAGTGGCCGGACATTACGGCGGTGGCGGCGGTGGTGGCGGCGGTGGTAGCGGTGGCAGAGCTCCCGCTGGAAACGCTGACCGGGCGCGCCGGCGCTGCGTCACACACCACTAGCAGCTCCTCCTCCCCTCCTCCGTTGCCTCCGCCCAGCTGATGCTGCTGCTGATGATGGTGTTGGTGCTGCTGCTGCTGCTGATGTTGCTGATGATGTTGTTTCTGTTGCGGCGGCTGCTGTTGTTGTTGCGGTGGTTGCGACGATTCGGAAATCCTGGGGGAGACGTTGCGTTATACCGACGTCAGCAGAAACCACACGGGGGTCATCGTCGTCGTCATGTTTCAAGTTTATGCTGTGTGACAAGGCGGAGAACTCGTTTGCAAGAGTGAGCGACTGAGTGAGTGGGTGAGTCAATGAGCAATCGACTGAGTGAGTGGGTGGGTGAGTGGATGAGTGAGCGAGTCGGTGGGCGAGTGGATAGTGGGTGTATGAGTGGGTGGGTGAATGGGTGGGTGTGTGGGTGAGTGGGTGGGTGGGTGAGTGGGTGAGTAGGTGAATAGGTGAATTGGTGGGTGGGTGGGTGTGTGGGTGAGTGGGTGGGTGGCTGAGTGAGTGTGTGGGTGAGTGGGTGAGTAGGTGAATAGGTGAATGGGTGGATGTGTGGGTGAGTGGGTGGGTGGGTGAGTGAGTGTGTGGGTGAGTGGGTGAGTAGGTGAATGGGTGAATGGGTGGGTGGGTGAGTGAGTGGGTGGTTGGATGGGTGGGTGAGTGGGACTTGGATCCACCACGCGCGGCCACCTTTGTCTCCCCAGTGGCGATGTTCACACACTACAGCAGTTACTCGTTTGAGGCTGAGTCAACCTAGGGGAGGCCCAGGACCGGTTAAAATAATCGTCACCGGTGGTGGCCGTGAGCAGGAATCGAACTCGGGTCGCCGGGTTTGTAGCGCAGCGTAGCGCTAACCACTACGCTACAATGCGTTAGGCTTCCACATGCGCGGGTCATGGTGACAGATTTGACGTCACAGCTCACTTGCCGTACACAAAAATTGATGCATTATTGAGCTCCTCCCCCCCCTCCCCCTATAATGTTTGCACGGTGTACAGTCTGGAAAGTACCCACGTGGCAAATTTCCAGCTTGTTGCATGTCGGGAAGTACGCTAAACATTTTGAACAGACACACACAATCACAACTTTGCCTTTTATATATATGGAGATGATGATGCATAAGCGATAGCGTCGACAATTTACGATTGTCGACGCTACTGATGAGATCGATTGGTGCTGTGCATCACAACAACAACGATGGTTGTGGAGTGTACAACAACAAAAACAATCCTCACCTTTTGTGTTTGTCGACTTTAAACTTTAACATTATCCTCGGCCCTTCGCGTGTGGCACGACATCCAAACAAAGCAAGTTGGCGCCTCGCTTCAAACGTCCACGTGAATCGACGTCTTCATCCATCCAAAGTCATCACCTCCACCACCTCTTCTTCTTCTTCTGCACGATACCAGGACGGTGAAGTGTGGTCAAACACAATTCGGGCAAATCGCCTCGACGGGAGGCTCGGCTCGTTGGGATCGCTCGCGAAACGTCGTACTTCAGAGTTGTTGTATACGGCCCTTTTTCCACAATTAATATCCATAAGAATATTTACGGATGCATACACATAGATTTCTTTTTCCTTTCTTTCGTGACAAACAATATATATTTTTTAATAATGAATAAACCCCGTAAGCCAGAAACACGAAAAACCAGATGTCGGTCATAAACAGACCATTAAAAAATAAAGAAATAATAAACCTCTCGAGGCGAGGATGTTAGCAGCTATCTGCGAAGATCTCCAGATGAACAAGAGTTTGATGTGCCCTAAGGGAGGTCACGCAGAGGGAAGCCCTCCGCAAGCCAGAAACGAGGACGCCCACGGGTTAAACCATATATATTTTCCTCTGTCATTAAAACAACGGTTCAAAATTAAAATGCAATAACAAGAATAAGCTAAAGTTAGCGGTCCTCGCGCTCACTCCAATTAAGACCAGGCCACCAGATACATCAGTGAATTATTATCCAATAATTAATTCGCTATCAAATGATTTTCACCTTTAATACTTTTACTGTTAAAACAAAGCTTGGAGCAGGAATACCGAGTCACATCAAAGGTTATCGAGAAGGAATGAGGCGAACGGGCAAACTTACGAAAGAGTTAAACAATATCCCAAGCAAGCCCGACCACCTTTGTCTCTCCCGAAGAGTGCGAGAGAGGACTTTCACGCCAGGGCAAACAGATCGTTATCGCAGGAGCCATCTGTACACACACACACACACGAACTCACACACACAGACCCCGCCCCCCCCCTTTTCCACTGCGCAGAGAGAATTGTCTTTGAATATAACAGTCAGCCGCATTTTCAAAAGTCAGTGAAGTTAAGTCAAGAGTCAAGACAGATCAGCGAGTCAAGACGTCCACAGGACGAGCAGTCGCATGGAGCGGCTGGCTCCGAGCCTCGCTGAGTAGCGAGGATCGCTGAGTCGCGATGTATCAACAAAAGTGAGTCATACAGCAGTGGAGGAAACCTGCTGTCAGCGAACCAGCACGGGCGCGTTCGCGCACTTCAACAGAGAGAGCACGTGCGACTCAACTCACTCAACTGAAGAAAAAGCTTGGCCAGCCGCCAACAAAGTATCAGCGAATCAGCGCTGAGAGCGCTCGAGCATCTCCACAAAGCAAGCACGTGCAACGTGGCTCAACCAGCAGCGGAAAAGCTTGGGCAGCCGCCAACAACTTCAGCAAACCAGTGACCAAGCGCGTGCGACTTGAGTCATACAGCAGTGGAGGAAACCTGCTGTCAGCGAATCAGCACGGGCGCGTTCGCGCATCTTCAAGAAGAAAGAGCGCGGCCAGCAACGCCAAGCAAGAGCGTGCAGCAGCTCAACCAGCAGTGGAGAGAAACTGCTGCCAGTGAACCGACACGGGCACGTTCGCGCACCTTCAAGGAGAAAGAGCGCAGCCAGCAACGCCAAGCAAGAGCGTGCAGCAGCTCAGCCAGCAGTGGAGAGAAACTGCTGTCAGCGAACCAGCACGGGCGCGTTCGTGCATCTTCAAGGAGAGGGAGCGCGCGCCACCAGCGTGCCACCAGCACCAGCACGTGCCAACAGCGTGCCACCAGCGTGCTACAGCGCGCAACTTCGCGTCACCAGCGCTGAGAGGGCAGTGGCCCCGCACTCAACACCCATCGGCGCGACGACGGCGAGCGTCCTGCTGACTCATCCAGCCAGCGGTGGACAGAAACTGGCAGCCGGTCGTATGCAACCCCTCCTCCACACTCTCCCCCTCACTCCCCCACCGCGCCGCAACACACAGGAAACACATTTTGGACACAAGAGATGCTAACCTCGGCGTCTGCTTTACGCAAAGAATTGAACCAGTGATAAAGAAGACACACGATACGCATATCGGGATAATCAAGAAGGGTGCCACTCCAAGGTGGTGCATTAAAAATCAATTCATAAAGGAAAATACTGCTGTCATTGAGTTGCATAATAACCAATCGTCCTGTTAACAACGTGATAAGAATTGACTTGAAGGTCTATGAATGGATGTGGTACTGTGTGGGCAATGTTTAAACACGAATTTACATATTATAAGGTTAAGGTTTTGATAGAATAGTTGCATGTTTTAATCTCTCTCTGAACAACCGATTGATTGTGTTACGCGTCGGGAATTAACCACAGGTGCCGCTATCGAGGTGAAACAACGCAATCGTGATGGTATCATGTTAACGCTGTGTTGAAATTCCAAGGTCGAGAGTTTTCATATTATCCAAAAATTAAAGTTAGCTAGAAAATAAAATTGATCAAAGCAGAAGGTTTGTGTGTGATTCTTCCTGAAATTCTGCATAATATTGTTCTGCGTATGAGATCTGAATCCTGGGGACCTATCATAAGCACACAATCACCACACATAATCCATAACACACATAATTCGTAATGTTCAATCGAGAGTAATCGTATCCTTATCGATAATACGGAATTAAAGAGCAGAGTCGAATCGACTCTCTCTCATTCACGCTCACAACGCCTGCGTCACTGCATACGATTAATTGCGTCATTCCAATTCATAACACAATCCTAGTCACCGAGGCTCGACCTGATAATCCATAACGACCTGCATTATCATAACCACGCCCACTCGCATAAATTAATACGATTATCTCTCAAATCAGCATAATGTATGCGCCTAATTACACTGATTAACATAATTTCGGATAAATTATGCAAATCTCAAATTTCATTTAATTTGCATTATTTTCATCAATTTTCATAACACCTATATATACAACATATTGGGGGCTCGTGTCCGGGATCTCTCGCAGACAGTTTATGCTTGAATTAAGGAACAAATCACTGTTGTATTAAAGATTATTTGCTCGAGTCAAACTGACCACATCCTGTGATACAAGTGTTTTTATACGTACTCTGAAGGGAATACCAGAGTCACACGAGTCGAACTGATGCATTCTGGATACAACTGTTTTGATATGCACTCTGAAGTGAAATTCCAGAGATGCTCGTATTAAGAGTAATTTTTGAGTGGATTGCGGGATATTGGGAACTTGTACCAAAAAGGTCAGGCCGATCTGCTACAGAGCAAACAAATCAGGGAGACACATGGAAGGGGAGCTGTATTGATGACATTGGGACACTGCTTAAGAACTGGATAAAATGGGAGAAAAGCGAACACGATGTAAAAACATCAGGAATAACTACGCTGAACTCAGACCCTCTCGCACAGACAGACAAACAGAGATTATGGGAGGTGGAAAATTTCGGAAAAGAAACAGGTGGGACTGATAACCCCGAAGTCAGAGTGAGACAGAATATTAAAACTAAATCACCAGGAGATTCTGTACTAATAACGCGAGAAAGGGCGGAGCCGAAGCTCCGAGGCAACTCTCCAGGAAAACGCACACCACGCACAGACGGCCGACACAAACATCGCGACAGGCACGACGCACCAGACAAATATAAATCAAACACCCCACAAAAACCACATAAGTATGAGCCATGGGACAAACATGAGTCACCGAGCAAAGTTGACCCACGTTATAGGCGCAAAATACACTACAAAAATCATGTTAAGCAACGCCACCGTGATGTTAATGACTCATCCGAATCTGACTCGGATGACGATGATCAACTTTCCGAATATTCGTTCAGTAGTAACACTCTGAAATTGATGGACAAAGCTCTCGTCAGAATTCCCTATTTTGATCCACACAATAAGAACAGGGACATTCACACTCACATCGCAACGGTAGAAGCAGAAGCAATGATCAGGGGTCTGAGGAAAACGGATGAAAAAGCGAGTTTGCTGAAACGCAGCTTGCATGGACAGTCCATATCATGGGTAAAATTGCTACCATACGAGGTTCGGAACGATTTTAAAAAGCTGAGCCTGGCAGTGATTCGGAAGTTTGGAGAATATTCAACACTGTCTGAGGGATTTAACGCTGCAAAATCTATGACCCAGTGTGCAGACGAGGATCCTCGGGATTACCTCATGCGATTTAAAATAGCGTACTATGCGGGCGATGTGGATCAGTATCACGAAGGTGACAAAAGGTTCAAAATTATGTTTTTTGGATCTTTGAGTCCAGAGATTACAGAAATTGTGGGAATGGTCTTGAATCCAGAGACAGCCTCCTTAGACCACATAGTGGATCGGGCACACATGGCTTGGCTGTACCGGGCTAAAAACAATGATTTCACAGCACACAGTGAACGGGACAAGGCAACCAGCCTATCAGAGGAAAATAAAAAACATGTGAGGCATTTGATGCACACAGGCCCACAGTGCAGAAAACAAAAAGCACCCACGGATTACCAACATAATTACATGCACGGGTGGTCAGATAACAATTACACGAGACAATGGCACGCAGACCGGGAGCGATCGCAGCGTGCAGGGACGCGTATTTGCGAGAATCGCAACGTGTGGAGACCACGAGCAAAGTCAGACCAGTGCCCAATTCCACGGCACACAGACCGAGAGCGTTCGCAGCGTGCAGAGACGCGTATTTGCGACAATCGCCACGGGTGGAAGCAAAGAGCAGGACCATATCTTCACCCAATGCAGCGGCACACAGCCGGCCAAAATTATCCACACAGATGGCGAGATAACAATTACGGTCGACAGTGGCACATAGAGAATGGGCGGCCACGACACACAAAGACACATAATCGCGAGAATCACGGCGTGTATAGGCCAAGAGCAGAATCACGCCGATTCCCCATTCCACGATACACAAGGGGCACACATGGCTTGGCTGTAACAAAGAGGGTGACATGGGCACGTGATAAATCGCTCACACTGGTTGAGAGGAAAATGACAGGGAAAGAGGTGTCCGCTGATCTGAAAAAAAAATCACAGCCCTTGGAAAAAATCAAGCAGGCTGGAGGTTACAAACAGAACCAGGAGGGGAACCATGATTGTGGAAAACTAAATGCGCCATGCACACGCTTTGATATAGTGGGGAACGCGAGAGTCGCTCCCGCGGTGAACCCACCTATTGAACAAGGAAAATTAACCATGAAGCGTGATCTAACAGGAAATGATAACCAACAGGATCAGGGGGAGAAACATGCTTGTTTGGTAAGTGGAAACGCGATCAATTGTGTCGCAAAATTGCGTGAGAGTACTGTAAAAGTGCCAGGGAAACGCGTTACGGAGACAAAAATCCATGATGGATCGGGGAATGTGTGGAAATCCAGCACACACAAAAACATGGAATCGAATCGAGGCACGGAATCGAATCGTGGTACGGAGTCAGCAAATCTGCACATGGCTGCGGAGAAGGCAAATGACTTCAACAGTCAAGCACGGAAACTCGTGTTGTGTACTAATCCTGGTGGCGCTCGACATGGCTTCACGCCACATAAACCCACAGGGAAGGCGAGGGATAAAAAAAATTACCGATACGAACCAAGGAACCGTGCTCATTTGGCTAAAGCCATACCGACGATGAACCAAAACGACGATGTGATGATGTTGCATGGAAAGGTCACAGGTTACTCTAAAATACCTGGTCATGAGAAAAATTATTCTGCACTCTTGACCAAAGGTGGCAGTAAGGTTGCCAATAACTTGGTAAACATTAAACAAAGAGATGCCAGGAGGGAAACGGTGTACCACCGGGCTCGAAACCGCTATCCAGTGTTTCCCAGGAACTGAAACAAAAATCAAAAAGCAATAATTGATAAGACCCGATGTAACATGTTGCCTTAATTTTTCTCTTTTTCCTGTTCTTTTATTTTCTTATTTCAAATGTAATCATGCTAAGTTGTGACACGTACGCGCGCGTTGTAAGGAAAAATCACAAACTTGAAGACAATCGATAGTTCATGGTGGAAAAAGGCATTTTTCTTTAATATTAAAAATAACCGGTGGCAGACCACCGATCATTTTTAAAAGGGCGGAATGTTGTATACGGCCCTTTTTCCACAATTAATATCCATAAGAATATTTACGGATGCATACACATAGATTTATTTTTCCTTTCTTTCGTGACAAACAATATATATTTTTTAATAATGAATAAAACCCGTAAGCCAGAAACACGAAAAACCAGATGTCGGTCATAAACAGACCATTAAAAAATAAAGAAATAATAAAACTCTCGAGGCGAGGATGTTAGCAGCTATCTGCGAAGATCTCCAGATGAACAAGAGTTTGATGTGCCCTAAGGGAGGTCACGCAGAGGGAAGCCCTCCGCAAGCCAGAAACGAGGACGCCCACGGGTTAAACCATATATATATTTTCCTCTGTCATTAAAACAACGGTTCAAAATTAAAATGCAATAACAAGAATAGGCTAAAGTTAGCGGTCCTCGCGCTCACTCCAATTAAGACCAGGCCACCAGATACATCAGTGAATTATTATCCAATAATTAATTCGCTATCAAATGATTTTCACCTTTAATACTTTTACTGTTAAAACAAAGCTTGGAGCAGGAATACCGAGTCACATCAAAGGTTATCGAGAAGGAATGAGGCGAACGGGCAAACTTACGAAAGAGTTAAACAATATCCCAAGCAAGCCCGACCACCTTTGTCTCTCCCGAAGAGTGCGAGAGAGGAATTTCACGCCAGGGCAAACAGATCGTTATCGCAGGAGCCATCTGTACACACACACACGAACTCACACACACAGACCCCGCCCCCCCCCTTTTCCACTGCGCAGAGAGAATTGTCTTTGAATATAACAGTCAGCCGCATTTTCAAAAGTCAGTGAAGTTAAGTCAAGAGTCAAGACAGATCAGCGAGTCAAGACGTCCACAGGACGAGCAGTCGCATGGAGCGGCTGGCTCCGAGCCTCGCTGAGTAGCGAGGATCGCTGAGTCGCGATGTATCAACAAAAGTGAGTCATACAGCAGTGGAGGAAACCTGCTGTCAGCGAACCAGCACGGGCGCGTTCGCGCACTTCAACAGAGAGAGCACGTGCGACTCAACTCACTCAACTGAAGAAAAAGCTTGGCCAGCCGCCAACAAAGTATCAGCGAATCAGCGCTGAGAGCGCTCGAGCATCTCCACAAAGCAAGCACGTGCAACGTGGCTCAACCAGCAGCGGAAAAGCTTGGGCAGCCGCCAACAACTTCAGCAAACCAGTGACCAAGCGCGTGCGACTTGAGTCATACAGCAGTGGAGGAAACCTGCTGTCAGCGAATCAGCACGGGCGCGTTCGCGCATCTTCAAGAAGAAAGAGCGCGGCCAGCAACGCCAAGCAAGAGCGTGCAGCAGCTCAACCAGCAGTGGAGAGAAACTGCTGCCAGCGAACCGGCACGGGCACGTTCGCGCACCTTCAAGGAGAAAGAGCGCGGCCAGCAACGCCAAGCAAGAGCGTGCAGCAGCTCAGCCAGCAGTGGAGAGAAACTGCTGTCAGCGAACCAGCACGGGCGCGTTCGTGCATCTTCAAGGAGAGGGAGCGCGCGCCACCAGCGTGCCACCAGCACCAGCGCGTGCCAACAGCGTGCCACCAGCGTGCTACAGCGCGCAACTTCGCGTCACCAGCACTGAGAGGGCAGCGGCCCCGCACTCAACACCCATCGGCGCGACGACGGCGAGCGTCGTGCTGACTCATCCAGCCAGCGGTGGACAGAAACTGGCAGCCGGTCGTATGCAACCCCTCCTCCACACTCTCCCCCTCACTCCCCCACCGCGCCGCAACACACAGGAAACACATTTTGGACACAAGAGATGCTAACCTCGGCGTCTGCTTTACGCAAAGAATTGAACCAGTGATAAAGAAGACACACGATACGCATATCGGGATAATCAAGAAGGGTGCCACTCCAAGGTGGTGCATTAAAAATCAATTCATAAAGGAAAATACTGCTGTCATTTAGTTGCATAATAACCAATCGTCCTGTTAACAACGTGATAAGAATTGACTTGAAGGTCTATGAATGGATGTGGTACTGTGTGGGCAATGTTTAAACACGAATTTACATATTATAAGGTTAAGGTTTTGATAGAATAGTTGCATGTTTTAATCTCTCTCTGAACAACCGATTGATTGTGTTACGCGTCGGGAATTAACCACAGGTGCCGCTATCGAGGTGAAACAACGCAATCGTGATGGTATCATGTTAACGCTGTGTTGAAATTCCAAGGTCGAGAGTTTTCATATTATCCAAAAATTAAAGTTAGCTAGAAAATAAAATTGATCAAAGCAGAAGGTTTGTGTGTGATTCTTCCTGAAATTCTGCATAATATTGTTCTGCGTATGAGATCTGAATCCTGGGGACCTATCATAAGCACACAATCACCACACATAATCCATAACACACATAATTCGTAATGTTCAATCGAGAGTAATCGTATCCTTATCGATAATACGGAATTAAAGAGCAGAGTCGAATCGACTCTCTCTCATTCACGCTCACAACGCCTGCGTCACTGCATACGATTAATTGCGTCATTCCAATTCATAACACAATCCTAGTCACCGAGGCTCGACCTGATAATCCATAACGACCTGCATTATCATAACCACGCCCACTCGCATAAATTAATACGATTATCTCTCGAATCAGCATAATTTATGCGCCTAATTACACTGATTAACATAATTTCGGATAAATTATGCAAATCTCAAATTTCATTTAATTTGCATTATTTTCATCAATTTTCATAACACCTATATATACAACAGAGTGTAAGCGAACGCCGTGGCTCTCGCTCTCCTCGTTCTGTTGACGCTCCGTCCCCTAAACCCCTCACGACTCCGCTGTGTCGGGTGGCGGCGGATTTCACGACACACAGCCACCACACACAAGCAAACTACTTGTCAGAGGCCTCTCTTATCCAGCAGTGGATATGGCAAACAGCTCGCGCTCTGAAACGCGTCTTCGCAGCTGCTGCAGGGTCCCCCTCCGAAACGTTGATCTCCTTGTCAGCCTCCCATCACCACTGTTGGTAAATCTCTCTGCAAATGTCGTCAGGTCTTGACGTTCGTCGTCTTCGTCGAATCGTCGTCTTCGTCAGCGCGGTCTTCTTGCAGGACTTGTAAACACATGGCCCACATCCACACCCACATTGCGATACACAGTACACACATATACACACCCTCGTGTGTGTGTTGTGTACACGACGTGTGTGTACACGTGTGTGTGTTGATAGGTGTGTGTTGTGTACACGTGTGTATGTGGGTGTGTATACACCACGTGTGTACACGACGTGTGTGTGTACACGTGTGTGTGTACACGTGTGTGTTGTGTACACGACCTGTGTGTGTGTGTGTTGATAGGTGTGTGTACACGTGTGTGTGTACGTGTGTACACGACGTGTGTGTGTACACGTGTGTGTGTACACGTGTGTATACAGTACTGTATATAGGTGTCTGTGTGTATAGGTGTGTACACGTGCGTATTAGTGTGTGCACGCATGTATTAGTGTGTGTACACGCCTGAGTGTGTACACGCGCGTATTAGTGTGTGCACGTGTGTGTGTGCGTGTACACGACTATACAAGCACGCACACACACACACACGTGGGTCGGTGGTGGGGGTGGGTAGGTGGGTGGGTGGTGGGGGTGGGTGGGGGGGCCACTCCGCCTACCACGCGCTTCATAGACGCCGCGCACTCACACACGCTGACCAACCCACCCACCCCCACCCACCACCACCTAGCCACAACCAACCCACCTACCCACCCCCACCACCTACCCATCTACCCACCCCCACCACCCACCCACCTACCCACCCCCACTACCTACCCACCTACCCACCCCCACCACCTACCCACCTACCCACCCCCACCACCGACCCACTACACAGCACCCACCCACCCACCTACCCACCCCCACCACCGACGCACCCCCACCACCTACCCACCCACCCCCACCACCGACCCACCTACCCACCCCCACCACCTACCCACCACCCACCCACCTACCCATCCCACTACCGACCCACATACCCACCCCCACCACCGACCCACCCACCTACCCACCACCTACCCACCCACCTACCCACCCCCACCACCCACCCACCTACCCACCCCCACCCCATAGTCTTCGCTGTTACTAACTGCTTCACCACGCTGTCGCTTAACAACGCGCACTGCTACTTAAGTGGCTGTACAAAGCTACAACACCGTGCTGCTTTGTACACCATGCAGCCCCGAAACACCGCGCACTCAGAGAGGATGACCACCCCAGTCCTCGCGATGCAGAGTCTCACGATCTGTATGTAGACTGCAGGAGGAGGAATCCGAGGAGCTATGAAGCGCTTTTCCACACACGTCCAGTAGGGGGGTCACAGGGGTCAGTAAGCGACCACAAACTTCAGCAAACTGATAACCGCGCTCTTACCAAAAGGCTCCACAAACGCCGCGCACTCGCTAAAGCTTTCGTGACTGCAGTAATTCATATTCTTAGTTTTTTCGGTAAAGTCACGTTGAAGAGAAACAACAAAATAACAAAATATATATCAAACAATAAAAAATTCTCACGACGTTTCGACCATAACTCAAACGGTCATCATCAGGTGTGTTGGTTTGCTTAAATTTATTTTTAAACGGCACATTTATTTATTTATAAAAAAACGTTGGCGTCACGCGCAGCGATTTGGCAGTTTGCCCAGGACTAGTCCATCTATTTTTTTTTGAAAAGAGGAAGGGGGAGACGAAATTTTTTATAATGTATGCTGTCTGAAAGCCACTGTAAGCGTGAACAATCAATTAAGAACTGAAATGGTTTATCAAATCTTTCCAATGATTGCTAAGATAGAATCCATCTTCTCGGTTGAAATTGTCTCTGTGCTTGTATATGTGGATAGCCTCATGAACGAATCTCTCATGGAAGCCAGATGGCTTAGAAAGAACCTCCGTCTTGGAAAAGTCAATGGCATGTGAGCCTACTGAATTAGAACAATGATCTGCTACGGCCGAGGTGTTGGTCCTACCGTGTTTAAGGTCTGCTTTATGTTCACGAATGCGGTCCGAGACATGGCGTTTGGTTTCTCCAATGTAACTACTACCACAGAGGCAACTTAGTTTGTAGACACCAGGGTATTGTATGTCCGGAATCACATCTTTTACAGACGGAACCAGATCACGGATTTTATGTAATGTGTTGAAACGGACCTGGATCTTGTGTTTATTCAAGATTTTGGAGATCTTTTTTTTTTTGTGATCCCAGCAATGTAGGGTAAAGTGATGGTTTTGAAAGGCTCCTCAAGAGGGTTCTTCTTCATGGTTTGAGTGATAGCTTTGCGGATTGTATAGTCGGAGTAACCATTAGCCCTAAGAGCTTGGTGTACGTGCTTGAGTTCACTGCTTATGTGTTCCTGGTCGGATATGCATTGGGCTCTATGATACAGAGTCTTGATGAGAGAATTCTTCTGTGATGGATGGTGGTGGGAATCCGGTTTCAGATGAGCATCCGTATGGGTAGCTTTCCTGTAGACAGAGTGGCTCATTGAACCATCAGGTCTCTTTTTAATTAGAACATCCAAAAAAGGTATCTTGCCATCTATTTCGACTTCCATGGTAAATCTGATGGCTGGGTGTATGGAATTGATGTGGTCGAAGAATTGGTCTAGAGCAGGCCGGCCATGTGGCCAGATGACAAAAGTGTCATCCACGTACCTCTTCCATAAGGTTGGGCGCAGAGTGGCAGTCTGGATGGCGTCAGTCTCAAATTTCTCCATGAAAATGTTAGCTATAACTGGAGAGAGGGGGGAGCCCATTGGGGTGCCCTCAGTTTGTTTGTAGAAAGTTCCATTCCAAGTGAAGTATGTATTGGTTAAACAGTGTCTCACCAGGGGGGGTACCTCAGTGTTTAGTCCTTGATGAACCAAGTCTTCAATGATTGCAATGGTGTCAGGTACAGGAACCTTGGTGAATAAGGAAACTACATCAAAACTGACAAGCAGGTCGTCTGGGGACAGGGAAATACCCTTGATTGTCGATACCAGGTGAGTAGAATTTTGTACTGCAGAGGTGGTCTTTCCAGTGAAAGGACGCAGGATTTCAGACAAAAAACGAGCTAGTTTGTAGGTGGGGGAGCTGATAGTAGAGACTATGGGACGAAGAGGTGTATCAACTTTATGTATTTTTGGTAAGCCGTATAATCTTGGTGGCCTGGCAGCAGAAGGTTTCAACGAAAACTGTTTAGATTGATCAATTAATGCGGTTGAATCAGAAATTATTTTGTTGGTTTGTGTGACGAGGCTGTTGGTGGGATCTCTTTTTATTTTTGTATAACTACCATCGTCGAGTAATTCTTTAATTTTGTTGTTGTATTCTATTTTATCCATGATGACAGTAGCATTGCCTTTGTCAGCTGAGAGGACTACAATATCATTCCTCTTTTTTAATTTATATATGAGCGTTTTGAATTATATAAATTAAAAAAGAGGAATGATATTGTAGTCCTCTCAGCTGACAAAGGCAATGCTACTGTCATCATGGATAAAATCGAATACAACAACAAAATTAAAGAATTACTCGACGATGGTAGTTATACAAAAATAAAAAGAGATCCCACCAACAGCCTCGTCACACAAACCAACAAAATAATTTCTGATTCAACCGCATTAATTGATCAATCTAAACAGTTTTCGTTGAAACCTTCTGCTGCCAGGCCACCAAGATTATACGGCTTACCAAAAATACATAAAGTTGATACACCTCTTCGTCCCATAGTCTCTACTATCAGCTCCCCCACCTACAAACTAGCTCGTTTTTTGTCTGAAATCCTGCGTCCTTTCACTGGAAAGACCACCTCTGCAGTACAAAATTCTACTCACCTGGTATCGACAATCAAGGGTATTTCCCTGTCCCCAGACGACCTGCTTGTCAGTTTTGATGTAGTTTCCTTATTCACCAAGGTTCCTGTACCTGACACCATTGCAATCATTGAAGACTTGGTTCATCAAGGACTAAACACTGAGGTACCCCCCCTGGTGAGACACTGTTTAACCAATACATACTTCACTTGGAATGGAACTTTCTACAAACAAACTGAGGGCACCCCAATGGGCTCCCCCCTCTCTCCAGTTATAGCTAACATTTTCATGGAGAAATTTGAGACTGACGCCATCCAGACTGCCACTCTGCGCCCAACCTTATGGAAGAGGTACGTGGATGACACTTTTGTCATCTGGCCACATGGCCGGCCTGCTCTAGACCAATTCTTCGACCACATCAATTCCATACACCCAGCCATCAGATTTACCATGGAAGTCGAAATAGATGGCAAGATACCTTTTTTGGATGTCCTAATTAAAAAGAGACCTGATGGTTCAATGAGCCACTCTGTCTACAGGAAAGCTACCCATACGGATGCTTATCTGAAACCGGATTCCCACCACCATCCATCACAGAAGAATTCTCTCATCAAGACTCTGTATCATAGAGCCCAATGCATATCCGACCAGGAACACATAAGCAGTGAACTCAAGCACGTACACCAAGCTCTTAGGGCTAATGGTTACTCCGACTATACAATCCGCAAAGCTATCACTCAAACCATGAAGAAGAACCCTCTTGAGGAGCCTTTCAAAACCATCACTTTACCCTACATTGCTGGGATCACAAAAAAAAAAGATCTCCAAAATCTTGAATAAACACAAGATCCAGGTCCGTTTCAACACATTACATAAAATCCGTGATCTGGTTCCGTCTGTAAAAGATGTGATTCCGGACATACAATACCCTGGTGTCTACAAACTAAGTTGCCTCTGGTAGTAGTTACATTGGAGAAACCAAACGCCATGTCTCGGACCGCATTCGTGAACATAAAGCAGACCTTAAACACGGTAGGACCAACACCTCGGCCGTAGCAGATCATTGTTCTAATTCAGTAGGCTCACATGCCATTGACTTTTCCAAGACGGAGGTTCTTTGTAAGCCATCTGGCTTCCATGAGAGATTCGTTCATGAGGCTATCCACATATACAAGCACAGAGACAATTTCAACCGAGAAGATGGATTCTATCTTAGCAATCATTGGAAAGATTTGATAAACCATTTCAGTTCTTAATTGATTGTTCACGCTTACAGTGGCTTTCAGACAGCATACATTATAAAAAATTTCGTCTCCCCCTTCCTCTTTTCAAAAAAAAATAGATGGACTAGTCATGGGCAAACTGCCAAATCGCTGCGCGTGACGCCAACGTTTTTTATAAATAAATAAATGTGCCGTTTAAAAATAAATTTATGCAAACCAACACACCTGATGATGACCGTTTGAGTTATGGTCGAAACGTCGTGAGAATTTTTATTGTTTTATATATATTTTGTTATTTTGTTGTTTCTCTTCAACGTGACTTTACCGAAAAAACTAAGAATATAAAAAGAAAATGTTTATTGCCCAGAGCATCATCCTCTGCATAGACGAAGCACACCTCTCACCCTCTCCCCCAAACGCTCCCGAAGCAACACGAAAATTCCCACTTGCCGCCATCAGCTCTGGAATTCCCTCCCGTCCCCTCTTCTCCTCATCCCCACAAGTTCTTGATGACAACGACCTCGGCTCAATTCAAGACACATCGAACCCTAACTACATTCTAACTACATTTTGACATTTGCCGTTAGTTGCTGACCGCTCGTTTGACTTTTGTGCCTATGCTCAGCAACTGTTTAACAACAAAGTACCCGAAACTAACTCCTACGTATACACACACGTGTACACACACACACGTGTACACACACACACGTGTACACACACACACACGTGTACACACACACAGGTGTACACACACACACGTGTACACACACGCGTGTATACACACACGCGTGTACACACACACACGTGTACACACACGCACGCGTGTACACACACACGTGTACACACACGCGCGTGTACACACACACACGTGTACACACACACGTGTACACACACAGGTGTACACACACACGTGTAAACATACACGCGTGTACACACGCACGCGTGTACACACACACGCGTGTACACACGCGTGTACACGCACAGGTGTACACACACACGTGTAAACATACACGCATGTACACACGCACGCGTGTACACACACACGTGTACACACACACGCGTGTACACACACGTGTACACGCACACACGTAGACACACACGTAGACACACAACAACCGCCATTCGCCACTAAGTGGCAGTGACGTCACCACGACGCTTGTGCCAGGTCATGTGCACCTTGAGGCTGCAGTCACGGGAAGTGGGAAGGACGTCTTGGACGAGTGTGATCCTTCTACAGATGTCTCTGCATTTTTCGAAGCGATTTTTTTCTTCGGATATCTCGGGATTTTGTTTGACTCTCCAGATTTCTCAGGAGTTTCGCAGACTGTATCCAAGACATTTCAGATATAGTCTCTAGATTTCCCAATATTTTTTTTTTACCAAAGCTCTCCGATTTCCTGCAGATTTCTCTTTGCCGTACTATCTCCAGATTTCTCGATTAACAAACAAAAAAATATTCTCAAGAATTGCCAGTTACTTTTGCATCCAGATTTCACACATTTTCGAAAGTTAATCCACAGCTGAAAAAAAACATGTAGCAGGACCGCTTAGTAAACGTCACAACATTTATGCTCTCGTGGGGGCTGACGCCCCGCTCCCCGTGAGAGGGCGGGATGCCCCCCCCCCCCAGCTGCTAAGCCCTTGTGTCAACACGGCGACCGCTGCCTTGAGTGGTTATTTATTAACTCGCTGGCAGCCGCAGAAACTCCGCAGCTGTACGGATACTCATTAGTTTGCGCTCTCGGGATAACCACCCAGTTTCAGTTTCATTTATTTGGTGTATAGCCCTGTGAGCCATTCGGCTCTTGAATTGGGTGCAACCGCAACAAACAAAAAACAAAAACGCGAACAAGAAAACATCTTAAAGTGACTTTGTGACTTTGTGCAAACAGAAAATCCAGGGAAAAAAATCCTGAAAAAGCACCGTACACCAACGCTGTGTGCAAAAATCCCATCAGTCTAACTCCGTACTACAACAAACATGGCCAAACCAAACCAAACCCACTAATTTATATCACCCACACACGGCAATGTGCCAATCGCTGTTCCACCACTCTTCACACACACACGCACAACGCGTCGACCATCAATCTTGTACCAAGGTTTTATTCCCGGCGTGAATAGTGAACCCCTGTTTATGCCCCCCCCAGCGAACACTCCACGGATCTCGCCTAGCCTCTTATTTCCCACCCTTCGCGATGTGCGACTATTCTCAGGCCAGGGCTAACGGCTAACAGGGCTGATTTGAAGCAATTGGCGGGACCCCGGGGGTCTCATCACTGCCCCGGGGTGGGAAAAACCGCGTAGCGACACGAGTCTTGCCTTACCGACAACAAAACTAGTGGTCAATCGATTGGCCTCGTTGAGAGCTACTCGGGGCACTAAGTTTCGTAAAAGTTGAAAAATTACATAAACACGTTAAATTCACTGCGGGCGCGGGCTCGCCTTGGCATAGAAGCTGAGGATCGATGGCTGACCGGAGGGCGGACTGAAAAATAATAATTATTGACCTGATTTTTTCGGGACCCCGGAGTCACGCCAAATGATGAAATTGACCAACTGAACGATCACTCACCTCGCACGGTGGAAGTTGGGGAGGACACTGGGCAGCGAAGACTCTGCCTGGGCGATGGTTCGCAGCTGCACCCAACGGGCGTCAGGCGGATGCTGAGGGCGGCTGGGATTCAGCGCGGCTCCAGGTGAACTCTGAACTCAATTTGCTCTCTCCCTCCCCTCTTATCTTCTCAAAGCCCGTTAATCCCCGGGGGACATGATGTCATCTTCCGTGTCCAATCGAGTTATTTTTACATGTCCCACCCATCACTACCTCCTCCTACCAACCCCCCAGTTGCTAAACCTCGATCCTCCACTCTGCTCACAGACATACACACATTCTTTGTGCTTTCAAGACAAAATACCAAGATCCCCCGTGTAGCCTGCAACAGACTGCCGGGGCAAGTGCTGTTAGAGAGCACCTATGAAGTTCGGCACGGCACACGATCCGGTTGGGTGGCCAACACCACGCCCAGCCGCCTTTGTCTCCCCAGTGGTGATGTTTACGACACACCGCACCAGGTACTCATTTGAGGCTGAGTCTATCTAAGGGAGGACCCAGGATCGGTGCAGATAATTCGTCACTGATGTTGGCGGAATCGAACTCCGGTTGCCTGGGATCGTGGCTAAGTTCGCTAACCACTGCGCCATCACTCCCCCACATGTAGATAGACAAAGGTCCCCCGTGTAACATGTAACAGACTGTAGGGGCAAATGCTGTTAGCGAGTAGCAGCAGCAATGTCTATGAAGGAGACAAAGATCCCCCGTGTAGGGGGGTAGGTGGACAGCCTTTGTTTCACACGCACACACACACTACCACTCTGTAACGTTTGACGGTTTGAACATTTGACTCCGCTTTTAATGCTCCTATTATTCTTCACAGAGTCTTTGAAGAAGAGCACACGCGTGTGTGGGTGTCTGTGCGTGTATCTGTGTGTGTGTCTGTCTGTGTGGGTGTCTGTGTGTGCCCTGTGTGTGTGTGTGTGCGTGTGTGTCTGTGTGTGGGGAGCGATAGTGTAGCGGTTAGCACGCTGCGCTATGAACCTGGCGACCCGGGTTCGATTCCCGCTCACGGCCAACACCAGTGACGATTATCTGAACCGGTCCCGGGCCTCCCCTAGGTCGACTCAGCCTCAAATGAGTACCTGGTGCGGTGTGTAAACATCGCCAGTAGGGAGACAAAGGCGGTCGGGCGTGGTGCTGGCCACCCACCCCCTCGTGTACCGTTCCGGCCTTCATAGGTGCTTCTCGCTAACAGCACTTGCCCCTACAGTCTGTTACAGGCTATATGGGGGATTTTTGTCTTTGTCTGTGTGTGTGTGGGGGGGGCCTTAGAAGAGCCACACCCTGTTGTTTGGCAGTCTGCTGCCCTGAGTAGAGAACTGTCCACCCCTCATGGTGGCAGGAGCCAGAACCGGTCCACCGGACCTCCTGAATGCCACAGAGATCCAGGTGGTACCGGTTCAGCTCCCGAAAGAGGAGTGGCAGCTCTTCTCCGCAGTGAGTGTTCGAACATTCCACGTGGCCATCCATAGTGGCTTTTCCTTGTTTCTGGAGGAGCCCCGAGGGTAGAGATTCAATCTACTGGCTCCGCCAATTGGGGTTTGGCCAGGAGATGTCATAGACGCCTGTCCCCCCAGGGCCTCCGGCACAAGCTTATTAGTTACATATTTCAGTTTAACTCGTGGTTTAGTGGTAATTAATTGAAGGTGGAGGGGTTACCAGCCCCTCGCACCCGTCCAGAGCCCCCATTTAGCCACTGTGCTGGACACAGACGCCATGAGGGGAGGAGCCAATCGGAATTGGCCCTCCCCCCACAGCACTGTCCATGACAGAGTTGCCCGTCCGGCACCGCGAGGAGGTAGGGGGCGTGGGAGCGTGGCGGTAAGGTGTGGGAAGCTGTAAGCCCCAGGCTACTTTGGGCTCGCCTTCCCATCAACCGGAGGTGAGGAGTGGTGGTCGTGGTTACTTATGCCCCCACCGAAGACGAACATCCGTGGAGGGATGCAGGCAAAGCCGATGAGTCAGATGCCTTCTATGACCTCCTGTCACAGGTGCTGGCTAAAGCGGCACCTCGGGATAGAGTCATCATGTTGGGTGACTTCAATGCCCGAGTTGGCCATGATGCTGGCACCTGGTCTGGAGTGATTGGAGGGCATGGGCCAGATCAGCTCAATAACAACGGTAGGAGGCTGCTAGACTTTTGTGCAGCCCATGGGCTTGTAATTACCAACACGCTGTTCCGGCATCGGCGCATCCACACAACGTCATGGATGCATGCCGGGTCCAAGCAAGAACATCTGCTGGACTACATAGTGATGGACCAGCGGATGCGAGCCCATGTCCTTGACACCAGGACCGACCGTGGAGCTGATCTGCCCTCTGACCATCGACTAGTCATCTGTAAGATGCGCCTACCATTCTTCAACTCCGGTGGTGGGTGTACACCCAGGACCCCATTCCAATCTAAAGTGGCCTGGTCTCAGTTATCTGATGAAAGTTGCAAGCGAGAATTTCATCATCGCGTGTGGCTGGGATTGGCATTGTCCCCGAGTCTTCCTGATGTCGAGGGTAAATGGGCAACGTTTAGGACTGTGACTCATGCAGCTGCAATGGCTGCTTTGGGTACGCGGTCCAGACCTCCCCAGAAACCCTGGCTGACAGAGGAGGTGTTCAGGATGGTTGAGAAACAGCGACAAGCCCACTGTTATTGGCAACAGAATTCCACGTCAGAGAATGAGGAGGCTTACCGCAGCCTTCGCTCGGAGGTTCGGAGAGCCGTGAGGCGCTGCAAGGATGGGTGGTGGTCGCGGGTTGCTGAGGAGATGGAGTCTGCCTCAGTGGCCCGCGATCACAAATCTCTATTTAACTCCATCAAAAAAGTAACCTGCAGCGCCACACCTATTACCATCATTAGGGGAAAAAAACGGTGATCCCATCTCCGACCCCCAGGAACAGGTTTGCATATTTTCTGAGCATTTCTGTGAGGTCCTGGGGGAGGGAAAATGTGGGGGCTACCGTCCCCGCCATCACTGAATTGTCGGGGCCGTTGCCCACCGACTCCCCCGTTCCACTCATACCGCTACCCCCCGGCTGCTCTGTCAGGTCCAGACTACCGACCCCTAATGCCTCGCCCCCCTGTACCTCTGCCTGGGATGTCGACCGCGTTTGCATAGGTTAATTAGCGGCTCGTACGCTTTACGCTCGCGATGCGCTACCCTGTTCAACGGCGGTCTGTCGCAGTGAGCGCGCTCGCAAAGTAAAACCCCGTCCTGCACGGGAATAACAGGCGCGGCGCGCCCCCGTGGGATTCCCTCCCACCCACGCTCCACACGCTTAAGCAAAAACAAACACGCCGCGATTACTTTGCTCCGATTTAACGGGCTGTTTACACAGTTGCGTATTCGCGCACGCCAAGCGTTAATTCGCTATTAGACAATCGCGCGAGTGCGCGCCCGCCACCCCGTCACACAGGCGCGCGAGCGCAAAGCGCTACTGTAGGCTATTCCGCAGGTACGCGAGCGCTGGGCACCACCGAAAATATTCGCGTAGGTACGCGCGCGCTGAACAATACTGTAAACGATCGTACAGGTACGGACACTAAGCACGTTCTACTCCCTTATTCGCTGCAAACAGCCGCGTATGCGCGCGAACACAAAACACTCTGTACACACTCGTACCGGTATGCGAACACCAAACACTCCGTCTCCCTCCTCACACTCACAGTGACCACGACACAGCTTTATCCTATTAGTGGTTTTATTCCCCGCGAGTATCGAACTAGACTGTGTGTGTCAGTACGGACCAGCAGGACAGGTCTAACCTATCTCGCTACTGCCTGATACTTAATGGACCTGTCTGCCCTCTATTTTCTCTCCGAATTTCGTCCCTTTGTCTTACCTGTCTCCCTCGTACTTACGGTCCGACCTCGCAGCGATGGAGGTCGCGGATAGATGATGCTGTAAACAGAATCTGGCTGTTCTCTGCCCCGTCTCACGGACGTGCGAGTAACAGTCAGGTGACGGCTCCCCGATCCCTCCCTCCTGTTGATCTCCAGTCAAATAAAAAAATGGCCCCTTGCTTCCCCAAAGCGTCCCTTTTTATGCTCCTTTCAAAGCCCCCGCACCGCCCATCCGCGGTGCATCACGGGTCAGGCCATTAATCCGCGGTGCATCATGGGTAGGGCCGTTAATCCGTGGTGCATCATGGGTAGGGCCGTTAATCTGTGGTGCATCATGGGTAGGGGCGTTAATTCGCGGTGCATCACGGGTCAGGCCGTTAATCCGCGGTGCATCATGGGTAGGGCTGTTAATCCGTGGTGCATCATGGGTAGGGCCGTTAATCCGCGGTGCATCATGGGTAGAGATGCTAGCCCGCGGTGCACCATGGGTAGAGACGCTTAACCCATGCTGCCCCGCTCCCCACCTGTCTGCTGGTCCGTGTGTGTCTTGGGCATCTCCTCACTGCGGTTCTCAGTGGGTTCGCCGTGGTCATTTAATTCTAAGTTAAGCCACGGCGCCGCAGTGCCATTTGGCCTGGGGGGGGGTCGGGGTGCCTGCCAATTCCCCGACCCTGAGAAACCGTGGAGCACCCCCACGAGGGGGCCTCTCGGGTAAAAACTCAGGGCAGGTGCCCCCCTCCCCTCCCCATGAGGCCCTACTTGAGTGTGTGTGCCTGTAGGTGGGGGGGGGGGGGGCGGGGGAAGTGCTCTGATGGGAGCCGGGTGGCTTCTCGGTCGCAGCAGCACAGCGACGGCCCCGGTTTCGACGGAGCGGCTTCGCTGTTGTGGCACTACAAAAATCCCTCAGCCAGGAAAACATCGTGGCACAAAGTGAGGATGACCCTACTGAGGCTGCGGTAGCTCAAATATTGGAAGAAGTCACCTCTGTGAGTGGCTGGCTGAGGTGCCATCTGTTGAGGAAGTACTGAAGGCGATCTGGAGTCTGAGACCAGGAAAGACAGCGGGCAGAGATGATCTCCCAAGCGAAATGCTGAAGGAGAGTGGCGTTTGTGCATAGACTGCCCTATATGACATCATAACAACAGTCTGGACCACTGGACGGGTTCCACAGGATTGGAAGGGTGGCCGGGTGGTCCCCCTCTTTAAGAAGGGGGACCACACAGACTGTAACAACTACAGGGGCATCTCACTCCTCAGTGTGCCGGGAAAGGTCCTGGCAAGGATTATTCAACATCGCCTTGCCATGCACGCTGAGGAGAGACTTGCGGAGCCCCAATGCGGTTTCAGGAAAGGGCAGTCCTACAAAGATGCCATATTTTCTGTCCGTCTGCTTCAGCAGAGGTGTAGGGAATTCCAGCAAGACCTATATCTCTGCTTTATTGACCTGGTCAAGGCCTATGATACCATCAGTAGGCCTGGGCTCTGGGTCGTTCTTCGTGCTTTTGGAGTACCTGACCCTCTGCTCACGATCATTAAGGACCTTCATGATGGTGAGCGGGCCCGGGTAAAACTAGGAGGTCGGGAGTCAGAGCCATCCCCTGTACACCTTGGGGTGTGACAGAGATGTCCTCTGGCTCCCACATTATTTAACATCTATTTTGACCACGTAGTTTGTGAAGCCTTCAATAGCTGTACCGGGGGAATCTCCATATGGTACAGATATAATGGGAGGCTGATCGATGCCCGGGTGCTGTCAAGGGATAGCTCCCTATTGGTCAACCACGTTATGTATGCCGATGATTTGGTAATAGCCGCTCATTCAGAGGAGGAGTTGGAGACACTGCTGCTGAGACTGGAGCGTGCCACTCAGAGGTGGGGCCTTACCATCAGCCCCACCAAAACTAAGCACCTGCCTGGGTATTTTGTACCATCGGACACTCCACCCCCACAACTCCCAATTGGTGATGGGGCAGTTGTGGAGAGAGTGGAGAGTTTCCCATACCTGGGCAGTGTGCTTATGACCGGCTGCAGTTTAACAGCAAAGGTCTCACTCCGAATCAGTCGAGCGGCAATATCTTTTCATCGGTTGCATAACGCTGTGTGGAAGCTACCTGGTCTGTCGCTCCGCACTAAGCTTCAGGTCTTCTCGGCCACGGTCATTCCCTCCCTTCTCTACGCTTGCGAAACGTGGACCCCCCTAATGGAACATCTTCGCCAGTTAGAAACATTTAGGCTGGCCTGCCTACGATCCATCCTCGGTTTAACCAGGCTGGATTGTGTGAGGAGCTCACAAATCCTTGAAAGATCTGAGCACAGTCCCATCGGTGAGCTCCTCCGGCAGGCAAGGCTGCGTTGGCTGGGTCATGTAGCCCGCATTCCCAGCCACCGCATGCCGAAACAGCTTTTGTTCGGCTGGATCAAGGGGGCTAAACGGGTGCAGGACGGGCTAGAGAAGAGATGGCGTGATGTGGTACAGGAGGACGTGGAGCTGAGTGGACGTGCCGATGACTGGTACCAGCGGTGTCAAGATTGGCCTCTGTGGAGGAGGCTCGTGAAGGATGCTACTGGGCAGTTGGAGGCAGTCGCCCTCCAACAACAACGGAGGGCGGAGGAGCGACGCTCACAACAACGAGTGGAGCCCCGGGTGACTAAGGCACAGCAGGTTGGCACAGTAGGGGGCAAAGGTGGTGCATCAGCCAGTCATCTCAGTCAGTCGATCCGTGGCACCTGGGTCTGCCCGGTAACCTCCTGCCAGCAGGCGTTCGACACTTCACGTGGCCTCAAGGTGCACATGGCCTGGCACAAGCGTCGTGGTGATGTCACCGCCACTTAGTGGCGAATGGCGGTTGTTGTGGGGCATTACCATCAACCCCACCAAAACGAAGCACCTGCCTGGGTATTTTGTACCATCGGGCACTCCACCCCCACAACTCCCAATCGGTGATGCGGCAGTTGTGGAGAGAGTGGAGAGTTTTCCATACCTGGGCAGTGTGCTCATGACCGGCTCCAGTTTAACAGCAGAGATCTCATTCCGAATCAGTCCGGCACAACACTGTGTGGAAACTACCTGGTCTGTCGCTCCGCACAAAGCTTCTGGTCTTCTCGGCCACGGTCATTCCCTGCCTTCTCTACGCTTGCGAAACGTGGACCCCTCTAATGGAACATCGTCGCCAGTTAGAAACATTTAGGTTTGCCTGCCTACGATCCATCCTGTGTTTAACCAGGCTGGATTGTGTGAGGAGCTCACAAATATCCGAAAGATCTGGACAAGGTCCCATCTGTGAGCTCCTCCGGCAGGTAAGGCTGTGTTGGCTGGGTCATGAAGACCGCATGCCCAGCCACCGCATGCCTAAACAGCTTTTGTTCGGCCGGATCGAGGGGGCTAAATGGGCGCGGCACGGGCTAGAGAAGAGATGGAGTGATGTCGTACAGGAGGACGTGGAGCTGAGTGGACTTGCCGATGACTGGTACCAGCGGTGTCAAGATCGGCCTCTGTGGAGGAGGCTCGTGAAGGACGCTACTGGGCAGTTGGAGGCAGTCGCCCTCCAACAACAATGGAGGGCGGAGGAGCGACGCTCACAACAACGAGCGGAGCGCCTGGTGGCTAAAGCACAGCAGGTTGGCACAGTAGGGGGCACAGGTGGTGCATCAGCCAGTCATCTCAGTCATCTTAGTCAGTCGACCCGTGGCACTTTGGGTCTGCCCTGTGACCTCCTGCCAGTGGGCGTTCGACACTTCACGTGGCCTCAAGGTGCACATTGCCTGGCACAAGCGTCGTGGTGACGTCACCACCACTTAGTGACGAATGGCGGTTGTTGTTGTGTCTTTGTGTAGTGTTTCGTTGTGTGTGTGGTGTGCAAGTCTGTGTGTGTGGTGTGTGTTGTATGTGTGGTGTGTGTGGTGTGTGTGACTTTGTGTGTTATGTGACTTTGTCTGTGTGTGGTGTGTGTGGTGTGTGACTGTGTGTGTGTGACTCTGTGTGTGTGTTGTGTGACTGTGTCTGTGGTATGTGATTGTGTTTGTGTCTGTGTGTGGTGTGTGTGGTGTGTGTCTGTGTGTGTGACTGTGTGTGTGTGTGTGGTGTGTGTGTGTGGTGTGTGTGACTCTGTGTGTGTGTGGTGTGTGTGTGTGGTGTGTGTGACTCTGTGTGTGTGGTGTGTGTGGTGTGTGTGACTCTGTGTGTGTGTGTGAGACTTGTGGTGCCGCCGCAGCGGAGCCACTCCGTCGGGGCCGTGCTCACCGCCGTGATGCCGCCACCGGAGAGTGACGACGCCGACGCTGCGCGCCCCTCGCCGCCCCCCACATGAACGCACGCATACCCCACATAGAGCCGGGAGGGAAGGTCACCTGGCCGATGGGTTTTCGTCCAGAAGCCCCTACTGAGATCAAGCTTCATGGTTTCCCACGGCCGGGGAATTGGGCGACCTACCCCTAAGGCTAATGGGCACTGCGGCGCCGTGACCTTGGATTGTAATGGCATGGTCATGGCAGGGGCTGTTGAGCCACCGCGGATGGAAGCGCGCACACACAACACGAGTCAGTGGGCGGGTAGCGGAAAGCGGACGTCGAGGGAACCACTGCGGTGACGTCACCAGAGCTGGGTTCCGACGGTCAAAAGGGCGGGAAAATCCGGGCTCCTGATTGGACGGGAGAACACGGGGGCGAAACAGCGGAATGCCTTTGTTATAGGTAGGATAAAAGGAGGGGGATTCAGGCAGTAAGATCCACACATTCTTAAAATCATTCAACAGACTCCGGGATAAGAAGGCTCAACTAATTGAGTCTCTCACCTTTCTGAAGAGATGCCGCGACTCTAAGGTAATACCAACCGCATTTACACTAACCTCTGCTGTTGCAACTTCTCTCAATGCAAAACGAATTCTAGCTAGAACTAGCTTCGCTCTTATCTCGGAAAAAATCAGACTTACACGCACCGAACTCGATCAGTTAGACAAGACACTCTACAAATCACACTTAAAATTGACAGCAACAATGTCTACATCAGATTGGGAACATGTAGATAATATGACTACCTCTTCGGCTGCCACTATGTCGACCAAATGTAGGGACAATTTGATTTCCAAATTCAATCACCTCTCCAGCAAAAAATCGGATCCACACACCGATAAGATAGACGTCAACAAAGTCGTAATTAATCGCAGTAACAGTTCCATTTCTGATGGTCTAAAATCCGTTTTAGCTAAAGGTCTAAACTTTGCTGTCACACCGAGACAATTACTGATAAATGATATGATTGCACATGTCGACGTTGCACTCAAGGGCTTGAGTCACATTTCTGCAGACGTAGCAAGATCTGAAATCGCTGCAACCCTTAAAAACGCTAAGTTGCCACCCAGCAACATCAGCAAAGACGAACGTTTTGAATTAACTCAATTAAAAAAGAGGGATGATATTGTCGTCCTCTCAGCCGACAAGGGCAATGCCACTGTCATCATGGACAAAACAGAATATAACAACAAAATTCAAGAACTACTCAACGATGGCAGCTATACAAAAATAAAAAGAGATCCCACCAACTGCCTGGTCACCAAAACGAACAAAATCATCTCTGATTCAACAGCATTAATTGATGAGATCAAACAGTCCTCGTTGAAACCCTCTGCTGCCAGACCACCAAGATTATATGGCCTTCCAAAGATACACAAAGAAGATACACCCCTTCGTCCCATCGTCTCTACTATCAACTCCCCCACCTACAAACTGGCACGTTTTCTTGCTGATATACTGCGACCTTTCACTGGAAAAACCACCTCTGCGGTACTAAATTCTACTCACCTGGTATCGACAATCAAAGGCATTTCCCTGTCCCCAGACGACCTGCTTGTCAGTTTTGATGTGGTGTCCTTGTTCACCAAAAGTCCCGGTACCTGACACCATCGCTATCATTGAAGACTTGGTTCATCAAGGACTGCATACTGATGTACCCCCCCTGGTGAGACATTGCTTAACCAACACATACTTCACCTGGAATGGAACTTTCTACAAACAAACTGAGGGCACCCCAATGGGCTCCCCCTATCTCCGGTTGTAGCCAACGTATTCATGGAAAAATTTGAAACTGACGCCATCCAGACTGCCACTCTACGCCCGACCTTATGGAAGAGGTACGTTGATGACACCTTTGTCATCTGGCCACATGGCCTGCCTGCTCTAGACCAATTCTGCGACCACATCAATTCTATACACCCAGCCATCAGATTTACCATGGAGGTCGAAAAAGATGGCAAACTACCCTTTTTGGATGTCTTAATTAAAAGGAGACATGATGGTTCAATGAGCCACTCTGTCTACAGGAAAGCTACCCATACAGATGCTTACTTGAAACCGGATTACCACCACCATCCATCCCAGAAGAACTCCCTCATCAAGACTCTATACCATAGAGCCCAATGCATTTCCGACCAGGAACACATTACCAGTGAACTCAAGCACGTACACCAGGCTCTCAGGGCTAATGGTTACTCCGACTACACAATCCGCAAAGCCATCACTCCAGTCATGAAGAAGGATCCTCTTGTGGAGCCACTCAAAACTATCACCTTACCCTACATTGCAGGGGTCACTAAAAATATCTCCAAAATCCTGAATAAACACAAGATCCAGGTCCGATTCAACACAGTACATAAAATCCGTGATTTAGTTCCATCTGTAAAAGATGCTGTTCCAGACATACAGTACCCGGGCATTTACAAACTAAAGTGCCTCTGTGGTAGTAGCTACATTGGAGAAACCAAACGACATATCTTGGACCGCATCCGCGAACATAAAGCAGACTTGAAACACGGTAAAACTAACTCCTCTGCCGTGGCAGATCACTGTTATAATTCAGTGGGCTAACATGACATTGACTTCTCCAAGACGGAGGTTCTTTGCAAACCAACCGGCTACCATGAGAGATTCGTTCATGAGGCCATTCACATATACAAGCACAGAGACAATTTCAACCGAGAAGATGGATTCTGGCTTAGTAACCATTGGAAAGATGTTTTAAACCATTTCTGTTCTTAATTAATTGTATTTTACGATGACCTTCAGACCGCAGCTCTTTCGCCAGCATTGACTCTTAATACCTCTGACACCACGGTTAATGGTATGGTTTACAACATGGAGTATAATAGCGCCTCGCAGCTGTCTCTCTCCCCCTCCTCTGTTCCGACCATGGATGAACTCGTCCGTCTGAACGGGGCCCGTAGCTATCCGTGTTGCAAAAGTTGAGGGTAAGAATCCACCCATTTTTTCGCCATATAGCATTGTGATATATAACGACTTATTGTTGGTAGCTTAGCTGATTGGAGAATATAGAGTTTATTGATAACGTTAAGGTAATTTATATTTTAGTTTTTTTTATTGGTTCACTATGTAGTATTCATTATATATTGTATTGTATACCCAGTTACTGTGAATAGCTCAGATGTGCAGGCCTTGACTTCAACATAGCCATTTCTGTGACCAGTCACTAGCTAATCACTCAGTTATTTCAATGCTAAATTCGCCTAGTTATTTCAATGCTAAATTCTCCTGTTTGCTTTGTACTAGGTGCCTCGGTGAATGTGTATGCTCTGACTTTAACATAGCTATTTCTGTGACCAGTTACAAGCTAATCACTCAGCTATTTCAATGCTAAATTCTATGCTAATTCCTTTGTCAAGGGGTGCCTCTGCAGATGTGTATGCTTTAACTTAGCTATTTCAATGCTAAATTCTATGCTAATTCCTTTGTAAAGGGGTGCCTCTGCGGATGTGTATGCTTTAACTTTAACATAGCCATTTCTGTGAGCAGTCACAAGCTAATCACTCAGCCATTCCAATGCTAAATTATATGCTAATTCCTTTGTCAAGGCGCTTTGTTTCCTCTCACACAGCTTAAAGGTCGTGATCTGAGCGTGGTTTTTTCACTCCAGCGCTGTCCTACCAGACAGTCTTGTCCCTTCACCTGATGAAGGCCGCTTGTGTTGTGGCTGAAACGTCGTGAGAATATTATTGTGTTATTTTATTTTATCAATTTATTATTTTATTCTCATTCCACGTGACTTTACCGAAAAAAACAAAGAAGAAGATCAGAGTCCTTCCTTCAAGCCATCAAAGTCAGCAGGGTGTTGGAGCCAGCCGTTCGAGTCGTCCGTGTGACGAGCTTCAACGCAGCCAGGCACAATCCTCCATGGGGACAACCCACAGCATCGCCCTTCTACAGCTTCCGGCGCATCAGATTGGAAGTAAGCGTAAGTAAGAGAGAGGTGAGTTTGGGCTAATTAGTCAGAGGGTAGAAAGTGGAGCACTAGGCAGGATAAATTGAGTCCAGGATCCACGAAGGATAGGCTAGTTAGGGTCTGCTGACCCACACAATCACGCGTAGTTTACCGAGTTACTCACGGGGAATAAAATAGCCAGTAGAGTATAAACGGTCTCGTGTGGTCTTTGTGAGTGTGAAGAGGAGGGTGGAGTGCCTTGCGTTCGCGTGCATGCACGGCTGTTTACGGCGAAGAGGAGGGTGAAGCGCCTAGTGTTCGCATACACACGCGGCTGTTTAGACGGCCTTTAAATCGGGGCGGAGTGACTCCCTCCAATCAGCAGTGCGCGCACGGTGAACACCCCTGCCCTCTAACCCCAAGTTCCTCACGTGTGATTGGTGTACGGAGCCGGGCAGGTAGCAGAGCCGGGTTGGTTAGTGCCTGGGCACGTAGGGCGTGTGCACGAACAGATCCCGGGGGGCTAAGCGCCAGCCGCAGAGTCACGCGTCGGCGCGCTGTACCCTTTTGTTTACGCACGAGACGGGGTTTTACTTCGCGGGCGTGCTCACAGCAGCGCGTCCGCCACTGAGCCGCGTAGAGCGTCGTAAGCATAAAGCAGGCGGCCCCACTAATTGAATCATGCCTACGCGGGCAGCAGCAAAGTCGGGGGTACAGGGGGGTGAGGAATTGGAGGTCAGTAGCCCGAACCCGACAGAGCAGTCGGGGGGTAGTAGCGAGAATGATAGAAGGAGGCGGGGGGCAGCAGCCCCCGCATATTGGTGTCGGAAGCGGTACGAACCCGCGGCGTGTTACCCCACGCAAAAATAAGACACCACCCTCAAAGACCACCTCACCCACACTCCCACCCTGGCTTTCCCCGATTTCACCACTGACTTTATTTTGGACACCGACGCCTGCGGCAGTGGGCTGGGCACGGTGCTGTCGCAGGTGCAGGATGGGACAGAGCGAGTCATCGCATATGCCAGCCGGACCCTGAGCGGGGCCGAGCTGAACTATTGTGTGACCCGTCAAGAACTGTATGCCGTGATCTTCGCATGTAAACAGTTCCGGCCGTACTTGTATGGCAGAAAATGTCGGGTACACACTGACCATTATGCCCTACAGTTCCTCCTTACATTCAAGGAACCGTGGGGCAGATGGCCCGATGGCTGGCGCAGCTGCAGGAGTACAACCTGCAAATCGAGTACCGTGCTGGGCGTATGCACACCAACACGGACGCCTTGTCGAGGCGACCCGCGGTGTGCGCCGAGACAAGGACGGGGGAAGCCTGCCCATGCTTCGCGGGGGGATGCTGCTGGCAAGCAGCGGGCCCCAGAGGGCGCGCCAAAACTAAAACCCCCCTCGCGGGAGAGAGTGCAGTATGTGCAACAGAGACCCTGGCAGGAGGAACCAGGGACCCGGAGGACCGCCCGGGAGGCACGGGGCCCACACCCCGGGGCCTGACGGATCGCTCAACCCCACCCGATCGGATCCAGGAGGACGTCGGCTGCGCCTTCCCGGGCCTGGACGACAAGCAGCTGAGACGGACCCAGCTGCGGGATCCAGATCTGGTGGCGGTGGAAGCGGCCCTACGGGAGAAGAGGGACGCCCTACCAGGACCCTGGAGTGGTTTGTATGCCCGGTTGTGCGTGCTAACCGAAGCCGGCCAGCCTGGGTGCATCTGTGTTCCCGCCCAGGTGCGACCCCAGCTGCTAAGACTGGTGCACGACCACCCGCTCGGGGGCCATGATGAGGAACGGTGCACTCGGGAGACCCTGCGTCGCCAGTATCTCTGGCCCAAGTTAGCACCAGACGTGGCCGCCTGGGTGCAGGGCTGCCGCGCGTGTCAGCAATGCGGGCCGAAACCAGCGCGATACCAGGTACCCCTGAGGCCGTTCCGCGTCAGTCGGACGAATCAGCTGGTTGGGATCGATCTGCAAGGGCCATTCTCGTTACAACAGACGGTGATGTGGGCTGGCAGCACCTGACGACGGCACGTGGGGCAAAACGTTGGACACCGCATTTGACAGAATTGGGTGACATTGCTCATTACTGTGCCAAGGTGTGATTCGAAGCGGTCTAAATACGGGGCTCACAAGTGGCTGCTTGTAAAAGCCAAAGAGCGGAATAAAACCCATTGCATTTAGAGGATATTGTCCCTTGTAATGCTTTGAATGTTGAACTGTGTCCATGTATATACAGAACAGAACAAACATACTTGTGATTAAAAAGTACATTAATTTGATCAAAACTTATTTCAGTAAATTAAAAATTGTAAAATCAAGTCTTCATTTAACACGAACGTAACTTGAGGCATAATGCACAGGCTGGTCTGGCTTTTTCTCCTAGAAATGCACTTCAGGTTGTCCATTAGTTCTGCAATATATAAACCCCATGGTAAAAAGGTCTCGAGACCTCCCACGAGGCACAAATCAGACCGCGCGGCGTTGCAGCGGCGGTTTCTAATACGAACTACTAAAAATGTTACTCGGGCAATTCACGTTGAAAGAATGATTATAGTTTTAAGTTATGTCAACACAACAACGGTTATAGTAAAGTCTTTTTTATTCGAAAAATCATTCTCATGTCCAGCTGCCTGGTGGGGTGGCGCCCTACCGCCCCCTAGTGGACTAAGTCAGACCACCCACACACTTCTAGATTTAAAGCTTTCGTGACTGCTAGGATCCATACTCTTTGGTTCTATTGGGTAAAGTCACGTAGGTGAAAATAAAATAACAAAAAATCACGACGTTTCGGCCACAACACAAGCGGCCTTCATCAGGTGAAGGGACGAGACTGTCTGGAGGACAGCGCTGGAGTGAGAGAAGCCACGCTTAGATCACGACCTTTAAGCTGTGTGAGAAGAAAAACACAAAGCGCCTTGACAAAAGAATTAGCATTTAATTTAGCATTGAAATGGCTCATTGAAATAGCTAAGTTAAAGTATACACATCCGCAGAGGTACCCCTTGACAAAGGAATTAGCATAGAATTTAGCATTGAAATAGCTGAGTGATTAGCTTGTAACTGGTCACAGAAATAGCTTTGTTAAAGTCAGAGCATATACATTCACCGAGGCACCTAGTACTCATCAAACAGGAGAATTTAGCGAAACACAACCACGCTCAGACAGCGGACCTTTAAACTGTGTGCGAGCAAACAAGGTGTTCTGACAAAGAAATTAGCATAAAAATTAGCATTTGATTGGTGGATTTTAGGAAAGAGGTGGTGTACGTGCCGGTGGACTTGCTGTTTGGCGCGGGGGGGAAGGGGGGGAGGGGGAGTTTACCTATTGATGGTGTGAAAAGGGAATTTTCACACCATCAATAGGTAAACTCCCCCCCCCCCTGCGCCAAACGGCAAGTCCACCGGCACGTACACCACCTCTTTCCTAAAATCCGCCAATCAAATGCTAATTTTTATGCTAATTTCTTTGTCAGAACACCTTGTTTGCTCGCACACAGTTTAAAGGTCCGCTGTCTGAGCGTGGTTGTGTTTCGTTAAATTCTCCTCTTTGATGAGTACTAGGTGCCTCGGTGAATGTATATGCTCTGACTTTAACATAGCTATTTCTGTGACCAGTTACAAGCTAATCACTCAGCAATTTCAATGCTAAATTCTATGCTAATTCCTTTGTCAAGGGGTACCTCTGCGGATGTGTATACTTTAACTTAGCTATTTCAATGAGCCATTTCAATGCTAAATTAAATGCTAATTCTTTTGTCAAGGCGCTTTGTGTTTTTCTTCTCACACAGCTTAAAGGTCGTGATCTAAGCGTGGCTTCTCTCACTCCAGCGCTGTCCTCCAGACAGTCTCGTCCCTTCACCTGATGAAGGCCGCTTATGTTGTGGCCGAAACGTCGTGATTTTTTGTTATTTTATTTTCACCTACGTGACTTTACCCAATAGAACCAAAGAGTATGCATCCACACACTCACACAAAGACCCATGGACTCACACAGAGACCCACAGACTCACTCACACAGAGACCCACAGACTCACACATAGACCCACAGACTCACACAGAGACGCACAGAGACCCACAGACTCACACAGAGACCCGGAGACTCACACAGAGACCCACACACTCACACAGAGACCCATGGACTCAAACAGAGACCCACAGACTCACTCACACAGAGACCCATAGACTCACACATAGACCCACAGACTCACACCGAGACCCACAGACTCACACAGAGACCCGGAGACTCACACGAACCCACAGACTCACACAGAGACCCACAGACTCACACAGAGACCCGGAGACTCACACAGAGACCCACAGACTCACACAGACTCACACAGACACCCACAGACTCACACATGGATCCACAGACTCACACAGAGACTCTCACAGAGACGCACAGACTCACAAATAGACCCACACACTCACACAGAGACCCACCGACTCACATAGAGACCCACAGACTCCCACAGAGACCCACAGCCTCAAACATGAATCTACAGATCCACACAGAGACCCACAGACGCACACAGAGACCCACACACTCACATAGAGACTCACACGAACCCACAGACTCACACAGAGACCCACAGACTCACAAGAACCCACAGACTCACACAGAGACCCACACACTCACACAGAGACTCACACGAACCCACAGACTCACACAGAGACCCACAGACTCACAAGAACCCGCAGACTCACACAGAGACCCACAGACTCACACAGAGACCCACAGCCTCACACAGAGACCCACAGACTCACACAAAAACCCACAGACTCACACAGAGACCCACAGACTCACACAGAGACCCACACTCACACAGACTCACACAGACACCCACAGACTCAAACATGGATTCACAGACTCACACAGATACTCACACAGAGACCCACAGACTCACACATAGACCCACATACTCACACAGAGACCCACAGACTCATACATGGATCTACAGACTCACACAGTGACCCACAGACTCACAGAGACCCGCAGACTCACACAGAGACCCACAGACTCACAATAACCCAATGACTCACACAGAGACCCACAGCCTCACACAGAGACCCACCGACTCACACAAAGACCCACAGACTCACACAGAGACCCACAGACTCACACAGAGACCCACACTCACACAGACTCACACAGACACCCACAGACTCAAACATGGATTCACAGACTCACACAGATACTCACACAGAGACCCACAGACTCACACATAGACCCACATACTCACACAGAGACCCACAGACTCATACATGGATCTACAGACTCACACAGTGACCCACAGACTCACAGAGACCCGCAGACTCACACAGAGACCCACAGACTCACAATAACCCAATGACTCACACAGAGACCCACAGACTCACACAGAGACCCACAGCCTCACACAGAGACCCACAGACTCACACAGAAACCCACAGACTCACACAGAGACCCACAGACTCACACAGAGACCCAAAGACTCATACAGAGACCCCTAGACTCACACAAAAACACCACACACTCACACAGAGACCTACAGACTCGTACAGAGACCCACACACAGAGAGACCCACACATTCACACAGATACCCACAGACTCACATAGAGACTCACACGAACCCACAGACTCACACGAACCCACAGACTCACACATGGATCCACAGACTCACACAGAGACCCGCACACTCACATAGAGACTTACACGAACCCACAGACTCACACAGAGACCCACAGACTCACACAGAGACCTGCACACTCACAGAGACTCACACGAACCCACAAACTCACACAGAGACCCACAGACTCACAAAGAGATCCACAGACTCACACAGAGACCCACAGACTCACACAGAGACCCACAGACTCACACAGAGACTCACACAGAGACCCGGAGACTCACACAAAAACACCACACACACACAGAGACCTACACACTTGTACAGAGACCCACACACACAGAGACCCACACATTCACACAGAGACCCACACACTCACATAGAGACTCACACGAACCCACAGACTCACACAGAGACCCACAGACTCACAAGAACCCACAGACTCACACAGAGACCCACACACTCACACAGAGACTCACACGAACCCACAGACTCACACAGAGACCCACAAACTCACACAGAGACCCACAGCCTCACACAGAGACCCACAGACTCACACAGAGACCCACAGCCTCACACAGAGACCCACAGACTCACACAGAAACCCACAGACTCACACAGAGACCCACAGACTCACACAGAGACCCAAAGACTCATACAGAGACCCGGAGACTCACACAAAAACACCACACACTCACACAGAGACCTACAGACTCGTACAGAGACCCACACACAGAGAGACCCACACATTCACACAGATACCCACAGACTCACATAGAGACTCACACGAACCCACAGACTCACACGAACCCACAGACTCACACATGGATCCACAGACTCACACAGAGACCCGCACACTCACATAGAGACTCACACAGAGACCCACAGACTCACACAGAGACCTGCACACTCACAGAGACTCACACGAACCCACAAACTCACACAGAGACCCACAGACTCACAAAGAGATCCACAGACTCACACAGAGACCCACAGACTCACACAGAGACCCACAGACTCACACAGAGACTCACACAGAGACCCGGAGACTCACACAAAAACACCACACACACACAGAGACCTACACACTCGTACAAAGACCCACACACACAGAGACCCACACATTCACACAGAGACCCACACACTCACATAGAGACTCACACGAACCCACAGACTCACACAGAGACCCACAGACTCACAAGAACCCACAGACTCACACAGAGGCCCACACACTCACACAGAGACTCACACGAACCCACAGACTCACACAGAGACCCACAGACTCACAAGAACCCGCAGACTCACACAGAGACCCACAGACTCACACAGAGACCCACAGCCTCACACAGAGACCCACAGACTCACACAGAGACCCACAGACTCACACAGAGACCCACAGACTCACTCACACAGAGACCCATAGACTCACACATAGACCCACAGACTCACACCGAGACCCACAGACTCACACAGAGACCCGGAGACTCACACGAACCCACAGACTCACACAGAGACCCACAGACTCACACAGAGACCCGGAGACTCACACAGAGACCCACAGACTCACACAGACTCACACAGACACCCACAGACTCACACATGGATCCACAGACTCACACAGAGACTCTCACAGAGACGCACAGACTCACAAATAGACCCACACACTCACACAGAGACCCACCGACTCACATAGAGACCCACAGACTCCCACAGAGACCCACAGCCTCAAACATGAATCTACAGACTCACACAGAGACCCACAGACGCACACAGAGACCCACACACTCACATAGAGACTCACACGAACCCACAGACTCACACAGAGACCCACAGACTCACAAGAACCCACAGACTCACACAGAGACCCACACACTCACACAGAGACTCACACGAACCCACAGACTCACACAGAGACCCACAGACTCACAAGAACCCGCAGACTCACACAGAGACCCACAGACTCACACAGAGACCCACAGCCTCACACAGAGACCCACAGACTCACACAAAAACCCACAGACTCACACAGAGACCCACAGACTCACACAGAGACCCACACTCACACAGACTCACACAGACACCCACAGACTCAAACATGGATTCACAGACTCACACAGATACTCACACAGAGACCCACAGACTCACACATAGACCCACATACTCACACAGAGACCCACAGACTCATACATGGATCTACAGACTCACACAGTGACCCACAGACTCACAGAGACCCGCAGACTCACACAGAGACCCACAGACTCACAATAACCCAATGACTCACACAGAGACCCACAGCCTCACACAGAGACCCACCGACTCACACAAAGACCCACAGACTCACACAGAGACCCACAGACTCACACAGAGACCCACACTCACACAGACTCACACAGACACCCACAGACTCAAACATGGATTCACAGACTCACACAGATACTCACACAGAGACCCACAGACTCACACATAGACCCACATACTCACACAGAGACCCACAGACTCATACATGGATCTACAGACTCACACAGTGACCCACAGACTCACAGAGACCCGCAGACTCACACAGAGACCCACAGACTCACAATAACCCAATGACTCACACAGAGACCCACAGACTCACACAGAGACCCACAGCCTCACACAGAGACCCACAGACTCACACAGAAACCCACAGACTCACACAGAGACCCACAGACTCACACAGAGACCCAAAGACTCATACAGAGACCCCTAGACTCACACAAAAACACCACACACTCACACAGAGACCTACAGACTCGTACAGAGACCCACACACAGAGAGACCCACACATTCACACAGATACCCACAGACTCACATAGAGACTCACACGAACCCACAGACTCACACGAACCCACAGACTCACACATGGATCCACAGACTCACACAGAGACCCGCACACTCACATAGAGACTTACACGAACCCACAGACTCACACAGAGACCCACAGACTCACACAGAGACCTGCACACTCACAGAGACTCACACGAACCCACAAACTCACACAGAGACCCACAGACTCACAAAGAGATCCACAGACTCACACAGAGACCCACAGACTCACACAGAGACCCACAGACTCACACAGAGACTCACACAGAGACCCGGAGACTCACACAAAAACACCACACACACACAGAGACCTACACACTTGTACAGAGACCCACACACACAGAGACCCACACATTCACACAGAGACCCACACACTCACATAGAGACTCACACGAACCCACAGACTCACACAGAGACCCACAGACTCACAAGAACCCACAGACTCACACAGAGACCCACACACTCACACAGAGACTCACACGAACCCACAGACTCACACAGAGACCCACAAACTCACACAGAGACCCACAGCCTCACACAGAGACCCACAGACTCACACAGAGACCCACAGCCTCACACAGAGACCCACAGACTCACACAGAAACCCACAGACTCACACAGAGACCCACAGACTCACACAGAGACCCAAAGACTCATACAGAGACCCGGAGACTCACACAAAAACACCACACACTCACACAGAGACCTACAGACTCGTACAGAGACCCACACACAGAGAGACCCACACATTCACACAGATACCCACAGACTCACATAGAGACTCACACGAACCCACAGACTCACACGAACCCACAGACTCACACATGGATCCACAGACTCACACAGAGACCCGCACACTCACATAGAGACTCACACAGAGACCCACAGACTCACACAGAGACCTGCACACTCACAGAGACTCACACGAACCCACAAACTCACACAGAGACCCACAGACTCACAAAGAGATCCACAGACTCACACAGAGACCCACAGACTCACACAGAGACCCACAGACTCACACAGAGACTCACACAGAGACCCGGAGACTCACACAAAAACACCACACACACACAGAGACCTACACACTCGTACAAAGACCCACACACACAGAGACCCACACATTCACACAGAGACCCACACACTCACATAGAGACTCACACGAACCCACAGACTCACACAGAGACCCACAGACTCACAAGAACCCACAGACTCACACAGAGGCCCACACACTCACACAGAGACTCACACGAACCCACAGACTCACACAGAGACCCACAGACTCACAAGAACCCGCAGACTCACACAGAGACCCACAGACTCACACAGAGACCCACAGCCTCACACAGAGACCCACAGACTCACACAGAGACCCACAGACTCACACAGAGACCCACAGACTCACACAGAGACCCACACTCACACAGACTCACACAGACACCCACAGACTCAAACATGGATTCACAGACTCACACAGATACTCACACAGAGACCCACAGACTCACACATAGACCCACATACTCACACAGAGACCCACAGACTCATACATGGATCTACAGACTCACACAGATGCCCACAGACTCACAGAGACCCGCAGACTCACACAGAGACCCACAGACTCAGAATAACCCAAAGACTCACACAGAGACCCACAGACTCACACAGAGACCCACAGGCTCACACAGAGACCCACAGACTCACACAGAAACCCACAGACTCACAGAGAGTCCCACAGACTCACACAGAGACCCAAAGACTCATACAGAGACCCGGAGACTCACACAAAAACACCACACACTCACACAGAGACCTACAGACTCGTACAGAGACCCACACACAGAGAGACCCACACATTCACACAGAGACCCACAGACTCACACAGAGACCTGCACACTCACACAGAGACTCACACGAACCCACAAACTCACACAGAGACCCACAGACTCACATAGAGATCCACAGACTCACACAGAGACCCACAGACTCACACAGAGACCCACAGACTCACACAGAGACTCACACAGAGACCCGGAGACTCACACAAAAACACCACACACACACAGAGACCTACACACTCGTACAGAGACCCACACACACATAGACCCACACATTCACACAGAGACCCACAGACTCACACAGAGACCCACAGACGCACACAGAGACCCACAGACTCACACAGAGACTCACACAGAGACCCGGAGACTCACACAAAAACACCACACACACACAGAGACCTACACACTCGTACAGAGACCCACACACACAGAGACCCACACATTCACACAGAGACCCACAGACTCACACAGAGACCCACAGACGCACACAGAGACCCACAGACTCACACAGAGACTCACACAGAGACCCGGAGACTCACACAAAAACACCACACACACACAGAGACCTACACACTCGTACAGAGACCCACACACACAGAGACCCACACATTCACACAGAGACCCACAGACTCACACAGAGACCCACAGACGCACACAGAGACCCACAGACTCATACAGAGACCCACAGACTCACATAGAGACCCGCACACTCACACAGAGACTTACACGAACCCACAGACTCACAGAGAGACCTAAAGACTCACACAGAGACCCACAGACTCACACAGAGACCTACAGACTCACATAGAGACCCGCAAACTCACACAGAGACTTACACGAACCCACAGACTCACAGAGAGACCCAAAGACTCACACAGATACCCACAGACTCACACAGAGACCCACAGACTCACACAGAGACCTGCACACTCACACAGAGACTCACACGAACCCACAAACTCACACAGAGACCCACAGACTCACACAGAGATCCACAGACTCACACAGAGACCCACAGACTCACACAGAGACTCACACAGAGACCCGGAGACTCACACAGAGACCCGGAGACTCACACAAAAACACCACACACTCACACAGAGACCTACAGACTCGTACAGAGACCCACACACAAAGAGACCCACACATTCACACAGAGACCCACAGACTCACACAGAGTCCCACAGACTCACACAGAGACCCACCGACTCACACAAGGATCCACAGGCTCACACAAAGACTCACAGAGACCCACAGACTCACACATAGACCCACACACTCACACAGAGACCCACAGACTCACACGGCCTTGGTACACGTGTATATATAGGCTATAGTGTATACTATAGTGTACACAGTATGTATATATACTATTATTCTATAGTGTATACTATAGTGTAAACACTGTATACTGTATAGGCTGTAGTGAATCAGGACACGTGGACTGAGCCCTCTGCTCCGCCCCCTTTCCTCTTGTCCTCCCCCGAGCTCCGCCCCCGGCCACGCCTCCCGCGTCACGTGTCCCCGGGCCCTGACATTCGGGCCTCCTGAACTCGCCTGGGCCGTCACGTGCAGGCAGGGCGCTCTTCCGTCAACTCCCTGCAGAGGAGGCCTCGGCGAGGTGAGGTAATTTACTCCTTGTTTTTACCAGGGTAAAGGGTTAAAGGTTTCGACGTGCCGAGGGGTTAGTCAAAAGGTAAAGGTAGGCTCGTTGTTTTTGTTCACTTGCCTTGCCGAGGCCTAGTGTCGAGGTCCGTGCCCTCACATCGTACAAACACTCCGTAGCGATGCTACTCACGTCCCTACGTACAGCCTACAGGATTCTGTTAGGTTTGCATTGCGTTCATTATTATTGTGCAGCGTTTGCATAGAGTGTGAACGCCACAAGTAACCGGGGCTCACCTTCACCACACTCACGGCCTTCTCTGTCTGCTTCTCCTCTCAGCCCTCTCAACCCTTGCCACAGGGCCGATTGCGGTTCAAGCCCCTTTGATTGTGTCCCCAACTCCAACGTGAAGACAATCTGCAATATAAACCATGACATTGTTATATGTAACGTGGCATTCCTTCCTAAATTACAAGCAATGTAAGTGTGGGAATGTCAACGTAGCCTTTGACCAACTCACTCACAATGCACGCAGTCTTTTCCGATTTTGTAAGCTAAGCAGGGTTTCTCTGAAGTGCTTTGGATGGTTGACCACCACCTTCACCACAACCCCCGCTGACCAGCGTGGTGAAGTATGGTGAAATATCGCTCTCGACCCGACGCACAAGACGTGCGGAGGTCCTCATCCAGCAGTGGAATTAAACCGGACTGTACATGTATGATGCGAGAGTGCCTATACTTGTACACGCGTGTACGTACGTGTATAGGGAGTGTGCCCAGATGTGATCACCTCTTTTCGCGACCCTGAGCCAGTGGTGGAAATTCCACATTCCCGTGGGGGTCATTACATAGGACAATCAGTCACGGACGCCAGTGCAAATAATAAGATTGTGCAATTGTCTATGATTATGACGCTCACAGAAGGAACGCTATCGAGATGTAATTGTATAGCAACAGCTCTTTTGATGCATTGTTGACAACGACCCAGTATACTATAATACAGCGTGGGGTAGAGCGGTGGCACAGTGGGTAGCGTGCAGCGCTCCGAACCTGGCAACCTGGGTTCGATCCCCAGACGCATTTGACATCCGTAACGAGTGACATGCGGACCAGTCGTGAGCCCCTCGCTGTCGCTGACCCACACTGATTAATTATTCCACTCATCAGATGGCCCTTCGAGCGACACAGCATGCTGGGGGGGGGGGGGCGCTTTCGTCCATCATTGGGTTGAAACGAGAGCTGTAAATTATTATATAGTCAGCACATATCACGCACAATGTTATTGTTGTGTTCATCTGTGTAAGATGAGATATACAAATAACAAAATAACAACTCCACAAGTTTGTCATAATAACACCGTGGACCTTAAAAACGGACAAAACATCTAACAGGCGATGTTTCAGGCAACAGTCGTCTTTCATAGCACAATATAGCCGCCTCATGAATTACCTTGTAACTTGACTACACGGCAAAAAACAATACTCAATTCGCCTTTTTTTAATATAAATCGGTCCATTTAAAAACATTTGGTTCGGGACAAGAGTGTAACGTTTCTCTTTAATGAATCTTCGCTTTGCAGGTGGGTGTCGGCGTGGGAAACAAAACGCGAGAACGAGATGGACGGCAGCTGCCACCACAATGAGACGATCACCTTCTTCTACACCAACATCAAAAGGCCGCTGTATGACAAGTGGTCTGGCACCAGCATGCTGGTCATGGTGCTCGGCATCACCATGTGCCTCTTCATCATGCTGGCCAACGTCCTCGTCATGCTCGCCGTATACATCAACAAGAAACGCCACCACCCCATCTACTTCCTCATGGCCAACCTGGCCGTGGCGGATTTCTTTGCGGGAGCGGCGTACGTCTACCTGATGTTCAACACAGGACCCAACACTCACAAGCTGTCGCTGCCGACCTGGATGCTACGCGAGGGGCTGATCAACACGAGCCTCACGGCCTCCGTTGCCAGCCTCCTGGCCATAGCCATAGAGCGGCACATCACGGTGTTCCGGATGCAGATGCATTCGCGGATGAGCGAGCGGCGCGTTGCGGTCGTCATTGCGATCATCTGGCTCGTGTCCATCATCACCGGTGCCATTCCCAGCATGGGCTGGAACTGCATCTGCAACATCAGCACGTGCTCCACCATGGCGCCCCTGTACAGCACCAGCTACGTCATCTTCTGGGCCGGCTCCAATCTCTCCACATTCCTGATCATGGTGGGACTCTACGGTCACATCTTCGTGCACGTGTGGAGGAACACAATACCCGTGCCGCCAAATACCTCCAGGTCCACCCAGAGGAAAAAGGCCACCATGAGCTTGCTCATAACGGTCACCATCATGTTGGGTAAGTGTTGTGGGTCTGGGCAGCAGGTGCTCATATTCGACAACACGATTCACATTCGTCTTCGAGCGTGTGTGTGTGTACAGCCCCTTGTGTCGATCCGGTGCATGTGTAGGGAGTCATTTTGTAGTGTGGGTTGTGTAAAGGTGGGGTAAATAGACGTGGGAGCATAGAAAGTGTAGTACAACAATGGAGATTGTTGCACTGGCCACCATGTAGCCTCCGGGGCAGGCTACATCAATCTGACGTGCGTGACAGTCGCCTAACCAAGCACCGTCTTGGCTCAACACTCTGCTCAGCTTCTGATCGGATTTTGTGAATGTTCTCTGGGTGATTTTGGTTGTGGGCAACATTCATGGCTCATATCGCATGCCGAACAGCTTTAGGGGAAACAGTGGCCCAGTTGTTAGCGTACTGGCGCTATGAACCCAGCGACTGCTGTTCGATTTCGAACCACGGCTAACGGTGGCGAGTCGTTATCGGCACCAGGTGCGGCACCTCCCCAGTCGTTTCACCAAACTGCACCGGCTAGGTTGAAGTAGGCAGAGGATTGACGAATGCCTGCGAATTATCATTCGTACGACGACTATTCTAGCACAGCGGTTGAAACAACGGGGCAAAGTTTTTTTTTATCTCCCCCCCCCCCCCATCGCCTCTGTCCACCCGGCAGTACGTAGGGGTCTAGCCACAGTTTGTCGATCGGCAGGTCTGGGTGTGGCGAGGTAAAGTGTGGTTCCTCGTCTGGCCAACAGTGGAAAAGCAGGTGGGAAAAGAACCCTCTAAAGGGCCTCTCCACAGTTCTCCTCTAGTGGAGGGGCCCTCCTTGCAGCAGTCGTGGAGCAAGCCATTGCAGGGTTGCGCCTTGACCTTCCACGGTTTTCAGGGAACAACGCTGATCTTGTTTCATACGTTGCTATCAAAATGCCTGACTCGTGTGTCTCGTGCCGTCGCCTCTCAGGAGCCTTCATCGTGTGCTGGACGCCAGGCCTGGTGATTCTGCTGCTGGATTCGTTCTGCTCGGACTGCAATGTCCTGGGCTTTGATAAGTACTTCTTGCTCATAGCGGAGCTCAACTCCGCCATGAACCCCATCATCTACTTGATTCGGGACGAAGAGATGGTCGCCACTTTGCAGCGAATCCTGTGCTGCCAAAAGGCAGAAGCCATCATCGCCAATGGCTCCGATAACGTATCCAATAAATCAACGTCCACGGCGAATCACAACCTGGTCACGCCTATCAGTCACGTGACCACCACAAGTGCGATGAAGATGAATCAGTTTGTCGTCTAATATCTAATTGGGCTAACAATGCATGGTTTTCCTACCTGATGATGATGATGATTGCTTGTGTTGCAATCGAAACGTCGTGATTTATTTTATTTTATTACCTACGTGACTTTACCAAAAGAACCAAAGAGTATGTTTCTCTTTGCGATAAAATATCATTGAACCTGGGTACAATGTATGTGTGTGTGCACCCTTGTGGAGATAATGCATACTAGAATTTAAATACAAACCTAGTGGCATTTGGTACGCTTCGTACCAAGACAGTTATATATCCATACGGTTTTATTTTCTGGGTGAGATCACTTCAATATAAGTGTCGTTAAACCCGCCAACCAATTGGTATGGTGTCACGTAAATAGAACGTGGCCAATTCCTTACTAGTACAGCACACCGGTATGTTTGAGGGTAAATTGAACGTGGCCAATTCCTTACTAGTACAGCACACCGGTGCGTTTGAGGGTAAATAGAACGTGGCCAATTCTTTACTAGTACAGCACACCAATGTGTTTGAGGGTAAATAGATGTGGCCAATTATTTACTAGTACAGCACACCGATTTGTTTGAGGGTAAATAGACGTGGCCAATTCTTTCCTAGTGTAGAGGAGTAGTGGAAGACGTCATGTCACTCAGGGGGGTGAAAAGGGATGATGTCAGAAGTTACGGGGGATATATAAGGGGGAACCCGTGACGTAGAGGGGGTCGTCGCGAAGGGCCAGGAACGGAGAGAGTTGGGGGGTCGGGATCCAGGGTAGGGGGAATCAGCGCCAGGCGAGTGTGATACTTCACCCGGCCGACCGAGTTGGGTGATCCCTCGGTCGGTGCTGGGGGGGGAGATCACGTATAGCCTGGGTGGAGCTAGGGACCTCCCAGTACCCTTTCCCCTGGGGAGATATTAGGGTTGTCACCTGTTGGGCGTAAGCCTTTAATAAGTTACCGGCAGTAGCCCTTAATAAACCTTGGCATCAGCCACTACTAAAGAACCGTGTCCATGTCGTCAGTTGCACCTCAACATCTGGTGCCAGAAGTGGTTTTGTTACGCGCCGCAATGCCTAGATCCGGCGCGAAACGAAAGACTACGCCTAGGGTGCACCAGGGCGACAAGGATGTCGGCGAGCTGGCGAAGATCCCGGAGACCGGGGGCCCGGTGATGTTCCCCATGGAGATGGTCCAGTCGGGGCCAGAAGAGGCGGCGGTCGGGGGAGCTGCCGCGCCGCCGTCGGACGAGTGGTGCGCCATCGCGGCCAGGCTGGAGACGCTGCAGCTCATGATGGCGCAGCTCGCCGTCGCTTTGGCAGAGGTGGGGGACCGCGTACACTCGGCGGGCGGTGATTTTCGCCAAAACCGCGGGATCGCCGACATCGCGAATCCCGCCAAAACCATAATTCCCGCCAACGCGCCGCCTGGTGCGCCGCGGCAATCGGGTGCCATTTTTTATGCGCCGCCGGATCCAGCCGCCATTGTCGCTGCGATGCGGGAACCGGCCGCCATTGTTGGCACGACGCCGGAACCGGCTTCGCATCATACTATCGTCGGTTTCGTTCGCGATTTTGCGACTTGCGAAGCCACTGCACGCACTTTCGGCCAAAGGTACAAAATTTTGCTGGGGGATGGAGGAGGAAAACGCCTTTGTGGCGCTTCGCACGGCCCTGGCGGATGCGCCGCCCTTGGGGTATCCCGATTTCTCTAAACCCTTCTTGACACCGATGCCAGTGACACGGGCATTGGACCCGTCTTGGCCCAGGTGATTGATGGGGTGGAACAGGTGGTGGCCTATTGTCTCCCACTGAGCAGCGGTACTGCATCACCAGGAGAGAGCTGCTGGCTTTTGTTTTTTTTGTCCAGCTGTACTGGCCGTATTTGTATGGTCGCCGGTTACCGTCAGGACTGACCATGCAGCCCTGCAGTATTCCCTGTGAATTGACCAGCCCTCGGGTCAGCTGTCCCACTGGCTCGAGGCGCTCCAGGAGTACCCCTTCGATGTCATCCATAGGAAGGGGACTCGGCATGGGAATGCGGACGGCCTTTCCAGGCTGCCCCCGGACAGCGGGTGCGCTTGTGCCCTGGGTTCCAGCCGCTGTAAGGCCCCAGTGAACACTGCGGCCCAGTTGGTCGCATCGGCCGAAGCGGCACCCCCTCCGGGTGTGGCATTGCATTGCCTGTTGATTTTGGCCTGGGACTCCCCCGGGAGGTATGCTCCAAGTTGCAGATGGAGGATTCCTCTCTGCTGAGGCTGCGACGCCGGGTTGGGTCAAAGGCCCGTAGCTCGGCTCCGTCGGCGGCCCCGGTGATCATGACGGCCTCCTCATGCGTTGGGATGCCCAGTTGGAATGCTATTGTGTGGTGGTGCCCATTGGCTTACGAGGAAAATTGACCCGGGTCATTCATGAGAAACGTATGCACTTCGGCTACCATAAGACCTTGTTGACCCTTAAACGGGATTATTATTGGCTGGGTGTGGAGGATGATGTGGCTCTGATTTTGAAAGGTTGCCACGACTGTGCGCGGAGGAAGGCCCCTGTTGGTCAGGATCGGGCGCCGCTGCAGTCCATCCGGGTTTCTCATGTCAATGAGCTCGTGGCACTCGACATTCTGGGGCCATTCCCTGCATCCCAACGGGGCCATAGGTACCTCTTGGTGGGCGTGGAGTATCTCACACGTTGGCCTATGGCGTGGCCTCTGGTGGACCAATCGGCCTCGTCCATCACTGAGGCGTTGTTCAGGGGTACGTCCTTGACAAAGGGGCGCCAGCACAGCTCTTGGTGGATCAGGGGCGGAATTTTTCTTCCCGTTTGCTCAAGGAGGTCTGTGACCTCCTTGGGACGAAGAAGGTCCACACCTCGCCCTACCACCCCCAGTCCGACGGGATGGTAGAGCGATTAAACCGCATGCTCACGTCCATGCTGTGTCATCACGTGAGCATGTCCCAATTGGACTGGGACCTGTCCATCCCGGGGGTGCTGGCCACGTACAGGTTAGCTCCTCATGCCTCGACGGGGTTCTCACCATTTTACCTCATGTATGGAAGAGAACCCGAACCCCTGATGCACATCCAACTGGACCTCGGGCCTGCCAAAAAGGGTTCGCCTGTTCCCATCCAGATGAGGATTGCGCTCGATCGGCTGCGCGAGGCGCGGTTGGCGGCGTTAGATAATTCGGCCAGCCGATAGGCGGCCTCCGAGCATCTGCCCAAACACCAGGCTGTCGACCGCCCGTGGGAAAAGGGCCAGTTGGCGTGGCTGCACTGCCCCCAAGTGCCGGTGGGTACGTCTCCTAAATTACATCGCCCATGGCAGGGCCCTGTCGAGGTCGTGGAGGTCCGCTGTCCGCAATGTGTCCGCATCCGGTGGGGCCGTCGTCACTGGACTGTGCACCCGTCGCCGCTCAAGCGGGTGGTGCCACCGGGGCTCCCTGATTCATCCCCATTTTTGGAGCGGTCGGCGATTGCTGTGTCCGACGAGCCGGGCCGCGGGGGTTGTGGAAATGCGAGCGATGTCCTGCCCTTGTGTATGCCCGCAGAGCCACCGACAGTGACGCCGCCAACAGCGGGCCGTCTGGGGGGTGTCCCGGCGGCGACCCGGCCTCCAGGCCACCGCCCGGTTCGGACACCGACGCCACAGGGAGCAGTGGGCCGCCGTTAGAGGCGCCAGCTGAGCCCCTGCCAGTGGTGCCGCCGGCGACGCCTCAGCTCGGCTACGTGCCGGCTGGCTCGGCTTTGGCCGGCGCACCGTTGCCTCAGGCGGCCGACAACACATGGGGGAGCGGGCAGGCGGCGGGCACGCACTCAAGGGGCGTGCGCATACACTGACGGCCCGCAAAGTCGTCTACTTCGATCCCCTGCCATGTCGCCACTTACGTTGCCGGGTGGTGACTGTCCAGACTTTTCTGATCCCGTGCTGCCCTAGTGTTGTGTTCTACTAGCAGCCGGGGTTGTCTCTATACGCATGCGTCCTTGGGGTTCGCATAATTGTTGCAGATGGGTCGGCTGGGTTTTTTTCACGGGGGGGGGGGGGTAATGTAGAGGAGTAGTGGAGGACGTCATGTCACGCAGGGGGGTGAAAAGGGATGACGTCAGAAGTTATGGGGGGTATATAAGGGGGAACCCGTGACGTAGAGGGGGTCGTCGTGAAGGGCCAGGAACGGAGAGAGTTGGGGGGTCGGGATCCAGGGTAGGGGGAATCAGCGCCAGGCGAGTGTGATACTTCACTCGGCCGACCGAGTTGGGTGATCCCTCAGTCGGTGCTGGGGGGGGGAGATCACGTATAGCCTGTGGGGAGCTGGGGACCTCCCAGTACCCTTTCCCCTGGGGAGATATTAGGGTTGTCACCTGTTGGGCGTAAGCCTTTAATAAGTTACCGGCAGTAGCCCTTAATAAACCTTGGCATCAGCCCCTACTAAAGAACCGTGTCCGTGTCGTCAGTTGCACCTCAAAACTAGTACAGCACACCGGTGTGTTTGAGGGTAAATAGAACGTGGCCAATTCTTTACTAGTACAGCACACCGGTGCGTTTGAGGGTAAATAGAACGTGGCCAATTCTTTACTAGTACAGCACACCAGTGTGTTTGAGGGTAATTAGAACGTGGCCAATTCTTTAATAGTACAGCACACCGGTGAGTTTGAGGGTAAATCCACAACATTTACTATTTGAGGATGCTGTTTCACCAGTAATTACAGCCGGCATCATCAGGCGACAGCCAGATTTGGCTCCCCAACACACAACCGGTGTCATGCTGCACTCGTAACGAAATGGCACGTCTTGTTCACGTGACAAACCTTCCTCATTGGCTGTCGGGTAGTGGCGGGTTTCACGACATTTAAGTGATCTAACCCCCCCCAAAAAACCCCCTCATGGATAAAATTGGTCGCAAAAGCTTCCTACTACTACCACGTGTTCAAGTGTTTATACATTTCGCATATTTTGATGGTAAAGTTTTTTTGACGTCTGTTGCAGTCGTACAAAACCGAACATTAAAACGTTAATAACGGATATCAATACCGAGTCTGTGGTTTCTGATAGTCTCCCTTGACGGAACGTTCATATATCGCGACAATCGTCGTACCTAAAAGCGAGAACTGGTATCGTACCATGCACAATGACACCATGACAACACTCATCACAACCCAGCTGGTATAGCAGGTTATTGTTGCAGCTTGTTATGCTAAGTGCCTCTTGTAAAGCTGCCCTCTTGCCTTCCTTGAAGCAATGTCGGTTGAAAAGAAATCACTGGAAGCCTTAGAGCAAGGGTGAGGAACCTTTTTTCTGCCAAGGGCCATTTGGATATTTATATAACATTTTTCGCGTGCCATACAAAATCATCCACTTAAAAATTTGCCCGTCATATTTGGTCATACATTTTATTAACTTGCCCATAATGCGATGGCTGGGACTGCTTCTCTTTGGTGAGGCGTGTGATGATGTTAGCTGGTATTGATGTTGCTGCTACTCGCAACTGCTTTTCCAGGTTTGCTCCTAGATGTATTTAATTTTGAGTCCAGCCTGCGGTTGCCTTGGCAGGGCCAGACCCAAATGATTTTGCGGGCCTCATACGGCCCACGGGCCGAACGTTCCCCACCCCTGCCTTAGAGACTCAAACATAAACCCGGGTCCCACACACACACACATAACGGAGATCAATCTTGCAATTGAAATGCTCTCGAAAATCACGCGACTTCGTCATAGTCACCACCTGCGACTGCTTTGTCCACATCCGAGCGATTAGTTGGCCCAGTAAGGAAACTCAACCTTGTGCTGTGTTCGGGAATGTGACGATACATTGCCGAGCAGATCGAGGCCTTAAGATGAAAGTTCATCCCGAACTGTAAGCAACCAATAAGCATATAGGCCTCAATTGTGGCAGCCAAACATACCGACGATAAATGTCGACTTAAAACTTTGGTGACGACGGCATCGACGACATTGTTGGGTCTCTCGTTAAAATCACGTGGATAGGTAAAGTCACGAGCAGCTGACGTCACTCCACATGGGGGGGGGGGGGGGGGGGGGAGACGCCTCATCCCTCCTCAGCGTCAACTTACAACCCTCACTACAAAGGCAGAACCCTCATCACATCACGCGATCTCCGTAACGTTGTTGTTGAGACATCAAAGTAAAAAGGTGGTCACGATAAACAAGGGATTATAACCTTGACGTGAAACAGGTCTGTGTCACTGCGGCCTCACAAATTGCACACGAATTGATGCAATTAATAAGACGCCGCAATATGCCTTTCGCTTGTATGTTTCAGATTTACTGCAATACACCTGTCCTTGGACGGGAAAAAGGTGAGTTTAACAATATTAACACTGCAAACTGCCAATAACTATTTATTATTAAACCATTAACAAATAAGTGTACACACAAATATCAAACCTCTAACATCAACGTGCTAGCGTCACGATTGCCCCCCCCCCAACTCCCCATATAAATATCTCTCCGTCTTAAAAATCCTTAGGGAATACGTCTCATACCATGAATGTTACCTGTGTAGTGACTGAGAATATCGCTGTGTGGTGCCGAGCCTGCGAGGCCACGGCAGATGTTACATTGTTGTTGTGGACACCACAGATACGGGGTGTAGTACCAGCCCTAGTGGGGGCTTGGGCGAGCGCTGGTTAAGCATGGGGACACCACGCACGGCGTGCGGTGCGGGCTCCCGTTGAGGGAGCGAGAGTCAGCCAAGGTTACGATCGGTGGTGATACTCTGGCTGACTTGGGGACACGTGACCGGATGATACTGGAGGGGGGCCACCAGTGGAGGGGGCCAGTAGGTGGTCACATGGTCCGGGAAGAGCTTTCGAGAGCCTTCGGGTAAGGGCGAGAGAGAGGCGGAGGCAGCCCCAGCCCTGCCCAATATAAGGGGGTTCCCCTGAGAGGAGCTCGGGGTTCTTACTGTTGGAGAGGCAGGAGATCCACGTCAAGCTAAAGAAGCCTCCAGCCAAGTGGTACGGGACCCAGCTCGTGGTACGGAACGCGATCGCAAACCTATATGGGTGGTTCGCCGTAGCGTTGTTAGTCGGGTGGTCACCACCCTAGGGTATGTTGTGTTAATAGTTTAATGAAAGTGTTGCTCCTAAAGACAACATCTGCCACTCAGTTGGACTCACTATTCATGTTTTAATTGATGTTAAAATATTTACAAAAATTCAAGAGTTAACTACTGTTACAAGTTCACGAACATCAAATACATTTTATAAAACATAAACACATCAATGATTATTTTAATAACAAGGATGGCTAAAGATTATATTTTATAGCTAAAATTTTCAAGCAAACTCGCCTCGTCCAATGAAGGGCATGGCCTAAAGTACCGCCTATTTATCCTCAGCCGAGAGCCAACATTCACCGTGACGTCATCTTACTCAGGTTAATAAAGACGCCATCTTACTCAGGTTAACAAAAACGCCATCTTACTCAGGTTAACAAAAACGCCATCTTACTCAGGTTGACAAAAACGCCATCTTACTCTGGGGGTGCCCCCTTAGGCTAGACCAGCAGAATGATTATGATGTCGTGTTGATGATGTTGGTGAAGTTGATGATGTTGATGATGTTGATGACATTGATGACGTTGATGATGACGATGATGATGTTGATGACGATGATATTGATGTTCATGATGTTGATGACGATGATGATATTGATGATGTTGATGATATTCTTGGTTCTTTCGGTAAAGTCATGTAGAAGGGAAACAATAAAATAATAAAAATATAAAACAATAAAATTCTCACGACGTTTTGACTGCAACACAAGCAATCATCATCAGGTGTGAAAATGTCTCCGCTAGGGGCCAGCTCGTCGTACACGGGGCTCGTCTGCTCGTGAGGCCACCCGTGGCGCCGCTCCCCGGCAACTTGGCGCACTGTCTCTCCTCGGGGGACAGCATCCCCCGCCGCTCCTCTTCTCGCATGCGTCCTTGGGGTTCGCATAATTGTTGCAGATGGGTCGGCTGGGTTTTTTTCACGGGGGGGGGGGGGGTAATGTAGAGGAGTAGTGGAGGACGTCATGTCACGCAGGGGGGTGAAAAGGGATGACGTCAGAAGTTATGGGGGGTATATAAGGGGGAACCCGTGACGTAGAGGGGGTCGTCGTGAAGGGCCAGGAACGGAGAGAGTTGGGGGGTCGGGATCCAGGGTAGGGGGAATCAGCGCCAGGCGAGTGTGATACTTCACTCGGCCGACCGAGTTGGGTGATCCCTCAGTCGGTGCTGGGGGGGGGAGATCACGTATAGCCTGTGGGGAGCTGGGGACCTCCCAGTACCCTTTCCCCTGGGGAGATATTAGGGTTGTCACCTGTTGGGCGTAAGCCTTTAATAAGTTACCGGCAGTAGCCCTTAATAAACCTTGGCATCAGCCCCTACTAAAGAACCGTGTCCGTGTCGTCAGTTGCACCTCAAAACTAGTACAGCACACGGGTGTGTTTGAGGGTAAATAGAACGTGGCCAATTCTTTACTAGTACAGCACACCGGTGCGTTTGAGGGTAAATAGAACGTGGCCAATTCTTTACTAGTACAGCACACCAGTGTGTTTGAGGGTAATTAGAACGTGGCCAATTCTTTAATAGTACAGCACACCGGTGAGTTTGAGGGTAAATCCACAACATTTACTATTTGAGGACGCTGTTTCACCAGTAATTACAGCCGGCATCATCAGGCGACAGCCAGATTTGGCTCCCCAACACACAACCGGTGTCGTGCTGCACTCGTAACGAAATGGCACGTCTTGTTCACGTGACAAACCTTCCTCATTGGCTGTCGGGTAGTGGCGGGTTTCACGACATTTAAGTGATCTAACCCCCCCCAAAAAACCCCCTCATGGATAAAATTGGTCGCAAAAGCTTCCTACTACTACCACGTGTTCAAGTGTTTATACATTTCGCATATTTTGATGGTAAAGTTTTTTTGACGTCTGTTGCAGTCGTACAAAACCGAACATTAAAACGTTAATAACGGATATCAATACCGAGTCTGTGGTTTCTGATAGTCTCCCTTGACGGAACGTTCATATATCGCGACAATCGTCGTACCTAAAAGCGAGAACTGGTATCGTACCATGCACAATGACACCATGACAACACTCATCACAACCCAGCTGGTATAGCAGGTTATTGTTGCAGCTTGTTATGCTAAGTGCCTCTTGTAAAGCTGCCCTCTTGCCTTCCTTGAAGCAATGTCGGTTGAAAAGAAATCACTGGAAGCCTTAGAGCAAGGGTGAGGAACCTTTTTTCTGCCAAGGGCCATTTGGATATTTATATAACATTTTTCGCGTGCCATACAAAATCATCCACTTAAAAATTTGCCCGTCATATTTGGTCATACATTTTATTAACTTGCCCATAATGCGATGGCTGGGACTGCTTCTCTTTGGTGAGGCGTGTGATGATGTTAGCTGGTATTGATGTTGCTGCTACTCGCAACTGCTTTTCCAGGTTTGCTCCTAGATGTATTTAATTTTGAGTCCAGCCTGCGGTTGCCTTGGCAGGGCCAGACCCAAATGATTTTGCGGGCCTCATACGGCCCACGGGCCGAACGTTCCCCACCCCTGCCTTAGAGACTCAAACATAAACCCGGGTCCCACACACACACACATAACGGAGATCAATCTTGCAATTGAAATGCTCTCGAAAATCACGCGACTTCGTCATAGTCACCACCTGCGACTGCTTTGTCCACATCCGAGCGATTAGTTGGCCCAGTAAGGAAACTCAACCTCGTGCTGTGTTCGGGAATGTGACGATACATTGCCGAGCAGATCGAGGCCTTAAGATGAAAGTTCATCCCGAACTGTAAGCAACCAATAAGCATATAGGCCTCAATTGTGGCAGCCAAACATACCGACGATAAATGTCGACTTAAAACTTTGGTGACGACGGCATCGACGACATTGTTGGGTCTCTCGGTAAAATCACGTGGATAGGTAAAGTCACGAGCAGCTGACGTCACTCCACATGGGGGGGGGGGGGGAGACGCCTCATCCCTCCTCAGCGTCAACTTACAACCCTCACTACAAAGGCAGAACCCTCATCACATCACGCGATCTCCGTAACGTTGTTGTTGAGACATCAAAGTAAAAAGGTGGTCACGATAAACAAGGGATTATAACCTTGACGTGAAACAGGTCTGTGTCACTGCGGCCTCACAAATTGCACACGAATTGATGCAATTAATAAGACGCCGCAATATGCCTTTCGCTTGTATGTTTCAGATTTACTGCAATACACCTGTCCTTGGACGGGAAAAAGGTGAGTTTAACAATATTAACACTGCAAACTGCCAATAACTATTTATTATTAAACCATTAACAAATAAGTGTACACACAAATATCAAACCTCTAACATCAACGTGCTAGCGTCACGATTGTCCCCCCCCCAACTCCCCATATAAATATCTCTCCGTCTTAAAAATCCTTAGGGAATACGTCTCATACCATGAATGTTACCTGTGTAGTGACTGAGAATATCGCTGTGTGGTGCCGAGCCTGCGAGGCCACGGCAGATGTTACATTGTTGTTGTGGACACCACAGATACGGGGTGTAGTACCAGCCCTAGTGGGGGCTTGGGCGAGCGCTGGTTAAGCATGGGGACACCACGCACGGCGTGCGGTGCGGGCTCCCGTTGAGGGAGCGAGAGTCAGCCAAGGTTACGATCGGTGGTGATACTCTGGCTGACTTGGGGACACGTGACCGGATGATACTGGAGGGGGGCCACCAGTGGAGGGGGCCAGTAGGTGGTCACATGGTCCGGGAAGAGCTTTCGAGAGCCTTCGGGTAAGGGCGAGAGAGAGGCGGAGGCAGCCCCAGCCCTGCCCAATATAAGGGGGTTCCCCTGAGAGGAGCTCGGGGTTCTTACTGTTGGAGAGGCAGGAGATCCACGTCAAGCTAAAGAAGCCTCCAGCCAAGTGGTACGGGACCCAGCTCGTGGTACGGAACGCGATCGCAAACCTATATGGGTGGTTCGCCGTAGCGTTGTTAGTCGGGTGGTCACCACCCTAGGGTATGTTGTGTTAATAGTTTAATGAAAGTGTTGCTCCTAAAGACAACATCTGCCACTCAGTTGGACTCACTATTCATGTTTTAATTGATGTTAAAATATTTACAAAAATTCAAGAGTTAACTACTGTTACAAGTTCACGAACATCAAATACATTTTATAAAACATAAACACATCAATGATTATTTTAATAACAAGGATGGCTAAAGATTATATTTTATAGCTAAAATTTTCAAGCAAACTCGCCTCGTCCAATGAAGGGCATGGCCTAAAGTACCGCCTATTTATCCTCAGCCGAGAGCCAACATTCACCGTGACGTCATCTTACTCAGGTTAATAAAGACGCCATCTTACTCAGGTTAACAAAAACGCCATCTTACTCAGGTTAACAAAAACGCCATCTTACTCAGGTTGACAAAAACGCCATCTTACTCTGGGGGTGCCCCCTTAGGCTAGACCAGCAGAATGATTATGATGTCGTGTTGATGATGTTGGTGAAGTTGATGATGTTGATGATGTTGATGACATTGATGACGTTGATGATGACGATGATGATGTTGATGACGATGATATTGATGTTCATGATGTTGATGACGATGATGATATTGATGATGTTGATGATATTCTTGGTTCTTTCGGTAAAGTCATGTAGAAGGGAAACAATAAAATAATAAAAATATAAAACAATAAAATTCTCACGACGTTTTGACTGCAACACAAGCAATCATCATCAGGTGTGAAAATGTCTCCGCTAGGGGCCAGCTCGTCGTACACGGGGCTCGTCTGCTCGTGAGGCCACCCGTGGCGCCGCTCCCCGGCAACTTGGCGCACTGTCTCTCCTCGGGGGACAGCATCCCCCGCCGCTCCTCTTCTCCCTCCTCCTTGTCGTCGACGTTGTCAACGTCGTGGTCGTTGTCGCAAACCTACGGAGCATCATCACAACACGCACGAGCAGCGAGTGCTCCAATCCCACTTTCTCCGATCCCGCGTACTCCGATCCCACGTGCTCCGATCCCGCGTGCTCCGATCCCGCTTGCTCCGATCCCGCGTGCTCCGATCCCGCGTGCTCCGATCCCGCTTGCTCCGATCTCGCGTGCTCCGATCCCGCGCGCCCCCCTCCCCCCACTCACGTGGCCACGGTCGTCCTCCTTGCCACTTGGTGGTGGCTTGCGGGAGGCACGGGCCTCTTCCCTACACACGCGCCGGGGGGGGGGGGGGTGGGCGGGATGCACAGCAGTGATTCGTCGCACGAGGAAGCCCGCGGGGGGCGCCGCTGACGTTCGAGCGACATTCCAGTGACATCGGGACGAGCGGGGAAGCGGGCAGCGGAAGGGGGTGGTGCACTTGCCGCGGTGGTTAAAGGTGAGAGGCTCAGCGAGGAGGTGAGGTGGCGGGGAAGGTGACGATGTGGGCGACTCACGCGGCCACTTGGAGCCGGCGGCGGTAGAGCAGCGCGGCCGCGAGGGCGAGGCCCACGGTGACGACTGGCCCAGCAGGACCTGCCGGCCTGACCGGGCCGGGGGGCCCGGCAGACCAGGCCGGCCGTAAACGCCGCTGACGCCGATGCCACCGTCGGCTTCTCTGTGTGGCACAACGACCACAACAACAACGACCGCAACAACAATTTTGCCACAACTTTATTCGTCCGACGAAAAAAGTTGTGGCAAAGTTGTGGCCACAGTGCCGGCGAAGAGAGACAATGGAGAGCGCCGATTCTCACCGACGACGGAGAGGTTGACGCTTCCCTCGAAGTTGCCGGCGGGGAAGGTGGCCACGTGGCAGAGGAAGAGGCCCCCGTCGCCGTGCCGCACGTCCAGCAGCTCCAGCGAGAAGTCGCCACGGCCCATGAGGGGAGAGTTTGGCTACGCCATGCTGTGTCGTGGATTGAGCACCGCCAAGCTGGCCCTCTTCCGTCGTCATCACCGCCGGCGACCTTCAGCCAATTCACCTGCGTCAACGTCACCGCGGCCGCACCCCGCAGGTGGCAGTGCAGCAGCGCCACGTTCTGGCCGATAGCCGCCGAGGCCTGACCCTCCGTCATGACACCCACGGGAGGGCCTGGGCGGGGAGACCACACAGAAACCCATACACCACTCATAGAGACCCATAGACTACTCATAGAGACCCACAGATTACTCACACAGAGAACCACACACGACTCACACAGAGACCCACACACTATTCACACAGAGACCCATAGACTACTCACACAGAGACCCATAGACTACTCACACAGAGACCCATAGACTACTTACAGAGAGACCCACAGACTACTCACACGGAGACCCATAGACTACTCACACAGAGACCCATAGACTACTGACATATACCCACAGACTACTCACACAGAGACCTACAGACTACCCACACAAAGACCCATAGACTACTCACACACAGACCCATAGACTACTCACAGAGAGACCCACAGAGTACTCACACGGAGACCCATAGACTACTCACACAGAGACCAATAGACCAATAGACTACTCACACAAAGCTACTCACACAAAGCTACCCATACGGATGCTTATCTGAAACCGGATTCCCACCACCATCCATCACAGAAGAATTCTCTCATCAAGACTCTGCACCATAGAGCCCAATGCATATCCGATCAGGAACACATAGGCAGTGAACTCAAGCACGTACACCAAGCTCTTAAGGCTAATGGTTACTCCGACTATGCGATCCGCAAAGCTATCACTCAAACCATGAAGAAGGACCCTCTTGAGAAGCCTTTCAAAACCATTACTTTACCCTACATTGCGAGGATCACAAAAAAGATCTCCAAAATCTTGAATAAACACAAGATCCAGGTCTGTTTCAACACATAACATAAAATCCATGATCTGGTTCTGTCTGTAAAAGATGTGATTCCGGACATACAGTACCCTGGTGTCTACAAACTAAGTTGCCTCTGTGGTAGTAGTTACATTGGAGAAACCAATCGACATGTCTCAGACCGCATTCGTGAACACAAAGCAGACCTTAAACACGGTAGAACCAACACCTCGGCCGTGGCAGATCACTGTTATAATTCAGTAGGCTCACATGACATTGACTTCTCCAAGACAGAGGTTCTTTGCAAGCCATCGGGCTACCACCCGAATCGGCGGGTTCGTAGTGCATCGTACTAACTGCGACACTACCGCTCCCTGCATGCATACATACACACTGACATACACTCCCACGCAAATGTGCTTCCACACATACACACACACATACACAAACATACACGTACACACATACACGTACACACATGAACCCATTTGGCTCAGCTGTGAGAGCTGCATTTAAAATATACATCCACCCTCTCTTTCGTATCTCTCACGTGTTCCCATGGTCCAAACAAAATAGAAATTATAACTTAGTTCGTTACAATTCCATAAACCTATTGGTTAATAAACCTATTGGTTTATAGAATCAGTCATTTTTTATTATTATTATGGCTCATTAGTGAATTATATTAGAGATATGCACAGTGCAATTTCAATTACCACGAACTAATTCCAGAGCAATTACTTGTACCACAGCTACAGTATCCCATCCTCTGTCATTACCCACAAACAACAAACATTCACAGTACAAGCCAATATGAAATGAATTTTTTTAAAACGCACATCTCGTGCAACGCCCTGATTCTAAACCACATTGAAAATTCAACTCGAGAAACTCACCGTAGTGAGACGTACAACCAAATTCACAGCTTGGCGGAAATGATAAAAAGAACATAACTAATATAACAAGGGCTTTTGATTTAAAGCTTTCGTGACTGCAGGGATTCATATTCTTGGTTCTTTCGGTAAAGTCACGTAGAAGGGAGAATTTTATTGTTTTATATTTGTATTATTTTATTGTTTCCCTTCTACGTGACTTTACCGAAAGAACCAAAAATATATAACCAGGGCTCTCGCTATTTTAAATGCTAGGGAAACGTTTCATAAAAAAATGAAAAACCCCGACATTTCATTTTAATTGGCAATTTCAAAAAATAATGTTGGCGTAGCCGGCAGTTTAACAAAAGAATAAAAAAAACAAGCGTAAAGGTTATGGGTGAGCACATGGGGAATTATGTTGTTCGGTTACAGCTCCTTTCGACTCCAGCAAAGGAACACGTTCTGTTTATCCACGTTAAATTAGCGAGCATAATGCAGATCCTTAACCGTGCTGTGGGGATAATAGCAAACGATCGCCTGCTACAGCCGCGAGAGGTCTTATGTGCTGGGTTTTTTTTTACTGGGTATCTCAAGGTGTCTCAGCTAATGGCCTTTGCATCGCTGTGCATCTCTGTGTGGGAGAACGTTTGTTGATTCTGCCATAACGCAAAAGCTCTCTTCATCCTTGAGGTGGTCAAGGTTCTCATAATAATAATGGCCTGAGCCGCCAGAGCACTGAGATTCGGAAATTACAATCCAGATTGAAGCCTTTTATGATTGAACCAAATTCTCAAGTAATCTGTGGCTCTTTTTAAACAACACTCGCAAGTGATTTCTTGGTTGTAGCATGCTCACTGATGACCAAAACTAGAGTACATAACTACATATATAAAATAGGCTTTAGCACTCATATTAAGCCCGTTAGATGTTTAAGGCAGCCATCAACACACTCCATAAATCCCCGCAAATAACACTTGATTACATTTCTGTGCTCTCCGAATGCTTCAATTCCCACTACATCTGGGACACGTGATCTCCATGACATTCCGGAATTCCTCAGTGGAATCTGTTTTCAAGACAACATTCATGAAAAGAAGCCATGTAACCCCCACAACACTTGTTTTAAAGTAAATAACTTATACATATCATGTATTTAGAACAGATCTTGACTTAAAGCTTTCGTGACTGCAGGAATTAATATTCTTTGGGTCTCTCGGTAAAGCCACGTAGATAGAAAAAATAATTTTAAAAAATCACAATATCACGACGTTTCGATCGCAACACAAGCAATCGTCATCAGCAGCTCTCACCTGCTAAGGCAGGGAGTTATGACGGTTTGAGATGGGTGTGGCCTAAGGGTCAGTGGGCGGGGCTAGAGATGAAATTTGCATGTAAATGTAAGCTCGGAGAAATCTTGATAGACGAAGCAGTGGGGGTGGCCATTGTATCGTGAGAGATTAGCATGTCGATGTAAGAAATTTGTTTATAAATGTGTAGTGGGTTCCAGGACACGGAGACGGCAGAATAGAAGCAGCACTATTTATTTAAACCTTAACAAGGGTTACACTAGAAGGGGTAGCGGCCCCTCCACCCGTATAACTCAGGAACACACCCCAGGCTCTCTAGCCTAAGCTCTAGGCTCCCAGTTCCTCCTGGTAGGGCTCTAAGGGAGGCTATCAGATCCGGCCCTGGTTAGGCACAGATCTCGGCACCCCGCCGACCAGACCGGCCCTTAGAAGGACTCTGACTCTGGGGCTCTGGGGCCGCACCACTGGCTTGCTGTGCCGGCCCTGAAAAGGGCAGCGGTCACAGGAGTTCCAGGGTCTCACCTAGCTGGCCTTCTTTCTTCACTGGTTGCTTCAGCCTCGGGCCCCACACTCTGCCCCGAGCTCCCTGGCTCCCCGCACTTTATACCCACTGGAGCCTTAGCGGACGTTGTTGTAGCCACCAAGGTGTGGGTGAACCACACCTTCCCGTGCCATGTGTTTATTCCCCATAGCACCCCTACATCACCCCCTCCCGTGTAACCCGCAGCCGTCCCGGCTGCAACAATACTCGAACAATAAACACAACAAACCCCCACCCGTGCGTGCCTCATAAGAACGAACACCCCAATAAATAACCCAACCCACCTATACAAAATTACACTATATACACATATACATTGTACCCCCCCCCCCCCCCCCCCCCCCATCAACGCAGCAAGAAAACTTAACAGTGAACAACAAGAGTAACAAGAACCATTTTTACAACAAGCGGCGCATTTTGGCGCGAGTCCGATTTGCGGGTCCATCGTAGGGGGAGGGTCCGGTCGGCCCGGCAGTGGGCACTGGCTGTGCAGGTGCACCGTCTTCCGTCACCCCGGAAGGGCAAACTCCGTCCCCACCGGGTAGCGCAGGCGCGCTGGAAGCTGCCATTCTTGAGGCGCCTGAAGGTGGAACAGTTAGCGAAGCATCAAGGGCAGGTGACGAAGACGCCGTCCGGGAGTCAGCGGAGACATCACATGCTCGGCCTGTGTAATGTGGTGGAGGGACGCGCGGCGCCACAAACGGCTTCAGACGCGAGGGGTGTACGTACCAGCGGCGTTTCCCCCACTGGATACGAACGCACTGCGGCCGCATAACCTTCACAATAACCACAGGGCCCCTCCAAGGCCGCAACAATTTCGCCGAGGTCGCCAACGGCACCTGAGGGCAGTGCAGCCAGGCTTGATCGCCTGGCTTCCACGCATGTGTGCGTGATTGGCGCGATCGCAACCTCTCGTTGGCCTTCTGCCGAGAGGAAGAGTTTTGGGCCGCTGCCTCCCGCGCCTCGGTCAACCTCAGGATATTAAATTTAACGTGGTCGGCCAATTTCGATTTTCTGCTGGTTTCCGAGACGCGGAGCTGATTCGCAATTGGTGGGTCAACGTCGCGACCGTACATCAAAAAGAACGGCGAGAAGCCGGTTGCCGCGTGAGGAGCCATTCTATAGGCGGCCAAAACCCCCGGAATGTGAAGGTCCCAATCGGTCTGGGAGTCACACACCTGGTGACACAACATAGATGTGAGCATCCTATGCAGCCGCTCCACCATGCCATCGGTTTGTGGGTGATAGGGGGAAGTGCGAATCTTTTTCGTACCAAGAAGCGCACACACCTCGTGCAGAAGGACGCCAGAGAAGTTCTTCCCTTGGTCAGTCAGCAGCCGTTCGGGAGCACCCTTGTCGAGGACATAGCCCTGGACAAAGGCCTCGGCAACGGCTGCTGCTGACTGGTTAGCAAGAGGCCATGCCATAGGCCATCGGGTGAAATATTCCACGCCAACCAGCAGGTACTTGTTACCCCTAGGGGTCGCAGGGAAGGGCCCCAATATATCGAGTGCGACGAGTTCGTTAACCCGAGAGACCGTGATAGATTGTAGCGGTGGGCAGGCGCCTTTCGCTGGTGGTTTTCGTTGGGCGCACTGAGTGCATGCACCCAGGAGGTCATCCACATCCCTTGCCATACCCGGCCAGAAGAAATCCAGCTGGAGCACGGCAAGGGTCTTGTGGGTCCCCAGGTGCAAAAGTCGCTCGTGTGCGGCCCAAACGGCCTTACCCCGCAAAGCGGATGGCACCACAAGCCTGTGACGGCAGGCCCTCCCATCCCAATGCATTAGGAGCCCCTGGAGCAGCCCGTACGAATCAATCCCCGCGACCCCCCGCACGGAACCCCCTGCGCGACGACGCAACGCGAGGAGGGATGCGTCCTCCATCTGGAGGCGCCCCCATTCCGCAACGGACAACCCCAGCAAGGAGTCCGCACCTCCCTCCCCGACAGGACCCTCAGGCAAGGGGTCCTCAGTGGCAGCAGCGAGAACCGGGATATCTAAGGGGGGGCTATCCTCTGGCGGCTTACAACGCCCCGATCCCCTGAGACAAGCGCAATCTGAGGCGGGCGGCAGGCGAGACAGCGCATCCGCATTAGTGTGCCGAGCACCCTTCTGATATGTGGTCGTGAAATCATAATCCTGAAGGATTTCGAGCCATCGGGACAATTGCCCCGAAGGCTGTGTCACCCGCAAGGCATATTGTAATGCCGCATGGTCCGTACGGACAGTGAAATGCCGACCGTACAGGTATGGGCGATACTGTTGCATAAAAAAAACAATAGCCAAGAGTTCCCGACGCGTGACGCAGTATCTCTGTTCCGCCGGAGACAAAACCCTACTGCCATAAGCCACGACGCGTTCCACACCACAGATCACCTGTGAGAGCACACCCCCAATGCCCGTATTGCTGGCGTCTGTATCGAGCAGGAAGGGTTCCGAAAAATCCGGGTAGCTCAATGGAGGGGCCCGCACGAGAGCGTCGCGAAGGGAACAAAAAGCGACCTCCTCCTCCTGGCCCCAGTGAAATTTCACTCCCTTCGCCGTCAGAGCGTGTAAGGGCTTAGCAATGGTCGCGAAATCCGCGACGAACCGCCGGTAATAAGACGCAAATCCAATGAAACTCCTGACCTCAGCCACCGAGGTGGGGGTTGGCCAGGAGTTGACACACTGCGTCTTTGCGGGATCGGTGGATATGCCCGAGCGGCTGACGATGTGCCCCAAATAGCGTACGGATTCCCGTAACAGCTGGCACTTTTGCGGCTTAAATTTCAAATTCGCAGCACGCATTTTGAGGAACACGGCGCGCAAGCGCAAAAGGTGTTCGTCAAATGTCTTGCTGAACACGATGACGTCATCCAGATAGATCAAACAGACGTTCCACTGTAAGCCAGCCAAAACCAGTTCCATAAGGCGCTGAAATGTCGCCGGAGCGGAGTGTAATCCCATAGGTAAGTCACTGTGTGTGTATATACACTGTGTGTATACACTGTATGTGTGTGTACACTGTGTATGTGTGTACACTGTCTGTGTGTACACTGTGTGTACATTGTGTGTGTGTACACTGTGTGTGTGTACACTGTGTATACACTATGTGTATACACAGTGTGTACACTGTGTGTGTGTACACTGTGTGTATACAATATGTGTATACACACTGTGTGTACACTGTGTGTGTGTACACTGTGTGGGTACACTGTGTGTATGTGTACACTGTGTGTGTGTACACTGTGCGTGTAGACTGTGTGTGTGTGTTCACTGTGTGTGTATGTACACTGTGTGTATACACTGTGTGTGTGTACACTGTGTGTGTGTACACCGTGTGTGTACACAATGTGTGTACACTGTGTGTAACAGTGATCATAGGGACTGTGACCGAATTTTTAACAATAAACTACATAAATAAATTATAACACCAAAATCTAGAGCCATATTTTAGGCCACTGTCCATAGACAGTGTTGAGTCTATGGACAGTGTTGAGTCCATGGGCAGTGTTGAGTCTATGGTGCAGTTCTGAGTCTATGGTGCAGTCTTGAGTCTATGGGCAGTGTTGAGTCTATGGTGCAGTGTTGAGTCTATGGGCAGTGGTGAGTCTATGGGCAGTGTTGAGTCTATGGGCAGTGCTGAGTCTATGGGCAGTGTTGAGTCTATGGGCAGTGCTGAGTCTATGGGCAGTGTTTATCAGTTCTACAGAATCTGAGCCTCGCTCGCACTGCGTGTTCGCCTATCCGCACTACGATTTATAAAAGCGCCCTGCTAAGGCCTCACGTGATAACAGCCCCACCGAGTCGCCTGCCTGTGATTCGAGGCACGGAACGTCGAATCTCCTCCTCCACCACGACCACACGAGGACATTGTTTTGTTTATAACCTCACCACGAAGGAGGATATAGCTCAAGACCCCCTCCCCAGACACCTACGCAGCGTTGCGCTGGTGAGTGCCGCGTTGAGGCCTATTCCGGGAGTGTCACCGGTCTCGGCTAGATTGCCCAGCCGGCCGAGGCGGCACTTTGGCCGGCTACAGATGCCGCTGTCATGCGATGGTCTCCATAGAGACCTGGAAGATGGTCTCTAGGTTATGTTGTGGGTTAGCAAGCTTCCAAAGGATGCGTGAAGGCTGCCGCTAGGCTTTTGTAACGAATCTTTGCTGCGTGTTTTAAACTTGAATTATTTGCAATGCACGCGTGTCAATGTGCTCTAGAGGAGTTGTAGAACCCTAGCTGCCACTGCTATTCAGTGGCCTAAATTATGGCTCTAGATTTTGGTGTTATAATTTATTTATGTAGTTTATTGTTAAAAATTCGGTCACACTCCCTATGATCACTGTTACATTGCATTTATGGCTTTTATTTTGGTGATTTCGAAAAAAATTGTTTTGGCCATGTTTTTGTTTATTGTAGTACGGAGTTAGACTGATGGCTTTAATCTTACTTGTCTTGTGGTTGTTGTTGTTATTTGACTTGCATCCCACTGGGATTTTTGCACACAGCGTTGGTGTACGGTGCTATTTCAGGAATATTTTGATATTTTTTTCCTGTATTTTCTGTTTGCACAGTCACGTAATCACTTTAAGATGTTTTCTTGTTCATGTTTTTTGTTTGTTGCGGTTGCACCCGATTCAAGAGCCGAATGGCTCACAGGGCTATACCAAATAAATGAACTATGAACTATGCGTCGCTCAAAGACTTCACTCGAGCGCGTCGTGTTCAAGCTCGCTTTGTCTACCTTAGGAGCTTACAAAGTGCCGCCCAATAATTTACTGTGCGTCTGCCTCTTAGACCGAGTGAATCGCTTGAACAAGTGCACATTCAGAAGCGTAAACTCTGCGAGTATCTCGTTTTAAATTTAGATTTAAAGCTTTCGTGACTGCAGTAATTCATATTCTTAGCTCTTTCGGTAAAGTCACGTTGAAGGGAAACAATAAAATATATAAAACAATAAAAATTCTCACGACGTTTCGACCTGATGACGACCGTTTGTGTTATGGTCGAAACGTCGTGAGAATTTTTATTGTTTTATATATATTATTATTTTATTGTTTCCCTTCAACGTGACTTTACCGAAAGAGCTAAGAATATCTCGTTTTATTCATAGTCCGTGTTTCCAAGGATGAAACAAATTGCACATTCTCATTACCAATACATCGACCTGGCTGGCGGTCAAAGTTGCCAGGAGCCCCTTTCCCTGTCGGCTTAACATTTTTTTCAACTCAATTGTTTTTTACACAGCTCTTGGACAGACGTGCGGCAGTGTTGGTTTCTATCCTGGAAGGTGCTCTCACTTCAGGGGCTGTTTCATTGATGGGAAAAAAAAAAACCTGAGCTGGGGGTGTAATCAATGTTGTTTTATTGATCTAGTTTAAAACAATCAGCACGAACATCGGTGCCAAACTAACACGATGTGAGGCGCTAGATTTGAAGCTTTCGTGATGTGCAAGGATTCATACTCTGGCTTATTTTCGGTGAAGTCGCGGAGGTAAAAAAAATAAAGTTAAACCCAAGTTAAACTTTAGCAGCCTTATAGTTTACAGCAGTATGCTCTGCAAGGCAACCAGTTTGTCAGCTTAACTACTGCCTCCTGCCTCTGGTTCACGTGTGTAATGCTCTTCAACCTGCACACGGCCATCTCTCCGTCCCCAACCCCCTGCAGCATAACAGAAGGCGGCTTAACTTAGCCCCCCCCCACGGCCCTTCTTGTCTCTCCCCCCCCTTAACCTGTATACAATCTCGGGTGTCTTAGAGTTCCTCTTTGGTTCTATTCGGTAAAGTCACGTAGGTAAAAAATAAAACAAAAATCACGACGTTTCGGCCACAACACAAGCGACCTTCATCAGGTGAAAGGATCAGGCTGTCTCGAGGACAGCGCTGGAGTGAAACACAGCCACGCTCAGACCGCGACCTTTAAGCTGTCCACGGTCTGAGCGTGGCTGTGTTTCACTCCAGTGCTGCCCTCGAGACAGCCTGATCCCTTCACCTGATGAAGGCCGCTTGTGTTGTGGCCGAAACGTCGTGATTTTTGTTGTTTTATTTTTTACCTACGTGACTTTACCGAATAGAACCAAAGAGTATGGATCCTTGCAGTCACGAAAGCTTTAAATCTAGAATTGGCTTAGAGTTCTCTTCACTTGATGTAGCAATTTTTACCGTGATGGTTTCCACCTCAAGACGGAAGCTTGTGCTACTGCCTCCGAAATGTCGTGATTTTAATTGAGTTGTTTTTTATTTATTTATTTATTTTATTGATTTTTTTTTACCTACGTGACTTTAGCGAACAAAAAACAAAGAGTCCGATGTGAGGAGGCGTTTTCCCCAACGTTCGTTTTCTGCGGTGGCAAAAAATGCAGCCTCTGCGAAACGATGAGAACCTAAACATTTTGCTCAACGCAGGAGGAACGTGTCCATCAACGAGGGAGCTTTAGGCATGCATCCAATTGTCCCTTGTGAAGGAGGAGGTCTTTAACCCGGCATGGTTGTCACCTGGTGCACAGGAGGTCGTGGGGTTTGATACCGACCCTGACACTCCCTGCTGTATCTTTGGAGTTGACGTTTCTCGCGCCCCGCGGCCGCGTGGATTTCTCTCCCCGAGTCCTCCGGTTTTTTCCCCTCCACATTCCGAAACGCCACGCGTTTAGAGTATTTTGCCCTGAATGTCCACTTGATATCAGCCCACTATTTGTGGGCCAGGTCTCTTCTTAAAAAGAGCTATGTAGCACGGTGGTGTGCTTCACGTGGCAACATTAAACATTGGTTACTTTTATTAGTATAGATTTTTTTAAAGTGATTTGTTTACTCTTCCTGTAACTCTGCACTCACGCCGTGTTTTTGTTTAGTGTTTGTTGTCATGTTTTGACCCAGTGCCACAGCTGGACATCTGTGACAAAAAGAGCTTCGTAGCGCTTTGGATTCCTCCTCTTGCAGTCTAAATAAATATCATTTCCACTGCTCCTCCTACTCCCTCCCCTTCACCCCTCCTAGCCAAGTGAAGGAAGCCTCCAGGCCGACCATCTGCCACCCCCCCCCCCCAATGGAGGCTTTCCACACCACCACCCGTTTAGTGGCCTTGCTGGTCGTTGTGCTGGGCGACCGTCACAACCCCTTCGCCCTGCCGCTTGACCGTGAGTAGCAAACAGCGCCGCTACCCCACTTGAGACGATGCCCCCTCTCAACGCTACTCCCACTAAAGGCCATCGACTAAACTCGACACTTTTGACTTCACCAGGCAATGCCCACTGAGCTTCGTGGCTTTTATTTTTTTCAGAAGCGCCCCGGCTCTTGCAAATGATGGCTTCAACGAAGCACTTCGACGTTCAAGCGGGGCCGAGTACTCGAAACACTTGTGGGTATCTGTGTGAGTAGTGTGTGGGTCTCTGTGTGAGTAGTGTGTGGGTTTCTGTGGGTCTCACACAGAGACACAAATACTACTCACACAGAGACCCACACACTACTCACACAGAGAGACCCACACACTACTCACACAGAGAGAACCACACACTACTCACACACAGAGACCCACACACTACTCACACAGAGACCCACACACTACTCACACAGAGACCCACACACTACTCACACAGAAACCCACAGTCTACTCACACAGAGACCCACAGACTACTCACACAGAGACCCACGCACTACTAACAGAGAGACCCACAGACTACTCACACAGAGACCCACACACTACTCACACAGAGACCCACAGACTACTCACACAGAGACCCACACACTACTCACAGAGATACCCATAGACTACTCACACAGAGACCCACAGACTACTCACACAGAGACCCACACACTACTCACACAGAGACCCACACACTACTCACACAGAGACCCACAGACTACTCACACAGAGACCCACACACTACTCACACAGAGACCCACACACTACTCACACAGAGACCCACACACTACTCACACAGAGACCCACATACTACTCACACAGAGACCCACACACTACTCACACAGAGACCCACACACTACTCACACAGAGACCCTACTAACACTCTGCTGTATTTTCGCCCGCAGCTGCGGTTATCATCTCTGGCCACGTACGGTACCAAAGAAGCTCACATGAGGTGTATGCAGCAAAGCAGCAACCTCCGGAAACACGACGGAAAGGTGCACGGTTGCGACATCACACACACACACACGTACAGGGCCCAGTTGAGTACGCAGTTTGTTAAGGTGCAACACTGCAAGTACTTGCTCGGCCCGGAGCGACCCCCCCCCCCCCACCCTCGGGAGCGACCTCTGCCCGCTCGCTGTCTCTGCCCCCCCCCCCACCACCGCCTCACACAGCCAACCCCCCGTCGATGTTGTCGGAGCAAGACAGGATGTACAGGGCGAGAGAGGGAGAGGCGGTGTACATGGAGTGCTCGGTGTGGCCGCCCGCCACCATCCTGTGGTGAGACCGAACGCCGCGCCTGAGCGTCCGTCCCTCTCCGCCTCTCCTCTCGCTCTCCGCTCGCTGGAGACTCTTTTTGTTTATTTCACCGCCTGATGCCCACCGAGCCGTGCAGCTGTTTTTCAGAAGCTACCCGGCCATGTTGCAAACGACGGCCCTGACGACGCGCCTCGAAGCTCCCTGTCGCGAGGGCTGTACGTGCCCTGAACTTCTTTCGCACCCTACGTGGCCAACCGTGCTAATCTGTGCCTCCGTGGATCTGGGTGTCTGTGGGTCTCTCTGTATGTGTACGTGCCCTGAACTTCTTTCGCACCCTATGTGGCCAACCGTGCTAATCAGAGGCACGAGAGCCGAGTCTGTTTTGGAATGCCGCCAGCGGGTTTGCATGGCTGGCCACGTACGGAGCGAAAGAAGTTCAACATAGAACACTTCCATAGACTTCAATGCTAAAGGCTCCCATAGACTTCAATGTTAAAGGCTCCCATAGACTTCAATGTTAAAGGCTCCCATAGACTTCAATGTTAAAGGCTCCCACAGACTTCAATGTTAAAGGCTCCCATAGACTTCAATGTTAAAGGCTCCCATAGACGTCAATGTTAAAGGCTTCCATAGACTTCAATGTTAAAGGCTCCCATAGACTTCACTGTTAAAGGCTCCCATAGACTTCAATGTCAAAGGCTCCCATAGACTTCAATGTCAAAGGCTCCCATAGACTTCAATGTTAAAGGCTCCCATAGGCTTCAATGTTAAAGGCTCCCATAGACTTCAATGTTAAAGGCTCCCATAGACTTCACTGTTAAAGGCTCCCATAGACTTCAATGTCAAAGGCTCCCATAGACTTCAATGTCAAAGGCTCGCATAGGCTTCAATGTTAAAGGCTCCCATAGGTTAACATTTATAATTTCACGCGCGCTGGGGCGGGGTAGGGCGACTGTCGATGGCCGCCACGCAGACGTGGCTCAGAGCGAGAGAGCGAGAGAGGGGCACTCAACGCGGCGGAGGGCCGCGTGAACCTCGCCGCCCCAACGTCCCCCGGGACGTTCGCCTCCGCGTCTCGCGAAGCAGCCGACCCCGGATCTCAAATCCCCCGACGGCATCGCCGTCAAACCTCAACGGTTCACGCCCCCCACGCCCCCCACGCCCCCCACGCCTTCCCGCGCACCGCCAGGTTCAGGAACTACCAGAGCTTGAATGTTGAGGGCGAGCGCTTCCAGATCTTCGAGAATGGCACCCTTCACATCGTGGACTTGCGGCGCGAGGACTCGAACACTTACACCTGCTTCGCCATCAACAACCTGAACACCGGCCAGCTGCGGGCGCATCTCTCCGTGGAAGGTGAGCAAAGTCGCCGCCGGCAACAAACCCGCCTGCCGGAATCCCTCTCCGATCCGGCGCCGAGCCGTTAGCCGCCGCCGCACCGCAACCGCCGCCATCGAAGACGAAGATCCCCCACCGTGTAGCCCAGGGGTAGGCAAATGTTTTGACTCGCGAGCCACAGTGCGTTCTAAAATTTGACAGAGGGGCCGGGCCAGGAACAGATGGATGGAGTGTTTGTGTGAACTAAATATAAATGACGTGTTAAAAATCATTACGTGAAAGGATTTGGCCTTTAACAGGTAGCAAAGCATTTATTTGCAAGGCAATTTAACAAATTGCACGAATCTGAACAATACAAAAACATGTCGTAACGTGACTGATCAAACATCGTGAAAACAGCGCCGTCTAATGGGGAAATGGGGGCATTACAGGAGAAAGGTAACATTTAATTTAATAATAATATTTGGACAAGTTCGGCGGGCCAGATTAAAAAGCCCAACGGGCCCTAGAAGGCCCGGGGGCCGTACATTGCCCACGTCTGGTGTAGCCTCAACAGGCCGCAGGGGCAAGCGCTGTTAGCAAGTAGCACCTGTGAAGGCCGGCACGGCGCACGAGGGGGTGGGTGGCCAGCGCCACGCCCGACCGCCTTTGTCTCCCCGGTGCTGGCGATGTTCGCCACACACCGCGCCGGGTGCTCGTTTGAGGCCGAGTCGACCTAGGGGAGGCCCAAGACGGGTTCAGATAATCATCACCGCGTGTTGGTGGCCGTGAGCGGGAATCGAACTTGGGTTCGGCCGGGTTCGTAGTGCGGCGTAGCGCGGCGTAGACCGCTACACCCGCCGCCGCCACCACCACCACCATTAACTACCACCACCATCACCCCCACAACCACCCCCACAGTGGCGTCGGACGGTGAGGAGGAGGACGAGGAGGAGGAGGAGGGGGACGAGGAGGAGGACGAGGAGGAGGACGAGGAGGAGGACGAGGACAAGGAGGACGAGGAGGAGGACGAGGAGGACGAGGAGGAGGGCCAGGACGATGGCAAGGAGGCCTCTACGTCCTCGCCATCGGCCCCCAACGCCGGTAGCGGCCGTGACGGCGGTGCTGACGATGGCGAGGATGACGACGACGAGCTGTTAGCTACCTCGCCAGGTACGCGGGAGGGCGGCGGCTTGGATCGTCTGTCCACCCTGACGATGCAAATGGCCGTGGTCAGCCCAATGAGGTCGGCGGCGCGGAAAGTCCTGGGTTTTAAAAAAACTGGGTTTCTGGCCACCCCGTGAATCTCCATTGGCTGCTCGGGTTCCCAAGTGCTTGCTCCATTCATGCTTGGATTCAATGTTAAAGGCTCCCATAGACTTCAATGTTAAAGGCTCCCATAGACTTCAATGTTAAAGACTCCCATAGACTTCAATGTTAAAGGCTCCCATAGACTTCAATGTTAAAGGCTCCCATAGACTTCAATGTTAAAGGCTCCCATAGTCTTCAATGTTAAAGGCTCCCATAGACTTCAATGTTAAAGGCTCCCATAGACTTCAATGTTAAAGGCTCCCATAGTCTTCAATGTTAAAGGCTCCCATAGACTTCAATGTTAAAGGCTCCCATAGTCTTCAATGTTAAAGGCTCCCATAGACTTCACTGTTAAAGGCTCCCATAGACTTCACTGTTAAAGGCTCCCACAGACTTCAATATTAAAGGCTCCGACAGACTTCAATGTTAAAGGCTCCCATAGACTTCAATGTTAAAGGCTCCCATAGACTTCCATGTTAAAGGCTCCCATAGTTTTCAATGTTAAAGGCTCCCATATACTTCAATGTTAAAGGCTCCCATATACTTCAATATTAAAGGCTCCCATAGGCTTCAATGTTAAAGGCTCCCATAGACTTCAATGTTAAAGGCTCCCATAGACTTCAATGTTAAAGGCTCCCATAGACTTCAATGTTAAAGGCTCCCATAGACTTCAATGTTAAAGGCTCCCATAGACTTCAATGTTAAAGGCTCCCATAGACTTCAATGTCAAAGGCTCCCATAGACTTCAATGTCAAAGGCTTGCATAGGCTTCAATGTTAAAGGCTCCCATAGGTTAACATTTATAATTTCGCGCGCGCTGGGGCGGGGTAGGGCGACTGTCGATGGCCGCCACGCAGACGTGGCTCAGAGTGAGAGAGCGAGAGAGGGGCACTCAACGCGGCGGAGGGCCGCGTGAACCTCGCCGCTCCAACGTCCCCCGGGACGTTCGCCTCCGCGTCTCGCGAAGCAGCCGACCCCGGATCTCAAATCCCCCGACGGCATCGCCGTCAAACCTCAACGGTTCACGCCCCCCACGCCCCCCACGCCCCCCACGCCTTCCCGCGCACCGCCAGGTTCAGGAACTACCAGAGCTTGAATGTTGAGGGCGAGCGCTTCCAGATCTTCGAGAATGGCACCCTTCACATCGTGGACTTGCGGCGCGAGGACTCGAACACTTACACCTGCTTCGCCATCAACAACCTGAACACCGGCCAGCTGCGGGCGCACCTCTCCGTGGAAGGTGAGCAAAGTCGCCGCCGGCAACAAACCCGCCGGCCGGAATCCCTCTCCGATCCGGCGCCGAGCCGTTAACCGCCGCCGCACCGCAACCGCCGCCATCGAAGACGAAGATCCCCCACCGTGTAGCCCAGGGGTAGGCAAATGTTTTGACTCGCGAGCCACAGTGCGTTCTAAAATTTGACAGAGGGGCCGGGCCAGGAACAGATGGATGGAGTGTTTGTGTGAACTAAATATAAATGACGTGTTAAAAATCATTACGTGAAAGGATTTGGCCTTTAACAGGTAGCAAAGCATTTATTTGCAAGGCAATTTAACAAATTGCACGAATCTGAACAATACAAAAACATGTCGTAACGTGACTGATCAAACATCGTGAAAACAGCGCCGTCTAATGGGGAAATGGGGGCATTACAGGAGAAAGGTAACATTTAATTTAATAATAATATTTGGACAAGTTCGGCGGGCCAGATTAAAAAGCCCAACGGGCCCTAGAAGGCCCGGGGGCCGTACATTGCCCACGTCTGGTGTAGCCTCAACAGGCCGCAGGGGCAAGCGCTGTTAGCAAGTAGCACCTGTGAAGGCCGGCACGGCGCACGAGGGGGTGGGTGGCCAGCGCCACGCCCGACCGCCTTTGTCTCCCCGGTGCTGGCGATGTTCGCCACACACCGCGCCGGGTGCTCGTTTGAGGCCGAGTCGACCTAGGGGAGGCCCAAGACGGGTTCAGATAATCATCACCGCGTGTTGGTGGCCGTGAGCGGGAATCGAACTTGGGTTCGGCCGGGTTCGTAGTGCGGCGTAGCGCGGCGTAGACCGCTACACCCGCCGCCGCCACCACCACCACCATTAACTACCACCACCATCACCCCCACAACCACCCCCACAGTGGCGTCGGACGGTGAGGAGGAGGACAAGGAGGAGGAGGAGGGGGACGAGGAGGAGGACGAGGAGGAGGACGAGGAGGAGGACGAGGACAAGGAGGACGAGGAGGAGGACGAGGAGGACGAGGAGGAGGGCCAGGACGATGGCAAGGAGGCCTCTACGTCCTCGCCATCGGCCCCCAACGCCGGTAGCGGCCGTGACGGCGGTGCTGACGATGGCGAGGATGACGACGACGAGCTGTTAGCTACCTCGCCAGGTACGCGGGAGGGCGGCGGCTTGGATCGTCTGTCCACACTGACGATGCAAATGGCCGTAGTCAGCCCAATGAGGTCGGCGGCGCGGAAAGTCCTGGGTTTAAAAAAAACTGGGTTTCTGGCCACCCCGTGAATCTCCATTGGCTGCTCGGGTTCCCAAGTGCTTGCTCCATTCATGCTTGGATTCAATGTTAAAGGCTCCCATAGAATTCAATGTTAAAGGCTCCCATAGACTTCAATGTTAAAGACTCCCATAGACTTCAATGTTAAAGGCTCCCATAGACTTCAATGTTAAAGGCTCCCATAGACTTCAATGTTAAAGGCTCCCATAGTCTTCAATGTTAAAGGCTCCCATAGACTTCAATGTTAAAGGCTCCCATAGACTTCAATGTTAAAGGCTCCCATAGTCTTCAATGTTAAAGGCTCCCATAGACTTCAATGTTAAAGGCTCCCATAGTCTTCAATGTTAAAGGCTCCCATAGACTTCACTGTTAAAGGCTCCCATAGACTTCACTGTTAAAGGCTCCCACAGACTTCAATATTAAAGGCTCCGACAGACTTCAATGTTAAAGGCTCCCATAGACTTCAATGTTAAAGGCTCCCATAGACTTCCATGTTAAAGGCTCCCATAGTCTTCAATGTTAAAGGCTCCCATATACTTCAATGTTAAAGGCTCCCATATACTTCAATATTAAAGGCTCCCATAGGCTTCAATGTTAAAGGCTCCCATAGACTTCAATGTTAAAGGCTCCCATAGACTTCAATGTTAAAGGCTCCCATAGACTTCAATGTTAAAGGCTCCCATAGACTTCAATGTTAAAGGCTCCCATAGACTTCAATGTTAAAGGCTCCCATAGACTTCAATGTCAAAGGCTCCCATAGACTTCAATGTCAAAGGCTCGCATAGGCTTCAATGTTAAAGGCTCCCATAGGTTAACATTTATAATTTCGCGCGCGCTGGGGCGGGGTAGGGCGACTGTCGATGGCCGCCACGCAGACGTGGCTCAGAGCGAGAGAGCGAGAGAGGGGCACTCAACGCGGCGGAGGGCCGCGTGAACCTCGCCGCCCCAACGTCCCCCGGGACGTTCGCCTCCGCGTCTCGCGAAGCAGCCGACCCCGGATCTCAAATCCCCCGACGGCATCGCCGTCAAACCTCAACGGTTCACGCCCCCCACGCCCCCCACGCCCCCCACGCCTTCCCGCGCACCGCCAGGTTCAGGAACTACCAGAGCTTGAATGTTGAGGGCGAGCGCTTCCAGATCTTCGAGAATGGCACCCTTCACATCGTGGACTTGCGGCGCGAGGACTCGAACACTTACACCTGCTTCGCCATCAACAACCTGAACACCGGCCAGCTGCGGGCGCACCTCTCCGTGGAAGGTGAGCAAAGTCGCCGCCGGCAACAAACCCGCCGGCCGGAATCCCTCTCCGATCCGGCGCCGAGCCGTTAACCGCCGCCGCACCGCAACCGCCGCCATCGAAGACGAAGATCCCCCACCGTGTAGCCCAGGGGTAGGCAAATGTTTTGACTCGCGAGCCACAGTGCGTTCTAAAATTTGACAGAGGGGCCGGGCCAGGAACAGATGGATGGAGTGTTTGTGTGAACTAAATATAAATGACGTGTTAAAAATCATTACGTGAAAGGATTTGGCCTTTAACAGGTAGCAAAGCATTTATTTGCAAGGCAATTTAACAAATTGCACGAATCTGAACAATACAAAAACATGTCGTAACGTGACTGATCAAACATCGTGAAAACAGCGCCGTCTAATGGGGAAATGGGGGCATTACAGGAGAAAGGTAACATTTAATTTAATAATAATATTTGGACAAGTTCGGCGGGCCAGATTAAAAAGCCCAACGGGCCCTAGAAGGCCCGGGGGCCGTACATTGCCCACGTCTGGTGTAGCCTCAACAGGCCGCAGGGGCAAGCGCTGTTAGCAAGTAGCACCTGTGAAGGCCGGCACGGCGCACGAGGGGGTGGGTGGCCAGCGCCACGCCCGACCGCCTTTGTCTCCCCGGTGCTGGCGATGTTCGCCACACACCGCGCCGGGTGCTCGTTTGAGGCCGAGTCGACCTAGGGGAGGCCCAAGACGGGTTCAGATAATCATCACCGCGTGTTGGTGGCCGTGAGCGGGAATCGAACTTGGGTTCGGCCGGGTTCGTAGTGCGGCGTAGCGCGGCGTAGACCGCTACACCCGCCGCCGCCACCACCACCACCATTAACTACCACCACCATCACCCCCACAACCACCCCCACAGTGGCGTCGGACGGTGAGGAGGAGGACAAGGAGGAGGAGGAGGGGGACGAGGAGGAGGACGAGGAGGAGGACGAGGACAAGGAGGACGAGGAGGAGGACGAGGAGGACGAGGAGGAGGGCCAGGACGATGGCAAGGAGGCCTCTACGTCCTCGCCATCGGCCCCCAACGCCGGTAGCGGCCGTGACGGCGGTGCTGACGATGGCGAGGATGACGACGACGAGCTGTTAGCTACCTCGCCAGGTACGCGGGAGGGCGGCGGCTTGGATCGTCTGTCCACCCTGACGATGCAAATGGCCGTAGTCAGCCCAATGAGGTCGGCGGCGCGGAAAGTCCTGGGTTTTAAAAAAACTGGGTTTCTGGCCACCCCGTGAATCTCCATTGGCTGCTCGGGTTCCCAAGTGCTTGCTCCATTCATGCTTGGATTCAATGTTAAAGGCTCCCATAGAATTCAATGTTAAAGGCTCCCATAGACTTCAATGTTAAAGACTCCCATAGACTTCAATGTTAAAGGCTCCCATAGACTTCAATGTTAAAGGCTCCCATAGACTTCAATGTTAAAGGCTCCCATAGTCTTCAATGTTAAAGGCTCCCATAGACTTCAATGTTAAAGGCTCCCATAGACTTCAATGTTAAAGGCTCCCATAGTCTTCAATGTTAAAGGCTCCCATAGACTTCAATGTTAAAGGCTCCCATAGTCTTCAATGTTAAAGGCTCCCATAGACTTCACTGTTAAAGGCTCCCATAGACTTCACTGTTAAAGGCTCCCACAGACTTCAATATTAAAGGCTCCGACAGACTTCAATGTTAAAGGCTCCCATAGACTTCAATGTTAAAGGCTCCCATAGACTTCCATGTTAAAGGCTCCCATAGTCTTCAATGTTAAAGGCTCCCATATACTTCAATGTTAAAGGCTCCCATATACTTCAATATTAAAGGCTCCCATAGGCTTCAATGTTAAAGGCTCCCATAGACTTCAATGTTAAAGGCTCCCATAGACTTCAATGTTAAAGGCTCCCATAGACTTCAATGTTAAAGGCTCCCATAGACTTCAATGTTAAAGGCTCCCATAGACTTCAATGTTAAAGGCTCCCATAGACTTCAATGTCAAAGGCTCCCATAGACTTCAATGTCAAAGGCTCGCATAGGCTTCAATGTTAAAGGCTCCCATAGGTTAACATTTATAATTTCGCGCGCGCTGGGGCGGGGTAGGGCGACTGTCGATGGCCGCCACGCAGACGTGGCTCAGAGCGAGAGAGCGAGAGAGGGGCACTCAACGCGGCGGAGGGCCGCGTGAACCTCGCCGCCCCAACGTCCCCCGGGACGTTCGCCTCCGCGTCTCGCGAAGCAGCCGACCCCGGATCTCAAATCCCCCGACGGCATCGCCGTCAAACCTCAACGGTTCACGCCCCCCACGCCCCCCACGCCCCCCACGCCTTCCCGCGCACCGCCAGGTTCAGGAACTACCAGAGCTTGAATGTTGAGGGCGAGCGCTTCCAGATCTTCGAGAATGGCACCCTTCACATCGTGGACTTGCGGCGCGAGGACTCGAACACTTACACCTGCTTCGCCATCAACAACCTGAACACCGGCCAGCTGCGGGCGCACCTCTCCGTGGAAGGTGAGCAAAGTCGCCGCCGGCAACAAACCCGCCGGCCGGAATCCCTCTCCGATCCGGCGCCGAGCCGTTAACCGCCGCCGCACCGCAACCGCCGCCATCGAAGACGAAGATCCCCCACCGTGTAGCCCAGGGGTAGGCAAATGTTTTGACTCGCGAGCCACAGTGCGTTCTAAAATTTGACAGAGGGGCCGGGCCAGGAACAGATGGATGGAGTGTTTGTGTGAACTAAATATAAATGACGTGTTAAAAATCATTACGTGAAAGGATTTGGCCTTTAACAGGTAGCAAAGCATTTATTTGCAAGGCAATTTAACAAATTGCACGAATCTGAACAATACAAAAACATGTCGTAACGTGACTGATCAAACATCGTGAAAACAGCGCCGTCTAATGGGGAAATGGGGGCATTACAGGAGAAAGGTAACATTTAATTTAATAATAATATTTGGACAAGTTTGGCGGGCCAGATTAAAAAGCCCAACGGACCCTAGAAGGCCCGGGGGCCGTACATTGCCCACGTCTGGTGTAGCCTCAACAGGCCGCAGGGGCAAGCGCTGTTAGCAAGTAGCACCTGTGAAGGCCGGCACGGCGCACGAGGGGGTGGGTGGCCAGCGCCACGCCCGACCGCCTTTGTCTCCCCGGTGCTGGCGATGTTCGCCACACACCGCGCCGGGTGCTCGTTTGAGGCCGAGTCGACCTAGGGGAGGCCCAAGACGGGTTCAGATAATCATCACCGCGTGTTGGTGGCCGTGAGCGGGAATCGAACTTGGGTTCGGCCGGGTTCGTAGCGCGGCGTAGCGCGGCGTAGACCGCTACACCCGCCGCCGCCACCACAACCACCATTAACTACCACCACCATCACCCCCACAACCACCCCCACAGTGGCGTCGGACGGTGAGGAGGAAGACGAGGAGGAGGGGGACGAGGAGGAGGACGAGGAGGAGGACGAGGAGGAGGACGAGGACAAGGAGGACGAGGAGGACGAGGAGGACGAGGAGGAGGGCCAGGACGATGGCAAGGAGGCCTCTACGTCCTCGCCATCGGCCCCCAACGCCGGTAGCGGCCGTGACGGCGGTGCTGACGATGGCGAGGATGATGACGACGAGCTGTTAGCTACCTCGCCAGGTACGTGGGAGGGCGGCGGCTTGGATCGTCTGTCCACCCTGACGATGCAAATGGCCGTGGTCAGCCCAATGAGGTCGGCGGCGCGGAAAGTCCTGGGTTTTAAAAAAACTGGGTTTCTGGCCACCCCGTGAATCTCCATTGGCTGCTCGGGTTCCCAAGTGCTTGCTCCATTCATGCTTGGATTCAATGTTAAAGGCTCCCATAGACTTCAATGTTAAAGGCTCCCATAGACTTCAATGTTAAAGACTCCCATAGACTTCAATGTTAAAGGCTCCCATAGACTTCAATGTTAAAGGCTCCCATAGACTTCAATGTTAAAGGCTCCCATAGACTTCAATGTTAAAGGCTCCCATAGACTTCAATGTTAAATACTCCCATAGACTTCAATGTTAAAGGCTCCCATAGACTTCAATGTTAAAGGCTCCCATAGACTTCAATGTTAAAGGCTCCCATAGTCTTCAATGTTAAAGGCTCCCATAGACTTCAATGTTAAAGGTTCCCATAGACTTCAATGTCAAAGGCTCCCATAGACTTCAATGTTAAAGGCTCCCATAGACTTCAATGTTAAAGGCTCCCATAGTCTTCAATGTTAAAGGCTCCCATAGTCTTCAATGTTAAAGGCTCCCATAGACTTCAATGTTAAAGGCTCCCATAGTCTTCAATGTTAAAGGCTCCCATAGACTTCACTGTTAAAGGTTCCCATAGACTTCACTGTTAAAGGCTCCCATAGACTTCACTGTTAAAGGCTCCCACAGACTTCAATGTTAAAGGCTCCCACAGACATCAATTTTAAAGGCTCCCACAGACTTCAATGTTAAAGGCTCCCATAGACTTCAATGTTAAAGGCTCCCATAGACTTCAATGTTAAAGGCTCCGATAGACTTCAATGTTAAAGGCTCCCATAGTCTTCAATGTTACAGGCTCCCATAGACTTCAATGTTAAAGGCTCCCACAGACTTCAATGTTAAAGGCTCCCACAGACTTCAATGTTAAAGGATCCCACAGACTTCAATGTTAAAGGCTCCCACAGACTTCAATGTTAAAGGCTCCCACAGACTTCAATGTTAAAGGCTCCCACAGACTTCAATGTTAAAGGCTCCCATAGACTTCAATGTTAAAGGCTCCCATAGACTTCAATGTTAAAGGCTCCCATAGACTTCAATGTTAAAGGCTCCCATATACTTCAATATTAAAGGCTCCCATAGGCTTCAATGTTAAAGGCTCCCATATACTTCAATGTTAAAGGCTCCCATAGACTTCACTGTTAAAGGCTCCCATAGACTTCACTGTTAAAGGCTCCCACAGACTTCAATGTTAAAGGCTCCCACAGACTTCAATGTTAAAGGCTCCCATAGACTTCACTGTTAAAGGCTCCCATAGACTTCACTGTTAAAGGCTCCCATAGACTGCACTGTTAAAGGCTCCCATAGACTTCACTGTTAAAGGCTCCCATAGACTTCAATGTTAAAGGCTCCCATAGACTTCACTGTTAAAGGCTCCCACAGACATCAATTTTAAAGGCTCCCACAGACTTCAATGTTAAAGGCTCCCATAGACTTCAATGTTAAAGGCTCCCATAGACTTCAATGTTAAAGGCTCCGATAGACTTCAATGTTAAAGGCTCCCATAGTCTTCAATGTTACAGGCTCCCATAGACTTCAATGTTAAAGGCTCCCACAGACTTCAATGTTAAAGGCTCCCACAGGCTTCAATGTTAAAGGATCCCACAGACTTCAATGTTAAAGGCTCCCACAGACTTCAATGTTAAAGGCTCCCACAGACTTCAATGTTAAAGGCTCCCACAGACTTCAATGTTAAAGGCTCCCATAGACTTCAATGTTAAAGGCTCCCATAGACTTCAATGTTAAAGGCTCCCATAGACTTCAATGTTAAAGGCTGCCATAGACTTCAATGTTAAAGGCTCCCATAGACTTCACTGTTAAAGGCTCCCACAGACTTCAATGTTAAAGGCTCCCACAGACATCAATTTTAAAGGCTCCCACAGACTTCAATGTTAAAGGCTCCCATAGACTTCACTGTTAAAGGCTCCGATAGACTTCAATGTTAAAGGCTCCGATAGACTTCAATGTTAAAGGCTCCGATAGACTTCAATGTTAAAGGCTCCGATAGACTTCAATGTTAAAGGCTCCCACAGACTTCAATGTTAAAGGCTCCCATAGACTTCACTGTTAAAGGGTCCCATAGACTTCAATGTTAAAGGCTCCCATAGACTCACGGAGGTGCACACATCGAGGGCAGTCAACAAAGTTCCGGTCAAACGGAGATAAAAGAACGCTTTGAAAATAAAAAAGATTCTCAGCATCGCAACTCTGGGCAGGGGTTTGCTGTTTTGGCAAAGAGCGTTGTTGACACTCGGGTGTTGGTGGTGGTGGTGGTGGTCCACCGCTCACCGCAGAGGAGTTACAATCGGGCACCCGACGTCGATGATGTGACAGTCGGCGTTTTAATTTACCAAATAGTTTTAAACGTAGTGTTATGGATCGTCTCTCTGAATGATTGGGTGAGTGGCAGAGTGAACAAGTGAGGAAGAGGTTTCAGTCTCAACTACCAACAACCTCCAACAAATCTTCCATCCCCTAGGACAGGGGTCGGGAACCTTTTTGACTAAGAGAGCCATGAAAGCAAAAAATTTGGAAATTTATTTCAGTGAGAGCCATATAATATATTTTAAAAGTGAATTCAACTAAATGTCAGTATAATAAGCCTCTGAATTTATTCTTTTAAATAATGTTGTTATAACACTCACCATTAATGCGACTTCTGGTGCTGCATGGATTTGCTGATGTCTTTGTAGTCGGGTTGGTACTTGGTGAGGTTAAGCTTCATGCAAGCGTTGAGGCTTTCATCCGTTAAACGTGATCGTAGGTTGGACTTGATGTTTTTAAGATGTGAGAATGACTGCTCACATGCATACGTAGATCCAAACATGGTCAATACAGCAATACTCACACGCTGCAGTGTGTGGTATGTGACAGGAAGCGCGTTCCAAGTTTTGAGAATCAGCTGGTCTTCGGGTTGGAGTTTTTTCATTTCTGTCCACATGTGCTTGCTCGCCAACTCCGCTTTCTGTCGTGTGATTCTTTCCAAATCTTCATTCAGTGACTTGAACTTATTCACCCACATGTCTGAGGCCTTCAGGTCAGCCACTTCTGCTTCAAAATCTCTGACGGAGACACCAGGGATGTAATTCAGGTCGGCTGTGTTCAGTGAACACTCGTTTGGATGGGTGATGAACTTAAAAAGACGAGTGTGCTCACGAAATTCTCCAAAGCGTGCTTTGAAGGACTGTAGGAGACTGGATGTGCAGCCAGCTAGCTGGTGGAGATCAAGGTTTTGAATGGGCTCACTTGCTGTGCATGCATCTTTAAATTGGCTCAGTTTTTCAAAATGTAGTAAACAACCTGTTTCAAGATCCGTGATGAAAAGCTCCAGCTTGTTTTCAAAAGCAAATACAGCTTGTTGAAGGGATAACACTGTATTTCCAATGCCTTGCATTTTCACGTTGAGCTGGTTCAGATGTTCAGTCAGATCTACGAGATAGTAAAACTTGAGGAGCCACTCGGTGTCGGCTAGCTCAGGATGCCCGACGCCTTTCATTTCAAGGAAAGTCCGGATTTCGTTCAGACAAGCCGCAAAACGGCTAAGCACCTTCCCTCTTGACAACCAACGCACATTGCTGTGCAAAAGCAGACCAGGATAGTTATTTACAACTTCATCCAGCAGTGTTTTAAACTGGCGATCATTTAAGGCTCGGGCAACAATAAAGTTGATCACACGAATGACCAGCGACATCACTTCGCCAAACTGCCTGTCACACATCTGAGCACAAAGTGCCTCCTGGTGTATAATGCAATGGAAACTTAGGATGGGTCTATTTTCATGTTCACGGAGAAGCGCCACAAATCCTTTGTTTTTCCCCACCATACACGGAGCACCATCAGTACACACTGAGAGAAGTTTATCCATAGGTAGACTTTTTTCTTGAGCAAACTCCATGAAAGACTTGAATAAATCCTCACCTCTTGTGGACCCTTTTAATGGCAGAACAGCAAGACTTTCTTCGCGCAGTGTGTCACCAACAGCATATCTTGCAATCACGCTGAACTGCGACAAATGGCTCACGTCTGTTGACTCATCCAAAGCCAGAGAAAAGAACGGCGCTGCATTTATGTCCTTCACTTGCGTTTCCTCCACTTTGTTTGCCATCACGATGGTACGATCATGAACAGTTCTTGCCGACAGAGGCATGTCTTGTATCCGTTTGATTATCTTGTCTTTGTTCGGAAGATCATCAAAAAGTTCATTGGCTACATCCAGCATGAACGTTTTAGCATACTCGCCATCTGTGAATGGTTTTCCGTTCCTCACTATTGCTAAAGAACCAGCAAAGCTAGCCAAATTATAGTCACCTTGCCGGGTCCATACGCGGAGTTGCTGCTGGCTAGCTTGCACCCTGCTCAGAAGCTCTTGGCACGCTTTCTTTCTGCTGTCTCCCGCAGGGTATTTTGATGCAAAGGTAGCGTGGCGCGTGTCGAAGTGCCGCTTTACATTCGACCGTTTCAACGATGTAATTTTGTCATTGCAAATTAGACACACCGCAGAACCCGCTCTCTCCACAAAGGCGAATTCTTCGGTTCAGTCGTCCTGAAATGTACGATACTCGTCGTCTTTTTTTCTTTTCGCCATCTTCTTCGTCGAAGGGTTAGCTTTGAGCTAATGACCGAGCAGACACAGTCTCAGACTGATTCAAAAGGGGGCGTTTACCTGTTTTACCCAGCAACGGCAAACGTAGGCCAGTATCATCCAATTAAAATAATGGACAATTGCTCCTGCAGCCCTGAACAGGACATGCGCAGTGAAAAATCGATGGATGGATTAAAACAAGTGAGAATATTTTGTTTTATCTGCGAGCCATATGCAATCATCAAAAGAGCCACATCTGGCTCGCGAGCCATAGGTTCTCGACCCCTGCCCTAGGAGGTGGTGGTGTTGGTGGTGGTGGAGATGGTGGCGGTGGTGTTGGTGGTGTTGGTGGTGGTGGTGTTAGTGGTGTTGGTGGTGGTGTTGGTGATGGTGGTGTTGGTGGTGTTGGTGGTGGTGGTGTTGGTGTTAGTGGTGTTGGTGGTGTTAGTGGTGTTGGTGGTGTTGGTGGTGGTGGTGTTGGTGGTGTTGGTGGTGGTGTTGGTGTTGGTGGTGTTGGTGGTGGTGTTGGTGGTGGTGTTGGTGGTGGTGTTGGTGGTGATGTTGGTGGTGTTGGTGGTGGTGGAGATGGAGGAGGAGGCGGAGGGTTGTAAGAGGCCCCCCGGTACTCGTACATTGCTCTCATCATAGCGATGGCGACTGACGTCTCGTTTCTCCGCTTGCTCCTTTGCAGCGGCGACGACATCATCAGCGACGTCATCAGCGGCGACGACGTCATCAGCGACGACGTCAGCGGCGGCGACGACGTCAGCGGGGCGGGCGTCTGCCACCAGCAAGGCGTCTTGCTGCCCCGGTGCCGCTTGGGCCACGGCGCTTCTGCTCACGCTGGTGCCGTCGTTGGCGCGCGGCGGCGACGTCTAGAAGGAAGCTTTTCTTTCTCGCTCTCGCAAAAATCTTTACGATTTGCGATGCCCCGTTGCGTTCCGACATCGTTTCTCGTTTCCACGCATTCACGTTGTCCGAGTTTTATTGGGGGAGAAAAGTGACGCGCCGTGTGCCCGCGACGTCTCGCGGAGAGCCGTCTTGCGTGACGATTTTAAACGCGAGTTGCGACTGAGTCATGCCCTGAAGTTGTTCCGTGCTGCTGCTGCTGCCGTGCTGAAGACGTAATGATAAAGGCGCCAAGTTAGCTGTTGCTGCTGTTGTTGACACAAATGTTGCCGTTGTTGATGGTCCAGCTGAGGCAGGGAGAAGCTGCCTTAGTCTTGCGGGGCGAACGCTGTTGTGGATCTGGTGGGGGGGGGGGGGGGCGCTGTGGTGCTCTGTGAGTGATGTACAGCAACGGGAGACTAGAGTCTTGTGCGTCCGTCTCGTCTCACACGCTTAGGTGAGGACATCACTGATTAAGAATATTATTTTGTTACCAGGTTAAGAAGGGCCCACAACTGGGGCCTATCATTGGCTTCCGATTTCACCGATTTTCCTCGAGTCGAAATAAAAACATCTGATTGTGAATATAACAGCACGAGCTTTAACTACCCGGCTTCGCCCGGGACTTGGATTCACCACGTCCGGCCACCTTTGTCTCCCGATGTTCACACCACAACATTTACACGTTTGAGGCTGACTCGACCTAGGGGAGGCCCAGGACCGGTTGAAATAATCGTCACCGGTGGTGGCCGTGAGCGGGAATCGAACTCGGGTCGCCGGGTTCGTAGCGCAGCGTAGCGCTAACCACTACACTACCGCTCCCCCCCCCACACACAGACACACACAGACACACACACAGCCACACACAGACACACACACAGACACACACAGACACACACACACACAGACACACACACAGACACACACACAGACACACACAGACACACACACAGACACACACAGACAACGCTAACCGCTACACTACAATGCGTTACGCTTCCACGTGCGCGGGTCACGTGACAGATTTGATGTCACAGCTCACTTGCCGTGCAAAAAATAAATGCATTATTGAGCTCCCCCCCCCCCCCCCCCCCCTAAAATAGAAGCTAAAAGTGTATTTTTATAATGTTTGCACGGTGTACAGTCTGGAAAGTACCCACATGGCAAATTTAAAGTTTGTTGAATGTCGGGATGTACGCTAAACATTTTGAACAGACACACATAATCACAACTTTGCCTTTTATATATCTGGAGATAAGGGAAACTACCGTTCGCAAACTATCACGGTTTGAAAGAGACGCTTAACGACGCCTCGGTGGTGTTTAAAGAAGTTGTTACCACGTAAAATCTCCACATTCTATGGGGAGCAAAATAAACACATCATGCTCCAGTTTAAATGCCCCGACCACCCGTGAGATCACCACGGAGCTTAGGCCAAGTTCGCTGACAGGTCACAGGACAGACCCAGATGCCATGGGTTGACTGACTTGAGACAATTGGCAGATGCATCACAGTACACATCCACACCCACCCTCCCACTCACCCACCAACCGATTCACCCACCCTTTCACTCACTTACCCACTCACCTACCCAGCCACTCATCTACTCATTCAGTCATTCGCCCACTCACCTACCCACCCACTCATCTACCCATCCAGTCATTCGCCCACTCACTTACCTACCCACTCACCTACCCACCCACTCACCTACCCACCTACTCACCTACCAACCCACCCACTCATCTACCCATCCAGTCATTCGCCCACTCACTCACCTACCCACCCACTCATCTACCCACCCACTCACCTACCTACCCACTCACTCACCTACCCACTCACTCACCTACCCACTCACTCACCTACCCACCCACTCACCTACCCATCCACTCACCTACCTACCCAGTCATTCGCCCACTCACCTACCCATCCACTCACCTACCCACCCTGTCATTCGCCCACACACCTACCCATCCACTCACCTACCCACCCACTCACCCACCCACTCACCTACCCACTCACTCACCTACCCACCCACTCACCTACCCATCCAGTCATTCGCCCACTCACCCCACACCACACCGCACCGTTTGAACCTCTTCCTCCTGCGCTGATACGAGCCGTCATCAAAGATGTTCGCAGCCGCCGGGTCCACGACCCAGTGATTGCTTCTGCCCGGCTGGCCCGGCCTTCTGGGCACTTTAACGAAGCAGTCTTCAAACGTGAGGCAGCGACGGACAGAGTTTCCCCGCTTCTTGTCATTGTTCTGATAGAAGGGGAAGTTCTCAGTAATTAAGCGACGGATGTCCCTCGCTGTCAGGCGCCCCTCGGCCGGGATGACAATTGCCATTGTGGTGCCACAACAGAGAAGCCGCTCCGTCGAAACCGGGGCAGTCGCTGTGCTGCTGCGACCGAGAAGCCACCCGGCTCCCATCACAGCACTTCCTCTGCCCCCCCCCCCCCCCACCTAAACACACACACACTCAAGTAGGGTCTCATGGGGAGGGGGGGGGGTACCTGCCCTGAGTTGTTACCCGAGAGGCCCCCTCGTGGGGGTGCTCCACGGTTTCTCAGGGTTAGGGAATTGGCAGGCACCCCCCCCCCCCCCCAGGCCAAATGGCACTGCGGCGCCGTGGCTTAACTTAGAATTAAATGACCACGGAGAACTCGCTGAGAACTGCAGTGAGGAGATGCCTAGGACACACGCGGACCAGCAGACAGGTGGGGAGCGGGGCAGCGCGGGTTAAGCGTCTCTACCCATGGTGCACCGCGGGTTAGCGTCTCTACCCATGATGCACCGTGGATTAACGGCCCTACCCATGATGCACCGCGGATTAACGGCCCTACCCATGATGCACCGCAGATTAACGGCCTGACCCGTGATGCACCGCGGATGGGCGGTGCGAGGGCTTTGAAAGGAGGATAAAAAGGGACGCTTTGGGGAAGCACGGGGAGAGAAAATAGAGGGCAGACAGGTCGATTAAGTATCAGGCAGTAGCGAGATAGGTTAGACCTGTCCTGCTGGTCCGTACTGACACGCACAGTCTAGTTCGTTTATTCGTGGGGAATAAACCGTCCGTAGGGTATAAACCGTATCGTGTTGTCTCTGTGAGTACGGAGGGGCGGTGCGTGGTGTGGCGAGCCTGCCCGCGGTGATTCTTTTGTTTGCGCGTGAGTGAGTAATTTTACCCATGTGTTTACGCTCGCACGGGTGAGTCCACTCGGGGCTTGACGCGCATGCCGGGGCAGCAGCAACGTGCTATCGCCCTGGGAATTAAAGTACGGGTCCTTCGATCATTAAATGCACTCGTGCGTGGTGTGGTGAGCCTCTGCATTGTGTGGTACTGGTTGCACTTCGCCCGCGCCAGTACGGGGACGTGCAGGAGCAGCGGCGCTCACGGCACGCGCCGCGCGTGTAGCGTGTAGAGATCAATTGGTGAGCGGGAATTGCGCAGCGTGGCCTAATTAGTTGCTTCCGACCGGCTGCGAAGGTAAATGAAACAAGATTACACAATTCAAGCACGCGATGCTGCTGGCGGTGGTTACTGCGTGAGTAGAGCTGCGCCGTGAGGTACACGGGTACCCACGGGCATAATCATACAACGGGTGTTGCAGTTGTGGTAGTGGTATGAATTTAACGGGGGAGTCGGGGGCCAACGGCCCCGACAATTCGGTGATGGCGGGGGACGGTAGCCCCCACAAATGCATTTTTCTGTTTCCACCACCATAACCACAACCTTAGTAATGTGTGAACAACAGATCAATGTTGGTGAACTGATATACATGGGTTATCTCCACTGTAATGAAGGTGAGTGGTGCTGTTCAACAAAGCTGTAAGTATATTTGTACAACCACTATACTGCAGTCTTTTTTCGGGAAGACTGGTTCCCATTAAGTGAAAAATGGATCTCCCCTTCTCACGCATCAAATTAGAGCATAAATGTAAATATACACAGACAGCAGATTGAGCAGTTGCTAACGTTCATCATCCATATTTCATTAGAATATTTACCCAGGAAAGCACCACCGAGACTGAAGACTAAGTGCATAGATCAAAATGAATGCTCTTACAGACACCACAGTGCTGCCCTGCAAGTCGGGCGTGCAGAGTTTTACGATCTCTGCGTGATCCATAACTCAAAGAGTTGCTGTGTAAGAGGAGTGTGGGCACCGTACTCCGCTGACGAAAAAAGAGCTCCATCCTCTGCTTTCACAGATACCATTAAACATTAACCTTGTTTATATAAAGTGTTTTAGAAATGCTTGACAAGTTTCTTCACTTCCTGGGAAAACTGTTAGAAAGTTCACAGACCTTCAATAATGCACACCATACATTTCATCAATGTGGTATACTTTCATAAAACGTATATTTGAGCTTATTTCCATTCACATTAATGAATGGCATCTCGGCTTAAATAAAATTAACGTTATGCACACTTGAAGGTCAGAAGCTGTATTCCTGTATAATCATCTGTTTGAATGCAAAATGCAACCTATATGTTAACCTTATCCAGAAACACAAATCAAAGTGTCACCATTGTCAAATATACATTTGACGGCTCTCATCTGAGCTTGAGGGTGGAAATTATACATTTATTGGCAGGCACCGGCCTCTGCATAGGATGCCTCTTCTATTTAGGATGTATAGCAAGGTTTGCTACGTACTGTGCGAAAGAAGTTCAACATACACACATGAGGATTACAATAATTATAAGAATAACGCGAATGAATTTGTCCAGAATAGCCTCCTTGAGTCTCGAGATATTCGTGTTGAGAATACTGCCATTGGGATGCTGTGATGACGGTGATAGGCGCCTGCAAACGTGGGAGGAGGAGCACCCGGAGAAGATTCCTGACCTTCACGCTTCAGGGTCGCCCCTTCTTCATATTTCACCGTCACTCGTGGCCACGTAGCGAAGCGTTTTTCTGGATTTTGTTGTTATTCTATCTCTTACTGTTCAAATAAACCTACCATTAAAATTATAGACTGATCATTTCTTTGTCATGGGGCTAACGTACAAAATCAGCAGGGGATCAAATACTTTTTTCCCTCACTGTAGACTCAACACTACCATAGACACAACACTACCACCCATAGACTCAACACTACCATAGACTCAACACTACCATAGACTCAACACTACCCATAGACTCAACACTACCATAGACACAACACTACCACCCATAGACTCAACACTACCATAGACACAACACTACCATAGACTCAACACTACCACCCATAGACTCAACACTACCACCCACAGACTCAACACTACCATAGACTCAACACTACCATAGACTCAACATTGCCCATAGACTCAACACTGCCCATAGATTCAGCACTACCCATGGACTCAACACTGCCATAGACTCAACACAGCCCATAGACTTATGGACCACAACGCCTCTGTCACCAGACTTATGGACCTCAACACCTCTGTGTCACCAGACTTATGGACCACAACGCCTCTGTGTCACCAGACTTATGGACCACAACGCCTCTGTGTCACCAGACTTATGGACCACAACGCCTCTGTGTCACCAGACTTATGGACCACAACGCCTCTGTGTCACCAGACTTATGTTTGTTGCGGTTGCACCCGACTTATGAGCCGCATGGCTCACAGGGCTATACCTAATAAATGAAACTTGTGTGTCACCAGACTTATGGACCACAATGCCTCTGTGTCACCAGACTTATGGACCACAATTCCTCTGTGTCACCAGACTTATGGACCACAACGCCTATACGTGTACAAATACATTTTTTTTTACCAATTCCACTTTACAATAAAATTGTAGACACGGCACAATATATATTTCTGAATCTTTATTGTTACCAACATTTTTTAAAATATTCTCCGTTAAGGCAAAATTCTGAAATATTGGATTTTTTACAAAGCCTTGTGAATTCACCTTGTATCTGAACAAGTTCAATTTGTGCAAATATTTTTTTTCAAACGTAGAAATAAAAAAGACTGCTTACAAATATCAGCTCTATGTTTTCAAGTAAATATATTTTGGGTAGTGAATAAATTATAGTCTAAATAAGCTACACATGACGAATTGTAGGCAATTAAAGTTATAATCAAAGACATTTTTAAACAATCACGTGGTCCCTGTAGTCGCCGTTAGAAACACAATCTGCGTGAAACAGTTTATCAACATATATGAATACATTGATTCGAATAAGCAGAGTTAATTTCCTATTTATGGCATGCCAGTTACGTGTCAGTTTTCGATATCAACATCACCTTATAAAAGAATAACATTTAAAATACGCACAGACAAGTATTCATTCGTAATTATTGACAGGCATATTAACAAAATAGAATTACTGCAGTGAAATATACTGCATCAGGTTACATCGTATTAACAAGAAGCTATTTTAAAAATACGCAACTCCTGCTTAACAGTGTATGTACAACAAACTATTGCAGTGTCATTCAAAACGAGTAGGCCATTGCATGCTGGCGTCTGGGTCAAAATGTAGCAAATTCTAAACATTAGCTACAAATAATAGATCACGGAGTTTAGATCGTAACACAAGCAATCGTCATCAGGTGAGACAAGCACAGCAGCAAGAAGACAAAACTGCTGAAGTAGACGCCTACTTCAGCGTCTTCTTCTTGCTGTGGTTGTCCCACCTGATGACGATTGCTTGTGTTGTGATCTAAACGCCGTTATCTGTTATGTTTCTACCCACGTGATGACTTTACCGAAATAACGAGAGAGTATGGATTCCTGCAGTCACGAAAGCTTCGAATCAAGATTGCCGACAAACTACACAACCGAGATGACGCATCAATCATTGCCCCCTACTGACAGGCTCTTGTCCACATGCACAGAACATCACTCAGCTATTTCAATGCTAAATTCTATGCTAATTCCTTTGTCAAGGGGTGCCTCTGCGGATGTGTATACTTTAACTTAGCTATTTCAATGAGCCATTTCAATGCTAAATTATATCCTAATTCCTTTGTCAAGGCGCTTTGTTTCTTCTCACACAGCTTAAAGGTCGTGATCTGCGCGTGGCTTTTTCCACTCCAGCGCTGTCCTCCAGACAGTCTCGTCCCTTCACCTGATGAAGGCCGCTTGTGTTGTGGCCGAAACGTCGTGGTTTTTGTTATTTAATTTTTTTACCTACGTGACTTTACCCAATAGAACCAAAGAGTATGGATCCTAGCAGTCACGAAAGCTTTAAAATCTAGAATAGAAATGTAATGCAATACAACACAGAGAGTCGGCCAACATAAGAGGCAACACCCCACCTGGTTGATAACGTTCTTCCAAAGATTGCTCAATTTGAAAGAGAGACAAAACACAGACACGGAGACACATAGGCAGAGAGAGATAACACAGAGACACACACAGAGAGATACACACATACAATGAGGGAAAAAAGTATTTGATCCCCTGCTGATTTTGTACGTTTGCCCACTGACAAAGAAATGATCAGTCTATAATTTTAATGGAAGGTTTATTTGAACAGTGAGAGACAGAATAACAACAAAAAAATCCAGATAAACGCATGTCAAAAATGTTATAAATTTATTTGCATTTTAATGTGGGAAAAAAGTATTTGACCCCTCTGCAAAACATGACTTAGTACTTGGTGGCAAAACCCTTGTTGGCAATCACAGAGGTCAGACGTTTCTTGTAGTTGGCCACCAGGTTTGCACACATCTCAGGAGGGATTTTGTCCCACTCCTCTTTGCAGATCTTCTCCAAGTCATTAAGGTTTCGAGGCTGACGTTTGGCAACTCGAACCTTAAGCTCCCTCCAGATTTCCTATGGGATTAAGGTCTGGAGACTGGCTAGGTCACCCCAGGACCTTAATGTGCTTCTTCTTGAGCCACTCCTTTGTTTCCTTGGCCGTGTGTTTTGGGTCATTGTCATGCTGGAGTACCCATCCACCATCCATTTTCAATGCCCTGGCTGAGGGAAGGAGGTTCTCACCCAAGATTTGACGGTACATGGCCCCGTCCATCGTCCCTTTGATGCGGTGAAGTTGTCCTGTCCCCTTAGTAGAAAAACACCCCAAAGCATGTTTCCACCTCCATGTTTGACGGTGGGGATGGTGTTCTTGGGGTCATAGGCAGCATTCCTCCTCCAAACACGGCGAGTTGAGTTGATACAAAAGAGCTCCATTTTGGTCTAATCCGACCAAAACACTTTCACCCAGTTGTCCTCTGAATCATTCAGATGTTCATTGGCAAACTTCAGACGGGCATGTATATGTGCTTTCTTGAGCAGGGAAACCTTGCAGGCGCTGCAGGATTTCAGTCCTTCACGGTGAAGTGTGTTATCAATTGTTTTCTTGGTGACTATGGTCCCAGCTGCCTTGAGATCATTGACAAGATCCTCCCGTGTAGTTCTGGGCTGATTCCTCACCGTTCTCATGACCATTGCAACTCCACGAGGTGAGATCTTGCATGGAGCCCCAGGCCGAAGGAGATTGACAGTTTTTTTGCGTTTCTTCCATTTGCGAATAATTGCACCAACTGTTGTCACCTTCTCACCAAGCTGCTTGGCAATGATCTTGTAGCCCATTCCAATCTTGTCCCTGACATCCTTGGAGAGCTCTTTGGTCTTGGCCATGGTGGAGAGTTTGGGATTTGATTGATTGATTGCTTCTATGGACAGGTGTCTTTTATACAGGTAACGAGCTGAGATAAGGGGCACTCCCTTTAAGAGTGTGCTCCTAATCTCAGCTCGTTACCTGTATAAAAGACACCTGGGAGCCAGAAATCTTTCTGATTGAGAGGGGGTCAAATACTCATTTCCCTCATTAAAATGCGAATCAATTTATAACATTTTTGACATGCGTTTATCTGGATTTTATTGTTGTTATTCTGTCTCTCACTGTTTAAATAAACCTACCATTAAAATTATAGACTGATCATTTCCTTGTCAGTGGGCAAACGTACAAAATCAGCAGGGGAACAAATACTGTTTTCCCTCACTGTAGGCACACAGAGAAACAACGCCTCTGTGTCGAGGCCTTAAATAGAGAGAGAGAGGGGGGCAGAGAGAGAGGGGAGGGGGTGTAGAGAAATTCGCGAGTCAATGCAAGGCCATAGCCATGGAGTCAACATTGGGGGGGGGGAACAAATCTACCAGGGGCTCTGGGGTCTCCCCCCCCCAGAAAGAAAATCTAAATTTGAAAACTAATTTCTAAAATATTGAAAAATTTCACTAACAATATTGTATAATATTGTATTGTATTACATTGCTCTGTTGTTTATTTTTTAACTTTTCTTGTTTCATAGTATGTAACGGCAGAGATTAGGGATTCATAAAGTACAACGCAATCATACAAACACAAATCTACGCATTGTTACATGAAGACAAGTCCACATTTTGTGGCCAAGGTTTAGCATATTGTTTTTATTAACATAGCATAGCAATTATTATTTGAAATAATATTTTTATAGCAATATATTTTGAGCATATTTGATTATTGGGGGGGGATATGTCCCCCACCAATATATATTATAACTATTATAACATATTATCATTACGGCCTTGTGTCAATGAGAGATTTGGAACTTTGGTGATTGCAGGAAATAATAACACGAGCACACGCAGAGAGAGAGAAAGCTCACTTATAATCTTGGTTCTTTCGGTAAAGTCACCACGTAGAAGGGAAACAATAAAATAATAAAAATATAAAACAATAAAATTATCACGACGTTTCGACTGCAAGACGAGCAATCATCATCAGGTGTGAAAACCACAGCAACACATGAACATTTTCTTGCTGATGGTTTTCACACCTGATGATGATTGCTCGTCTTGCAGTCGAAACGTCGTGATAATTTTATTGTTTTATATTTTTATTATTTTATTGTTTCCCTTCTACGTGGTGGTGACTTTACCGAAAGAACCAATAATATTAATCCCTGCAGTCACGAAAGCTTTAAATCAAAAGCACACTTAATCAAACAAACTGAGTAAAACTTGGAAATGTAATGCAATGCAACACAGAGAGTCGGTCAACACACAATAAACGCATAGCCTGGTAGATTACTTTCTTACAAAGATTGCTCAACTAAGCGAGATAATTGAAGCAAACACGATCAGGCGAGGGCAGGAGGCAAGGCCCCGCGTGGCTAGGCCCCGCGTTGTAAAGTTCCAACCTGGACATCGATTCCCATGCTCGCTGCTACTCAACTGACATCCCTACGAGAGAGAGGCTCTACCTCGGTAAACAACAACAACAACCACCACCACAACCACCACCACCACAACCACCACCACAACCGCGATGAGAATTTCTCACCTCGGATTTCAGTTCACGCGCGGAGCGGCAGATTTCTGTTACCTCGTGACGTCACGCAGCAGCAGGAGATGACGTCACTTGCATGGTACAAGAACACTCCCCTCCCGCAACGAGCGGGTCTTAATTTAAATAAATTATGTTAATGAATCCGGCCTATGGTCGACACGAACACATTATGTTAATGAGCCGCCAGTCACCGGGCGTAGCTTTGCCCAAATAAGGATTGTACTTGAACAGATAACGCAAGTTGACCCAGGCAGAGGTGACGTCACGCTCAAGGGCGCGGTAGACGGGGTGGGGTGAATACCTTGGTGACATGACGTCACTGGCGAGGTACACCTCACCCTGGCGTTTCACGCCGATGAGGTGATGCTGAGTGGTGACGTCACAGAGCGGGATTGGAGTTTAAGTTGATTTAGATTCATTTTCCATTGCTCCCTCCCTTGAACTCAGCAACAACAACGTGGACATTGCATCCCACTGGGATTTTTAGCACACAGCGTTGGTGTACGGTGCTTTTTTCAAGAACATTTTGCTGTTTTTTTCATGGATTTTCTGTTTGCAGAGTCACACAAAGTAGTAACTTTAAGATGTGTTTCTTGTTCTTGTTTGTGTTTGTTGTGGTTGCACTTGATTCAAGAGCCGAATGGCTCACAGGGGTATACCAATATATATCAACTGAAACTATTGTGTACACACTATGTGTATGTAAACTGTGTGCGTACACTGTGTGTACGTGTACACTGTGTGTACACGTACACACAGTGTGCACTGTGTGTGTGTACACTGTGTGTGTACAGTGTGTGTACACACTGTGTGTGTACACTGTGTGTGTGTACACTGTGTGTGTGTGTACACTGTGTGTCACTGTGCCTGGCACAAGCGTCGTGGTGACGTCACCGCCACTTAGTGGCGAATGGCGGTTGTTGTTGTGTCACTGTGTGTGTGTGTACACTCTGTGTGTACACTATGTGTCACTGTGTGTGTCACTGTGTGTATATACACTGTGTGTGTACCCTGTGTGTGTACACTGTGTGTATACACTGTATGTGTGTACACTGTGTGTGTACAGTGTATACCCTGTGTATGTGTACAGTGTATATACTGTGTGCGTGTACACTGTGTGCGTGTACACTGTGTGTGTGTGTACGGTATGTGTGTATACACTGTGTGTGTGTACACTGTGTGCATGTGTACACTGTGTGTACATTGTGTGTGTACACTGTGTGTGTGTACACTGTGTGTACACTGTGTCCGAACCCCCGGCAAGGCCATCTACTTAATGACGAGAGAAAATTCACACGAAATGTCCTTTTCAATGAAGTCTTCCAGATGTAAATTGATACAAGCTTTTAATGAAGAAATAAAATCATCTAATTCAAAACACAACACAAGTCAAAGATGTTTCATTTTAAAACTTCAAAACGGAGCATGGGGTACTTGCGTGAATGCGTCCTTCGTGTGCCGGAAATGTTGTGACTTTCCTGGCCTGAAGGCCGTCAATGTGTTGGACCATTATTGGTGCACAGCGTCTCAACAACAGCAGTGGGGTTTGCTTCAACCGATAGGTAACGAACATCCAGACGTGAATCAGCAAGGAGCATTTCTAGTCCTAGTTAGACAAAATCTACGTCAACACGTAAGACAAAACTACAATTCGTGTTGTAGAGAATGTACCTCCTCCTATACGTGTAACTTTCAAGTGGTATGCCTTGTAACTGATGAATGATCCGAGCATGCTCCCTATTTCAAAGACGATGAGTTGCTCCAGAGGCAGACGCTTCGTGAAACACAAGAGTTCTCTGTACAGGTTACTTCCAAAACACACACACACTTTGTCCTAACATCACTTATTCAATGTGTGACCCTCAGACAAAATATTACATGTACGCGCACAATCAGACAAGTATTCATTCTAAATCATTGACGGACATATTAGCAACATTGAATTACTGCAGCGAAATTGACTGCATCACGTTACATCGTATTAACAAGAAGTTATTTACAAATACGCACCGTCTGCTTAACAGTGTATGTACAACGTACTATTGTTGCGTCATTCAAAACGAGTAGGCCGTTGCATGCTGGCATCTGGGTCAAAATGTAGCAAACTCTAAACATTACGCTACAAATAATAGATCACGGAGTTTCGATGGCAACACAAGCAATCGTCATCAGGTGGGACAAGCACAGCAGCAATAAGAGGAAACTGCTGGAGTAGGCACCTACTACTTCAGCAGTTTTTCTTGCTGTGGTTGTCCCACCTGATCACGATTGCTTGTGTTGTGATCTAAACGCCGTGATCTGTTATGTTTCTACCCACGTGGTGAATTTACCGAAAGAACTCAAGAGTGTGGATTCCTGTAGTCACGAAAGCTTCGAAATCAAGATTGCCTACAAACTACACAACTGAGATGACACATCAATCATCGTCCCCTGCTGACAAGCTCTTGTCCACATGCAGGCCGGTGCAGGGCCACCACCTTGTGCCACACAGGGGCAGCTGCTACTTGGGGATGCTCTTCGAGCATTTCAGACGAGGTACGACACAAAACTCCGAGTTGCCGAGGCGATTAAGCGAGCAAAGCGTAAAAGCAATTATCATGAGAACATCGTGAATGCTTGGGAGCTTATTGGCTCTCGCTCCTGGTGAGAGATTGACCCAACTCACAGGTCCACAAAGACTGGCCGCTCTTACTCTGCAGGTTGAACCTAGGAAATGAGTGTACAACTTCACATTCTTGTCATTAAAGGCCTGTGACAAAGGTGCATCTATTGTAGCGACATCGTCTCTGGCTTACACATCTACCGGGTCTCCACTTGACTTTGGATTGTCCAGGAAGTCCACCCACACCTCCACTTCCACAAACTGCTGGGAGTTGCCTCGCTCTGCCTCACAGTCAGAATTCTCCTCCTGCTTCACGTTGCCTCCATCAATGTGAAGGTCCCATTTTGGAGTTGAATCTTCATCTTCACATTTCACCATCACTTCTTCCCTCTTCACCACCACTTCTTCCCTCTTCACCATCACCTATTCATATTTCACCTCGATAACTTTAAAAGTGTCTAAGCTGGGATTTTCTTCCGGTTCGTGTTTCATGCGGGATGGGCTCATGGTGGCACTTTGACTTTCACAAGCCGATTTCAGACTCCACTCCATGTGGATCTTCTGATGCTTCTGTGTTCTCTGGTGTACTTGAAGATGTGGTTGCTGTGCAAACGTTATCCCGCACGGAATGCACCTGAAGGGTTTCTCTCCCGTGTGTGTTCTCTGGTGTACTTGAAGATTTGATGAATCTGCAAACGCCTTCCCACACACACTCCACTTGAAGGGTTTCTCTCCTGTGTGTTCTCTGGTGTTCTACAAGAAGAGATGAACGTGCAAATGCCTTCACGCACACACTGCACTTGAAGGGTTTCTCTCCCGTGTGTGTTCTCTGGTGTATTACAAGAGTAGATGAATATGCAAACACCTTTCCACACACACTGCACTTGAAGGGTTTCTCTCCCGTGTGCGTTCTCTGGTGTTCTACAAGATTAGATGACTGTGCAAACGCATTCCCACACACACTGCACTTGAAGGGTTTCTCTCCCGTGTGTGTTCTCTGGTGTATTACAAGAGCAGATGAATGTGCAAACGCCTTCCCACACACACTGCACTTGAAGGGTTTATCTCCCGTGTGTGTTCTCTGGTGTATTACAAGAGTAGATAAATGTGCAAACGCCTTCCCACACACACTGCACTTGAAGGGTTTCTCTCCCGTGTGTGTTCTCTGGTGTTCTACAAGATTAGATGACTGTGCAAACGCCTTCCCACACACACTGCACTTGAAGGGTTTCTCTCCCGTGTGTGTTCTCTGGTGTATTACAAGAGCAGATGAATGTGCAAACGCCTTCCCACACACACTGCACTTGAAGGGTTTCTCTCCCGTGTGTGTTCTCTGGTGTATTACAAGAGTAGATGAATGTGCAAACGCCTTCCCACACACACTGCACTTGAAGGGTTTCTCTCCCGTGTGTGTTCTCTGGTGTTCTACAAGAGCAGATGAACGTGCAAACGCCTTCTCACACACACTGCACTTGAAGGGTTTCTCTCCTGTGTGAGTTCTCTCGTGCCGTGTGAAATCTCCAGTCCGATCTGTGTTGTATGCACACCGGTCGCATTGGAGCCTTGTCCTACCGAGCTGCGCTGAGTGCATTTGCTCCATGAGACCAATTCTGCAGAGGAAGCATCAGAGGAAGCGTCAGCTGCTGACAGAAAAAAATAATATCCACACCATCTACACGTCAGTATCGATGCACAGAGGAAAGCATATATACACAGTAACACGTGACTTACACGTCTATACTTATTCACATATTCATGATATAGTGGAAAAATGTCCCAAATTCATCACACGGGCTGTTATGGCACACAATGAGAGGGCAAATGGTCATAAACATGCCTGGAAGCCCTCGTATCTTCAAAATGAATGTTCACCAAAAACTCCGAGCACAAAATTTCAGCTGTCTGGCTTCAAAAGGAATATTTATGAAAGCTAAATTCAGCTGACGTAGCAAAGGGTGTTTAAAATAATACTATTTGTGTTATGCAGAAATGCATGAATTAATGTTCAATCGCAACTTAGAGGTGGGAAGCCAGGCACAGATGTCCTTGAATGCTGGGATGAACAGATCCGACTTAAGCTGCACGTGTGTGCTGTGTTAACTTCCTGACTCCATTCTTATAAAGAGTTGCAGAGGAAAACAAAACGAAACTCCTGTTTTGATATAACCTCCGTGCTCAATAGAGTTAATAGACTTTACTGCAAACACAAACTTGACACTGTCACACACTCAGAGGCGGAGCCTGGATTTTCAGGTAGGGGGGGGCAACCCCTCCAGCAATGAAAAATGATAGTAGTTGTTAGTAAGTAAGGAGTTGTTAGTAAGGAGTTGTTAGTAAGGAGTTGTTAGCAAGGAGTTGTTAGTACGTAAGGAGTTGTTAGTAAGTAAGGAGTTGTTAGTAAGGAGTTGTTAGTAAGTAATGAGTTGCTAGTAAGGAGTTGTTAGTAAGTAAGGAGTTGTTAGTAAGCAAGGAGTTGTTAGTAAGGAGTTGTTAGTAAGTAAGGAGTCGTTAGTAAGGAGTTGTTAGTAAGTAATGACTTGTCCCTTGCTTTTTATTCGACGCGTGTGATCGGAATTGCGCTCACTGAAGGTGTTTGCCTTCAGGGAAGTCGTGTACTGTATACGCAACTGCGCAAAATTCTGTGAGTCACAACTGCTCTGCCGTTACTTATTGCCAATTATGGACTCGGACTGTTGTCCTCTCATAGAGTCCCTGGCACGTAATAATATGCCACACGGTGGCAGTGGGGGTCGCAAAATGCTGATTTATCTATATATATGAAAGGGAAATGTGTGGATACTTGTGTCTGTTTGAAATGTTTAGCATACTTCCCAACGTGCCACACACTTGAAATTTGGCATGTGGGTATGTTGCATACTGTACACAATGTAAAAAATATAAAAATAGTCTTTTGTATTTTTTTTTGGGGGGGGGGGAATGACCATGAAGTGCTCTGCAATGCTTAGAGCTATTAACAGCGTGCCGGGAGATTTTAGGTGGCGCTTCGCTCCTGGCCGATGAAGCCATTGGTTTCTCGGGAGTTCAATACATATCCTCCGTGCGAAGAACGGGTAGAACTGCTATCTAAAATATGAAGCAGAACATTCCATCTGTTTGTTTGTGCGAAGCAGAAAAAACCTCTCCAACGCTGAGCTCTGGCGTCGTGAAAATTTGCACGGCTAACGCTGTCTGGAATTTCTAAGTGAACGTGACTATTTTCAGCTCGCCACGTCATTATTCCCTTCCCCGAGTGGCCAAAATCGGCCTTACGTAGCAGTGGGGTAAGGTTGAATCTCCTTGAGTGAAAACATCCGATTTAGGTAAATTGATTTGTTTCGGCTTTTTTCTTTCTTGCAAGCATCAATTTTTTCCAGGGTTTTTCAGTGAAATAGAAGGGAATGCGAAGTTAACCAAAGACAAGAATCCAAGTCCCGGGCGAAGCTGGGTAGTGAAGCTCGTTACTAATAAACCCCAATGATCCTATCAAAATTAGGGATTTCTATCGGATCGTTGGGGGGGCACGTGCCACTCCACCCCCCACTGGCTCCACCACTGTCACACACTGGCATGGTTCACAGGAAGTGGTGTGTCCAGACCCACGCCTGGCCACCTTCACCTGCTCAGTATTAATGCTTCCTCACTCCACCAAGTAGTTAATTGAAGATCAATCAACACAGCCGAGGCTGCGTGTCTCTCTCTCTCCCCGTGGTCGTGTGGATTTCCTTCCCGATCCCCCGGTCTCCCCTCTACATGTAGAGAATGAACACCACCAAGCGTCTAGAGTGAACACCGCCACGCGTCTAGAGTGAACACCACTACGCATCTAGAGTGAACACCGCCAAGTGTCTAGAGTGAACACCGCCACGTGTCTAGAGTGAACATCGCCAAGCGTCTAGAGTGAACACCACCACGTGTCTAGAGTGAACACCACGTGTCTAGAGTGAACACCACCACGTGTCTAGAGTGAACACCACCACGCGTCTAGAGTGAACACCACCACGCGTCTAGAGTGAACACCGCCACGCGTCTAGAGTGAACACCACCACGCGTCTAGAGTGAACACCACCACGTGTCTAGAGTGAACACCGCCACGCGTCTAGAGTGAAGACCACCACGCGTCTAGAGTGAACACCACCACACATGTAGAGTGAACACCGCCACGCGTCTAGAGTGAACACCACCACACATGTAGAGTGAACACCGCCACGCGTCTAGAGTGAACACCACCACACGTCTAGAGTGAACACCACCACGCGTCTAGAGTGAACACCGCCACACGTCTAGAGTGAACACTGCCACGTGTCTAGAGTGAACACCACCACGCGTCTAGAGTGAACACCACCACACATCTAGAGTGAACACCACCACGCGTCTAGAGTGAACACCACCACGCATCTAGAGTGAACACCACCACACATCTAGAGTGAACACCGCCACGCGTCTAGAGTGAACACCGCCACGCGTCTAGAGTGAACACCGCCACGCATCTAGAGTGAACACCGCCACGCGTCTAGAGTGAACACCGCCACGCGTCTAGAGTGAACACCGCCATGCGTCTAGAGTGAACACCACCACGCGTCTAGAGTGAACACCACCACGCGTCTAGAGTGAACACCACCACGCATCTAGAGTGAACACCGCCACGCGTCTAGAGTGAACACCACCACGTGTCTAGAGTGAACACCACCACGCGTCTAGAGTGAACACCACCACGTGTCTAGAGTGAACACCACCACGCGTCTAGAGTGAACACCACCACGCGTCTAGAGTGAACACCGCCACGCGTCTAGAGTGAACACCGCCACGTGTATAAAGTGAACACCGCCACGCGTCTAGAGTGAACACCGCCACGCGTCTAGAGTGAACACCACTACGTGTCTAGAGTGAACACCGCAACGTGTCTAGAGTGAACACCACCATGCTGTTGACAAGCCCCACCTTGTTGTTGTTGTTGTGGGCAGGTTGCTTCTGTAAACAAGAGCGGTACAGCAGCTCAACGCGGGCGTGGCCTGGTACAAAATAAAAAAACTGTGAATATTTAAAACAAACAAAGTTACAAAGTAGCGAGCCAGGTGAAGAGAAATTAAAACTTAAGCAAGATGCTCTTTGGTTCTTTCGGTAAAGTCACATAAAAAAAACCCCAAAATTAATTAAATAATAGCTTCCATTTCATTTACTTGGTATAGCCCTGTGAGCCATTCGGCTCTTGAATCGGGTGCAACCACAACA